>NC_064921.1:11190727-12639477 GCF_023897955.1 Schistocerca gregaria | reverse complement strand
ACACCATATTGAATTCCATCATTACTAATGGAGGGCGCCATGAACATGTCATTTTCAGCCAGGTGTCCAGATGCTTCTACTGACAGTGTATTTCTATTCTTCTTCCTTTTGCTTAAGAATTCAAGATGGGATACATGCATATTAAAATAGTTCATCCCTGGACCAAATTCAAACTAACAACCTCTGTCTTTTCACCTTAGTTCCCTCTGCAACAAGAGGTCAACCAGACAAACTTTTTCCCTTTATCTATATATCTTTCAAAGACATTAGACTTCAACATGTCTGCTACAGCCACTGGCATTCAGCAACAGCACAGTAAAGTTATCAATTATTTGTTCAAATTTGACTAAGTTTGTTAAGAACTAGCTAACAAATTTTTGTTTAGGGAAAAACTCAGGTATGCACAGATGAGCATACTCTCAAGGTAACATCATACATGCAATATGTGGGATTCGAATCTATGACCCCTAAAATGTCTCACCCTACACCTCCACAGGCTGGAGCTGCGTAGGTTTATGTCAAGACTTAGTGATACATCTGTTGCCACTGCCGCTCCTGATGGCAAAATGTATACTTCCTCCCCAGGCATCAGCACAAGAGCACCAAGAGGAAATAACATCAGGAGCAGTCAGTTGTGATAGCTCACCAGAAGCATTCAACATTCTGATTGAAGGATACAAGTTTTTGACTGGAGATGAATATAGGATGTTTGGCATGCCATTCACTACTCTAAAGAGATGTTGGAACAGTTATGTTGAAAGAGTCATATTGGCAGAATTCCTGGTTGGAGCAGGAAGAGACTGAGCATACAGCAGGACGACACAGAGGTTGCATGTAAGAGCTAGCAACACCCTCTCCTAGATATGAAGCAGTTGTAGTGAGTGACCAACTTGCCAGTTCTGATGAGACAGTTCACTGAAGGCTGAGGAAAGCTGTACAGCATGTACTAATATCCACTATGATACTGGAACTGAGTGAGAAAATGTGTTGTGCTGAGTGGCAGTCACAGAGCTCAACCTGAGTGAGGTGTGGGAAAATGTACTTTTCTCTGATACGGTGTTTTACAATGGTCCAAGAGTAGTTTAATGGCCCTGAGGGTTGAGACATCATGAAGAAAAAGGGGTGACAACATGCAGTACTAGCAGATTGTCAGTTTCCTGGAGGGGTTGGATTTCTGTGAGAGGAGCAGGAATGCTTCCTCAATAGCAGGCAGTATGCCAACATTTTGAAGAAAGTAGTGCTGCCTGTAGTGTGAATGCTATATTGATGAGATGAATTAATGCTACAAAAAGTACATTCACTTGCATACAAGTCTACTTCATTAAACAGCAGCTGTCCAACATGGACATAAATGTAATGGACTGGCTGTGACTGACTGCTTACATGAATGCAATGTAAAATGTGTGATTGGAGGTAGCAGGAACTCTGTCAGAGAACTGGCTGTGAAACGAACCACTTATAGCTGATGCTCTTTGGGGCTGCTTTATTGAAGCTGCGGAGGGAATTGGCTCTTCTGACAATTATGGCCAGTGCTTCACAGATTTAGTGTCAGAGTGCATGACTGAAGTTAGAAATAATGGGGTATTTTGGATAAAAAATAAAGCCCTAACAATAATTTACTTTGTTTGTTCTGCTGCTCAGTTTCCTGTTAGTGAGAGGTAGCACAAAAACCCTTGGTAATGAAAAATACTGAACATGAGATAAGAAAACTTGAGCTAGTTCTGTTTAACATTCATCTTGAAACTGAAATAAATTTCTTGTAATTTCATGTTTTGAATAGTACATCCTCTTTACTTGCTCCCTGCCTATATACATAAGACAAATAAATACAGATTTCCATTTTTAAGGCTATTTCACATTACATCAAAATCATCTCACACTTCCCTTCTATTGCCACCCATTGGACTCGTCTAGAAATGTGCAAAACATACCTTCTAATATTATACTCTCTCTCTCTCTCTCTCTCTCTCTCTCTCTCTCTCTCTCAAATGGCAATGTCTCTGATGCTCACATAAGAAAATAGGACATTATGATAATTTGTAGTTTCTAATCGTGTTTAAATATTGAAATTTTTCTGTGTGCTGCATTTGTATGATGGAGCACACATGTTCCCTCATGGTTCACGTAGAATAAGAAACAATATGGCATTTTGTTTGTGTTGAGACAAGCAACAAACATATTTTGTCCAACGCTGGATTACAGCATTGATCTGTTTCCAGACATCATTCTACCTATAATGGAGAAAAATTGCAACTGCGGACTCTGCATTATGTAATACATACCATCCATCCTCCACACCCTGTTGTGAATGCCATTGGGACCCTAATTTGCCTCTTTATTGAACATGTTCACTTTAGTCACATTGTGTTTCTGCTATCATAATGTCAGCTTCTATCTCAGACAGCAGTGACTACAGAGATACACCTGGCCAAAATACAAAGAAGCTTAAAAATTGTCCACAGCCACTGCTCTGACAGTTTCCCAATTAAATGCTCGACTGCACCAAAAATGGAGTACAGTTCTATCAAACTGTACTCTTATTGATTATTTTGAAGCCTTCAGTTTCAACATTTCCTTTCCTCTCCATGTGATGTGAGACTCACCATTTGCCTGTCACAGAATCCAAATTAATATTGCAGTTGGATTTAGTATAAATGTTTTATTAGATTCTTGCAAAAGTTGTAACAGCAGTACCTGTAAGGATTGCCACACTTATTTATGATAGTTTTGCTGGTTACGCTGCATATCCACATTGAAATATGGTTCCTTTAGTTGCTGGATATAACATTTTGGATGTGTTGGAACTCCCATGTGAGTATGTTGTTTCTTCACTCAGTCACTGTTCCTCTCTGCAGTGTTGCTATGAATATGTGATAAGCTGTCATAGTATTTTTGCTTTATGATGCCATATGTCATTGATACCAATGTTACGCAGTCCACTTCAAGACAGCTAGACTACCTTCTTTGTAAATTAGACATACATTTCCGCATAGCACCTTAACACTTTCCACAGTGTGAAGTGGCTTTCGACAATTTGTTCACTATGAAACACACCAGACTCACTTGTTCTGTGTGTACAGCTACAAGTCAGTGAGGTTCATACACTGTTGCCAGTAGTGTCGGACACATTTTTTACAGGAGAATGCCAGTGATAGCTATTTGGATGTCTACAGTGCCATATTTCAATCACGTTTGCAGTCTGCTGTAGCCATGTGAACTGCAGTAGTTATTGACTGTAGTTTTGGGCTAACTGACCATGTGCTAATCAACACAAATTATGTATCCAGAATGAGATTTTCACTCTGCAGCGGAGTGTGCGCTGATATGAAACTTCCTGGCAGATTAAAACTGTGTGCCCGACCGAGACTCGAACTCGGGACCTTTGCCTTTCGCGGGCAAGTGCTTTACCAACTGAGCTACTGAAGCACGACTCACGTCCGGTACTCACAGCTTTACTTCTGCCAGTATCCGTCTCCTACCTTCCAAACTTTACAGAAGCTCTTCTGCGAACCATGCAGAACTATCACTTCTGAAAGAAATGATACGGCGGAGACATGGCTTAGCCACAGCCTGGGGGATGTTTCCAGAATGAGATTTTCACTCTGCAGCGGAGTGTGTGCTGATATGAAACTTCCTGGCAGATTAAAACTGTGTGCCCGACCAAGACTCGAACTCAGGACCTTTGCCTTTCGCGGGCAAGTGCTCTCCGCAGTATCCTTTCTTTCAGGAGTGCTAGTTCTGCAAGGTTTGCAGAAGAGCTTCTGTAAAATTTGGAAGGTAGGAGACGGATACTGGCAGAAGTAAAGCTGTGAGTACCGGACGTGAGTCATGCTTCGATAGCTCAGTTGGTAGAGCACTTGCCCGCGAAAGGCAAAGGTCCCGAGTTCGAGTCTCGGTTGGGCACACAGTTTTAATCTGCCAGGAAGTTTCGCAAATTATGTAGATTCACATAGAGAGAAAATGTCTATCCAAGACCTAACCAACAATGTACCTTGAACAATCTACCTGCACAAGTAATAAGCTGCCCAACAGGGTTGTGTGACTGAATAAAATTGAAAACGTGCTTGCTGGTCCTGCATCTTAAGTATCCGTGGGCACATCTTCAACATGTTAAATTTCCTTGACCTAACCTCTGGTGCAGCTATTACTGTGTTGGATTCTGAGATATTAACTCTGATGATAAATTATTCTAATGCAGCAATGTTGCGGGACAGGTTAGTACACCCGTAAATTGACAAATCTCATAAAATCATAGTGTATTGTTGAGGCCAGTGTCCTCCAGTTTTGTAGGAATATGTCATTACAACAGTTGCAAGAAGTTCAAAGTGCTTCAGTCAGCATTCCCACTGGTTTTGTGACCTCTACGGCATCCTATCAACATCACACTGCCAATACACAAGAAAGTGAGTCACCAATGAATTTAAAGTTGTAAGCTGCCACAACTTTGCTATACTACATGGCGTATGATTCCGGATTTCTGCCACATGGAACTACAAACTACCATGGCTCAACATTTTGGGACCTGTTTGTGATCAGTAACCTGTAATCTTATAGAACACTGTTAGTATTATACATGACATAATTTCTCCTACCCCCTAACTGAGACAGTATGTAATTTTATAATTAAAAAAATTGGTGTTTCTTCACTTGGATCATTATTCACTTTTTGTCAATCTCACTTTAATAAAATTTCACATCTACCTACTTGTCACTGCACCTGATTCCTATCTCCATCATTTCAGTTTACCAACTTATTAATGCTGAGGTGGGCATGTGCAGTGAGATGACATAGCACTGCCATGTTTCAAGGTGTCTGACTTACACTCAAATTCAGTTGATGTAAAGTTATTCATCTTTGTAAATTTTTTTTGCAGGTTCCGCAGAAGTTACCAATGGCACAGCTATTGGCAGGTGAGTTTTTAGCTTTCTTCCGTAGCATAATTACACTTTAAATTTGCAACTTCAATATTTTCTTATGTGGTAAATTATTTTTCATCATTTCCTTTGACATTATTTCTTCATTGATGATGTGCTACAGTATTTCATTAAAACAGTTTTTTAAAATTGTATACTTTGACTTAACACTGGATGTTAATTATGTAGTACATACATCATACTGAAAATTGGCAGTGTTATCGTAAATACAAATGATTGGTTGAAAATGTTTAGATGGTTTTAAAATGTGGAATGTGGTAGATTGCGAAGGAAATGTGGTCAAAGGGAAAGAAGACAAATTTTTAAGTACCAAATTAACATTTAAAAGTACTCCACTTTAAAGACCAGCAAACATTACAAATTAGCACAATATGTAAGTAGTAATATTTAACTCACAATTCCTTGATTCCATTAACATGGCACATATTGAAATTGTCATCTTGAGATAAATGTATTTAAGTATACAACAATCACTCTTCATAGTTGAGCTTCTTAGAAAAACTTGCCTACGTTATTGGGAATTGGAACAAGTTAACCACATTCATGCGAAATGACAGAATGACAATATGAAAATCGAATAGCTACTGCGAACTAAAATACAAAATGACAATTTATAAATAAACCAATAGCAACCAGAATACCAACATGCAAAAAAAACCCTAGCTACTTGAGCTCCAACCTAATATTTTAAATTTTTTGTGGCTAGGTTTCATAGGGAAAATAAATTTACTTTTAAAGGAATTTTTGCCACTTGCCATTGAAACCACTTATTGTAAGCACCATTGTTCTTATTTTGCCCATTTAGCCATTTTAAATTAAAATCTATTAATGCTTTGTGTCAACATAATATTCATAGGTTGACTATCTAAAAGAATGTGTCCACATTATGTGAGAATGAGGTAGTGTACTCCATAAAAATTGTGAAAAAGCAGACTGTATCCTTTGGGTTCTAGGCATATCAACTTGTCTTAGATCACATGTAATGTCACTAACAACAAAAAGCACAAAGATGGGAAAGGCTGACTAAATGCATGCATTGTGTGCTCACTGTTACCATTATTGGTATCAGCTGCATAAAGATGTCTCTCATTTGTGCTCCTAACATCTAATGTACCAGCATCAGAAAATGTTGATGGGTTCTTTCACTAAGATATGTACAAAAGAAATGAAACTGGTGACAAGGCTGAGGATATATCTGTTGGTAGGACATTACATAGAATTACATAGAACATTTTAGAAGTAACTTAAGATGTTTTCCAAGGAAGTGTGTTGTGCCCTTGGTGTTGATGTTGTGTATTAATAATGTTGCAGACATAATTGTTCTTATTTTTTTGGTTTTTTTTTGCCTTTGGGACATCTAATGACCACATGTTAATTTCAATGTCTACTCCTTTGTTCCTCTTTCTTCTTCTTCCAGGTTTCTTTCATCTTCTCACTATCTATCCTTTTTCTCTCCTCAGACCATTATGACCCTGTCCTCTTCTTCCTCCTGCCTTGGAAACCTTCCATTTGCAAAACTTGCTTCTTGAAAATCTGCCTTTCTACTGCACAGGTTTCTTGTATTTCTTTTGAAATCTTTCGTAACTTCTTGTATCGATGCTATTGTTGACACTTTGACCCAAAGATGCTTAACAATCTGTTTGGTTAACCTGTTGCTGTTCATTCTTCATAAATAGCCACAAAATAGCAGTCAACTCTCCTGTAGCAATTCAGTTGTGTTTCCTATGTTGCAGTATACTACTTCTTTACTCCTTAATATCTATACCTCTGGATTTCTTAGCAAACTGAGTGTTTTTAAAGTGATTCATCATTCTAGGACATAAGGTTTGTATAATTAGTAATTCAACATAAAACATTCACCTTCATAGAGACTTTTTTTTCTCCATTTTGGTTAATCCAAATGCATTCTTCACTGCTCTATTCATTTCTTTGGATAATTCTTCAATTTTCCTGATTTAGCTGTTTTAATTTCTTCTAAAAATGTTTTACTGTCTCCTTTGTGTTGTTAAGCCTGTCTGTGCCACATTCAATGAATGTTTTCTGTGTCTTTTGATTTTTATTAGGGAGAAGATTCAGGTCAATTTTCATTCGATAATGATCAGCTTTAATTTCCCATTTTCTTGTTACTTTCAAATTTTTTGATAGAAGTTGACATTAACTTCAACTGAATTGTTCCACTAAGAATAATTATTCTTGACCTTCTTCTGGGTGGTTCCTTTATGGGCTAGATATTGTCTTAATATTCTCCACCATTATCACATTACGTGCTTTTGGAATTTTTTATATTGTGTTTTCCAAAAGTTCCCAGAGTGCTTTTACTTCACTCATAGTTTTCTTATTGTCATCATTAATTGGAACTTGGCAATTAACAATCGTATCCTGTTTATTTTTCATGTCACTGTGTTAATCAGTTTGAATTGTCACATAATCTTCTAAATTTTTATGAATATAGAAAACAGTACCAGGTAGTCCTATTTTTTCATAATTTTTAATCCTTTATTACCCCTAAAATGCCCGTAGTTTTTCAATTCTGTAACATTTTTGTCTAAAATACATACTTCTTGTACTGCCAAAAAAGCGTATGTTACGCTTATGTAGTTGCATTGTCTGAGGTGCCTTGCCCCTTGCCACTGATGGGGTGGGTCTCTTAGTGAGCTACGCTATCTGTAGTTCTGGATATCATTGTTCACATAGAATTAATAGAGATGCAAAATCAAACGTGAGACAGAACTGAGCAGCATGAATGCAAGTTCGAAAGAGAAGAGAAAGATCAGCATTATGTTGCTAACAGCAAGTACTATTAATGAATGGAACAGGTTTGTTTCCCAGCAATGCATAGCAGGTATAATTTATATTTGCAGTGTTGTGCTGATGAATTCAGTACATCTGAAATACTATGAAATTTTCACCTAGATCTATGTATTATTTGACTAGTTCTTTGAAACCTTCACCAGAAATAGCATTACGATGATTTGTGTCTTTGGCTCACATTGCAGCACACTTCCATGTTACAGTGTTGTTTATTATTTCCAGTATCCCTGAAAGAGCTGTGACAGTGTGGATTTCCTTACAGATGGGTTGCTTTAAAGGAGAGTTTCCTGAAACACCATAAAGCAAAAGCAGTATATGCGCAATATGTACTGACTAGACTTGTTGTTTCCATCCACAACCAATCAAAATAAATTCTACACTTCACTGATTAGAACCCCCCCCATTTACTTCCACAATGTGTATGCACTGGTTTGTGCCTTACTCGTCACTGCTTTGGCTATCTCAAGCTGCAAGATTACTCAGCCATAAATGAGAAGACATTGCAGGATGTAGCCAAGCACTATACACAAGTTGAAAGCCTTTGGACTGAAACACTATCTAGATCTATTGAAGGAAAATTCTGGCTTCTACTTGAATAGGGCAATGAAAAATTGAATAGTGGCAAATGAAAATTTCTTCAGTATTGAAATTCAAACAGTGTTTTCTCATTTTACACGTTTGTTCTCTCTCTCTCTCTCTCTCTCTCTCTCTCTCTCTCTCTCTCTCTCTCTCTCTCTCTCTCTCTCTCTCTCTCTCCCTTTCACTAAGCCCACTTTCATTCATTTAGTATAAGAGCGACAGTTACAATATTTCCAAGGCTCCTCTTCTGTGTCTCACAAAGTGTACCAGTTATTAAAATAACTGCACTTTGGAAACCTATACGACTGCAGGACAGTGTGGTGACTCACAGAACACCTATTTCCACAGCTGAGCATATAGTTTCTCACGCAATGCTGCTGTGACAGCTGTCCCATGCTGGAGGTGCATATTTTCTCCTGACGTAACTCACCATAAACAAAATGGAAATAAATGTAATAAATGTAATGAATGATATTTGTATGTATGTATGGCAAGTTGTTTTGTGTTACTTTACTCATACTGTATTAGTGACATATTTTTTGAAAATGTCAGTCTTTGTTAAGAGACATCGGTATGTTCATCACTCCTTCAAAGTTGTTTATATAAGCATGGTCCATGAAAGTTGTTCCAATGGACACTGTCAAAAATTTTCTTTTTACACACACAATGTATGTGGCTTTCTATTTCTTAGTAATTCCTTCTGAGATTAGCAGCAGGCTCAATATGGCACTGTGTATGTTAAAAGATGCATATATGCCAGTTGTTGCAGCTATAATTTCAAAATAGTAGAAGCAGCATTTCACTAAAGCAGTAAATAAGTTTATTAAAAGATGCTTTCCTCTCTGTGTGTATAGCTGCAGCTGCTGAAAGACGGCAGCAGCTCGAGCAACAGGACAAGTCTGGGGATGCCAAGCACTCAGTGGGTGAGTAGCAGTGAGAGCCCACAAGGGGAGGCTTGTGAATCAAATGTATCAGGTCACCTATTAGTGAACATTAAGATGGTGTGTGCCTCCACCTGTCTCCTTCATAGTAGCTTGAACTCTTCTTTAACACCCAAACCTCTGTAAAGGAATGGCAGCCCATTCTTCCTTGAGAGCTGAACCCAAAGAAGGTAGAGATGTAGGACATTGGGTTTGGAGTGAAGTCACCATCATAACTTGTCCCTAAGATGATCCATTGCTTTCTGGTTGGAACATTGGCGGGCAATTTCAATGCAGGAATATAACTGTCCATAAAATTTTGCCTCACGATGCTAGTTCATCACAGGTGGCATTGTTGAGCTGATTCAGTCAGTCATTGTGTCTGAACTCTTCCTCTGCCATAGACAGTACACTGCTATCAAATACACATTTATCCTTCTGCATTTAGCATTTTCTAAAGTGTGATAAGGAGGGAACAAGTTCAGAGGAGCTATTGCATACTGTCACACTGCCTCCTCTGCACATCATTGTTGGCACTACTGATGATGGCACGTAAAGTTAAGTGTTCAGCTAACACAACTCCTTCCATCACATTGCCATAGAGTACAGAATGATTTGTCACTTCGCTCCAAATCCCTTGCTTCCAAATGTTCACTGTTTAGTGGATATTGCTCATTACATGACCTTCAGCATTGCTTTATGTTGAGACCAGGAGTGTGTGGCTTTCAGAATAAGCCCAGCTATTGTAACCAGGACTGCTGAGTGAGAGTGAAACATAACATAGTCTGGGGAGTATTGATGATATAGGAAAAATACACATTGAGATAAAATCTAAAGTAAATATAATTTCTTATTAAACACACAGCTTATCTGTATATTTGCAATTGATGAAGTACATACAGTGTCACTTCTTGGTCTCTTGATTTATCTCTGGAGCCAGGCCCTTTACTCATAAATTATTTCCCATTAAGACTTTCACTACAGTCTGTTCAAGGACCAGTCTGTTTGTCTTCCTGCCTCACCTCACTACAGGGAGCCCAGCAAGGAACTGCCTTGCCCCATATGCCACCCACACTCATAGTAACACATCCAACCTATTGTGGATGATCCAAGCCCAGGTAGCCATAACATTATAACTTCATTGCAACACAGAAGTCACATGATAGCGTTGGGTAAGTGAACCAGCTTCCTATTGCAAGCAACATAAAAACAGTCCTGATGTGATGTAAGGTTGAAATTAGTATGAGAATCATTCTTCAAGGAGCAAGTTGAGCACTGCAAGTTGTACTGGTGATATCCTAGATTCCAATGTTGTTGTTGCGCCCAGAGGAAATGTTGTGACTGTAACAGCAGCCAAAAATATGAAGACTGTCATCTCCATGGAGGAGATGGCAGTGCCATTCAGGTTTGAGGGGGGGGGGGGGGGAGAAATCAGGCCAGGACATTGTTAAGGAGGAATGAGATGGAGGGGTGGTACAGGCAGAATTACAACAGAATGAAGAAATGAAGAGGTACAAGACAGAGACAAGATAAAACAAGTAATAATAAGCTAATGAATCAAAGAACATGCAAGAACAAAAATGTAGAGCCATCTGCAACTCAGAGGAAATGGAAACTGTTTTGGTCATGAAGCAAAACGATCCAAAAAGTGTGCAGAAGCACTAGAACTCAGAGGTGAAGGCTACCCAATGGAACAGAAGACACTGGAAGTAAGTTCCCAGGGACAAAGAAGTAATGAAATAAGCACAAGAAGAGAGATGTTCCCGAGTATCCAAGAGGAATAGAGTTTCATTGCAGCACAGGTTGTATGTGACAACACACAGCAAATGAAACAGCTTTCTAGTGAAGGCAAGGTAGAGATCATCCTGATCCACTTAAAGATTGTCCCTAATATGAGTACTATCCTTGAAGCTTCCAGTTCAGCACTGTGTAACAACTGACAATCATTGTTGTAGGCACATTTGGTGTATGTTGCACTGGAAATGACAATATTGTGGGCTGCATTCTTAGTAATATAATCATGGCACTCGGAAGTAGATAATTGATGTCAAGTTTAGGACTTTGGTTGGCTGGTGAGCCACTGCACAGTGATGTATGAAGACTGTGCAGTGGTGGTATACTGGAAAGTTTTCCAGTATCACATGGCCCCTGTACAGAAACTGTACAGTGGCTGTCTGGGAAAGATGAACTGCGCTGAGTTTGTTTCAGGCCTCTTAACATGGCAGCAACAGAGAGCCCTGCATTGTGTGGCAGAAGGCAGGATCATAAGGCACCACTGAGATGCTACACAACCCACTTCCACATCATTCTTATTATGTCTCCTACTCCATACTGTCATTGTATCCATCATTTTTTCATCCTACCTCACCACTACAAAGACAGCACCTTATCTCATCTACCATTCATTCTCCTGACTTCGTGTACAAAGCTGTAAGTAAGGAAATCAGGGTCACATTGTATGTGTTATGATGTGGCAATTTTACTGCATGAACAGCAAAAATGTAGTATGTTATAAACAATTTTGCTATTACTTTGTGTCGGGTAACCCTGAGAGAAATTTATGATAATTTGAATGATGTGTGAAATTATCTGCAAGTCACTAAGTGCTCTCAATGTCAAATACTGGCGGAATATAATTTTGGCATATGCTTGCAGTTAGTGAGGCTGCATATACAGTCATACACACAGTTCCTAACTTTTACACATGCCACAGTGAGTTAATCCTGTAACATAAAGTTGTATGTTTTTATAAGCAGATTACTAAAGGATTTTACATATTAAAATTTTGTCAATTATGTAAATCGTTGAGAGTAAAATTTTATTTGTCCCAGTCAGTCTTCAAATAGCTGGCCTGCAACTGAAATAAAGTTCTGGCTTTCTGGAACAAGGTTAGTAATTATCACTCTTGTCCATAATTCAGTAGATTAGATGATCAGTAGGCACTCTAATAAATTGAAATAATTGATTCTGTTCTTTATCCTGTAATGTTGAAACAATCTTTGTGTATCACTTGTTTGTTTTTTACTTATGCATTTAAGTATTTTTTATATTAACTCGAATTTTTTTCTGTCAATCATGTTCAGGTGTCTTATCTCCTATTGCTGAAGAGTGCGAAATTGAAGAGGGGACTCTAGAGACCAGTGGAACAAGGGTAAGATTCACCACTGGCAGAAAGTTAATTTTGTGGCATGTAATTAACACCATCCTCCTCCCTGGACTCATTCCAGGGCGCTCACAACTTTCATCAGCTCAGGGCTTTGAGCCATTACAATACTTCCCACATGTTACTGACTTAATTAATCAAGTAAACTCCTTTCTACATATCCTATTAATCTCCATTCCATTCTAATAACATCTCCCATGCTGCTTTGTTTCCTGACCCCACAAACTTTTTACCCTCTATTGCACTGGTTACTGGAATGCTATCTCAAGTCTAAATTATCTGCTAAATGATCCAAAACATTTCTCAAAGACCAGTCACATACTGGCTCTTAATTTACAACAAGCAACTCTCCTTAATAATTAATGCTGTGTTGTGTGTGAGTGGTTAGTAACCAAAATCTTAATGACAGTTAAACTTCATCTTCACTTTCCTGATGTAATTGTATATTTCACAGTTATCACAGATGTAGTGGGAGGGCATATCACTGACCCAGAATGAGACAATTTGGAATAAAAAGTGGCAGGACTGGACCACGCAAAAATTGGGACTTTGAATGGATGCTGATAACCATGCAATTGAGTGCTCGCCCTAACCAGATATCTTTATCTTTATCATGGAATAAGTCACTGAAATCATCACATACTATGAAGGACAATAAAGCAACTATCATCATCCCACCCTGCAGAAATGCTGCATCAATCTGTACATGATTTCATGTACAAGATGGAAAGTTTCTAAAGTGATCAAAAGTTTAAATGCACCATTTCAACTAAAAAATGACTTTCTGGTGGTGACCATTGTTCATCAGTACTGTAGACATTACACTGTCAGATCCATAATTTTTCCAGAGTGATAGGTTACATCATAGTTGATACTCATTAAACATGACAATTGATCATCTTAAAAAATGACACATACTGCTAACTGTAGTCTAACAAAGAGGGTGGGGGGGGGGGGGGGGGGGGGGAGTGAACTGACGACTCCTGAAATTATAGGGATAATTAATTATACCAGTATCAGTGTGACTTTAGACTATCTATGTATGCAGACAAAGCAAGCTCCTGGAAACTACTGAAATGTCTCAAGGTTGGTGGCTGCAAAAATGCATCCAGTTTGTCTTCAGAAAAGTGTATTTCATGACCTCCTGTGCACTTGATAAAGAAGGCATCATTACTTGTTAAAGAGACAGTTATTCCAAGATCCTATTTTTATTAGAGGGAAAAGTTAGATAAGTTCTAAGAAACCTTGGAAAAAATCTTCTTTGTCTCATTAGCTGATTGTAGAGGGAGCTGTGTAGCTCAAATACAGGTAAGGCTAAAAGCCTTAAATTTTATAGTCATTGTAATGTGTTAAATGACTTCGTCAAATCAGCTATTTCTCCTGATTTTTTTTTTTTTTTTTTTATCTGATGAGCCTAAATATCAAGCCCCTCTTGTCCTAGGTTCATATTTGCTACTTTTCACATATGCTGGAATTGCTGTCCTATTACTGTGCCATTCCCCTTCCCCTCCCTCTCTCCCAAGAACCGAGGACCTTGCCATTGCCTCAGTGATACAGATAGCCGTACCCTAGGTGCAACCACAATGGAGGGGTATCTGTTGAGAGGACTGACAAACATGTGGTTCCTGAAGAGTGCAGCAACCTTTTCAGTAGTTTCACGGGTAATAGTCTGGATGATTTTCTGATCTGGCCTTGCAACACTAATCAAAACAACCTTGCTGTGCTGGTACTGCGATTGGATGAAAGCAAGGGGAAACCACAGCTGTAATTTTTCCCAAGGGCATGCAGCTTTACTGTATGGTTAAATGATGATGGCATCCTATTGGGCAAAATATTCCAGAGGTAAAACAATCTCCCATTTGGATCTCTGGGCGGGGACTACTCAAGAGAACGATGTTTCAGGAAAAAGAAAACTGGCATTCTACGGATTGGAGTGTGGAATGTCAGATCCCTTAATCTAGCAGATAGGTTAGAAAATCTAAAAAGGGAAATGGATAGATTGAACTTCTATATAGTGGGAATTAGTGATGATTGGTGTCAGGAGGAACAAGACTTTTGGTCAGGCAAATACAGAGTTATAAATACAAAACCAACTACAGGTAACACAGGAGTAGGTTTAATAATGAATTTAAAAAAAAATAGGTGTACGGGTAAGCTACTACAAACAGCATAGTGAATGCATTATTGTGGCAAAGATATACACAAAGCCTACACCTACTACAGTAGTAAAAGTTTATATGCCAACTAACTCTGCAGATGACGAAGAAATTGAAGAAAAGTATGATGAAATACCAGAAACTATTCAGATAGTGAAGGGAGATGAAAATTTAATAGTCATGGGTGAATGGAATTTGGTAGTAGGAAAAGGGAGAGATGGAAACGTAGTAGGTGAATATGGATTGGGGGTAAGAAATGAAAGAGGAAGCCGTCTGGTAGAATTTTGCACAGAGCACAACTTAATCACAGCTAACACTTGGTTCAAGAATCATAAAAGAAGGTTGTATACATGGAAGAAGCCTGGAGATACTAGAAGGTATCAGATAAATTATATCATGATAAGACAGAGATTTAGGAATCAGGTTTTAAATTGTAAGACATTTCCAGGGGCAGATGTGGGCACTGACCGCAATCTATTGGTTATGAGCTGTAGATTAAAACTGAAGAAACTGCAAAAGTTGGGAATTTAAGGAGATGGGACCTGGATAAACTGACTAAACCTGAGGTTGTACAGAGTTTCAGGGAGAATATAAGGGAACAATTGACAGGAATGGGGGAAAGAAATACAGTAGAAGAAGAATGGGTAGCTTTGAGAGATGAAGTAGTGAAGGCAGCAGAGGATCAGATAGGTAAAAAGACGAGGGCTAGTAGAAATACTTGGGTAACCGAAGAAATATTGAATTTAATTAATGAAAGGGGACAATATAAAAATGCAGTAAATGAAGCAAACAAAAAGGAATACAAACGTCTCAAAAATGAGATAAACAGGAAGTGCAAAATGGCTAAGCAGGCATGGCTAGAGGACAAATGTAAAGATGTAGAGGCTTATCTCACTAGGGGTAAGATAGATACTGCCTACAGGAAAATTAGAGACACCTTTGGAGAAAATAGAACCACTTGTATGAGTATCAAGAGCTCAGATGGAAGCAAAGAAGGGAAAGCAGAAAGATGGAAGGAGTATGAAGAGGGTATATAAAAGGGCTATGTACTTGAAGACAATATTATGGAAATGGAAGAGGATGTAAATGAAGATGAAATAGGAGATACGATGCTGCCTGAAGAGTTTGACAAAGCACTGAAAGACCTGAAATGAAACAAGGCCCCCGGAGTAGACAACATTCCACTAGAACTACTGATGGCCTTCGGAGAGCCAGTCCTGACAGAATTCTACCATCTGGTGAGCAAGATTTATGAGACAGACGAAATACCCTCAGACTTCAAGAAGAATATAATAATCCAATTCCTAAGAAAGCAGTTGCTGACAGATGTGAAAATTACTGAACAATCAGTTTAGTAATTCATCGATGCAAAATACCAATGCGAATTCTTTACAGATGAATGGAAAAACTGGTAGAAGCTGACCTTGATGATGATCAGTTTAGATTCCCTAGAAACGTTGGAACATTTGAGTCAATACTGACCCTATGACTTATCTTAGAAGAAAGAATAAGGAAAGTCAAACGTAGGTTTCTAGCATTTGTAGACTTCGAGAAAGCTTTTGACTGGAATACTCTCTTTCAAATTCTGAAAGTGGCAGGGGTAAAATACAGTGCGTGAAAGACTATTTACAATTTGAACAGGAACCAGATATCAATTATAATGGTCGAGGGTCATGAAAGTGGAGCAGTGGTTGGGAAGGGAGTGTGAGAGGGTTGTATCCTGTCCTCGACCTTATTTAATCTGTTTATTGAGCAAGCAATAAAGGAAACAAAAGAAAAATTTGGAACAGGTATTAAAATCCTCGGAGAAGAAATAAAATCTTCGAGGTTCACCGATGACATTGCTGTCTGACAGAATTACAAAGGACTTGGAAGAGCAGTTGAATGGAATGGACAGTGTCTTGAAAGGAGGATATAAGACGAACATCAACAAAAGCAAAATGAGGATAAGAGAATGTAGTCGAGCGAAGTCAGGTGATGCTGAGGGAATTACACTCCTGGAAATGGAAAAAAGAACACAATGACACCGGTGTGTCAGACCCACCATACTTGATCTGGACACTGCGAGAGGGCTGTACAAGCAATGACCACATGCACGGCACAGCGGACACACCAGGAACCGAGGTGTTGGCCGTCGAATGGCGCTACCTGCGCAGCACTTGTGCACCGCCGCCGTCAGTGTCAGCCAGTTTACCGTGGTATACGGAGCTCCATCGCAGTCTTTAACACTGGTAGCATGCCGCGACAGCGTGGACGTGAACCGTATGTGCAGTTGACGGACTTTGAGCGAGGGCGTATAGTGGGCATGCGGGAGGCCGGGTAGACGTACCGCCGAATTGCTCAACACGTGGGGTGTGAGGTCTCCACAGTACATAGATGTTGTCGCCAGTGGTCGGCAGAAGGTGCACGTGCCCATCGGCCTGGGACCGTACCGCAGCGACGCACGGATGCACGTCAAGACCGTAGGATCCTGCGCAGTGCCGTAGGGGACTGCACCACCACTTCCCAGCAAATTAGGGACACTGTTGCACATGGGGTATCGGCGAGGACCATTCGCAACCATCTCCATGAAGCTGGGCTACGGTCCCGCACACCGTTAGGCCGTCTTCCGCTCACGCCCCAACATCGTGCAGCCTGCCTCCAGTGGTGTCGCGACAGGCGTGTATGGAGGGACGAATGGAGACGTGTCGTCTTCAGCGATGAGAGTCGCTTCTGCCTTGGTGCCAATGATGGTCGTATGCGTGTTTGGCGCCGTGCAAGTGAGCGCCACAATCAAGACTGCATACGACCGAGGCACACAGGGCCAACACCCGGCATCATGGTGTGGGCAGCGATCTCCTACACTGGCCGTACACCTCTGGTGATCGTCGAGGGGACACTGAATAGTGCACGGTACATCCAAACCGTCTTCGAACCCATCGTTCTACCATTCCTAGACCGGCAAGGGAACTTGCTGTTCCAACAGGACAATGCACATCCGCATGTATCCCGTGCCACCCAATGTGCTCTAGAAGGTGTAAGTCAACTACCCTGGCCAGGAAGATCTCCAGATCTGTCCCCCATTGAGCATGTTTGGGACTGGATGAAGCGTCGTCTCACGCGGTCTGCACGTCCAGCACGAACGCTGGTCCAACTGAGGCGCCAGGTGGAAATGGCATGGCAAGCCGTTCCACAGGACTACATCCAGCATCTCTACGATCGTCTCCATGGGAGAATAGCAGCCTGCATTGCTGCGAAAAGTGGATATACACTGTACTAGTGCAGACATTGTGCATGCTCTGTTGCCTGTGTCTATGTGCCTGTGGTTCTGTCAGTGTGATCATGTGATGTATCTGACCCCAGGAATGTGTCAATAAAGTTTACCCTTCCTGGAACAATGAATTCACGGTGTTCTTATTTCAATTTCCAGGAGTGTAGATTAGGAAATGAGACACTTAAAGTAGTAAAGGAGTTTTGCTGTTTGGGGAGCAAAATAACTGGTGATGGTTGATGTAGAGGGGATAGAAACTGTAGACTGGCAATGGCAAGGAAAGCGTTTCTGAAGAAGAGAAATTTGTTAACATCGAGTATAGATTTAAGTGTCAGGAAGTTGTTTATGAAAGTATTTATATGGAGCGTTGCCATGTATGGAAGTGAAACATGGACGATAACTAGTTTAAATAAGGGTAGAATAGAAGCTTTCGAAATGTGGTGCTACGGAAGAATGCTGAAGATTAGATGGGTAGATCATACAACTAATGAGGAGATATTGAATATTATTGGGGAGAAGAGAATTTTATGGCACAACTTGACTAGAAGAAGGGATCGGTTGGTAGGACATGTTCTGAGGCATCAAGGGATCACCAATTTGATATTGGAGGGCAGCATGGAGGGTAAAAATTGTAGAGGGAGACCAAGAGATGAATACACTAAACACATACAGAAGGATGTAAGTTTCAGTAGGTACTAGGGAGATGAAGTAGCTTGCACAGGATAGAGTAGCATGGAGAGCTTCATCAAACCAGTCTCAGGATTGAAGACCACAGCAACAACATACTGTACCCACAATGTTTCTTCTATGTAATTCCAAAATTGCACCCTGTTTGGCTTAGAGAATATTTCTTCCTTCTTGGTCTATATCTACGTGTACACCCATACTCTGCAAGCCACCTGACGGTGTGTGGTGGAGGGAAGGTTTTGGTTGAATCTGCATGCTGCTTCATTCCAGTATGGCGCAGGACTGTCGTGGGAAAAATTTGGCACATATTAATCTGCAAAATTTCTTCTCAACTATAATCTTCTTACTTTTGTCACTATTTGACTTTCTCAAATAAGCGTATAACATCTTGGGTCTGAAACAGGTTATTTGAAATACAAAGAAAACAGTATAGCAGAGGTGCTGATTTTGATAGTCACAATAAAAAGATTCACACACTCATAGCTTTTGGCCAGTAAGGCCTTTGTCATATATTGTTACATTCCACCTGGATTTTCCATTGTTTAGCAAAGAAAACAATGATTTAAAAACAAAAAAAGAACATTTGTATAAAGATCACGGATAACCTAGTTTTTTCCTGTGAATAGACCATTTCAGGACCATGTTTCAGTTTCAGCTAAATTTGCAATATTTTCTGTATTACAGTGTATATCAACATTAATTTGTAATTTCCACCCTTCTGCTGTGTTTTCTGGTCTTAATATTTTCGTTGTAACTCTCCTTTGTAATACTACTAATTTATCTAAATTGCAGTGTAATGCTAGGCATTCACTTGAATATAAGCATTGTGACTTCATTACTGTTGTTGTAATGCCTTATCTTTGCAATTTTTGTGAGGCAATTTTTATTCCACAGTTCTTTAGTGATGATCTATGCTATCCCCAATGTATTCAAATTTTTTTGTACTGCATAATTTTGTAAATAACATTCTTGTGTTATCTCCCCTACATATTTTAATTTTTCTTACCCTCTCTATTTGGACATCTCTTTTCAGTGATTTCTAGCTTCCTTAACATTTGTTAAATTGTTTTTGTCCTATATGTCTTTAAGCCAGTTCTACTGCCTATTTCTTACATAAATTTGTGTTGTAGTAGATGCCACATTATTTTATCTATAGTTATTCTGTCAACTTAATAAAAAGCCTTCTTGTTATCCACAAGATAACTACAGTGTCCTTTGAATTAAGTAACTGATGATGAATTACTGCCTTGGGATTAAATATTTGTTATGACCATGACCATCCATTCCTAAAACAACCTTGATATTCACCTGAATGGTCATCTAGTGTTGTTGTTATTCTGCTTAATACAATTTTGGAAAATACTTAGATGCTACTGACAGTAAATAGATTACTATGTAGTTGTTTACATCCTGTTTATTATCTTCCATGTGCAGTGGATGTATCAAGGCAAATCTCCGTTCTCTGGATTTTTTTCTTTTTTCCAGGTTTCATCAAAGAGTAAATCTAGCTCATTTGCTTTATTTGGCGAAGACCACTTCAAAAGTTTAGCTGTAATAGAATCTTCTCCACAAGCTGTGTTATTTTTGAGGGTGTTAAGTAATTCTTCAGTTCTTACATAGCTGGTGGTAAAACTTCAGAATTTTCATTAATATCTCATAATTCAGATGTATGACTTTGTTCAGAACAGTTCAGAAGCTGATAATGATATCTTGCCAGTATATCATAATTTCCAGTATTGCTCAACCCAGTTTGGCCGTTTCCATTTTAGAAACACATTTGAAATCTGGTATCCATGTCATTTGTTCTTCAAAGTTTGTTAAAAATCATGGGAACAATTTTTACAAAGTTTTGTCTATGTGCAAAAGTTTCTCATTTTCAAATGCTCATTGGTTTTTTCTGATTAATCTGGCTATTTTCTTTCTTTGTTCTTTAAATTGATCATAATCTTGAATTTCCTTTGAGCTTTTCCATGTTTCTCGCCTTTTAGGCCCCTCTGCTATGGTTTGTTTGCATATTTCATTCCCCCATATTTTCCTTTAATTTTTTATAGATTGAAATATTTTTTGTGCACCATTATTGATTGCTGTGGATATCTTTTTGCCAGCTGCCATGTTTAGTCAGTTTAATTTCATGCTAATAGCTTTTAGCAAATTCTTTTGGTATAGCGAGTCTGTCTGCATTTAATTTTAGTGACCTTTGTGTCTCTCTTCATTCTTTATTAGGTAGGAGTTGGACTTCAAATTCACCATTCCTTACTACTTTCAAATTCATAATTCCCATTGTACTTCTTTGTGGAATAAGCACAAGATCTACAGTTTTTTCTGGACATTGTGTTTTGAGATACCCATTTGGAGCTTCCCTTGGGAGCTTCGTAAGGTAGGATGACATTAGTTTCAAATGATTGGCACCAATTGTTTTGGTTTTTCTGTAAGATGAGTGATGCCCTACTTCATTTTCAATTTTTATTCTTTTTCTTTATTTTCATTACTGTCATGATTTTGGCATCAAGCCCTTACCAAGTACATAAAAATATGTGTCAGACAGGTAACAAACCTGTTTTCATTGATCCACAGAATAGACAATACAGTCAATACATGTGCTGTTTCTCTGAACATGTTAACAAATCACTGTGAAGTTTGAGGTCAGTTCGGTTCCAACATTACAGTAATTACAAGAAAAGTATCTTCCTTCGTCTTTTGGAAAATGCTCATTTGGCTGAGGAGGACCACTAGCAGTTAGTATTATTTTCTAATTACTTTGTTACATTTTCTGGAAATTCTAAAAGCTCTTGAATTTGTATGCGTGATTCATTATTTACAGACCTGCATCAAAGTAGTGTGGCACCCTTGGCAGAAGTTCCAAAGCATAACCCCCTCCTCTTGTCCAGACCAAGTACTTAAAGTGATGATGCAGTCTATTGCAGTGTCACAAATATAGTATGAAACATTGTGAATTTTACATAAGCATCTCTTAGCACCTACTTGAAAATATCTAGTGTGGAAGCCTTGTCAGTGTTTAATTCTGTGATTCCAGGAGTCCTCCAAAGTTTTTAACATTTTATGCATAATATTTTGATGACATATTGAGCAGGCCCTTTCAGGTGCTGCATGTCTGGAGTTACATGAACTCAGTGCTAGGTATCCAACCTGACAAAGAAGCCTTTGTTATTGATAGTGGTACATGACCAACAACAAAGTTTGATTGCTCATATCCACTATGCCCTTTCATGTACTACTGTTTGGAGACCTCTCCGATATTCCATGACATGCAACTATTGTGTTTTTATCTCAGCACTGGTGAATTTGGTTGGCAGTGAGTGCTTAATAAATTCAACACTGCACTCCAAGCCTTGTTAAATTGAAATGACTGTTTTTGTTTATTAGATTTTCTGACATATTTATTTCAACACTCCTTAACCCTTGGCTGTTGTGCTGATTTTTGTAACACGAGCAAGCTTGTGGCGTACTTTGTACACATGTAAAGGGTGGCTGTCTTGTTACTGAGGTAAACACTTATGAGAAAAATGACAGTTTAATCTTAATTTAACCAAGCAATGATAAAATAAACCCCTTCTATATCAGCTGAGTCACTTTTTAACTAAACAATAACAAAATAATCTTCATTGTATAACTCTGTTGCCGCATTAGAGCGTTGTTGCACAATTATGACCTACTCAGAGTATCAAACAGCACAGTTGCATCAGATCCCAGTCAGACATATATTCAAGTACTAATTATCTCATAGGCAATTGCCTCATTAAGGGGTTGTGCTGCTATCTCAGACTCTGGGTCTTCTCTTTCACAGGTTATTTGCAGATGGTGCACTTTATACATAGGTGCACCCACTAGAGCTTTAATGACTTTGTTCAAGCTATCTGAAGTGTCCAACATGAAAATGGTCTCACCACATTTCATTTCATGATTATATTCAGAGCAGACTTTGGTGACATCTGATTTGCTTCTTTGTTTCACTTGGTTGTGTTGCTGGTGCTCTATCTAGTTCATCTTTGACATTACAAAGGAGACTTCTTATCCTAGCTGAAAAGAAAAAAATGCACAGGATGCTGTGTACCCATAGGAGTCTCCCAATCTTCTCATATATTGGGTCAACATAAGCTAAAAAAGTAGTTTTTGGATTCTCTTACACTCTCATTCTCAATTTCTTATTCAGCTGTTGTTGAATTTGACTGGAATACCCATTCAATTTGATCATGTGGCTACTCATTCTTTGTAACACTTTTCTTATGTGATGTAATTCTTTGGCGAGGTTCTCTTTGTCTGAAAGTATTAGACATCTTTGGACTAGACTGAAACACTAAATTTGTTTGCAACAATATTGTGAAAAGGATGGTTGCTACTCACCATGTAGCCAAGATTCTGAGTCACAGATAGACACAACAAAGTTAGTCTTCGGATTAGAGCTAACACCTATCAAGGCCTCTGTTAAAAAAAAAAAAAGCTGTGGGCACCCCATGGCACCATCCTATGCCAACCTATTCATGGGGCATCCAGAGGAATCTTTCCTAAACACCTAGACCCTCAAACTGATCACCTGGTTCAGATTCCTTAATGACATTTTTGTGCTCTAGATTGAAGGCGAAGACACCCTATCTACATTATTCCAGAACCACAGCACCTTCTCTATCATTTGCTTCATGTGATCCTACTCCACCCAACTAGCCACCTTCCTCAATGTGACCTCCACCTGAAATATGACTTCATCAGTATGTCTGTCCATATCAAACCTACCAACAACTAGGAGTACCTCCTCATAGGCACCTGCCACTCATTCCATACCAAGAAACCCCTTCCTCAGAGCCTTAAAATATAAAGGGTGTCATTCATGTCTTTACAGACGGTAATTACCCTTCCAACATTGTGGCATTTCTTTCCAGTCACCACACACCTCACAAAGTCCCACTGTTCAGCCACAGAGGAGCATTCACTTGTGACTTGGTACCACCCAGAACTGAAGCAAGTGAACTACATTCTCCACCAGGGTTCTGACTACCGTTCATTGTGTCCTGAAACGTGAAATTTCCTACCCACTATGCTTCCCACAACCCCCACAATGCTATTACAGTGCCCTTGTCCATCCCTACACAATATCTGCTTCCAACTCCCTTGCTTCATGTCTCATGCCCTTGTAATAGATCTAGAGGCAGGGCTTGGCCACACATCCTCCCATCTCCACCACCTACTGAAGTCCAGTCATGAATGTAACCTATCCCATTAATGTGGGCAACCTGGGAAACCAGTCATGTGATCCACAAGCTAGGCTGTAACCACTGTACTGCATTCTACAAGTAGGTGATAAACAAGAAGTTGCCTGTCTGCATGAATGGCCACTAATAAACCTTGGCCAAGAAATGATTGTACCACCCTGTTGCTGAGCACACCACCAAACACAATGTTCTGACCCATATCACAGCCCCAGGTCTACAGGTAAGGTTTGCACATAAATTCTAGGACAGGCAAGACCCAAGGAGGGGTGATTGCCTCAGCTGCTACCTTCCCAAATTACAGATTGGTCCGTCCGTCTGTCAGGTGTTCAGGAGGTGTGACTTAAGTTGTGAACAATCACACAAGGCAGATGCGCTCCCCACTGAGAGGGGCCCCTGTTGAAGTTGTGTGCCATTGGAGATGCTAGCGATCGTGTGGAATATTCTTAAGATGAGTCAGTCATCATCTTCATAGTAAGCATCTACTAAACATAAACGGAATTGGGCTTAATGATTGGAAACCCTCCCAGCTTCAGCAGGGTGCTTTGTGGTTTCTCAAACTGTAGATGATCAGTCCTTTGCTACGGTAAATCCATTTATTATTCAGAATGGTGTTGATGTCATTGCCATCACTGTGAAATCCTGTTCCTATTAACACAATGGCTCTTCACATCTGGAGACTACTTAAGATTCTCAGGCACAACAAAAATTTGCAGCTTCAGTCCTCCACGCCTATCCTGTTCTTGTTGAGCCCCATCAAAAGTAGAATTATTCATGTCTTCTTATTTACACTGGGCTGCTGTATGGTCTGAACGAAGCAGAAATCCAAACGTAGCTCTCCAATCAGGGTGTCGTCACAGTCGATTTCTTGATGAAAAAGTAGACGCATTCCTATTGGGACTGGGTGTTTGTGTTGTCCTCCTCATCATTATCATCATCATCATCATCATCATTCATGACAGTCTCCAGATTGGACTGTGTAAAAAAATTGGACTGTGTAAAAATTGGGACTTTGTATGGACACTGATTATATTGTAGTTCAGTGCCCCAAAAACCAGTCATCATCATCAGAGGCATTGTTAGAGACCACACACACTCTTTTTCTCACTTTTATTAGAGTGGTGCTTCTGTCAAAGGCCGTGGCCTTTTCTCTATCACAAGACATTATAACTTTCATGACTTTAGCTACAGGTACTTTAAGAAAATAATCTAAGAGTGAAGCCCATATGCAAAAAGGGCAGAAATTTCATATCTCTCACACTCAATTCCATAATTTGCATAAATGTTGCCCGAAATATCTTAGTCAGACAATACATTCAGAACCCACTGCACTGCTATGAGTATAATCATTGCAACCACGCTTGTAGGTCGTGTCGACACCCAGCCAACTGTGTAGCCTGTCTGCCTTCTCCTCTCTGCTGCATCAGTTTCAATAGTGACCATGCCACCTCTTCTACTTGTTCTGTGCTCTGGACTCTGAGGACAGACAGAAGGAGAGTGACAACAACTCTGTACAGGAGTATAATCCAGCCTCTGTGCCCTTTAGCAGTGATCCTTCGAAAGCTGCCACTCCATAGCTGCTGAGGTGACACCCCTCCATTTCTTCCCCCTCTCCCCTTCCCTAATCATGACACTCTTCCAATGGAATGTTTGTGGCCTTCGATCCAAAAAGCGGACTTCCGTCTGCTCTTGGAATCACAACCTCTGCTTGTTCTGTGCCTACACAAAACAAAACTAATGACTGCTTTGAGCTCTCGCATTTCTTTCTAGTCAGATTTCAGATCCACCCCCATCCCCCAAACACTTCTTATATGTAATGTAGTAGACAGATTTTGCTTATTGAGGATGATGATCATAGTCTCCCTGACACAAAGCTTCAAGCTATTCCAGTGCTCATTTTACTTCCGTACCTGAACGTCTCCATTTGTACTGTTTAAATCCTGCAAACATTCAGTTTTATGGGCAGATTTCTTCCAGCTTATTAGGCATCTTCTTCACCCCGTCCTGCTGCTCATTGACTGTAATGCACACCATCCCCTTTTAGGCTCTCCACTAACCTGTCATAGGTGCCGTCTTGGCTGACATCCTCAATTACCTTAACCTCATTTGCCTTACCATGGGAGCACCCACATTTCTTTCCAGACTCTGTGCACTCCTACCCCCATCTACAGCTCTCTGGCACTGGCCAGTTTGCCCATCATCTCTAATGTTCCATTGTCTCTGATAAGTATTCAAGCAACCATTTCCCATTTGCTGGCCACTTTCTGACTCCTACCCCACCCTCGAGAACACCCAAATGGTAGCTTTTTAAGGATGACTGGAGATTTACTGCTCCCTGGCACCCTTCAAGAGACATCATTTCCCCATCTGTGATGATCAGGTAGAATATCTTACAGATGTTATTCTTACCGCCACAGTGTTACATTCTCTCACAATTTTAGTGTGGTGTGTTCCGGTCTCTTGGTGGACTGAGGTACGTCACGAGCCAACTCGCATACAGAGATATGCTCTTAATGTTTTAACCATCATTCTGCAATGGCAAACTATCTTCATTATAAACAGTTCTGTACTCAGTGTTGTCACATCTTATCAGGATAGCAAAAAACTGACTGGATTTCGTTTGCTAGTTGTTTCAACAATTCCACCTAGTTTTCTGTTGTGTGGGCCAACCTCAGTTGGATCTCTGGGACTGAGAACCATTCTCCAATTTCTGGCCTGACAGACGTAGATGAAGTCAAAATGGACCTTATTTTGATCACTGTTTCTATATTTCGCGATTTTATAATTGTGCATTATTCATTTCCCCTTCCATGATCCTTTGGAGTACTCCACCAGGTAATATTTGAGTGGAGTTCATTCCACCAAACTGTGCTGTCCTACTGTTTTGGCCACTGGCAGTATCCTCATTGACTTGAATTTTTTGGGCACCTTTGTCCTGCTCTCTGACGGAAGCTTTGTTGCAGATGTCAGCTGTAGTGAATTCAGACTGTTAAGCTCATTTAAAATTCAAATATTTTGTGCTTCTTCACTTAGATAATTATGCAGTTTTAATCATTCTCACTTCAATAACATTTCATAACTATCAACTTGTCACTGTACATGATTCCTAATCTCCATCATTATTTTAGTTTACCAACCTATTAACACCGAGGTGAGTATGTGTAGTGAGATGACATACCACTGCCATGTTTCAAGGTGTCTGACTTGCACTTAAATTAAGTTGATGTAAAGTTATTCAGCTTTTTTACTTTCTTGCAGGGGGCACAAGAGGTACTCCTAGAGGAACAGTCAGCAGGTGAGGTTTTTCGCTTATGTCGGTAGCTTAATTATACGTTAAAGTTGCCACTTTAATATTTTCTTATATGGTACATTATTTTCATCTTTTTCTTTGAAACTAATTCTTCATTGGTGGTATGCTAAAGCATTTCATTCAAATAGTTGTTCAAAATTGTGTACTTGAACTTGACACTGGATATTAATTATGTAGTACATAATTCATACCGAAAATTTTCATTGTCATCATAACTATGAACGATTGGTTACAAATGTGCAGTAGCAATTAAATGTTTATTGTCATAGATTGTGAGGGAAATGTGATCAAAGAGGAAGAAGACAAATATTTAAGCAGCAAATTGACATTTCAAAATAAGTCATTGTAAAGGTCAGCAAACATTACTAATTGTAGTTGTGTTTAGACCACAGTCCCCTTATTCCATAGTCATGACTCATATTAAAATCAGCATCTTCAGATGAATATATTTAAGTATACAAATATCACTCAGCATAGTTGAGTTTCTTAAAGAGGAAAATATGCCAATGTTAATCGGGACTGTAACAAGTTAACCACATTCATAGCCAGTGATCTGGAATCTCATCATCATGCTGTGAAATGGAGAATATTGTCTGTGTAATCCTTCTTTTCTCCCAAAGCGGTATTTATCGCTTGACGGACATATGAAATAGCATGGCCCATCTGGGTGCCACAGTTATTTTGCATCCTTTGTCTGCCAAGACGGTACTTGACTACCTAATGACAACATGTCACTGAGTACAAAGTGCCTGACTTGTTGATAGCTCCACAACAGGTGTAAAGCAACCTCAAGATCCATCTCCAGTCCTCTCACCCATTAAACTCCCATACCAGCTTCACCAACTTAAACATGAGGGATTTCCCATTAACTTGTTCTTAAGTTCCACAATCTTCCTCCCTCAGTAGTCGGTAGCCCCTACATCTACATCTAGATCCATACTCCGCAAGCCACCTGACTGTGTGTGGCGGAGGGTACCGTGAGTACCTCTAGAGGTTCTCCCTTCTATTCCAGTGTCGTATTGTTCGTGGAAAGTAGGAATGTTAGTATGCTTCTTTGTGGACTCAAATCTCTATGATTTTATCCTCATGGTCTCTTCGCGAGGTACACGTAGGAGGGAGCAATATACTGCTTCACTCTTTGGTGAAGGTATGTTCTCAAAACTTTAACAAAAGCCCATACCAAGCTACTGAGCATCTCTCATGCAGAGTCTTCCACTGGAGTTTATCTATCATCCCCGTAATGCTTTTGCGATTACTAAATTATCCTGTAATGAAGCGCGCTGCTCTCCATTGGATCTTCTCTCTCTCTTCTATCAACCCTATCTGGTATGGATCCCACACTGCTGAGCAGTATTCAAGCAGTGGGCAAATAAGCATACTGTAACCTACTTCCTTTGTTTTTGGGTTGCATTTCCTTAGGATTCTTCCAATGAATCTGTCTGGCATCTGCTTTACCGACGATCAACTTTGTATGATCATTCCATTTTAAATCGCTCCTAATGCATACTCCCAGATAATTTATGGAATTACCTCCTTCCAGTTGCTGACCTGCTATTTTGTAGCTGAATGATAAGGGATCTATTTTTCTATGTATTCGCAGCACATTACACTTATCTACATTGAGATTCAATTGCCATTCCCTGTATCATGCGTCATTTCGCTGCAGATCCTCCTGCATTTCAGTACAATTTTCCATTGTTACAACCTCTCGATATACCACAGCATCATCCACAAAAAGCCTCTGTGAATTTCCGATGTCATCCACAAGGTCATTCATGTATATTGTAAATAGCAACGGTCCTATGACACTCCCCTGCACCACGCCATAAATCACTCTTACTTCAGAAGACTTCTCTCCATTGAGAATGACATGCTGCGTTCTGTTATCTAGGAACTCCTCAATCCAATCACACAATTTGTCTGATAGTCCATATGCTCTTACTTTGTTCATTAAACGACTGTGAGGAATTGTGTCAAATGCCTAGCGGAAGTCAAGAAACACGGCATCTACCTGTGAACCCGTATATATGGCCCTCTGAGTCTCGTGGACGAATAGCATGAGCTGGGTTTCACACGACCGTCTTTTTCAAAACCCATGCTGATTCCTACAAACTACTTTTCTAGTCTGCATAAAAGTCATTATACTCGAACATAATACGTGTTCCAAAATTCTACAACTGATCAACATTAGAGATATAGGTCTATAGTTCCGCACATCTGTTCGATGTCCCTTCTTGAAAACGGCGATGACCTGTGCCCTTTCCAATCATTTGGAATGCTACCCTCTTCTAGAGACCTACGGTACACTGCTGCAAGGAAGGGGGCAAGTTCCTTTGCGTACTCTGTGTAAAATCGAACTGCTATCCCATCCGGTCCAGCGGCCTTTCCTCTTTTGAGCGATTTTAATTGTTTCTGTGTCCCTCTGTCAGCTATTTCGATATCTGTGCAACAATCTAGAGAATGAAGTACAGTGCAGTCTTCCTCTGTGAAACAGCTTTGCAAGAAGACATTTAGTATTTCGGCCTTTAGTCTGTCATCCTCTGTTTCAGTACCATTTTGGTCACAGAGTGTCTGGACATTGTTTTGATCTACCTACCGCTTTGATGTAAGACCAAAATTCCCTAGGATTTTCTGCCAAGTCAGTACACAGAACTTTACTTTCGAATTCACTGAACGCCTCTTGCATAGCCCTCCTCACACTACATTTCGCTTTGTGTAATTTTTGTTTGTCTGCAAAGCTTTGCCTATGTTTATGTTTGCTGTGAAGTTCCCTTTGCTTCCGCAGCAGTTTTCTAACTCGGTTGTTGTACCATGGTGACTCTTTTCCAACTCTTACCATTTTGCATGGCACATACTCATCTCATGCTGCCCTTTCACATGCATAACTCTATCCCTGTCCCTGTGCCTCCTATATTACACCCTCTGTCACCCCATCCCCTCACTGACATTCTCACTCACTCTGTCCACCACAACTCCTCATGCAGTTAGCCTGCTGGTTTATTTGATTGGCAGAGGGATTCAGTGTGGCAAATGTTACTCCATACTTAGCCTTTTACTGTTTGTTTCCAGATTAACCCTTTTATGACCAATGGATCATCTTAGTCCAATAAATAAAGCTGTAGTGTTTACAATAAGCTCAAAAAACGCAGACTATACATAATGGAAACTTAAGTCATCACAAGTAACGTAATCTGCTTCACTGTTCACTACCATATTCCAGTGTAGGGGTAACTTTCTCAATCCACAAATGTAGAATTCATTTAGTTTTGTAGCAAAGAACACACAGAGCCATGTTCAAACTGTATTTTCACTCCAAAAGGGGGTACGTGAAGATCATCGAACAGAGAGCAGAAAAGATGAAACTGGAGTGCGCAAGATCAGATGGAAAAAGGTGGGTGCAGAAAGACGTCCCAACCCAACTGTTGTATAATGTTTCTAGTAGAATGCCGGTGGCTATTACTGTGGAATAGCGTCACTTCACACAGTCTTCCTGGTTGTTGTTCTGGAACTGCATCTGCAAGATGTCTGTTTTGCAAGGAACTCATAGTACATCACATGGCCACTGTTTGACCAGATGCATAACACTATCTTATGTGGATGCAAACAAGTCTTTCTATGTGGCATTGCTGCTTTGTTTGGACTAAAGAATACCTTTCTATTCTTTCCCTTAGATTAACATAAAGACAAATTTTCTAGTCATCAGTAATGAAACAGGATAGGAATGATCAGTGGCGTTCACATACTAATTGATGATAAGCAAGTGGATAATGCACATAAGGCCAACCAGTAATTTTTCTGATGTGGCTTGTGGTACTCATAAACTTCATTGTTGAACGTTCTCCATTGCATTCAAATGCTACACAATGGTGGAATGGACATGAGGGAACAAGCGTGAGGAATTTTTTAGAACAAATTTCCATAAATTGACTTCAGAGTGTGCTTTTATTTTTCACAATAATTGCATTATCTTTATAGCCATTCTTGAATGCATGTTGAAATGTTAATATGTCTGTCATGCTGTGTTGTTCTGTTATTGGAAAAATGTATTTCTATCTTTATAGGCTAATTTGTGGTTTTAAACTGTGCACAATGACAGCCATTTTACATATCCTCCTCATGTACTCATATCTTGCAGTAGAACACATCATAAGACCAATAATACAATTTTTCTATGACTCACAGACAGGTCAAACATATCTCAAAATTTCAACACGAGCTTGAGAGTGGGTATACAGCTGAAATCATGACTGTGTGAAACAAATGAACTATTAATAGTCAAATGATGGAAATTTCTTTAAAAAGAAAGGTAAGGAGATATTGGTGGGCAGTGGGACAGTCTTCTCATTGGAAAGAGGACAGGGATGTAAGCATTACTAATCAATACTACAGTGTCTCCTAATGCTTCATTTTCTGTGCAAGAGATAGTGCTCATCACTCGGATTTTAGATGTTTTCCTTTAGCTGTATTTCTTCCCACAGAGACAAGGAATTACTGAAATTAGTGTTATATGTAAACTTTATTTACTTCATTTCAGGCATAAAAATACTTGAGTGTTTCCCTATGAAAGTATGGAAAGACAAAAGAGAAACAATGGAAAATCTGGGATGTAATGTAACAATATTATGAGAAGGAAAGTTGCTATTCGCCATATAGCAGAGATGCTGATTCGTACATAGGAAGAACAAAAAGACACCCACATAAAAGGCCGTTAAGGCCTTCATCAACAATAGTCTCTCTGTTGTGCCTACCTGCATCTCAGCATCTCCGCTATGCAGTGTGCAGCAGCATTCCTTTTCATAGTATGGAAAGACGGGAGACCTAATTACAGAACTGACAATGAAAGCTAAAATTGCTGCCTCCAATAAGTAATTTATTTATTTATTTATTTATTTTACAAGCACATTTTCTGCATTCACACTTCTGTACTCACACACATTTTCAGTCAGAATTAGATGTTGCTATGAACAAATTTAAATAACATTTAAAACTATATTTGCAACTTTAATTGTATTTAATTATGATGATTTCATAGAAATAAAACAATAGCATATCCGTATGATGAGCCCTTGCTAAGTTGATGCTCTAAATATCTCATTTGCTTTGCTGTGAAGTACTTCCTGCCCTTTCATTAAATCCCAGCACAAGTACAAAAAGAATGCAGTAATGGACATTGCATTATTAAGCAAAATGTTTAACTTAATGCCCTCTGTTATTTCAGAAAACTAGTAATAGCTATTATGATACATCTTGTATGATATTTTATTACAATTAAAATTATCTGGAACATAGCAAAACAAAAATGTAATCATGAACCCTAACTCCAGTTTCCCACTGTGGCTTGGAAAGTGCACAAACACTAGATAAACCATGGCAAGTGATAAAAAGTACTATCACCATGAAGTCTTCATGGAGGAGGAGACAGAAATAATAATAACATATGAGTTAGGTAACAGAATGATAGCTCAACCATGAGCTACATGATGAGGTAGAAAACAAATATTACTGCTAAACTTACAAGCTCAGCTTTAGATGCTGCTCAGTAATGAATTATTGTAAAATGTATGTATGGTCCATTTCATTTAATTTTTAAAATTACTTTTACTACTTCACTATAAAAACTACTAAATATTGTACTTATGTGTAAGATGATGAAATGCCTGGTGTGATATGGAGTATTGAGTCCCCGTTCTTTCCCCAACATGCCCACACATTTCAGTAAACAGTGCACTCTCATGTAAATCACCATTATTTGTGCAGTGGGTAGCATATTATAACCTTCTGCCTGTTACACTGGCAATGACAATTAGTGGGCCTATCTTTCAGGAAATGTTTCATCTAAAGTTTTCACTGTTTCATATTGGCTTTAAAGTTAGATTGTCAATAAGATAAGATATATATTCATCTTGAATAAATCTGTTCCTGGTTTCATCAAGAAACACCTAGTGAAATTCATGATTGATATTAACTGCACTGGCAGCAAACTTAGTCCAGGGGGGGTGGGGCCCCAATTTTCATAAAAATATTTTAAGTCACTTCATAAGCTCAGAGTGTCTTACCACATCATCAGTGGTAATATTTTGAGCTTGTAGTAATTCGCTTCTCTAGTCAGTTGATACCAACAACTTTAGCTAAATAGACATCATGATTAAACACCTGAATAATTTCACATAATCCTAAATGCCCTACACCACAGAATGTGTTTAACCTGACAAATTTAACTATTTGGTAGCCCTGCGCCTGCTATACAGACGTTTGAGTCACAGCTCCCGTACAAGATAAGTAATTTTAGTAGTAATAAACTGTTTCTAACATTTGAAACTTATTTCTTACGTTAATTATAGTGCTCATCAAGCATACCATTAAAAGTTTTTGTCTTACTCGCATATTTTCACAGTAATCAAGCAAAGTTCGTTTTGTTTATATATCGCGGCCAGGCCAAACTTTGGAGCTTTCAGATTAAACTTCATACCGCAATTTTAAGTGCGTTTACTGATAGTTTAGTGGGCCAAATACGTTTGCTGCCACTTTATATCAGTAGAGTATCGTCATCTCTTAAGTAATTTTTAGTAAGAAACTTCTGAACCATTGTTTACATTGTCACGAGTAGGCCTAATTTTTTGTACACGTATTTTCATTGTTTTCCGGTAACTTAATTGTCTTTCTGTCACTATAATCGATTTGTACCATGAGTGTAAAGTGCCTGACGTGCCGTAGAATTGTTAGCTCCGGGGTCTGGTGTGATGGATGTAGTAACTCTTTTCATTGGGGAGATTGTAGTGGCATGGGAATTGGGAAAATGAGCGAGGGGGGTGGGGGGGAGGGATAACACAATGACATCCAGTTCTTCTCACACGCTGTTGAACAGGCAATTGTCATATTCCATTATTACTGGATGCGGCAACATACTTATTTTTCTCTGTAACGTCCCTGTGTTTGAATCATAGATATATACATCGTTACATATTACATAAAAAGTATCCCACACGAGAATATTTTGATTGCATATTTGAATTTCCTGTGGTAAACTGTGTTAGAAGCACACACTTAAATATCAGAAATAGAACCTTCTTGAACAGTGTAATTTATTTGGATAGATAAATACAGCTAATCACCTATTACCTTGTTTCATGTGTATGTTCTGCTCCTGCATGGCAAGTAATTTTTTTTCTCTATAAAATTAAATTGCAAAGGAGAAATAGTTCATTAAACACAAAATGGGACTGTATGCAACTGGGGTGAATGACTCCTAAAACTGAAGCACTGCACTGAAGTGAAAAGTGGAGGTACTAAAGAGCCGTGTTTGAGGGGTGGCGGTGGGGGGGGGTGGGTGGGGGGGGGGATGAGGGAGGATAGTAGGATAGCGGTGGGCTGAAAGTGAAGTGCTGCTTGAAAGCTCCCAGAGATGAGGTAGGGAGAGAGTAGGGCAGATGGGCGCAGTCGCATGATGGTGGGCTGTGTGAAAGGGGGGGGGGGGGGGGGGCGAGAGGAGGAGGGTGTTGCGGAAAGGTGGTTGGTGGTACCAGAAAAGGAGAAAAGTGAAGACTGGGTGTGATTGTGGAATAAGGGATGAGCAGTGATGGAATAGGAAGATATGGATGGATAAGAAATGTGACTAACGGAGGTGGAGACCAGGGGGGTCGCAGGAACATAAAATATGATGCAGGGAGGGTTCCCACCTATCACATTTCGGAAAAGATGGTGTTTGTGGGCATGATCTATATGGCTCAGGCTGTGAAGCAGTCATTGAAATGAAGGATGTTGAGTTAAGCAGCTTGCCCAGCAGCAGGGTATAAACTTGTTTCTTGCCCTGTTTGTAGGTGGCCATTTATGTGGACAGGCAGCCTGTTTGTTGCCGTACCCACATAGAAAGCAGCACAATGGTTGCATCTTAGCTTATATATCCTAGGTAGCCTTCCTTTGATGGGATAGGTGGTGATTGTGCCCGAACTGGAGTATGAGTAGGCGGCGGCGGCAGTGGTGGTGGTGGTGGCTAAACTGCTCCTCTCATTCAGGTTCACTGAAGACATCTTTGTGATCTGGATCGAGAGTGAAGATACCCTATCCACATCCCACAGAACTGCAACTGCTTCTCCCCCTTTGCTTCACCTGGACCTTCTCAAGCCAACAAGCCACCTTCATAGATATTGGTCATCCACTTCAAAGATGGCTACGTCACTGCTTCTGTCTATATCATATCTACTAACCACAAATTATGCCTCCGTCTTAGAAATTCATTGCAACACAGAAGGCAAATTATAATGTTATGCAAGTGAAGCAGCTTCTTAGTGCAAGCAACATAAAAATAGTTCTGATATGCTCTAAGGTTCTCAACAATATGAGGATCATTCTTTAAGGTGTTAGGTGAGCACTGCAAGTTGCACTGGTGGTGTCCTAGATTCCAATGTTGTTGTTGTGCTCAGAGGAAAACTAGTCTGTAACAGCAGTAAAAAATGACGACTGTAACCCTCATGGAGGCAACGGCAGTGCCATGCAGGAGGCACAGACCTCGAAAAATAATTCAGGAATCGGGCCACATGATCATTGAAGGAGGATGGTGAGGTGGAATGACACAGAGATAAAGGCTACCCAATGCAACACAAGACACTGGTAATAAGTTTCCAGAGACAAAGAAGTAATGAAAATAGCGAAAGAAGACAGATGTTCCTAAGTAGCAGAGGGGAATAGGTCTTCATTGCAACACAGATTGTGTGCAACAACATGTAGCTAATGAAACAAATTTCTACAAAAGGCGAGGTAGAAAATGTGCTGATCCACTGAAAGATATTTGCTAAATGAGTACTATTCTTGAATCTGGATTTCAGCACTCTGTCAGTACCAACTGAGAACCACTGCTGCGGGCACCTAAAGTGTAGGTTGCACTGGTGATGCCAATATTGAGGGCTGCATCCTAATTAATATAGCCATGGCACTCCGAAGTAGATAGTTGATTTAGATTTTGTGACTTAGGTTGGCTGGTAAGCCACTGTGCAGTGATCTATAAAGGCTATGCATTGCAGGGGTACTGGAAAATTGTCCAGTGTTATGGACCCCTGTACAGACATCATGCAATGGCTGTCATGGGCAAGATGAGTTGCACTCACTTTGGTCAGGCCTCTTAACATACCAGCAACAGAGAGCCCTCTGTTGAATTCCACAAGAAGGCATTGTAAGGTACTATCCAGATGGTACACCACTCACTTCCTCCTCATTCCTATTATGTCTCCTACTCCTTCCTGTTGCCATACCCATCAAAGTACTTCCCGCCTCACCTCTACGAAGAATGCACCTGAGAAATACCCCACATCATCTGCCACACCCTCTTGTGGCTGTATGTACCCATTTTTAAGTAAAGAAAGGAGGGTTGCATTCTATATTTTTGATGTGGCACTTTGACTGCATGAACAGCAAAAATGTGTTAAGTGATAACCATTTTTGCTATTACTTTGTGTGGGGTATCCCTGAGAAAAATTCATGATTTAAAATTGGGGGTGAAGTTTCTGCAAGTCACTAAGTGCTCTCATTGTAAAATACTTGATGAATATAATGTTTGCATATGCCAGCAGTGAGTGAGGCTGCGTGTGCAGTCATACACACAATTCCTAACTGTTCCACTTGCCACAGTGAATTACTCCTGTAACATAAAGTTGTATGTTTCAATAAGCACGTTACTACAGGATTGTAAAATTTGGTCCTTAATTATGTGAAATGTTGACTAAACATTTATTTGCCCTTGTGCAGTCTTCAGATAGCACCCACCAAATGGAATAAAGTTTTGGCTTTCTTGGAATTGTCTAGTAATGTTCATTGTTGTACATAATTGAGTGGATCAATGGTCAGTTATTCACTGATCAGTAGGCACGTTAAAAGACTGAAATGATTCTGTTCTTTATCATGTCATATTGTATCATTCTTAGTTAATCACCTGTTTGTTTTACCTTTGCAGATAAAGTAGTTTTTATATTAACACACAATTTCTTTTCTCTCAATCAGGCCCTGTCGAGGAGCAAGGCCCACCTCCTGTTGCTCAGGTGAGTGATACTAGATGGTAGCACCTGTGAGATTGGCAGAGCATGGGTGAGTTTCACCAGTAGCGAAACAAGTTTGGTTTCGTGGCATGTAATGAACACCACACAGTTTCCTGGCCTCCTCCTACGGTGCTCACTAATTTCATCAGCCAAGCGTTTTCATCTCTTGTGTGTGCTGCCCTTCACAACCTCATTTTAATTAATCAACTCCTTTCTATGTACCCTATTCATCTCCACTTCATTCTCATTGTTTTTTGTACACCACTCCTTCCTGTACCCACAACCTATGCAACTTCATTTACACTGGTGACTGAAATGTTACATCAAGTCCATTATCACAAAAATTTGTCTACAGTAAAAATCCAAAAAAATTCTCAAACAATATTTACATACTAATGACAGCTCAACTTCATGTTTGTGTCCTGATGTAATGACAGTTGTCACTGTGCTCACAGATCTAGAGACTAGGCACACCACACAACCAGAATGAGGTAGCGTGGAATAAGCCAAAAATCAGCAGGTACGGTGAAGTCTCATAAAGCAACTATCATTGCCCCACTCTGTGGAAATTCTTCATACATATCTAAATAAGTTCATTCACAAGGAATGCAAGTCCGAGGGCAAGAGCTCATTCCACATTAACTTACGCTGCCATAGACATTGCAAAAATGTTTTAAGTGTGATCACAGTTGAACTAATTCATCAAAAAGGACCAAAGATATTTGACGTGTCGCACAGTAATGTGTGTTTTGTGAAGCTGTAGATATTAGGTGCTGGTTTGAGATTGTTTACAATTTTAAAATGATCATTAGCTGGATGCTAGAATAAACCAGGTGTTCTAATATCCTCATCATTACCAAGCAGTAAAAGTAGTTGTGTTTCTTGCTCCACTGAGGGGATATTTTTGAATAGTTTGGCACTGTTGTTGTACCATTTCCATAGTGAGGATCCACTTCTGATCAATACCTTCAGAAGTTCTTGCTGGAGATCAGTTTCAGCCCTTACTGTATATACAACCTGAGATACAGTAGTACATATTGAAATGATTAGTGAAAATGTTTGCTGCCTCACTCTGCTCCCTGTCTTCCTGAGCTATTGACAGACACACGTCTGCAAGTAAGGGGGCCCAAGTCATTGTGTATGTGTTTATCCTTCATTGGTATTCCTGAAGTGGTGCAGATATATCACTCTTCCACAACATTCATTGGAAAGTGTGATCTTCATCTACTACCAGAACTTGTCAAAACATATTCTCCTTGTCTACTGTGAAGACAACACGACGCATTTGGAAGCATAACCTTAAGGTGTACAAATAATATTTCATGGTTGCTCCTACCATTGGAAGACTGTTAAGTGACAGATTCGTATTCCATTTGGCAAGACAATCAAACATTACTCTTGCTTTAGTAGTTGAGCTGGTTTTTTAAAGATAGCTGATTTGGCATGTAATATGAAATGGCATCTGTAATGATTACTATTACCATATGTCTTAAATCTTTATACTTCCTCATAAACTCTGTGTAGCTTACCACAAACATTAATTGTCTTGCTAGTTTCAGTTCGGTTTAAGAGAATCATTTTGCTGCATTGTGGAAAGAATTGCATAACAAACTCGGCTCTTCCTGAAATGGAAGATGAACAGTGAATCTGTCTGTTGAATCTTCAGTTGTGTGTTCCAGGAAGTGTGACTCACATCACTGCTCTTCTTCCATCATTAAGACATTGATACCACACAACTAGGGTTGGGACAGCTTTAAGGAAAAGTAAAGGAATGTGGACTCGCATATTATGTCCCTTGTTGTTTTATGTAATACACTTTATTACTTACCAACATTATTATTATTTCTTTCCTTTCTCAGACGTTATGTCTGGTTAAAAATGGAAAGTGATGCGGACCTTGATAAAGTGTGACTTCCTTTTATCTGTGTGGTATATGTTACATTGCATTTAGGAACTTTCGGGTAATTGAACATGTATCAATAATTACAGATTTCTGTAGTTGTATGTACAAGTTTGGATGTAGCTGTATTGCATTGATGTACTGGTGGATATTGTGTGGTATGACTGCTGTACTTGATAGTATAATAGGTATAACGTCAGCTTTATCCTGATGCCACATGCCCTTGACTTCCTCAGCCAGTTGGATGTATTTTCAATTTTTTCTCCTGTTTTCTTTTGTATATTTGTTGTATTGGGTATGGATATTTCGATTAGTTGTGTTAATTTCTTCTTTTTATTGGTGAGTATGATGTGAGGTTTGTTAAGTCGTGGTGTTTTATCTGTTATAAGGGTTCTGATCCAGTATAATTTGTATTCATCATTCTTCAGTATATTTTGTGGTGCATACTTGTATGTGGGAACATGTTGTTTTATTAGTTTATGTTGGATGGCAAGTTGTTGTTCTATTATTTTTGCTACATTGTCATGTCTTCTGGGGTGTTGTGTATATGCTAGTATTGTACATCCGCTTGTGATGTGATTTGTTGTTTGCAAAGTCTGCAATTATCTGTTGTGGTATTGGGATCTTCAATAATATGCTTGCTGTAATATCTGGTGTTTATTGTTTAATACTGTATTGCAATCATGAATCCTTCCATTTCACTGTATGTATTGCCTCTTCGTAGCCATGTGTTGGATGCGTCTTGATCGATGTGTGGCTGTGTTAGATGATACGGATGCTTGCTATGTAGTGTTTTCTTTTTCCAATTTACTTTCTTTGTATCTGTTGATGTTATGTGATCTGAAGGGTTGTAGAAGTGGTTATGAAATTGCAGTGGTGTAGCCGATGCATTTATATCTGTGACTGCTTTGTGTATTTTGCTAGTTTATGCTCTTTCTAGAAAGAATTTTCTTAAATTGTCTACCTGTCCATAATGTAGGTTTTTATGTCAATAAATCCCCTTCCTCCTTCCTTTCTGCTTAATGTGAATCTTTCTGTTGCTGAATGTATGTGATGCATTCTATATCTGTGGCATTGTGATTGTGTAAGTGTAATGAGTGGTGCTAGGTCTGTATTACTCCATATCACTACTCCAACTGAGTAGGTCAATATTGGTATAGCATAATTATTTATAGCTTTTGTTTTGTTTCGTGCTGTCAATTATGTTTTCAGTATTTTTGTTAGTCTTTGTCTATATTTTTCTTTTACTTCTTTAATATTTTTATTATCTATTCCTATTTTTTGTCTGTATCCTAGATATTTATAGGCATCTGTTTTTTCCATCGCTTTATGCAGTCACTGTGGTTATCCAATATGTAATCTTCTTGTTTAGTCTGTTTTCCCTTGACTATGCTATTTTTCTTACATTTGACTGTTCCAAAAGCCATATTTATATCATTGCTGAATGCTTACCTTATCTTTAGTTATTGGTTGAGTTGTTGATTTGTTGCTGCCAGTAGTTTTAGATCATCCATGTATAGCAAATGTGTGATTTTGTGTGGGTATGTCTCAGTAATATTGTATCCATAATTTGTATTATTTAGCATGTTGGATAGTGGGTTCAGAGCAAGGCAGAACCAGAAAGGACATAATGAGTCTCCTTTGTATATTCCACACTTAGTCTGTATTGGCTGTGATGTGATGTTATTTGAATTTGTTTGGATATTAAGTGTGGTTTTCCAATTTTTCATTACTATGTTTAGGAACTGTATCAATTTATGATCAACTTTGTATATTTCCAATATTTGTAGTAATCATGATTGGGGTACACTATCAAAAGCTTTTAGGTAATCAATGTATGCATAGTGTTGCAACCTTTGTTTGGTTTTAGCTTGATATGTCACCTCTGCATCTATTATCAGTTGCTCTTTACATCCTCGTGGTCCTTTGCAACAACCTTTTGGTTCTTCATTTATAATTTTGTTCTTTGTTGTATGTGTCATTAATGTCTGTGTAATGACTGAAGATAATACTTTGTATATTGTTGGTAGGCATATTATGGGGCGGTATTTAACTAGGTTTCCTGTGTCTACTTTATCTTCAGGTTTCATATAAGTTATTCCATGTGTAAGTGTATCAGGGAATCTTTATGGGTCTGCAATGTAACTGTTAAATAATTTAGTTAGATGTGAATGTGTTGAGGTGAACTCCTTTAGCCAGAAATTAGCTATTTTATCTTTTCCAGGGGCTTTCCAGTTGTGAGTAGAGTTAATTGCTTTGGTGACTTCATGTTGCAAAATTATCACTCCAGGCATTTGTGGTATCATCTTTTATGTGTCTGTTTCTGCTTCTATGCACCGTGCATGCCTGTTCTGTTGTACCGGGTTTGACCATATGTTGCTCCAGAAGTGTTCCATGTCTGTTATGTTTGGTGGATTGTCTATTTTAATGTGTGTTATCTATTGTCTGGTAAAATATCTTTTGGTTTGTGTTGAATGTTTGGTTTTGTTTCCTTCTATTTCCACATTTTTGTATCTTCTAAGTCGTTTGGCCAATGCTTGTAATTTCTGCTTCTTTTCATCTAATTGCTCTATCGCTTCTTGTTGTGAGATTTTACCTAACCTTTTTCGTTTTTTTCTGACATTTGATGTCTTATAAATTGTGTTAGCTGTCCAATGTCTTTGATCATTTTTTCTATTCTGATCTGTAGCCTGTGTGGCCATGCTGGGTTGTGCATTTCTTCTGTGTTTTGGTTGGTTCTGATCTCTGCCTAGTGTGTATATTTAGTGTAGTGAGTGCTCCTATATAAACCAGTAGTTTTAACTCTTCCATAGTTGTGTTTTCATTTATTTTTTTGTGTATGATTGTGTTGATAGTTTTTATTGTTGTTTCGACTTGTGGGTTATTTGGCGGTCTATGCAAAAATTGTCTAATGTTTGTATTTGTGTCTTTGTATTCTATATATGTCAGCTGAAATTTTTCTTCTATATCTAACATGTGTGTCTCTTTGTGTTCTATTTGTACTTGTTCTGGTGGCAGTCTTAAGATTTCGTTTTCCTCTGATTGTTTAATTGATGTGTGTTGTTCTTTGTTTATGTGCTCTGGGATGTGTGAGGCCATTACTGTATTTTCTTCTTCTTCTTCTAATTGCACATTATTTTGTTCCAGTATTTGTTGTACTTGTTGTTTGATGTTTCCTAATTCTGTCTGTGGTATCCTGTTATTTTTGATCATTACACGAATCTGATCAGCTAGTCATTGTTCTGTTAAGAATTGTATTATGGGGTATCTTGTAATAAATGTTGTGTATACTTGTGATCTGCATCCAGTTTTGTTTGTTCCTATCTTTGTTGCATGGTAATAACAGAACATGAGGTGTTGATAAACTTCATCTGACCATCTCATCCTCTGGCTTTGTTTTCTATCTAGTGTGGTTGCAGGTAAGATAACCTGGAAAACAGCTCTATTTGGATTTAAATCATTTTCCATTTGGCTTGCAGTGTCGTTACCATTGTGGGCGGGCATAGGGTTAAAGCGTCGTCCCCGACCATGACGGCGCTTGTCCGAGGCTTCTTTAGTTGTGTCCAGAACCAACTAATCACACTAAAAGGGAGGTTAGCCCTATTAGTGGTTTGTTGTGTTCGATGCCTTTGACTGGCAGAGCATACCAGAAGCCAAATTAATAATAATAATAATAATAATAATAATAATAATAATAATAATAATAATAATAATACTAAAACTACAAATTAATAAACTGCTTAGTCACAATACTCACAGTCAAAACTTGAACAGGCTTAATTAATTGGAAGCTGTATTTTGTCAATTGTACCATTTTGCACAGAGCATGAAATTGGAATTACACAGGTCACAAAACAAGGAAAGGTCACACTGATTGGACTGATAAATTTTTTGTTGAACCTGCCCAATGAACTACAATGACAGACAGAAAATGAGCTAACAACTTGCAGCTTTTACAACTGTTAGACAATTGAATAACATTATTGCAAATACAGGAAGATTCACAAGTCAAACCACTGATTGAAACTGTTGCAAGGGCTCTTAGCAATGTATAACACTTAAGAAAAAGAAAGAAAAGCCCTTAAGTAGTAATTTATACATTGCATTGCAAACAAACATTAAAAATTACTTTTTATAAATATACCATCATCCAAAATTCAGAGCAAGCTGAGAGCTACAGCAGAGAGCTATCACAGTCAACAAGAAACAAGCAGCCAAATTCCCCAAGTGGAGTTAGTGAATCACGATCGACAGTTCACACTTTTAACTAGCAGGGTTTAAAGTCTATGTCTTGAGAATTAGTAGTAAGAGATAAAATTTTAAGCAAGTAGTTAAAGGTATAATGAGGAGGAACCTCAGGCTTGGTAAATGTGCCTTAATCTCCCAATTTCAAGAGATGCTCCAAAAAGAGCAGACTACTGGTTCCTGCCCAGAGGTGACACTCCACCATGGCACATGTCAAATTAGCAACTTCACTTCCCTTGAGCAACCACAGTGTGACTACTAAGGGCAGCAGACTACCAGTCAATCTGAGTGCCACGTGACGACGGAAGTGCCGCCATGGTAAAATGTAAACATACCTCTGCTCTGCGCCCAGGTAACTGGAAAACACCATTTCCTGCTGACACATATCAGTGGGAACAGTATTCTGCACAAATAAAGCTTCATACAATAAGGGCCAGGAAGTAGAAAATGTGAATGTCTGGCACAACTGACTAGAGACACAAATTAATACTCTTTAAAATTTGTATTATTCAGAAGCAAAAATTTCAGCACCTGCTGATATATTAGCTCAAGTGTTCACATGTAGCAAGATTTCTTTGCCTCAAACACAGATAGTGTTCGAGTAGATTCCCTTCATGAGACTTAAAACTCGGAATAGTCTTACACTTGCATGACACATGGCCCATGAACACAAAGTGCAATTAATAACATTGACTGATGATCATGCACTGAATCACCCATAGGTGCATTAATATTACAGATGCAGTTTCACGTAATACAGACATGACCTTACTCAAATATAACAAAACAACTTAAAACTCTACTTAGTTGTGAAGGAGCAGTGCCTTTCAGGATTCCAACCAAGGCATTATTGCGTTGTACCCCCACATGTGATCATCAAGGAGCGATAAAATTTAAGCTTGTAGAATAAGCCAGTAACTTGCCAAGCATGTTGCACGCAATGTCCGTATGTCTTCACGCAGGTCACCGCTATCAGTCCTCATGTGATCCAGCCCAGTTTGCCTTCACCAAATCGACCTTCAGCAGCATCTAGGGACCTGCACTGGACAATGGAAGTCCCCCAAAAGCAACAACTTGCCAGCCACGTGCCCTTCAGCCAAATGTTTTCCAGGCTCCACCAAACTGACACACATGCACACATGCACGATCGCACTTTTGCATCGATCAATTTGGAACATGTGATCAAATCAATATTGGCAACTTAAGTAGTTAGTGATGAAAGTGGAATGCTGTGCACTGAGATTGGAGATATTGTGGCTCGGACATTATTTGATCCTTCTGTCCTTCACAGTTACTTCAAGAAAGACAGCCTAAGTTTTCACAGAACACAGCACGAATGGCTATCTTGACTAAATTTTGTGGCTACCAATTGATACTGCTTTGACATACATAACCCAAAAAAATTGTCTCTTGAAGTGCATGATGATCAGTTACTGTGGAGAGAGTCCTTGCCTTCTGAATGTACAGACAAACTTCTGCTCCCAACACCATGTTGATCTTGCAAGGTGACCAAAATTCTGGATCAACAATTTTTATACTCATCAAATCTGAGACATTGGGATTGAGATGAGGTGTCAGTTATCTCCAGCAACATTAAACAGACAGAAGGTAAAATGAAGATGTTTATACAGGAGTCGACTTGAACAGAGATCCACTGTTTTGTTTCTGGTATAATTCCATCAGTTTCTTGGAGTTTGCTCTACTCTGCCATTTCTGAAGTCAGAGGCACTGTGCACATGGTTGAGATATAAATCGTGTCTGCAAGTCAGAAACTGAGAGAGCATAAGTTTTTCATGTGCCACTGCTATCTTTTAACCATATTGTCATTGTTGTAAGCAATAATTGTTTGCCAGGGATGATTTAGGTGAGCAATAACACAACGCAGTTGATGGATGTATACCATTGTGTTTGTATTTTGTGTCACTAGGACAGTCCTGTACCTTTTTCCATTTTGTGTGTTTTATTTCTGTGTGGTGTGATTTTTGACAAGCGTGACAGCATACAGATGTGCAACTAGAAGCCCTACAAACATGCTTTAAGCAATTACGCAAACAATTTGTTGGGCATCAGAATAGGTTTGTGTTCACTACATGTGGCTTGCCTGAATTTTCTGCACTTCTGCAAAGTATGAGGGAAGTGGCACATGACAAATGCAGCACTAGCAGGGACTAGATCAATCTCAAATGCACAAAGTGCTTGGTGTTGCAGATGGTCTGCTTTTTTTTCCCATATGTGCTGTGCCATGTAGGTCTGTATCCTTCTTGATTTCAGATTTGCATTTATTTTACAGAAAAACCTACCTCTCTCCTAATAGAAAGCTTTTGAACTCTGATGTAATTTAAATTCTGTTCTCACAGACTGGTCAACATTTTCTACAAATAGCTGAGATATAGTTATTTCCTGCAAGGATACAATTATTTGTAATGCCATCAGCACATGAACATTGCTTGAAGTAGTCCAAGAAATTCACTTGCACATTCCCCAGTCACTAAAGGAGCACCCACAGTTTTTTTAAGATGTGCTGACACAATCAATCTAGGGTTATCGTATGTGTTGCAAACTGTAGCAAAAGCTGCATTGAAATTAGTGCTAGCCACCAGAAGAAGGGCAATTACATTGTGAGAGGCACACGTTACTGATCAAAGTAAATTTTTATTTAGCAGTGTCCTATAACACCTTATTATTTACCACAAGACTCACAAATGTCACAAAAATGCCTGAACTGCTTTACATAACCTCTGAATGATGGCAGTTTTATGATGGGCATCTTGATGGAACATTCTGATGCACTCGGGTCAGATCCTTCCCTGCGGTCTCACAGTTGTTTCGTTAGTTCAGACGTGGTGCACATGGGGCAATGCATCCAGTTCTTCTTTATTGGCTACATTTGTCACCCTGCTCTCCCTCTCTATCCTTGCTTTTTCTCCATTGCCCCCCTCCTTCCCCTTTCTCAGTGTTCTGATTTAAATCGACATCGCTATCCAATTGCTTTCTTGTATTGTTTGCAATTTTGTTTCTTCTGCCTGTTCATTCACCCTTTATGGTGTTTTGGTCCCCACTTGAGGTTTGACCTCCACTTTAAAATTTCCTGTACTTTAGTGCGAGCCTATTGAGGAACAACTCCCCCCCTGGCATCTGTGGTGTGAATGCCTCTTTCCCCATTCCTTCCCTTGTCCTTCCCTTGCCCTTTCTCCCTGTAGTCCCCTTCAACCCTGCTGAGCCACCAGGATGATGGGGCTGTTATGTACCCATATGGCTGAACCCCCTGACAACACAGGGATCACACTCCTGATTCCTGAGTTGTTCACTCCCCATGTATGGCAAATAGTCGTTGCTTGTTTTCTCAGAGCATCGGACTCCCAGCAGTGGCTGCCATTCCAGACAGCCATTGCTGTGGCATGGTGGTGTCCTTGTGGAGGGCTCCCTTGTCAGAGTGGCTGGTATTGGTTGGGTGCTTAATGCATGAAGCGTATTGAGCTGCAAAATTCTGGCTGATATCAAATGGGTGTTCCTGTGAATGTTGAACAATCATTGAATGCTATTTCATACTACCCAGCAACTCTTCCTTCCCTGGCTACACTGTGGGAGGAGGTCCAGGCTTGCCTTCTTTTTTTCACGTTTGATAGAGTGATGTTTCTGTCAAACATTAGTAAGACAACACATTCTGAACAAAATTTACTGCTACCGGCATCATCATTATGACCACACTCGAATGTCCTGGTGACACACAGCCAACTGTGTAACCTGGCTCCTTCCTCCTCCAGTTGCAAAAGTTGTAAAGGTGACCATGCCACCTCTGCCTGAGGTTGTCTCTTGTACCTTAATGATGGGGGTTCCAGGAAATCTTGGTCAAGGGGAATGATGCCTTACCAGGTCACTAGAAAATTGTCGGCTTGTCAGTAACCCTGTGTTCTACCATCAGGCAGTTACAGTACTGTACTTGCTACATCTCAGTTCATGAAGGACATGGGCATCTAGACATATGATATGAAATACAGCACTGTGGTTGTAAAATTACACAGTGTCAGAGTTGCAGCCCCATCTCCTCCTCCTCCTCCTCCTCCTCCTCCTCCTCCTCCTTTTTCCAGCTGTGCAAACAAGCCACAAACTTTTGCGTAATGGGAGAAAGTTACATGCTACTCAACTGACAGGCCAGGAAAGATAGGAGAAACACTCTTATGAAAACTTTCCATGTTCCTCCAGCCAACAAACATCTCAGTCTTCTTCTGCCAACCCAGAAGGCTCCCCCCAACCTCACACCATCACCCAGGGACATATTCTATGTCATGCACTGGAGTCGTGCTGTTTATTAGCATGACATTCATAGTTTTCCTGACTAACCAGCTTCAAACTATTCCTGTCTGCCTTTCACTTCCTTGCCAGGACTTTTCCATTTGTACTGTTTACATCCCTAAGTCGCTGAACAGTCTGCTTCTAGCTTACTGGCCAACTCCCTCACCCCTTTCTGCTGATCCCCTTGCGGCTCCCACAGAACCTGTCAGAAAGGTGCCCTCTTCATTGACCTCCTGTCACCTTATATTTACTGTGCTAGTACCCACATACCTTTCATTCTCCATGCACTCCAATCCCCATCTGGACCTCACCTGCACTGCCAAATTTGCCCATCATCTCATCATTATCTACGGAACAAAATCAAGTGAGCATTTCCCATTTGCAATCCATTTTCTCACTCCTACCCAAATAGCAGCTTTCTAAGGATGACTAGAGATTAAATGCTCCCTGGCACGCTCAGTGAAACATTATTTCCCCAGTTAGACATGTAATCATTGCTGCCAACAATGTTCCATTCTTGCACTTCATCTTTACCGTGCCATGTCACTCGTCTGACGGAGCAATATTGTGACTCAACTCACGTGCAGAGATGTGCTCTCCATGTTTTCTAACCATCATTCTATGATGGCAAACTACATTTGTTATAAACAGTTGCACACACAGTGTTGTCACACCCATCAGGATAGCAAAAAATGGCTGCATTTAATTTACTAGTTCTATTAACAGTTGTACTTCCTCCTCTGTTGTGTTGCCCAATTTCAGATGGCTCTCTGGGACCAAGATACATTCATAAATTCCTGGCCCAATAGCAGCAGACGTAGTCATGATGGACCCTATCACTATCTCTCTGATCTGTGATTTTATAGTGGTCTGTTATTCATTTCCCCTTCCATTATCCCTTGGGCTACTACACCAGATCATTGTTGAGGGGTGCTCGATCCAGCAAACTATGCTGTACTTCTATTTTGGTCACTGGCAGTATCCTTACACCAGCCTTCAACCATCCAGCAGCTATTGTGTGCATTCCCACCCTGCTGACCTGCGTTTTGTGGGCACTTTTGGCCTACTCTGTGACAGTGGCTGTATGTGGCAGCTGAATGTTCTAAGGAATTCAGACCGTAAAACTCAATTGAAACTCAAATATTTTGTGATTCTTAACTTGGATCATTATGCAGCTTTATCAGTCTCACATTAATAGAATTTCATATCCATATACTTGTCACTGCACCTGATTCCTAATCACTATCAATATTTAATTTGCCAACTCATTAACAATTAGATGGGCATGTGCAGTAAGATGACATACCACTGGCACATTTAAGGTGTTTGATTTACACTTAAATTAAGTTGATGTAAAGTTATTCAGTTTTTTTTTTCTTTTTGCAGGAGCCACAAGAGGTGCAAGCAGAGGAGGTAGTAGCAGGTGAGATTTTCACTTTCTTCAGTAGCTTAATTACATGTTAAAGTAATCACTTTAATGTTATCTTGTGTGGCACATTTTTTCATAATTTTCTTTGACATTAATTCTTCATTGATTGTGTACTAAAGCATATCAGTGAAACAGTTGTTCAAAATTTTATGCTAGAACCTGACACTGGATATTAATTACCTAGTACATAATTCATATTGAAAATTGGCAGTGCTTTTGTAACTACAAGTGATTGGTCACAAATGTGCAGTTGTGTTTCAAATGTGTACTGTGGTCGATTGTGATGAAAACATGATCAAAGAGGAAGAAGACAATTATTTAAGTAGGAAATTGACATTTAAAAAATAAGTCATTGTAAAGGTAAGCTCACATTACTAATTGGCACACTACTACAAGTAGTAATGTTTAGATCACAGTCCCTTTATTCTGTAGTCATGGCTCATACTAAAATCATCACCTTGAGAAAAATTATTTTTAAGTATAAAATTATTGCTCAGCATAGTTGAGCTTCTTAAAGAGGAAAGTTGACAAAGTTATTGGGGACTGGAACAAGTTAATCACATACACGGCCAGTGATTTGAAACCTCATCATCATGTCTTGATATGAAGACTACTGTCCTTGTAATCCCCCTCCTTTCCCAAAGCAGTATTTTGCTACCTGTCTGATGTGTGAAATAGCCTGACACATCTGAGTGCCACAGTTACCCATCACCTGCAAAGAGGCTAATTGACTACCGGATGACAGCATGCTACAGAGTATGAGGTCTCTGATATGTTGGTAGCACCACAACATGTGTACAGCATTCTCGAGGTCATCTCCAGTCCTCTCACCCACTGCACGCCCATACCAGCTTTCTTAATTTGAACATATGTTATTTGCTCTTAACTCATCCTTAACTTCCACAAAACTCATTCAAGCTGGTAGTCGCTACTCCTATGCTGCCCTGCAGTAGCATGATGGTAACCTGGGTGTGTGTGAGTATGTGTTGTGTGGTGGGGAGTGGGGGTGTGGTAGCAGTTAAGGAGAATATTGAAGACTCCGTGCAATGGCAGAATGAGTGCTGAGCAGTGCTGCAGTGCTGAAATAGGAAGATATGGATGAATGAGAAACATCACTAATTAAGTTGGAGTCCAGGAGGGTCACAGAAACATAGAATATGATGCAAGGAGGGTTCCCACTTTCACCTTGATTTGTCAGTTTCTCACCCATTCAGACCCTTTCCTGTCTCAATAGGAGAAATATTTTCACATATGTGGAGAGAATGGCTGATAATAAGTATCCAATGATAATGTATGTACAGTATCACTCTTCCTTTGTTTATAAAATATTTACCATTAAGATTTTCCCTACAGTCTGTTCCTAAGCCAATCTATTTGTATTCCTGCTTCAACTCTCTACAGGGAATCCAGCAGGGAACTGCCATGTGCCACCCACACTCATGGTCCCATGTCCCAACTAGTTTGCTCAGGTACCCATACCGTTGTAACTTCGTTGCAAAAAAGAAGGCACATGATAATGTTGCGCAAGTAAAGCAGCTTCCCAGTGCAAGCAACACAAAAATAGTTCTGATTTGATCTGAGGTTATCACTAATATGGGAATCAATCTTCAAGGTGTTAGGTGAGCACTGCAAGTTGCACTAGTGGTGTCCTAGATTCCAATGTTGTTGTTGTGCTCAGAGGAAAATTTGTCTGTAACATCACCAAAAATGTGACAACCGACATCCTCATGGAGTGCCATCCTGGGGGCACAGAACTGGAAGAATAATGCCAGAATCAGGCAACATCATCATTGAAGGAGGATAGTGAGGTGGAATGACACAGAGATGGCTACCCACGGGAACACAAGACCCTGGTAATAAGTTTCCAGAAACAAAGAAGTAATGTAAATAGCACAAGAAGAGAGATGTTCCTTAGTACGGAAGGGGAATAGAGCTTCATTGCAACACATTTTGTGTGTATCAGCATGAAACAGGTTTCTAGTGAGGGTAAGGTAGAGAATGCCCTGATCCACTGAAAGATATTTGCTACTATGAGAACTATTCCTTGACTCTCCATTTTAGCACTCTGTAAAAACTGAGAAGCACTGTTGTAGGCACCTAAAGTGTAGGTTACACTGGCGATGTCAATATTGAGGGCTGCATTCTTATTAGTATAGTCATGGCAGTCTGAAGTTATAGTTGATGTAGAGTTTGTGACCTGGGTTGGTTGGTAAGCTCTTGTGTAGTGATCTATGAAGGCTGTGCATTGCAGGAGTACTGGAAAATTGTCCAGTGTTATGGGCCTCTGCACAGAAACTATGCAGTGTCTGTCATGGGCAAGATGAGCTATACTGAGTTCGTTTCACGCCTCTTAACATGCCAGCAACAGAGAGCCCTCTGCTGAATTTCACAAGACAGAATTGTAAGGAACCATCCAGATGGTACACCGCCCATGTCCACCTAATTCCTGTTATGTCTCCTGCTCCATCCTGTTGCCATACCCATCAAAGCTCTTCCCACCTCACCCCTATGAAGAAAGCACCTGAGAAGTACCCCACATCATCTTCCATGCCTTCTTGTGGCTGTATGTACCCATCTGTAAATAAAGAAAGAAGGGTTGCATTACATTTGTTTGATGTGGCAGTTTGACTGCACAAACATCAAAAATGTGGTAAGTGATCAAAATGTTTGCTATTACTTTGTGTGGTGTATCCTTGAGAAAAATTCATGATAATTTGAAATTGGGGGTGAAGTTTCCTGCAAGTCACTAAGTGCTCTTATTGTCAACTTCTTGATGAATATAATGTTGGCAATGCCTGCAATGAGTGAGGCTGCATATACAGTCATACACACTGTTCCTACCTGTTACACTTGCCACAGTAAGTTAATCCGTTTAAATAAAGTGGTATGTTTCAATAAGCACATTACTACAGGATTGTAAAATTTGGTCCTTAATTATGTGAAATGTTGACTAAACATTTATTTGCCCTTGCGCAGTCTTCAGATAGCACCCACCAAATGGAATAAAGTTTTGGCTTTCTTGGAATCGTTTAGTGATGTTCATTGTTGTACATAATTGAGTGGATCAGATGCTCAGTTATTCACTGATCAGTAGGAACATTAAAAGATTGAAATAATTCTTTTCTTTATCATGTCATATTGTAACATTGTTAGTGAATAACCTGTTTGTTTTACCTTTGCAGATAAAGTAGTTTTTATATTAACACGCAATTTCTTTTCTCTCAATCAGGCCCTGTCGAGGAGCAAGGCCCACCTCCTGTAGCTCAGGTGAGTGATACTAGATGGTAGCACCTGCGAGACTGGCAGAGCATGGGTGAGTTTCACCAGTAGCGAAACAAGTTTGGTTTTGTGGCATGTAATGAACACCACACAGTTTCCTGGCCTCCTCCTAGGGTGCTCACTAATTTCATCAGCCAAGGGTTTTCATCTCTTGTGTGTGCTGCCCTTCACAACCTCATTTTAATTAATCAGCTCCTTTCTATGTATCCTATTCATCTCCACTTCATTCACATTGTTTTTTTGCACTCCACTCCTTTCTGGCCCCTACAACATATGGAACTCCGTTTACACTGGTTACCAAAATGTTATCTCAAATAAATTGTCACAATAAAATTGTATATTGAAGAATCGAAAAACTTTCTCAAACAATACTTTCATACTGGCTAATGACAGCTCACCTTCATGTTTTTCTCCTGATACAATGACAGTTGCCAGTATGCTTACAGATCTATGGGCTAGGCACATCACTGAACAAGAATGGGGTAGCAAGGAATAAACCAAAAATCAGTAGGTACGGTGAAGCCTAATAGTGCAACTATCGTTTTCCCACTCTGTAGAATTTCTTCATAAATTTGCAACAGAGTTCATCCACAAGAGAAAAAAATTCCTGAAGTCAATAAAAGTTTAAATCAACTGTTTGAACTAAAATATGACTTTATTGCTGCAGCCATTGTTCATCGGTCCTATAGACATTGTAAAATATGTAACTTTACCCAAGTTTTAGATTACACAGCAGTAGATACGATAACTAATGTGTCTAAAATATTTAGTTATTGCAACTACACAAGAAGTACCTTCCTACACTGATAGCAGAGTCACTCTTCTTGCTATTATCATAGCGAGACAAACTTCAAAAAATCTTCTTTGGATATTTTTGTGGCTATTTAATAGATATCTCGTGCTTTTCATAGAGATGTCATCTTGTCTCTGGGTGTGAAGATTTTAACACATGTAGCTTAGTAATTCAATAAAACAAACTTCATGTTTGGTAGCTCATGTATCACAGATTGTGCTGAGTGAAGTAAAAGTAAGTGTGTAGCTGCTTTTGCTTTTTGGGATTTGCTTCTAGTAATATTAAGATAGGTCTCTGATACATGAAATAGAATCAAATGATAAATCTTTGGATAGTCTTCCAAATCTTGTACTGACTTCTGTATGCTGGTAGGTGTCCCTCTTGCAATGACTATACGATCAACGTGCATGCTGTCTGTCATATGAATTTGACTGTATAGTGTCTGCCACAAGGAATGCAAGTCCGAGGGCAAGAGCTCATTCCACATTAACTTACACTGCCATAGACATTGCAAAAATGTTTTAAGTGTGATCACAGTTGAACTAATTCATCAAAAAGGACCCAAGATATTTGACGTGTTGCACAGTAATGTGTGTTTTGTGAAGCTGTAGATATTAGGTGCTGGTTTGAGATTGTTTACAATTTTAAAATGATCATTAGCTGGATGCTAGAATAAACCAGGTGCTCTAATATCCTCATCATTACCAAGCAGTAAAAGTAGTTGTGTTTCTTGCTCCACTGAGGGGATATTTTTGAATAGTTTGGCACTGTTGTTGTACCATTTCCATAGTGAAGATCCACTTCTGATCAATATCATCATGAGATCTTGTTGGAGCTCAATTTCAGCCCTTATTGTATCACAAACTGAGGCACAGTGGTCCATACTGAAGTGATTAGTGAGAATGTTTGCTGCCTCACTCTGCTCACTCTCTTCGTGAGCTAATTGTAACAGACACAGTGCTGCAAGGAAGGGGGCACAAGTCATTTTTTATGTGATTGTCTTTCGTTGGTATTCCTGAAGTGTTGCAAATCTATCACTCCTCCACAATATTCATCGGCATGCAATATTAAATGGCGTCTGTCATAACTACTATTACCATATGTCTTAAATCTTTATGCTTCCTTATAAACTCTGTGTAGCTTTCCACAAACTTTGAATGTCTTGCAAGTTTCTGTTCAGTTTAAGAGAGTAATCTTGCTGTATTGTGGAAAGAATTGAATAACAAACTCAGCTCTTCCTGAAATGGAAGATGAACAATGAATCTGTCTGTTGAATCTTCAGTTGTGTGTTCCAGGATGGGTGAGTCACATTGCTGCTCTTCTTACATCGTTAAGACATTGATACCTCACAACTAGGGTTGGAACAGCTTTAAGGAAAAGAAATGGAATGTGGACTCGCATATTGTGTAACTTGTTACTTTATGTAATACACTTTTTTACTTAGCAACATTATTATTATTATTATTATTATTATTACAAATTAATAACCTACTTAAAGTCACGATATTCACAATTGAAACTTGAACAGGCTTAATTAATTAGAAGCCATATTTTGTCAATTGTACCATTGCAAACAGGGCATGAAATTTGAAGTACACAGGTCACAAAATAAGGAAACGTCGCAGCAGTTGGGTAGGTTAAACAAAAATATTATGAGTTAAATGATTTACAATGACAGACATTATATGTGCTAATAACTTGCTGCTTTTGTAACTGTTACACAACTGAATAACATTCATACAAACACAGGAAGATTTGCAAGTCACATTACTGATTGTTGCTGTTGGATGGCCCCTTAGCAATGTTTAACACACAACAAAAAGAAAGAATAACGCTTAAGCAGTAACCTGTACATTGCAAACAAACATGAAAAATTGCCTTTAATAAATATACATTCGTCCAAAATTCAGAGTAAGCTGAGAACTAAAGCAGAGAGCTACCACAGTCAACAAGGAACAAACAGCCAAATTCCCCAAGTGAAGTTAATTAATGACTATTCACTGAGGTAACAATTGACAGTTTATACTGATAGCTAACAGGGTTTAAACTAAACGTGTTGAGAATTAGGACTAAGAATGCAAGGTTTAAGCAAGTAATTAAAGGCATAATGAGGAGGAACCTCAGGCTTAGGAAATATGCCTTAATCTCCTGATTTCAATAAATCAATAAAATAAGAGCAGATTACTGGTTTCTGCCCAGAGGTGAAACTCCACCATGGCACACGTCAAATGAGCAACTTCACTTCCTTCGAGGCCCCACAGTGTGACTGGTAGGGGGCAGCATACTGCCAGTCAATCTGGGTGCCACGTGATGACGGAAGTGCTGCCATGGCCAAATGCAAACATACCTCTGCTCTGTGCTCAGGGAATAGCAACATGTCATTTCCCACTGACACACATCAATGGGAACAGTGGTCTGCACAAATAAAGCTTCACACAATAAGGGCCAGGAAGTAGAAAATGTGAATGCTTGGCACAACTGACTAGAGATACAAATTAACACTCCTTAAAATTTGTATTATTCAGAAGCAAAAATTTAAGCACGTTCTGATACATTAGCTCAAGTGTACACATGTACCAAGGATGCTTTGCCTCCGACACAGATTGTGTTGGAGTAGATTCCCATCATGAGACTTAAAACACGGAATACTTTTACACTTGCATGATGCATGACCCAGAACACAAATTGCAATTAATAACATTGACTGATGATCATGCACTGAATCACTCATAGGTGCATTATTATTACAGATGCAATTCTAGATAACACAGACATGACCTTACTCAAATATAACAAAACAACTCAAAACTCGACTCAGCTGTGAAGGAGCAGTGCCTATGCAGGATTCCATCCAGGGTAATATTGCATCCTACCCCCACTTGTGATCATCAAGGAGCGATAAAATTTAAGCTTGTAGAATAAGCCAGTAACTTGCCAAGCAGGTTGTGTGCAATGTCCGCATGTCTTCTCGCATGTCAACGCTGTTGGTCCTCATGTGATCTGGTCCATTTTTCTCTCACTGACTCGACCTTCAGTGGCATCTTGGGTCCTGCACTGGATAGTGGGAGTCCTTCAAAAGTAACAAATTGCCAGCCATATGCACTCCAGCCAACTGTTCTCCAGGCCCCACCAAACGGACACACATGCACAATTGCACGTGTGCTTTGATCAAAGATATTAGCTTGCAACTTGCAATCTAATCAATATCAGTAACCTAAGTAGTTAAAGATGCCAGTGGAATACAGTGCCTCCAAGATTAGAGATACTGTTGCTCAGACTTGATTTGGTCCTTCTGTCCCTCAGTTTCTTCAAGAAAGTCAGTGTAAGTCTTCGCAGAGCATAACACAAATGGCTACCTTGACAAAATTTTTTGTTCTACCAATTGATACTGATTTGACATACATAACCCAACACAGTTCTGTCTTTTGAAGCACATGATCATCAGTTCCTATGGAGAGTCCTTGCCTTCTGAATGTACAGACAAACTTCTGCTCCCAACACCATGTTGATCTTGCAAGGTGACCAAAATTCTGGATCAAAAAGTTTTATACTCATCAAATCCAACACAATGTGATTGAGATGAGATGTCAGTTATCTTCAGCAACATTAAACAGACAGAAGGTAAAATGAAAACTTTTATACAGGAGTCAATATGAACGAAGATGCACTGTTTTGTTTCTGGTTTGATTCCATCTGTTCCTTGAATGTGTGCTCTACTTTGCCATTTGTGAATTCAGAGGCACTGTGCACATGGTTGAGATATAAATCGTGTCTGCAAGTCAGAAACTGAGAGAGCATAAGTTTTTCATGTGCCACTGCTATCTTTTAACCATATTATCATTGTTGTAAGCAATACTTGTTTGCCAGGGATGATTTAGGTGAGCAATAACACAATGCAGTTGATGGATGTATACCATTGTGTTTGTATTTTGTGTCACTAGGACAGTCCCGTACCTTTTTCCATTTTGTGTGTTTTATTTCTGTGTGGTGTGATTTTTGACAAGCGTGACAGCATACAGATGTGCAACTAGAAGCCCTACAAACATGCTTTAAGCAATTATGCAAACAATTTGTTGGGCATCAGAATAGGTTTGTGTTCACTACATGTGGCTTGCCTGAAATTTCTGCACTTCTGCAAAGCATGAGGCAAGTGGGACATGACAAATGCAGCACTAGCAGGGACTAGATCAATCTCAAATGCACAAAGTGCTTGGTGTTGCAGGTGGTCTGCTGTTTTTTCCCATATGCGCTGTGTCATGTAGGTCTGTATCCTTCTTGATTTCAGATTTGCATTTATTTTACAGAAAAACCTACCTCTCTCCTAATGTCAGAAAGCTTTTGAACTCTGATGTAATTTAAATTCTGTTCTCACAGACTGGTCAACATTTTCTACAAATAGCTGAGATATAGTTATGTCTTGCAAAGATTAATTTAGTTGTAATGCCATCAGCACATGAACATTGCTTGAAGTAGTCCAAGTATCTATGGTAAGAAATTAAGTGACCATTTGTCATTTGCTATCATCAGACAGCAAGAATAATTCAATTATTCCAATCACAAAGAAAACAGGTGATGACAGATGTGAAAAATTACTGAACTATCAGTTAAATAAATCATGCTGGAAAATACTAATGCGAATTCTTTACAGACAAATGGAAAATCTGGTAGAAACAGACCTCAGGGAAGATCAGTTTCGATTCCGTACAAATATTGGAACACATGAGGTAATACTGCTCCTATGGCTTACCTTAGAAGCTAGATTAAGGAAAGCCAAATCTATGTTTCTAGCATTTGTAGACTCAGATGAAGCTTTTGACAATGTTGACTGGAATACTCTCTTTCAAATTCTAAAGGTGGCAGGGGTAAAATACAGCGAGTAAAAGGCTATTTACAGTTTGTACAGAAAACATATGGCAGTTACGATAGTTATGGGACGTGAAAGGGAAGCAGTGATTGGGAAGGGAGTGAGACAGGGTCAGGGATGTTAGCCTCTCTGCAATGTTACTCAACCTGTATTTTGAGCAAGCAGTAAAGAAAACAAAAGAAAGGTTTGGAGTCGGTATTAAAATCGATGGAGAAGAAATGAAAACTTTGAGGTTTGTTGATGACATTGTAGTTTGTTCAGAGACAGCAAAGGACTAGGAAAACTAGTTGAACGGAATGGACAGTGTGTTGAAAGAAGGATATAAGATGACCATCAACAAAAGCAAAACGAGGATAATGGAATGTAGACAAATTAAGTCAGGTGACGTTGAGTGAGTTAGATTAGGAAATGAAATACTTAAGGTAGTAAAGGAGTTTTGCTATTTAGGGCGCAAAATAACTGATGATGGTCGAAGTAGAGAGGATATAAAATGTATACTGGCAATGGCAAGTAAAGTGTTTCTGAACAAGAGAAATTTGCTAACATAGAGTGTAGATTGAGGTGTCAGGAAGTTGTTTCTGAAAGTATTTGTATGGAGTTTAGCCATGTAATGAAGTGTAACGTGGGTGATAAATAGTTCAGACAAGAGAATAGAATCTTTCCAATTGTGGTGCTAAGAAGGATGCTGAAGATTAGATGGGTAGATCACATAACTAATTAAGAGGTATTGAATAGAACTGGGGAGAAGAGGAGATTGTGGCACAACTTGACTAGAAGATGGGATCGGTTGGTAGGCATGTTCTGAGGCATCAAGGGATCACCAATTTAGTATTGGAAGGCAGTGTTGAGGGTAAAAATAATAGAGGGAGACCAAGAGATGAATACACGAAGCAAATTCAGAAGGATGTAGGTTGCAGTAAGTACTGGGAGATGAAAAAGATTGCACAGGATAGAATAGGATGGAGAGCTGCATGAAACCAGTCTTAGGACTGAATACGACGACAACAACAACAACATCCATTTTCTGAGTCCTACGCCACCTTTGTGTACACCCACAAGGCAGCTTTCTAAGGATGACAAGAAATTCAATGGTCCCTGGCACCCTTCGAGAAACATTATTTCCCCAGTTGTGATGCCCAGGTAGAATATCTTACAAATGTAATCATTACTGCGACACAATGTTCCATTCTTGCACTTCATCTTTACTGTGCCATGTCACAGTCACTCAACTGACTGAGCCATGTAGGGACTCATCTCACATGCAGAGATGTGTCTCCATGTTTTTAACCATCATTCTATGATGGTAAAATGCATTCATTATAAACAGTTGCACACTCTGTGTCGTCGCACTCTTCAGGATAGCAAAAAGCTGGCTTTATATAATGTAATAGTTCTTTTAACAATTTCACTCCATCTTGTGTGTGTGAAACTCAAATGGCTCTCTGGGACCAAGATCCACTCACAAATTCCTGTCCGAATAGCAGCAGATGTAGTCATGATGGCCCCTATCACTATCTCTATGATATGTGATTTTATAATGGTCTGTTATACATTTCCCCTTCCACTATCATTTTGACTACTACACCAGGTCATTGTGAGGGGTGTTTGATCCAGCAAACTATGCTGTACTTCTATTTTGGTCACTGGCAGTATCCTTACACCTGCCTTCAAACATCTAGCAACTATGGTTTCCTTTCCCACCCTGTTGACTTGCGTTTTGAGGGCACCTTGTCCTACTCTGTGACAATGGCTGTATGTAGCAGCTGGAATTCAGACCGTTAAGCTCAATTAAAACTCAAATATTTTGTGATTCTTAACTTGGATCATTATGCAGCTTTATCAGTCTCACATTAATAGAATTTCATATCCATATACTTGTCACTGCACCTGATTCCTAATCACTATCAATATTTAATTTGCCAACTCATTAACAATTAGATGGGCATGTGCAGTGAGATGACATACCACTGGCACATTTAAGGTGTTTGATTTACACTAAAATAAGTTGACGTAAAGTTATTCAGTTTTTTTTTCTTCTTGCAGGAGCCACGAGAGGTGCAAGCAGAGGAGGTAGTAGCAGGTGAGATTTTCACTTTCTTCAGTAGCTTAATTACATGTTAAAGTAATCACTTTAATGTTATCTTGTGTGGCACATTTTTTCATAATTTTCTTGGACATTTATTCTTCATTGTTTGTGTACTAAAGCATATCAGTGAAACAGTTGTTCAGAATTTTATGCTAGAACCTGACACTGGATATTAATTACCTAGTACATAATTCATACTGAAAATTGGCAGTGCCTTTGTAACTACAAGTGATTGGTCACAAATGTGCAGTTGTGTTTCAAATGTGTACTGTGGTAGATTGTGAGGAAAACGTGATCAAAGAGGAAGAAGACAAATATTTAAGTAGGAAATTGACATTTAAAAAGTAAGTCATTGTAAAGGTAAGCTCATATTACTAATTGGTACACTACTACAAGAAGTAATGTTTAGATCACAGTCCCCTTATTCCATAGTCATGGCTCATACTAAAATCATCATCTTGAGAGAAATATTTTTAGGTATACAATTATTGCTCAGCATAGTTGAGCTTCTTAAAGAGGAAAATTAACAAAGTTATTGGGGACTGGAACAAGTTAACCACATTCACGGCCAGTGATTTGAAACGTTATCATCATCTCTTGAAATGAAGACTACTGTCCTTGTAATCCTTCTTCTTTCCCAAAGCAGTATTTTGCCACCTGTCTGATGTGTGAAATACCCTGACACATCTGAGTGCCACAGTTCACCATCACCTGCCAAGAGGCTATTTGACTACCAAATGACAACATGCTACAGGGTATATGGCGCCTGACTTGTTGGTAGCACCACAACATGTGTACTGCATTCTACAGACCCATCTCCAGTCCTCTCACCCACTGCACTTCCATGCAGGGAAGCTTCCCACCTTCACATTTCAGAAAAGCTGGTGTTAGTGGGTATGATCTGTATGGCTCAGGGTGTGAAGCAATCATTGAACTGAAGGATGTTTTGTTGCGCAGCCTGCCCAGGAACAGGGTATAAAATTGTTTCTTGCCCTGTTCATAGCTGGCCATTTCTGTGGACAGACAGCTCATTCATTGTCATGCCCTAATACAGTACTGTACAATGGGTGCATCAAAGTTTTATATATCACATGACTGGTTACACAGGTAGCCCTGATTTTGATGGGATAGGTCGTGATTGTGACAGCACAGGAGCAGTAGGTGGTGGTGGTGGTGGTGGTGGTGGTGGTGGTGGTGGTGAATGGACAGGTCTTACATCTAGGACTGTAACATTGATATGAGTGATGAGGTAATGGTTTGAAAATCCTTTTTAAACACTAAGAATCCTAAACCCCTCCTCTTGTTCAGATTTACTGAAGACATATTTGTGATCTGGATCAAGAGTAAAGGCAGCTTCTGCCCCTTTGCTTCACCTGGAGTTTCTTAAGGCAACATTCAACCTTCATAGAAATTGACATCCTTCAAAGATGGCTACATCACTGCTTCTGTCCATATCCAACATACTAAACACAAGTGATGCCTCCATTTTGACAACTGCCAACCATTCAGTACCTAGAATTTCCTTCCATACAGCCTATCCACCAACAGTTGTCACATCTACAGTGATGAACATTCCTCCTCGAAATGTACTGGTGGTCTCAATAAAGTGTACTGTAACAAATCTCCTGTGCCTTATATTTGCAGTCTCCCCACAAGTATCTCTGTCTGGCCACAGAGGAGCATTCCCCTCATAACTATGTACCAACCACAACTGGAACAACTGAATTACATTCTCCACCAAAGTTTTGAATACCCGTCATTGTGTTCTGAAATTTGAAATGCCATGCCTACCATCCTTCCCACCCTTCCCACAGTGGTATTGCTCTGTCCACCAAACTCAGAAAATATAATTGGCCATCTTAACACACACCCTGCTCCCAACCCATTACATCATGGCTCATATCCCTGTAACAGAACTAAATGCAAGACCTGTCCCATACATCCTTCCACTGTCACCTACTCCCGTCAGGTCACAAATATCACGTACCCACCAAAGGCAAGGTTTCCTGTGAAACCAGTCATGTGATTCACAAGCTAAACTGCACCCACTGTGCTGCTATCTGCATGGGACTGACAAGCAACAAGCTGTCTGTCTGCAGGAAAGGCCACTTACAAACTGCGGGCAGTAAACAAGTGGACCACCCTGTTGCAGAGCAAGCTGCCAACATCACATCATTCACTTCAATGATTGCTTGACAGCCTGTGCCATTATGGATCCTTCTGAACTGCACACGTGGGAATCCTGCCTGCAGTATATCCTTTGTTCCCATAACACTCCCGGCCTCAACCTTGCGTAGTCAGTTTCCTCACCCATTCTGACCTTTCCACGTCTCCATAGAAGAAATGTTTTCACACACGTGGAGAGAATGACTGATAATAAGTATCCAAAGATAATGTATGTACAGTTTCTCTGTCCCTTTGTTGGCAAAATATTTCCCATTTAGATATTTGCTACAGTCTGTTCCCAGACCAATCTGTTTGTATTCATGCCTCACCTCTGTACTGGGAGTCCAGCACGGAACTGCTATCTACCACCCATACTCGTGGTCATATGCACAAGGAGAGAAATATTGCTCAGATAGCCATAACGTTAGAACTTTGTTGTGACACATAAGGCACATGATAATGTTGTGCAAGTGAAGCAGCTTCCTAGTGCAAGCAACATAAAAGTACTTCATATATGCACTAAGGTTGTCACTAATGAGAATCATTCTTTGAAGTGTTAGGTGAACACTGCAAAGTTGCACTGGTGATATCCCAGATTCCAATGTTGTTGTTGTGCTCAGAGGAAAAGTTTTCTATGCAGCAGCAAAAAATATATCCACTGTCACCCTCATGGAGGCAATGGCAATGGCAGTGGCATATAGGAGGCATAGACCTGGAAGAATAATATAGGAATCGGGCCGCATGATTATTGAAGGAGGATGGTGAGGTGGAATGACACAGTGATCAAGGCTATGAAATGGAACACAAGGCAGAGGTATAATTTTCCAGAGACAAAGAAGTAATGAAAACAGCACAAAAAGAGAGATGTTCCTGAGTAGCCAAGTGGAATAGAGCTTCATTGCAGCACAGATTGTGTGTAACAAAATGCAGCTAATGAAACAGATTTCTAGTGAAGGTAAGATAGAGAATGCCCTGATCCACTGAAAGATATTTGCTACTATGAGAACTATTCCTTGAATCTCCATTTCAGCACTCTCTCTGTAACAACTGAGAAGCACTGCTGAAGGCACCTAATGTGTATTTTGCACTGGTGATGCCAATATTGAAGGCTACATTCTTATTAACATAGTCATGGCAATCCGAAGTTATAGTTGATGTAGAGTTTGTGATTTGGGGTATCCCTGAGAAAAAATTCATGATAATTTGAAATTGGGGGTGAAGTTCCCTGCAAGTCATTAAGTGCTCTCATTGTCAAATACATAATGAATATAATGTTTGCATATGCCTCCAGTGAATGAAGCTGCATAAACAGTCACAGACACAGTTCCTAACTGTCCCACTTGCCACAGTGAGATAATCCTGTTACATTATGTGAAATGTTGACAGTAAAAATTTAGTTTGTCCCTGTCAGTCTTCAGTTAGCAGCCTCCAACTGGAGTAAAGTTCTGGCTTTCTGTAAATGGGTTAGTAATGTTCACTGCTGTACATAATTGAGTAGATCAGATGCTCAGTTGTTCAATGATCAGTAGGCACTCTAAAAGATTGAAATAATTCTTTTATGTATCTTGTCATATTGTAACATTCTTACTTAATCACCTGTTTGTGTTACCTTTGCAGATAAAGTAGTTCTTATATTAACATGCAATTTCTTTTCTTGTCAATCAGGCCCTGTTGAGGAGCAAGTCCCACCTCCTATTGCTCAGGTGAGTGAGAGTAGAGGATAGCACCTGTGAGACTGGCCAAGCACAGGTGAGTCCCACCAGTAGCAAAACAAGTAAGGTTTCGTGGCATTTAATGAACCCCGCAGTGTTTCCTGGCCTTTTTCCCGGGTGCTCATAAATTTCAACAGCTAAGTGTTTTCATCCCTTTTGCGCACAGCCCTTCACAATCTCATTTTAATTAGTCAACTCCTTCCTATGTATCCTATTCATTTCCACTTTCTTTCTCATTATTTTTTGCACCACACTCCTTCCTGGCCCCACAACTTTTGCAACTTGGTCTACACTGGCGACCGAAATTTTATCTTAAGTCCATTATAAGAAACTCTTACTCCATTACCTCATCTGTGGGACGACAGATATGGGACACATGCTTTGTGAGAAATGCATTGTTTTTTGTGGAATACATTGAGCATAAATTTGTTGATAAAGTCTTCTGCCACCTATTCTGCAGCTGCTTGCACCTTTGATCACCTTGGCAATGTTCCAGTGTCTATTACCCTTACCAATCTCTTAATATGGTGCAGAGAGTGATTTTTCATAGGGATCTCATCCTGCAAACTGATGAGGAACTTGAGGTTAATTTGGATTTTTGTGGCATTCTTTTTGTTTGATGTGTTAGGAAGGGCCAGAAAGACAACCATCCGATACTGGTGCCTTCATTCTAGCTTTTGAAGGGGATACCCTCCCAGAGGGGTTAAGGTTTCGTGCTATAGATGTAACGTTAGCCATTCATCCCTCCCCCTATGTGCTTCTTTCCACGGTTGCATTTTGAGAATGTCATTCCACTGTACAGCAGACCCCATAGTGACTGTGAACACAGAGTTCATGATGAAAGCCCCTCTGTCATAAAACCTGTGTGTGATAAATGAACTGAAAGACACACCACCCACTCTCCAGATTTGCCCAGTGTACAAGAGAGAAGATCAAAGTATACATGTGTCTGTATCACCTGTATTTTGCTGAGGATGGCCGTAAGTATGAGACACTTCATCCACTGTTAGTATCTTCAACTTTCTTCTCTGTTCTTGTCTGTTACTTCATTTGCTCCTTTAACGTCTTTCTTGCGCAGCCCCGGTCTCTCCCTTCCCTCGCCGGTCTCTCCCTTCCCTCGCCGGTCTCTCCCTTCCCTCACCGGTCCCAGAGCAAACAAACAAAGAACAACATGTATCAATTAAACTATCAGAGGAAAACAAAATCTTAAGACTGCCACCAGAACAAGTACAAATAGAACACAAAGAGACACACATGTTAGATATAGAAGAAAAATTTCAGCTGACATATATAGAATACAAAGACACAAATACAGACATTAGACAATTCTTGCATAGACCGCCAAATAACCCACAAGTCGAAACAACAATAAAAACTATCAACACAATCATACACAAAAAAATAAATGAAAACACAACTATGGAAGAGTTAAAACTACTGGTTTATATAGGAGCACTCACTACACTAAATATACACACTAGGCAGAGATCAGAACCAACCAAAACACAGAAGAAATGCACAACCCAGCATGGCCACACAGGCTACAGATCAGAATAGAAAAACTGATCAAAGACATTGGACAGCTAACACAATTTATAAGACATCAAATGTCAGAAAAAAATGAAAAAGGTTAGGTAAAATCTCACAACAAGAAGCGATAGAGCAATTAGATGAAAAGAAGCAGAAATTACAAGCATTGGCCAAACGACTTAGAAGATACAAAAATGTGGAAATAGAAGGAAACAAAACCAAACATTCAACACAAACCAAAAGAAATTTTATCAGACAATAGATAACACACACATTGAAATAGACAATCCACCAAACATAACAGACATGGAACACTTCTGGACCAACATGTGGTCAAACCTGGTACAGTGTAACAGGCATGCATGGTGGATTCAAGCAGAAACAGGCATATACAAGATTATACCACAAATGCCTGAAGTGATAATTTTGCAACATGAAGTCACCCAAGCAATTAATTCTACTCACAATTGGACAAGATAAAATAGCAAATTTCTGGCTAAATAATTTAACCTCAACACATTCACATCTAACTAAATTATTTAACAGTTACATTGCAGATCGATACAGATTCCCTGATACACTTACACATGGAATAAATTATATGAAACCTAAAGATCAAGCAGACACAGCAAACCCAGCTAAATATCACCCCATAATATGCCTACCAACAATATAGAAAATATTAACTTCAGTCATTACACAGAAATTAATGACACATACAACACAGAACAAAATTATAAATGAATAACAAAAAGGCTGTTGTAGTGGAGCACGAGGATGTAAAGAGCAAATGATAATAGATGCAGAGGTAACATATCAAGCTAAAACTAAACAAAGGTTGCTTCACTATGCATACATTGAATACCGAAAAGCTTTTGATAGTGTACCCCCACTCATGGTTACTACAAATATTGGAAATATACAAATTAGATCCTAAATTGATACAGTTGCTAAACATAGTAATGAAAAATTGGAAAACCACACGTAATATCCAAACAAATTCAAATAACATCACATCACAGCCAATACAGATTCAGCGCGGAATATACAAAGGAGACTCATTAAGTCCTTTCTTGTTCTGCCTTGCTATGAACCCACTATACAACATGCTAAATAATACAAATTATGGATACAATATTACTGAGACATACCCACACAAAATCACACATTTGCTATACATGGATGATCTAAAACTACTGGCAGCAACAAATCAACAACTCAACCAATAACTAAAGATAAGGTAAGCATTCAGCAATGATATAAATATGGCTTTTGGAACAGTCAAATATAAGAAAAATAGCATAGTCAAGGGAAAACACTAAACAAGAAGATTACATATTGGATAACCACAGTGACTGCATAAAGCGATGGAAAAAACAGATGCCTATAAATATCTAGGATACAGACAAAAATATAGACAAAGACTAACAAAAATACTGAAAACAGAATTGACAGCACGAAACAAAACAAAAGCTATAAATAATTGTGCTATACCAATATTGACCTACTCAGTTGGAGTAGTGATATGGAGTAATACAGACCTAGAAGCACTCATTACACTTACACAATCACAATGCCACAGATATAGAATACGTCACATACATTCAGCAACAGAAAGATTCACATTAAGCAGAAAGGAAGGAGGAAGGGGATTTATTGACATAAAAAACCTACATTATGGACAGGTAGACAATTTAAGAAAATTCTTTCTAGAAAGAGCATAAACTAGCAAAATACACAAAGCAGTCACTCATATAAATGCATCGGCTACACCACTGCAATTTCATAACCACTTCTACAACCCTTTAGATCAAATAACATCAACAGATACAAAGAAATAAATTGGAAAAAGAAAACACTACATGGCAATCACCTGTATCATCTAACACAGCCACACATCGATCAAGACTCATCCAACACATGGCTAAGAAAAGGCAATATATACAGTGAGATGGAAGGATTCATGATTGCAATACAGGATCAAACAATAAACACCAGATATTACACCAAGCATATTATTAAAGATCCCAATATCACAACAGATAAATTCTGACTTTGCAAACAACAAATAGAAACAGTAGAACACATAACAAGTGGATGTGCAATACTAGAAAATACAGAATACCCCAGGAGACATGACAATGTAGCAAAAATAATACAATACATCAACAGCTTGCCTTACAACATAAACTTATACAACAACATGTTCCCACATACAAGTATGCACCGCAAAATGTACTGGAGAATGATGAATACAAATTATACTGGAACAGAACCATCATAACAGATAAAACAACACCACATGACAAACCTGACATCATACTCATCAATAAAAAGAAGAAATTAACACAACTAATCGAAATATCCATACCCAATACAACAAATATACAAAAGAAAACAGGAGAAAAAAATTGAAAAATACATCCAACCTGCTGACGAAGTCAAGGATATGTATCATCAGGATAAAGTTGACATTATACCAATTATTCTATCAACTGCGGGACTCATACCACACAATATCCACCAGTACAACAATGCAATACAGCTACATCCAAACTTATATATACAACTACAGATATCCGTAATTGTTGATACATGTTCAATTACCCGAAAGTTCCTAAATGCAATATAACATGTACCGTACAGTTAAAAGTAAATCACGCTTGATCAAGGTTCGCTTCAGTTTCTACTTTAGACCAGACATAATGTCTGGGATAAGAAAGAAATAATAATAATAATAATAATAATAATAATAATAATGGAAACATAAATCCCAAGACAAAATGTTCCTCCCTCGCATCTGTCATCTTATTGAGGTATATCACCTCATCCTTGTCGGTGACGACTATTAATGGCGAGGTGGTTTTTTCACCTGGATTTTGGCCACACAATCATCCAGAGGAATTGCCATGGATACTATAATCACTTACCCGAAATGCAACCTTCTGTCAGAACTGTACTGTCCCCAGGCAGCATCTGGTAGGATCTTCCCTTTAATTCACTCCAATGTCATTAGTGACCTGATCCCCCTATGTATCAACCTGGAAGCAACCTCTGGGAATCACCATTTGCAGTGTCCACTTTTCTTCAGGTAAGATAACTCCTTATGTTGCACTGTACCTTAATCCAGCATTTTCCACCCCCGTTTCTCCTCCTTTGGGACCTGAATGCCTGCAACTCACTATGGGAGAGTATATCTTCAATGGGTAGTTGTGTCTTAAATATCTAGCTTATTACAGACGTGAATTTGTGTCTCCTCAATTATTGTTCCTCTACCCAGTTCAGTGCTAATCATGACACCTTTACTGGTATTGATCTCATGATCTCCTCCCCTGCCTTTGTGGTTTCCCTACATTTGTCATCACATGATGGCTCTTTGTGATAGTGACCACTTTCCAGTGATTCTATTGTTTACCTGCTGCTGCCAGGCAGACAGGTCCCCAAGTTATGCATTATGCAGGGCCAATTTTCCTTTATATATATCTGCTATGCATTTGTACACCTCCGTGTTTAATTCCATTGATATGGTGAGTCAAGGTATATATGCCACTCTTCTTCACGCTGCTGGCACTGCTGTGCCCCCCATCCACAGGTCCTCCATTGTCAACTGATACTGTGGTGGGCCAAGGGCATCACAGTCGCTGTCCATAACCACTGATGGGCATTGCAGCAATTTAAGTGATACCTTTCAGAGACCAACCTCTTCGCATTTAACTGTGTCCATGATAAGGCTCATTATCTTATTAATCAGCATAAAAAGGAATGCTGGGAGCACTATGTGTTCTCCCTGGGGACATATTCATCTTCATCTTCATCGCAGATTTGGTCCACGCACCGCAGCGTTCTGGGCTGCCAGTGACTATCAGTTGTCCGGGGCCTTAACCTTGAATGTGATCTGTGCACTGATCCATTGGTCCTCACAGAACACCTTGCTACACACTTTGTGATGGCATTGACATCATCTTTCTTTCCTACTAACTTCCTCCAGCAGAAGTGCGGTGTTGACTAGACACCTGTTTGTTTCATCCCACACCACATGGAGCCCTATAATGAACCCCTCACTGAATGGAAATTGTTGCAGGTTCTTACCTCTTCACGGGACATGGCACCTGGCCAAGATTACATCCACAACCAGATTGTCTTGGATCTCAAACTGCATTTGGTTCACATCTGATTTATGGTCACAATGACCAGACAGTATAGTTATTCCTTTCCTTAAGGCCAGGAAGAACCCAACAGCTCCCGACAGCTACCACCAAATTAAGCTGACGAACGTAATGTGTAAACTGCTTGAGGGGATGGTTAGCTTCAGATTATGTTGGGTACGCAAATCTCTGTGCCTTTTGTCCCCATATCAAGCAAGACAATCTCCAACTGACCATTTACTTGGATTGGAAACAGCCACCTACAGGTTTTTACTCACTGCCCACATCTTGTTGTGGTCTTCTTTTTACCTAAGGCACATGACATGGGTTGGTGCCATCACATTTTAGTTACCCTTCATGACTGAGGCTTCAGTGGTCCCCTTCAGAATTTTATCCACGAAATTTTCTCTCAGCGGCTCTTTCAGGTTCAAGCTGGCACTTCACTCAGCACCCTGGCATTCTAGAGAATGGTATTCCACAGGGGTCGGTGGTAAGTGTCCCACTCTTCCTCTTTGCAATCAACCTCTGTTGAGCCTCTGGTTACTCTGGCATTGTACATTGATGATTTTTGCATGTGATGTAGCTCCAATTAAATAGGATCTAGTGAGCGCCGGCTCCAAGATGCCATCCCATGGAGGTGACCAGTTCCTCGATGTTGTACCACAGTCCTGTTTCTTGGGCCTTATCTTTGGTAACAAGCTGACATGGCTGTCCCACATTTTCCACCTAAAGACTGTATGTATGTGGGAGCTTAATGCTCTCTGCCTGCTGGCCCTCTTCTCTTGGGGTGCAAACTGTATCACTCTTTTCTATCTTTACTGTGATCTGGCCTTGTCCAAACTAGATTGTGGTAGTCAAGTTTATGGCTCAGCAGCTCCTTCTACTTTGAAACTTCTTGACGCTCTTCACCATTGTGGGGTGCCTTTCACACTAGTCTCATCGATAGTCCCTCACAGAAGTGGGGCTTCCCCCACCACAGATACAACAGAGCAAACTACCACTTTCTATTGCAGTCATCATTTGCCTGTTCCCTGACCATCCGATGTACCCTATGCTGTTCACCAATAAGGGATGTCTTGCTCCTGAGACCCGCTCTTGTGTGGGACTGACAGTTGGCATGCATCACACTTCCCTGTGTTAGGATCCCCATCTCCACTCACTGTAATGCACCTCGTGTCTTTCCTTCCATACCCCCCCCCCCCTCCATACACCCCCCCCCCCCCCTTCCTCTCGACTGTAACTAGACCATGGTTAAGGACTGATCTATTCCATGGTCCTAAGATCTCTGTGTTGCCCCTTTGGTTCTCCACCAATTTGTACGTGCCATCCTTGAAGAGCTCCAGGGTGCCACAATCTTGTACACTGATAGTTATAAGACAGGCAGTAAGGTGGAATACACTTTCATGCCTCCTACCGTCTTAGCAAAAAATTTACTGCTGGGATCATTTAGTGTGTTCACAACAGAGATTCTAGCAATTCAGAGCCCTCCACTTTTGTTTCTCAGGCCTCCCTCCAAGTGTTCCAATACTTCAGACTCGATGAGCAGCATGCATGCTATCGACCAATGCTAATCTCATCATCCTAGGTCTCTGCTATCCATGCCCTTCTCTCTGCCCTTGAGTGTGCTGCCTGTTCAGTTGTCTTTCTCTGGGTCCCAAGTCATGTGGGCATCCCTGGGAATGAACTGGCTAACCATTTGACTAGAGAAGCAGGTACTTACTGCCATTTCCTTCCATGATTCCAGGTGTGGATATGTGGATCTATGTCATATCCCTCTTTGCCCAAAAATGGAATGACAGCTCGTGTGCTACTGCTCATAGTAATAAACCCCCCACAATCAAGTAGTCTACTCCTCTCAGAGGGAGTCCAATGTTTTAGGCCATCAATGCACTGGTCCTACCAGGCTCACCCATTGTTTCCTCCTAAGTAATCTATGTAATGCCCCCCCCCCCCCCCACCCCCCACCCATCACTCAATGTGGTTGTTGAGCCAGACTGATGGTATCCTGTAAATGTTTCTTTTTTTCAGTATAAAATTATTTGGATTTTCTGAATAAAACAAATCAAGTTTCACACTTCTCATGGAATTCTAAGTGTGTTTTTTTATTGCTGCAAAGTAGATGCACCGCATACATGGTTGTAGCAACTTGGTGTGTAACCTCTGATGGCAGTGCTCGCTGACTGCAAGCAGGGTATCTTTGCGGAATTAGCCATACAACATCTGAAAACAAGACATTGGCTATCTGTGTGACAAGTGACTGTTCATATCTGTAAACATAAATGCTTTGCCATATGTGTTGACTTGTGGAGTTTGCTTTGTGTTGTTTAGCTGTTCAATTTTGCGTATTTGATGAATTTTGTTCATACCTGTTTTACATATTTGGTTTGTGGATATCAATATGCCCTGCTTCAACAATTGAGTGTTTAAGAAAAGGCACAATGAAAGGAAGAAGAAATCTTTTTGTTTTGTTTTGTTTTGTTTCAAAGGTAGATGCTGCTCCGACTGCTTCACCGACTAGTCCAAATGAATGTGATAAAACTTTTTCCAGCAAGAACCTTTGTGACAGGAAAGAAAAATTTGAAAATTATGAAAGTGACAGTAATGATGTGAATGAAATAACTAACCTTTCCTTGCTCTCTAATATTTTGAAACATAACACATTATGCCAAGTTTGCAAAGAAAGAGGACTGGAATTGAAAATAACTTCAAACATTGGTTTGGCATGTTATTGAAGTGTCAATGTGCTGCAGAAGTTTCATTTTCTAACATTATTCCTCATAGTGGTAATAGTGGAATGAAAGTGTATGATATAATTGTTAGGCTAATGTATGGTTTGCGTTGCATTGGCAAGGGCAGTGCTGCAGGGAAATGTTATGTGGAATTATGAACTTGCCAAAACCACCAACAAAGTTTGAATTTTACAATGAATTGGTGTGATCTTCTGCTGAAGATATTGCTCAAGCAACACAGAAGAAAGCAGTTTAAGAATCTGTAACAGATAATGGGAATTTTAGAGATTTAACCATTGCTTTACATAGATCAAGGCAACGTAGAGGTCATAAATCTCTAAACGGAGTTGTGACAGCTACAAGTGGAGACAGTTGCCAAGTAATTGATGTTGTTGTTCTCATAAAACATTGTAGATGTAAGGGCAATACCAAGGACGTCCATATTGGAAGTTGTGAAGCAAATTTTCATGGCGTGAGTGGAGCGATTGAAGTAAAGCGAGTGAAAGCAATATTTTTCAGATCACAGGAATGGTATGATGTACAATACACTATCTAGGAGATGGCGATTCTAAGGGATATAAAGCTGTAGAGGAACTCAAACCTTATGATAATGAAATTCACATTAAAAAGCAGGAGTGCATTGGACATGTGCAGAAACACATGGGGGCTCACTTGTGCAAACTAAAGCAGACATTAGGATCGCAGAAGTTTGGTGATGGTAAGACGCTAGGAGGAAGAGGAAGATTGACAGACGAAGCAATTGATAGATTACAGAGGTATTATGGGTGTGCAATTATGCAAAATACAAGAAGCATTGTACATATGAGGAGAGCGATATGGGCATTATTTTTTCATACTGCATCAACAAATGAACATCGACAACATGCACTGTGCCCCACAGGTGATGACTCATGGTGTAAGTACCTATCAGGAAAGGAATATGCCCATAAAAAGTGTTTCCCAAATGCTGTAATTGATTTAATTAAGCCCATATTTAGAGATTTATCACAGCCAAATTTATTGGAAAAGTGTTTACATGAGAAAACTCAAAAACCAAATGAAGGTGTAAATAATTTAATTTGGATTAGGATTCCCAAAAGTGTGTTAGTACAGATAAAATCATTGCATTTTGGAGTGTATGATGCAGTGGAAACATACAATGAAGGAAACATTGTCAAATATGATTTGCTTAAATGTTCAGGATTACAACCAGGACACACCACAATTTCCACACAGTGCCTAACTGATGGAGAAAGACTAAGAGGTGCAGGAAGAAGAGACAAAAGTCTACAACATGCAGCAAAAGGGAAGAAAATATCAGTGAAAAGGAAACTAACAGTGCAAAAAGAAGAGCATGCTGATAATCCATCATATGGGGCAGGAATGTATTAAAAAACTTCGGAAGCCATTTCCCGTAACTTTAAAATTTTTATCTTTGAGGAACATTTTCTCAAAAACTGCTAACAGTATATCAATGAAACTTATACAGAATATTGGTTACTTCTTTGCCTTCAATTTATAACAAATAGAGTTAAAGAAGAAAAAGTGCAAAATTTTAGACACAAATAAGCATCTGTTTATAAAAGAAAAACCAATAAATATTACTGAACTTTCCTTTGTGAAAGTGGTTTTTATTTCCAGATATAATTTTCTACTTCAGTAATCTTAGAGCAGGGCTTGGGACCTCTTTTACAGTCTTTTCGGTGTGGGACCTCATGAACACTCCCCCATGGAAAGACCACTCCACGTTTTCTGCTTTTTCCTTTCTTTTTCCAGTTTTTAGATTTGGTCTAACCTTTTATGCCATTTGCTGCGTCTCTTTAATCTTCATTATTTTATTATTTGACACCTCTGACTGGGTCCATATACTTTCAGTGGACTCTCTTTCATCTGTGTCTAACTTTGGAATTGTGGGACTGATGACCTCGCTGTTTGGTCCCATAACCCCTCTCAATGAATCAATTGGTCAAGTCAGTTCCGTCATGTAATGAAATCCTGTCACCTGCATTGGCATGATCTGTTATTTTGAAACCTCAAATAGCATGTTTCTGAAGTTTTCCATGTTATCAGCACATCTGTCTGTCTATGTCTTAAACAATTCAGTCTGTGGCTGTGCATCTTCATATTTATCCACTATCTTTGGGAGCTGTTCCAGCCTGACAGTAGTACCCAAAGTGTTCAAAATCCCCTTTATGCCAAATTCATTTGCAAACTTCGGCAAACATGTGAGCCATGCTTTCACCACTGAGGTTGTAATAACTAGTTCCTTTCTTAAAAATTCATCCATCATGGAAGGTTAGCAAAGCATGTATAAGCAGACGCAGCATTCAGAATGAGTGGGAAATTTACAGGAAGCAGAACAACCAGACCATGTACTTAGTTTATAATGTGCCGTGTCTGCCACTGCCTTCATCCCCATGCTGCTCCATTGAAGCTCACTGCATTTTCACCCACAGGTGTCTGCCCCACTTGCTATTTCATAGAATCCATAACAGTCCAGCCCACATGGACCAAAATGTTAGTGTCCACAGACAGGAATTTAAATCATCAATTTTATCTGAGGACCAGGAATTTAAAGGACGTATAATGGTTCAGATCCATTCAGATGGCAGTGAATGAGGGTGTGTGTAAAGAATCACTTATAATTAACACTTAACACACATAAAAGAAAACACACACATTCACACTTTAGTGTAAGAGGACCATATGCAGTGACCTGTGACAGATGCCAGATTAAGTACTCTTTCACAACTGTTCCCCCTCTTGCTGTGGCAAGTGTCCTGTTAGCCACACTAGGAGTGGTGTCATCTTGGCCATTGTCCCTCAGATAGAAATGGCTTGAGAGAGGGCAGTGTACTCCATTGGCTCGGTCAAGTGTAGCAACTGAACAACCACCTACTACTGTCCACTCGCAAGCATCACGTATCCCATCAAAGACAAGGCTACCTGTAAAAGCAGTCATGTAATCTAAAAGCTAAGCTGTGATCACTGTGCCATGTCCTATTGGATGAGACAACCAACAAGATGTAGGTTCACGTGAATGGTCACAAACTCTTACAGAGAGATAGCTGGACTACCCAGTTGTTGAACATGCTGCCCGACAGAGCGTCCTGCCCGACAGAGCGTCCTGCCCGACAGAGCGTCCTGCCCGACAGAGCGTCCTGCCCGACAGAGCGTCCTGCCCGACAGAGCGTCCTGCCCGACAGAGCGTCCTGCCCGACAGAGCGTCCTGCCCGACAGAGCGTCCTGCCCGACAGAGCGTCCTGCCCGACAGAGCGTCCTGCCCGACAGAGCGTCCTGCCCGACAGAGCGTCCTGCCCGACAGAGCGTCCTGCCCGACAGAGCGTCCTGCCCGACAGAGCGTCCTGCCCGACAGAGCGTCCTGCCCGACAGAGCGTCCTGCCCGACAGAGCGTCCTGCCCGACAGAGCGTCCTGCCCGACAGAGCGTCCTGCCCGACAGAGCGTCCTGCGCGACAGAGCGTCCTGCCCGACAGAGCGTCCTGCCCGACAGAGCGTCCTGCCCGACAGAGCGTCCTGCCCGACAGAGCGACCTGCCCTTTAATGACTGCTTCACAGCATGTACCATCTGTACCCTTCTTTCCCAACCTAGCTTCTGTGAACTGCATAGGTGCGAATGGCCCCCTCCCCATTGCAATATGTCATATGTTCCTGGAGACCACACTTCATCTCTTCTCACCCCCTCCCCCCCCCCCCCCCCTTCCACCAGCATCAAACTTTATTAGTCCTTGTCCTCCAAATGCACCACTACACAGTCTTCTATTCTACCAGTACATGCAGAGTCTTTATTGTTCAAATATTTATGTATGAATGTACTGACATGTCTTGCTGTTTACAAAAATTGTTCATCTGTTTGCGTTGTGATACTGTAGCAAATTGAGATTCTGTAAAACTATGTTTCTGGAAAATGTCATTGGAGTACTGTAACCAATGAAATGCGTAACTTCATCATTCTTAAATTTTTCAGCCAGTGTTACATAAGCTGAAATGAAACGCCTCCTCTTTCACTTGAATTTATGCTCGCAAATTTTTGCCCATCCCTCATCCTCAATCCTCCATTTGGCTTTCAGTTTGGTCTCTCATCATTCTGGTTGTGTTTATGGATTATGCATCTACTTCTTTCACTTTGTTCAGTTGTACATAAAAACTACTACTTAAACTGTAGAGAGACTGCTGTTATATTACTGAGAGCTGTCTCCTCTGTATGGGACATAAAATGTATGTGTAAAGTTGTTGGATATCAATGGTTCACCTCTGGATCAACTGTCTTAAGCTGAGGGTCATGTAAAGTATGAGACACTCCATTGAGTGTCACTACATCTACATCTGCACCTATATGTACATGCACACTCTGCAAATCACATTCAAGTCCCTAGAAGATGGTTCATAGAACCACCTTCACAATTTTCTATTATTCACATCTCATATGTTGTTGTTGTTGTCTTCAATCCAGAGACTGGTTTAATGCAACTCTCCATGCTACTATATCCAGTGCAAGCTTCATCAACTCCCAGTATCTACTGACATACATCCTTCTGAATCTGTTTTGTGTAATCATCTTTTGGTCTCCCTCTATGACTTTTTCCCTCTGTGCTGCCCTCCAATACTAGATTGGTGATCCCTTGATGGCTCAGAACATGTCCTACCAACCGACCCCTTCTTCTAGTCAAGTTGTGCCACAATCTCCTCTTCTCCCCAATTCTATTCAATACCTCCTCATTAGTTATGTGATGTACCCATATAATCTTCAGAATTCTTCCGTAGCACCACATTTTGAAAGCTTCTATTCTCTTTTAGCCTGAACTATTTAACATCCACGTTTTACTTCCATACATAGCTACACTCTATACAAATACTTTCAGAAACGACTTCCTGACACTTAAATCTATACACAAACTTTACAATTTTCTCTTTATTCAGAAACGCTTTTTTTGCCATTGCCAGTCTACATTTTATATCCTCTCTACTTCAACCATCATCAGTTTCTTTGCTCCTCAAACAGCAAAACTCCTTTACTTCTTTAAGTGTCTCATTTCCTAAGCTAATTCCCTCAGCATCACCTGAGTTAACTCGACCACATTCCATTGGCCTCATTTTGCTTTGTTCATATTCATCTTATATCCTCCTTTCAAGACACTGTCCATTCCATTCAACTGGTCTTCCAAATACTTTGCTGTCTCTGAGACAATTAAAATTTTATCAGCGAACCTCTAAGTTTTAATTTCTTCTCCATGGATTTTAATTCCTACTCCTAATCTTTCTTTTTTTTCTTTACTTGTTGCTAAATATACAAATTGAATAACATTGGAAATAGGCTAAAACCATGTCTCACTCGCTTCTCCTACCATTGCTTCCCTTTCATGACCCTCGACTATTATAACTCCCATATTGTTTCTGTACAAATTCTAAATAGCCTTTTGCTCCCTGTGTGTTACCCCTGCAATCTTCAGAATTTGAAAGAGAGTATTTCAGTCAACATTGTCAAAAGCTTTCTCTGAGTCTACAAATTCTAGAAACATAGGCTTGCCTTCCCTTAATCTGTTTTTGAAGATAAATCCCCCACATGAAACATGGACCTTGCCGTTGGTGGGGAAGCTTGTGTGCCTCAGTGATACAGATGGCCATACCATAGGTGCAAGCACAATGGAGGGGTATCTGTTGAGAGGCCAGAGAAACGTGTGGTTCCTGAAGAGGGGCGGGCAGCTTTTTCAGTAGTTGCAGGGGCAACAGCCTGGATGATAGACTGATCTGTAACACTAACCAAAACGGCCTTGCTGTGCTGGTACTGCAAATGGCTGAATGCATGGGGAAACTACAACCATAATTTTTCTCCAGGGTGTGCAGCTTTACTGTATGGTTAAATGATGATGGTGTCCTCTTGGGTAAAATATTCCAGAGGTAAAATAGTCCCCCATTCCGATCTCCGGGTGGGGACTACTCAAGAGGACATAGTCATCAGAAAAAAGAAAAATTGTGTTCTATGGATCAGAGCGTAGAATGTCAGATCTCTTATTTAGGCAGGTAGGATAGAAAATTTGAAAAAGGGAAATGGATATGTTAAAGTTAGATATAGTGGGTATTAGTGACGTTCAGTGGCAGGAGGAAGAAGACTTTTGCTCCGGTGAATACAGGGTTATAAATACAAAATCAACTAGAGGTAATGCAGGAGTAGGTTTAATAATGAATAAAAAAATATGAGTTCGGGTAAGCAACTCCAATCAACATAATGAACACATTAATGTGGCCAAGATATGCACGAAGCCCATGCCCTTGACAGTAGTATGTGATTATATGCCAACTACCTCTGCAAATGAAGAAATTGATGAAATGTTTGGTGAGATAAAACAAATTATTCAGGTAGTGAAGAGTGCCAAAATTTAATAGTGATGGTGACTGGAATTTGATAATAGGAAAAGGGAGAGAAGGAAACCTAGTAGGTGAGTATGGATTGGGGGTAAGAAATGAAAGAGGAAGCCGCCTGGTAGAATATTGCACAGAGCATAACTTAATCATAGCCAACACTTGGTTCAAAAATCATAAAAGAAGGTTGTATACTTGGAAGAATCCTGGAGATACTAGAAGGTATCAGACAGATTACATAATGGTACGACAGAGATTTAGGAACCAGGTTTTAAATTGTAAGACATTTCCAGGGGCAGATGTGGACTCCGACCACATTCTATTGGTTACGAACTGTTGATTAAAACTGAAGAAACTGCAAAAGGTGGGAATTTAAGGAGATGGGACCTGGATAAACTGAATAAACCAGCAGTTGTACAAAGTTTCAGGGAGAGCATAAAAGAACAAGTGACAGCGATGGGGGAAAGAAATGTAGTAGAAGAAGAATGGGTAGCTCTGAGGGATGAAGAAATGAAGGCAAGAGGATCAAGTAGGTAAAAATACGAGGGCTAATAGAAATCCTTGGGTATCAGAAGAAATACTGAATGTAATTGATGGAAGAAGAAGAACATCCAAAATGTATTAGAGTAAGCACGCAGAAAGGAACACAAACGTCCCAAAATGGCTAAGCAGGGATGTCTGGAGGACAAATGTAAGGATGTAGAGGATTATCTCACTAGGGGTAAAATACATACTGCCTACAGGAATATTAAAGTGACCTTTGGAGAAAAGAGAACCATTTGTATGAATATCAATAGCTCAGATGGAAGCCTAATTCTAAGCAAAGAAGGGAAAGCAGAAAGGTGGAAGGAGTATATAGAGCATCTACACAAAGGCTATGTACTTGAGGACAACATTAGGAAAGTTTAAGAGGAGGTAGATGAAAATGATATGTGAAGAGTTTGACAGAGCACTGAAAGACCTAAGTTGAAACAAGGCCCCGAGATTACACAACATTCCAATACATGTTCACCTACTAGGTTTCCTTCACTCCCTTTTCCTACTGAGAGCCTTGGGGGAGCCAGTCCTGACAAAACTCTACCATCTGATGAGCAAGATCTATGAGATGGGTGAAATACCCTCAGATTTCAAGAAGAATATAATAATTCCAGTACCAAAGAAAGCAGGTGTTGATAGATGTGAAAATTACTGAACTATCGGTTTAATAAGTCACAGCTGCAAAAATACTAATATGAATTCTTTACAGATGAATGGAAAAACTGGTAGATGCTGACCTTAGGGAAGATCAGTTTGGATTCCATAGAATTACTGGAACTTGTGAGGCAATACTGACCTTATGACTTATCTTAGAAGACAGATTAAGGAAAGGCAAACACATGTTTCTACCATTGGTAGAATTACAGAAAGCTTTTGACATTGTTGATTGGAATACTCTCTTTCAAATTGTAAAGGTTGCAGGGGGCAAGTACAGGGAGTGTAAGGCTATTTACAATTTGTACAGGAACCAGATGGCAGTTATAAGACTCGAGGGGCATGAAAGGGAAGCAGTGGTTGCGAAAGGTGTGAGACAGGGTTGTAGCTTCTCCCCGGTGTTATTCAATCTGTATATTGAGCAAGCAGTAAAGGAAGTAAAGGAAAAATTTGGAGTAAGTATTAAAATCCATGGAGAAGAAATAAAAACTTTGAGGTTCGCCGATGAAATTTTAATTGTGTCGGAGACAGGAAAGGACTTCGAAGAACAGTCGAAAAGAATTGACAGTGTCCTGAAAGGATGGTGTAAGATGGACATCAACAAAAGCAAAATGAGGATAATGGAATGTAGTTGAGTCAAGTTGGATGATGCTGACAGAATTTGATTAGGAAATGGGACAATTAAAGTAGTAAAGGAGTTTTGCTATTTATATAAAAAACACATACATATTTCCATATGAGCTCTGATTTCCCTTATTTTATTGTTCCTACCTATGTAGGTCAGTGTCAACAAAATATTTTCGCATTCAGAGGAGAAAGATGGTGATTGAAAATTTATGAGAAGATTCCGTCGCAATGAAAAACGGCCTTCTTTTAATGATTTCAAACCCAAATCCTGCATCATTTCTTTCGTGATCTCTCCCATATTTCTCAATAAGACAAAATGTGGTGCCTTTCTTTGAACTTTTTGATGTACTCTGTCAATCCTATCTGGTAAGGATTCCACACTGCACAGTAGTATTCTAAAAGAGGATGAACAAGTGTAGTGTAGGCAGTCTCATTAATAGGTCTGTTACATTTTCTAACTGAACTGCCAAAAAATTTAAGTCTTTGGTTAGCCTTCCGCACAACATTTTCTGTGTGTTCCTTCCAGTTCAAGTTGTTTGTTATTGTAATACCTAGGTACTTAGTTGAATTTGTGGCTTTTAGATTAGGCTAAACGAGTTCCTTTCAGCATTCATGTTGACGACTTCACACTTTTCATTATTTATGGTCAATTGCACCATTCAGATATCTTTTCTAAACCATTTTGCAGTTTGTTTTATTCTTCTGATGACTTTATTAGTCGATAAATGACTCAGATGGCTGCTCAGATTGTCTCGAAAATGATTTGTATAGATATGGAACAGCAAAGGGCTTAAAACACTTCCTTGGGGAATGCCAGAAACCACTTCTGTTTTACTCGATGACTTTCCATCATTTATTACAAACTGTGACCTCTCTGGCAGGAAATCCAAATTCAGTCATATAACTGGGACAATATTCCATAAGCACGCAATTTCAGTACCAGTCACTTGTTTGATAGTGTCAAAAGCCTTTTAGAAATCCCTTGTCAATAGCACTCAACACTTCCTGTGAAACACAACTAGCTCTTTTATGACATGAACGATGATATCTGAACCCATGTTGACTGTGCATCAATAGACTGTTTCCTTTGAGGTAATTCATAATGTTTGAACACAATATATGTTCTAAAATCCTGCTGCATATCGATGTTAATGATATGGGCCTGTAATTTAGTGGGTTACTCCTTGTACTGTTCCTGACCTGTGCAACTTTCTAGTCTTTGGGTAAAGATATTTCATTGAGCGAACAGTTGTATATGACCATGAAGTATGGAGCTAATGCATCAGCATACTGCAAAAGGAACCTAATTGGTATACAGTCTGGTCCAGAAGACTAGCTTTTATTAAATGATTTAAGTTGCTTCATTACTCCAAGGATATTTACTTCTATGTTACTCATTTTGGCAGCTCTTCACAATTTGAGTTCTGGAATATTTACTCCATCTTTTGTGAAGGCATTCTGGAAGGCTGCGTTTAGTAACTCTGCTTTAGTAGCACTGTCTTCAGTAGTATCTCCATTGCAATCATGTAGAGAAGGCATTAATTGTTTCTTGCTGCTAACATACTTCACATGTGGCAAGAATCTCTTTGGATTTTCTGCCAGGTTTCGAGACAAAGTTTCACTGTGGAAACTGTTTTAGATCCTATTATTTTAACTTGATTACTGTGAATAATTTATTATGAGCGAATGGAGCATGAAGAAGTAAGTTTCCAGTTTCAAATGAAATGCACAGCTCACAGTTCTGAAAGTGTGAGTGATATGTGGAAGATTGCAGCTTGCACTGAATCTTCTGCTTGTATATGCTTAAGTCACTAGTAATGTATTTAAGCTATGATATAATTCCCCCCCCCCCCCCCCCCCCCCCCCCCCACCGTCCCCCTCACCCCTTAAAAAATTGGTTTAGAGTGCTACATTAGACCAGCTTCAAATAATGTGACTTCAGATATCCAAAGTAATTTGTAGGAAAACTGTCATTATATATGCCTCAAACGCTCATTTCTCTGTTACTAGGAAATAGTTATTAAATTTGAAATTTATTTGTGGTATGGAGCTAGTGAGTAGCTGAATGAGGAAAAGTAGGTCTCTAATAAAACCTTGGTGGCACTTGCTTCATACATTTGTTGTAATAAGAGGACTTTAGATTATTGTTCATGAACAAGCTCAGAATGTAACAGTAGTTGAACATGTAAATGCTGTACTTAAAAGTATTCCTCCCATGATTTTGTTTAGAGGAAGGATGTATAAAGATGAAAGGCACATTAATTAATCTGGTAACACTTGTATCAAGTATAGAAAAGACTCAGTGATAGCCAGTATCCTCAAAAAATCTTCCTCATTGTTAATGGAGGTAAATCATGTCATGATGACAATTATTGTTGCTGCTGCTTAAGGAAACAATACATACTTTATTGCTTCTAAAGAAATTAGAAATGTGAACATTCCCTACTTGACAAGGGTATTTTCAAACCATTTGAATATTTTGGGATGTTGCTGACCTAAGTACTGGACAATTGGAAGAGATAAACCAGTCACATGTGTTGTTGTTGGAAGTGCCTGGCTGAAAGAAATGGCACCAGGTGAGCTGACTGTTTCAAAGAACCAGGAGTCTTTCCTTCAAATCCTCAAGTTATTCCCAAGTCTAGACTTGCATGTTCAGTTTTTACAGAGCGTCAAATTTCACCTGAGATGACTTTAACTTACTATCTAGCCATTCAGCAGTGAACAGTTCTCCCCAAGTTATAACTCTAATTTAGAGAGAATTCATCCAGAACATTCACAGAACACTGCCAAAGAATGACAGATAAATGGCCACATTATCTAACACACATGCTACAGCATTTCATGTTATTATATCTACTCCACAACTATAGCAAAAAGAACCACCATCTCATTGCAGGTCTCAAAATACTCAGATCAAATGTTATTTTGAATTTTTTGCTAGCAGAAAAGGAACACCAACAAAATGTTATGGTTCACAACAAAACCAAAAATATTTGCCAAGCAAAGAAACAGAACATCACAGCCTAATGGGGTAACCTGCTTAGAAAACCAATCAGGACATAATGGTACCCAGGAGAGAGCAGCATCAAATTTCAAGATTTATTATGTTCTGAAGATAAAGAACCTTTATTTATCCTGGTCATGTGGATTATCTGTAAAATGACAGTCGAACATTTCAATGCCACTTGGAAATTTTCATTTATCTTTCTTGTTTCATTATTTGTGTCTGTAAATGCTAAATCAAATTTGTATTAGATTTAATAAAGGCAACGTGATGAGTAACTCTTTGTAATGTACACCAGAAAAACTATGAAGTTCATAATTTACATTTCTTCCCCAATACAGAGAAATAAATTGACTGTCTAGTATCATAGAAGCATTTCCTTGAATATCTAAACTAAAGATTCAGATTCTACTGGGCTTTCAGTTACTTAATTCATAGTGTCAGCTGTTGTGAAGAGTAGGCTGACATTCAAGAGATTGAATCATGAAGACTCGATACACAAAGAAGTGCAGTTGATCAATAAAAGAAGGAAGTACAGAACTGTTCAGGGAAATAAGGAATACAAAAATAAGTCACTGAGGGATGAAATAAATAGGAACAGGGAAGCTAAGATGAAACAACTGCATGAAAAATGTGAAGAAATCGTAAAAGAAATTATGGTCAGAAGGACTAAATCAGTATGTAGAAAAGTCAAAACAATGTTTGCTGAAATTAAAAGTGAGAGTGGTAACATTAAGAATGCAATACGAATTCAACTGATAAATTCAGGGAAGTGAGTAAATAGGTGGAAAAGTACTTTAAAGGCCTCTGCGAAGGGATAGATTTGCCAGCTGTGGTAGAAGAAGAAACAAGAGTCCATCCAGTAAAGATAGGGTATCCAGTATTAGAATCACAATTCAAGAGCTTTGGAACCCTTGAGATAAAATAGGGCACAGTGCGTAGATAACATTCTATCAGAATATCTAAAATCATTGGGGGAAGTGGCAACAAAACAATAATTCACATTGGTGTGTAGAATGTATGAGTGTGGTAATATACCATCTGACATTCAGAAGAATATCGTCCAAAGACTGCAAGCTGACAAATGTGAGAATTATCACACAATCAGCTTAACAGGTCATGCATCCAAGTTACTGACAAGAATAAGAATCATAAAGAAAATTGAGGATGTATTGCATGATGATCAGTTTGTCTTTAGGAAAGGTAAATGCATGAGAGAGACATTTCTGAGGTTTTAGTTCATAATGGAAGCAAGATTAAAGAAAAATACACACATGTTTGTATGATATGTTGACCTGGAAAAAGTGTTCAACAGTGTAAAATGGTGCAAGATATTTGAAATTCTGAGGAAAATAGGGGTAAGCTATAGGAATAGATGGGTAATATACAATATTTAAAATAGCTAAGATGGATAAATAAGTGAATGACCAAGAAAAAATTGCTTGGTTTTAAAATGGTGTAACACAGGGATGTAATCTTTTGCCCCCCACTGTTTAATCTGTACAGTGTAGGAGCAATGATGAAAAATCAGTAATGAGATTAAAATTGAAGGTGAGAGTAGCAATGTAATCAGTGAACTGTACTACAGGTATAGAGTGCAGAAGAATCAAGTGATCTTCTGAATGGAGCGAACAATCTAATGAGTACAGAATTTGAATTGAGAGTAAATTAAAAGAAAGATGAAAGTAATGAAAAGTAGCATAAATGAAAAGAATGAGAAACGTAACATTGGAAATGATGGTGATGAGGTTGATGATATCAAGGAACAGTACTACCTAGGCAGCAAAACAACAAACAATAGATGGGCAAGGAGGACATCAAAAGGATACTAGATATGGCAAAACAGTGTTCCTGGCCAGTAGTAGTCAACTGGTATCAAACATAGTCCTTAATTTGAGGAAGAAATTTCTGAGAATGTATGTTTGGAACACAGCCTTGTGTGATAGTGAAACATGGACAGCAGAAAAACCAGAAGAAAAGAGAATCAAAACATTTGAGATTATGTACTCTAGGTGAATATTTAAAATTATAGGTGCGATAAGCTAAGGAATGAGGAAGATTTGCCCGGAATTGAAGATTAAAGGAATATGGGAAAACATTGATACGGATGAGGGACAGGTTGATAGGACATGGGTCAAGACATCAGGGAATGACTTCTGTGTTACTAGAGAGAGCTGTAGATAGAATCAGTTGTAGAGGAAGTTAGAATACATCCTGTAAATAATCGAAACATCGGTTGCGAGTGCTACTCTGAAATTAAGAGGTTGGAACACGAGAAGAATTCATAGTGAGCCACATCAAACCAGTCAGATAACTGACGACAAAAAAGCAGTTCTGTAAAGGACAGACTGATGCTCATTGTAAACATGACAAGTGGTCAAGAGCAAAGTGGAGCACAGTGCACAACATGCAGATGAACATAACCTATCAAATTACAGTTGCTGCTTCACAGCCCAGGCCATCTGGTTTGTCTCCACCACCACAAGCTTTTCCAAGCTGTGAAGCTGTGAGCTGCGAGCTATCCTTACAACACATTCACTGCTCCAGAAATCATCCTGGCCTCAACCTATGGTAACCTATTGTAACCTACTGTCCCTACATCCTTCACCCAACATTTCGCACAGCATGCAATCTTTGGTGGTTTGCATCTAGTATGTAATTCTGTTCAAATATTGATTTCAAAATATGTTATGAGGTTCTGCAATTCATGAATGTCAATGAAATAGTATGTTAGTTCTGTCGAACACTTCTAATACCCTTTTTGTAGATAGGTATGTCCTGTCCTTCCTTCCAATCACTGGACACAGATTGTTAGCTCGAGGTATTTATGGTGTAATGTACTAGAGTGAAAACAGGAGCTACCTCAGCTGGAAATTGTATATAGGTCACGACAAGAATTTCTTCTGGCCCTTAATTCTTGTTCAATGTCAGTGATTTTAGCTGTTTCTGAATTCCAGTGAGACTAATATCTACAGCAGTCATCTTTGCAGTGGTGTAAAAAGGAAACTGAACCAATTCTTCTGTATCTTCCTTTGTAATGAAAAGATATATGTAGTGAGAACTAGTAAAATACTGTGGAAGAAAGAATAGGATATCTGGTCAGGGCATTTCAGGGCTGTCAACACAAAGTTAAGTAGCAGTAATCATGGAATAGGTTTAACAATGAATGAGGAGGAGGAGGTGGAGGAGGAGGAGGAGAAGAAGAAGAAGAAGAAGAAGATGAAATGCAAGCTACAATAAAAAATGGTTGTATATTTGGGAAATATCTGGGATCACTGGAAGGTTTCTAATTGATCTAAAGGTGAGATAGATATTTTGACACCACATTTTAAACAGACATTTCCTGGGGGAGATGTGACTGCTGACAAAAATTTATTATGAAGTGTTGATTAGAACTGCAAAATCACATGCTGTCAATAAACAGATAGAACATTATCTCTAGGAAGTTTAGATTTTGTACTGCAGAAATGTCAATACTGTCTTTAGAATTTGCCTATCAAAATAGCTTGAAGAAGGGTAAACCCATATTTATATCATTTATAGATACTGAGGAAGATGAATTCAGCAGTTATTCTCTCAAAGATCTATACATGAATGGAATATGAAAGAAGCCCAAACAATGGTACCATAGGAAGTACCTTCTACCATGCAGTACACTGCAGTTTGCAGAGAGTATAACTGTAGGTGTAAATGTGTACTTAATAACATTTGGGATAGGCTATAATCTTGTCTCCCTCTCTCCTCAACTGCAATGCCCACATTTATCTGTTTTTTTTTTTTTTTTTTCTCTTACAATTACAGCTGGTTTCTGAAGTTGCAAATAATATTTTGCTCGCTGTATTTCATCCCTGCCACCCTCTAGATTTCAGTGCATCTAGTCCAGCCCATGTTGTTTCAAGTTTTATGCAGGGATATGGTGAGGAGAGGGTAGGACAGCGAGATGCATTGGGGAGTTCACATGGTGTGTTGGAGGGGAACTGGGGAATGAGGGAAGGAAAAAAGACTATGAATGCTCTTGTGGAATAAAAGGTTGTGTGATCCTGGACAGGGAACAGGCAAGCAGTTAAGTAGTTGAAGTACAGACCAGTAGGTTTAAGGGAACAGGGGAATTCACGCTGCTATATATCTTATCAATGCAGTAAATGAAGCAGGCAAAAAGGAATACAAACGTCTCAAAAATGAGATTGACAGGAAGTGCAAAATGGCTAAGCAGGGATGGCTAGAGGACAAATGTAAGGATGTAGAAGCTTATCTCACTAGGGGTAAGATAGATACTGCCTACAGGAAAATTAGAGAGATTTTTGGAGATAAGTGAACCACGTGTGTGAATATCAAGAGCTCAGATGGCAACCCAGTTCTAAGCAAAGAAGGGAAGGCAGAAAGGTGGAAGGAGTATATAGAAGGTTTATTCAAGGGCAATGTGCTTCAGAACAGTATTATGAGAATGGAAGAGGATGTAGATGAAGACGAAATGGGAGGTAAGACACTATGTGAAGAGTTTGACAGAGCACTGAAAGACCTCAGTCAAAACAAGGCCCCCGGAGTAGACAACATTCCATTAGAACTACTGATGGCCCTGGGAGAGCCAGTCATGACAAAACTCTACCAGCTGGTGAGCAAGATGTATGAGACAGGTGAAATACCCGCAGACTTCAAGAAGAATATAGTAATTCCAATACCAAAGAAAGCAGGTGTTGACTGATGTGAAAATTACCAAACTATCAGTTTAATAAGTCACAGCTGCAAAATACTAACGCGAATTCTTCACAGACAAATGGAAAAACTGGTAGATGCGGACCTGGGGGAGGATCAGTTTGCATTCCGTAGAAATGTTGGAACACGTGAGGCCATACTGACCTTACGACTTATCTTAGAAGAAAGATTAAGAAAAGGCAAACCTACATTTGTAGCATTTGTAGACTTAGAGAAAGCTTTTGACAATGTTGACTGGAATACTCTTTCACATTCTGAAGGTGGCAGGGGTAAAATACAGGGAGCAAAAGGCTATTTACAATTTGTACAGAAACCAGATGGCAGTTATTAGTCGAGGGACATGAAAGGGAAGCAGTGGTTGGGAAAGGAGTGAGACAGGGTTGTAGCCTCTCCCCGATGTTATTCAATCTGTATATTGAGCAAGCAGTAAAGGAAACAAAAGAAAAATTTGGAGTAGGTATTAAAATTCATGCAGAATAAGTAAAAATTTTGAGGTTCACCGATGACATTGTAATTCTGTCAGAGACGGCAAAGGACTTGGAAGAGCAGTTGAATGGAATGGACAGTTTCTTGAAAAGAGGATATGAGGTGAACATCAACAAAAGCAAAACGAGGATAATGGAATGTAGTCAAATTAAATCGGGTGATGCTGAGGGAATTAGATTGGGAAATGAGACACTTAAAGTAGTAAAGGAGTTTCGCTATTTAGGAAGTAAAATAACTGATGATGATCGAAGTAGAGAGGATATAAAATGTAGACTGGCAATGGCAGGGAAAGCGTTTCTGAAGAAGAGAAATTTGTTAACATCGAATATAGATTTATGTATCAGGAAGTCATTTCTGAAAATATTGGTTTGGAGTGTAGCCATGTATGGAAGTGAAACATGGACAATAACTAGTTTGGACAAGAAGAGAATAGAAGCTTTCGAAATGTGGAGCTACAGAGGAATGCTGCAGATTAGATGGGTAGATCACGTAACTAATGAGGAGGTATTGAATAGGATTGGGGAGAAGAGAAGTTTGTGGCACAACTTAACTAGAAGAAGGGATCGGTTGGTAGGACATGTTTTGAGGCATCAAGGGATCACAAATTTAGCATTGGAGGGAAGCGTGGAGGGTAAAAATCGTAGAGGGAGACCAAGAGGTGAATACACTAAGCAGATTCAGAAAGACGTAGGTTGCTGTAGGTACTGGAGATGAAGCAGCTTGCACAGGATAGAGTAGCATTGAGAGCTGCATCAAAGCAGTCTCTGGACTGAAGACAACAACAACAACAACAACAACATATATCTTATCTGTATAATATTAAAAAGTTGCAGTTGGCAGGTAGCCCATTGGTGGATGCAGTCATTACAACACAGTGTTGGACAGTGTTCTCAACTGGGTGGTCCAGTTGTTTCTTCAAGATACTTTGTTCATGGCCATTCATACACACAGACAGCTTATCTGTTGTTTTGCCTGAGTAGAATGCAGCACAGTGGTTGCAGCTTAGCTTGTACATTACATGACTTGTTTCACAAATAGCCTGGCATTTTATGGGATAGTAATTGCTTCTGATGGGACTGTAGCAGGTGGTGGTGGTGGTGGTGGTGGTGGTGGTGGTGGTGGTGGTGGTGGTGGTGGTGGTGGTGTGTGGGAAACCTTGGTCTGGCAAGGGTTTGGGAATAGGGGTTGTGTAACGATGGAGGAAGTTACTGTGTAGTTTTAGTGAGTGGCAGAATACCACTATGGGATGGGTGGGAGGGTTAGTAGGAAGGACATTGTTCATTTCAGGCCATGGCAATAGATCCTAGTAGGGAATGTGATTCAGTTACTCCGCTGCTGGGTGGTACTGAGTCACGAGGAGAAGGCTCCTTTGTGGCCGGATGGTGGGGCTTACTGGGGGTGATTGAATGACTGGAGAGAGGAGGCCTGTGATGTCTCCAGTCACCCACCATCTACCAAAGTCCCACTGTCCAGCTGCAGAGGAGTATTACCCTCATGACTCATCATGATCCAGGACTGGAGCAACTGAATCACATACTCTCCTAGGGTTTCAACTGCCACTCATTGTGGCCTGAAATGAAGAATGTCCTACCCACTATCCTTCCCAGTTCTCAAACTGTGGTATGCTGCTGCCCACCAAACCTACACAATATCTTCACCCATCCATACACAACCCCTGCTCCCAATCTCTTGTCTGTTTGGCCTATAACCCTGTAATAGACCTTGATGCAAGGTCTGGATGGTACTTCCTCCCACCACTACCATCTACTCCAGTCCAGTCACAAAATCACCTACCTCATCAAGAGGCAGGGCCACCTATGCAACAAGTCACATGATGTACAAGCTAAGCTGCAATCACTGTGCTGCATTCTACGTGAGGACAGCAAACGGCAAGCTCTATTTCCATACGAATGGCCACTGACATAAGGTTGCTGAGAGACAGCTAGACCATCCAGTTGGTGGGCATGCTGCCTGACATGTTCTTCCCTTGAAAGACTACTTCACAGCCTGTGCCTCCTGCATTCCTCCTACCAACATCAGCGTATCTGAACTTTACAGTAGTGAACTCTCCCTAGAATGTACCCAACATTTCTGTACCCCTCCTGGCCTCAACCTTCGTTCATCAGTCATTTTCCTTCACTTGCCTAGCCCCTTCTCAGATCAGAAACAACAATGTTAGCAGCCAGCAAATGGGGTGCAGTTACAGTGTCTGCTGACAGGGCTTGACTTAATCATGTATGTTGGAAAAGCCTCTGGTTTATGAGGCCTAAAGGGAACGGAAGGTAACCACTGACTTGATGCTTTTGGTAGGGTGGTTGCTTAAAAGTCAGGCCTGCTGATATTCTACCAGTCATAGACGTGGCCTGTTTCCTCTCTTGATGTATTATGCTCCCCTTTCTGTCTAGTGTTGAATTGGCTCAGTTCTTCGAAAGTTCAAATTATTGCTGTTCACAATTTGGTATAGGCTGGATAGGGTGTGATGTCATTCACCCCACCCCCATTTGTGACCTAGCTTATCTGAACCTGAACCCTTTGAGTGAGTTGTAAAAGTGGTGACAATTGTGGCTCATGCATCCATCAATACAACTGCATCATCTCATGCAGTCACTTTACAGAACTATGGCAGTGGCAACGGCATCAGCAGGAGCACTGTAGTAACAACATGCTGGATAGTTCACCTTCTTCAAGTGTTGTCATTTTGAGAGAAACTATAGAAACACATATCACTGACACCAGGCATCCTTCCCATTTCCCCTAACCCATCCAAATTTCTAGACGTTATTATGTATGCATGTATGAAGTGGAAAAATTACCTGAACTGGTTGTGAGTGCGGACTTCATTCATTCTAGTTCCTTTCTTTATAATTTGGTGTGAACCCAACTTATTGAAATTTGATGGTTAGTGTAAAGCAATAACTGCAAATGTTGAATGTAAATTGCAAGTTGTGGCAATGTAGCGTAAGGTAAATTGGTGATTGATGTGTGCTAAAAAATTGGATGCAGAGTGGATAGCAGAATTACAGGATATGTCTAGAAATTGTAAGTTTGAATGTCATCAGTGTGGCATATCTTATGTAGATGCCATTATCTGTGATATAATTATGAGCTTACTTTTTAATCAGTTGTTGAAAGTGAAGTCTTCAGTTGACTGATGTATCTGTATATGACATAGCACAGTTGGTGTGGTCATACAAGCTGTCTGCACAGACCTGGGAAGCATTTGTTGACGAGTGCCATATAGCGTAAGAAGATCGTAGCTGTTCCTGTAGTACATTGTCAGATGACACAATAGGGTCCAATTCCTTGGGACTTATCTGCACCTGCAACCATTAGTTGTCAAAAAGCAGTCTTGCTACAGCTCTGTTAAGCAACTTAATAAGACAGACAGTAGGGATAGGCTTTCCCCGTTAGTGGACATGTCTTCATATGAAAGGTGCAGTGGTATCACAATTTGTTGTCCAGTATAAGAGAAGATACTGGCCACCTCCTTGGCACTGGTAAGCTTCTTAGTTTGTAGGGCATGCCTCAGTTGCTACACTCAACATAAGTGCTGGAAATGTCTGCATGTAAATAAAGGTGTTGTCGGGTGCAACCACTGTAGCCACATCACTGATGTCTATGCTGTGGAGTGTAGTGTTTACAATGCGGACTAGTTGTCAATTAACACATTTTCCATGCCTATCTCACAAATCAGGTAAACAGCTCACAATCTCATAATGCACTTGTCTGTTTTGAGATGGCCGGTTGTGTTTCAGCTTGATATTGGCACTGTGGCCTTGTTGGTAAATGTGCCATATGTATCACGAGCTGTGTAGCATTTAGCAAAGAAAGTGTCTCCTATAGTTGCCAAATAGCTCCATTAAGAGATCAACTGGTTGTGGCCTGCAGAGTATGAGAATTTGGAGAATCGAGTAGCATTCTTGGTGGTTGATCCCTCTTTGACAACATTTTTTTCAATTAGTTGCTTTCACAGCATTTTGATTTCAAAGTTGTTGACTGCATTAATTTAGTGTCATCATTCATTTCCTTCTGTGACCTTGACTCACTTTTGCAGTTGCATAAACAGTGTTTTGAGCAAATGCTGGGTAAAGCAAGGGATTTGCTAGCCCAAATTTAGCTAGAGTGACCTCTGAACCCAAATGTTTCCTGTCCTTGCACTTTGCCATTTGCTATGAGTTTTGCAGTTGCCACTGAATTAGCCAAACTATAGGAATTAAGGGTTATTTTGCCTGCAGCATTGAGTCAGTAGGCAATACAGTTAATGTTGATTAAAAAAACTCGGTGCAGTAATTGGATCATGTGGCAGTTTTAAGGCCACAATTAAAAACCAGTGTGAGGTGGAACTTGATCAGGTCACTGGCAACAAGGAGATACTAATGAGGGTGGCTGGTGGACATTATTTTTCAAACACTGATTAGAGATACACGTAACTGCAGTTGCCAATTACCGATATGACATTTGGCTTCTATAAGTTTACCAGATTGCCTTTTGGTGTTCTTACAGTTGGAGAATGTCATCAAGCCGAGAGCTCACCATAACATGAAGTGTGCACCTTATCTGGATGCTCTTCTTTTCAGAGGTGCTGCCAGGATTTTCAGTACTTCCAGGTGGTGGTTCAGGTGTGGAGGACAGTGGTCTGCATTGTAGGTTGGGAAATTGTACATTTTTGCACCCCATGTCGAGTATTAACGCCATGCCTTAAATGACTGCTTTCTACCAGTTGATCAGCTGCCTGTACATCAGAACTTGAAGGAGCTGGATGTTGTTTTTCCTTGCCAAGGGGAACTATTATAACAAATCCAAACCAAAAGCATCTGTGGTCTCTCACTCTCTCAATCAGCTCCTTAAGAAAGATGCAAAATTTGTTTGGTCACACACTTGTCAGAATGTCCTTTTGTGGTTAAAACATTGTTGATGATCATTGCCTTACAACCTTTGATCCCAAGAAAACCTTAATATTGGCTACTGATGCATCACAGCAGAGAATTATCTTTGGGCCTAAGACCCTTCCACACACCGAAATGAATTACTCTCTGACAGAGGTGGTGTTAAAAAAGCTTTAAGTTTCCCTGTATGGCTCCAAATCTCAGTTGGTCGTGGATCATAAACAGTAAGTACCATTGTTTAAACATAAGGCCAGACTTCCTGAAAAGATGGCTCACACTACACCATTGAGGAATATTTCTCAACAATTATTTTGATGATAGCCACTTTTGTCCCAACACCAGGTATGATGTTGCCATTGCATTGTCCCAGTTGCCTGTGGGTCCTAATATTGAGTTCAATGGGATGGAAACCATTTGTTTTGTTACTTACAATATTTTATCCATGACTTCCACAGCTACTGACAATATTGACTAAAGTTCCACTAATTGTTATGTAATCTGAAAACAAGCTTAATTAGTTCCTGGAAACCAATATCAGTATGGTCAGGTCTACACAGGATTTTACCAAGTTATGGGAAAAATTACAGTGAAATCACTCATCATGCTGCTCCTTTGTTGTGACTGTACCAAACAATCTTATTGAATACACAGGTGCAAGCTGTTGCAGTCCACATTTTCCTTCTTTATTTAACCTTTTCTCAGGGTCTGTCCCTCCATCATTACCTGTCACAATTGCAGCTTAATGGTCAGCTCCCTCACCCCTTTTTCCGTGCTCAATGACTTTAATGTCCACCATCCTGTTTGCGGCTGTTTGAAAACCTGTCAGATAGGTTCCTTCTTGACTGACCTTCTCAACTGACTCGATGTCATCTACCTTAACACTGCAGCACCCAAGTTCCTTTCAGACAAGATACACACCTATGGATGTCTTGTTCTGCACTGCCGAGCTTGCCCATCATCTTCAGTGGTCATTTCTCTCTGACACAAACCCGAGCAACCATTTACTGGGCACTATCCACTTGCCAACTCATACCTCCATGTATGTGTAAACCCAATTAGCACCTTCCCAAGGCTGACTGGAGGCTTTGTTGCCCCTGACTACCTTCAACGGACATCATCTGCCCAGTTAAGATGACCAGATACAGTACCTTATGAACATTATCTTTACTGCTGCAGAATGTTGCATACCACACAGTTCTTTACCACGCTGTGTCATGGTCAGCTGGTGGTCTGAGGCATGCTGTGATGCAATTTACATGCAGAGAAGTGCTCTCCCCTTTATTAACGGTCATCCCATGATGGCAAAATCTATTGATTATAAACTGTTGCATGTTCAGTGCCATTTCATTCTTTGGGGTAGCAAGAAATCTAAATGAATTTTTTTTACTAATTCTTTCAACAGTTCCACCCCCATCTTCTGTCACAGGGTGCACCCTGCAACGTCTCTCTGTGACGGAGGTCTGTTGACAGATGACCAGTCAGACTGTAGCAGATGTCATTGTAGAACCTACACCTGTCTCCAACAGTGTGGGCCACTATTTTTTGTAGAATTATAGCTACACTCACTGTCACCCCAACTTACTCCTTTTGAAATGAGTGGAGGCAGCTTGGATGATATACTTCTCCTCTCAGAATTATGAATACCACAATGTAGCCTTTATGTGCTGTCACCTCATCCCAATCCTCCACCCCAGAGCCAGACACTGTTTGCCCACTAGAGAATGGAATCACTGTCTCCTCCATAGTAGGACACTCTTTTGGGCAGATGTCATGTTTTCCCAACACTAGCAGAAGCCACCCTTGTACCAATCCATATGCCTGGTAAGGACAAAATACGTGTCTTCTAACTGCCACTCCATTACCCTCACCAGTCATGTTTGCAGGATGATGGAATGTATGATTCATGGCCAGCTGGTGTGGAGCCTGGAGTCTCACAATCTACTAACTGTGGACTGTGAACAGGCTTTTTGATTTAGAGAAAGCCTGTGATACCAGTTGGAGAACTGGAACCCTTTGTACTATATACATGTGGGGCTTCCCATGCTGCCTGCCACATATTGTGTACAAATCTTTAAAAGACCAAATTTCCAAGGTACATGTCGGTTCACCCTTATTTTATACCTTTATCCAAAAGCACAGGGTGCCTCGAGGCTCTGTCCTAAGCGCCATTAAACCTGCTAAAGCATTTCCCCCCAGGCATCTCTGACTTCGTTTTTAGTTGATGACTTAACAATCTATTGCAGTTCTCCATGGACTCATCTCCTTGACCAACATCTTTGGTGGTGTCTCAATTCTCTTTATTTGTGCAGCATCAAAAATGGCTTTTGCTTTTCCATTGGGAAAAAAAACAGTTTGTACAAATTTCTAGTGGTGCAATGGGTTCCACCATCATTACATCTTGGACCCATTGTTCTTTGTTTCACTGCAACTACAAAATTCATGGAAATTGTGCTTGTTAGGAAACGTTTTTGTCCCTCCCACGTGTCTTATTTGGCCACACACTGTATCCAGTCTATCAGTGTCCTACATGTCCAAAGCGGTATTTCCTGGGGCTTAAATCAGATCACCCTCCTCCATTTTTATTGATCCCTTGTCCATTTGAAACTAGACTACATCTGTTTGATTTATTAATCTACACATCCATCCACTGTACATGGATGTAACCCAATCCACCAGAGTGGAATATGTTAGGCCACTGGCAACCTTTACATAGTCCCATTGAGAGCCTCTATGCAGAAGCTGCCTAACTACAACTGCACTCCTGGCATGATCTTCTCCTTGGCGGATATGAATGCCATTCGTTGTGTGTGCCCAGCCACACATCCTATTCCCTGTATTTTGATGACTCCCTCAATTGCCTGTATGGGCCACACCATTCTTCTGTTTGGATTTGTCAACCTTTGCACACAAATTAGTGGAAGCATCTTAATGTAGACTGTTGACTCAGACAGCCCGTGGCGTCAGATGTGCCTTGGTGACTGGCACTGACCATTTTTGTTATGAGCTTCCTGTAAACTGCTAGATTTTTACAGCAAAGCTATTTCCTCTGTCAAACCACCTAGTACACCCAACAACATATACTTTTTAACTGTGCCGTATGCTCCAATTCCCTCAGGAGCATTCAGGGCCTCATTGTGCTTAGTGCAACAAGTCCAAGGAAGCTTACACTTGCTTGCTTTTGAGGGAGCCACCACGATTTCCTTGTCATGTTGGTCTGATGAGAAATGAGGCTGCTGCCGAAGCTGCATTCCTACCTTGACCTGCTAGCTCTTTGGTTGCTTCGGATGATCTCCTTGTTGCTGTCTGTTGGTAGATGGTACCACTTGGGAATAAGTGCTGGTCTTCTCTTCACAGGAACAAGCTCCAGGGAACTGAACCTCTCCCAATGGTTTGGCTGGCCACCTCTTGGCCCTTTCATCACAAGATGATTGTTTTAGCTAGGCCTTTTATTGGGCACTGTCTATTTGACCATTACCATTTGATAAGCAGCGATCCTTCACCAATTTGTGCTTGTCATAATAATGATTTTGTGGTTTGCTACTTCTTGAGCCAATATCTTTTTCTGAACTGCTTACGTTTCACTATATGTTTGCTGCATGAATTATTGGCCATTTTAGCATACAACATGCAGGCTGTTTTAGAAGTGACAGCAATTTTTCAAAGGACATGTAACCCTTCATTGCTTGCATGGATGGCACTCGTCATCCACACCATTTTTCTTGCTCAGTTTTCTCTGACAGGGCTGGATTCAGTTCACACCATTTTCAGTACCTCTCTGTTAACTCTCTGGCAGTTAGCTCCAATCATTGTTTATGAAACATTATTATAGTCTGGAGGACAGCTGTGCTGCCACAGTCTGAAACAAATCAGGTCTGTATTACTTTATTGCTTCCCTAGATTCTGTCAATCTTTCATAGGTGTAAACTTAGATGTATTGAAACTCATTGCAGTTGCCTTCCATGTTGCCTAGTATTATCTTTATTTTTAAATTGTGGAAGAAATGTCAAAGGCAATAATCTCAGACAGAGTTCAGTAGGGATCCTAACGTATGGGTGGAATGGTTCAATGAGCTGAGTGATGAAGATGCTAATAGTGATGGCACTGACTCAGAGACTGAATCAAAGAAAAAAGGAAGTCAAGAGGATACATTTTTTTAGCGAAAGATGGAATAACTAAACGGAGGAAAAATAAATATCCTACCAGTGTTAGAAGCAGATGTTGTAATTTTATTATGCATTTGCCTAGACCAAAAAAGCAAACTCATATAAAAAAGACAGAAAAAGAAATTCTGAATTTGTTCTTGGATGGAAACATAATACCGGATGGACTCCTGTTTCTTCTTCTACCACAGCTGGCAAATCTATCCATTCACAGAGGCCTTCAAAGTACTTTTCCACCTATTCACTCACTTCCCTGAATTTATCAGTTGAATTCGTTTTGCATTCTTAATGTTACCACTCTCACTTTTAATTTCAGCAAACATTGTTTTGACTTTTCTACATACCGATTTAGTCCTTCTGACCATAATTTCTTTTACGATTTCTTCACATTTTTCATGCAGTTATTTCATCTTAGCTTCCCTGTTCCTATTTATTTCATCCCTCAGTGACTTATTTTTGTATTCCTTAATTTCCCTGAACAGTTCTGTACTTCCTTCTTTTATTGATCAACTGCACTTCTTTGTGTATCGAGTCTTGATGACCAATCTCTTGAATGTCAGCCTACTCTTCACAACAGCTGACGATATTCTTCTGAATGTCAGATGGTATATTGCTAGACTCATACATTCTACACACCAATGTGAATTATTGTTTTGTTGTCACTTCCCCCAATGATTTTAGATATTCTGATAGAATGGGCACTTACGACCTAATGCAAAAAATAAGGCAGGTATGGATACGGATATTAGTTGTAGCTTCCAGCAAGGAAATCATGTTATGATCCTCATTACATTGTATAGTGATGACAAGACAAGCAATATTAATAGACATTCAGTCTTTGCAGAGATGACATTTATCTGTAGTGATGTATTGTATAAAAATAGTCACGTGTCGATAGGTTTCCAAACCGATGCAATGATTGGCAAATTGCTTTAAATGTGACATAGTATAATCTTATTTAATTTTTGTAGATTTGCTTGTTTGTTGTTCTAGACCTTACACACAAACAATTTATTTCAGGAACAGGAAATACAGCTGGTTGATTGGTGCCCTATACTGGAGGCGGGCAATCTCCACTTTGAGGGATTGAGGTATTTATCATTTTTTAAATTTAACTTTTCCCCTTACATACAGATGTGCCTTTACAAATGCTTGCTGTTTTTCTCCACTCCAGTCCATTTTCCTTATTAGTTCCACTGTTCAAGATCATCACAAGTCACTGTGATTCTGTGTAGACCAAAGTACAATTGACTTGATCACAGTCTTAATCTCTCTTCAAAAGGAGCCTAACACGATGCTAGGGTTGTATGATGAATTCAGATGCCACTAATTAAAATAATAATTTGGGTATCAGAATGAAAATGTTAGGAAAATTAGTTACAGATTTGCCAGGAAAAAGTAAAAATATTTCTAATTTTCCTCAGCATTGTGGCTTTTTCGAAAACTTCTTTACATAGAGGGCAAGATTCTGTTGTTCTGGAACTCCACTGAACCCATTAACCTGTTTGTATTTAAACTAATAATAAAAGTACATGTCTGATTTTACTGATTTGGTAATATTTGAGATTTTACAGTATCTGACACCACTCGACTTCAATGGTGAACAATCATTAGTTCATCACTGAAACAGAACACATGATGATGATGATGATGATATTATGATGATATGATGATGATATGATGATGATGATGATGCAAGTGCTGAATTAGACATTGGTCCTCTTGCGTGTGGAATTTTCCAAATCTACATTTTTTGTGTGCAATACCATTGCCTATTAATACAATGCTTAGATATGTCACTGTTTCCATTTTGGAGGCTAACAAAGTAGTCACTCCATTACTGAACAAAATGTATTTTTTTTTTTGACCAGCGTTTTTTGAAAAAACACACACACACACACACACACACACACACACACACACACACACACACACACGCTCGGTATTAATTCAGTACAAACCTCCACCCTGCGGTTCCGGGGGTTAGAATAGGCCCGAGGTATTCCTGCCTGTCGTAAGAGGCGACTAAAGGATTCCCTCCCCCTCAAGGGGCTAGTTAGCGCCTGCGTATGGAGACGGACGATTTCACGACCTATATTTGCGTTCATTTTGGTTTTTCACTTCTTCTGGTTTCTTCCTTCCTTTGGTTTCTTCCTTCCTTTGGTTTTTCACTTCTTCTGGTTTCTTCCTTCCTTTGGTTTCTTCCTTCCTTTGGTTTTTCACTTCTTCTGGTTTCTTCCTTCCTTTGGTTTCTTCCTTCCTTTGGTTTCTTCCTTCCTTTGGTTTCTTCCTTCGTTTGGTTGCTTCCTTCGTTTGGTTGCTTCCTTCGTTTGGTTGCTTCCTTCCTTTGGTTGCTTCCTCCCTGTGCATGCCTGAAGGCCAATCCACGCATTCACACGTGTAGCCGGTGACGGGGTAACGCGTAATTCCCCGCCCTGGGTAGCCAAGTAAGGCACGCACGTACCCCCTGGTAAAGGCCAGTCCCATGGAGGGGTGATTGCCTGAGCTGACACCTTCTGACCATGCCGATTGGTCCCTCCGTCCGTTTCTTGGGAGGCGTGACCTGGGAGGAGTGCCCTCTGAGAGGGTCCCCACAAGGAAGGAGCGTGCCATCGGAAATGCTGGCAATCATGGTGGATTCCTCTGCAATGGATTTCTCTTCTTCTTCTTCTCTCTTGACTTCTGCCCAGAAACGGAAACTTGACCAGCCACCAGTGACAAAAGTACTACCGCCTGCCCCACAGTTCCTCGTAGTTTCTCGATCTGAGGACGGAAAGGATTTTTCCTCTGTCAACCCTTTCGTTATCCAGAAGTGCGTAGATGCCATAGCCGGATCTGTCAAGTCTTGTACCAGGTTGCGTAATGGTACATTGTTACTAGAAACTGAGAGCTCCTTTCAGGCACAAAAACTGCTTCGGGCCACACTCTTGTCTGGGTGGAGGCTCACCACTCTTTGAATTGGTCTCCTGGTGTGGTCTACACTAGACCACTCGACGGATTGACTGACGAGGAGATTGTCATTCCTCGCTGAGCATAGCGTGACAGCTGTCCATAGGGTCATGAAAAAGGTTAACAATGACCTTGTACTGACCCGGATACTTTCCTTGACCTTTGATAGCGTATAGCTGCCGTCGCGCATCAAAGCGTGCTACGATGTTATTTCTGTTCGCCCCTATGTCCCGACACCTACGTGCTGCTACCAGTGTCAGCGTTTTAATCACACTCGCCATTCTTGTTCCAATGCGGCTACACGTGTGACTTGCAGCAGGGATGCCCATGAGGGTGACTGTCTACCTCTGTCTCCTCATTGTGTGAACTGTCGCGGTGACCATGCAGCGTCCTCCTGCGACTGTCCCATCTACAAGGAAGAATGCTGTATCCAAGAAATTCGGGTCAAAGAGAAAGTCTCCACCTCGGCTGCTCGCAAGCTATTCGCTAGTAGGAAACCCACGTTGCTCCCAGCGGGGATATACAGTACTGTCCTCGCCTCTCCTCAGACTACTAGGGAGGTAGCGATGCAGACATGTGATCTGACCTTCAGCACTACGGTCGTCCATTCGGCCAGTGCTAAGATCGCCCGGTCGACGTCTCCTCTTCCTCCCGTCGCCCCTGCGACACAAGCACCTTTATCAGCTTCTGCCAGGACGAAGACACAGAAGTCAGAAGCACGGGCCTTCAAGAAATAACCGTCTCGTGCAGACCTTCTACATACCTCAAGCCCTCAGCCATCGACCAATCCTTCCACACAACGACCTTCCAAGAAGGCTCATAGGAAGCACAGTTCTCCTTCCCTGCCACGGTGCATTTCTCCTCCTGCACCCCCCAGCGGTTGCCGCCCCAGGCTGTCATCCATTTCGCCTGGCCGCACCGCTGGTAGCCGAACATCTGGCCGTTCACCAGCGGAGGAAGCTCCCCCTCCCGGCCATCTTCACAAGATGTCCGATGAACCTATAGAACAAATGGACGATGACTGTCCGCCTCCTGCTAGCGGCGGCAGTGCTCGCTCGAAGCCGGGCTCTCAGTGGCCTTCGAAATGACCCCTTCTTGCATCTTCTTCCTCTCACGATGCCACTTGTTCACCGGAATATTCGCAGCATTCGCTCCAACCAAGAGGACTTGAAATTGTTGCTCCGCTTGCACCGTCCACTCGTCGTAGCCCTCCAGGAAATTAAGCTACGCCCATGCGATCAAATTGCCTTGGCTTACTACACCTCTGTGTGTTTTGACTTACCACTATGGCAGGTATTCCGGCTCATGGAGGGGTTATGTTGCTGGTACGGGATGATATGTACTATGATCCCATCACATTGCACACCGGCCTGCAGGCAGTTGCCGTCCGCATTACTTTCCCCACTTTTACATTTTCCATTTGTACCGTTTACACTCCATCGTTGTCTGCCGTTATCAGGGCAGACATGCTGCAAATTAGTGCTCAGCTCCCTGCACCATTTTTGGTAACTGGAGACTTCAGTGCTCACCATCCTGTTTGGGGCTCTCCAGCATCCTGTCCGAGGTGCTCCCTGTTAGCAGACGTTTTCAACCAGCTCAATTATATCTGCCTCAATACTGGCGCCCCTACTTTCCTTTCAGACACCTTTCACACCTTTCCCCATTTAGACCTCTCTGTATGTACTACCCAACTTGCACGCCGGTTTGAGTGAGTGGTATGCACTTTTTGATACATATTCGAGTGACCACTTCCCGTGTGTTATCCATCTCCTGCATCATACCCCCCTCTCCGTGGTCAACTAGTTGGAACATCTCCAAAGCAGACTGGGGGCTCTTCTCTTCCAGGGCGACCTTTCAGGATCAAACCTTCACAAGCTGTGATAGTCAGGCCGCACACCTCACGGGAGTCATTCTCACTGCTGCTGAATATTCCATCCCTCACACTACTTCTACTCCAAGTCGCGTAACGGTCCCCTGGTGGACTGCAGCATGTAGACACACTTAACGTGCTCGTCGGTGTGCTTTACGCACCTTTAAATGCCACCCTACAGTGGCGAATGTATCAATTACAAACTATTATGTGCGCAGTGTCGTCTGGTTATTAAAGAAAGCAAGAAAGCCAGCTGGGCTGCTTTCACAAGCTCCTTAAACAGTTTTACTTCTTCTGTTGTCTGGGGTAGCCTGGACCGGCTATCTGCCACTAAGGTCTACTCACCAGTTTCTGAAGGACTTCAATGACGTCCTTGTGGCATTTGAGGGTGTCTCCAATGCCTTCGGCCGCTTTTTCGCAGAGGTTTCGAGCTCCACTCATTACCCCCCTGCCTTCCTCCCACGAAAACAGGCAGAGGAGGCTCGGCCACCTAATTTCCACTCCTCGAATTGTGAAAACTACAATGCCCCATTCACCATGCGGGGGAACTCGAAAATGCACTTGTCCAGTCACGGTCCTCTGCTCCGGGGCCTGATTCTATTCATATTCAGATGCTGAAGAACCTTTCTTCTGCGGATAAAGGTTTCATTCTTCGTACTTACAATCGCATCTGGATTGAGGGACATTTTCCCGCATGCTGGCGCGAGTCTATTGTTCTACCGATTCCTAAGCCGGGGAGGGACAAGCACTTGCCTTCCAGTTATCGACCCATCTCGCTTACCAGCTGTGTCTGTAAGGTGATGGAGCGAATGGTTAACTCTCCTTTGGTTTGGCTGTTCGAATCTCGACGCCTACTTACCAATATACAACGTGGATTTCGTAGGCGCCGCTCTGCTGTTGACCATCTGGTTACCTTGTCGACCTTCATTATGAATAACTTCTTGCGGAAGCGCCCGTCCGCGGCTGTGTTCTTTGATATGGAGAAGGCTTACGACACCTGTTGGAGGGCGGGCATTCTCCGCACCATGCATACATGGGGCTTTCACGGTCGCCTCTCGCTTTTTATTCGTTCCTTTTTAATGGATCGACAGTTCAGGGTACGTGTAGGTTCTGTCCTGTCAGACACCTTTCGCCAGGAGAATGGGGTGCCACAGGGCTCAGTTTTGAGCGTCGCTCTCTTCGCCATAGCGATCAATCCAATAATGGATTGCCTCCCAGATGATGTATCAGGCTCCCTGTTCGTGGACGATTTTGCCATCTATTGCAGCCCGCAGCGTACATGTTTCCTGGAGCGCTGTCTTTAGCGTTCTCTTGACCGTCTTTATTCCTGGAATGTCGCCATGGCTTCTGTTTTTCTTCCGAGAAAACAGTCTGTATTAACTTCTGGTGCTACAGAGTATGTCTCCCAGCGTCCTTATGACTCGGCCCCGTTGCTCTCCCATTCATGGAGACAACAAAATTTTTAGGTCTTACATTTGACAGGAAACTTAGTTGGTCTCCACATGCGTCATATTTGGCTGCCCGTTGTACCCGTTCTCTAAACATCCTCCGTGTTCTCAGTGGCACGTCGTGGGGAGCGGATCGAACCGTCCTACTTCGCCTATATCGGTCGATCGTCCGCTCCAAGCTGAATTATGGGTGCTTTGTATACTCCTCTGCACGGCCGTCCATCTTACGCCACCTCAACTCCATACAACATCGGGATTTACGGCTTGCGATTGGAGCGTTTTATACTAGTCCCGCCGAGAGTCTTCATGCTGAAGCCAGTGAATTGCCACTTACCTACCGGCGCGATATACTTCTTTGTCGTTACGCCTGTCGGCTTCTGTCAATGCCCGACCACCCATCGTATCGTTCCTTTTTCGATGACTCTCTCAACCGTCAATACGGGTTGTATGTCTCTGCCCTGCTACCCCCTGGAGTTCGCTTTCCTCACCTCCTTCAACACCTTGATTTTTCACTCCCTGCAACCTTTAGAGCGGGCGAAGCCACACGCCACCTTGGCTCCAGGCTCAGGTTCGCGTTAACCTTGACCTCCGCTCGCTCCCAAAGGAGGTTACCCCCGGTTCAGTATACCACTCCCGATTTGTCAAACTTTGTTCGAAGTTCATTAATATGACTTTCATTTATACAGATGGCTCTAAGACCAACAACGGGGTCGGGTGTTATTTTATTGTCGGGTCACGAAGTTTCAAATACCGGCTACATGGCCATTGTTCGGTCTTCACAGCTGAGCTCTTTGCCCTCTACCAGGCTGTTCTTTACGTCTGCTGCCACCGACATTCTGCTTATGTCATCTGCTCCGATTCTCTGAGCGCCATCCAGAGCCTCAGTCATCCGTATCCGGTTCACCCTTTCGTGCACCGGATCCAACGCTCTCTTCAGCAGCTGGTGGATGACGGGTCTGCAGTTAGCTTTATGTGGGTTCTTGGCCATGTCGGTATCCCTGGGAATGAAGCTGCAGATGCCACGGCCAAGGCTGTGGTCCTCCAGCCTCGGACGGCTTCTTGTTGTGTCCCTTCATCAGATTGTAGAACGCTCATTTGTCAGTGCATTTTATCGCTGTGGCATGCCGATTGCGCTGCACTTACGAACCACAAGCTTCGGGCCATGAAACCTCTTCCCGTAGCTTGGACGTCCTCCTCACCTCCTCCTCGGCGGGAGGAGGTCGTTTTGGCTCGGCTACGAATTGGACACTGCCAGTTCAGCCATCGCCATCTGCTGATGGCAGCGCCGGCGCCGTTCTGTCCATGTGGGCAATTGCTGACAGTCCGCCAAATTTTAAAATCCTGTCCAGATTTTACTACGCTGCGTCTTGATCTTGGCCTGCCATGTACTCTGGATGCCATTTTAGCGGATGACCCAGGAGCTGCTGCTCGCGTTCTTTGTTTTATCGTCTTGATACACCTGTCTAAGGACGTTCGATTATGCTGTAGTTTTTTAATCCTATGCCTCTTAATACGTCTTTTATAGTGTTGACCCTTTTAGTTGCTGTTTTAATCTTGTGCCTCGCATCACATTCCTAAATTAGTCAGGGCGCTAATGACCATTGTAGTCATGAGCCCAAAAACCACAAAAAAGTCATTATTAGTGTTATGACATGTTGTGTGTGATAGATGTGATAGTGAGTGACAATCTCCATGCTCAGTTGAAGAACACTTCAATTGCAGCACAATTTCACAATGAAGTTTTGTTTGGACAGCCAGTGATGTATCATCTGCGGACACTTGAGAGTAGGAAAAACAAAGTCTGCTGCCATAATACAAGTTTGGAGGGAAGCCTCATCCTGAGACACTATTACAAGCGGTGTTCACACGGTGTGAAGGTGATAAGGGGATGGTGGTGGAGGGGGGGTGGTAAGAGGATGGGAGTGGGGCAGCACACTGTTTAGTATACCATGATGCAGTGCAGTGGCAGTGTGGTGTAGAATGGAGCATCTGTGCTGGTCTGGGCTAGATGAGATTTAGCCAACACCTGGAGTGGAAGTAAGTAAACAATTGAATGTACATTACCACATCATGTGCAGATGGAATGTGTTTCCTTGATAGCACTGCCCTCTGTTTCCTGATGAGTGCACTCTGCAGAAATGTGGCTAGTGCCCCCTGGTGGCACATGTAACACTTCGTGTATCAACAAATTGTTTCTATACTGCATCATGTTCACAATGTGGATGTCCTTGTGGTATTCGTAAGTACACACTAGTGGAGAGAGACATCTGTGGGCTGAGGGCAGACAAACTGTCAGCGTGAAGCCATTGCGCTGGTAGCATAACAGTCACCTTGCAGTCCGTACACAATTATCGCAAAGGAGGTGATGAAATATGTGATTCAAAATATAAAAAATTTGAAACTTTGGAACAACACACAAATCTATACATATGAATTGGGTGGATAAAGTTACACACTCCCAAAAAATATTCTATTTTGTTGTTTACAACAAAATTATAATTGAATACGGTATATTAATTATCAGGGATACACATCCCTTAATGCATTCATAAATCAAACATATTTTAAAATTGTAGCTAAGCCTACACAAGACTTAAGTGGCATTGGATACCATTGTAAACTATTGTTTGAGGTAATCAGACTTAGATAAAAATAAAAGCCATAGGTTGAGCACTTCTGTATAGTGTGTGTTTCATGTGAATTAAACAGAGAACTGACTCATGGAGATAACATCTTGGACCTACTGCTAACAAACAGACCCAAACTTTTCGACTCTGTAAGTGCAGAACAGGGAATCAGTGATCATAAGGCCATTGCAGCATCCCTCAATATGGAAGTTAATAGGAATATAAAAAAAGGGATGAAGGTTTATCTGTTTAGCAAGAGTAATAGAACGCAGATTTCAGACTACCTAACAGGTCAAAGTGAAAATTTCTGTTCCAACACTGACAATGTTGAGTGTTTATGGAAAAAGTTCAAGGCAGACGTAAAATGCGTTTTAGACAGGTACGTGCCGAGTAAAACTGTGAGGGATGGGAAAAACCCACCATGGTTCAACAACAAATTTAGGAAACTACTGCAAAAGCAAAGAGCTTTACTCCAAATGTAAACGCAGCCAAAACCTCTCAGACAAACAGAAGCTAAACAATGTCAAAGGTAGTGTAAGGAGGGTTATGCGTGATGCGTTCAGTGAATTCGAAAGTGAAATTTTATGTACCGACTTGACAGAAAATCCTGGGAAGTTCTGGTCTTACGTTAAATCAGTAAGTGGCTCAAAACAGCATATACAGACACTCCAGAATGATGATGGCATTGAAACAGAGGATGACACATGTAAAGCTGAAATACTAAACACCTTTCTCTAAAGCTGTTTCACAGAGGAAGACCGCATTGCAGTTCCTTCTCTAAATCCTCGCACAAATGAAAAAATGTCTGACAACAAAATAAGTGTCCAAGGAATAGAAAAGCAACTGAAATCACTCAACAGAGGAAATTCTACTGAACCTGATGGGATACCAGTTCAATTCTACTCAGAGTACGCGAAAGAACTAGCCCCCATTCTAACAGCTTGTTTTCGGAAACCCGGAATCTACTGTGTCGGAATCAACATGGATTCTGGAAACAGCGATCGCGAGAGACCCAACTCGCTTTATTTGTTCATGAGACCCAGAAAATATTAGATACAGGCTCCCAGGTAGATACTAGTTTCCTTGACTTCCGCACTGTCGCCTGATAAACAAAGTAACAGCCTACGGAATGAAACTTCCTGGCAGATTAAAACTGTGTGCCCGACCGAGACTCGAACTCGGGACCTTTGCCTTTCGCGGGCAAGTGCTCTACCATCTGAGCTACCGAAGCACGACTCACGCCCGGTACTCACAGCTTTACTTCTGCCAGTATCCGTCTCCTACCTTCCAAACTTTACAGAAGCTCTCCTGCGAAACATGCAGAACTAGCACTCCTGAAAGAAAGGATATTGCGGAGACATGGCTTAGCCACAGCCTGGGGGATGTTTCCAGAATGAGATTTTCACTCTGCAGCGGAGTGTGCGCTGATATGAAACTTCCTGGCAGATTAAAACTGTGTGCCCGACCGAGACTCGAACTCGGGACCTTTGCCTTTCGCGGGCAAGTGCTCTACCATCTGAGCTACCGAAGCACGACTCACGCCCGGTACTCACAGCTTTACTTCTGCCAGTATCCGTCTCCTACCTTCCAAACTTTACAGAAGCTCTCCTGCGAAACATGCAGAACTAGCACTCCTGAAAGAAAGGATATTGCGGAGACATGGCTTAGCCACAGCCTGGGGGATGTTTCCAGAATGAGATTTTCACTCTGCAGCGGAGTGTGCGCTGATATGAAACTTCCTGGCAGATTAAAACTGTGTGCCCGACCGAGACTCGAACTCGGGACCTTTGCCTTTCGCGGGCAAGTGCTCTACCATCTGAGCTACCGAAGCACGACTCACGCCCGGTACTCACAGCTTTACTTCTGCCAGTATCCGTCTCCTACCTTCCAAACTTTACAGAAGCTCTCCTGCGAAACATGCAGAACTAGCACTCCTGAAAGAAAGGATATTGCGGAGACATGGCTTAGCCACAGCCTGGGGGATGTTTCCAGAATGAGATTTTCACTCTGCAGCGGAGTGTGCGCTGATATGAAACTTCCTGGCAGATTAAAACTGTGTGCCCGACCGAGACTCGAACTCGGGACCTTTGCCTTTCGCGGGCAAGTGCTCTACCATCTGAGCTACCGAAGCACGACTCACGCCCGGTACTCACAGCTTTACTTCTGTCAGGGCGTGAGTCGTGCTTCGGTAGCTCAGATGGTAGAGCACTTGCCCACGAAAGGCAAAGGTCCCGAGTTCGAGTCTCGGTCGGGCACACAGTTTTAATCTGGCAGGAAGTTTCATATCAGCGCACACTCCACTGCAGAGTGAAAATCTCATTCTGGAAACATCCCCCAGGCTGTGGCTAAGCCATGTCTCCGCAATATCCTTTCTTTCAGGAGTGCTAGTTCTGCATGTTTCGCAGGAGAGCTTCTGTAAAGTTTGGAAGGTAGGAGACGGATACTGGCAGAAGTAAAGCTGTGAGTACCGGGCGTGAGTCGTGCTTCGGTAGCTCAGATGGTAGAGCACTTGCCCGCGAAAGGCAAAGGTCCCGAGTTCGAGTCTCGGTCGGGCACACAGTTTTAATCTGCCAGGAAGTTTCATATCAGCGCACACTCCGCTGCAGAGTGAAAATCTCATTCTGGAAACATCCCCCAGGCTGTGGCTAAGCCATGTCTCCGCAATATCCTTTCTTTCAGGAGTGCTAGTTCTGCATGTTTCGCAGGAGAGCTTCTGTAAAGTTTGGAAGGTAGGAGACGGATACTGGCAGAAGTAAAGCTGTGAGTACCGGGCGTGAGTCGTGCTTCGGTAGCCCAGATGGTAGAGCACTTGCCCGCGAAAGGCAAAGGTCCCGAGTTCGAGTCTCGGTCGGGCACACAGTTTTAATCTGCCAGGAAGTTTCATATCAGCGCACACTCCGCTGCAGAGTGAAAATCTCATTCTAGCCTACGGAATATCGGACCGGATCGGGTTGATGGAGGAGATAGAGAATATCAAAAGAAGAGCGGTGTGTTTCGTCACAGGGTTATTTGGTAACCATGATAGTGTTATGGAGATGTTTAGCAAACTCCAGTGGCAGACTCTGCAAGAGAGGCGCTCTGCATCGCGGTGTAGATTGCTCGCCAGGTTCCGAGAGGGAGCGTTTTTGTATGATGTATCAAATATATTGCTTCCCCCTACTTCTACCTCCTGAGGAGATCACGAATGTAAAACTAGAGAGATTCGAGCTCTCACAGAGGCTTTGAGACAGTTGTTCTTCCCACGAACCATATGTAACTGGAACAGAAAAAGGAGGTAATGACATTGGCACGTAAAGTGCCCTCCGCCACACACTGCTGGGAGGCTTGTGGAGTATAAACATAGATGTAGGTGTAGATGTAGATCCTTTTATAAATGAGTTGTATTACATGTATTTTGTTAAATATTGCCCAGTGCCTGTTTATCATTGGATGTGAAAGATTGAGACATATTTCAAAACAGATTTGAGTGTTTATACTAATTAGTTCAAGTATTTCTAGTAATTAGTAAAAAGTTTTAAAAATTTGATAGAAGATAAAGAGAAGTAAGAACAAACAGTTTTCTCTGAAGTAAAGTCATTAAAAGGGTTATACCTTCTGTAATATCTCCTTGGACAGCTGTAGCACAGCATGTTAACAGTGATTGAAAAAATATCCTAACTGAAAGAGACTTGAGGTATGTGTCACACCTTGTCAGTGACATATTTTTTCAAACTTAACATGAATTTGTGTACTTACTGGATGTCATGCCACACTTGGGCAGTTTTTTTTTTAACCCACCACTGTGACAAAATTTCTGTAGAACTCAAAAGGCCTCTGGTGTCTTCTGTATGTTGCTGCTGTAGTTTCCATCATGGTTTGGCTGCTTCCATTATTGAACTAGGTTTATTGAGTTTAGTGAGACATGAGTTTTGGATTTTTCTAGGGTTGTGTCATTGTATAAAGACTGGACAGGTATTGTGCCAAGATTTAGTCCCTTCATTTAACCATCTAGGCATCTTAACACCAAAAAGTCCTTAAGTGTGAAAGAGTGACCTGTGAGTCACTGCTATAAGTAGTGGCATATTGTCAGAGGTGGGTATTCAGTTAAGATAAGTAGTAAGGGAGGTAGAAAGGAATGAAAGATGACTAAGGTTGAATATCCTGTCACCAGTTGGGTCATTTGAAATGGAACTCTATCTTGGACTGAGAGAGGATGTTCAAGAAAGTCAGTCTTGTGCTTGCCTCTAGTGATTTAGCGGAAGTTTGATATAATATAGGCACCTCTTCAATAAGGCATGTAATGATTATGGATCGATTTTGTGGTTTGGTCACAAGGAGGGATCAAGTGCTTGATGATCCTCTCTCACAGCTGTGGGTTAGGCAGGAGAGAGTAGAGGACAAGTATTAGTGTACATCATGCAAAGTTAGTAATCATGTAGCTACAATTGAAAGGTTGACAAAAGAAAATCTAATGGGAACTGGGAAAGAGTAAGAAGTAAAAAGAAAAATGAAAAAATATAGAAATCACATCAGCAATTCAGGTTAACAAACAGTTTGGCTTGTTGCCTGGAATAAGTGGCTATCAAATTTGTTAAAATGGAATGCAGCAGACTCATTGGAATATCATTAATGTTTGTCATAAATATTAGAAAATAGAAAGAAAAGAATCTTGCTGCTTGATAACAGCCACTGGAGATGTGCGAGACACACAGTAGAGAGAAAAAAAAAATGTAGTTGTAGAGTCCCGTATTTGTAATGGTCATGAAATAAAGTGCCACACTTAACCATGTTTCAGAGAATAACATGCCTTGAGCAAATTCTCTAATGGAATGTTCAGGTTCTTACACTAGGAGGTACAGTGTGTTTTAGTTAATAAATTAATCACAGCTTTTAAAAATGAGGTGAATGGATTGTAGCATGCAACAGGCCTCACTAGTCTGTGTTTCATTGCGGTTTAGCAGCACAATGACCAGTTGTGTTGCCTTTGACTGTAGGTTGGACTAATATCTGTGATGCAACTCTTGCTCCAATTATTAAATGAGATTTCTTATAATTCCACTGGAAGCAAGATGGCTCAATCAGAGTGATTATAAACACACCCAGTGAGGTCACTAGGCACAACAGAGGATGGCATGTAGTGATAAATGTGTCAACACCAGGCCAAGTGGCTAAAAACCAACAGCAAATGAAAGGGCAGCAAAAGTCAACGTCAGCTCCTCTTGTATGTACTCGCTGAAGAGTGTTATGTAGTGTCTGGAGGACATATTTATTGTGAGCTTAGAAAATTTAGCTATTCATGAACACTGATTTGGACTCTGTTTTCCCTAACCACTGCTGTTTGGCTTGCATGTGGACATGTCTGTTTTCCTAATGTGGGCAGCCCTCATCCTCTATTCAACTGCATGTAGTGCCTACTGAGAGTGCACTCTCAGCTTTGTGTGCATGAAATGTGTGTTCCATATAAGAGGATTCGTAGCCTGGCAATGTTAGTGTTCTCCAGCACTAATGTTAGAGTTGTTGGTAGATTTTAAGAGTGCTTCAACTTCCAAGATGTATCTGCCTCTAGGAAATCTTGTTTATGTTTGGTTTAAGAAGAGCAGTGATCTGTTATTTTCTGAGAATAATTTGTACTTAACGGATGTTAAGTAAATCCATTTATGTTCAAACAGCAAACCTACAATAAGGCTATACTAACCATGGTCTACAGTTAAGATGGATTGTGAATGATGCACTAGAAGAGCTTCTCATAGGATGTGTAACAGGGACAGACAAGCACACATAGTTCTCTGTAGAGTCAAATTTCACCACCACCACCACCACCGCTGCTTCCCTCTGCTCCTAAACTGGTGACGCCTTGATGCCTCATAATGTGCTCTACCAACCTCTCTCTTATTTACTCAAGTTGTAACAAAAATTTCTTCTTCAACCAATTCTGTTCAGTACCTCCTCATTATGTACACAATCTACCCATCTGAATCTTCACCATTCTTCAGTAGCACCACATTTCAAAAGCTTCTACTCTGCTATTGTCTATGTTTCTGCCATACTTTACTACTCAAGACGAATACCTGCTTTAGAGACTTCCTAATGCTTAACTCTAAATTCTGAAGGTGGCAGGGGTAAGAGATAGGGAGCGGAAGGCTATTTACAATTTGTACAGAAACCAGATGGCAGTTACAAGAGTTGAGGGACATGAAAGGGAAGCAGTGGTTGGGAAGGGAGTGAGACAGTGCTGTAGCTTCTCACTGATGTTATTCAATCTGTATATTGAGCAAGCAGTAAAGGAAATGAGACAGCAAACGACTTGGAAGAGCAGTTGAACAGAATGGATAGTGTCTTGAAAGGAGGATATAAGATCAACATCAACAAGAGCAAAACGAGGATAATGGAATTTAGTCGAATTAAGTCTGGTGATGCTGAGGGAATTAGATTAGGAAATGAGACACTTAAAGTTGTAAAGGTGTTTTGCTATTTGGGGAGCAAAATAACTGATGATGGTCGAAGTAGAGTGGATATAAAATGTAGACTGGCAATGGCAAGGAAAGCATTTCTGGAGAAGAGACATTTTTTAACATTGAGTATAGATATAAGTGTCAGGAAGTCATTTCTGAAAGTATATGTATGGAGTGTAGCCATGTATGGAAGTGAAACAAGGACGATAAATAGTTTGGACAAGAAGAGAATAGAAGCTTTTGAAATGTGGTGCTACAGAAGAATGCTGAATATTAGATCGGTAGATCACATAACTAATGAGGAGGTATTGAATAGGATTGGGGAGAAGAGAAGTTTGTGGTACAACTTGACTAGAAGAAGGGATTGGTTAGTAGGACATGTTTTGAGGCATCAAGGGATGGAAAATTTAGTATTGGAGGGCAGTGTAGTAGGTAAAAATCATAGAGGGAGATCAAGAGGTGACTACACTAAGCAGATCAGAAGGATGTGGGTTGTAGTGGGTTCTGGGAGACAAAGAAGCTTGCACAGGATAGAGTAGCATGGAGAGCTGCATCAGACCAGTCTCAGGACTGAAGACCACAAGAACAACATACCACTTTACATTTGACTACAGCAATGGCTGCAAGAAACTGGTACATTTACATGTATGAGGATAATGAGTGCTACATGGACATGTCTCACTCCTGACTTTGAAGAGAATGCCCTACATCATTCAGAAGAAAACCCAATGAAAAGTACTCAAAACATTGTATGGGCCTTGGGGTGCTACTTGCCCCATAGGTCTGAGGTAAATGTTTATACTGTTTGTGTACCCTAAAGCAGGAGATATGAAATTTCTACAGTCCTCAAACCGAGTTTTGTAACTATTAAGTTTTAGTGAAAATTTCTTAAATCATTTTTTTTCTTTAAATTGCATGCAGTTTAATGTAAAGTAATACACAGATGTAATTCATTTTTTATGGTCATTAGGTACTTCCGAGGCAGTGTAATGAGATATGTGACTGCAGCTGTGAAGGCTAGAGTTGGCCAGGGCCAGAGTTGCAGTCACGTCAGGCTCACCGATGGCAACACTTGCCATCTCCTCGGCGAGTTGTGGGATGATAATAATCGTAAGTATTTCAAAGGTTAAATATATCATCAGTCAACAGTGTTTTTTTAGAAATTCCTACATTTGGACCTTCCTTTTCTCTGGTATTTAAGTTTTTATTGCATTTTTTCTTTTTTCTGCCTGTAGTTAATTGGCATCCTCAATCATATAATGACTTCTGATGAACTAAAAAAATTACAGGGGAGAAATTTGGAAATGCTGAATAAGCAGAACGATAAACAGGTATCTGCATGTTCTGTAATAAATACACCTTCACAGCAGTAGCATCCTGATTGCGGGTCAGGATCAGAGTAACCTGATTTTAAGTTGCAATTGTGTGGCAGGCTCATCAATTTCTTTGTGTTGGAGTGTGAAATTATGGGGTGGAAAGCTTCCAGGCTAGGAAATGTGTTCAAAAAGGAAGAGTAAACTCTGACCAATACCTGAGATGAGACAAAAGTTTAGGATAAGAAATTGGCATTAATCCCATGAGGCAGCAACATACTGTACAAGAGGTGATCAAAAAGTAATGGGGATTTTTTATTTTCACATGTGTTATGTATCATATTTCCAATTTTTTATCTCTTACGTATATATGTTCCTGATGTGTTTCTAGTTTTAGTTCTTTGAATATTTAGTTTCTTGTTGACAATTGAGATGGTTATACATCTCTTTTTAGTTCTGGACAAAATTTTACTTGATAGAAAGATGAATCAAGGAATTTGCATTAAAATTTGCTTAAAAATGGAATAATGTTCTATGAGTGTGAAAAGAGTTCACGACTTTCCAGAATGAGATTTTCACTCTGCAGCAGTGTGTGTGTGTGTGTGTGTGTGTGTGTGTGTGTGTGTGTGTGTGTGTGTGTGTAAAAGACTTGAACTCGGCACATGCCTTTCGTGGGCAAGTGCCCTACTGCAGGTAATGAAGACAATGAGAACTGTGGATGCCCTAGCACACCAATTGCAGTAGACATTGTGGAAGAAGTGAAGAAAAAAAATGATTCTCGCGAATTTTAGGGGCTGCTGATGACCCTGGCATATCCTTTGGCTCATGGCAAGCAATTTTTTTTATATGTTAGGCAAGAAACATGCAGCAGTAAATTTTTTTCCAACATTGTGGTACTTTTTCTAAAAAAGACATTGCATAGACATTGTTCAGGAACTGCTGAATGAAGTCAACAATTGTCCAGCACATTCAAAGAAGGGTGTGACAGGTTACAAAATGTGGGTATATGGGTATGAAATTGAAACGGAGGACAAATTGTTCCCATGGAAACTGTCTGAAGACCCAAGACAGAAAGAATTCTAAAAGTTTGAGCTCATGTGAAGGTTCTCCTCATTGTTTTCTTAGATCTTAGTTGATAATGATTTCCTGCCTTATGGTCATATGGTCAGTAAGGCACTACTTGGCAGTTAAGCACCATTTTTGCAGAGCAATCTGAAGAAAATGACGAGAATTGCGCCAAAACTACTTGTGAAAATAGCATCGTGATAATGTTCCCACTTGCACTTCAATGCTTGTCCGTGATTTTTGGGCAAAAGATAAAACTGTTATAGTGTCCATCATATTGTCCAGATGTGGCTGCCTGTGACATCTTCCTTTTCCTGAAGGTACAGAGAACCATGAAAGAATGTTGTGTTGCCACTATGAGATAAAAACATAATTGCTGAAGGAGCTGAACACCATAACAGAAAGTGAGTTACATAAGTGCTTCCAAGATAGGAAAAAGTGCTGGCGCAAATGTACTACATGTGAGGGGGATTACTTTGAAGGGGACAAATTTGTTGTTGATCAATAAATAAATATTCTTCAATAAAAGCAAATATTCCCATTACTTTAATGCCTCATATGTTCCATAGTCCTCTGTCTATCCTGTGCAGCTAAGTGCTAGCATGGCAGACTCAGCATCTGGAACAAGCTGTCATTGGAGTCCCTCATGAGGTACGTTGCACGGATTATACAAGCTGCCAAATGAGCAGCACCCATGCATCGTGTGCTGCCCATACCCGCAGCATTTAAAGGCAGTTCTTGAGACTTCATTAATAGACTGTCTCGAGATAGTTTAGGCCTATCTTAGTCATCTGGTTCAGTTTCTTTAGTATCTTTGTGACACTCTGTCATAGATTAAACAAACCTGTGACCATTTGTGCAGCCCTTCTCTTTATACATTAAATATTGCTTGTTAGTCATATCTGTTGTGGACCCCATACCCTTCAGCAATATTCTAGAATTGGTCTATTTGTAAGCAATCTCTTTAAGAGACTGTTTTCACTTCCCCAGTATATAGTATATAAGCAAAGTCCACCACCTGCTTACCTCACAACTGCACCTATGTCATCATTCCATTCCATTCCATTTCATATCACTACAAAGCATTACACCCAGGTATTTGTATGAGTTTGCTTATTCCAACAGTGACCTATTGATATTATGGTCATAGGATACTACACTTTTTTTTCTTTTGATGAAGTGTATAATTCTAAATTTCTGGACATTTAGAAAAAGTTACAGTCTCCGCACCATGTTTAAATCTTATCAAGATCAGACTGAACATTTATGCAGCTACTTTGATAGTATTTCATGATAGATAACTGCATCATCTGCAAAAAGGCTGATTTTTACCATTCATGTTGTCTGCACGGTCATCTGTTCGTTTTGTTTTATGGCCTACATTGGACCATTTCAGTCAATATTATGATTAGATACTTCTGCTTTTTCTTTTTTGTTGGCCCAGTACCTGTTCATTATTTTCAGATCTTGGCCTACTCTCCTCTTCTGAAATCACCCTCCCATTCTCTGTTTGTTAATTTTTATTTGTAGTGTGATATGTTTGTCCTGAAAAGTATCTTGAGCATGTCTGTGTAGCCCTTTAGATCCTGCATCGTAATGTGTAATTTCACAATTCTCTCCTTGATTTTTGCAAACACCCTAATGTTTGCTATTCCATAACTTCTTAATTACTCTCCTGCTTATTCTACTTTTTGTTGTCCTCATCAGATGTCCTAGGAAAGAGATCTGTTGCTATTTCATTATACTTGTCATTTGTCCTATTTATTTATAAACTGTTTCATTTGAAGCTATTCTCAAGACTCCCTCTTTTTAGTGTTTTTTATTTATACATGTTCTGAATATACTACTTACTATTTTGAGTAATCTGTTGACTGCTACTGTGTTGGTTGTTTTAAATATATTTCTGTAGCATATGTTACTTGGGGCTGTGTGACTTTCTTGTAGTGTTTCAGTTCTGTGGCTACCGAGAGGTATTTTTTGTAACGTGTGTGCTTGATAACACGTTTCAATCAATTTGTTTATTCTCCTCTGTCATGATGGTTTCTCATTCATGTTGTGTGTTATTATTTCTCCCAATTTAAACTTTTCAACAATTTTTTATGTCATCATGTTCTCCAGTTCTAATTTTGTTTGCCAGTGACGGTTCTGGTTCGCATTATTTCTGCTGTTTCGAAAGATATTTTAAGGCCAATACTCTGTCCTATTTCCTCTAATAATTTTATTTCTTGTTTGGTTTATTTAATGTTGTTGGTGAGCAGAGAAGTTGTCAGTAAATCCTAGACCATTAAAATTTGCCATCTTTTTGTGTTCCAACACTAATGTTCTTCGAGTTGTCTGCGAACGGTACCCTCATTAAGTATTTGAGGACACAATCAAAAAGGAGTGGAGACAAGGCATCTCCCTGCCTTAAACCAGTTTTTTCCAAAAATGATCCAGAAACTTCTCGTCTGAACTTAATTTTCAAGTCTTAATTTGTTATGGTGATTTCTATGAGTTTAATTAATTTTGTGTGGAGTCTGAAATTTTTCAAAACTTTTAGCATTGAAGGTCTATGGATAGAATCATATGCTTTCTTAACATCTACAAACATAATTGAGACAGGCTTGTTTCATTTTTAGTAATGACATGATTAATTTCAGAGTAATTATTTGTTTGGCACAACCTCTCCAAGGTCTGAAGCCTCCTTGGTATTCCCCTAGTTCGTTATCCAGTTGTTCTGTGACTCTATTGTGTTAAATCCTGGAGAAATCTTTTAGGTACGGTCAAACACTGAGATTTGTCTATAGTTTTCTGAATTACTTTTGTCTCCTATGATGTGAAGTGCGTTAATTACAACTCTGACCCATTCTTATCAGAATGTAATATTTAAAGATGTCAAAGTTGTTTTACCTGCATATTTCCACAAAAATTTGATTTTCATTACATGCTTTGTATTTTCTCACTTCTTCAAGTGCAGTTTCTGTTTCTTGTACTGTTGTCGGTTTTACATTGCTTGTCTTGTTTCTAAAGGAGTGTCTTTACGTATTGTTAATAGCTTTCCAGGTTCATCACAGTTAGAGAGCTTTTCAAATGCACTTGCCAAGACTTCTGTGACTTTCTTGTTTTTGCAAGCTATTCTTGAATCTTTATTTCTTGGAATTATTGTTGAGGGTTGTAATTATGCAGTTCTTTACCAAAGGCTTTGAAATGCACTCGGGATTTGGTTTTGTAGTAGTTTTGTTCACAGTCGCTCAATAGATCCTTTACATATCACCACTTTATTTTTCTGATAATCTGAGAGAATTTTTTTCCCATGTTTTTGCTCATGTCTTGAGGTCAGCTGAATTTTCTTCTATTTTATGAGTTTGAAATTTCATCCGAGCTTGAAGTTCAACCCATGCCACAGTCCACCATGCATAATTTTTATGTTGGTTTCTGTGGCCGATTCTTCAGCATGATTTTTTTCTTGGTATTAGGCCCTCAATATTATACATTACTATTACATTTTGTGTGTTTTCTATAGCTCTCATTTTTTATTAAATTATTATGTAATACTTTCCTTTATCTCCTACTGCTCTCTATCCTTTTTTACCTAATGGGATGAATTTGGCTTTTTGACCAAATAATGATCCGAACCTTTGTCGGTTCCTCTCAGTAATTTCATTTCAAATTTATTTATGAAAGAATTTAACAATGTAGACATGGTTCAGCTGGCACCTTTCTTTTAAAATGTGTAGATTTAGAGATGAGCCCATGTATTCTGCAAATTTGTGTCTTTGTCAGTTTCTTTAGTTTTTGTATGTGGAGCTCATTTCCAGATAATATCTCTCAATTAATTTTGCTTTCCCAGTTGGGCATTAAAATCCTCTATTATGATCTTTGTTGTTTTTACTGACTTGATTTATTTCCTGATCATAAACACCCCAGAATTTTTCTATTTCTACCATAGTTCTTGTTGGAAAGTTTCTCATTGGTGTGTGTGTTTTTCAGACTTAAAATTGCAATTTATGGAGAAATAGCTTCAAAATCAGTTGTTGAATGTATTATGTTCTGTAAACCCTGTCTTGGATTGTGAACACTGTTTCATAACTCTTTTCCCTTTTCTTTCATTGTAAATTATATACCCATAAGGTTCAAATCGATCTCTTGTTATACTTCTTATTTCTTGGAATCGTGCTATTATGATGTTTTGTCTGCCAGTTCATGTGTGACATTTTTGAGCTTTTCAGTTTTCATTAGTGCATTAATGTGTTGTAATGCAATTAGTGTGTTTGTTGTATTTTGGCATTGTGCACTTGATGAGGGATGAGTGACATGAAATGCTCAGATTCATTTGAGTCTCCTAGTTGGCTGTCCACTGAATTTGATGTTGCCTACTCTTTCCTTACTGCATTGGAGAGTGGAAATTTTTCTGTAGAAGACCATTTAATATTTGACTGTCAGAGGCTATCAACCTTGAGTGGAGCAAGCTTTGTGTACCTGATCAGGTTGCCAACCACTGAGGATATTAATCCACCACCACTGACATGTAGAACAGCAGCTGTTGGATACTGCCACTGGTGTGTGAAAACATCATGCTCTTGGTACTAGTTTTGGTCTGCCCCTGGTATTTAATTTCCCTGATATCCACAATACCTGGTGAGCATCCTCCTATTCACCACCTACAGAGAGGCTAAGGAGGAGACTAGTCTAACAACCCTACCACAACAAAGGTCACAATTTTACGCTGGTAAATACTGCATTTTTGGGCAACAACAGCCATATTATGTGGCAGGTGTCATTAGAGCACAGTTAATAAAGTCATTTCATGTAATAATAATAAAAAATACTAGGCACTCATCTTTTCGTGTTTCCCACACTTGTCTCATGTAAAATCATGGCTCAATCATTGAAAATCTAGGTGGTTATGATCCCAAGCTCAGATGCAAAGAGGCCTAGGTTTTATCCTGCTATATTCAAAAGTTTTGTAGATGCACTTCACAAACCATTCTTGGAGATTAAACCTTTCAAAATTAGCACAATAGTGATGTAAAATAAATAAATAAAAAAAAGAAAAACTGCACTCCGAATTCAAGTTACACTTCCTTTTAATTGTAATATCATGTAAACACAAAACATCTTTCTCACAGTCACTGTTAAAGTTCATATTTTATAAGCAGACTATGTTAAGCGTCTTTCCAACATGATGTCCAGCACTTGACCTTTTCAACATCCAACACTCTAACAACATAACAACTAACTAACAATCGCTTATGTGCCCAAAACTCAGAGTTACAAGTATGTCAAAGGTCATAGTGATAAAAGAAAGAAAACACATAAGAATAATATCATTGCAATATAAACATATTGATTTATCAAAAGTGAAATCAAATCTGAATGTTGTCTCAGAAATATGTCAAGTAGTTAATAGAAATACAGTAGAATATTACTGGTATCGAGAGGTTCAGGTGAGGTGCCATAATAGTTGCGTAGTTAAAGTACCATTACACTAGCAACTCCTCTGATAGGTTGTTAATATATAACATGAACAGAAAGGGTCCCAGCATACTTCCATGGGGCACACCTGACATTACACCTACACCTACATCTACACCTACTCCTACATTTACATGTAATCTTCTTAAATACATACTTTTAAAAGATCAATTCTTCAGTTTCTTATCAAGAATAACACACGATATGTGTATAGTATAGAGTTACATGCACTGGCTTTTTTTGTTTATATTTTGAATATAATACCATCTTTTTGTCTTTTGTCTGTTCTTAACATTAACATTAGCATTAGAGGTTATACTCTCTATATATCCTCCAAATATAACCTTGGGACACAGTTTATTTCAGATGTTACATCACCACCACTTCTCATTTCATATCTGATGAATATTCTTTCAAACACTTCTACATTATTCTCTCTGTAGTATTTTCAGCAGATTTACATCTCACCAATTCTCTTGTAGCATACTGATACACTATTGATCCTCTTCACAGCATTCATGAATGATCCACCGCTCTAAACAGGAACTAAAAAGAATCTTGACACATTTGCAGTGTTGAAAGATAAAGAAAAATGCACTTACAATCACTACAATTGAACCTATAAAACTCCAAAAGGGAATACAGCTTTGTGAAAGGATGTTAACAGCAGTCATTTACTGATACACTAAAATATTCATTTACTAATACAAGATTTTATTTTCTAGTTCATAAAGCTAATGCCCTGTGGTAGTTAAATCATGTAATTGCTGAATTTGGTCGATGAGACAATACTCTCTATCCATTTTCAGCTCTGACGCTGTATCTGTTATATTGCTTTGAATAATTCACTCCAACACTAAGCACTGTTTGACCACCATATCCTTTGTATACAAAGAAGATTCAGTTTGCCTGCAAGCCAGATAAGAATGTCAGTGGGTTTATTATCACTCCAAAACAAGGTAAATAATTCAATCTTCAGTGCCACAATCAACAACTCATCACTCTGTATCAGTGTCTAAACGCTTTCATTTATTAGAGTATATTTTGAATGCAATTTGTAGGTTTCTCTGTAAAAGGCTATCATGTTCTTACTTCTGATATCTCATGGCCATATGTGGAAAAAGAACAAATGTCTGCTTGCATCTGATGACACTGATCATTTTTAAATGATTATTTTCTCTGCTATTGAAATGAATATACTATAAAAAACAGTGCTGCCAAACCAAAGTTACTAAACACACCATTCCAAAATTCCTTCACCACAGAAGATCAAGTAAATATTCCATAATTTGAATCAAGAACAGCTGCCAACATGAGTAACACAGAAACAGGTATACTCAGAGTAGTGAAGAAACTTTATGCATACAATAGCTCCATAGTTAACAGTCATACAACTGTTCACTTGACAAAAGAACCGTATTCATACACTGAGAAGCTGAACAGATTACACCAATATTTAAGCAAGGTAGTAGCAGCAACCCAATAAATTACAAGTCCATATTATATTCAACAGGATTTTGTAAAATATATTGTGTTTGAACATTATGCACTACCTTGAAGAAAGTGATGTTTTCTAAATCTGTGCTGCCTGTGTATGAATAGAGCATTCTTGCAAAACACAGCTAACTCTTTATTCACATGAAGTGTTGGGTGCTTTTGACAAAAGATTTAAAATTGATTCTGTATTTCTGGATTGTTGGAAGGCTTTTGACATTGTACCACACAAGTAGTGAAATTGCATGCTTATGGAATATGGTCTCAGTTACATGACTGGATTCATGATTTCTTGTCAGAGAGCTCACAATTCATAGTAGCTGACAGAAAGATATCGAGTGAAACAGAAGTAATTTCTGGCATTGTACGAGATAGTGTTATAGGCTTTTTGCTGTTTCTTATCTATATAAATGATTTGGGAGATAAACTGAGCAGCTCTCTTAGGTTTTTTTCAGATGACACTGCCATTTATCAACTAGTTAAGCTATCAGAAAATTAAAACAAATTGCAAAACAAATTAGAAAAGATATCTGTGTGGTTCAAAAATTTGCAGTTGGCCCTAAGTAATGAAAAGTGATAGGACACCCACGTAAGTGCCAAAAGGAGTCCATTTAACTCTGGTTACATGATAAATCAGTCAAATCTTAAGACTGTAAAATCGACTAAATACATAGGAATTACAATTACAAACTAATTACATTGGAAGGAAAACATCGAAAATATGGTGGTGAAGGCTAACTGAAGACACTGTTTTATTGGCAGGACAGGGGTAACAGATCTACTAAAGAGACTAGCCACACAATGATTGTCCGTCCAGTTTTGTAATACTGCTATGCGATGTGGGGTCCTTACCAGATAGGATTAATGGAGTACATAATGAAAGTTAAAAGAAAGTCAGCACCTTTTTGTATTGTTGCAAAATAGGAGAGAGAGAGAGAGAGAGAGAGAGAGAGAGAGAGAGAGAGAGAGAGAGAGAGAGAGAGAGAGAGAGACACTGAAATGATACAGGATTTGGGGTGGACATCACCAAAACAGAGGTTTTTTACTGTAGTGGAATCTTCTCATGAAATTTCAATCGCCATCTTTCTCTTTCAAATGTGAAAATATTTTGTTGATGCTGACTGACATATGGAGAAATGATCACTGTGGTAAAATAAGGAAAACCGAAGGATACAAAACTATACAGGATTGGAATGGTAGACAATTGTGAAGATGACTCTATGAAGACTCTGCTAGGCACTTGACTCTTTAATTGCTCTGGACATGTTAACATGCACCACTTTGTACCTCTACCTGTGAGTAATGAGAGATTCCAGTATCGCGAGCATCAGGTAGAGCCAAAGGTGGTGTAGCGGCATCTGGAACAGGCATTGCCAGCATACGAGGCCGAAGCTGGTCCGAAAGACGCACTGCAACACTTGTATCCATCTGGATTACATACAGGCATTGGCCTCGGTGTCATAAGATGCGGCTAGGACTTCATTTTGGTTGACTGTCATATCCCTGCAACCATAGAAGGTCTTAGGCAGTGAACCGGCCAAGTGAAGGCACCCACTTCCGTAAGGGGGAAGGCCGCAGAAGATGAAGTAATATGTGGGGCTGTTGGCCTTTGAAGAGCTCAGCCGGGCTGTGGTCACCCATGAGGGTGGAATGGTAAGAAGCCAGAAGTTGGAGAATCACATCATCATCATCATCATCATCACCAGCAGAAGAAGAAGTCAGGAGTTTCTTCATCTGAGCCTTAAATGTGCAGAAGAGGCGGTCAGCTTTACTGTTTGACTGTAGGTGGAACAGAGGGGCTGTGACATGCATGACGCCGTGACGGGCAAAAAATCCACAAAATCGGTAGAGGCAAATTGCAGACCATTATCAGTAACAAGAGTAGAGGAAGGCGTTCCAAAAACAAAATACAAGCTAGAGCATTGGTGGTTGCAGCGGTGGTAGGCAACGTGCAAAGGACAACGAAAGGAAAGTTAGAGTCGGCATCAATAACAAGAAGCCAATAATTACCTACAAAAAAGGTCGTGCGAAGTCAGCATGAATATGCTCCCAGGGCTTCTCAGGCATAGGCCACGGTGACAAAGATGACTTCAGGGCAGTAGCCTGTGACACACAACGGCCACAGGCAGCAATCTTGTGTGCGATTTCAGAGTCGGTGCTGGTCAATTACACATGAAGGCACGACAGAGATTTTGTGAGAGAACCCTAGTGCCCTTGGTGAAGGAGGCACAATACCGAAGCACACAAAGGCGCAGGTACCACAATACATATTGAAGCATTTTCGGTGGAAAGGATAACACCATCCCTAGCCATGAGGCAGTAACGCAAAGCGTAGTAGTTCCGCAACAGATCAGAAGTCTTAGCAGATGGATGATCTGGCGAACCCTTCCGAATACAGTGTAAAACCCTGGAGAGCGTAGGATCAGAACCCGTAGCAGCTGCCAGCCGGTCCCCGGTGATGGGGAACCCAACCACAACCCACTGCTCGGCAACATCCAGGTGGAAACACAAATGTTCAACCCTATCAAATGCCAGATCAGGACCCATGCGAAGGTGAGACAGTGCATCAGCATTCGCATGTTGAGCTGTTGACCGGAAATGAATCTCATAATTCAAATGAGAGAAGTAAGGAGCCCAACGCTGGAGGTGGTGTGCAACCCTCTCTGGAAGTGATGTTGATGGATGAAACAAGGAAACAAGTGGTTTGTGATCCGAAACAAGATGAAATTTGAATCCATAGAGAAAAACACCAAACTTATGAAGATCATAAATAACGGCCAATGCTTCTTTCTCAATTTGAGAACACTTATGTTTGGCATCTGTGAGCATTTTGAGGCATAAGCAATGGATTGTTCAGAACCTTCAGAAAAACGATATGCAAGGACTGCACTGACGCCATATTGAGAGGCGTCCATTTCAAGAACAAGATGTTGGCCAGGTCGATAAGTAGCCAGGCACGCGGCCTGTTTCAGCATGGTTTTCAGTTACTGGAAAGCCACATTGCATGATGCGGACCAGTGAAAAGGCACGTTTTTATGCAACAGGCAATGCAATGGCTGAGCCACCGAAGCAGCAGATGGTAAGAAGGCCTACAGTTACTTAACAGATATAGGGTGAAGAAGGGCATCGATTGCAGCAACAGTTTGCTGAAGTGGACGAATACCATCTCGAGAGAGTTGTACCCCAAGTATGTGATAGATGCCTGAAAAAAATTTGATTTCTGAAGATTACGCTTAAGACCGGTAGTCTGTAAGACGTGAAAAAGTGTGCAGAAATTTTGAATATGTTCTTCAGTGGTGGATCCAGTGACAACAATGTTGTCCTGGTAATTTATACATGCAGGGACAGTGAACAATAATTGTTCCAAGAATCGCTGAAAGAGTGCAGGGGTGCTGGCAACCCCGAATGGCAATCGTTGGTATTGATAGAGGCTGAAAGGGGTGTTAAGGACCAGAAACTCAGGGGAAGCAGCATCCAGAGGAAGTGTCATGATAAGCTTCTGACAGGTCAAGTTTAGAAAAATACTGGCCCCAGCAAGTTTAGTGAACAATTCTTCAAGTTGAGGCATAGGGTAAGTGTTCAGGCATTGAGCATTTACAGTGGCTTTGAAATCACCACAGAGACGAATTTCACCATTTGGCTCAGCAACGACAGTGATAGGAGCGGACCACTCACAGGAAGTGACAGGAAGGAAGACCCCTCAAGCAAGGAGACAATCCATCTCCCATTTGTCCTGATCATGAAGAGCCACAGAATGGGTGGAGCCTGAAAAAACTTAGGCTGAGCACTGGATTTGAGCGTGATAGGAACTTCAAAGTGATTTGCACGGCATAACCCAAGAGGAAAAAAGGGACAAAAATTTCAGTGACAAGAAATCCATTTGAGCATAAGGATTAGCATCAGAGATGATATTGACAGAGTCATCTAATGGAGAACCCAAAAACGCAAAAGGCATCAAAACCAAAAAGATTCTACTCATTACTATGGTCGACCACAAATAAGGGAACAGTGCAAATGACAGATTTGTAAGATACCTCAGCGTCAAATTGTCCTAAGAGAGAAAGCTTCTGTTTGTTGTAAGACCATAATTGCCTAGTGACAGGTGACAGGATTGGAGAACCCAACTGAAGATACGTCTGAGAATTGATGATAGTGGCAGCAGAACCAGTATCCACCTGCATGTGAACATCTCGACCAAGTATTTGGACAGTGAGGAATAGCTTTCCTGAAAGGGAAGAAGTGCAATTGACAGACAACACAGAATCAGATTCAGTGTCATGTTCATAAACATCATGTATGCTGTCAGATTTTCAAATGGATGACACATGACCCCCTTTTTTTTCGCATTTGTGACACACAGCCAAATGTTGTGGACAATATACTCATGAATGTTTCGTAAAACACCACTGACGTGATGGAAGTTGCCATGGGTTTCTCTGCAGTTTCTTAGAGGTTTGTTTACAGTTAGGCCGAGGCTGTGCTTGGGAGCGTACTGCGGCCACCCTGGCTGGAGGGGACATGCCACACGCTTCCTGAACATTGCACAGAGGTTGTATTTCTGCGACGTCGCCCCATGTCTCTCTTTGCACTCCAGCGGTGCGAGAAATTTCAAAATTCTGAGTGACGGATAGGACTTCATTTAGAGTCCGATTTGCCAACTAAAGGGCATGTTGCCAAAATTATTTGTCAGGCGCCTATTGGATAATAGCATCCCGTACCATGGAATCGGCATAAGATTGTTTGTGAACTTCAGTAACAAATCGACACTTTCTACTGACGCCGTGAAGTTCAGCAGCCCAAGTTCAATAGGGTTGATTCAGTTGTTTTTGACAACGATAAAAGGCAGAAATCAATGTTTCATTAAGTGAATAAAGTTGGGCAGTTACTGGGTAAGAATTTTGCAAATCACAAACCCATCAAGCCTTTGAGCCATATTTGCCTATATTTTAGGGTGTATGTTCTGTGTATCTTGTCTCTCCTTTCTAAGGAAAAAAACTATGTCATCAACAGTTAGGCAATTGGTAGGAATATAGCATCTTCCGAAATCTGAATTAAGTATATCGGATATTTCAAATACTGCAGGAGCTTTCTCTCTTTCCAAAAGTGTAGCCCTAGTTTTCACACTAATAGATATTATAAATTTGCTTACCTATCAAAACCTGTTGAAGGATAAGTTTGCACAATGCAATGAGAAAGAATTTGCTTTCCACATTTCCTTTGTGTGTTCACTGTTGGAGAACTTTAATCTAGCCATAATTAGTATACCGAGACAAGTGTAAAATTCTTTAGTTGTAAATCGCTTCCAGACTTTCACGACTCCTTCACAATTGATTATAATTTAGCAATATCAGCTTCACCTTCCTGTTGTTTTCACATACCATTATATGAAATATTTTGTCTGTAAATACAAACTTGAAAGTATCTTTTATGTTAAGAACTTTTGTTGCAGTTGTCGGATCAACCATTTCCCACAAAATTTTATGCTTTGGCAGTTTTCTTCTCCCAGAAGCTTCATTGTGACATTCATTTCTATCTTTACCACAGAGAATGTCTGCAGAAAACAAAGTAGCTTCACGGTTCTTGTCAACCCTGTCACTGTCATTGCTACTATTAGTGTTTGTGACTCACTTAACTTCATTATCACTAGAAGCAGCGGCACCTTCATTACTTCAAATCCATTTGTCTGTACAATCTTCTCCACTGACATATGCAGTTTCATTCTCTTCTGGATCAACAGTAGACAGTTACTTTCTAATATAATTGTTTTTGCTTCGTAGCTTAATCTACTTTTTTCTGATTCAATTAATCCTTGTATCTCATCTGTGAGAATCCAGAGATAATGTCCAGTATAGCAACATTTAAACTATAATAATTCTTAATGTTGTGCAGCATTGTTGTAACAATTCTGTCTACACACGGGGATGGTTGTTCCTACTGTACCATACCAGAACAATAAATTCATAACATTATTCTGGTAATCAGATAACAGAAAGAAGTATAATTTTTTGGTGTAGACACAAGAGTTAATGCAATGTACTTTTTCCAATTACAGATGATGTGACAGATACCTCAGCCACAAAAGCCTGCATTTTGATTGTTCTGAAAATGTTACACTGTAAAAATTGATTAAATTTAATTTGGAAAATGGTTGCTACCCAGTGGATTCTTGGGTGGAGGAAAATATCACTGGATGGAGAATATGAGTGTGGCAAGATTACACAGCCAAAGAAGCAGCATGTCCGTCCTGTACAGAATAAGCTGGGATGTTGCTGTGGAGCAAAAATATGCTGTCACACAGCATCTTGTGACACTTGACAACCTCCACAAATTTCCTCATCTGGGGAGTTTGCCAGTATGTTCCTGTGGAGATTTTCCCCTTATAATTGCAGTCTTTAAGCACCACAGGCGGTTCCAAAGAACACACAGCATCAAATTATCTAATGATATTTAGATCTCTGCCTACATTCGTGGTGTTGTGTATGCAGATGTATGTAAATATGTCCAGAAACATTCACTGTGATCAAATGGTTAAAGAAGCCATCTGTGTTAGCCAAACACAGCCGCAATATATCTGCTGCTGCATTAGTTCAGTGGCTTTCTTAAGTGGGAGTGAATAGGTGTGAAACCTTGTAGATGTCAGTTGTTGTCATATTCTCAAAACATCATGCAACATGTTGAAAACTGACCTGTTAGTGATTTCTACTTTTTCCACTATCACCTCAATTGTTGACCATTGAGTTACCCACTTTGTGGTCATCGTCATTCTTCATCTTTGGACTTGTTTTAGCATGTTGCGAAATAAAACTGCTTCAGCTGTAAAATTATTAGTAACTACAAATTTCAAAGCAGTTACAGCTGTGTTTCAGGTGCAAATCTGTATACAATCAATCATGTAGAAAATCCATAATTCCAAAGCTATGATGAAGCTGCAGTGAAACATGTAGTCACTGGAATCAAAATGTGTAATCACTGGAATCAAGCAATGACCTAGCTTGCATTGTTAGTCCACTGAAATAATTATCCACAAAAATGTGAGTGCCTTGTAAGTAATAAACCCTATGAAGAAGGGTTAAGAAACAGAGGATGAATTTATGTAATGTCATAATGGATAGGGGGGAGATGGAAGAGGCACTTGCTGAACGTCAGTGTGTAGAGGTAAATGCTATCTGGGTGGCAGTATATGGGCTAAACAACCTTTGACAGTCATGACAGACAGAGAGAATAATCTAATGTGTGGTGCTGGTTGGACAGTGTAGGGCTGGAATGACAATAAGTAAACTAAAACATGAAAGTATGTTGTACATATGTAGCATATAATCCTCAGTTTAGCTTTCACATTTGCAGCAAATAGGCCTGTTCCTGTGTGTGATTTAGTTTACTTGTTGTTGCTGCATAAAAGTTAGTGTTCTCCATTTCCATCATTCTAATTATCATAGTGTGTGAAAGTCATCTGGGTTGCTGGCTAAACCTTCAGGCCATGGAATGCACCTGCTTTTTGTAGTATCATGCTGTATTCCAGGTTTTAATGGGACCTCATACATGGCATACATTCCTTGACATACTTATACTGTAGCAGACAAAAGTTTCTGGTGAGTGCCTCTTACATCTCTTAATCTTTCTTCACAGCTTTTATGTAAGTGTTCCCCACCATTTTTATTACTTTAAGGACATACACATTTTTGGGGATAGTTTATTTAGTGGGCTGACAATGAGTACAAGCTCTTCCTGTAATATTTACTTAAATTCTGAATTGGCTTCACCCTGAGTACATGCTTCATTACAGTTAGATATTATCTTTGGGTTTATTTATTTTCTATAGGATTGTTATTCTGCTTACATACGGATTTGCACCTGAAGATGCTGCATTAAGTGTTGCAAAATTGGTAGTACCCAAGAATAAAAGGATTTTGGAGCTGATGTGGTTTCATTTCTCAATATGGTTTGTCATAGCTATGGTTGCCCAGATTATTTTTTTGTTTAGTGACACAGAAAGTGTCACAGGCATTTAACTGTTGCATGTTATGATGCACTGTTACTGTACACTTCCACTTCATTATAGATTGTAGGAACACTGTCTCCCTTAAGTTCAGAAAATGACACACACTTCTCCAATTTATCAGGAATGCAGAGATTTGCGTACAATCAATCAAAAAAATTGTTACAAAATTTTATTTTTCAAGTTTGTGATTAAAATTTCTGTGCTGGTGTAAGATGGCTCAGATACAGCTCCCCAGCAGTTCTTGATAGATATATCTACTGCGACTGATACATTCAAGTTTGATCTCTGTAGTTAGCTTATCCACTGTGGTCTTTTCTGGCAGTATAATACAGTGTTAGTACTTCTAATAATACCACATTTTAAAAAAAATCATAGGGTTTGGAACTGTGTGTTTCTTCTTCCTTGAGGATGGAGCTATTGGCTAGGCAATGTTGTAAAAATGGGGTAACTCACTCGGATCACAGACTGAGAGGACCTGTGTGTTGTGAGAAGAAAGTGATGCCAAGCTCAGTTCGATTACATTTTCTTGTGAGTTATGTGGATCACTTTTGTGAGTGCTTGCCACGATGTAGTATTTGTCAGTAGATTTGAAATTGGGTAAATTTCATTTTGGAATCTTGGCTACAGGCTGGAAATTTTTGTAATTCTTAAGAAAATGTCATACATGTATCCATACTGACCACCTACAGGTACTATTACTTCAGAATTTGATCTATTCCATAGAAGTATTTGCGTAGAAATTATTTAAATTTGTTTCAAAATATTCATTTTTTATCCGTATCTTTAATTCATAAAAGAGGTGATATAATACTCTTATGGATGCATACGTTTTCTTTCTGTGGTCGACTAACGTTAAATTGTAGTTGCTGGACAGCATTGTTTATCCTAGTGAACTATTCAGTAGATTTGAAATTGGGTAAATTTCATTTTGGAATCTTGGCTACAGGCTGGAAATTTTTGTAATTCTTAATAAAATGTCATAAATGTATCCATACTGACCACCTACAGGTACTATTACTTTAGAACTTGATCTATTCCATAGAAGTATTTGCGTAGAAATTATTTAAATTTGTTTCAAAATATTCATTTTTTATCCGTATCTTTAATTCATAAAAGAGGTGATATAATACTCTTACAGATGCAGACGTTTTCTTTCTGGGGTGGGGTAAGGTTAAATTGTAGTTGCTGGACGGCGTTGTTTTTCCTAGTGAACTATTCATGAAAGATGCCTACTCTTCTAAAAATTGTACCTAACTCCACACAACAGACTTCATAAGAATAAACATGTGGTGAGGCTTATGTTAGTCATTCAAATATTTTAAGCAATGCTTAAACAAATTTCAAGGATTGCCGTGAGATGTAAATGAAAATGTCATATTTCATTGTTGGCTGAGATATCCCATAGGGTGGATACAGCCACCTGTCTCAAAGGGTGTTTTTCCTCCATGCATACTAGCATCTGTCTTCGTTGTTATGTGGGATCTGTGTCAATATTGGATTTATAGTGTGTAGGAGAGTGTAATGGAATCACGTATAGTATAGTGTCATGTTAGTGTTGCATGGTGGTTGTGGTGGCAGTGTTTGGAATTTAATGCAGGAATTTAGCAGAAATATGGATGTTCAAAACATGCATGCCACCAATTCTTCTGTCCTTTCTGGCCAGACACAAACAGTGAAAATTTTCTCCACCATCAGGTTTCAAAACAGCATAGCTCAGAGTTGAGCTCCAGCCCACAGGTGTGCATTACCGATCTCACCTTTAGATGAAGTTACACCAGACAATATTCTTACTGCAAATTTCTGTGGAATACATTGTGTACCATGTGGAATTGGCCCAGAGAATTATTTCACCCAACATCAGTTAATGGAAGTACGCGAAGTAAGCTATTTTTATAATGCTGTCATCACCAAAACCTGAAATGATGCAGAAAGCTAAATCGCTGCAGGCAGGGGTTAGAGAACTACATCATCATGTGATTTCCATTGGACGTTACAATGAGTGCACTCAGGAATTTTCAACAGCCAATTTTGCAGATTATCTTGCATGACATACTGTATTCCTCACTGAAACAATGTACCTTATCTTGTACAGATCTGAATGAACTGTACCTTTCATCATTTACGTGATACACTGCTTACCAAGAATCAGTTAATGAGGCCTTGTAACATTTCATTTATTGCACCTGTTGTTGAATCTTGGATTATACTAAATGAGTAGTCTACCTGATTTGACAGTGTAAAGTGGAAAACCAGTTATATTGAACAAGAACAGGAGTGGTTCTGTAGTTCAATCCTATCGAACACCAATAATAATTTGTCCTCACTCAACTCAAGATACTATCATGATGAAACTACTTCTATCTAACACAGTACTGTGCATTCTTTTGTAACTCATTGTACCTCAAAATTACATCAGTGCCTCATGATGATCATCTTGTTGTTGTGGTCTTCAGTCCAAAGACTGGTTTGATGCAGCTCACTGTGCTACTCTATCCTGTGCGAGCCTCTTCATCTCTGAATAAATTCTGCAACCTACATCCTTCTGAATCTGCTTACTTCTGTATTTGTCATGTGGCGTTCCTCTAAGATTTTAACCTACTCCCTCCTTCCCTCCCATCCTCCCCACCCCACCCATCCCCACCAAGAATTACTAAATTGGTGATCCCTTGATGTCTCAAAATGTGTCCTATAAATCAATCTCTTCTTTTGGTCAAGTTGTACCACAAAGGCCACACTTTGTTGCCGACGTTCCTCTTACAAAAATGGCTACAACCCTGACAATTATTTTCAGAAAAGGCTTCCTAACACTTAATTCTATATTCTGTGTTAAAAAATTTCTCTTCTTCAGAATTTCTCTTCTTCAGAACTGCTTTCTTGCCATGGCAAGTCTACATTTTATGTCCTCTCTACTTTGGCCATCACCAGTTATTTTGCTGCCCAAACAGCAACACTCATCTACTGCTTTAAATGGGTCATGTCCTAATCCAATTCTACCAGCATCACCTGGTTTAATTCAAACACATTTGATTCTCCTTGTTTGGTTTTGTTGATGTTCAACTTGCATCTTCCTTTCAACACACTTTCCATTCCATTCAGCTGCTCCTCCAAGTGTTTTTACCTCCCTCTGACTGAATTAAAATGTCATTGGCAAACCTCAAAGATTTCATTTATTATCCATGAACTTCAATTCATACTTCAAATTTTTCTTTCATTGTCTTTACTGCTTGTTCAGTGTACAAATTGAATACTTGAGGGATAGAACACAAACATGTCTCACTCCCTTCTCAACCTCTGTATCTCTGTTGTACACTATTGCTATAGCTCTTAGATCCCTGTATTTTGCCCATGATACCTTCAGAATTTTAAAAAGACTATTTCCACTAATATCTTCAAAAGCTTTCTCTAAATCTACAAATGCTATAACCATAGCTTTGCCTTTCATTTACCTATATGCTATGACTTAGAGGGAGGTCAAGAAATGAGTTCACTAAGTAGATTCAGAAGGATGTAGGTTGCAGTAGATACTTGGAGATGAAGAAGCTTGCCCAGGATAGGATAGCATGGAGAGCTGCATCAAACTAGTCTCTGGACTGAAGGAGAAGGAGAAGGAGAAGTTCTGTGAGGAGTCTCTCCTAAAATAAAAACTGCTACTGAAACAGAAACTTTTATTTGCAATTTTGCATGACCTTGAAATTGCTTTGAGATGGGTGGCAGAGGATACATAGAATTGTAACATTGAGTTTCCTACCCATTCAAGTCCTGTATGACATGCAGGAAGAACACCTATTTAAATGGCTCTGTGCTTTAATTAAACTAATCTTGTCTCTGCAATCCCTGCTGGTGTGATACATAGTGAGATGAAGAATATGCACATATTCTTCACTTACTTCCGTACATGAAACCTTCACAAGAAGACTTTTACAGGGTCAGTGATATCTATCACAAAGCATACCAATTTAGGTTTTCCAACATTTGTGTGACACTCTCCCATGAGTCAGACTAACCTGCAGGAATTCTTGCTTTTGTTCTTCATATGCATTCTGTATTGTATGTTAATCGTGATATGGTGCCACACATGAGCAGTATTCAAATGTGGGATGGACAAAGTGATTGCACAGTCTCCTTTGCAAACTGATTCCTAGTATACTCCCAGTGAAGTGGCATCTATCACCTTACTTACCTGTGATTAAGCTTAGTGTGCATTGCATTTGATAACCCAACTAACTACTACACTCAGGTATTTGTGTGAGTTAACTGATTCCAGTTTTCTGAAACGGCTGTTGTAGTCATAGTATACCATGCTTTGCTTTGTGCAATGCATAATCTTACATTCCTGAACATCCAGTATAAATTACCAGTCATTGCTCAATTTTAAAATCTTATCAAGGTATGTCTGGATATTTGTGCAGCTTTCTTCCTCCTTTCCTATCTTGAAATCATCAATGCAGAAACAAGTTCTGTTTGATATCCCATAAAGTCATAGCTCTGTAAAAAACATTAGTGGGGTAGAGAGTAAAATGTTTTTCATAACTCTAGATACACTGCATCCACAGGATTGCTATGGTCCCTGGATTTCGGGATATCATGTGAAAGAAGGAGAAACTGATTTTCACACAGTCATTATATGGATGCTGTTTGATGTGGAAGAGAATATGCTCTTTGAGATATGTCGTCAGGTTTGAGTCCAGAATTCTAGAACAAATGGATATTAATAGACTGGATATAAGTTTGTTGGTCACTTCTGCTACCCTTCTCAAGGCAGATTTGACCTGTGCTTCCTTTCACTTTGAGGAGTTCTATGGGTCCTGAAGTTCTGTTTCACTTTGCTTTTTTACCTCAGTTTCCATTCCCTTGTCATCCATAAGTTTCTGGGTATTAACATTGGTGCTGCTGATAATATTCATACATGTGTAGAATTTGTTGTTTTTGTGGGAGATCTTTCTACAAGGTTCAATTATAGTAGTTGGTGAAGGCAGCACCTCTCTATTAACAGACCGAAGCATGTTACATTTAGCTGCATATTGTTCCATGGGATGACCCACATACCTCTCTCCCATGGCCTGGAAGTGGCCATTCACCTTGGTTGACAGCTGGTTGGTAATCTTAACAATATAAAAATCTGTGCAATGATTGCATCAGAGGTGGCATTTAATAAGGCTATTTCCACTTGTGGCTGCCCTCTGATGATGGGGGGGGGGGGGGGGGGGGCAGCATAAGCCTTTATCAGGACTGTAATTGGAAGTGGTTGGTGGTTGGATAATGCAGGTTTGGCACCTAGGTCTTTCACAGGGCTATGACCCCTGTGGCAAGGATATGGCATGGGGGGAGAGTCATAGTCATGGACTAAGATGTTGCAGAGGTGGGGTGGGCTATGGAACACCATTTTAGGATGGGTAAGAAAGAGATAGGGTAGGAAGTACCACATTTTGTAGCATGATGATAGATGTAGCCCTCTGATAGGCCTTCGATTCCCTATCATTGTGCCCTGAAACAAGGGATACCCTAACAGAGCTTCTTCCCATCCCTCCTAAAGTAGTGAACCATGCCTGCACAACCTTCACAAAATCCTAGTTCATCCCTATGATACTCAAAATCCCTCAGCTCTCCACGGGGATATCATCTCTATGGGAGACGTAGGTGCAAAACCTGTGCCATCCAACAAAACAGTGATTCCAGTCCCAGTACTGTCACAGGATTATTCTAACCTATAAAAGGGCATACCACATGTGAAAACAAGTTTGTCAGATACCAGCACTGCAGCATTAATTGCATAGCTTTTTATATTGGAAGGACTATCAATCAGCTGCCAACCAGGATGAATGGTCACTGCCGAACTGGCCAACAGGTATGTGGCCCACCATGTGGAACAACATGTAGCAGAACATAATATGTTTCATTATGTACCTGTCTTATAACCTGGGCCATCTGGATCATTCCTTCCACCACCATCTTTCCTGAACTGTACAGATGGTAGTTATCCTCTCAGCACTTGCACCACTCTAAAAATTATCTTTTCCTCAGTCTACTACAACCTGTTGCTCACACACAGTCTACCCAACAGTTTCTGCTGCATCTGTCCCGCACGACCTTCCCTCACTTCCATTGTGTGCTGCTCTCTCCCAATGCACCCACTGGTTTTTCTCCCCCCTCTCTGCTCCTCTCCTTCCCCATTCCCTTTTCTCCCCAATCCTTCTGCACTTGCTCCCCCACAGCTTCCAGATACTGTGCCTGCCTGCTCTGTTACAGTGCTGCTCCCTTGTCACACCTGTATTCTCTATATCAACCCTTTTTGTGCCCCATTCTGGATTGCTACTTTAAATCAGTGTGACTGTAGCACTGTTGCTGGAGCTTCTTGAGACAGTGGTAATGATGTGTGCTTGTTTGTAAAAGTGTGAGTTTTCTTTTCTGAAGAAGGCTTTGGCCAAACCCAAAGTGAGTAACACTCTTCATTGTGTGGGGATACAACTCGATATGTCATCTTCATGGTAGGTAAAAAATACAGTGCCTTCATTTTCCATTATCTTACCCTCTGGATAGATTGATTCACCCCTAAAAGTAGCACCGCTTTAAGTGCTTTAATTTCTTGATTTGGAATCTTCTCTCTGTACTCAGAGATACGAGCTACACTGATTAAAAAAGAAAACAGATTTAGAGGAAGGAAAAGAATGAGTAATACAATTAAGAAATGGAGGGCAAGGAGAAGAAGCATTAGACAGAGAAAGGGAGGGTAGGCTGAAAATAAGAAGGTTAGAACAGTGAAAGAAGTAATGAGATGCAATAGGTATGATAATTACAACTACTACTTCTACCGTTATTATTATTATTATTATTATTATTATATAATTTCATTTTTCAGGCGTTATGTCTCATTAAAAATGGAAAGTGGTGTGGACCTTGATCAAGTGTGACTTCCTTTTAATTGTACAGTATATGTTACATTGCATTTAGGAACTTTTGGGTAATTGAACATGTATCATTAATTACATATTTCTGTAGCTGTATATTTCTGTAGTTGTATATATATGTTTGGATGTAGCTGCATTGCATTCATGTACTGGTGGATACTGTGTGGTATTACTCCGGTAGTTGATAGTATAATGTGTATTCATCATTCTCCAGTACATTTTGTGGTGCATACTTGTATGTGGGAACATGTTGCTTTATTAGTTTATGTTGTATGGCAAGTCATTGATGTATTATTTTTGCTACATTGTCATGTCTTCTGGGGTATTCTGTATTTGTTAGTATTGTATATCCACTTGTGATGTGATCTACTGTTTCTATTTGTTGTTTGCAAAGTCCGCACTTATCTGTTGTGGTATTGGAATCGTTAATAATATGCTTGCTGTAATATCTGGTGTTTATTGTTTGATCCTGTAGTGTAACCATGAATCCTTCCACCTCGCTGTATATATTGCCTTTTCTTAGCCATGTGTTGGATGCGTCTTCATCGATGTGTGGCTGTATTAAATGATATGGGTGATTGCCATGTAGTTTTTTCTTTTTCCAATTTACTTGCTTCATACCTGTTGATGTTATGTGATCTACAGGGTTGTAGAAGTGGTTATGAAATTGTAATGGTGCAGCCGATGTATTTATATGAGTGATTGCTTTGTGTATTTTGCTAGTTTCTGCATGTTCTATAAAGAATTTTCTTAAATCGTTTACCTGTCCATAATATAGCGCTTTTGTGTCAATAAATTCCCTTCCTACTTCCTTTCTACATAATGTGAAGCTTTCTGTTGCTGAATGTGTGTGATGAATTCTATATTTGTGGTATTGTGATCGTGTAAGTGTACTGAGTGAGTGCTTCTAGGCCTGTATTACTCCATTTCACTACTCCAAATCAGTAGGACAATATTGGTATAGCGTAATTATTTATAGCTTTTGTCTTTTTTCTTACTGTCAATTCTTTTTTCAGTATTTTTGTTAGTTTTTGTCTATATTTTTCTTTTAGATCCTCTTTAACATTGGCATTATCTATTCCTATTTTTTGCTGTATCCTAGATATTTATAGGCATCTGTTTTTTCCACTGCTTCTATGCAGTCGCTGTGGTTATCCAATATGTAATCTTTCTGTTTAGTGTGTTTTCCCTTGTCTATGCTGTTATTCTTACATTTATCTGTTCCAAAAGCCATATTTATATAATTGCTGAATACTTCTGTTATCTTTAGTAAATGGTTGAGTTGTTGATTGGTTGCTGCCAGTAGTTTTACATCATCCATGTATAGCAAATATGTGATTTTGTGTGGGTATGTTCCAGTAATATTATATCCATAATCTGTATTATTTAACATGTTGGATAGTGGGTTCAGAGCAAGGTAGACCCAGAAAGGACTTAATGAATCTCCTTGGTATATTCAACGCTTAATCTGTATTGGCTGTGATGTGATATTATTTGAATTTGTTTGGATATTAAGTGTGCTTTTCCAATGTTTCATTACTATGTTTAGGAACTGTGTGAATTTAGGATCTGCTTTGTATATTTCCAATACCTGTGGTAACCATGAGTCGGGTAGACTATCAAAAGTTTTTTGGTAATCAATGTGTGTGTAGTGTAGTGACCTTGTTTAGTTTTAGCTTGATTTGTCTTCTCTGCATCTATTGTCAGTTGCTCTTTACATCCTCATGCTCCTTTGCAACATCCTTTTTGTTATTCATTTATAATTTTGTTATGTGTTGTATGTGTCACTAATATCTGTGTAATGACTGAACTAAATATTTTGTACATTCTTGGTAGCCATATTATGGGGCGATATTTTGCAGGGTATGCTGTGTCTGCTTGATCTTTAGGTTTCAGATAAGTTACTCATTGTGTAAGTGTATCAGGGAATGTGTATGGGTTTGCAATGTAACTGTTAAATAATTTAGTTAGATGTGAATGTGTTGAGGTGAACTCCTTTAGCCAGAAATTTGCTATTTTATCTTTTCCAGGGGCTTTCCAGTTGTGCGTAGAATTAATTTCTCAGTTGACTTCATGTTGCAAAATTATCACTTCAGGCATTTGTGGTATCATCTTGTATGTGTCTGTTTCTGCTTCTATGCACCGTGCATGCCTGTTATGTTGTACCGGGTTTGACCATATGTTGCTCCAGAAGTGTTCCATGTCTGTTATGTTTGGTGGATTGTCTATTTTAATGTGTGTTGTCTATTGTCTGGTAGAATACCATTTGGTTTGTGTTGAATGTTTGGTGTTGTTTGCTTCTATTTCCACATTTTTGTATCTTCTAAGTCGTCGGCCAATGCTTGCAATTTCTGCTTCTTTTCACCTAATTGCTCTATTGGTTTTTGTTGTGAGATTTTACCTAACCTTTTTCATTTTTTTCTGACATTTGATGTCTTATAAATTGTGTTAGCTGTCTGATGTCTTTTCTCAGTATTTCTATTCTGATCTGTAGGCTGTGTTGCCATGCTGGTTTTGTGTGTATCTTCTGTGTGTTGGTTGGTTCTGATCTCTGCCTGGTGTGTATATTTAGTGTAGTGAGTGCTCCTACATAAACTAGTAGTTGTAACTTTTCCATAGTTTTATTTTCATTTATTTTGTTGTGTATGATCGTGTTGATAGTTATTGTTGTTTCGACTTGGGGCTTATTAGGTGGTCTACGCAAAAATGGTCAAATGTCTGTATTTGTGTCTTTGTATTCCATATATGTCAACAGAAATTTTTTGTTTATCTCTAACATGTGTGTCACTTCGTGTTCTATTTGTGCTTGGTCTGGTGGCTGTCTTGAGATTTAATTTCTCACTGACTGTTTAATTGATGTGTGGTGTTCTTTGTTTGTTTGCTCTGGGATGTGAGAGTCCATTACTGTATTTTCTTCTTGTTCTGATTGCACATTATTTTGTTCCAGTATTTGTTGTACTTGTTGTTTGATATTTTCTAATTCTGACTGTGATATCCTGTTACCTTTGATCATTACACGGATCTGATTAGCTAGTCGTTGTTCTGTTAAAAATTTTAATTCTGGTTATCTGGTAAAAATGTTGTGTATACTGTATCCAGTTTTGTTTGATCCTAAGTTTGCTGCTTGGTTATAACAGATCATCATGTGTCGGTTAACTTCATCAGACCATCTCACCCTATTTCTTTGTTTTCCTTCTAGAGTGGTTGCAGGAAGCATATCCTACAAAACACCTCTATTCGGATTTAAATTATTTTCCGTGTGGTTAGCAGTGTCATTACCAATGTGGGCGGGTATAGGGTTTAAGCGTCATCCCCGACCATGACAGCGCTTGTCCGAGGCTTCATTAGTTCTGTCCTGAACCAACTAAAAACACTAAAGGGTGTTAGCCCTATTGGTGGTTTGTTCTTTTTGTCGCCTTTCATGACTGGAGGCCTATTCTTTTCCCGGGCCTCCATGGGGTATTACCACTACTACTACAATAATAATAATAATTATTATTATTATTGTTGTTATTATTGTGAAAAAAGGGGAGGTGTTAATGGAAGCTAAGTTCATAAGGCTGTTGGGATGCAAAGGTGTGTGTGTGAGGAAGAATTCTTCTCTCTGGAGTCCGTAAAAACCAGTACCTAGTGGGACAATGTGTTGTTGCAGGCACTGAGATCATCCTACCTGGTAAGTTTACCTGGCCTCTGGAGGTGGCAACTTATCCTCCAACACACCCCTACGTACTGATATCTTAAGAGACTTAACCTTTGTTGACATATTTATGCCATCATCATCATTACCATCTTTTAATTGTATTTTACACATTTATTTATTTATTACGTCCCATTATTTTCTTTATTACTTTAGGTTTTTTTTTTTTCCTTTGCCTTTGTTTCTCTCCCTCCTCACCCTCTGTCTCTCTTTTTCTCCTCATTTGTAAGTGCACTACTCCATCTCTCCCACGTGTCCGTTATTTCTGCTCACCTTGTCATTGTCTCTATAGTGGATCAGGCACATTGGTTACTAATGTACTACCTGTGATGTACTCTCTCTGACAACATCCCCCTTCCTTTTCCTACCCTCTTCATCTTTTTGTCTCCTCATTTCATTAACCCACATTTCCAACCTTCCCAATCTGTGCAAGCCTATCACTGAGGAAAGACATAACAGTGCTGAAAGCTAGGATAGTAATATGCGTGCATCACCAGTACTAATACTTTGCAACATTACAGGACATATTGGGACATATTGAAGTATTAGATACTGTAGACTTTTAGGGGATATCGATACAGATATGCAAAATGTAAAGGGAAACTTTGGTGATGTTTAAATATTGTACTGTGTCAATATTAGGACATTTTGCACAGAAAGAACAAAAATAGAATTAATGTAAATATGTATTAGTGTTAAGAAAAAGACGCCTTAAATTCTATGGCCACATAATGAGACTTCCTGAACACAGAATAACAAAAAGAATTGTAAAATACGTAGATTCTCTTGTTAATGAAGGAGAATGGATCCAAAAAGTTAAAAAAGATTTGGAATTAGCAAAAATTACTAAAGAAGAAATAAATGCAAGGAACAATTTTAGAATAAAAGTTGAAAAGTGGGAGGTTAAACCAGAGACAAAAGCACCGAGAACCGGAACAAAATGGAGCGAAGAAAGAAGAACTAAATTTTCGCAAACAATGAAAAACTGGTGGGCAAATAAAAAGAACCAGAAGACCAAGAAGAACGGAAAGTGAACCAGCTTTACTTAGCGTCTTCCACATGGGAGCTTTACGACTAATAATAATAATATATTAGTGTTAGTAACCTATTTTCATAGAATTTTGTAATTATATTTCATTTTTTAAAAGAAAGGGTCACTTTTTGCTGTAGCTCTGATTAATTGTATAAATTATCAGTTTTGAGCTAAATTATTTCGTATAATATGGACAAGATACTTTTAAAAACTCACGAGCTAAAGAGAAAGTCTGTAAATGAACGTTTAATGCGCACTTCCTGAACTTTCTATGGAGAAATTCTATATTATGATCGCAAAAATTCAAAAACTTGTGAAAACTGTTTCATAACCTAATTTCGAAGACGATTTGTATCAAGAAATATTGCTAAAAAGATTTATTTACGTTTTGAAACATGATTTAAATCATTTTACATATAAATAACTGTTCTAAATCACTCAAGAAATATCCAGAATAAAATGTCAAGATATTTCTGGAAACATCGGTACAAATCTGGTGAAGGTTATCCAGAAGCTGGTAGAAAAATGTTATAAAATCTATTTGGAAATTATGCTTGTAAGAATTTATATGTACTGATCCTTTTACTTACTTTAATCTGTACTAAAATTCTGTAATGTCTAATTTAGTTTTAAGTCGTGAATTGCTATCGTATTGTAAACAAAACATTGTAAAAGACTCTCACTGTTTGGAAAGATATTAATACACCTAGGAGTTGTCAGTTGCCAGTTCGGATATGCAGTGCGGTTAGCTCGGAGAGTCAGTTGTTGAGTCTGTGAAGTCTGTCAGTTCTGTTTGTAAATAAACGTCTGTAATGAAGAATTACTTGTCGTCAATATGAACTCAAGACCTTTTGCACGAAGCAGACACCTCCTAATGCAACGTTTTAATTTGGTTTAGGAAGCTGGGATCGCTATAAGTGCAAACAAATTGAAGTGGAGCGTTTTAATTTGGTGTTGAGGAGCTGAAATGTTATAATTTGGTTGAGGAAGCTGGGATGTTATAACTTCTACACCTTAATTTAAGAACTAGTTTATTTTATCATATTTTTGTAATAGCCTTGACCACACTTTACTTTCAGTGATATATACTACACAGGAAAAGGGAGGTTATACTGATGGAAGGTTAAATTTAGAAAGGTAGTGTGATGAGACTATATGCTGGAGGCAGGTTTTCTAATTAGTGCTGAGTCTGAGAGATCCTGATGACCCACAGATGCCACTCAACTCTTGTGGCAACTGCGTACTGGATGTCCCATAGTTGGGTAGTTCTCGGGGGTCTGTTTCTGAATTTGGCCTACGTAATGGTTGTCATCCATATACAGGGTGGAACAAAATCGCCGTGAAATTTTAACTCCGGATACCTGATGCCAGTAGCAACTAAAATTACTAATGTTGTGTAGGTCAACAATGCACAGTCTTTAAACTGTGGAAACTTGGTGTCATGTGCTCCAATTGGCCATGGGATTGCCATGTTGCCAGGTTTTCTGGACAACGTGTGACTGGAATGCTTTGCCTGTTGGAAATCGCGGTGTATCTGAGGCGGCCCACATGCTCAGTGGTAGCATGCCAGCCTTCCACTCTGGGGCCCTAGGGGCAAATCCGTCAGGGTCCCAACACATCCATTGTAGTTTCATGATAAGATGTACTGAGAACAAAATCATCAGCTGCTGTTAATTTGCATACAGAAAGTCTTTTACAAATTCTTTTGGCCCTTAGAAGGGCCTTTTTTGTAGCTACTACATTGTTTACAAGCTTGGTAATGTGGAATGGTGTTTTGCCAAACTCTTTCAAAGATTCCTGGCATGGCCTTGACGTGATTGGCAGCATGTTGAATGAGATGCATTAATTCCTCTTTGTTTCTAGGTGGATCCTGCCCAGGTGGGTGAACTAGAATATTGAAGAATCAACACAGGAAAAAGTTTTGTGGCATGAGTTCTGGTGACTGCGGGGGCCGTGTCCTATGGCCACCTCTGCCAATTACCTGGCCATCACAAAGTTCATTTAAATATCTGTGCACAGCATGACTCTTATGTGGAGGCACCCCATGCTGCAGTCACTTGCATAGCTGTATTTCCAAGGGAACATCTTCCAGCAGGCCGGGTAGAGTTTGTTCAATAAGTGAAGGTAATTTCCTCCATTAAGTCGAAGAGGTAGATGGACAGGCCCAGTAAGATGGTCACCCACAATGATCGCCCAAATGTTGAGCAAAAATTGTTCCTGGGGTCCATGGATGTAGATGTACATGACACTAGGATTTCCTCTTGCCCCAATGTTTTGAGTGCTGTAAACACTATCTCAGTAGGAGGCACACTCGTCGGTAAAAAACACAATTGAGGTAGTGGCGGGGGAGGGGGGGTTGGGATCTCATGCAACATGTTGCAGAAACCACTGGATAAACTCTAGCCCGTATTCATTGTCCCCCAAAGGATTTAGGTCTTGAGCAGGGTGGAAAGTAAATGGATGCTGGGCACCATTCCTCAAAACCTTCACGACTAACTGATGAGTGGCCTCTATGTTGCTTCCAACTGCTCAAGTACATGTTTTAGGTGCTTCCTAAAAGTGATTGAGAACAGTCTCTTCAAATGCAGTGTCCCATCATGTCTGAGGTCTTCCAGCATCACCACGATATCCTGTTAACGAGCCTGATTCACCAATTCAATGGTGAATTGCTGTAAATGTTTGCGAGTGTGGGTGACATGTTGCTGGGTACCATTCCTCATACAAACATCAAGCTTCATGTGTGTTACCATCAGCTAGTCCATGAACAAAATCCATGTCTCATCATTCTTCAAACAAATACTGTGTCGCCACACTCACTGTATGAACAAATTGCAGAAGATGTGTGTGCTCCAAAACAAAGGTAACATGTGAATGCCTCTTATGTGAGATGGAGACAAACATTGAGACCTATTTGACACTTGTTCATATTGTGTTAGGGCAGTGACAGTGAAAGGGACATTTGTTTGTGAGAATTGACAGCTATAGCACTGCCCGTCAACTGACAAACAGCAACAAGTCAATCCCATGGCCAATTGATGTGAATTGCACCAAGTTAAAATAGTTTAAAAATGGTGTGTTGTTAACCGACACTATGTTAGTAATTTTGGTTCCTATTAGCATCAGCTATCCAGGGTTAAAATTTTGGGACTCAGTTTTTCTCCACCTGTAAAAAGGAGCATTGTTGGGGAAATATCAGTTATTAAATAGTATCCTGTGTGATATTGTGTCACTTGTCTCCCTCTCCCACTAATGTATCTTCAGATACTTAAAATTCTGCAATTTATTGCCACCAAATAAGAAGTAGTAGAAGCTGTTTTGCTTAAGGTCCAGCTTATCACAATCTAACTGAACATACTGCAATGAAGTACAGGTGGGACAAGAGGTGGGTATGTTTGGAGATTTAAAAATGTTGCCCAAGTTGCCTCACACTGTTCTGTGCCCTCGGCAAAATACAATCTGCAATTACCTACAGTTTTTAGTGAATATGTGAGCAGTGCCAAGCCTCGATAAAGCTGTCTTCAAAGGATTCTCAGTCCAGGTAGCAGTGTTTCTAAATCTCAGCCCCAAGGGTCAACATGACCAGTCTGCATGATAATCACAATATAGTAAAACTATCAAGTCTGTATTGTCATTTGATGGTCAGTCTGTCTGCCTGTCTTTGTGTTACCTGTACCACAAAGGGTGACATTCCATCTGATATGTGTTTCTGATGCACTTGCATGCCACCATTGTGTGTTTAACAGGTACCACTATACTGTTAACAATCTTACACAACTACAGCTGGCAACACAAAAATTGTCCAAATGTTCTGTGCCTACTTTAAAGCACCTCTTTCTCCAGGGGACAAATATTAATTATTATCAGTAGTAGTGTATTAAGCTGCAAATTATGATTTTTAAACTTGTGTGGTCTCCCTGGTGTGTCAAACGGCCACCAGTCCCCATCATGTTGTTCACTCCAACAACAGAGTACATTTAGGGCTGAAGACATGGAGAAAGATAGGTATCATCACAATATGAATTTAGAGTAATATAACTTTCTTACCATTATTGGTTGTTGGTGTACGCTTGTCGTCCAGTGATGAATCTCGCCATCCACTGTTTGCTAAATAAATTTGAGGTCCAGGGTGTGTATTTTGCTGCATAAAAACAGATGCTTAGTTAAACTTCCAACTTTTATTTTACAAATCCTGATTGTGATGATATTCAATAATTTTCAATGTAACAACTTTTCCAGTACATCATTTCATTCCCTCCATCCTTCATCTTTTCAAAGCATGCATATTATAAGACATCCCAACACCAACTCCCCACTGACTCTACACCCGCCAACAACCGGCTCCTGTTCAGAGATTACAAACTGTGCAGTATTGCCAACCTTGGTTGTATATCGATATTTTACACACCTCACGTATACATATATGAAAATCGTAGTTTGAAAAATGAAAAGTGTTTATAATATAATTCTGTGGCAATATACCTCATTATTGTCATTGTATTATTTTGTAACAAAATAATAATATTTCACTTTATATCTACGTAGTTAAAGTTCACTTGCTCCTTCAAGTTGATTGACGGCACCGCACACCTTGCCAACTGGCGGTATCGGTAGTTTCAGTAGACCGTTACATTACACTACTCACACAATGTGTGACAAGTCTTTTCAGACATTCAGAAAACTTTGTGTTACTCAGAGAGAAAAATTTGAAGAAAATGTCAGAAATAAGTTTTTTATGAGTATTATACAGAATCTCATGGCTGTCGATATACTTTCATAAAATGATAGCTTTCAAACAATTTTCTTCAGAAAAACTGTGCCCAGATGGGGAGCGGTTTGAATGTGATGGAATTTTTTTTTTGACTTTTCAGTTTTTAGCATGTCCTCGAAACTGGTATCTACAGAACGTCACTTGCAGTTGTATGTTGTGGGACCTGAGGAATGTGCAGAAGCACTGTTTTTCCAATTCCCTAAAATAAAAGGCGAGTCATGTCATAGTTCTAAATAATACTTTAGCTGAAAGCAGTTAAGATCGGTTAGAAACATGCATGGCTTCAAATGAAGATAGTGCAATAAGTTCCTCAATGGTAGACCATGTGGGACAGACAGGTTCTAAATGCTACACTTTTGTTGTGATTACTCATGGTCTCACTTTGATTCTGGCTGTTTCTTCTATGATTTGGAGCGATTATAAGAGCTTAAGGGTGACAATTAAGGCTTGCAGAAAGGCATTCATTCTTGGCCTCTCTTCTCAAAATAACAAACAGTCGATGGTGAAGCACAAACAAGACCCACTGTGTTTGCAGATTGTGCATGTGATAATGTACTGTGGTCATAGAGGCTCACTTCAAAGCAGGACTCGTCACTGAAGACAATTCTACTAAAGTCACTGAGATTCCAGGCAGAAGGCATGTCACGAAGTGGTACAGGCAGAAGTGAGATATCAACTTTACTGTCACTAGCCATTTAGCCTGACAACCAGTAGTGATGTGTGCTATTTCTATTTGTAGCAGGATTCCTTGGGTTGTCATCCACGGCATCCTTAAAGTACGGAGGTACACGACGATATTCTGTGCCTCTTTCATTGCCATTCATTGAAAGCCATTTTGGGCTCACATTTCATTGGGATAATGTCTGCTCATACATGGTGAGAGTTTCTACTGCTAGCATTCATGCTCGACTAATGTTACCTCAATCGGCAGCATTACCTGACCTCTTCTGACTAGTGTGTGTTTGGAGCATTATGACCACAGCACTCAAACCGTCTTGGGATTTTGATGACTACACACACCAGTTGGCCAGATTTGGCACTGGATCACTCAGGAGGATATTCACCATCTCTATGAAGCAATAGCAAGCTGAAAACCACTTGCATAATGGGCAGAGTTGGGCCAATGCATTACTGATTTGCACAGTTTGTGAAGCTCTTTTTTGTGGGATAAATTATCCCATTTTTCTAAAATTGTAATCATTTGTTTATCTGTATATGTACACAAAATCCCGATTTCTATCCCATACAGTCAATTCCTTTGTGATGGTTCATTTTATTTGCCTCGGGTTGTATAAGTCAGAAAAGCAGCTGTTATAGAGGGGCAATTTTCCTTAGGTACTCATCAGAAGTGGGAATTTTTTGTGTTACCTGACAGCTAGTCAGCATCCTTTCATCACTGAATACACTTGTGCTCTGTTGTGCTGCTCTGTTCAGAGGCAAGCCAGCTTGAATACTGGTGGCGTAGGAAATGTTCATTGCTAGTATTTGGCTACCATGGAGAATAGGTGTGGTGGCACAAGTATCCTGATCAATCAATATCCCACCTCTTCTCTGTGTGGACTGACTACATTGTTCATAGGGATCCATCTGTCAGACGGGGACTAGAAGCTTTGTGGCCCGGTGAGTATTGGGCCATGAATCGATAACATGTTTCATCCTCTTCCTTCTTCCCTGCCCTCCCTCCCTACCTCCCACCACTCCACCTCTCCACTCCACCTCTCCACTCCACCTCTCCACTCCACCTCTCCACTCCACCTCTCCTCTCCACCTCTCCGCTCCACCTCTCCGCTCCACCTCTCCGCTCCACCACTCCGCTCCACCTCTCCGCTCCACCTCTCCGCTCCACCTCTCCGCTCCACCTCTCCGCTCCACCTCTCCGCTCCACCTCTCCGCTCCACCTCTCCGCTCCACCTCTCCGCTCCACCTCTCCGCTCCACCTCTCCGCTCCACCTCTCCGCTCCACCTCTCCGCTCCACCTCTCCGCTCCACCTCTCCGCTCCACCTCTCCGCTCCACCTCTCCGCTCCACCTCTCCGCTCCACCTCTCCGCTCCACCTCTCCGCTCCACCTCTCCGCTCCACCTCTCCGCTCCACCTCTCCGCTCCTCCTCTCCGCTCCTCCTCTCCGCTCCACCTCTCCGCTCCACCTCTCCGCTCCACCTCTCCGCTCCTCCTCTCCGCTCCTCCTCTCCGCTCCTCCTCTCCGCTCCTCCTCTCCGCTCCTCCTCTCCGCTCCTCCTCTCCGCTCCTCCTCTCCGCTCCTCCTCTCCGCTCCTCCTCTCCGCTCCTCCTCTCCGCTCCTCCTCTCCGCTCCTCCTCTCCGCTCCTCCTCTCCGCTCCTCCTCTCCGCTCCTCCTCTCCGCTCCTCCTCTCCGCTCCTCCACTCCGCTCCTCCTCTCGGCTCCTCCTCTCGGCTCCTCCACTCCGCTCCTCCTCTCCTCAGAGGGTAACTTTTGAAATGAAAAGCTTGGACACAAGATGACTTATTACTACTTTATTTATGTTTTATAGATTACTCACACATGTACTGCTATTAACAAATGTTGTGCTTTCCTTGTGCAGAGTTCTGGTTGACGTAATTCGTGTGTAATATTCTCTGCAGTGCATCACTTTTTTTTTTGTTAAATCATGCAAACTCTGTATCTAAAGCATTTGTCACCTTTTGTTCATTTTTGTCTCTCTGTGGTGTAAAGCAGAACTTCTTTTTACATTTTAGGTAATATCCAAGTGTCAATTATAGTTATTGATATATCTTTATTTATGTTTTCAGGAGTGCCTGATGAGATAAAGAGGAAATTTTGTAATGGAGTACCTCGATGTTGGAGACACTGCTGTTCAGAGTGGACAAAGAATAAAGGTAATTAATTTCATTTGTTGTTTTTGGTGAAGCTATTTTATTTACAGTTCACAATGAACTCACCATTGGCAAAACATTCTGGATTAGTCCCTCATTTCAATCTACCTAAGGGTAGGTGACTATGAGAAAAAGACGGAATAACCAATTTATTTAAGGCATATGTTAACAGATTTTCAATCAAATGATACATATACAAACTACTACATTTCAACACAGCTCTCAAATGTAATATGACACAAATGGCAGTAGCTGTAATTTCAGATGGTTACTTTTTAAATGAAAAGATTTGACACGAGATGATATATTACTTCGATATTTATGCTTTACAGATTACTCACACCTGCAGCTCTGTTATGTAGTTCATCACATTAATCATCACTGTCAGAAATTCTTCAAAACAAACCTTGTAGGCACTTGTGGGACATGTTTGACTTACGAGCTACTATCTGCCATCGCACACCACAGTCCCAAGATGGTAATGAAGATTTGCCTCACTTGCGGAACGTGTTTACACATCTTCCTTGCACCATTCAAATACACAAATTTCTCAAGGCTTGTCAAGTCCATGGGTTTTCTTATGGGTGCAAGACAGTTTCGGTCATGGCAGAGAACACTTTTGTTGCTGACTGCATTTCTGTTTATTGGTGGCATTGAATTCATTTTCAGGAAGAAACCCAGCCATGGTAAGAATTCTGATATGTGTGTAGTAGAGCACTTTTTCACAGTATGTAATGATGTGGAATGTGACCTGAGATAGGTAACCAATGTGTGGAAATATATTGTACAGACCTACTGACAGTGGATGTGCATCAGTTAAGATGTACATATACCTTTTTCACATATGTACTATTCCACTAAATGAGCACACAGTAGATGTACTCTGCTATTGACTGAAAAGTGTTTGCTGACACTGCCCGACAAGACCACAGAGCTGGTGCAGAATGTTGTATGTGCTTTACAGCTTTATAGGTGTTGGTTGTAAGTGCTACATAAAAGGAAGTGTCTGTCCCAAGGTAGTGCACATTATGACACTCTGTCTCTGTCAAAATGAGCATCAAGGGCTCTATGTGCCAGTCTGTTTTACAAGTGAAAATGTGTAACTTGCGTTTTCTTACATTAGGTTGTAACCTACTTTTTTTTGGAAGTTTTGGCTGAATATGGCTAGGTGAGATGATGTTGACGAGTCATCTGCATAGCCAAATTATATGGGTTGTATTGGAGAAATATCAGAGCATAAGGCAGCGACTGAAAGGAATGGGGGAAAGGAATACAGTAGAAGATGAATGAGTAGCTTTGAGGGATGAAATAGTGAAGGCAGCAGAGGACGAAATAGGTAAAGAGATAATGGCCAGTAGAAATTGCTGGTTAACAGAAGAAATATTGAATATCATTGATGAAATGAGAAAGTATAAAAATGCAGTAAATGAAGCAGGCAAAAAGGAATATAAACACCACAAAAATGAGGTCAACAGGAAGTGCAAAGTGGCTAGGCAGGGATAGCTAGAGGACAAATGCAAAGATGTAGAGATTTACATCACTAGGGGTAAGATAGATACTGCCTTCATATAAAGTAGAGAGACCTTTGGGGGACAGGAGAACCACTTGCATAAATATCAAGATCTCAGATGGAACCCAGTTCTAAGCAAAGGAAGGAAAGCAGAAAGGTGGAAGAGGTATATAGGGGGTCAATACAAGGGCGATGTACTTGGATAGTATTATGGAAATGGAAGAGGATGCAGATGAAGATGAAATGGGAGACATGATACTGTGTGAAGAGTACTGTCAAGAGCACTGAAAGACCTAAGTCAAAACAAGGGCCCCAGAGTAAACATTATTCCATTAAAACTACTGACAGTCTTGGGAGAAGGAAGGAGAATGCCATTGGAGATGCCAGCAATCATGGGGGATACTTTCGCAATGGTTTCTTCATCATCTACTATGTCTGCTCACAAGCATAAGTTCAATGAGTCTCAGCCACAGACAGTCATTCCATCATTGCCACAGTTTCTTGTTGTTTCTAGGTCTGACGAAAGTCACAACTTCTCTATGGTCAAACCTTTCATTATTCAGAAAGTTGTTGACGGAATCACATGTCCTGTAAAGTCTTGTTCCTGATTACGAAATGGCACCTTGTTGTTAGAAACAATCAGTGCCCTCCAGACACTAAAATTGTTGCATACTTAACTGCTACATACCATTCCTGTCCGTGTGGAAGAGCACCAAACTTTAAATTCCTCACATGGTGTCTTCTTGACATTTGACAAAGTTCAACTCCGATCGAAAATCAAAGCAGGCTATGAGAGAATTTCTGCACCCACTTACATCCTAAACCCTATGCGTTGCTATCGGTTTCAGCGGTTCAATCACACCAACCAGTCCTGTTCCAATCCGGCCAAATGTGTTACGTGTGGCAAGGATGCCCATGAAGGTGCTTGTCCATCTCCATCCCCTCATTGCCTCAACTGTATGGGTGACCATGCTGCTTCTGCTAGAGATTGCCCCATTTTTAAAAGCGAAAAGCTCATTCAGGAAATCAGAGTGAAGGAAAAGGTGTCGACCTTTGCTGCTCGAAAATTATTAGCCAGTCGAAAGCCTACTGTGCCTCAGACAGGAAAGTGCAGCACTGTCCTTGCCTCTCCTCGGCCAACGAATGAGCGGCCATGCAGACTTGTGATCTCGCCCTTAGTGCCATGGTCATCAGATTGGCCAGCGCAAAGATAACCTGTTCAACCACCCCACTTTCACCTCTTCACTCTAAGGCTCACACTTCATTGGGTTCTGCTAAGTCTCGAGCCCAAAAGTCAGACACCGGGACTTCTAAAAAAGAGCACACTCGTGAAGAATTTTACATACCCCAACTTCACAACCATTGGTTCTTCCTTCATCTAAACATCATGGTTCCAAGAAGGCTAATAAGAAACCCAGTTCCTCTCCTTCTCTGCCAAGGCATGTCTCATCTACAGCACCACGTGGCGGTAACCACACTCGGCCGTCTTCTGTGTCGCCGTTGCGCACTGCTGCCGGCCAATCAACCGGCCGATCACTGGTGGCAGGAGCTGCTCCTGAACAACCTATGGATCAGCATCTTTTGCATTCAGCTGAATGCCGTTCCATGCTGTTGGCTGCAAGCTCTGAGCAGCCGTTGAGTTGACGGCAACCTAGGTCACATTCCTCCATTTTCTGTTCACCCTATGTCCTTTATCCACTGGAACAACCATGGTATTCAAGCCAATTGGAATGAATTGTTGATCCTCTTACGATCTTACTCGCTGGTCATTTTCTGTCTTCAGGAAACAAAGCTGTGTCCCCATGACTGCTTTGTTCTCCCCCATTTTCAGTCTGTCCTATTTGATCTCCCCTCTGTTGAAGGCACTCCAGCACATGGAAGACTCATGATCCTTTTCCATGATACTATCCATTATCACCCATTCCCCTTTCTTCGAAGCTGTCACTGTCTGTCTTTCCCTTTCTGTATACACCTTCTTTCTTTGTACTGTATACATTCCATCGTCCACACCAATGGTACGAGCTGATCTCCTTCATCTTCTTGGTCAGCTTCCACCCCCCTATTTGCGGTTGGGGACTTCAATGCCCACCACCCGTTTTGGGGACTTCCACATCCATGTCCGCGTGGCTCACTATTATTAGACGTCTTCCACCAAGCGGATCTTGTATGCCTCAACACTGGGAACCCTGCATTTTGGTCTACCTCCACGACAAATTTCTCTCATTTGGACCTTTTGGTTGGTACTGTTCCGCTAGCTGAGCACTTCGAATGGTTCGCCCTTGATGATACACACTCGAGTGACCACATTCCAAGTGTCCTTAGACTACAGCTTCAACTGCAATATATATGCACCCACAACGCTGGAAGTTTGCCCAACCTGACTGGACACTTTTTTCATCTCTAGCAACATTCGATGACCGTCACTTTCCTAGCACCGACAATGAGGTCACACACATTACAGACGTTATCCTTACAGATGCGGAACGTTCAGTACCATGCACCTCTGAATTGCCCCAGTCCCCCCCAGTTCCTTGGTGCAACGAGGCATGCCATGATGCAAAACTTGAGCGGTGACGTACTCTTCGCGTTTTCCACCAACATCCAACTTTGGCCAACTGTATCTGCTATATGCAGTTTCATGCACGATGCTGTCATATCATCTGCAATAGCAAGAAGGCAACCTGGAACTTCTTTACTAGCTTATTTAACACCTTCACTCCCTCCTCTGAAGTTTGGAGTCAGAATTGACAGTTATGTAGCATGCCTAGTTTCTTCCCGGTCTCTGGCCTAACTGTGGTGCACGATACGTTAGTGGACCCCGCCTCAATTTCTTACTCATTGGGTCAACACTTTGATGAGATTTTGAACTCTTCAAATTACTCGTGAGTGTTTCTCCTGAAGAAATGTGCAGTGCAATTGCAACCTCTTGCTTTCTCCTCTCAAAATTTCGAAAGGTATAATATTGTTTTCTCCATGCGGGAACTCCAACACAAACTCTCTTCTTCTCACTCCTCCACGCAAGGACTGGATGGTATTCAAATGTTGTTGCATTTATCATACCATAGTCTGTGGTACCTCCTTCGCCTTTATGATCGAATTTGGACCGATAGTACTTTTCCCAGAAGATGTCGGGAAGCCATCATCGTTCCTGTTCCAAAAACTGTAAAGGACAAACATCTCCTCTCTAGCTATCGCCCCATTTCTCTCATGAGTAGTGCATGTAAGGTTTTGGAGCATATGGTGAAATGCCGTTAACTTGGTGGCTGGAGTCCCGCAGTCTTTTAACACCTGCCGAATGCGGTTTCCGAAAGCATTGTTCTGTAGTTGACAATCTTGTTGCTCTCTCCACTTATGTGTTGTGGTCTTCAGTCTTGAGACGGGTTTAATGCAGCTCTCCATGCTACTCTATCCTGTGCAAGCTTCTTCATCTCCCAGTACTTACAGCAACCTACATCCTTCTGAATCTGTCTCCACTTACATCATGAACAATTTTCTCTGGAGACGCCAAACGGTAGCAATATTTTTTGATCTGGTGTGAGCATATGATACCTGTTAGAGGACAGGCATCCTCTGCACACTGTTCTCTTGGGGCTTTCTAGGTCGGCCGCCACTTTTTCTCCACGAATTTATGGCAGAGTGCACATTTATAGTGCGGGTGAAACTACTCTCTCCCGTACTTTCTCCCAAGAAAACGGGGTACCCCATGGCTCCATGCTAAGTGTTGTACTGTTTTCCATTGCCATAAATCCAATTATGGACTGTCTCCTTTCCGATGTATTGGTCTCCCTCTTTGTGGACGATTTTGTTATCTACTACAGCTCTCAACGGAACAGCCTTCTCGAACAAGGTCTTAAAGGATGTCTCTATTGCCTCCACTCTTGAAGCATCGCAACAGGTTTCCGCTTTTCTCCCAGTAAAACCGTTTGTGTTAATTTTTGCGTTTTATGGAGTTTCTTCAACCTTCCTTAAATCTAGGACATGTCAACCTTCCATTTTCGGATGCCACTAAATTCTTGGGTCTTATGTTTGACAGAACACTGTGCTGGTCCTCCCACATTTCCTATCTTTCGGCTCGCTGTCTGCGATCCCTCATCACCCTCCGTGTCCTGAATGGTACCTCCTAGGGAGAGGACTGAGTGGTCCTTCTCCGCCTCTACCATGCCTTAGAGCGCTCAAAATTGGACTATGGAAGCATAGTTTACTCCTCTGCTTGGCCGTCTATTCTTCGGCATCTTGACTCTATCCACCACTGTGGATTACTTTTAGTGTCTGGAGGTTTTTTACACCAGCCCTGTGGGAAGCCTTTATGCTGTGACCGCTGAACCTCCACTGTCCAATCGGCGAGCAGTCCTAGCCATCTGTCTTCCATGCCTGCTAATCTGGCCCATGACATTTTTTTGATGCCTCCTTGGATTTAGTGAATTCAGGCCACCATTCCTCCCTAATAACACCAGGATTCTGCTTCCGTCAACTGCTCCATTCTCTTTCCTTCCGCTTTCCTAAAACCTTCTTAACAACTTGGGGTACAGCACCGCCTTGGCTCCATTCCCAGACCTGCCTCCTCCATGACCTTTGTCAATTTCCCAATGATGGTACCCCTTCACTTGTTTATCGTCGGGCATTTGCTGCTCTATGTGCACAAATGAAGGAAGACACATTTATGTACACTGATGGCTCGAAAACATCGTTAGGTGTAGGGAGTGCCTATATTGTTGGCGACACCCCAAATTGATTTCAGCTTCCTGATCAGTGCTTGGTTTATACTGCGGAGCTTTATGCTGTTCTCCAGGCTGTCCAATACATCCATTGCCATCTGCAAATACAGTATGTCATCTGTTCAGAGCCTCTCAGCTCTCTCCTCAGTCTCCAAGCTCTGTACCCTGTCCACCCTCTGGTCCACCGGATCCAGGACTGCCTCCACTTGCGGGGCGTCTCTGTGGCGTTTCTCTGGATCCCAGGACACATTGGTATCTGTGGAAATGAGGGGGCCGATATAGCGGCCAAGGCTGCAGTATCTCTTCTTCAGCCAGCTATTCACACGATTCCCTTCGCCGATCTACGGAGTGTTTTATGTTGTCGTGTTACTCTTTCATGGCATGCACATTGGTTGACACTTTTCAATAATAAATTGTGGGATGTGAAAGCTCTTCCCCATGCTTGGACCTCTTCCTCCTGAACGTGTCGTTGAGAGGATGTACTTCTAACTAGACTCCGGGTAGGGCACTGTCTTTTTAGCAATCGATATCTTTTAAGTGGCGATCCTCCCCCACTCTGTTCCCACTGCTCTCAGCTGTGGATGGTAAGACACCTTCTACTTGAGTGCCCCTATTTTACTCCATTACGGGTTTGTCTACAGCTGTCGCCTGATATATCTTCCATTTTAGCAGATGACACGCGCTCAGCCGATCGGATTCTCGAGTTTATTAGTGCCAGTGAGATGACGTCAGTCATTTGAAGCTCTTCTTGGGGACAACCAACCCCCTTCTATAGTGGTTTTTTAAGCTTACCTTCAATTTTTAGTTTCTCCAATTTTTTGAGTTTCGTTCTCATTTCTGAATTTTCCTAAGTCACAGACTGGGTGTTTATGACTGTAGCAGTTTTGTGCCCCAAAAACCATAACAAAAAAGAAAGAAAAAGCCTTGGGAGACCCAGTTCTGACAAAACTCTACCGTCAAGTAAGCAAGTTGTATGAGACAGGCGAAATGCCCTCAGACTAAAATTACTGAACTATCTGTTTAATGCGTCACAGATACAAAATACTAACACGAATTCTATAAATACAAATGGAAAAACTGATAGAAGCTGACCTCATGGAAGATCAGTTTGGATTCTGTAGATGTGTTGGAACACATGAGGCAATACTGACCCTACGACTTACCTTAGAAGAAAGATTAAGTAAAGGCAAATGTACGTTTCTAGCATTTGTAGACCTGGAGAAAGCTTTTGACAATGTTGATTGGAATACTCTCTTTCAAATTCTGAAAGTGGCAGGGGTAAAATACAGGGAGTGAAAAGCTATTTACAATTTGTACAGAAAGCAGATGGCAGTTTTTAGAGTCGAGAGGCATGAAAGGGAAGCAGTGGTTGGGAAGGGTTTGACACAGGGTTGTAGCATCTCCCTGATGTTATTCAATCTGTATATTGAGCAAGCAGTAAAGGAAACAGAAGAAAAATTTTGAGTAGGTATTAAATTGCATGGAGAAGAAATAAAAACTTTGCCGATGACATAGTAATACTGTCAGAGACAGCAAAGCACTTGGAAGAGCAGTTGAATGGAATGGACAGTGTCTTGAAAGGAGGATATAAGATGAACAACAACAAAAGCAAAACGAGGATAATGGAATGTAGTTGAATGAAGGCAGGTGATGCTGAGGGAATTAGATTAGGAAATGAGACACTTAAAGTAGTAAAGGAGTTTTGCTATTTGGGGAGCAAAATAACTGATGATGGTCAAAGTAGAGAGGATATAAAATGTAGGCTAGCAATGGCAAGGAAAGCGTTTCTGAAGAAGAAAAATTTAACATCAAGTATAGATTTAAGTGTCAGGAAGTCATTTCTGAAAGTATTTGTATGGAGTGTAGCCATGGACAATAAATAATTTAGACAAGGAATAGAATGGAAGCTTTTGAAATGTAGTGCTACAGAAGTATGCTGATGATTAGATGGGTAGATCACATAACTAATGAGGAGGTATTGAATAGAATTAGGAAGAAGAACAGTTTGTGGCACAACTTGAGAAGAAGGGATAATTTGGTAGGACATGTTCTGAGGCATCAGGGGATCCTAAATTTAGCATTGGAGGGCAGTGTGGAGGGTAAAAATCATAGAGGGAAATCAAGAGATGACTATACTAAGCAGATTCAGAAGTATGTGGGTTGCAGTGGGTTCTGGGAGATGAAGAAGCTTGCACAGGATAGAGTAGCATGGAGAGCTGCATCAATCCAATCTCAGGACTGAAGACCACAAAAAAAAAAAAAAAATAAAAAAAAAAATTGAGAAGTGAGGATTGATTTGAGTGACAAGCCATTATGCAAAGCTTCTGTTCAGATGCTATCATCCCTTGTAGTCATAGCAAATATCTTTCCGACTAATATGTTGTCAAATAGTTTCAATATCCATTTTCATGGAATAAGTTGTAATAATTCATGGCAGAAATCTAAAGCCAAGAAGCAGAGGCAGTCACATAATCGCGAAGATTCCTTGGCTGAAATGAAATGAGTCACTGTGTATGTTCTAACCCCACAAGAGAACACTATGTTGTGACACACACAATGAACTTTATTAAGCCTAGACACAGCTTGTTATAATCGATACACTGGCAATGGAGAGGGCACAATAACAGTGAGGTGACACACACACCAAGGCAAAAGTGACTGAGTTAGAGCTGGCCAGTCCTGTCTCCAAAAGCTGTCAGCCAACCAGTAGAGTGCACAGATGAGAGGCTCTGTGAGCATCCATGAGTGTCAGCCTCTGGCTGTTGTTGAACTTCTAGCTGTATCAGCTGACTCGTGTGATGCACATTACAACTGCTTATCCAGATTTTGGGTGTGGATCTGTGCGGGTAAATACATTGGACCGTTGAGTAATAAGATATGCTCATCAGAATTGACAGGGGGGAAAAAACCACTAATGGTTCAGGTATATCTGCAAGTGTCTGATAAAGAGAAACTGAAATTATATGACAAAATGTTCATGAAAGGAGGATGGAAATCTAATAATTGTGAGTGATTGGAATGCTGTAGTAGGCGATGTAATAGAAGACAGAATTGTGGAACAGTATCAACTTGTCAATGGGAGTGACATAGTAAAACACACAGATTCAATTGTTCTATATATTTGTTATTAATTATGATTATACTATTCAAAAATTAATAGAGGAGGTATATTTCTAATAGTCTTAGAGTTGTGAGAAGATTCTAGTTGAATTACATCATTTTGAGACCTTTTGCAAAATCTGATATTGGATTGCAAGGTGTACCTGGGAGCAGATACAGAGTCATAACACAATTTAGTAATGATGTTAGTAATGATGAAGTATAGACTGAAGCTTATGAGAATTGTCCAGAAATATTGGTTGTGAAGGAAGTGGGTTACTTCGAAGAATTATGTGTGTGTTTGAAGTTCTCTGAAGCAGTAAATACTGTGGTAATGAGTACTGTAATAGGCAGGTCAATTGAAGAGAAAGGGATTTATCTGAAAAGGATAATCACATAAGTTGATCAGACAAATGTAAGTAAGTACAAGGTGACCGTAAAGAAACATTGTGTTACAGGGGAAATACTGAAATTGATTTCTTAAGTAAGGAAATACAAAAATCTGCAGTAAGAGATAGGAATACATCATTATAAGACATTTAAGTGTAAAATAAATAGGAAAGCAGAAAAGCCAAAGTGAAATGACAGCAGAAAAATGTGAAGAAAACAAAAGTGAAATAGTCATTGGTAGGACTATTGAGCATATAAAAAAGTCAAAGCAACCTTTGGTGAAATTAGACCAAAGGAACAAACATTTAGAGTGCAAAATTAGTTTCACTGTTGAACTCGGAGTATTGAGCTGATAGGTGTAAAGTGTATATTAAGGCATCTATGTGGGTACAATTTGTCTGATGACACAATAGAAGAGTTAGAAGGCATTGGTTAGCCAATGAAGATTAAGAGTTAAACAAAGTATTGGGAAACGTGCAATCAAATAATGCTAGAGGCACAGTTAACATTTCTTCATGAGTCATAAAAGACTGTGGGGTGTAGGGGTCAGGGTGGGGCAGCATTGTTAATTGACATCTGTACAATTATGTGGTCCTTCTAAATTAAGTATAGTGAGAAAACCAGAAGAGGTCAGGATCAAAGTGTTAGAGATGTCGTTCTACATAGAAAAGTTGGAAAATCAGTGGCCCAAATTATAAGAAATGAAGAGTTTCACCACAGAAACAACAACAAGAAGGGAAAGAATGAGAGGTCACATGTTAAGAGAACAAAGAGTATCTTCCATCATACCTGGGGGAGCTACAGAGAGAAGAAATTCAGGAGAAGGGAGAAATTAGAGTAGTCCAGAAAATAATTGAGTGTGTTACACTGTGAGGTGAAGTAGTTGGGATTAGAGAGAAGATCAGGATGGCCCACAACAAACCAGTCAGAAGACTGATGAACTCTTCTGGATCATGTACAAGAAATTTGATAAGAGAAAACTTGTACTGTAAATCCTTAGATGAAATATCTAACCCCCCATCAGTTTAAACCAAGGGAGAATACCACATATTATTTTTATGGCATCCTATTATATAATAATGTCTTGCTTAATGTGTCTAATTAAATCAAGTGATTCTGAGTGAATTAGATCATGGAATTAAACTACTTTCCATTACATTTGTTTCACTTTTGTTGTTCATCTTATAATCTCTTTAAAGACATTGATTTAACTGCTCTCCCAAGTGATTATCCATCTCTCACAGAATTAAAGTTCATTCAGAAACCTCAATGTTTTCCTTTCATCTTTTTTAAACTTCTTGTTCATTGTACAGACTGAATAGCATTGTGGATCTCTCTCTGCTCCCAAACACTGTTCTTCTTCTGTGCTTTTCAACACTTGTATCTGCAGTGTGGCATCTGTACAATTTTGAAATAACATTCTTCTCCAGGTACACAGTGTCAAATTGAACAACTGTTAGCCATCTAAATTTCCAAATTGTTATTTTACCAAGAATACTCTTTTTCAATGTGTTGGAAGATTCCCACGTCTGATCCAGTCAGAACAATGGCCAATACTCAATTACTGGCACCTGTAGATTTTTGATACAGTGATCACTTGAAACATCACCTGCTGTCTTTTCAATTGTACAGATTGGACAGTCTGTACTGAAAAGCTAAGGCCCACAACCATCTGTGAGAAGATGGATGTACAGAATCTTCCTCTCCATGTGTTTTGTAGAGTTCAAATGCTCGATTTGTGTGTTTGTATGTGACATTCTGTATGTGGCTAATTTTTGTGCATTAAAACTGAAGGCCTACTCATTATTCTTAACTGCAGTATATTCATTTGTCCTATTCTCTGAGTAGTGAGTCATGTTTCTTTGTTAGTAAATATATCCATTTAAAATTGGACCTCTCCCTCCCACCCACCTGTAGCTCTGTAAAATAGTCTGCATGCCTCCATTATTGTGGTCAAGGCCTTAGAGACGAGCATCTTAAACTAGATTCTCTCAAGTACTCCACACATAGTACTTGTATCATATGCTGAAGCTGCTGTAAATCTGGCCAACATTTTGCAGCATATGCTTCTGTGTGTTAAAAGTGTACACACTTTTTCCTCATTTCTGTATAATTAACCTAGTGTTTAATTAGTCTGATACGGAAAATGGAACTTTCACATGAATGTCATCAATCCTTGTTTTCTATAGAGTTAACCTATCTTGTTACTTTCACCTACCTTCACTTTGCAGATAGAGCTGTTTTTATTTTATTTTTCTGTTTCATGCAGTTTGTCTGATATCTTGGACATAATGTTGACTTTTCTAAATTTTTAGAATCAATGATATTTTGGGCTGAGAGTTTGATTATAAGCTTACATGGATGTCATACTTATGACTTTAATCATGATTCCTTATGTAATACATATTTTAAAGTAGGTTTATTAATGTAGGCTGTGGGGAACTGACCACGCTTTCTTGTCTATTCCAATTCCACATAACTTGCTCTGCAGTCCCAGCTTTGTTATGTATGCATACTTAATGTATCTGCTATACCCATGAACCATAATTCATTTTATACTCTACACAAAGAGAGAATCAAATGGACCATGAAATAAGGTCATTTAGTATAGAAGACACCTGAGGAATGAACTACTTGTCAAAGCAGCGAAATTCCTATCTCGATTAATTTTCTGAGTCCGATACTTTCTGAAGGTAGGATCATCCTGTCTGTTAATGTCTGGACATGTGGAATACCTTTTCTTACTCAACTAATCCCCCAGACCCAATGTCAGTTTATGTCCTTCAAATAGACCTGGTAGCCCGTACCTCACTTTAGCTGGCTTACAACCAATGTTTTTGCTTTCTGTGGGTGCATAATGACCACTAAACTTCACATTAGAATGAGTGTCTGGTGCAGCTATTGTTTGATTTCAGTGTGTACATCATCTAAGAACCACAATTTGAAAACAACTTTTTCTACAGCATGAGATTTGTCACATAAATCTCTTCTCAGTTTCCTCCAGTTTCATGAGATTACCACACCGTGACATCCTTCATCTCCCCTGCATCCCCCATGCCACTTTATCGTAGGTGTTTCATGTTGGGCAAAGTTTCTTATAGTTCTATGTTGTAATTATTTATTCCCCATTTGGTATCTTGCTCTATATTTTATCTGATGACTCTTTGCCCTTTTCTGTATATTGACAAGATACTTTTCTGGGGTGGCATTCCTGCAGGGCACATTTTACGTGGTTTATACACTAATATGTCGATGAGTGAGCCATAGTGGACTACTCAGCATATTTTTCTCTCTTTAGTTGTTTTTGATTGTGGGCTGCGTAATCAGAAAATATTTGAAGCTGGTGCTTTTGGTCTCTTCTTGAGCAACTAAGGAGAAATGACAGTTTAAAGTCCAGTAGGCATGTATGTTGTGACTGAAATCTGACAGTTGCCTTTCCACCCCCCACCTCCCCACCATCCTCCTCCCATTCACCAACCCATTAGCCAAACACAAGCACACACAAGAACAGAATGTCGTAGTAATTATTAAGACATACAACTTTATAAAATTGAAACAGTGAATACTAGCAAATAGTGTCACATAACATGTTCTTTATCCCTAGTGTACATTTGAGGTTTTACTATTTAAAATGTAATTACATTTGAATCACATTTCAGTTACCTATTTGGTTTTTTTTACCCATCAGCTGCGTTACAAGTGCACTACTTTTATTTTTCGGAATTGTTTGTTAGACATCGGAATTAATTTACATTTTTTTTTATTTTTATCGTAAATAAACACATAACTAAGTAACTGTACACTACTAAAAATTACCTTCACGCAGAATGTGCCTTTGTTTTATAGCAAATGACAGCAGTCTTTGGAACGAAGAGATACTGAAAGCTGCTGGCATCGAAACCAGCAAACGTGGCCGTCCTCAGATCCGGTGCTTGAAACACTGGCTAGGTAGTAACATTATACTAATTTACATATCTTTGTTATTTTGCAAAAACAGACATAATGTCTCATGGGACAAAAGCAATCAGTGAAATTATAATGTTACTTAAAAACCATCTTGATTGCAAATATTTTTATTCATATGACCGGTTTCAGTTCATTCAGAAACCTCTTCAGATCTGATATTTCAGTTACAGGAGTAACCCGTCCAAATTTAGCAGTTTTCACATGGTACATCACATCACGTAACATAGCATGTGAAAACTGCTGGGTTTGGACGGGTTACTCCTGTAACTGAAATATCAGATCTGAAGAGGTTTCTGAATTAACCGAAACCGGTCATACGAATAAAAATATTTGCAATCAAGACGGTTTTTAAGTAACATTATATCTTTGTTAATTGTAAACAACTCTAATAGATATTCAGAGTTATGTAACAGTTTTTACAAAAATTAGTCCTCAGATACAAATTTTTGTTGACTTGTGGTAAGTGTTCAATACCTGTGGCTTTTGAAGCCATGATAAATGTCCCCAACTTGCACTGTGAACCTTTGCCTTTCACTTGCATATGGTCTGCTGACTGAGCTACCCAAGTAAAAGTCATTTCTGCCAATAAATTTCTTTCAGAAATGTTTTCATCTGTTTCTGTTCACATTTCAGCTATTCTACATACATCTGTTCTCATACATAATGTTCTTTGTGCAGGTGAGGATAGTGCCACTTATATAAAGCAGAGGGTCAAGAGGTTGAGACTAACAGAGTAGTGGAACATTCTATAAAGGTATGAAGTAGATTATTAAAATATCCTTGAAATAATGAAAAGTAATTTGGCCACAAAATTTGTTGTTTAAAGCAGAAGTTCTCATTAACCTGTCCAACTCTCAAAGCCCTCTTTCTCCAGGTTTAGTTTCAGGATGGTAACTTGATTTTAGGATCTGTTCAATTTAATAAACATGCAGAAACTTTTTACATTTTACACTAGTAAAGTTTTGTTCATTATCAGAAATGATTACTTCCTGATTGCCAACATGTGGAGTGTAATTTTTAATCACCTGTCTTATTGTCACTGCACTAGTGGCACTTTTCAAGATATGTAAGTTGACATATTTAGAAAATAGCTCTCATATTCCAACAATGTGTTTACCACCTGCACAGCCCTAGGAAAGGGGCCACCTTAAGTGAATGGCAAGGATTTTCAGGGGTTTCTTGGTAACGATTAGGTGTAGCTCACCTTTGGAGCCATTGTTCAAAGGTTCATCATTTTGACAGACTAGGCATTTCTGGATAATCCATTACATGCTGCTCTGGAGGAAAGGAAAATAGCAATATTCATGTATTTTCTCAGCACATTTAGCCACTCCAGGATCCCCAGTGCTCTATGGGTGCACAATCTTAGCTTTTAACAGTTATCATACCTCATGAGGCAGCAATGACGTAATACATTATTGTGAAGCACACAGTATGTAACTAGTGCCTCAGGTGGGTTAAGGATAAATTGTATTCAGATCTCTCTCCACCTGGGGTCTCTGTCACAGAGATGAGACGTGTAACTAAAGATATTTAATGCAAATGATAAATGTTATCTTGCATCAGTAAGACCTTATATTTAGTACTTTATCCCTTAGATTCCAAGTTACTACATCATTCTCTCCCCTTTACGTAAAATATTTCAAAACCGTATTGTAGAACTGAACCAATGTTGTATGCAGTAATTTTCAATTGAGAACGAAGCTTAAGGGCTGGTTATCACAGTATACTTTGGTGTGATTACCAACAAAACAAGGATGGAATTTCCTGAAAGTACATATAATTGTGAGAACTTCTACCTCAGTGGCCATCTGGCTCACTAGCAAAGAGTATTGTACAGACAGTTCATGTACTGTAAATGCCTCTGATATGGAACGGCAGGCTCCCGACCTGGTACATATCCAGATGGTACAATTACTGTGAATTAGCTAGTGCATTTTTGATTTTACTGAAAGCAGATTGGCATACTTGTGATCAATTCTATGATATCTGTTGTGTAGAAAGTTCCGTAATGGATCTGCATTTAATAATTGGTCTGGAATGAAGTTACGCTAGAAGTTGGATAAATCTAAAGGTACTTTTAATTGCCTCTTTGTCTGGGATACTGAAAAGTAATGAACTGTTTGTATTTTTGTTATCACTTAGGACACTTTGAGGCATAATTGTGTGCTCCAAAAAATTCATTTTCTCACCACAAAATTTCGTTTTTTGAAATTGCCTGTAACATCATGTAGCTGAAATTGATATAAAACTTCCTCTAACATTTCCTAATGCTCTTCCCAAGTTAGTGTGGCAGTCAACAAATCATACACAAACAAAGTAATTCCAGGACCAATAAATAATCCATTGGTGCTATAATCAAACCACCACTCACATTGAGAGTAAATGACATCATTCTAAACTGGTAGGTATGAACTGTGAAGATAAAAGCATGGTCTTTCTAGAAGTGTCTGTGAATATGACACACTGAAATTAATTTAAATGAAGTACCTGATCCCTTGGATCCACTGGATTTGTTGATTTAAAATTTTCTGGTGAGATTCACACAGGATTACCATTTTATTAATTTCCCTCATGGGCAATACCAGCCTAACACTTCTCCCAGCTTTAGCTGCAGCTAACAAGAGATTAGAGATTGGGCTGTTTTATGGCCCAATTGCTTCATCATGTGTAACTCTTTCGCAACAGCTGTCCGTTTCAAACAAGGAATGGGCGGAAAGGTAGACAGAATGGTTCATGTGCTATAAATATTCATATAACACTACCTTTTCCTTCAAATATCTCAGCTCGTTTCCCTGAAATATTAACTAAACTTTTTCTCTGAATTTTAGTTAAAAACTGAGATTGTCATAACTTCAATTTAATTTTCTGTTCAGTATTCAGTCAAGTAAGTATTTCGGTATGCTGGTGTCAAAATTTATTTTCTATGTTGACGAACTGTGATTTGATCACCTGACAATTTTCATCCCAGTGAGATGAGACTGTGCTTTACATTTGTGAACATTATATAGAATTTACTGCATGTAGGCATCTACTATAGCCTTCTTCTCACAAGACAAATGGACATCTATTAGGCTCTCTGTGATTAATGCCTTTACTATGAGCAACATGCCTATCATTACTACATTCCCTATCACTAGCAGAACACAGGTCTGCCATTTAATTTTCTGAGATTGTGTGCTATGCTATAGCTACTAAAATCCTACCATAAATTAGGCATGTTAATCAGATGACACTATTCTTCAAACAGGCCTCGGGAAATAACACTTGCTGCGACACCCGTGTTTACTGTCACTATCATAAGTATGTCTCCCACCACAGCGTGTATGGCAGCCTGCAACACAGTTTGGCTAGTCTCTCTCTTTCTCTCTTTTGGAGCCATTCCTCAAAGAAGTTTTGAAAGAGAAGGAAGAAGGATAAAGGGAAAGGAACTGGAGAAGTTTAGAAAAGGGGATTGAGTTTGGAAAAGTCACCTAGAACCTTGGGTTAGGGAAGACTTACCAGTCAGGATGAGAAGGGGAGACTGATTGCTTGGGACTGTGCTGGACTAGATTCAAAAACCTGAGAACTTTAAGGTGGAACACAGAGTAATCGGAAAGAAAGAGGTTAGTGCTAAAACATTGCACATGAGTTAATAAGAGCAAAAAACTGAGTGCATAGTATATAACAATAACAGAGATGGGACAAGGATGGGGACAGTGGAAAATAGACAGGTTAGATAATGAAAAATGTAGAAAACTAAAATGGAGTGAAGAAAGTAGTAGTTAGTGTGAAGAAATGCTGAGATGTGACACACTTATGTGTACTCACAAACTGTGTGTAACTTTCCTGGCTGTGGCCTGTTCCGTAGTGTATACTGTGATCATGTAGTTGTTGGAGTTGTCTGCTAAGCAGCAGCAGCAGCAATGACTGAAAACTGCAAGTTATGACAACTTGCCTTTGTCTCCCCCAACTGTGAGTCAGCCAATTCTACCCTTATTCACCTTGTGCCATCTACACTTCCAGTATTTTAATGTATCTGTTTGTCTTGGTAGATACAATTTCGGTGGTAGCAGCAAGACATAAGGAGGCCATAGACATCAGTTGTTGTGGTCTTTAGTCCTGAGACTGGTTTGATGCAGCTCTCCACACCACTCTATCCTGTCCTAGCTTCATCATCTCCCAGAACTTACTGCAACCTTCATCCTTGTGAATCTGCTTAATGTATGCATCTCTTGATCTCCCTCTACAATTTTTACACTCCACACTGCCATCCAATCCTAAATTTAGGATCCCCTGATGCCTCAGAACATGTTCTACCAAATGGTCCCTTCATCTCAAGTTGTGCCTCAAAATCTTCTTCTCCCCAACTCTATTCAATACCTCCTCATTAATTATGTGATCTACCCATCTAATCTTCAGCATTCTTCTGTAGCACCACATTTTGAAAGCTTCTATTCTCTTCTTGTCCAATCTATTTATTGTCCATGTTTCACTTCCATACATGGCTACACTCCATATAAATACTTTCAGAAATGACTTCTTGACACTTAAATCTATACTCGATGTTAACAAATTTCTGTTCTTTAGAAATGCTTTCCTTGCCATTGCCAGTCTACATTTTATATCCTCCCTACCTCGACCATCATCAGTTTTTTGCTCCCCAAATAGCAAAACTCCTTTACTACTTTAAGTGTCTCGTTTCCTAATCTAATTCTCTCAGCGTCACCGGACTTCATTCGACTACATACCATTATCCTCATTTTACTTTTGTTGATGTACATCTTATACCCTCCTTTCAAGACACTGCCCACTCCTTTCAACTACTCTCCCAAGTCATTTGCTGTCTCTGACAGAATTACAATGTCATCATTGAACCTTAAAATTTTTATGTCTTCTCCATGGAATTTAATACTACTCTGAATTTTGCTTTTGTTTCCTTTACTGCTTGCTCAATATGCAGATTGAATAACATCTGTCTCAATCCCTTCCCAATCACTGCTTCCCTTTTGTGCCCCTCAACTGCCATCTGGTTTCTGTAAAAATTGTAAATGGCCTTTCGCTCTCTGTACTTTACCTGTGCCACCTTTAGAATTTGAAATAGAGACATCTAGCTCTTCATTAAACTGTGCCTGTTCAGTCATGTCTGCCATTCATGACTGAAGTTGAAATTATTGAACCTTATGGGACTCCTACTTGTGGGGTATAAGTTTCAGGTAACTATTTATTTCTCAATATAATTATGAACATATCATATATTGGATTTGACAGCTTTTTTGGATTCTGTGATTTAGGAATAATTTTTACTGGTTTGTTTTTTTGTTTGTAAGGGATTTATTACTAACCCGAGTGCAGCATTGTGAGTTGTGTTGAGGTGTGGCTCTATCCACACCAGTTACCCTGTGTTATTCCCTATTCTGCTGAGACGATATCTGTTATGTAGTTAGTTTGATTACCATAGTAGGCTGTAGATTGTTCTTGTTAAAAAGTTCACTAGTCTGTGTATGTGCAGTTCCTTCTTTAACTTTGTCGAAATTTTCACATTATGCGTGTGAGTGTACCACTTTAGTAAGTTTTGGAAAAACAGTTGCCTTCTTGCCCTTCATGACTCCTTGTGGTCATCTTTCTGGTTTTGACAAGTGATTCTTTTAAAGTTCTGCCAATGGTTTGCTGAGTTTCTAGGATTGAAAATTTGGAATTTGTTGCTTGGGGTTATACTGTTGCTTGGTCTATGAAAAATCAATGGTATCAGTCGGATTGAGAGTTGTTTTGTACTGTGTATCGATGTGTGTTTTTTGTTTCATGATCACCAAAATGTTTCTAGGGATTAGAGGTGCACATTTTCTTACTTCTTTAATGCGAGCACTGAAGATCATTGTGGTACATATTCTGATTGTAATTTAGGTATTTTGTTTATCTAGAACATACACATTATGTGCTTTTTCAGTTATAGGCTTATCGTGTGTAACAGATGAAGTTTTTTGGAAAGTTTTTTGTGGCATCTTAGGTTTTAAGGAAAAATTATGCTAAGTGGTGTTGTTGTTAGGAAGATTGGGTGATGTCTCAGAGTGTGCAGTGCATATTTGTGTGTTGGTGTATTGATGTGCCTGTGTTATACATGAAAATTTGTCTGCACTGGGTTGCCTAAAAATATTGGTTTACTGAATTTAGTCTTCTGGCAGACATCTATTCCAGCCGGTTCTTCTGTCTCTAAAATTATGGGTCTAGCATTGAACTCATGGAAGGTAATGTGCTCATAAACTGATGAAATTACTTTAAGAATTAGAACTACCAGTCGCTTTATATGAATTTTTATTTATACCAATCCGTGTTTGACTTTGGACAATTTTAATTTGATGGAACACACATTAGTCTTCAGTTAGCACCATATTAAAAACAACTACTATTCTGTATGTTATGAATCACTTTTAATTGTGGAAAATGGGAGTAACAACACATTTTCTTCACTCTGTTGCCAACTGGTATGTTTGTTAACATTGGAAAATTATAACCACAGTTGGTTACATATTGTGTACAGGTTCTGTAGATATTGCTGAAGTCAGTTCTGTGTATGCATTAAATTTTATATTTTAATATTAAATGTATAAATTGTGGGGAAAGTAAGTATATGAATTTTATAATGGACAAAGGCAAAGATAACTGACATAATGCAAAGCTACAATTGTGTTGTATCGGCTCACATTGAATATGGCATCAGAGGTATGTAATTTTTTATTTACTACTTGTATTATGTTTCTTCAGGACTATGTTTGGTCTGTATTTGTTTAAGTGTATTGCAGAAGTTTCTTGGAAAACTTTGTTCAGTACCTCTGCTTGGTTATTTAGAAATTCATTGGAAGATGCACATTTGTGAGAATAAATTTCAGTTTCTCAAAATAGGTACATTCTTTTACTCTTGTTGGCCAGGTGAATTTTTTGTAGGTTGTGTGCTATGGCACTTGATATTCATCTTGAGCTACATGTAAGGCAAATGTGGTTTTTGCTTAAGTTTTTGGGTAAGGCTTCAGACTGTCATCTGTGCTGCTACCTCTAGTTATGTCAGTATATCCTGCTGCGGTTGATTGTGAAAAGCTGAGTTGGTGGAGCAGATGATCTGTATGGCTAATAACAACAATGCTTTAGTTGAAATGATTGCAGAAATAAATATTATGTTTTGATATAGTATTTTCATAACAGTATTCATTGTGTGTGTACCTGTGTTATGGAAAAATTCAGTTTCACTACAAGAACACGTAATTGGTTTAACACACACTTTTACAAATAATATACTCCTGCAGATATGGTCTGACTATGCAAGTAAATAATATAGTTTTTATTTTCTGTTTAGTAATGAAATGTAGTTTATTATACAGGCAACTGACAATACATAGTAAACAAAAGGAAGAAAGTGCATATTGCATAAAAATAGACAGCCTTTCATTTAGTTGTGATGGTGGACCGCATCTTCAAGAAAAAATGATACAGTAGTGACTAAGGAATGACAGACAATTTATAAATAAACATGACACCAGAGTTTTCAAAACAAGGGATTACGTCTCAACTTGAACAGTTACAATAGATTTAATGAAATGTATAAACCTCTCTGGATTTTTATTCTGTCTTCTGTGATGCTTGTACACATATCACTAACAATTTAAATGTACAACTGTAAATCACAAAATTAAAATGAACTGAAATGGCCAGACAATTTAAAAATAAACATGACACCAGAGTTTTCAAAACAAGGGATTACATCTCAGCTTGAACACAGTTAAAATAGATTTAATGAAATGTATAAACCTCTCTGGATTTTTATTCTGTCTTCTGTGATGCTTGTACACATATCACTAACAATTTAAATGTATGACTGTAAATCACAAAATTTAAATGAACTGAAATGGCCAGAAAACACAGTAGTTGCTGGAAGGATGTCTTCTTTCATAACTCTTAGTAGCACTTGCTTAATACACCTCAGAAAAATGTTAAAAAAACTTCTTGGTTCCATTTGTACTGTAAATACCCATTTTTCTTTTACATTATTTCCTCTGCCAAATTTGTTTTTCCCAAGACTCGCTTCACCAATTTCAACAAAATTGTCACCAAGTGGCTCGCTGCTCTTTGCATGGTTCGTGCTTGGCCAACGTGGGTCCTGTAGTCTTTGCAGCATAGTTCCTCTTCCATGCTGCACGTCTCTCCTCTTGATATTTATTTTCCCCTCCATTGGGGGACATGGCTGGGATGTTGCTGGAAATGTGTTCTGCATTTTCAGTGGACAATTTTGGAGCACTCCCTGCACTGTCTGATGCATAGCAGGCCACTGGGTAACATGCAGCTCCCAGCCCTGGGTTGACAGGTAGGGTTTGCACGTACACCCTGGTACAGGCCAGACCCAGGGAGGGGTGTTTGTCTTAGCTGCTACCTTCCCAAATTCCCAATTGGTCCCTCTGTCAGGTGTTCAGGAGGTGTGACGTGAAGTGCGAAAAATGACCTAAGATGGATGTGCCCCCTAGTGAAGTGTACACCATGAGAGACACTGGCATTCGTGGGGATGAGCAATCATCATCTTCAAAATCAAAATCTACTAAATGTCAACTGAATGAGGATGATGAATCAATGACCCTCCCAGCTGCACCTTGCTGCTCACCTGGGACTACCCACCTTAATGTTGTTGTAGTTAACACTATCCCTTCTCATTTGACCTTTTTCCTTTGTTCCATCTACATACCTACATCCCTCCACCACTCGATGGCACCAGGGCAGACTTCCACCAGCTTATTGGGAAGCTCTATCACACATTTCTGCTGCTCGGTGACTCGAATACACATCATCCACTTTGAAGTTCTCCCAGGACCTGTCAGAAAGTTGCCCTCTTAGCTGACCTTCTCAATTAACTTAATCTCCGGTACTTTAACACAGAAACACCCATGTTCCTTTCAAACTCCATGCACACCTATTCCCATTTCAACCTATCCCTCTGCACTGCTCAGCTTGCCCATTGTCTAGAGTGGTCTATTGTCTCTGATGCATACTCGAATGACAATTTCCCAGGTGCTCTCTGACTTCTGACTCCTACCTCACCTACAATCTCAGCCAAATGACAGCTTTCTAAACCCAACTGGAGGCTTCCTCCTCCATGGCGACTTTTGATGAACATTTTCCCAGTTGCGGTGAGCAGGCAGAATATCTCACAAACATTAACTTTACTGCTGCAGAATGTTCCATTCCTCACACTTCCTCTTTACCATGCCATGTTGCGTACCCATGGTGGACTAAGGCATTCCAGGATGCAATTCACGCATGGAGATGTGCTCTCTGCATGTTTAACTATCATCCTGTGATGTCAAAATGTGTTCATTATAATTTGCATGCGCAGTGTTGCTATGTTCTTTGGGATAGCAAAAAAAGCCAGCTAGATTTCATTCACATGGTCTTTTACAGTTCTGCTCCCTCTTCCATTGCGCGGGGAAACCTCTGATGGCTCTCTGGGACCAATACCCATTCCCCAATTTAGAGCCTGACAGGAGCAGATGATGTCATCATGGACCCGATTGCTATCTCCAATACCTTGGGCACCATTTTGCAGAGATTTCAAGCTCCTCGCATTATCACCCTGCCTTCCCACATTAAAATCAAGTGGAGGCGGCTTGGATGATACCCTCCTCTTTTCAGAATTATGAGTTCTACAATGCCACTTTTGCTATGAGGTACCTACATCGTGCTCTCTTTTTGTGATACTTCCAGGCCAAACAGTATTCACATTCAGATGTTGACACAGCTTTCTCAGATGGGCAAGCACTTTCTGCTTCATACATGAAACCACATCTGGGGGGCTTGCACATTTCACTGACACTGGTGTGAAGCCAATCATGTGTACTCAAAGTAAGGACAAACGCCTTCCTTCTCCTTATTGCCCCATTTCCCTCAAAAGCTGTGTTTATGAGGTGATGTAGCATATGATTCATACCTACATGGTATGGTGGCTTGAGTCACACAATTTACCGATCGTTGCAACATGTGGATTAAGAGTGCACCATTCTGTAGTTGACCATCTGTCACTTTGTCCATCAATGTCACAAATGGTTTTCTGTGGAAATCCTATACCCTGGCTGCGTTTTTTGCTTTGGAGAAAGCGTAAGATACCTGCTGGTATCTTCTGTACTCCCTACATGTGTGGCTTTCGTTGCCACGTGCACTGTTTCCTTCAGGAATGATTAAAAGACAGAGTTTACAAGGTAAGTGTGGCTTCTCAGACACCTTTATTCTTGCCTCAGAGATACATCCTCAGTGTTGTTCTCTTTGCTACTGCCATTGAACCTTTAATGGCCAGTCTGCTGCCAGGCATCTCTGGCTTCATTCTTGTTGACGATTTTGCAATCTGTTATAGTTCCCCACTGATCCATCTCATTGAGTGAGTGGAATCTACAGTGATGTGATGTTGTGATCATCTTTACTAGGGGAACATTGACAATGGCTTTCGTTTGTCCACTGACAAAATCATTTGTGTGACTTTCTGGCGGTGCAATTGGTTTTTTCCACTGTCTTTACATCTTGGGCCTGTTGCTCTTCTGTTCATTACAACTACTAAATTCCTGAGGCTCAGGCTCAATAGGAAACTTTCTCGGTCCTCCCTCTTGTCTCACCTGGCAGCCTGCTATAAGTGGTCCCTCAATGTCCCACATGTCGTCAGTGGTACTTCCTGGGGAGCAGATCGAAGACTAGACAGTGAGTGTTTCATTTATGAATCTCCTCATATGTCCCTCTTACACCATCTCAATACTGTCCACCATCGTGGCATCCACTTGACCACTGGCACCTTTTATACTACCCCAGTTGTGTCTGTATGGAGAAACTGACTAACTACTGCTGTCCTACCACCACGACTTTCTCCTTAGCTGATGAGCATTCTGTTTGTCTGTACATGTGGCCACCCATGCTATGCCTCCTCCTTCAATGACTCATTTGATCACCAGTATTGGGTGTGTCCATCTTCTCTTACCTCCTGGAGACTGCTTTTGTCCTATGCTCTGGGAGTTGAACTTCACTTTACCTGAAACTTTCCCTGTGGGTGTAAACCCTTTGCCACCTCGGCTTTGTAAGGCATTCCACATTCACCTCAGCCTTCAGTCACTTTTTAAGGACACTACTGCAGTCTCACTCTTACACATTCAGTTTCATGACTTCACAGAACTTCACAATAGTACTATTGTGTACACTGACGGCTCTGGCTGACTCCGGTGTCGGGTGTCCCTTTGTCATTGGCACTGACTTTTCTCTGTGTCAGCTTGTGGAACACTGCTCAGTATTTACAGAAGAGCTTTTCACCCTGTATCAGACCATGTAGTACATTCTGAGTCACAGGCTTTTCAACAGCATCATCTTCCCATTCTCTCTCAACGACCTTTAAAGCCTGTGTGCTGCACACCATCCATCCCTTAGTGCAACAGTTCCAGGAAATCTGTCACCTGTTCACTCTTCACCTGTTCACTCTTCACCTGTTCACTCTTCACCTGTTCACTCTTCACCTGTTCACTCTTCACCTGTTCACTCTTCACCTGTTCACTCTTCACCTGTTCACTCTTCACCTGTTCACTCTTCACCTGTTCACTCTTCACCTGTTCACTCTTCACCTGTTCACTCTTCACCTGTTCACTCTTCACCTGTTCACTCTTCACCTGTTCACTCTTCACCTGTTCACTCTTCACCTGTTCACTCTTCACCTGTTCACTCTTCACCTGTTCACTCTTCACCTGTTCACTCTTCACCTGTTCACTCTTCACAGAGCCCCTGTGACGTTTATGTAGGTTCCCAGTCACATCGGTCTGACAGGAAACGAGACCACCGATGTTGTGCTGAGGCCACAGTCTTTGCCACGGCCCACTAGTTCCTCCATTCCCTCTGATGACCTCTGTGTTGCCATCTGTCAGCAGGTGGTGTCACTTTGGCATCACCACTGGTCCTCTCTTCATGGGAACAAGTTTCAGGTTTATTAAGCCTCTCGCAGCTCCTCAGCTGACTACCTCTCGGCCCTCTCACTGTGAGGAGATCATTTTAGCTAGGCTGCATATCGGGAAGCCTTTTTAGCCATCAACATTAAGTGGTGCTGCCCCACCACTTTGCACTCAAAGGGCACAGCCACTGATGGTCCACAATTTCCATGCCAAATGCCCTTTTTAACCACTTACATTTTCATTCATGTTTTTGCTGTCTGAGTTACTTGCCATTTCAGTGAATGAGGTGCGGGCTGTCAACTGTGTTTTACTTTTTATTCATCGTAGCAGTATGGCAAGAGCCATTTAATTTTTAATTAAAGTTCTCCATTTCTCTAAGGTGTATTTTATAGACCTTACTCCATGTCCCTGTTCCTTAGCTGTCTTCCCTTCCATTGATTGGAATTAAAGTGTAGTTGTTTTTAACTCCTTTCTTTGTCTTCATGTTCTACAGTTCTAATACAAGTACATAGGGCCCTAGTTGTTTTTGTGCCCTAAAACAAAACAAAACAATATAGTGTTCTTCACTTTGTATGAAACACATTTTTATACACTTAACAGTAAATTCTTTTTTGCTCTACTGCTGTTTCCTAGGTTACATGCAATCAAGCTGTGATAAAGTTGCTACACCATTTTACCTCAGATATGTAATCTGCAATTCCTTTTACAAGACTCAACGTGCTTTCTGAAAGAAAAAGAGAAAAAAAGCTTTTATAAGTAGTGCAACTCCATCAATGCTCATCATTTGTGGAGCTCCACTGCACCTCATCTGCACCTGTCTTATGAACAATTGGAGACATAATCCAATCTTATTTCACACATTTTCTAGCACTAGCTATAAATTGTGTGACATAAACAACTTCACTTCTTCACTCTTGTAATCAGTAAGGACAAGATCATAGACGAAGTTATTCACATACTGTAGCTAGCTCGTAGTTGAAGAAAGTCTGTTGTTCTGCTCAAAATAGAGTGCTTTCTCAGGCTAATGTAATCTGTTCTGTATATCTTATTGAGTATTTACTGAAACACAATGTGCATTATTAACAAGTGTAGTTGCCTCCTCAGGTGTTCAGAGACAGAGAAAATAGAAAGATAATGTTCTAAAATATGAACTCCTTTACTAAAACTTCTCTTTGGTTTGTGGTACATGACTCCCATAATCCCTATTTGGATCTGCTCCATTCAGAGCAATCTATGCAACACATGTTAAATTACTACCTACGTCCTTCAGCCAATAATAAGCAGATCGGGAGATGTTAGTTACCTCAGGCTACAGTACGTGTTCAAATAGAAACTGCAGCATTCTGCAGGAACATAAAATGGAAGGAAAGACCATTCACTGAAAATGATAATTTGTTAGTCTGTCACCAATACCAAAATTTAAAGTTTTATACATATTTTGTAATAATAATAATAATAATAATAATAATAATAATAATTCGTCGTCGTCGTCGTCATAGACTGATTATGCCTTTCAGCATTCAGTCTGGAGCACAGTTCCCTCTTATAAAATACCTCCATGATCCCCTATTCAGTGCTAACATTGGTGAATCTTCTAATGTTAAGCCTATTACATCAAAATCATTCTTAACCGATTCCAGGTACTTTCCCCCTGGTCTACCCTGACTCCTCCTAAACTCTGCTGCTGAACCCATGAGTCTCTTGGATAACCTTGCTTCTCCAAAGTAACAAAGTAGTCAGCTGGATGTATACATTAACTATTTTTAATTTTAATATTAAATTTATAGAATTCAGGTAAAATACATAACACATCGGAGTCACATGTAGAATGAATAAAACCAGAACAACTAACTGACATGATGCAAAGCTACAATGTATGGTGAATGGGCTCAGATGAAGTATGACAACAGAAACTTACAGTGTAACATGACCGCACCATCTAAGCCTGTTCATCCTGACTGCTACATCTATAGAGTTCATTCCCAGTTTTTTGATTTCCTCATTATGTACATCCTCCTGCCATTGTTCCCATTTACTAGTACCTGTAATCAACCTGGCTACTTTCATATCTGTAACCTCAACCTTATTGATAAGGTAACCTGAATCCACCCAGCTTTTGCTCCCATACAACAAAGTTGGTCAAAAGATTGCACGGTGTACAGATAACTTAGTCTTGCTACTGATTTCCTTCTGGCAGAAGAGAGTAGATTGTAGCTGAGCGTTCACTGCATTAGCTTTGCTACACCTCGCTTCCACTTCTTTCACTATGTTGTCATCCTGTTAGAATATGAATCCTAAGTACTTTTTCGAGATGCTAATCTCCATACCATAGTCCTTACATTTCTGATCTAGCTCTGAAATATTACTTTGCAAACTTTAAATCGAATCTGCCATCACAACTAAGTCATCCGCATATGCGAGACTGCTTATTTTGTGTTCACATATCTTAATCTCACCCAGCCAGTCTATTGTTCTCAACATACAATCCATAAATAATATGAACAACAGTGGAGATAGGTTGCAGAGTTGTCTTACCCCTGAAACTACTCTGACCCATGAACTCAATTTATCGTCAACTCTAACTGCTGCCTGACTATCTATGTAAAGGCCTTTAATTGCCTGCAGAAGTTTGCCTCCTATTCCATAGATCAGACAATAACTTCCTCCTAGGAACCCGGTAATATGCCTTTTCTAGATCTATAAAGTATAGATACAATTCCCTGTTGCACTCGTAACACTTCTCCATTATTTGCCGTAAGCAAAAGATCTGGTCCTAACAACCTTTAAGAGGCCTAAACCCACTCTGATTTTCATCCAATTTGCCCTCAACTAATACTCACACTTTGCTTTCAACATTACCTGAGAAGATTTTTCCCACAACACTGATTAAAGAGATACCTCTGTTGTTGTTAGAGTATTTTCTGTTTCCATATTTAAAGATTGGTGTGATTACTGTTTTTGCCCAGGATGATGGAACCTGTCCTGTCTCCCACGCCATTTCAATTATCCTGTGTAACCATTTAAGACCTGACATTCCACTGTATTTGATGAGTTCTGATTTAATTTCATCCACCCCAGTCGCTCTATTGTACTGCAGTCTATTAAACATTTTCTCCACTTCATCAAATGTCATCCTATTTCTATCATCATTCCCATCCTATTGTACACTGAAATGTGAAACATTACTGATCGTATTTTCATCTGCATTGAGCAACTCTTCAAAATATTCCCTCCATCAGCCCAAGGAATCAACAGGATTCACCAGCAGTTTTCCTGACCTGTCAAAAATACTTGTCATTTCCTTCTTACCTCCCTTTCGAAGACTGCTAATTACACTCCCGAATGGTTTTCCAGCAGTTTGACCCAAAGTCTCCAACATGATTCCAAAGTCTTCCCAAGATTTCTTCTTGAATGCTGCAATTATCTGTTTGGATTTGTTTCTTTCTTCAACATAACTTTCTCTGTCTACCTGAGTTCTAGTATGTAGCCATTTTTGATATGTCTTCTTTTACCTTTTACAGGCTGCCTTGACTGCTTGCTTCATCATACCTTTACACACTACTGTTCCAAGACATTCTTTAGCCACTTCTAGTACTGTGTCCCTGTACCTTGTCCATTTCTTTTCCAATGACTGTAATCAACTACATCCAACTAACTGGTACCTTTCTGAGATCATTGTTATGTCCTTGTGCCTGATTTCCTTATCCTGCAGTTCCTCCACTCTTATCCTCCTACATATGGACCTCACAATACCAATTTCACTGCAGATTAAATAGTGATCAGTGTGCTCAAAGAATCCCCTGAATACAAGTGTGTCCCTCACAGCCTTCCTGAATTCCTGATCTGTTGTTTTTATATAGTCAGTGACAGATCTGGTTCCCCTACATTCCCAAGTATAAAGGTGAATATTCTTATGTTTCAAAAAGGAGTTTGTGATTACTAAGACCATACTGGCACAGAAATCCAACAGTTGTTTCCCCTTCCTGTTGGTCTTTATATCCTCTCCAAATTTACCCATAACCTTTTCATAGTCTACTGTTGGATTTTTAATCCTGGCATTAATATCACCCATGAGCAGAACACCATCCTTGTCCTTTACTCTAACAATTACATCACCAGGTGTGTCATAAAAACTATCCATCTTATCTTGATCTGTCCCTTCACAATGCAAATATTTTGACACAATCCTAATTTTCTTGCTAGACACTGTCAAATCAATCCACATCAGTCATTTGTTTACATACCTTATTGCAACTATTATGGGTTCAATTTCTTTCCTGATGTAAAGCCCTACACCCCATTCCTGCTTTGACTCCTGACAGTTAGACCTTGTATTCTCCCACTTCCTCTTCTTTCTCACCCCTTACCTGAATATCACTAACAGCTAAAATGTCCAGCCCCATCTTACTTGCAGCCTCTGCCAGCTCTGCCTTCTTCCCAGAGTAGCCCCCACTGATATTAACAGCTCCCCATCTCATTACCATTTTTTTTGCCAAGTCGTATCTTAGGAGTCCCTGGTTTGTCAGTTAGAGGTGGGACTCTGTCACCTCCAAAGGTCCGAGGCATTTTGCTCTGATTGTTGCCAGCATCGTATTGAAAGTACCAGGGAAGCAGTTTGCTAGCCTTTCTTGCCCCAGGTCCCATTGAGTTTTACCCCTAATGGTTGAGGGACTAAGCGGTGGATTTTGTAGTCTGCCATCTAAGCACAAAGGTGACCATGACTCAGACTATGTCCAAGATGGCCAGTCTTATTCCAAAGTAACTGGTGTCATGACTGTCAGGACCACTTCTTGGCCACTCATACATTGCCCATGGTTCATGAACTAGGATACGACAACAGGAAACCACACCATGAACCACTTATAGTTATAGAAAAAATTATCCTCTAAACCATTACCTTTGCAAAAGTACAAAAAGTTTTCATGGCCTAGTTAAAGGCTGTCTAGAATGTACAATAGCAGTTCATTTAACAGGTAATCAGTTATTCTAAGTCTACCTGATTTCTCAGTAGATATAAGAATGAGTTAAGTGTGTAGGTGTTGATGTATCAGCATTTCAGGGAGGGTAAAAGTGTTTGCTTACAGTAGACACAGGCTGCACAAAATGCAAGCAGAACTAATACAGAACTAGAAGTTGTTAAATTATTCAATATGATATGTTCTTTGCTCTGGCAATGTTGTTGTTGTTGTTGCACATGTTGACGCATTTTTTCTGCCATGATAAGTCGTTTGTGTGATGCTTTGACTTCACGTAATGAAAGAAAGACATTGGTTTTAGGGTATTTCTTAGAAAAGTTAGATTCTGTGTTGGCAATGCATCTAGTTGTGTTTCTGGCTAATACAATGTAGGTTGTGTCTGATTTATGTAAGTGGTACCCACGATGGAAGCTGCGGGACAGAATGTCGTGCCCTCTGTGTTATGGGTCATACTGTTGGCATTCTGCTGTTTCTTATTTCCATCCTTGTCATGCCCATTGATTCCCTTGCTTGTAACAGTTTACTATTAGTACCTCCAGAGGAAATACTGGTAAACATGGTGTGTGCCCACTTTCTGAAGTAAGTGTGTGGTTCACATCTGGCTGCTTCTGTCTGACCGAGGAAAAGTTGTACTTCACATGGCTGTGCAGTATTCTGCACCATCCTTAACAGGCCAACCATAAAACTGTAGTCCGTGTCATCATCATAATTCTTCCACACACATGATCACATAGATATTCTTCAGTTCCTGTGCTTGTAACACATCCTGTGTCTTCACTAGGACCAATTTTTCTATAACTGTTCACTTAACTGCACAGGATGTGTCATGGAGCATTGGTAGTATGCATCTACACTTGCTACTAGGTGTCACAGCAACACGTGTAGCTAACATAGGTAAGGTGAGATTACAATTTTTCACGTGTGGTACAATAGTTTCAAACGTTCTTCCTTCAGCTCTACTATATGCTGTAACTCTGCTGTTGAGACTTATCATGGTTTTTGTAGTCTGGCTAGGAACTGTTGAAGCTTTAGTGATGCAGAACTTAATTTCCATGTATTGCTTTATGAGCTGCTGTTTTTTCATTTCCACCACAATGCTCACGTCACTAAAACTGTTTGTTAACGAGCTTAGTTATCTGACTACATCCATTCTTTCATCCAACAAGTTCAACTCAGTTTGGACCCAATCTAAGCAGTTATTCAGTCAAAGTTACATTTTGCTTAGAGATTCTGGAAGTAACAAAGTAGTCAGCTGGATGTATACATTAACTATTTTTAATTTTAATATTAAATTTATAGAATTTAGGTAAAATACATGACACATCGGAGTCACATGTAGAATGAATAAAACCAGAACAACTAACTGACATGATGCAAAGCTACAATGTATGGTGATTGGGCTCAGATGAAGTATGACAACAGAAACTTACAGTCTTCAATTAATTATTGGTATTACCTGTTTTCAGGACTCTGTATGGTCTGTGATTGTATACATAAAGTATGGAAGTTTCTGATAAAAATTTTCTTTGATAACTCCATCAGGTTATTTTGAATGTAATATGAAATGTATCCTTACAACTGTGAATCCTTAAATTTCTCCAAATAGATTCATTCTTTTACCTTTGCTAACCAGATGAACCACAAGTGACACAGCATTCAACCTACAAACACTTCACCTTCAGCTGCAAATGTGGGTTTGCTTAAGTTCCTTGGTAACATTTTACAGTAACATCCATTCTCTTTCCTTAAACTGTATATTGGTAACACCTGCTGCAAGTGATTCATGGAGACATAAGATGACAGTGTAGCTGCTTTTTATAGCAACAAACAATGATGTTTTAGTTTTGTTGGTGGGAAAGAGAAATATTGTGTGTAAGATGCCATCTGTTAACATAGCCAGTACCACTGTGTGTAAGTGTGTTATTCCGTGAAAAGTCTGTTTAACCACACTAACATGTGGTAATCACATGTTTCACTTTGTTTCAGACATGTTTCTATACATGCTTCTCTGCAAAAGCTCTTCTGGTCCACTGCAGTCTTCTCTGTTACATGCAGTTCACATGTGATAAAGTTCCTACAACTTTTTACTTAAAGATGAATTAATTATTTAATGCTTACAAGGCCCTGTTAGCTGCCTACAAATAAAGAGCTTTTATGACTGCTGTAAATCATTGTACAGTCACCCTTTTTTCAGATCCACTGCACCACAACTGTAGCTTTCCTATGAATGATGAGGATAGTAACTGGACCTCATTCCCAACATTTTCCATCACTGGCTCTAGATCAGTGTGATATTCACTGCATAATTTCACCCTCGTAATCTACAAGGATGAAATAACAGAAATAAAGCCATTTTTATGATGTAGCATCACACTAGAAAGAAGTATTATCTATTCAAAATAGAGAACTTCCTCAGACTGTTGTCACCTGTTTTAGTATTTCTCATTTGCTACTTTGAAGAACACCAGGTGCAGCATTAACAAGTATGGCTGCCTCCTAAAATGTTTAAAGGCTGAGAAATATAATTCAGAAAACTGAAAGATAATATATCTAAAAATATAAATATTTTTGCTAAATTTTTCGTTGGATTAGCAATATTAGACCCCTATGACATCCCTGTGGGGCTGCTCCATCCAGATCAAACTGTGTAGCACATGTGAAAGCTATTGGTGATTCTTAAATTACTACCTACTTATCACACCCAGTACCTCTACAAGTTGGGAAATGTTACAGTTACATAGACCTTGGGCAGCAGTACAGATCGAAACAGAAAGGCCAGTACAGTGCAATAGCAGAAAATAAAGAAAGGGCCATCCAGTCAGCATGACAATGTGTGAGACTCTCTCATCAATACCTTAAATTTGCATTTTAAACTTATTCTCCAGAAACATTTCTCTTCTAAACTATTACAGTACTTAAATTGTTTTCCATGTACCACTTAAAAGCATTCTATAATTCATTATCTCACTCACTTCTTCTTGATTAACAGGTAAACCAACTCAACCAATTCTTTACTTCCTCTGGTAAATAACTCTGCAGTTGTTATATGTACCTGCAGGTCTTTCCCTAGGGTAGGCTGCTAAAAATATGAGCTGAAGTAATACAGCACTAGAAGTTGTGACTATTTGTTGTAGAAATAGTAAACAACCAAGGAGTTACCAGTTGGAAGGTTTGTAAAAACCCCTTTACCACAGTTTCAATATTGATAAAAACCTCTTCATTAGAAGGAAATACTGTCAACCTAACAAAGTTTGTTACATGTGTGCCTGCGCAGAGAGAGAGAGAGAGAGAGAGAGAGAGAGAGAGAAGAACTGTCTCATTAGCAAAACAGTGGCAAGAGACCACTATTTGTTGTTACTTACATAGCTGCTTTCTTTGATAATGATCAACAAAAACCAATGAATAAACTGTGTATGATAGGAAATGTTCTGAACGAGAGTTAGAGAAAAATTTTTCTCCATTTGAAAATCTTTGTGGCCGCTCCTTTAGCACATCAAATTTTGCACAGAAATTAGAGTCATCTTAGATTTAAAAATCTAGTCAGTTGCCGTATTTCATTTCTGACTGTATCACTACTAGGCATAAGAATAATACAATTATAAACATGACACGATACGTATATTCTTCTGCATTTGCTGTTGTCTCACTTCAGCTTTGTAGTTTATTAGGCAGACAGGATTTAAATGAGATAGCAGCAACCACGAAAGAATACATGGCAAAATGTTTATATTCATATTATTCTTATGGTGAAGAGATTAATGCTTGTGATTCATATTTCATCAGGTTCCTATTAGCAACCACCTCTTCTCACAGGTAGGAAAAAATTCAGAACGTAGAGTTGGCCATATTGACAAACATCCAAACAGTCTTGCCAGTCAGATTTTTGTAGTACATTGAAATTCTGCTACATTTGAAGATGAGCAATATGGAATTTGTATTTACTTTCTTGGATAATTTATGAAAATGCAGTGGTCGAAACTCGGGGTGGAGAAAAAAAGCTCGTCCCACACTTTTTTTTTAACTGACGCAGTGGTTTTGGCTTTAGTATTTATCTTTGTGCCTACAAAGCATGCCTGTGTACTGCTATGTGTATTCGATGGCAGTAGTTAGTTGTGGTGGCACCTATCAAAATTTGTCAGAACTTCCGCTTGCTTTGCACTCAATTCTAAGCCGCAGGCAGTTTTTTGGATTACAAAAACCAGAAAAAAAGTGTGGCTTAGATTTGAGTAAATATGGTATGTATGGGATGGCTATAATTCAATTTGGCTACTTCAACCAGTTTAGCTGGGAAAATTATTTAACATACAAGAACCCAATTTTGTAGGATTAATGTTCAGACTGTGCAGTGCAGGATTTGAATTTTTAGAAGTGTTTGTGTCATGACTTGCATTAGGCAGTGATGCCAGTATGGTGGTTAGGGTTGAAATAAATGCATTGTCGTACATTACCGTCACAGATGGTTGATGTGTGGTCTGAGCAAGGTGAGTAATGCTTTACTCATGAAGCTGTTACATTGACACACCTCATTAAGAGTATTGATGCATTAAAGGAATATGGAAAGGTCCTCTTTCTGCACCATATTGTGATTTTCAAGGATTCCATGAGCTGTGTCACAACAACCGAATTTTCCACAGTCCACTAGCTGAAAAGTGTTGCAAACAATTGTGATTTGATATCTCTGCTGTGAGTTCAGGCTGATGTGAATGCGAATGGTCATCACACTGAGCAAGATTTGTAACCTGAAAGATATACATGGTATGTAAGGAACAGATGTTAGAGTCTTGCATTGAAATTAAAACGTGTTTCTTTCAGTGGTGTAGTTATTTCTCCTCTGCATGTCCTTGCAAGTGTTTCCACAAAGCTTGATTACCCTACAGTCGTTTTTATGAGGGTGCTCTGAAGTACTGAAATATAATTTATAACCATCCTTTATTATGTGATGACTTGCTGCTCGGAATGGTAATACTACAATGCTCGCATCGATAAAGCTTCCTGCAGGGGAGAGTAGTAATTGTTATTTCATCCAGAAAATTGTCTAGTTTGCCCCCATGATATCTAACAGTACAGACCTTACTTTTGCAAATTTCAAACAGTCATTGCCTGTGATTCTGTATCATCACAGATTAGCATTACTGAGTGCAATCTAAATTTTTGTGATTTTTTTTTCTTTCTTTGGAAAAGTTATGTTTATACACCTAAAGGGAAGAGAATTTTTGATTTTGAAAATTTATGTCTGTTTCCAGACTTCTGGGAGTAATAATTTGGCTTTTCTGCTATGCAACAGATTCTTTTTAAAAAAAAATCTGAGATGATTCACCCACTTCAGATTTTTAACTTTCAGCAACAACCAACTATTTTTGTTCATGAACAAAAGCTATTTGTGAACAACTCTTTAAAGTCTGTGGATTTCACCATCAGGAGGATGCAATTTCAGACAATTGAATCAGAATAGTGGCATTCATATGAACTGTAACATTTATCCAGGGACAGATGTGGACAGTGGCCACAATTCATTGTTTATGGACTGTAGACTAAAACTGAGTAACTTGCAAAAAGGTAGGAAATTAAGGAGATGGGCTATGGGCAATTAGAGGTGAGCAGAGATACCCGAGAGCTTCAAAAGAAGCAATAGGCTATGGTTGACTGAAAGTATAATACAGACGGAGACAAATGGGTAGCTTTCAGAGATGAAATAGTAAAGCCAGCAGAGGATGAAAAAGATAAGCAGACAAGGCCTTTTAGAAATCGTTGTATATAACTGGAGATGTTCAGTTCAACTGATGAGAGGAGAAAGTTTAAAAAACTTGTAAATGAAGCAAACAGATGGGAATAAAATATCTAAAAGATGACATTAATAGAAAGTGCAAAATGACTTGGAATGGCTAGAGGACCAATTCAAGTCTTTAGGAACTAGGGGAAAGATGGGTTCTGCATGTAGGGAAATTAAGAATCTTTTGGAGAGAAGAGAGCTGTATGAATGTCAGGAGCTCGGATGGCAAGCTGATACTAAGGAAAGATGGGAAAACAGAAAGTAAAGTGTGATATTTGGTGAGGCTATAGAAGAGAAATGAACTTGAAGGCTATATTATAGAATGGGAAGAGGAAGAGATAGGAGTTAAGATGATGGGAGAAGAACTGAACACAATACTGACAGATTTTAGTAGAAACAAGGCTCCTGGAATAGAAGAAATTCTAGCAGGATTACTGATATTCTAGTATGTAAGATGTATGAGACACATGGAATACCTTCAGAATTCAAGAACAACTAATAAATCCAAAGAAAGCAGCTGCTGACATATATGAATATTACTGAATTTCCAATTTAATAAGTTACGGTTGCGGAAGATTGGATCAACTTCTAACATTTTGGATGACTTGAAGTGGTGAAGTATGTGTGCAAACTTATTTGAGATGGTCAGCTGTCTATCCTAGCTGGTTAGCCTGCTACTACAAACTCCCTTCCTCTTCTTATGTGTGATATATTGCTGGGAAGAGGAATTTCTCAAGACTCTTTCTGCTAATAGAAATAAGTAGACATACACAGTTTCTTTTGCTTCACTTAACAACGTATATTTAAACTTCAAACTTTTAAAAGTCTCACTCTCCACATGAATAAATACTGTTAAGTAAGTCTCCTTGAATGTCCAAATGTTACAAATGCAATTACATTTACAACAGAGTTGGCTTGCTAACCATGACTCTGTTACACAGAAATCATACACCTGTCTTGCCTCTTGCATGTTAAAGATAAAAGTTACTCAATCTTTTTTCAGCGCAAATGTTTTTTTGTCACTAACAATAGTCACAGTTATAAAACAGCACAGAATAACACAAAAGTTCCTTGGTTCTGCTGTGCTCTTTCATTACAACTTAGGTGGCACAATTGACGAGTACTTGATGGTGTCGTTCAACCACTGTATCTACAGTCTTCTCACGATAAACTTCTAACCTTCACATGCAGACAGGTGACACACAGTAGATTGGGTTCCTTTCTCCCCACTCACATCTAAAATATTGTATGTTCAAGACAGTGGAAGGCCTAGTGGTTCTAGAATTAACGCTGAAATTCTCAAAGTACTACAAACTTCTTTGCTGAAGGATAGAAAAGTGTGAAAAATCAGTTCAGGTTCTGAAGTAAGGTAGGAACTTCAGTCAATACTGACCTTATGGCTAAGTTTAGAAGATACATGAAGGACAGGCAAACAGATGTTAATAGCATTTGTCCACTTGAAGAAAGTTATCGATTTTTTCTGAATGCAGCTCGCATAAAAACTGAATGTCTGCTGAAGGGCATAAAAGGGAAGCAATGGTTGACTAATGCAGGGGACAGTTGACAACCCTGACTTACTCCCTTCTCAGTCTGCACATATGTATCTGGGGAGTAAAATAAATGGTGTTGGAAGCAGACAGGTTAAAAAATGAAGATTTGGCAATGGCAAAAAAAGCATTGCTGAAGAAGATATACTTGTTAAATTCAAAAATAAATTTATTTGCTAAGAAGTATTTCCTGAAGGCATTTACATGGAAAATAATTGTAGACAATAAGCAGTTCAGACAAGTTAGACTGAGGTTTTTGAGATGTGGTCTGCAAAAGAATGCTGGAGTTGAGATGGACAGATTGCATAACTAATGAGTTAATGAATTGAAATGGATTGAACAGAAATTTGTGGCAGAACATACCTAAAACAAAGGATTAGTTGCTAGAACTCATTCTGAGACATCAATAAATAATTATTTCAGTAACTGTTTGTAGTGTGATGGTAAAAACTGAAGGCATCAATACTATCTGCAGATTCATATGGCTGTAGATTTCAATAGTTATCAAGCTACAGAGATCTGCACAAAATTTTAAGATTCTTTTCCCCCTTTTAAAATAGTTTTCTCTCATTGCCTGTGCTTTACTCCCAATAGTATCCTTTATATTTCACATTAATTCCATAGTCAATTCCTGTACTACCTTGGTATTATTCAATATATCGTGTTACAAATTTATCTGTTGTGTAGTATACCAGTCCACCATTGCCCTATTTGCATCCACTATTGCTTGTACATGCCCGAGCATGCTGTTAACTCCAGAATATTGGTGCAGCATGGTTTGTCACAGCTTTATATTTTCTTCCCTACAGGTAACAATGGAAGTACATAATACACTAGATGATATCTGGTACCACATTTTCTGTTGACGAATAATTCTGTACTGCATTATTTAACTGCCTTGATGCATATGCCACCAGTTGTTCCTTGGCATCCATATTCTGGCTGAGAATGCATCCAGTCACCAAATTGGTGATGTCTCATGATAAAATTATCTCTCAAAGTTTGGAAACACCAATACCAAAACTATTGTAAATGTTCCTTTTAAATTTCAAAACACAGTCCGCCATTTAGTACACCATTGAATTTTCACCCTCTTTCCTTAACAGAGGGTTTAAAGACCCAGCAACTTACACAAAATACATCACAAATTATATATAGTAATTACAAAGTGTTAGAAATATTTGATGTACCTTTCCTGTCTGTTGTTGCTAGAAATAATACACAGCATAAATCAATTGCACTATGGTTTTTACCCCCTTTTAATGAATTACATAACCCAGATATTGCTCTCCTGTTGCTGCAAAGTGACATTTATCAACACTCACTGTTAAACATGCTTAACACACCGTATCGGATACTTTCTCAGAGCTTTGTACATGCTCTTCCATGTCGTTGGTAAAGACAATTGTATCACTAATATGAACCATGCATTGTTTCAGTTTGTCATTTGAGCACTCCATCTAAAGTAGCTGGAACATCCTTGACACCAAACAGTACTGACAGCACACACTTGGGACTGAATGCAGTTTACAGCATACACTTGGGACTGAATGCATTTTTTTCCCAGTCTGTTGGAACTACTTAAAACTTGTAATAACCTCTTTTAAAGTCATCATCATTAAGCATTTATACTGTCCCAAACTGTCCAGATTCTCTCTTATAACTGGTTTAGAATATCCATTGGTTTGAGTTACTGCACTAAGTTACCTGTAGTGACACCAAAACATATACTGTGTTGTACCATCTGATGATGACTTTTTGGGGAATAATCCAAACAGATGCTGCCACCCCCCCCCCCCCCCCCCCCCCAGCCCCCACCCACCCGACTGACACTATGTTTAATAATTAATAATGCCATCAGGCAACAGCTGGTGGAGGAACTCTTCCACTATTGGTTGTAGGTATTGTTGGTCCCTGTATTGGTTTCTGTAAACTGTAGTGTTATGACTTGTTTATTATATTTTTAGTGTTGCTGGTAATATTCCACCAGTAGTACATAAATCTGTGAATCATAGGAATTAAGTCTTACACCATTGTTAATTCTTCCCATAAGTGATAAAAGTTTTCACATCCAGATGCACTGACGGTTTGCTTATGGCATATATCTCCACTTGATATACCTAACCCATTCTCCTCTGAAATGTCAGATTTGGTAGTAATTGGCAAACTCTTGGACAGACACATCCGTGCTGAAATAATGCCAACTCACTGGAACTAAATAACCTCCATCTTTTTCTCCTACATGTACTATACCACTGCACACAAAATAGTGCAGTGTATGCATTCAGTCATTATATTCCAATGTCTTTTTAGCACACATCATCTCACTCGGTGTGTCGGTATCCTCACTCACAAGGACTGCCTTTCCTATTCCTCCTGGGATCTTATAATGCAAAGTGAGCTTTAGTGGATACATCTGCAGTTTATTTGGTACTACCTTCACAACAGACAAAACTTGGGATGGTGTAACACTTTAGTGGTCATTGCCAGCTGTTACAATGCCTCACTTACTTTGATTGTAGATGCTGAAACATCAAATTTTTCATAACACTAAGATGCACAAAGCCTTTTCTTATAACTTGGCTGCCTAAGGTGGGGGGGGGGGGGGGGGGGGGGATGGGGGTGTTCATTGAGCCCTCAGGTATTAAATAAGTTTACTGACGAAAAATTACAACTTTCAAAATGGTTAATGTATTTGAACTAAGGCTTCGGTTTAATAATGTTGTTAATTGTTATTAGTATTGGATTGAGTGAATAAAAAATTGACAAATTACAATACAAAATACAGATGTGTTCATATACAATAGACTACTCTGAGTCCTCAACTGCAAGGCAATAGACACACTTCACAATTTTTTCTGAATGTGTGTTATGCACATGTTTGACACTGCACGCAATACTGTTTTGGTTTACTTGGACTGTTGAACTTCTGCTACTTTAATTGTCTGGTCCTCAGTTGGCAGTGTTGATTTCCTGTGGTAGTGTGTCAATCTAGTGGTGGTGTGTTAGTCTTTTGGGGGTTTATTCTCACCCTTCTCAGCAGGTCTTATGGAAATACATCCGGCACTCTATACTCTGTCTCCTGCAGAATGATTCAGTCTGCTTCAGCATTTGGTAGTAACTCGTAAGTCTGTCCATTGACTTTCATAGATCTATCCAGAAATGCTTCGATTGCTTTATTCCATGTCTGTGACAAACTGGTAACCTGTTCTGTAATGAGCTCCTCTGTAAGTCATTCAAATGCCTGTGGCTCACTTTATCCCTCACAGTACACGAAGTACATTTCTTCATCAAAATTTAATGTAAGAAATTGGCCAGATGGGACCTGATCTGCTTGCATAAGGCAAACTTAGTGTTACCTTATAAATCACTAACAGATTCTGGCACACCTACAGTTAGTTAGCCCAAAACATCAGTCAGCAAATTAGATGTGAAAGGATCTGCAGGAGGGATAGGGACATCTGACAAGGATTTTACCTGTGCTGGCTCAGCCTGTCCATGCTCATTAATGGCTAGCAAGTTCCTAGTTGCTCCTATAATGCAGTATAACTTAGCCACAGCATTGCATTATTTTTGCGCACCTCAGTTTATTGCCCAAATAGAAATTCAGTCAATTTGTGTGTCAGTGCTATTCTTGATTCTGGCATTTGTGCAATCTCCACTTAATAATACAAAACATGAAGGATAATCACCATCAACATACCATGGGTGATACAGCAAGATTAAGCCTTGACAGATTCAGAGCTCTGCTGTGCATTGTGCGAAAACTTCTACAAGTACTGCACATAACTGACCCTGTCTTTGTTAGCGCATCTTATACCCAGAAAAATTATGGCATTCATAAAAGCATTCCTTACAGTTTCTCCAACACCTTACAGACTAAAGCCTTTTTTAAGTTACAATGGATGTCCTGGCTACTACATACAACCGTAATGCTGAAAAAGGAGAGGCTGAGAGAGGGAATCACTCACCCAAATTGTAGGAAAGGTGAGATCAAAGTTGCGAAAATGGCTCTCTGCACCTCCAGTGCAAGATGACTTCTGACACCAGACATAACATCTGTGGGGCTGGACATTATTTTAGGTGGCATGTGGGGACAGTAGGTGTCAGGAGGCTGTCAAACTGTCACCCCAGGTGTGGGAGGATAGTGGCTCAGTGAGTGGATTTCTCTCTGATGCTATTTGGCATTTGTAAAACAATTTTGAAACACTAAACTTTTTCGGCAGGGCAGCTGTAATGTCTACAATATCTTCATCTCCGTGAACTAAAATGTTGTTCTACTGCGTGACTTCACGTGCTTTGCCCCACTTGACAAATTACTGTTGATGGTGTATGTGTTCTTACTTTGTTGTATCAAAATATTATTTCATGTTGGAACACTTTGTACCAAAATGCAATCAGAACTTCTTAAAGAATAATGAGTTTCAAATGACATGCAATTGTTAATGTCATTAGACGATTTGACATTTCTTTCAGAGAATAGAAATGCCCCTGCTAATTCATCAAAAGAAATGAAGCTTTTCTTATTTTCCACAGGTGTCTGCATATGTACAAAAGGTTTCTGATGTCTTACACGGGAAGGGAATGTGGCTGGAGATGAGGCATTTTCTGCATTTGAGACACCCAGTGTTTGACATAAGTGATTAATCCTGGCCTTTATCTGCAGTTCATAATTACTCTCTTGTTAAAGCAGGTGAATTATCATCCTGGGAATGGCTAGTATTAATTGGCTATCTCTCAGTAATGCTGTGGATACCATAATTCCCATTTTTTTGTTTTGTAAGGAGGTGAACCATGACGAAATGTCACTGTTGGGTCTCCAAGTTTCCTCATAGTCCGTAGCTCATTCCCTTTGAAATTCCTCATTTGCACTCTGCTGTTTTTTTGCCCTAGTCAGACTGTGCTTTGGCACTGCTGTGGCTGGCTGCCTGTCGAATTTGTGAGAGAGTTTTGGTCTGAAGGAGGAACTCTAATTGTGGACATCTGAGAGCATACGGGAGGCCACGCAATTTTGTTGATGTCTGGCGTGACTCTTGTCAGGTGTGATGCATTGTTAAGACTGTGATACCCGCCATGTTACTGTCTGTCACAGATGGATCAAAGGGGATGAGGCCTGGTTGTCCATTGAAACTCATATCCTCTGGCTGTCATCAAACTTACGCTAAGACATTTTGACCATTATTTTGTGTTACCTGAAGCAACTGGGGATTCCACCATCTGCAGTAATTTGGCAAAGATTGTTTGTTTTATTGGCATGTAAATGACTGAAGAAGGAGTAGTTTATTTAATGTTCATTTTATGCTTGTGTTCTGCTTGTACTGTTTATTAGTGTAAACTGGAATCTCACCTTTGTCTGTAAAATTTTGAGCACATAGTCAAATACTGAATCCAAGTAGTGACTTTCAATTAATTAACTGGATTCTTCCTTTCCTCATCACCATGTATGTTAAATGGCAAAGTAGAATTGTAGAAATTAACTTGCTACCTCTTTTGCATGGCTTCAATAATGGAGCCTAACCTGATAAATAATTAAGGCTTGTGGTATACAAAGGTATTTAAGTATGTTGTTTTAAAATATTATCTGAAATTTGTCAAAGGGCATCACTTTGAGCACGAGATGTGAATGCTATGTTTAGTATGTAGTGCTGGTATCACAGTGGATGTTCCTATAAAGGGCCATTTTACCCAGTGATGTTAAGAAACGTTTGTTTGCAACAATTTGTCAATTTGTTGGGCTAGTTGATTCTGGGGTGTGAATGGATGTGCTGGCTCATTTGTCATGTAAGGGAATACTGTGAGTTTTGATTACTTTCTGACCAGTGCTGTTGCTCAACACCTGTCTTTAAATATACCGCTATCCTAGTTAGCATATCTTGTGAATATTTTAAATTAATCACTGCTCAATAGCCCAAAACAGTGTGTTGGCCATCAGAAGCTGTGTGTGTGTTACTTATTCCTTTATTGTAGTCAATCTATAAGTATGCTACTCTTAATTTGTTATTCTAGGTAGCCAATAAGTTGTCATTTTTGGGGTATTTAGATGTGCGTGTGTGTGTTTGTTTTTGAGTCGGTGTTTTTGTGTGTCGCTGTGTCGGTGTTTTTGTGTGTCGCTGTGTCGGTGTTTTTGTGTGTCGCTGTGTCGGTGTTTTTGTGTGTCGCTGTGTCGGTGTTTTTGTGTGTCGGTGTTTTTGTGTGTCGGTGTTTTTGTGTGTCGGTGTTTTTGTGTGTCGGTGTTTTTGTGTGTCGGTGTTTTTGTGTGTCGGTGTTTTTGTGTGTCGGTGTGTCGGTGTGTCGGTGTGTCGGTGTGTCGGTGTGTCGGTGTGTCGGTGTGTCGGTGTGTCGGTGTGTCGGTGTGTCGGTGTGTCGGTGTGTCGGTGTGGCGGTGCTTTTGTGTGGCGGTGCTTTTGTGTGGCGGTGCTTTTGTGTGGCGGTGCTTTTGTGTGGCGGTGCTTTTGTGTGGCGGTGCTTTTGTGTGGCGGTGCTTTTGTGTGGCGGTGCTTTTGTGTGGCGGTGCTTTTGTGTGGCGGTGCTTTTGTGTGGCGGTGCTTTTGTGTGGCGGTGCTTTTGTGTGGCGGTGCTTTTGTGTGGCGGTGCTTTTGTGTGGCGGTGCTTTTGTGTGGCGGTGCTTTTGTGTGGCGGTGTGTCTATATTACCATTGAACTGTACTTAATGTCATATTGTAAATAAAATAACTTATTGGAGGTTGTCGCTGTAAGGTGTTGTGGATGGAGCACTTTCTGATGTTCGTCTTGTTCTAGTCGATGTGTAAACATGCTAATTACTTTCTCTTTACATGGAGTGTGCCTGCCTTGATGTTATAAGTGACTAAATGTGCCTATGCATATATTTATATTTATGGGAGAACTTAAAGTGAGTTCCCCTGTTGAACTATAACTGTAGTGCATAAAGATGTTTATTATTTTTCTAGTTCTATTAACTGTCAAGTGTAACATGTGACATTTCCTTGGTCTGTTATCAAATGCCATAATAAATGCAGATTGCTGTGAAGCAATGTGCTATTTCAGTTGTTCCCATGATTTCTTAACTTCGCATTTCTTAATCTAAACACATAATATTTAATTGTTTAAATATTGGAGGGAGACATGTGTCCCACGTGGACCACCATCTTTCTGCTATTCGGGTCAGTGTTACATTCATAAATTCACTGCATAGTGATCTGGTGGAGGCAGGTTGTTGTGTGTTTCAAATAATGTCTTGTAATTTTAATATCGTAATTAAGGTCAGTCAGTCCATTCATAAAATAAGAATGTAATGCCAGAGTATCAGGTCTATGGTGAGGTAACTTTCCATGAGCTCCTGCTGTGTGAATTTTATGGACTCAATTGTGGATGAAAACATTTAGATGTGTATGCGTTGCGTAGGACTTTGATTAACACTGCTGGATATGCCTCACAATGGCATTCACACAATTGAGGTCGAAGTTCTCTCATAAGCAGCATTGACAAACATTGTCTGAATAAGCTGTACATCAGGCATAATATATTTGTAACATTTGTTGCTCATGGAGTTGGTGTGTGTTACCTGACTGAGTGATGTAGCAGTACAGTAATATATAAACAGAAGATATTTTAGCAGAGTGGAGTTACCAGGAGGATATTGGCCACTATTATAAAGTGAAACACCCTGTTTGTTCCTTCAAATGGTGTGAAGTTAACATAAATAGAATTAAACACAAGTATCAATGTCGTCATAACTGTCATGTGCGTCACGTCTACTGTGCAGCAATCCATGTTAATTTCAGTATTAACTGTATTTTTCTTACTTATCACTTCTTTTTCCATGTGTTTTTGCTTTTACGACGCTTTAATTGGCGAGTGCTAGTAATAATGTACCATAGATTTCCTGTTTGTTTTGAATACAGTCAGAGAGAGTCCCTTTAGTCAGCCATAGTACCTGTAGTGCTAGTGTTTGTTTTGAATACAGTCCAGAGACAGGTAGTGCTATTTTCATTCTTTCTACAAAAAGTGTCTAGTAACCACAGTTCAGTCAACTATCAGCTGCCTTTAGTGAGTTAGCAGTGTAGTTAAAAGTTTATCAACTCTCTACAGTAAATTGATTTCTTAGGATGGATAGGATGTGTGACTGCTGTGTATGGACACTGGAGGAGCTGGCCACTGTTCGCGGACAGTTGAAAGTGTTGATTGGTGCAGTCAGCTGTCTTCAGGTTGCTGCCTCAGTGGAGCTGCAGTGGGGAGTCTGGTGTGTTGCATGGTACACCCCAGGTGTTACATGCTTCACCCACTGTCCCTGCTGTCGAGACATCTTCATGGGTACCAGGTGCGGTTGGGCCACCCTCTCCCCAAGGGGAGTGGCAGGTTCAGCAGCATTGGCAGTGCACGAGGTGGAGGGTCAATGTGGATGCTGACCATGTGGCATCGCCCGCTCTGCCTGTGAATGGACATGTGGCTGCTCCTTCAGCAAGGTCTGAGCAGACACACGGGTGGAAGGGGTTTATTAGTGATTGGGAGCTCTGATGTTAGGCAGGTGATGGAGCCCCTTACAGAAATAGAGGAAAGCTCGGGGAAGAAGGCCAGTGTTCACTCTGTCTGCTTGCCAGGAGGTCTCATCCGAGATGTGGAGGAGGCCATGCCGGCGGAAATAGAGCACTAGGTGCACCCACGACTGCAAATTGTTGCTCATGTCGGCACCAATGACTTCTGCCGTCTGGTTTCAGAAGTCATCCACAGTTCATACAGGCAGTTGGTGGAGTTGGTGAAGGTGTAATGCCTCGCTCGTGGGGTGGAATCTGAGCTAACTATTTGTAGTATAATTCCCAGAACTGATCGCTGTCCTCTGGGTTGAAGCCAAGTGGAAGGCTTAAACCAGAGGCTCAGATGATTCTGCAGAGATGTGGAGAGCAAATTTCTTGACCTCTGCTATTGGGTGGAGAAATGTAGGGTCCCCCTGAATAGGTTAGGCACGCACTACAAGCAGGAAGTGGCTACAAGGGTAGCAGAGTACGTGTAGAGTGTACATGTGGGATTTTTAGGTTAGAGAATTCCCTCCCTAGGCCCGACAAGACGCCTCCTGAGATGCGGCAAGGTAGGAGTAGGCAAAATGCAACCGGGAATAACAATATTAATGTGCTAATAGTAAACTGCAGGAGCATCTATAGAAAGGCCCCAGAATTCCTCTCACTAATAAACGGTCACAGTGCCCACATAGTACTAGGGACAGATAGTTGGCTGAAACCAGATGTAAACAGTAATGAAATCCTAAACTCAGATTCGAATGTATACCACAGAGACAGGCTGGACAGTGATAGTTCTCGGTGGAGATTTTAATTTGCCGGATATAGACTGGGAGACTCAAATGTTCATAACGGGTGGCTGGGACAAAGAATACAGTGAAATTTTTTTTTAAATCTGTAACTGCTCCCTGTAGTTTTCAGATAAACAGAGAACCAACTTGTGGCAATAACATATTAGACCTTCGGTGACAAACAGACCTGATGCGTTTGAAACAGTTAATGCAGAACAGGGAAGCAGCGATCATCGTGTGGTTTCTGCATCGATGATTTCAGCTGTAAATAGAAATATTAAAAAAGGTAAGAAGATTTTTCTGTTCAGTGAAAGTGACAAAAAGCAGATTTCAGAGTACCTGATAGCTCAACACAGAAGTTTTGACTCAAGTACAGATAATTTTGAGAATCAGTGGACAAAGTTCAAAACCATCATCCAATATGCGTTACATGAGCATGTGCCAAGCAAGATCATAAGAGATGGAAAACAGCCACTGTGGTACAACAACCAAGTTAGAAAACTGCTGCAGAAGCAAAGGGAACTTCACAGCAACATAAACATAGCCAAAGCCTTGTAGACAAACAAAAATTATGCGAAGCAAAATGTAGTGTGAGGAGGGCTATGCAAGAGGTGTTCAATGAATTCGAAAGTAAAGTTCTATGTATTGACTTGGCAGAAAATCCTAAGAAATGTTGGTTTTATGTCAAAGCGGTAGGTGGATCAAAACAAAATGTCCAGACACTTTTTGACCAAATGGTACTGAAACACAGGAAGAGAGACTAAAGGCCGAAATGTTAAATGTCTTTTTCCAAAGCTGTTTCACAGAGGAAGACTGCACTGTAGTTCCTTCTCTAGATTGTCACACACATGACAAAATGGTAGATATCGAAATAGGTAACAGAGGGATAGAGAAACAATTAAAATAGCTCCAAAAAGGAAAGGTCGCTAGACCTGATGGGATACAAATTCGATTTTACACAGGGTACGTGTAGGAACTTGCCCCTCTTCCTGCAGCGGTGTACCATAGGCCTCTAGAAGAGCAGAGCAATCCAAAGTATTGGAAAAGGGCACAGGTCAACCCCATTTTCAAGAAGGGACTTTGAACAGATGTGCAGAACTATAGATCTATATCTCTAATGTTGATCAGTTGTAGAATTTTGGAACACGTATTATGTTAGAGTATAATGACTTTTCTGGAGACTAGAAACTACTCTGTAGGAATCAGCATGGGTTTCGAAAAAGACGATCGTGTGAAATCCAGCTTGTGCTATTAATTCATGAGACTCGGAGGGCCATAGACATGGGTTCCCAGGTAGATGCCATGTTTCTAGACTTCTGCAAGGTGTTAGATACAGTTCCCCACAGTTGCATAAAGAACAAAGTAAGAGCATATGGACTATCAAATCAATTGTGTGATTGGATTGAAGAGTTTCTAGATAACAGAACACAGCATCCCATTCTCAATGGAGAGAAGTCTTCAGATGTAAGAGTGATTTCAGGTGTGCCACAGGGGAGTGTGATATGACTGTTGCTATTTACAATATACATGAATGACCTTGTGGATAACATTAGAAGTTCACTGAGGCTTTTTGTGGATGATGCTGTGGTATATTGTGAGGTTGTAACAATGGAAAATAGTAGTGAAATGCAGGAGGATCTGCCACAAATTGACACATTGTACACGGAATGGCAATTGAATTTCAATGTAGACAAGTGCAATGTGTTGTGAATACATAGAAATAAAGATCCCTTATCATTTACCTACAATATAGCAGATCAGCAACTGCAAGCAGTTAATTCCATAAATTATCTGGGAGTACGCATTAGGAGTGATTTAAAATTGAATAATCATATAACATTAGTCATCGGTAAAGCAGAGGCCAGACTGAGATTCATTGGAAGAATCCTAAAGAAATGCAATGCGAAAACAAAGGAAGTAGGTTACAGTACACTTGTTTGCCCACTGCTTGAATACTGCACAGCAGTGTGGGATCCATATCAGATAGGGTTGATAGAAGAGATAGAGAAGATCCAGTGGAGAGCATTGTGCTTCATTACTGGATCATTTAGTAATCACAAAAGCCTTATGAAGATGATAGATAAACTCCAGTGGAAGACTCTGCAGGAGAGCCACTCAGTAGTTCGTTACGGGCTTTTGCTGAAGTTTTCAGAACATACCTTCACCAAGGAGTCAAGCAGTATATTGCTCTCTCTTATGTGTATCTAAATAAGAGACCATGAGGATAAAAGCAGAGAGATTAGAGCCCACACAGAGGCATACCAACAATCCTTCTTTTTATGAACAAAACAAGACTGGAATAGAAGGTAGAACCTATAGAGGTACTCAAGGTACCCTCCACCACACACTGTCAGGTGGCTTGAGGAGTATGGATGTAGATGTAGATGTAGATGTAGAGCATCTCATAGAAAAAAACTTACAATCAATCTTGGTATACTCTAGAAGTTACTATAAATGACTTTAATCCTTTTTTCGTCTTTTGAAAAAGAAAAGAAAGATTTTACTGACATAGGGAAACCTTTTTAGAAATGCAACAATCAGTCATTGCCATGAGCTAGTGTAGTTGTACATGTACAACATTCTCTCTTTATTCTTGCGAGATGGATCCTAAATCTACTGTACAGAAGTGAACATTCATTATTAAAGTGGACTGATGTCACCTTTCTTTCTGCCTTGATCTTTCAGTTAAAAGAAACTCCACCTCAGTAATGTGGAATGTTATTGATAGGTCACTTCTTAAAAAGATCCGTTATCAGAGCCTGTGCTACTTTCAAACCATTATATAGCACAATGCCTCTGTGTTCAAAATGGCTCTGCAACAGCTTTAACTGATATAGTGTGTCACAGGAAATTCATATACTCCTGGATGCACAAATTGTTTCCTTGATATCAACACAAACTTTCTTATCTTTTACACCATAATCTTATCTCACAGCTCAAATATACATTTCAGATTCTTTGAGAGATGACAGTCTGAAGTGACCTACTAGTCATAACTGCATAGAAATTGTAATTCACTGGTTGCTTGTGGAACCTACAAATAATGACAAACTGAACACTGAATGTGAAACGAGTGCTATGTCCTCTGACAATAAATGCAGGACCTCTTTGACAACACCTGGTCAGCATTTAAATTCTTCTATTCATTTGTGAATTGTTGCCCTCTATGGCAAAAGAATTTCTCACATTTGCAAGTAAGCATACGATTTTGGAGATACAGCTCTTAAAATTAATATGTGGGCAATGTCAGGTGAATTTTGCATTACACTATATTTCTGTGTAACAGATTTGATATACATGCAGGTCTAAAAATATTTGTTTTGCTTCTCAATGCTATTATTAGCATACACATTCTCATCCTTTGCCTAATGATGAGGAGGATTCCTCCTTTGGATAAATATATAAAATACTACAGGGCCATCATTTGCTTGTTGCTTACAATAGAGCATGATCACCATACGCCTCAACAAGCATTCGATGCGACTCTAAAGCACTTTTTTTCAAATGAAAACAAAAAATTAATGCTTTCCGCAAATCATCACTTTCTTGTACAAAATTTGACATTGTTAACATGATGAAAACATATGATGTTAATTGTTCAGTGACTTGATGTACACTAAATATCTTCAACAGATGTCATACCAAACAAAAGAAAAAAAGTAAGGCTTGTTCACAACAAATATTCCCTATCAACACATTTGTATTCTAATGCTCATTTCTTACCGGTACACGTGGTATCTGAATGTAAAATCTACAATTGTAGAAGTTGCACCCCGATTGCTGTAGGTTAGGTCACAGAGATCAGAAATACTACAAAGAAATGTAAGTGTGCATCTCTTGCCAAATTTGGAAGCATGTCACACTTCTAACTGGAAATCAGCCTACAAAATGTAGATTGGAATCACTGCGCACAGTTACATAAACTGTGCCTCCCCCACAGTTCACTTCCCAGTCGCAGCTGCCAATTGCACTTGATGCTGGAGGAAATGAGCTGTTGGTACCAATCTGATGACTGATACTGCAGCCATTACAGACTCCAATTTCAGATTGTAAGTTGAGCCTTGGGCAGTTCAGTGACTCTTGTCCCAGAAGTCTGGGAATGAAGTTCTGGTGGGGAAGTAGGAGGGACTTCCAGCAAATGACGTCTTGGTGAGAAGGGTTGGAGGAGAAGTGATTATATGCAGAGTGGTAAACTGAGAGCTCTGTGTCTTTCACCATGGTGTAATTTTAATTGGTGGAATACTGATTACTTTTAGTGCCAACCAGTGACATGCCTTACTATGTGCTAGCCTCCCTTACTTACTCAGATTTCAGGTGGTTGACCAGTTAAAAAGTAAGTTAGTCTGAAGGCTCTGAAATGTGTATGATTTACTAACACTCTGTGCCTTCTTTCGTACAGTGGCCAATACAGTTATGTACCTGTATGCACAGCTACATTCTCTTCTCCCACCCTGAGGTTATTTATGGGAACTAATAAGAGCTGTCTTGAAGTTCTTTTAAATATTTATTCACTATGTCACCACCTGGATGAATGTCAGCACATATCACACTACAAAGTAGTTCCAAGTTTGTGTTCCTGTAGCATTCACTAAGAATGCATCTTAATAACTGACAATTTTTGGCGGAGTTTTAATTCTCAGTGTTCCATTCCGCAAAAGCAGTTCCTCCAAGACTTCGGCCATTAGGCAGCAAACATCCAGTTGACATGCTTGCTAGAAATGGGCTCTGTAGTCCTGCAATACTTAAGATGTAGCCTGCTATGTTTGGGGACAAACTACACTGTTGGGCCTTCCTCTTTTATCCCAGTCAATAAACCCCTACTGTGAAAGACTTTGTTTACCTTGCATTTTCCTTTGCACAGCGAGCAGAGTGTTGGCTCTGCAAATAGTAGTGGCATTGGACTCACCGTTATTTTCAGCCTAAACTGCTTCTTTCTCATCCTCATTGGCATTCATCTTGCCTTCAGAGTGGCCTCTCACTTGGCTATGTCAGAGTGGCACCTCACTTGGCTAAGCATGCAGTTTAACATAGGGAACCAAAATCTACAATGTAGTGAAAGAAAGATTACTGCATATCATGAAGAAGACACATTAAGCAGGAAATGGGCACAATTAAGACACTGGCACAGACCTTTTGGCCACAGCCTTCACAGGTAAACACACACACACACACACACACACACACACACACACACACACACACACACACACACAGCAAAGCCATTTGTGTGTCTTTTAATTGTGCCTGTCTGCAACTCTACAAGTTTTACTTGTGGTAAGTAGCAAACTGTCTTTTCCTACATTATTGATATTCCTAAGTGGAGTGTTTGTTTGAAATTAATATCTAAGTTGTTACATATTGGCAATAGTTAGCAATAATGAATATTTCACTACCCAGTGGAGATTAAGTTATTCCAATTTAATTTGACTGTATCTTGTGTGTTATACACAAGTTACAGGACAGTTTGGTTAAAATGGTCACAAAACACTGTCACATCCTCTCAGAACCATTTCTTTCTTTGCCTCCTTTACCATATGGTTTACAATTAAAATCTGTCCGCATCTGAAGAACCTTACATATTACGCACTTTGTCCCACACTGTTTTCGAGATGTAAGAAGATTGTTAATGAACAGAACATGACATCCTTACCTCATGTGTAGCTCGGTCGAAGGATCCTAGCTCAGTAAGTGAGCAAGAAATCTTGGGTGATGAGTTCAAATGTCTTTTCTCAAAACACAGTTTTCAAACCTTAACACCATAGAGCTACCAGTTACTCTCTGTAAGAAGTGGTGGACTACAAAGTGGTGCAGCAGCTGTTGTCATAGGAAATCTGGACAGGAACAGAAATGATTAACAAACAAGAAAACAAACAGAAGATTTACTTAACTTTAATTTCTCCAAGTGGCTTGTTACAAATAATGCAGTGAGAAATAGCGTCAATGACGGTGCCGTAGCCGTGACTAGATGACGTCTATGTAGTATGGCGTAGCTAGGAGGCTCAGAGTGCAAGTGGGTCATGTCGTTGCCACTGGCTGTTGTATATTGTGGCAGCAGAGGGAGCCCAGACATGCTGGATGTGTGGTTCAGTGAACGTGGACCGTTGGATCCAGCAGATTCTGCAAAACTGCAGTTGTTGTCTGACAGAAACTTAAATTCCATTGCAAACTTTATGATTCCTGTTGGGTGGTATAGATACATGATACCTCACAGGTCTCTCTCCTTTTGCACCACTGAGATTCATTACTGCCTTGATCTAACCCTAAAATTGTTCACGTGACAGGACACAGTCACAATATTACCTGCCGACATATAGTCTAGGTAAATGTAATCTGACATGGAAACTTCTTTTCCACAGCAGTTTCTTCAACTTTCATTATCTGTCATGAGCGGATTGGTGAAGTTCCTTCATTGTTATACCCACTGAACGTGACATCACTGATGACCACAACACTACTTCATGTGAGACAGAAAGACTTTATCAATAAAAATAATCAGAGTGAACAAAAGAGAATTTGTGTGTTCCAAAAGTGTTTCCCGTATGTCCTCATAAAATAGAAAATGGGTTCTGCTATGTCTGCTCTGTTCTACTCTCATCTGTTGCATCAACTACTGCTCATGTTGTTACTGCAGTGAGGGACTGTCTCCTCTAGGATTATTTTCTGGGTTCTCAAGCATAACCCTCCACCATCTTCATGCCTCTTTGTAGCACAAACCTACTCCCGTAACTGTTATAATGACTTTGTGAGTTCCAGGGCCTTTGTCTCTGAATGATCCCCAGTTGTGACATCCTCTCTTCCATTACCTGTTATTTGGTGTGTTTGGCAGGGGGCAGACCTCTGGTAGCTTTGGTTCTTACTTGTGATTTGTCAGTTGCTAGTCGAGATTGTCAAGCTCTATCTTCTATATGGGGCTTTGGAATGTTTAATCCTCATCGTTGCAATGACTTGAAAGCCTAATGTGCCTTACCCCTACAGATATCTTTGTCATATGTATGATAATCAGCTCTGCAGGAGTATATGCTTCTTCAGAAAGAGTGATCTTTGTTAAATTGTATATCCAAAGAAATGGGCAGCACTTAAACAATGAGATCGTTTGAAATTTCTAATCCTGGTGTTGTGTTTGACATGAACTTGCATTGCTTGTTACCAGAAGGCAGAAAGCAAGTCTTGACAAGAATCTTTAGAGATGTAATGCTCATAAGCAAGAGGACGGATACTTATAGCTGTCAGTTTCTCTTACTGATACATGTGCGGCAACCTCAAGCTTGTGATTGATGTATCTTTGGGGAGCCTGTGGGCAGTATGACTGTTAAGGAAAAGTATGAGGATGCATATCATTATTGGCATTCCAAAACACCTGATGCTTACAGACCAAGAGAGAGTGAGATTTCTGTAAAAACAAACAATCTTGTTCGTGCAAGTTTTCCTCATCTTTTGTATTGTGTTATGACTATTTTGCTTCTGAAAATGATCCTAGTCATGGGTATGCTTATTCAAGATCTTGTAATTTTTTATGTCAGATTAGAACTGTCACTAGCATGTCTACCTGTTGTTCTGGCTTTCTCTACTGATGTCTTGAAGGGCTACTAAGTTCTGTGTTCAGCATGCAGCTCAGAGTTTTTGTTCCATCTCCTTTGTTTGGGTTGGAAAAATTCTGATGCTGGGAGGGGACTTGTACACCTGGTGTTACAGGACTAGCATTCTCCTGGTATTGCTGCTGTCTGTCTTTAACCACCTCAGAATGCTAGGACACTTATAAGGCCTTATCTCAAACAGTTGTAGGAATTTGCAATATCCTGCTGATTTTGTTTATTACCATGATATTGACTCACAAAGTGAAGTCCAATCAAGAGGAAAGTCTTTCTATTATTCAATATACCTCACGTTAATATATATATTTCCCATGTGGAAGTTTCTTTCTATTTTATATATATATATATATATATATATATATATATATGTTGTCAGTAAGCTAATCACTCTCCAAAGCGAGGATGAATGTTCCAGTGTCAATCTCATTTCTTGTCCTGACATGCAAGATATGTGAAGTGGATTCCTCATTCCTTTAATTTTTCATTGAGACCCAACAGTCTAGACAGATAATGAATTGAACTGCACAAAAAGGTAAATAAAAAACATCGCCTAGCATTGAAAACTTTTTGTTTAATCCATCTAGTACCTCACAGAGAAAAGAGAATTTAGCAATTTCACTTATTTAACTACTTTTAAAACTGACCTGTACATCTGACTGCAAATAATGTGGAAGAGTAATAGGGATAAAATTGTCTGCATTATACCTGTCTCCCATTTTTATAAAGCGGCTTTACTATGGAGTAGTTGGATCATTCAGGAAACTGACTATTATTCATGGAAAAATTAAAAATATGCCTAAGTATAAGGCTAAAATGTGTAGCACAGAACTGTAATATTCTGCGAGGCACTTCATCATATCTGTGAGAGTACTCAGTCTTCAGTGATTTAATTATTGACCCAAACTCCCTCTTGTCAGTGTCAGAAAGGAGTGTTTTGGACATGAATCTCAGAAAGGCATTTTCCAAAAGAGTTTTTTGATTCCCTGTAGAAACTAAGTTTTTATTTAATCCACCAGCAATGCTCAGAAAGTGATTGTTAAATAGTGTACATATATCTGACTTATCAGTAACAGAGATATTTTTACTGTGAACTGATTTTATGTCATCGACCTGGTGCTGCTACCTAGACACTTCCTTCATGACAGACCATAAAATATTAATTTTATCCTGTGAATTAACTATTCTATTTGTGTAGCACATACACTTTGCCTTCCTAACAATACTGTTTGTAATGGACTACTGTAGCTTGATTGTGACTACTTACAACATTTTGATATAATTCCCACTGTCCTACATGGAATCTTTAGGCTACTAGTCAGACAAACAGGTTGCCTTTTATTGCTAGTACCCTATTTGAGTGTTTTGAGGGAAAGGAACTATCAAAGATAATGAGAAATGAGTTAAGGAAAGCATTATAATTGTTCACATGGTTCAAATGGTTTTGAGCACTATGGGACTTAACTTCTGAGGTCATCAGTCTCCTATAACTTAGAACTACTCAAACCTAACTAACCTAAGGACATCACACACATCCATGACTGAGGCAGGATTTGAACCTGCAACTGTAGCGGTCTCGCGGTTCCAGACTGTATCACCTAGAACCGCTCGGCCACCCCAACTGGCATTATATTTGTCATCTACGTTATTGACACTCTAAACATCCTCCCAATCTTATTATGTAATAATGTTTAAGAAACCTTAAAGTATTGTTGCCTTAGCTTTTATACATAGTTTGTAATTATATATAACCTTTGTTTGAGTACAAAAACCCTTTAGTGTTAAAATTCATGCATCGTGGTCTGGAGAGATTTCCAGAACATCATGACCACCAGCTGAGAACTTTGGTTTCACTCTGCTACACATTCATCATGATGCCTTATCAGGTGTTCCAGCCAAAGCAAGTACTAATTTCAAAAATTTGTTCAGCATGTCCCAGAAATGTTGTGTCAAACTTGGAGGGGCTGTAGAGGATGTCAAGAGGAACAAACAGAGGACAGGAAAAAGTGTACAGAAATATGTTTCAATGATGCTACAGGACATCGAAGTTACAGGCACTGGAACCCATCACTAGGCCACCCCTTATGGCAGCAAATAAGACTTTGTACACAAGCAAACTATACATGGAATGCCCCACAATATTGTTTGTTATTCAGTGATTACAACTGATTGCCACAATCGCTAGTGGATAAGATGGACTGGGCTGGTCCACAGAGAGGCCTCCTGAGACTGCAATCTGTGATTATCTTTTCCCTCAGTAGATGACAGTTTCAGACACTGGTTTCCATCTGTAGTTGAATTTTTAGAAGGTTACAGAGAATAATGAACTACAGATGGATAATGGTGTCCAAAACAGTCACCCACTGAGGCCACAGATAGTTGCTTTCGTAGGAAATTAGGCCATGCTATGTAGCACGTACCTCGACATTCTCCACTGATGATCATGGCAATCGGACACAATCACTGAAAATGATTGTCAGTGCACAGAAACAATATTAAATTGAATCCTAAAGAAATAGCAAATGAGTGTGGTACTTGTTTAGCAATATAAGTGAGCAATTAATCACTGAAATCGAACCTTGCAAAACAAACTGCCCATTATCATCTGTAAATACCATCATCCTCCTTCACTGTTTCTCTTTCCAACAACCCAGAAAGAAGCCCTGTCAATTATCAGAACTTTAAAAGTGAATTGTTCCACAGGAACAGAGGGCATCCCAGACAGCCTTATTAAAATATGTGGAGATCTCATTACTGAACCATTAGCTCACCTTTCTAATAGTCCCTTATGAAACAGAATTTTCTCCGTGCGGCTTTTTCCCCCTGCGGCTTTTTCCCCCTGCGGCTTTTTCCCCCTGCGGCTTTTTCCCCCTGCGGCTTTTTCCCCCTGCGGCTTTTTCCCCCTGCGGCTTTTTCCCCCTGCGGCTTTTTCCCCCTGCGGCTTTTTCCCCCTGCGGCTTTTTCCCCCTGCGGTTTTCGCCCCCCCCCCCCGCGCCGGTTTTCGCCCCCCCCCCGCGCCGGTTTTCGCCCCCCCCCCCGCGCCGGTTTTCGCCCCCCCCCCCCCCGCGCTGGTTCCCCCCCCCCCCCCGCGCCGGTCCCCCCCCCGCGCCGGTCCCCCCCCCGCGCCGGTCCCCCCCCATCCCCCCCCCGCGCCCCTGTATTGTAATGATCTATCAGATCAGGGTGTTAATGCTGTTCATAGAGTTATGAAGAAGGAAACTGACACTTTGGTGCCCACTCGCATGTTGTTCCTGACTTTCAATTAATTAACATGTCCTACCAAGAAAAAGGCAGGCTATGAAGTCAGCTCTGTGCACCCTTAAATTCCCAATCAATTGTCTTGTAACAAATGTCACCAGTTCAATCATACTATCACATCATGTAAAAATGCAGCCAAATGTGTCACTTGCAGTGGGGATGCACATTAGGGTACCTGTACACCTCCTTCCTCCTGCTGTGTTAATTAACGTGGTGAACATGTTGCTTCTTCTCTCTCTTGTCCCATCTATCAAGACAAGTGGGCAGTTGCCTGGAACTGTTGGCAAGCCATAAACTGAATGCCCCTTCGTCTGGAAGCTGCAGCACTGTGTTATCCTCTCCCTATCTGACAAAAAACATGGCTATGCAAACTTGTGAATTACAGTTCAGTTCGATGGTGTCAAAGTGTCTTGCCTTCAAGCTGACACTCCATCTCCCACTTCCTGGGCTGTAGATTCTACTACCTGTTCTTTGCCCTCATCAGTGAAGACGGTTGCAATGCAGCCAGCAGACCGTCAGTTGAAAAAGGATTATTCCCAAGAAGATTTCTTGCATACCTTGACTTCGCAGCCATCTGGCTCATCTGCCAATCCCCAAAAGTCAAAACTTGCCTTCAAGCTGACACTCCATCTCCCACTTCCTGGGCTGTAGATTCTACTACCTGTTCTTTGCCCTCATCAGTGAAGACGGTTGCAATGCAGCCAGCAGACCGTCAGTTGAAAAAGGATTATTCCCAAGAAGATTTCTTGCATACCTTGACTTCGCAGCCATCTGGCTCATCTGCCAATCCCCAAAAGTCAAAACAGTCATCCAAAGGCAAACAGTGTTCCTCCTCCCTGACTCACCAGTCCTCTTTAATTTGTCAGTCCCTTTCAACTGACCTGCACTGGGGAAGCTCTGTAGATCCCACTGAGTTGATGACTTAAGGTCCTCCAGTTTTAGATTCCAGTGGCCATCCTACCTCGACGGCTCACCCTAAGCAGTCATCAAGGTGAATATTTCTTCTTCATTCTCTGGTGTTCCAAAATTGTAAGGCCCTTTTACAATGGAATATCCGTGGCCTTTTGTCTAACAGGGCAGATCTCCAGCTGTCCCTGCAATCTCAATTTCCGCTGTAGTCTGTCTCCAAGAAACGAAGCTATGTCCTCGAGACCATTTTGCTCTTTCCTATCTTATTTCGCTATGGATGGACCTGTTCATGGTGGTGTCATGTTGCTTCTACAAGTTGATGCTTGCCATCACTCCTATCCCCTTGTGCACCCACCTGCAAGCAGTTGCTGCCCGTGTTTTCCTTCCCAAATCTACTATTTCCCTCTGCACCGTGTATATCCCTTCGTCTCTGCTGTCAGTAGGGCCCGATGCAGCTTTTTGCTCAGCTTCCTCCACCCTTTCTGCTCCTCAGTGACACCAGTGCCCATCATCCTCTTTGGGGCTCACCTGTTGCCTTCCCTTGAGGTTCCGTTTTGGTTGTTCTACTTAATGATCTTAATCTTGTGTGCCTTAACAATGGTGATGCCACATTTCTATCTGATACCCTGCACACTTACTCCCACTTAGACACTTCGATCTGGTCTGCCCAGCTCACTCATCACCTCGAGTGGTGTGTTCTTTCTAATACTTACTCGAGTGACCACATCAATTGTGTAACTCACCTGTTCAATCATACCCAACCCGCTCATTTGAAATTCTTTCTTGCTGACTAGAGTCTATATTCCTCCTTGGCAATCTTTGATGAATGGCCGTTTCCCAGATACAATGATCAGGTCGAGCACCTTGTGGATGTTATTCTCTTGGCTGCCGAATCATCTACCCTTGTACTACTACTTCTCCCAGTTAGGTCTCAGTCCCTTGGTGGACTGTGGAGTGTGGCAATGCAGTTGGTAAGTAACGATGTATGCTTTGTGTCTTTCACCATCATCCTATGTTAACAAACTTCATCTGCTTCATGCAACTACATGTGCAGACCCATCAAACTGCTAAGGAAAGCAAGAAAGTATGCTGGGTTTCCTTCACCAGCTCATTCAACACTTTTACCCTGTCCCCTCTTGTTTGGGGTGGGAAAAAGATATTTGATTTCTACCTGGGGACTCTGGTCTTGTCAAAGTCTTTTAGATACTCTTCCATAACTTATTGACGTTTTAGATTTGTGGTTTCTTCCTTCCTGTATTTGACCTCGCAACAGTGTTTTATCCTGGTGATCCCAGCATTGTATGGTTCTATACTGGGAGCTTATAACCTTATCTGTTTTGTGCCCTATGCCCCCCCCCCCCCTCCACCCTTCTGAAAAAAAAAAGAAAACAAATGTAAATGTTGCTGTAATACAAATACTAATCTGCCAGTACAGTACATGATCTTTCTCCTTTATAATGTCTACTCTTTTTTTTCTTCTTTATTTTTTATAATTTAATGTACAAATAATAAAATTAATGCAAATTTAATATTATATTTTGTTATACACTGACTTGTTGTAAATTTGAATCTACTATTTGTGTGCTATATGATTACCAGGACCAATAAAACTCTACTCTACTCTACTCTACTCGAAGGGGTGGCACCAGTGTTATGGAGCATCATTGGATGATGTTTCCAGTGACAGGTTCCTACCCTCAATCTGTTCCTTCTAACACCCCCTACAACTCCTCAAAGTTTGTACCAAAATTCCTGGGACAAACTGTGTATCACAATAGCAGTGTAGTGATATGAAAAATTTTGTAGGGACATATCCTACTAGATCTGGTTTCAGAGAGCATTTATCTCAGCATGTTTAAATTCTTGGGGAACATTTCTCATCTTTAGAAGTGAAGCAAAGAATTTTGTTAACCATTTCCTCATGTAGTTACCAGATGCAAAGGGAATCTCCGATGTCGGAGCATAAAGCTCCACCAGATTTTATGTTTATTATTGATGCTTCAACCTCTTCAGGAATCACGTAGCACAAATATTCAGTGCTGTAACCAGCTTCTTTCCTTTACATTTTTGTGTTCCTGTTTAATAAGTATTATTCTATCTCAGTGATTTGCTGCTTTATATGGTCCGAAAATGTGCAAAGCAGTCTCAATAAATGTTGGGCTCTAATGTTGTACATTGCACTTACAGTGTTGTACTTGCATTAAATGTATTTCTAACTGCAATTATGGACTACTGTCAGCTGTAGAATGAAATGACAATGAAAACTTGAGCCAAATTGGGACTCAAAACCAGATTTAGGGGTACTGTGAGTGGTCATCTTAAAATATGGCTATCCACATATGACTTGCAGCCAGATCCAAACTTCCATATGTCATCAGTCATGCATCTCAACCTACACACATAGGTCCATTATGTATATTCCTGTACAGATGAGATATTTATACTTGAAAGTTTCTTTTCCGATGTTGGCTGATAAATATGATATCACTGTGCCTATGTTGTTCTGAATTAAAATGCAAAAGTCCTTTGCGTATCCATCATAATTCAGAGTAATGCAGGTTACACAATATCATATTACTGTGAAACTGGGTAAGCAACTTTAAAGTCAAAATGTCTCATATGTTTGGGAATATATAATGGAATGATAAGTACAGGATGTAGACACATGTTTAGTAAGACATGGAAGTTTCGGTCTCGTTAAGAGTCGTGCGTGGATAGCCTCATGTTAAGAGGACAGCTCATGATAAGGGGGAATCCGGATTCAAGTCTTGATCTGGCACAAATTCACAATGTGATCATTTGGGTCTATGGCATATCCACATTTTAAAATATACAAAGTGTGTTTCATAATGGCTGTGTTTACCACAATGCCTGTTCTACATCTACAACTACATACATACTTCGCAATCCGACATACGGTGCATTGCAGAGGGTACCACATACCACAACCAGCATCTTTTCTCCCTGTTCCACTCCCCAACAGAACAAGGGAAAAATGACTGCCTATATGCCTTTGCATGTGCCATAATCTCTCTTATCTTATCTTTGTGATCTTTCCGCAAAATGTAAGTTGGTAAAAGTAAAATTGTACTGCAATCAGCCTCAAATGCTGGTTCTCTAAATTCCCTCATTAGTGATTCACAAAAAGAACACCCCCTTTCCTTTAGAGACTCCCACCCAAGTTCCGGAAGCATTTCCGTAACAATCGCATGATGATCAAACCTACCAGTAACAAATACAGCAGCCTGACTCTGAATTGCTTCTATGTCCTCCCTCAATCCAACCTAATAGGGATCTCAAATGCTCAAGCAGAACTCAAGAGTAGGTTGTATTGGAGTATTATAAGTGGTCTCCTTTACAGATGAACCACATCTTCCAACAATTCTACCATTGAACTGGAGATAACTATCCGCCTTCCCCACAACTGCCATTACATACTTGTCCAACCTCCTGTCACTCTGCAATGTTACGCCCAAATATTTGACGTGACTGTGTCAAGTGCTACACTACTGATGGAGTATTCAAACATTACAGGATTCTTTTTCTTATTCATCTGCATTAATATACATTTGTCTATATTTAGAGTTAGCTGCCATTCTTTACACCAATCACAAATCCTGTCAAAGTCATCTTGTATCCTCCTACAGTCACTCAATGATGACACCTTCCTGTACACCACAGAATCATCAGCAAACAGCCACACACTGCTATCCAAGAGATCATTTATGTAGATAGAAAACAACAGCAGACCTACCACACATCCCTGTGGTGCTCCAGATGATACCCTCAACTCTGATGAACACTCACCATTGAGGACAACATACTGGGTTCTATTACTTAAGAAGCCTTTGAGCTGCTCACATACTTGGGAACCAATCACATATTCTCGTACCTTAGTTAGGAGTCTGCAGTGGGGTACCGACATGCATGCATGTCCAAAGAAACTTTCAATCCTTATTCATAATGAAACAGGCACTGCAATATTGTATGATCGTTTTAGGGTTTTTTGACCTCTGTATCATAGTAGATGACTTCCCTGTATGACTACTGCAACGATGTTGTGCATAAACTAAATATTTTTCAGAAGTTGAGATTTGGTTCTAGCAATGTCTCACTGTTCAGGTGATGCTTTGTAACAGTTTGCTCTCACATCTCTGGATGTCTGACCCTGGAAAAGTACTGTTTGTTGCATGTATCTCATATAGTCAGTAGGTCTAAAACTATTGTCTGGCAGCCAACTGGTTGCTTTCATAGTGTGTAGGGTCTTTTGATAGTAATGCCTACAGAAGTGAATCAGTAATGTCCCCTGAAGTACTTACATTAACATATGTCAATTTCGAAACTATCTAGTTGTCTCACCTTAGATGAGCTGTCTATATATCTGTTACTCAACAAAGTAGAATGGGTGATTCAACAGAAAATTGTGTAGTTCAGAATAGTCAATATCTCTTGGCAGATAATGTAACTGATAGTGAAAAAGATCCTTCGGTTTAGCATCATATAAGTGAACTGCTGAGTTTTGTTCAAAGAGAATGGAACTCTTGATAACAAAACAGACCTGTGTATTCCCAGCTGTATTAAATAATATATTACAGGACATTCTTGGATGTCATCATATGTCTCTAATCACTTTTGTGAGCTAGAGAAGAGTTCCTCCAGAAGATAATTCCATATGACACGACAGTCCCCATAAGCAAAATAAGGTGCATTTGTGATCATTTCATCTTGATGCAAAAACTGCTCATCTTAAGGGGACCTGGATATCATGATTACCAAAAAATGAGGGGAGGGGGGGGGAGAGAGAGAGAGAGAGAGAGAGAGAGAGAGAGAGAGAGAGAGAGAGAGAGAGAGAATGTTTACATAATAAAACTCTGTGATTCTTTCCAATTCTAAAATTATATACTTTCTGTGGAGCCAGTAGCTCCTTCTTCAGGAAGAAGAGTTGAAGGGGTGAAGGAAAAGGGCTAGAGAAGTTTAGGGAAAGGGTACACCCCAGAAAAGTCACCCAGAACTCCAGGACATAGGAGACTTCCAGATGGTATCCAAAAGATTGTAAAAGATTGTAAAAGTTAAAAAAGTGTGTGTGTGTGTGTGTGTGTGTGTGTGTGTGTGTGTGTGTGTGTGTGTGTGTGTGTGTGTGTGTTTGTCAGTTTCATGTTTAAATGTCTTTTTGAAGCAGATGGATTGCATGAATACCTAGCTGTCATACTATTGGCAAACACAAAATCTCTTCAATGTCTCCTCATTTAATTTTTTCACTACTATTTCTATAACAACTCATTTGTGTAATTTCCCTGAAGAAGGTACAGACTGCACTACGAGCAGGGATTTATTGCAATCTATCTTTGTGTTGATTAAAATAGATTTCTGCAGTTTACTTATGTTTTTTGCATGTGTACATCTTGTAAACTTGGTGTGACTGCATATTTCAACCATTTTCAATCATGAAATGCCAGAACTGAAGAATTTTAACTGTGGCCATTAATTATACAGTAATCAAAACCGTTTTGTTTTTAGTAATCGTAAAAATGAAGTAGTTGTTACACCACACAGAAGGGAGTTCAAGCCTGAGTTTAAGCCTATAAGTTACCCAGGCAGTGCGTCAAAATGCAAGATTGAAACATCTTACCAAGAATGAACAAGAAGTTGGTAGTGTAAATTGTGAAAATTGTGTTTACATTTTAATTAGCAAGAACAAGCATTGAAAATTACTATTGCAAATACTGTCAATACTATAAAAGTGAAAAACTCTTTATGTTTAGTGAGGACATAACTAAAAGGAGGCACCTGTCCAGCAAGATTGTAATGGAGTGTCAAGTGCTTGCAAAATATAGTGAAATAAATTATCACCTCCCTTACACCACGAGATATGTCGGGTGGGAAGAAAAGTAGAAGCAGCCCAGATAATCCATGCCATATCAGAGTTTCCCAAAGCCACCTGTAAAATCTGAGAGTTGAGATACAGGAAAGCTCCTGGACTGACACTGCCAAGGTTGTGTCAGTGAGGTAAATGAACACAGATCTGACAAAAAATTGGAAGATTTCAGTGGTGATGTGAAAAGTAAGGGGGGAGTCTCTGTTGCCAGTAGGTCAGTTACTAGACGTAGTGTGCAGTACACTAGAAACCCTGGTAATGACTCTTAGGATTCTGTAGTGTTGTGGCTCTTAAACCAAATGATAAAACTGAAATTAAAGAAATGGAATGTACAGGATGTGTGATCAAGAGAATAGAGGCAAGACTTAAGAAACTCCCCAAGGATGTGACAGTAGAAATATCTGGTGTCAAAGCAGTTGGTGACAAATTAAGACTTGCCAAATCAGAAACAGGAAACCTCTTAGAATATTAATTTCCAGTCATCAGGAGAAACAGCAAAATTGTCAGTGAGATGAGGAAAGCAATGTGGGCACATTGGTTTACAGACTATCCACTGATGAGCATCCACAGTGTGGCATTTGCCCAAAGAACACACTTTATGTTGCAAGCATGATATGTGTGAAGCAAATGGACAGAAACATACATGTGCACACCCCTTGCCAGAAACCATTATGGTGGAGCTAAAGCCAATTCATAGAGACCTTTAAGATTCTAAACTTCTAGAAAAACGTTGTGTGGCAAAACACAGAAACTGAATGACAGCTTCAAAACTTGCATTTGGGTACACTTGCCAAAAAATGGTTTTTGTTGGTATGTCAGCTTTTCAGATGGGTGGGCTGGCCATCATAATATGTTATAATGCTGGAGTAACTAGCAGATTAAAAACTATGAGTGGACTAGGTGTCAAAACTGGGGATGACACGAAAAGTGGACTTGCACAAGTACACAGGTGATGTCTCACAAATGCTGGAAAAATTGTTAAAAGCATGACAGTGGACACAATAACAAAGAAAAGAAAGAAAACTACAGATGATGGTAAGGAAACTCACAATCGACAAGATTAATGAGCTGGAATATTTTGATGTGTTTTTATTGAGAAGAAGATAACATGCAAATCTTTAGTCTCAATTCCCCCTTTATCAGTGTTTTTGCTTACTTATGTATCATTATCTCATCCAGTATTAAAGCTACAAAAACAAAATTTAGCATGAACAATAGCTTAGTGCTTTCCTACACAGTGAACTACATTATTCAACAATGTATTAAATTATTTTAACTTGGAGCATGTCATATGTTCTTCAGCTATTAGGAGAAAAAAGTTTACTTTTAAAAACAACTTTTTAAATTGCAATGAACAACAAATTGGCAAATATTCCTTGTTTACTGCTTCAATAAGGTAATACTATTTCAAAAAAATAAAAAATGTTTTTGACCTTTTATTTTGAATAATGTGGAAGTACAGTTTTCCTGAAGTAAAAATTACTTGTAATCCAGTGTGTAAGATAAAAATTAATATTCATTCCACCCTGTAAACCACAATTTAAAATTAAAGTTTTTATCGTCTATAGGTTACAAGATAAAGATCAGTTTTTCTCCACAGATGTTATAGTACTCTTACTGTTTGATTAAAGTTTCATTCCAGTATCTATTAAGGTTTTTGAGTTATTAAATTTCAAAATACTAGTAAAAGTGCAGCCCACAATATCTAGGTTACTTTAATCGCTTTTAGATTAATGAATGTGATGTTCTCCTTTCCATCCTCAGTCTAAATGAATGTCCAGGAACTTGATGATCCCATATCATTCATCTGATGCTCATTGAGTTTCACTAAGTATTCCTCTGGCTTTTTGTGACTTGTAGAATGCAGAAAATATTTTTGCTTAGTTTTGAACAAAGTGAGTTAACAGCAAACCAGTTGAAACTTTTGGTAAAATGCTGTTGGTAACTGTTTGCTGATGACACTAGCCTTGTAATACAATATCTATCAAATACGGTAAATTTTTGTACTACGCCATTCATTACTGCAGGCTGATCATTAGCATAAATCAGAGGTGATGCAGGACACAGAACAGAAGGCATCTTTCCCAAAAAAAGAACACTACTCAATCAGTATTACAAAACAACTAATCCTATTAATGAAACCCAGTACCATTTGCATGTTGTCTGTCCAACAACTTCCAGAAAAGATAAAAATTTGATTCTCAACATTTCATATCATTTTTTGTTTAGATTCAGACAATAATTATACTCTTGTCATAATCTTTTCATTAAGAGTAAGTGTGTTACATGAAAGGTTCAGCTCAGTACGGAAAATTGAGAGCACTTAGTGAGCTCTGACAAACTTAAAATAAAATTTCAAATCCTCTTGCATTTTTTTAAACTTACATGTTGAACATCAAATATTTACCTTGTTAATGCTATTCTGAGGGAACTACATTTCTTACTGTTTACTGATTGGTTTGTAGTATCTGTTATTGCTTCTACTGACATAAATATATATTAATTTGGCTTGGTCATAGTATTTACCACAGTTACTTGAGCTCTAATAAATTCTAGCTTGTGAGATCATCATCATCATCATCATCATCATCATCATCATCATTACTATATGTGAGACTTTAGCACATTCTCTTTACTACCCTGTAGCTTGTGTTTTAATTCCATCATATGACAAGACAAAACATTACAAACGTATTATATTTCTGTTTTTAAGTCTTTTTATCACAAGCCTTTTTGTTATCCATGATTTCTATTGTATATTGTATAAACTTTGTTTCTATGTTCTTACACAACCATAATGTGAAGGTATGACTCCTGTTCTTTTGTCATATCAGGGGAAAGGTATTAGTTATGTTAATGACATGGTATTTTGTATATAGCTTTCCATCAATTATTGTATGATGTGTTCAGTGTAATCTTAACTTTGTGTTGGTACACAAAAACATGTTGTTACTCTTGCCCTTTTGAACACTCCTGTTTCTTTTTTCACTGTGCATAAGAGTTTGTTTCACAAATTTATTGGTTCTGTATAATATACAGCATGAGTCAGGAGGAAAGGTATAAGCTTTGAGATGTGATAGTATTACTGATTATGAACAAAAGCTTCATATGGACATATGCCCTATTGGGAATGGTTTCTGAGATAGAACACATTTAATACCACTTTTGTACATGTTTCTTTAATAACTCGAAAACAGAGCACACTGACGAAAATGTGACACAGTACACAATTAAACTAAAATAAATTTGCTACAAAAAATTACTGTCTATTTTTTGTCTAGGAGTAACAGTTTGCATGGAGAGATCATGGGAATATTTAAAATCTCATGTGATGTGCATGCACTGTAGCTTAGGTACTACTTGTAGGCAGTTTGAGGTAGTTTTCCAACTTGATAGACCATGAGTGACCTGTGCCAAATCGTACATCTAAACTTCATCTATATTAATGTGGTCCATTGTAAACAATGACAGCGAATAATACAGAAAATAACTAGAAATGCACATTAAAAGCGTTTTATCTTGGAAACCATTTGCAATAGGGCATATGTACACACAAACTTTTGTTCAGAATCAGTAATTCTATCACCTATCAATACATGTACTTTTCCTCCTAACTCACCCTGTATTTGATCTACATTAATTTTTGTGTAAAATATTATGGTTCATTTGTGAGTAGTTGCATTTAAAATTGATCATTTTGCACATAGAATAATCACAACCATTCCCAGTAGTGTTTTTAGTACTTGCCTGTTCATATTCAAATCCATCCCTTGCCCTCTTGTAATGCTGTTGTATCATTACACTGCAAAGCTCATCATATTATTTTGATGTATTTTCTTGCAATTTAATGTGATTGTGCATATACTTCTTGATGGTTGGTTAATTGAAATGGGTATTTCTTGATTCACATATTGCAATCTCTTCCTAGTGTTATATTTTTGAGAAGTGTTGGTAACACACATTTGTAATGTGTTGCTATATACGTTAACATGGCTTCATTGTATTGGACATCAGTAGCCTTAATGGTTGAGGTTCTCGTGACATTTGAGTTAGTGTCTTTTACTTACATTTGAGTTTCTGAATAGTTTCTAGTATTAAAAATGTGTAGCATATGTATGCAAAAGAATGGGTGCATATTGTATACATAGTTTGGTCAGGGGGGTGGAAAATATTAAAAATTAAAGGAAAGGGTCCCTATACTGAGCTGGGCATTTTACTGTAAAACTTTTCTACTAACGTATGACATAATATTAGGTAGAAATGGTTCTAAGTGACTATCCACATGTGAGCTCATTGTTTGTGTGATTGTTGGCCTATTGTCTTGTTGAAGTCTTGATGGTGTTAACATACTATACGTGACATTGATATTAATGTATAACTTGTAATAAATCTCTGTAACATGTGTTTACATTGTAAAATTTTAATTTGTTGAATAGTATTGTTGTCATTGTGTAAGTGGTTACTTTACGCGCTCACATGAAAGTGCTGTTAAATATTATTTATTAAATTTGACAAATAGTGTAAGAAATATCTAATCCTTAATAAAACAGTGTTTCTTCTCTTCATGCCAAATAGAAGACTATAACATGTATGACTGCTAGTAAGTTCTCAGCTGTTTGACATGGCATCCACTCAGTTACATTAGACTTGTATTTTCTTTTCTGTTGCTCTCTCTTGGCCAGCTCTAATTTCTTTCAACCCCAGCACTAGTAGACTGAGAGACCCAAGGGTGTCTTTCATTTACTAATCTTACGTATCACCTACCATAAGGGTTGGGGGGGGGGGGGAGGGGGTTGGTAGACTGGCAGTGTGAAGCCATCTCATGTAGAGGAGCAAACTCTTCAGACAAATACTAATCTTCCATGTGCTGCAGATTATCTAATAAGGCTGGTAACTGATCTTTGTAAAATGTTTTCATACTCACAGGCCTGAAAATAACCTCTTGCTCAGCTTCAATATCTGGGGATTGTGAGGCCAGAACAGGCTATAAGGAATATTCCATACTGGATGGGTGGACAGCAGTGTTTGTGTGATAGCACACTCACTCAGAATACCTCCAGTTTTAGGACAAGAGACCCTCAGTAAGAGACATCTGTCTGTGTGTAAATAAACATCCTTACTAGAAAGATGTAAGCAGAATTAAATGTTAAATGCTGCTGTTTACCAATGGTAACTGATTAGAATATTTATTTTGTTGAAATAAAACATGCCAGTAACACTGAGGGGAGGAAAGTGATTTTAACATTTATTGTTCTCATATAAATGAAATATAAACAAAATAAATGACATATAAAAAAAGTTAAATAATATTTAAATTTTCAGATACCTTATTCACCTTTCTAAAAAAGAAAAAAAAGAAAGTCTGATTTACTTATTTGACATCAGTACAGTCCTGCACCTTAGTCCTCTTCATTCCAAGACAAATGATTTTCTTTTCTCCTTTTATCCACTCTTCTCTGTGTTCTAGTTTCATTTGTTAGTATTAACAGCAATTTTCTCTTAAAATATTATTTCTATCTTCCCAAAAACTTCATTTGTGGTTACTGTTCCATTGTTGAAACATGGTATGTAATTGAGTAGACTAATTCATAAGATAATTATTCCAACAAGTACATTTTTGTTATCATTCCCAGATTATATACTTCTGTTATTATTCAATTCAATAAATAATGTGTAGCATGCGCTGAAGTATTTGAAGTTAAATTATGTTAGCAACTTCTTTTCCCAAATAAACTGTAACAAGTATGAACAGATTTCCATATAGTATGTTTGTTGTCGCTGTTTAAGTTGATACAGAACTCCTGGATACAAAAGCAAGATCACATATGAATGTAGTTATATAGCTACATAATGCACACTTCTCCCATATTTTCTTTATGGATGTGCCAAAAAATGCTGTCAAGTATGACAGCTGTTGCCCCACCACCTCCAAGGACATTCTGTTCACACATTTTGCATACCTAGTTCTGAAATTTGAGTTACTTGAAGTGTGCATACTCCAATGTATTCCTAGCACTGTATATCTTTGCAGCTTCTGAAATGTTTAAACTGGATATTATTATTTTTGCTTAGTACCACATTAGATGTCTGAGTACCACGTTTAAATTTTGCTTTTTGCAGTGAATTGCCACACTTCTGATACCACTCATGAACAAGCATCAAAGCATTCCTTTCCTACTTCAGATTTTAAAAAATTGGTACTATCTTGAACTCACTTTCTGACAGTTTGCCCACCAGGGCAATTTTGCCGTCATTGGCATTGAGTCTGTACAAGAGATCAATCAGCTGGCTCTATACACTAACATTCAGAATTAACTTTTGAAATGTGACATGTTCAGTCCTGCAGAGTGGAGCCTCTAGGTGAGTTGTAAGGGAGGGTCAGGAACGAGTACAGCAGCTGTTGTCTTCTTTTATCTGCCCTAGTAATTGCCCATTTGTTCCAGAAAGTAGCTGCATTTTCAGTACCCAGCAGGGTTGTTTTCTTTGCACTCCTTGTACTTGGCTGGAGCACCTAGAGAGGCTTCACAGTTACACAATGCCCATCGTACTTCGTACATGTTGGATTAACTGCACAATTTCTGAAGCCTTGGAAAATGCCGAGGAAAATACCCCTGCTGTGGGAACCACAGGTTTGGCTCCAAAGGTCTCCTTCAGAACGTGCCCTGAGTTTTCATATTAACTGTTATGGTGTAAGGTCATGCACCAGCATGCCAGTCGGCAATGGTAAAGACAATAGAGCTGCGGGAAGACGTCAGCCGATCACACGCTGACTGACCCCTCTCTGGTACGACGATGTGATGGCAGCAATGCCTATGTGAAGAGGATGTTAGTGCAGCAACCGATTGGTGTTGGGCCAGTCGAGTAGCAGCTTACAGACTAGTGACTCGGATAGGAGTGTCAATTCCAGTCATTTCGCTCATACTATGTAGCACAGACTTAGGATTGTCTATACTGATGAAGATTGCTTATACTGTATGTTATCCTTTGCATGTGACTCCTCTGTGTCATTGCAAAATTAAGTATTGTATCTTTTCATTTTGTAACAAAACCCATTAATAAGAATTGTTCAAGTGTCTTGTCTAGTGTACTGAGCATGCAGGTTTCCTAGACACCACACATTTGACTACAACTGTGGGGACACATTAAGTAGGGTCTGCAACTGATAGATATCCCCTGTATTTAAGACACTCTACTATAGTATCTGGGAGAAGTCATTAGTTATTAACTCATTGCTTTTCTGGTGACATGCTGTTTTCATTTGGACTACACTGTGGATTCTCCTTGGTAGACGGGTTTGCAGTGGCTTCTGCCTGTGACTTGTTGGCTCCAGATAATGGTTATGGTACAGCAGTTTCTCCTGTGTGAGGACTTCAGCTAGTTTGACACTAATACGGTGTGTATACACAGGCATTCACCAGAGAGGTGAATCCAACACACACATGATCTATCTGGTGGAAATGCTTCCCCTTGGCTTCAGTATCTAATGGCTCAACAAGGACTGTTCATGGTGTAGCACTGTGATTACATGAAAAATGCTTTGTGTCACAGATACTATGGCATATGAAACATTAATTTTACTTCATGACTTGACAAACCAAATAAGTGTCACGTCTGAAGTGTTACAGCTCAGGGAAAATAAGTCAGCGATCTAATGCAGTGAAGACCACTGTTAGTTCAGCATGCTCCAGACACTGTTGGGATTTACCAGATGCAGCGTAGATCCAGAGGTGCCGCCTTCTCCTCACTCATTCCCCTGTGACTTCCAACTTAGTTTTTGGACTGAAATATTTAATTCTTATAAATGTTGTTGATCTAATGTAAAGGGTAATAGCAGTGCGAAGAACAATGGGAAACTTTAATTTGATTTTTTTTTGTTGCATACTCTGTCCCAATGATAAGCAGCAAATTCTGCTTCAGTCATTCCCCCGCTACAGTTGCAGGTTCGAATCCTGCCTTGGGCATGAATATGTGTGATGTCTTAGGTTAGTTAGGTTTAAGTAGTTCTAAGTTCTAGGGACTGATGACCTCAGAAGTTAAGTCCCATAATGCTCAGAGCCATTTGTTTTTTTAGATTTGAAACATCAGAGTTCAGGGACATTGAATGTGGTTACCACAAGCTAGTTTATTATTCTATCATTTCTTGTGCTTATGATTAATCAACAATATTTACATAGAGCTCACAGGTTAAAAACTTAGGGATGCAAAAATGTGAGCTGACATTACTTTGCGTTTTTATCTCTCCAGTAACAGGTGTGTTTGCAGACAAATACCACTTGCATTACAGTCTTAATTTCTTACTAATAGCTAGTACATGGAACCATAAATAAACACAAACTACTACTTCCTACCTAAATTTTTGGGTGACCCATATGTTGGAGAATTGTTGAAATAAATCCTTCACTGTACCATCTTCCCAGTGAATTCTGGTATTCCTGTGTTCCTCAATCTGAATTTTCTCTCTGACTTTTGGAATATATTCTATTCATTGCCTTCATCAGCCTTGTCTCAGTATTTGGTGTTCCATAAGCCCTGATTAAAATGATTGACATTGTCCCAAGATGTGTCCTCAATGACACACATCTGTTTACGATATAAACAATCATTTTATTAGTTCCACATTTTCCCTTCAATAATTCAGGTGGGTGGCATTTTGTAGGCTTTTGGGAATGAAAGCTTATAAATCTGCTCTCTTCACCCTACCTGTTGCATCAGTTACCACCTGTGTTGTCATTGTTGTCGTTAGGATCACCCGCTAGCACTCTGTCCTAAGTTTGTGGATCTAAACTCCACAAAACTTTTCTGGTTGTGACTGTTTCTAATGAACCCTCCACACAATTTTAATGCATTTGTGGGTTCCAGGTATCCCTGAATATTGCTTAGTTATGAAATTTACACTTAGGTTGCCATTTATTTTTCCTGTATTGCTGAGGCAGGACCTGTGGTAATTTCATCCATAGGCTGAAGAACCAAGACTAGGAATTATATTTATCCTAGTCTAGTTGTTGCACAAAGCTCTGAAATGCATAAATATTGTGCTTACAATGTCTCTATAGAATAATAAGCCTTAATTGTACAAGTAACTTCGTTGAAAATATGCTTATCAGTTCTGCAGGATTACATAGAGTATCCGAAAACTGGTACTTCTGAAAAACCGTGTGTTTGAAGAAGCTGGGAAGACTGTGAAAGTCAGGTAGTTGGAAATTTCTGAGTGTGATGCTGTTGTTTGACACAAGCTCTCTTTGCTTGTGACTTGTAGAGTGAAAGCAATGCATTAAAGAAATCTCCATAGTTTTGACACTTGTATGCAGGAGGCTCAATATGAATAGCCAGCTCCTCTTCTAAAGATCTGCACACCAAAACTTAACTTTTGTCCAAAACAGCATGAGGGGTCACTGAGTAATGGAACTGTAATATCCCAATGGGAGTATGTTTATTGTTTCATCATTTGTGAACACTTGAAACTCAGAGATGAGGAAGTGAGTTTGTAGTAATAGCTTTTGGTCTTCTTCCTGACAGGTTTTCATTGAAATTAACTGTCTGGTATGTAACAGTCATTTCCTCAGTAAATAACAGTTGTAATTTCAGAAGAGTTGTCTGCTGAGATTTATATAGGTCTCCAGTCGCCAAATTTTTCAAGCATTAAATAACAAAATAGCACAGGCTGGTATTTCCTGCACTCCATTTAAGGCATTTAATTGTTTAAATCACAATATTCTCCTAGCAAAGCTGAGGCTTTATTGAACTGAATGTCATAGTGGAATGAGATGTCACATCTGACCAAAAAGTGCAGAAATCAGTACATAATTATTCAACCCATGTAAGCAGGGAAGAATCTTCTGACTGGGGAGAAATCAAAATGTGTCGTAAGAATAATATATGATGCTCATATGTATCATCTTCTGAGACATCTTTATAAGGCATTGGGCATTCCAATTACTGCTTCATTGTATATTTCTTTCCTTGTGGAGTTCATTGTGAATAATCCACTGCTGTTCAAAAGGAGCATTGATGTACATAAGTACAATATGAGATGGAAGAAAGTAACACCCATTACTCCACACATAGGTTGTCCTTAGCACTGAAAGTGGTGCACAGTGCTGCAGCAAAACAATTACATTTGTCACCCAATGATACAAAATGTCCAACAGACAACAGAATAAAATTTAAAAGCAATGTGAAAAAGCTTCTCCTTGGCAATTCCTTCTATTCCACAAACAGTTTCTGTTATTGTAATGTACAGAAAGTGGTGGACAGGAGTAAATAACACAGATCTGCACATTAAAAATGTCTTAAGAAAGTTCTGCATGTAAATATATTTACAAATTAAATTTTGATGTGACTCTAATATGAGAAGCTCACCATTTTAGTGATTTATCATGCAAAAGATCTATAGAAAATGAAACTGATGAGCAATTAACTGTTTAAAAGAACTGTTGAATCCAAATAAGAGTCCCAGAATATTTTTTCTACCATAATCCTTTAGAAAAGATACTTTCAAAATGACTACTGTCTATGGCTACTGAAGCCATACTGTGAGTAATGCTGCACGATGGGAGAAATGATCTGGATAGTGGGAGCAACAAGGTGGCTGGGAGGGGGAGGGGAAGGGGAAGGGGGAGGGACAGCAGGTTTGGAGTGGGAGATGGTAAAATGCTGTGTGTGGACGTACATGGGAACGAAGTGGAGAGAGGCTAGGGTAGGTAAGTGGAGTTAACGGGCTAGACGGGTGGCAGTTGGTGTTGTGGATGGGGGAGGGGGGGTGAAATTCTGAAAAGCAGATAAGTAAAGAGACTATGGGTGCATTGGTGGAGTAGGAAGTTGTGTAGTGGTGGAATGGGACCAGGGAAGTTGATAGGTGGGTAAAGGACAATGATTAACAGAGGTTGAGGCCAGAATGATTATGGAATGTACAATATATTGCAGGCTGTCTGCCACCTGCACAGTTCAGAAAAGCTGGTGTTTGTAGGAAGGATCCAAATGACAGATGTTGTGCAGCAGTCATTCTAAGAGAACTTTTCTACAAGATAATTTTCAGTGTTGCTTCACTAGCATGCACTCATGTCTGCTAATTATCACAAAATCAACATGTCTCAGTGTTTCTAATTGTATGTTCTGTGTTCATGCACGTAACAACTAATTCTTTTCCCACATTAGTTTTACTTGAATAAGATGATAGAATGTAATTGTAAAGTATTTAATTCATTCATCCCTGGTTGGTACTGAGATACATGCAGGACATCATTATTTTTAGAGGTCTCTAAATTTCCAAAGAGATAAAGAAGCTGTTTCATCTTGTTACTCTATCCTCTAATATTCTGATGAAAAAAGCTAGCCTTACTTTCCTGTAGATAGTTGCATATTTTGTGGATCTGTTCAGTTGTTTTGAGTTCTTTCAAAACGTGGTGCCTGTATCATAATTCTAAAGTAACACAGGTACCTCTATGGCACCAGTAAACACAGAGATGGTGAATGGTGTGATGGTATCTCATGCTACATTTTCTGTAAAGGGATCAGGCTACGTATCTTACCCTCTCTTGTTCAGGTGTTGACTGTGTTTAGTAGAACACTGTGTTCCATTTTGGACAAGGTAGTTTTACAAACATTTTTAGTTTCGTTATAACAAGCTTAAACAAGAAGTCAAACAGGATAAATTTGCAACTCATGTGTCGTTTTCTCTGGTATACCCTAGTGTCAGTTTGAAACTGTCCCCCAGATTGGCACCTTGACATCTGATTGCACAGCTCCAGTCAGGGCTGGCTGAAGCAGGCTGTGAATAGCCATGAGGACATTGTGAGCTGTCCATAAATTTCTTCATATTGTTAGTGCAGTTGAGGCTGTGCAATGTTGCTGATGATGTTCGGCACTTCACGGTCATTAACTCATTTTTGGGATCAGTACTGAGTGAGTGCGCTAAATTCTCTTAAGATTCTCCTTTTTTACTGATGAAGAAATTTGAATAGTTATCACATCTGTGTGAGATCGAGATCATAAATTTCATTCTTTGATGTTAGGAAGGTAATTATTTGCTTAAATTTCCACCTGTTTGGTGTTTCATGTCGTGAACTGTCTGCATTAACCAAGACCAGAGCAATGGCAGAGAGCTGAATGAAAAAGTGTCATGTCTGCTCCATAGCATCATGATCATCTCATCATCTAAGGCAAGAGCAGTTGCCAGTTCAGATTGCAAAGTACTGCCAATGTGTATCACTTCAGCTTATTTTCTTTTTTCTCTGGAAATAACCACAACAGAATTCAGTAACAAAATGCCAAGAAAACCTTTTCATTGCACCAACTGGTCATCAGGATACTTTTATTTTTAGTTTAAAACATTGGTAATGCAATAAACTTAATTCATTGTCAGTTTTTATTGTGACTATTGAGTTGTTATCTGCTCAATCATAAGAGGTTTCCTATCACTATTTGGTATCGTTGCATGTGACTGTCAAATAAGTGATGTTACAAAGTATCAGGAGATGGCACAGCATATAGAACCAAATGAATTTTCATGTCACCTCATAGCATTGGTATAAGATGAGCGTCACAAACATTTGGCTAAGTAACTGTCCCTAGATCAGCTAAGAATTTGCAACATCAATGCAAGTATTTGGCAGTGCTGTGATAGTGTACTTACTTCTGCATGTGGTCCTGAATCATTTCGTTAAATTCTCTAGGAATTCCCTTTGAATTTGATGTCTTGTGCTATATATTCTCATGTAAGATGACAGGGTGAGACAGGAAATTTCATTTTTTGAGTCTGGGAATGCTGTACTTCACATAAGTAACAATAACAACTCTAACTTTGCATTATGAGATTGAGTGATCAATATTGGAATGAGAAAACTAGTTTCGAGCAACATCTCGTTGGCTCAGTTGTTCCACACGAGTCCTACACTGCAACAGCACTGTGAGTTTCTGCTCTAATTGTGGTTCAGGCCACTTCACACTAAATTATTATCTTCCATTTTGTTTAAAACTAGAATGACCTAAGGGGGGGGGGGGGGGGGGGGGAACATTGCTACTACATCGTCATCAGCATTAGGGGAAATGGGAGCAGGATGGAGAGGTTAAGGTTAAGGTTATCATTAAATAAAGTGGGCACCAGTGTTATTTCTTTTAAATAATTGATTTTCAGGCTTATTAGACATCATTTGTGTAATTTGGGAAAGAATAAATAAGTAACAATATATACAAGGGTAGTTGCTACTCACCATACAGTGGAGATGCTTAGTCCCATTTGTGCTATAGAGTGAGTAGCATGTGCCCTTTTCATTAAGTTGTTACATTCCATCTTCAGTTTTCCATTATTTTACAAGCAATTTTAACAAATGTGCACATTTTCAATACTGCCTGCTTGCAGGGGCCATGATATAAAGCTCATAAGGGCATAATGCAAATGGTTTTTTATCACCAATAATATTTAAAGTGCAAGGGAAAGTAATACTCTGAAGTCTGAACACGATTCAAAAAGCTAATTATTTCTTACTAAGCATAAACACAAGTTTAAGAAATTACTATTGTCATATAAAGGGTGAGACAAATAAGTGGCATGGAGAGCAGAGTCCCAGCATACAAACACTGGAGAAAAGGAAATACTGTACCAACTGAACTACAGCAGATGCTGAAAGTGACCACTGTTCATCCCATGGCACAGAACCTGGATTTCTGGAATTTCATCCGAAATGTTCTGCTACAGTTTCTTAAGACTATGAAGGTTGTTATGGTACACCTTACACTTGTGGTCTCCTCACACTAAATAATGACACACTCACAGATCATATGAACTTAGTAGCCAGCTAGGACCATGACCAGACTGACCTCTGCTAACTACACTGTCAGGCATGAAGACTGTGCAGATGAGATCCGAGGTTCAACCAGCTGTGTGAGCAGTTGCTCAGTCCTGTTGGAAGTAACTGTAGGTCTTTTCCTCCTCTAATAATGCTGCCACAAATTGTTTAAAAATGTTCACAGTGCTATGCACAGTTGTCAGTGTCTGATGAAAGGAGATTGGACAACCTTCTTATCATGCAATAGTGTTTCATGGAAGCTACACAGATTCTTCACTGCCCATAATGTATGATACTGTGAGTTGACATAACCACTCAGGTGAAACCATACTTAATCAGAAGTAAAAGACAGATCCATGTCCAAGTTGTTAATTGTTCTCAGTGAACAGCCACTTACAAAACTGGAGGTGCTGAGAAGCATCTGCTGGTTTTAATGCAGGAACAGCACACAATTAGGCAGGGATGTGTGTGCAGGTCCAGGCAGAGTATTTCTCTGTGTGATTGGTATGATACACATTGTTTCCATGATTTTCTTGTCACATAACTTTCCATAACAAACACTTGCTACTCCACTGTGAATACCATTATCTCCTTTGCACTGCTCCACTCACACTGACACAGCCTGCACTCACTGTGAATGTGTGTGGATCACATGGAGGGCATACATGTGGTGTGCACATCACAGAACATGTATAAGATGAGGCATTAGTAATGACTGCACATTTTTACTATTTGCTATCATCTTTGAGCACAGTTGGACTTTGAGAACAATTTACATGTAGCTTTCTTCTCTTAACTTACTTTTCTGGCAATTTGCTTTTAATCACCAGTATTTATGTCTGTAATTCAAGTCATGAGCTCTCAGTCCTGTTTATGGTTTATTTTTTCTTTGTTCCCTCTTACTAAATTATGCTTCAGTTCTAGATGTTATGATTTCATTACTGCCGTAAAATATTTGATAATACCCTCCTCTGTATCTTGTTTCAGGGAAACTATTGTTTGTTGCTGCCTTTGTAACATGTTATTTTCTTTGGATTCCATACTGGTAGCATGTAAAATTCATTGACAGCATGTACACTGGCCTTAATCATTCACATTTTTCAGGTTTACCTCGATGCATTTGTTGGTACAGTAATTGAAGTTGACACCCAGAATACCTCCTCTAACATTTTTTGAGCAGATGATAGAGAAGTTCGGGTTGAATTTCATCAAAACTTTGGGATCATTATTTTCTACATTCTTACCCAGTGGCTTTACCATCAAATGAGAAAAATTGACCAGTAGATTTGTTCCACTGAAATTTCAAACCACAATCTACACACAGCAATTCCTGTCAACCCAGCAGGCAACATTTACACTTACCAAACACTGCAACACAATTAACTGCTTAAAAATAGAATTCAGTCACTTAACACACAGTACAAACACAAATTTTCATAATTTCAGGGCCACAAAAATTTAGCCTGCAGGTTAGCATATCAGATATGTGCCAATACATCAAAAGAACACACCAGAAGGGGACTTCACAAACTGGATTTAACTGATGTAGTCAAAAATGAGCTTGAAAGATTACCAGCCTGGCTCCTGCCTCATGTGTTTATTCTTCTTGGTAAGGCATAAGTCCATAGTCTCTCCACTGAAATCTTTACAATTCTGAATCTTATACAATAATGGGCGAAACACAATTGTCTTATAGTTTCAGTTGGCCACACTTTCATAACCCCCCCCCCCCCCCTCTCCCCCCCAGGCATAGGACCTCGAGCTAATGTGGCTCTCCTTCCTTTCCGGGCTGCAGACCTTCCTTTTCCGCATCCTTCCTCATCCCCCAACTTGCCTCCCCCCCCCCTTCTTCACCATTGCCTCCTTCTTTCACTTTCTCTCCCTCTGGGAGTATGTTTTTGTGCCTACATCTGGAGACGGATGCTGAAAAATGTAAAACAGTCCCTCTTCTTCACTTTCTCTGCTGGCAAGTCTTTCTCCTTACCTTGTCGTTCTCTTTTCCTTACCACTTCTCTTTACCCTTTTCTCCACTGCAGTGTTTGGGACCTCTCTTCTTTCCCTTCCCTTTCTTTGTATTTGCTTTCCTCATTTCTCCTCCCTGTGTGTGTCTGAAGGCCGACCCACACATTCCCATGCATAACTAGTGATGGGGTAACATATAATTTCCTGCCCCGGATAGACAGGTAGGTCACGAACATACCCTCTGGTAACGGCCATGCCCAGGGAGGGGTGATTATCCAAGCTGATACCTTCCAAATGTGCCGATAGGTCTCTGAATCCATTTCTCAGCAGGTGTGACCTCAGCTGTGAACAATCACTTAAGGCGGGAGTGCCCTCAGCAAGGGCCCCCACAAGGAAGGAGCACGCCATCGGAGATGCTGGTAATCATGGGGGATATTTCCGCAATGCTTTCCTCATCATCTACTATGTCTGCTCACAAGCATAAGTTCAATGAGTCTCAGCCACTGACTATTCTGCCATCGTTGCCACAGTTCCTTGTTGTTTCTCGGTCTGACCAAGGTCATGACTTCTCCACCGTCAACCCTTTCATTATTCAGAAAGGTGTTGACGCAATCATAGGTCCTGTAAATTCTTGTTCCAGATTACAAAATGGCACCTTGTTGTTAAAAACAGTCGATGCCCTCCAGGCACAAATATTGCTGCACACTTCACTGCTACAAACATTCCCTGTCTGGGTGGAACTACACCGCACTTCAACAATTCCTCACATGGGGTCGTTTATACACCCTCGCTCGGTGGATTGTATGACAAGGAAATTCAACACTTCCTGTCTGACCAGGGTGTCATGGCTGTTCATTGAGTCACAAAAAGGGTTTACAAGTACATCGTTCCAACCCGAACTGTCTTGTTGAAATCTGACAGAGTTCAACTCCCATCCAACATAAAAGTGAGCTATGAGATAATTTCCGTTCGCCCTTACCTCCTGAGCCCTACACATTGCTATCGGAGTCAGTGGTTCAATCGTACCAGCCACTCCTGCTCCAATCTGGCCAAATGCGTTGTGTGGCAATGATGCCCATGAGGGTGCTTCTAAACCTCCATCCCCTCATTGCATCAACTGTATGGGTGCCCATGCTGCTTCCTCTAGAGATTGCCATATTTTGTTAGACGAACGGCTCATTCAGGAAATCAGAGTGAAGGAAAAAGTGTCGACCTTTCCTGCTCGAAAGTTATTCACCAATCAAAAGCCCACTGTGCCTCACACAGGTTAATACAGCACTGTCCTTGCCTCTCCGTGGCCAACAAAGGAGGCAGCCACTGAGACTTGTGATCTCACCTTTAGTGCCATGGTCATCAGATCCCGCAGCACAAAGATCACCCATTCAACCTCCCTACTCTCACCTGCTCACTCTATGGCTCACTCTTCATTGGGTTCTGCTCAATCTCGAGCCCCAAAATCAGACACCGGGACTTCCAAAAAAGAGCCTAGTCTTGAAGATATTTTACGTACCCCAATTTCACAACCATTGATTCCTCCTTCATCTAATCATCCTGTTTCCAAGAAAGCTAATAAGAAACCCAGTTCCTCTCCTTCTCTGCCACAGCATGTCTCATCTACAGCACCACCTGGTGGTAACTGCCCTCTGCCGTCTTCTGTGTCGCCGAGGCGCACTGCTGCCGGCCAATCAACCAGCTGATCGCTGGTCGCAGGAGCTGCTCCCGAACAACCTATGGATCAAGATCTTCAGCCTTCAGCTGAAAGCCATTTCACGCTGTCGGTAGCAAGCTCTGAGTAGTCGTTGAGTTGAGGGCAATCTTGGTCACATTCTTCCATTTTCTGTCCACCCTATGTCCATTATCCATTGGAATATTTGTGGCATTCAAACCAATCGGGATGAATTGTCAATCCTCTTATGATCCTACTCACCGGTCATCTTCTGTCTTCAGGAAACAAAAATGCGTCCCCACGACCGCTTTATTATTCCCCATTCTCAGCAAGTCCAATTTGATCATCCCTGTGTTGAAGGCACTCCAGCACATGGAGGACTCATGATTCTTCTCCATGATACTGTCCATTATTACCCAATCCCCTTAAACTCCTCCTACCAAGCTGTCACTGTCCGTCTTTCACTTTCTGGATACACCTTCTCTCTTTGTACTGTCTACATTCCATCATCCACACCAATGGCACAAGGCCCCGTCCCCCCAGTTCCTTCCTCTTCTTGGTCAACTTCCGCCCCTCTATTTGCTGGTTGGGGACTTCAATGCCCACCACCCACTTCGGGGATCTTCGCATCCTAGTCCATGCGGATCACTATTGATATATGCCTTCCACCAAGCGGATCTTGTTTGCCTCAACAATGGGGATCCTACCTTTATGTCTGCCTCCACGACAAATTTCTCTCATTTGCACCTTTCGGCCGGTATAGTTACGCTAGCCCAACACTTCAAATGGTTCTGTCATGTTGATACACACTTGAGTGACCACTTTCCATGTGTCCTTTGATTGAAACCACAACTGCCATATATGCGCCTGAGACACTGGAAGTTTGCTTAAGCTGATTGGACACTTTTTTCGTCTCTAGCAACATTCGATGACCATCACTTTGCTAGTGTCGACAATGAGGTCACTCGTATTTCAGAAGTTATTCTTACAGCTGTGGAATGTTCAATACCTTGGACCTCTGAAATGCCCCGGTGCCCCCCAGTTCCTTGGTGGAATGAGGCATGCCGTAACGCAATACATGAGCGGCGACATGCTCTTTGCATTTTCAGACACCATCCTACTTTGGCCAACTGTATCCTCTAGAAGCAGTTCCATGCGTGATGTCGTCGTGTCATCCGCGATAGCATGAAGGCAAGCTGGGACTTCTTTACTAGCTGTTTTTACATGTTCACTCCCTCCTTGGAAGTTTGTAGTCAGATTCGGCGGTTATCTGGAGCTCCTAGTTTCTCCCCGGTCTCTGTGCTCAATGTCATGCAATATAAATTAGTGGACCCCGTCATAATTTCTAATTCATTGGGTCAACACTTTGCTGAGTTTTCGAGCTCTTCAAATTACCCACCAGCATTTCTCCCGAAGAAATGTGCAGCGGAAGTGCAACCTCTTGCCTTCTCCTCTCAAAATTGGGAAATCTACAATACTGTTTCCTCCACGCAGGAACTGCAACATGCACTCTCTTATTCTCACTCTTCCACCCCAAGACCGGATGGTATCCACATCCAAATGTTTCTGCATTTATGATACCATAGTCTCCGCTACCTCCTTCACCTTTATAATCGAAATTGGACCGACAGTACTTTTCCCAGAGGATGGCAGGAAGCTATCACTGTTCCTGTTCTGAAACCTGGAAAGGGCAATATCTCCCCTCTAGCTATGGCTGCATTTCGCTCACAAGGAGTGTATGTAAGGTTTTAGAGCGTATGGTGAATTGCCGTTTAGCCTGGTGGCTGGAGTCTCACAGTCTTTTAACACCTGCCCACTTGCATCATTCTGCAGTTGACCATTTGTTGCTCTCTCCACGTATATCATGAACAATTTTCTCTGGAAACGCCAAACAGTAGCTGTATTTTTTGATCTGGAGAGAGCATACGATACCTGTTGGAGGGCGGGCATCCTCCACACACTGTTCTCTTTGGGCTTTCGAGGTCGGCTGCCCCTTTTTGTTTGCAAATTTATGGCAGAGCATACATTTAGAGTGCGGGTGAACACTAGTCTCTCCCGTACTTTCTCCCAAGAAAACGGGTTACCCAGGGCTCTGTGCTAAGTGTTTTACTGTTTGCCATTGCCATAATTCTAATTATGGACTGTCTCCTTCCCGTTGTCTCGGGCTCCCTCTTTGTGGACGATTTTGCAGTCTACTACAGCTCTCAACGGACCAGCCTTCTTGAACGACGTCTTCAAGGATGTCTCGATCACCTCCACTCTTGGAGCATCATAACAGGCTTCCGCTTTTCTCCCAGTAAGACCATTTGTGTTAATTTTTGGCATCATATGGAGTTTCTTCTACCTTCCTTACATCTAGGACTTGTCAACCTTCCGTTTTTGGATGTCACTAAATTCTTGGGTCTTACGTTTGACAGAAAGCTGTGCTGGTCCTCCCACATTTCCTATCTTTCGGCTCGCTGTCTGTGACCCTCAACACCCTCCATGTCCTGAATTGCCCTCCTGGGGAGTGGACCAAGTGGTCCTTCTCTGCCTTGTTGGCAACACCCCAAATCAATTTCGGCTTCCTAACCAGTCTTCAGATTATACTGCGGAGCTTTACGCTGTTCTCCAGGCTGTCCAATACTTCCATCGCTATCAGCGGATACAGTATGATATGTGCTCAGACTCCCTCAGATCTCTCCTCAGTCTCCAAGCTCTCAACCCTGTCCACCCTCTGGTCTACCAGATTCTGGACTGCCTCCACTTGCTCCACTTGGGGGGCATCTCTGTGGCATTCCTCTGTATCCCAGGATATGTTAGTATCTGCGGAAATAAGGCAGCCAATATAGCGGCCAAAGGATGCAGTCTCTCTTCATTGGCCAGCTATTTGCATGATTCACTTCACCGATCTACAGAGTGTTTTATGTCATCATGTTGCTCTTTCATGGCACCCGCATTGGTCGACATTTCCAATAATAAATTGCTGGACAAGATAACTCTTCCTTGTGCTTGGACCTCTTCCTCCTGAACTCATCGTCGGGAGTTTTGTGCCCTAAAACCATAACAAAAGAAAACTTTCATTAACTTTAAATAGACAGTTTGGATGATGACTAGTCACCTAACACGTGTACACTGAAATGCCAAAGAAATTGGTTTAGGCATGTGTATTCATATACGGAGATACAGAAACAGGAGAATATGGTGCTGCAGTCTGCAATGCCTATGTAAGACAAGAAGTGTCTGGCACAGTTTCTAAATCAGTTACTGCTATTACAATGGCACATTTTCAAGATTTGTGTGAGTCTGAATCTGGTGTTCTAGTTGGTGCACAAATGATGGAACACCGTATCTCCAAGGTAGCAATGAAGTGCAATTTTCCCATACGGCCATTTCTGAGTGTACTGTGAATATTAAGAATCTGCTAAAACATCAGTTCTGTGGCTTGAAAAAGATTCTGGAAAACAGGGCTAATGACATCTGAAGAGAATCTTTCAACATGACAGAAATGTGACCCTTCCACAAATTGCTGCAGATTTCAATGCTGGGCCATCAAGTGTCAGCTTGTGAAACATTCCTCAAAACATCATCAGTATGGGCTTTTGGAGCCAAAGGCCCACTCATGTACCGTTGATGAATGCACAACACAACGCCTTACACAATGCCTGGGGTTGTCAACACTGACATTGGACTGTTGATGACTGGAGACATCGTGCCTGGTCAGACGAGCCTCAGTTCAAATTTTATCAAGCCGCTGGACATGTACGGGTATGGATGTAACCTCATGAATCCATTGACTGTGCATGTCATGAAGGGACTCTTCAAGCTGATGGGGGCTCTGTAATGGTGTGTGGTGGGTGATGTTAGAGTGATTTGGGACCCTGATATGTTCAGATATTATCTGACAGGTGACACATACATAAGCATCCTGTCTGATTATCTGCATTCACCCATGTACATTGTGTGTTTTTATGGAATTGGGCAATTACAGGTGGACAACATGATGCCCCACATGTCTGAAATTGCTGTAGTGTGGCTCCAGAAATGCTCTGGCTGCCAAACTCCTCAGACATGAACATTATAGAGCATACCTGTGATGCCTTGCAATGTGCTGTTCACAAGTGTCTCCAACCCCTCATACTTTTACAAATTTATGGACAGCACTGCAGGATTCATGGTGTCAATTCCCTTGCGTTGAGTCCATGCCATGTTGTGTTGTGGTATTTCTGCATGCTTGCATGAGGCCCTAAATGGTAAAATGGTATTAGGCAGGTGTATCAGTTTATCTCTTCAGTGCATTTGTAGATCAAAAGAACCAGGCTGGACCACCCATCCAGTGACAGTTTCAGTGACAACATAAGTCACCTCATAATTTACTTTCTATAGAAAAACTAAATTGAACACTGTTCATTACTACAGTTACTATAAATATTTAATGTTGCACTAATTCTCAAAACACATCCACTAATTGTATGTAGGTAAACACTGTTTATGTTCTCACAGATACATCATAAGACATTTTGTTGGCCAGAAAAATGACACTGGAATACTAAATTGTGCCAAAAATTGTAGTGGTCAGTGTTTAATATTCTTTTTGCCTAAATTGATCTGTTAGAACAGAAACTTGCATCATCATCTTAATTGTGTACTCTCTAGGTATGAATGTTACTATATAACAACATATACTCACAAAATGACTGGAGACTCAATACATAGATGTTGCAAGTGTTACTGATGATGGCAAACTGAAGATTATTTTTTTTAGGAAAGACATATTTATAAACTCACGTAAAGATATTTTGTGTAATTATGTATTTGTTTATAAAATAACTAGGTTGAAATTTGTGGAATTTGAGGGTTTATATGTTTAGGCAATGATTTGGTTTATGTAATGAATGCATAGTTTAGCAAAGTAATAAGGTTTATGTAACTAATTTGTACATGTAAACTGTGAATTATCTGTGTACAAGTTCCTTAATTTGGGTTCAATTAGAACAGAAAATAAAGTTTTCAGTGGGAATTGTCTAAATACTACACTACAACTGCGAAATCTCAAGTACATGATTTTCAGCTCATCTTATATCAGTGTTTTGCAATGATGAAAATTCTCTACCAGAACTCTTCCTTAAATTTAAATCTAAACTGTGTTCATAATTACATCAGGATCAGGGACTATTTGGAAACACTGAATATTTTTAATAATATTTGCATTTAAAATATGTGTGGAGGTGAATTGGAACACATTAAACACATCTAACAGCATTTTACTAAGAAAAATACATTTATATTAATTCATCTGTTAGCCAATTACTGTTTTATTATTCCCAAAATGCTTTATTAATATTCAACCTCTGAATGTATTAATGCTTTATTAATACAGTACTATGTTCCTCAAAACAAATCTCGATACTCGTTATTGAATACCATATGTTAGTTCATGAGGTGTCAGTGCCTTAGAATTTTAAATATCATCCTTACTCATCTAAAAAAATCTTTTTTCAACTTCATTGTAGGCTTGCTTGGTTGGATGTATCTATGATTCTGTGTCAGTATTGACATGTGCTCTTGACCAACACTATGACATTGCCTAGGTCATCGGTGAAGTTGGCCATGGGACTCAGTGAAACACCTCTTACAGTCCCCTCCAAATATTTGAAATAGTCTGCCATAACATCTCTGTTCACTTCAGCTTTCCATTTTGACTCTATTGTACAGAAAGGTCATTGTTACTTGACAGCAGATTTTTTTTTTACCGTCTCCTATCTAGGGCTATCGTCTACTGACCTCTCCTCTAATTTACCACTTTGGTTTAAGTAACACTTCACAATGCCCTTAACTTCACCATTTGTAATTAGCTGATATCATTCTGCACTTTTAAATAAGCCACTGATTTTTACCACAAAGCCACTTTGCCCCTATATTTTCAAAGGATTTGTATTATATAACCTCCTTGCTAGTGTACTATTGGGTATTCAATGTAGTTTAGATGCATTCCTTAGAGAGATTTTACATGCCTTGACTGAATTAACTCCCTTCTGGGGATTTCCTCGCTGTATCGTTGATAGCCAGCTGTCCAGATCTTATCCTAATACTATGATATTATCATCTATTGTCTTCATAATACTGTAAATTTTAGAAATTCTAAACTGTAGAAGCTAGAGTTAGTCATCATACCTCATTACAAAAGTGTGTGACAATTTCATATAATCCTTTATCAGTCTATATACAACAGTTGTTGAACAAACAAATTGATATTTGTGTCATGAATCTAACAGAGGTTCACTGGGCATAGGTTTAGATTCAAACTTGGCACATTGTTCAATATATGATAAGCTTTATAACTTAAACACACACTGTACTATCCAAATTTAAAATGCACACTCTGATTTGGACTTTGAACATTTATATCCCCCCACCCCCAACCCTTTAAAAAAATCACTCCTCACTCTCTTTCTCTCTACTAGAGTCCAGTAATAAAGGTTGCATGTCTGCCTATCTCCCAAACACTTTTGTCAGAGTCTATGGTTGTAATAAATTACAGTTTCAACTTATGGAAAATTTACAAAGTGCTCTATATCAGCAAAACATAATGTAATCTTAACACAATATAAATTTATACTCCTCATTGATGGAATATTGGAATGGGATCTATTCCTGAACTTTACTTTATTACTAAAGAACACATTCTTGTTGTTCTTCTTGATGGAATACTAAACATTTAATTCATTTGTTGGAAGTGATGAGAAATTAATTGCTTTTTGATGTTGGGTACTTGTGTCTTAACTGCATAAATAATTTGAGCATTACATTACTTTTAAAACAGTATGTGCAAGCAACAATATAAGTCTTATTACCTGTTCAGTGAGTTATAATTTCGTTATATCTTTCACTTACACTACCACAAATATCATATATTACTCAAGTTACATAGGTGTTACATGTCAACAAACAACATAGTTGCATATATGTAGTTTTTTGTCAGCTACTTTATCAAATTCTTTCCATACAACCTTGTTGACTGTAGCAGTGCATCTGCAAAAGAAATAACTACAAAGATGGGTTTCTAAACATCACAACTTCATGTTACACTTCTCCTAATCCACATTATTAATTTTCTTACTACAGATTAATTTTACTCCAGTGCTTCATACTCCTCACTACATTTCGATGATTGTGATGCACAGACTCATTTAAAAAAGACTAGTATCACCCCACATACACAAAAAATACAATTATTAACACATCTATCTTATCATAAACATGACAAACATAACCTAATGTACTTCAGTGCTCTAGCAAGAATATTATTTTACTTTAAACCACATATTTTTCTCTAGTTTCTCTGACAGGAGTATCACATCATAAGTATAACTCTTCATTGACATCATTAAAGGCATCAGTATTTAAATTCCTTTTCCTCCTTTAACTCCAGCCTGAACAGCAATATGATAAAACCTTTTAACGGAACTGTACATTACAGGTGCCATTAAAAACCCTGCCACTGCAGCTGATGTACCAACTGCTCCAAATGTCTGCACAAATGGTGGGCCCAGTCCACTGCCTGACTGCTCCAACATACCCCCACATCTCATGGGCCTGCCAACTGCGCCCTCTCACTGCTGTACTGATGTAACTGGCTGACTGCTCGCCTCACAGCTCAACCTCTCATCCTCACTGCCGCACCTGATGTGAGTGGATTTATGCTGCAGTCCTCATTCAAAATTTCGGCTAAGTAGTGAAAAAAACTAGTAGAAACTCATGAATTTCTCTCAAGAAATGTGCCAGCAATTTAGAAGACAGAGTAATTGTTTTTTCTGTGTGTTGCATAGTTATCACTCATTCTTATGAAACCTGCACAATGGTGAAGGAGTCACCCAATTGCATCATATCCTTCAATCATTACTCAAGGAAAAGCACCAGTCTGCTGACTGTGCACTCTGCAGACTGCCGTGAATCATATTTGTCACTCTGATACCAACTGAAACACAAGTTTGAAGCTTCTATACTCCACAAATCTCTATGCAAACCCATTAACTGATGAAGTCTTGTATACACCAAGGTAGTGAGTGGATTGATTGTTGCTTGCTCTGAAGATGACCGGTTAAGCTAGAGACACACACAACTAAACCACACTTGCACAAAAGCTTTCAGGGAAAGAAACAGAGATTTTTAAACCTTAGCTAGCATCTGTCTTAGTTGTGCATATGTGTAACATAACATGTCATCTTAATGGTAAGTAGCAAACTATCTTACCCATTACATTGTTGATTATATATATAATATTAAAAACAAAGATTCCAAGACTTACCAAGCGGGAAAGTGCCAGTAGACAGGCAAAATAAATAAAACACACACACACACACACACACACACACACACACACACACACACACACACACACACACACACACACACACACAGAGAGAGAATTTCTAGCTTTTGCAACCGACAGTTGCTTCTTCAGGAAAGAGGGAAAGACAAAAACCCGGACGGTGTAACACTGTGCCAAGATGTGCTGGCTGTGCACCAAGGCATGTTTAGCCACAGGGTGATCCTCATTATCAACAAACACTGTCTGCATGTGTCCATTCATGTGAATGGACAGTTTGTTGCTCGTCATTCCCACATAGAAAGCGTCACAGTGTAGGCAGGTCAGTTGGTAAATCACGTGGGTGCTTTCACATGTGGCTCTGCTTTTGATCGTGTACATCTTCTGGGTTACAGGACTGGAGTAGGTGGTGGTGGGAGGGTGCATAGGACAGGTTTTACACTGGGTGTGGTTACAAGGGTAGGAGCCAGAGGGTAGGGAAGGTGGTTTGGGAATTTCATAGGGATGAACAAAGAGGTTACGAAGGTTAGGTGGACGGCGGAAAGACACTCTTTGTGGAGTGGGCAGGATTTCGTGAAGGATGGATCTCATTTCGGGGAAGGATTTTAGGAAGTCATATCCCTGCTGGAGATCCACATTCAGAGTCTGATCCAATCCCGGGAAGTATCTGTGTCACAAGTGGGGCACTTTCAGGGTTCTTCTGTGAGAGGTTCTGGGTTTGAGGGGATGAGGAAGTGCCTCTGGTTATTTGCTTCTGTACCAGGTCGGGAGGGTAGTTGTGGGATGCAAAAGCCGTTTTCAGGTTGTTGGTGTAATGATTCAGGGATTCAGGACTGGAGCAGATTCGTTTGCCCCGAAGGTCTAGGCTGTAGGGAAGGGACCGTTTGATATGGAATGGGCGGCAGCTGCCATAATGGAGGTACTGTTGCTTGTTGGTGGGTTTCATGTGGACAAATGTGTGAAGCTGGCCATTGGATATATATATATATCTCCAATGGCCAGCTTCACACATCCGTATATATATATAATATGGGAATGACCAGCAACAAACTGTCCATTCGCATGAATGGACGCAAGCAGACAGTGTTTGTTGGTAATGAGGATCACCCTGTGGCTAAACATGACTTGGTGCATGGCCAGCACATCTTGGCACAGTGTTACACCATCTGGGTTATCTGGATACTTCCCACTTCCCCGACCTATCCAAACTCCGGAGATGGGAACTTGCCCTTCAAGGTATCCTCTCTTCCCGTTATCCACCAGGCCTCAATCTCTGCTAATTTGAAGTTGCCGCCACTCATACCTCACCTGTCATTCAACGTCATCTTTGCCTCTGCACTTCCACATCGACTGACATCTCTGCCCAAACTCTTTGCCTTGAAATATGTCTGCTTGTGTCTATATATATATGTGTGTGTGTGTGTGTGTGTGTGTGTGTGTGTGTGTGTGTGTGTGTCTCTGCGTGTCTATACCTATCCTTCTTTTTTCCCCTAAGGTAAGTCTTTCCGCTCCAAGGATTGGAAGGACTCCTTTTTTTTCCCCTAAGGTAAGTCTTTCCGCTCCAAGGATTGGAAGGACTCCTTACCCTCTCCCTTAAAACCCACATCCTTTCATCTTTCCTTTTCCTTCCCTCTTTCCTGACGAAGCAGCCGCCGGTTGCAGAAGCTCAAAATTTTATGTGTAGTGTGTGTTTGTGTGTTTTTTAATTGTGCCTGTCTACCAGCTCTTTTCTGCTTGGTAAGTCTTGGAATCTTTGTTTTTATTATATACAATATCAGTGGAGTTCATTACAGTAAATTCAGTTGACAATAATTAACTTAGCTGATTTACAAAGATGTCTTGCAAGGAAATTGTTACATGTAAATAATCAATGTCCGTCAATACCTACAATTTCCATTGAAGCACATAATACAGTTGCCAAGTCATAGCTCATCTTCTAGTGTGACAGCAGTTATTTGAAGTGGTGCTTACATTCTCTTCATATTGGGGACACACCTGTTGTCGTATAATGCTAGTAAGCATACCAATGGCTACCGCCGTCGCACAGCCTTCTCTGCTGTTACATTCTACGCCGACAGGTTATTGCTTGAAGTTACACTGAAAACAGAAGACCTTTAATCACACCTGTGTTCGATAAAAACTAATAAGTGAGGCACTTTACTCAATTCTGGGGCTACTCTTCATGCAGCATTGGAAACTTATGTTGAGGTGCTCAAACACATAACAACAAAAGTGCTTTGCGATGAACATATGGTGAAGCTCAAGTGGAAATCATCTGTATTTCATTCGTGAACTATAAAAAACAGATTCAGCCAGTTTAAAGAAAGGGCTTTTTGATAGAAATTCAATTTTTTTACAGGCTCAATGGGCCTCGCCAACCGCACCACATTGCTGCCGCACCTGATGTGCCTGGCCGACCAAACCACCTAGCAGCCACAACCAATGGGCATGGAAAACCGCACCGCCTCGCCTCCGCAACCGATGGGCCTGGCCGCCACACCTGGTGGGCCTGGCCGCCACACCTGGTGGGCCTGGCCGCCACACCTGGTGGGCCTGGCCGCCACACCTGGTGGGCCTGGCCGCCACACCTGGTGGGCCTGGCCGCCACACCTGGTGGGCCTGGCCGCCACACCTGGTGGGCCTGGCCGCCAGCACCGCCTCACAACAGCACGAGAGAGGCCTGGACATTGGCATGTCCTCACGACTGCACTTGCTGGGCCCCGCCGACCACACTGCCTCATTTCCCCAACCGAAACTGATGGGCCTGCAAGACTGCAGTGCCTCATCGCCGCAAACCTGATGTGCCTGGCCTATCACACCCTCAGGGCCTGGCTTGGCAGCACGGCCTCACAACTGCATAATATTGGCTTGGACATCTGCAATACCTCACAACCGCTCCTGATGGGCCATGCCAACAGCACTGACTTCTGACCGAAACAGGTGGGCCTGGCTTACCTCGCTGCCACACCTGATCCTCCTGGCCGACCGGAGTGCCTCACTGACTCACACCTGATGGGGTTGCCTGATTGCAGTGCATCGCCGACTCACCAGAGGCGCCTGGCTGACTGCAGTGGAAAGCCGCTGCACACCTGATGGGCCTGGCCGAGACCAGCTGATGGACCTGGCCTACCTAACTGCCAGACTACCACACCCATTGCGCTTCCCCTACCGCACTGCCTTACGAGCACACCTGATGACTCTAGAACAACACACGGCCTTACGACCGTACCTGATGTGCCTGGACGACAGGTCTTCCTCACGGGCCTGAGCGACATCGTTGCCTCACGACCCCACCTAATGGGCCTGGCCAACGTCACTACCTGACGACCACACCCCATGCGCTTGGCCGACCGCACTGCCTCAACCACACCTGATGAGTCTAGCCAATCACACTGCGTCCAGACCGCAACCGATGGGGATGGACGAACACACTAACAGAAGACCAAACCCGAGGGAACTGGCCGAACGCACTAACAGAAGACCACACCCGAGGGAACTGGCTAAGAGCACTGCCTCATGACCGCACCTGATGGCAGACAGCACAGCCTCACAATTGCACATGTTGGGCGTGGCTGACAGCACTCCTTAGGATCGCACATGATCGGCGTGGCTGACAGCACAGCCTCACGATCGCACATGATGGGCGTGGCTGACAGCACAGCCTCATAACTGCAACTGATGAGCCAGGCCTACGTATTGTGACACAACTGCACGTGGTGGTCCTGGCCGACTGCAATGCTTCATGAACGCACCTAATGGCCTCTCCGACAGCACTGTCACACAACTGCACCTCATGCGACTGTCGGACAGTAATGCCTCAAGACCGCACCTGATGGGCTTGGATGAAACCACTTCATTACAACCACACTCCATTGGCCTTGACGAAAACACTGATTCGCCTGATTGGCCCTTCTGACTTTATCTGATGGGCCTTGCCGCTCCAACCACATGACTACATCAGGTGGGCCTGACCAACTCCACTGCATCACTATCAGATCTGATGGAGCTGGCCAAAAGCATTGCTTCACGACTGCACTTGATGGGCCTGGCCGACCACACTGACTCATGACATCACCTCATGGGTCTGGCCGGCTGCACTGCCTAACGATTGCACCTGATGGGCCTTGCCGACAGCACTGCCTCACGACTGCACCTAATGGGCCTTGCCGACAGCACTGCCTCACGACTGCACCTGATGGGCCTTGCCGACAGCACTGCCTCACGACTGCACCTGATGGGCCTTGCCGACAGCACTGCCTCACGACTGCACCTGATGGGCCTTGCCGACAGCACTGCCTCACGACTGCACCTGATGGGCCTTGCCGACAGCACTGCCTCACGACTGCACCTGATGGGCCTTGCCGACAGCACTGCCTCACGACTGCACCTGATGGGCCTTGCCGACAGCACTGCCTCACGACTGCACCTGATGGGCCTTGCCGACAGCACTGCCTCACGACTGCACCTGATGGGCCTTGCCGACAGCACTGCCTCACGACTGCACCTGATGGGCCTTGCCGACAGCACTGCCTCACGACTGCACCTGATGGGCCTTGCCGACAGCACTGCCTCACGACTGCACCTGATGGGCCTTGCCGACAGCACTGCCTCACGACTGCACCTGATGGGCCTTGCCGACAGCACTGCCTCACGACTGCACCTCATGCGGCTAGCCGACAGTACTGCCTCACAACTGCACCTCATGCGGCTAGCCGACAGTACTGCCTCAATTCCGCACCTGATGGGCTTGGATGACCCCATTTCATTACGACCACACCTCATTGGCCTGGACGACCACACGAAATCGTCTGATTGGCCTTTCTGACTGTCCTTGATGGGGATTGCCGATCCAACCACACGACTACATATTATGGGCCTGGCCAACTCCAATGTGTCACTACCGGATCTGATTGTACTGGAAGAAAGCATTGCCTCATGACTGCACTTGATTGACCTGGCCGACAACACTGCCTCACAACCGCACTTGATGGGCCTGGCGGACCACACTGTCTGATGGCAGCACACGATGGGCCTGGCCGACCACATTGCCTCATGCCCGCACATGATGTGCTTGGCCAACAGCTCTGCTTCACGATTGAATGTGATGGGTCAGGGAGACAGCACTGCCTTGCCGACAGCACTGCCACACAACTGAACCTGATGGGCCTTACCGACAGCACTGCCTCACGACTGCACCTGATGGTCCTTGCCAACAACACTGCCTCGAGACAGCACCTGATGGGCCTTACTGACAGCACTGCCTCACTACTGCACCTGATGGGCTTTGCTGACAGCAGTGCCTCACTACTGCACCTGATGGACCTTGCTGACAGCACTGCCTCACTGCTGCACCTGATGGACCTTGCTGACAGCACTGCCTCACTGCTGCACCTGATGGACCTTGCTGACAGCACTGCCTCACTGCTGCACCTGATGGACCTTGCTGACAGCACTGCCTCACTGCTGCACCTGATGGACCTTGCTGACAGCACTGCCTCACTGCTGCACCTGATGGACCTTGCTGACAGCACTGCCTCACTGCTGCACCTGATGGACCTTGCTGACAGCACTGCCTCACTGCTGCACCTGATGGACCTTGCTGACAGCACTGCCTCACTGCTGCACCTGATGGACCTTGCTGACAGCACTGCCTCACTGCTGCACCTGATGGACCTTGCTGACAGCACTGCCTCACTGCTGCACCTGATGGACCTTGCTGACAGCACTGCCTCACTGCTGCACCTGATGGACCTTGCTGACAGCACTGCCTCACTGCTGCACCTGATGGACCTTGCTGACAGCACTGCCTCACTGCTGCACCTGATGGACCTTGCTGACAGCACTGCCTCACTGCTGCACCTGATGGACCTTGCTGACAGCACTGCCTCACTGCTGCACCTGATGGACCTTGCTGACAGCACTGCCTCACTGCTGCACCTGATGGACCTTGCTGACAGCACTGCCTCACTGCTGCACCTGATGGACCTTGCTGACAGCACTGCCTCACTGCTGCACCTGATGGACCTTGCTGACAGCACTGCCTCACTGCTGCACCTGATGGACCTTGCTGACAGCACTGCCTCACTGCTGCACCTGATGGACCTTGCTGACAGCACTGCCTCACTGCTGCACCTGATGGACCTTGCTGACAGCACTGCCTCACTGCTGCACCTGATGGACCTTGCTGACAGCACTGCCTCACTGCTGCACCTGATGGACCTTGCTGACAGCACTGCCTCACTGCTGCACCTGATGGACCTTGCTGACAGCACTGCCTCACTGCTGCACCTGATGGACCTTGCTGACAGCACTGCCTCACTGCTGCACCTGATGGACCTTGCTGACAGCACTGCCTCACTGCTGCACCTGATGGACCTTGCTGACAGCACTGCCTCACTGCTGCACCTGATGGACCTTGCTGACAGCACTGCCTCACTGCTGCACCTGATGGACCTTGCTGACAGCACTGCCTCACTGCTGCACCTGATGGACCTTGCTGACAGCACTGCCTCACTGCTGCACCTGATGGACCTTGCTGACAGCACTGCCTCACTGCTGCACCTGATGGACCTTGCTGACAGCACTGCCTCACTGCTGCACCTGATGGACCTTGCTGACAGCACTGCCTCACTGCTGCACCTGATGGACCTTGCTGACAGCACTGCCTCACTGCTGCACCTGATGGACCTTGCTGACAGCACTGCCTCACTGCTGCACCTGATGGACCTTGCTGACAGCACTGCCTCACTGCTGCACCTGATGGACCTTGCTGACAGCACTGCCTCACTGCTGCACCTGATGGACCTTGCTGACAGCACTGCCTCACTGCTGCACCTGATGGACCTTGCTGACAGCACTGCCTCACTGCTGCACCTGATGGACCTTGCTGACAGCACTGCCTCACTGCTGCACCTGATGGACCTTGCTGACAGCACTGCCTCACTGCTGCACCTGATGGACCTTGCTGACAGCACTGCCTCACTACTGCACCTGATGGGCCTGGCCGACTGCACTGCCTCTCGACTGCACATAATAATGATTGGCTTACCGCTACTTTACGACCCCACCTAATTTGCCTGGATGACCACACTCCCTCACAACCACACAAGATGCGCCGCTCCAATCGCACTGCCTATCGGCTGCACTTGATGGGCCTGGCCGAACGCACTGCCTCTCGGCTGCACTTGATGGGCCTGGCCGAACGCACTGCCTCTCGGCTGCACTTGAATTGCCTGGCCGAACGCCCTGCCTCTCGGCTGCACTTGATGGGCCTGGCCGAACGCACTGCCTCTCGGCTGCACTTGATGGGCCTGGCCGAACGCACTGCCTCTCGGCTGCACTTGATGGGCCTGGCCGAACGCACTGCCTCCCGGCTGCACTTGATGGGCCTGGCCGAACGCACTGCCTTTCGGCTGCACTTGATGGGCCTGGCCGAACGCACTGCCTCTCGGCTGCACTTGATGGGCCTGGCCGAACGCACTGCCTCTCGGCTGCACTTGATGGGCCTGGCCGAACGCACTGCCTCTCGGCTGCACTTGATGGGCCTGGCCGAACGCACTGCCTCTCGGCTGCACTTGATGGGCCTGGCCGAACGCACTGCCTCTCGGCTGCACTTGATGGGCCTGGCCGAACGCACTGCCTCTCGGCTGCACTTGATGGGCCTGGCCGAACGCACTGCCTCTCGGCTGCACTTGATGGGCCTGGCCGAACGCACTGCCTCTCGGCTGCACTTGATGGGCCTGGCCGAACGCACTGCCTCTCGGCTGCACTTGATGGGCCTGGCCGAACGCACTGCCTCTCGGCTGCACTTGATGGGCCTGGCCGAACGCACTGCCTCTCGGCTGCACTTGATGGGCCTGGCCGAACGCACTGCCTCTCGGCTGCACTTGATGGGCCTGGCCGCACGCACTGCCTCTCGGCTGCACTTGATGGGCCTGGCCGAACGCACGGCCTCTCGGCTGCACTTGATGGGCCTGGCCGAACGCACGGCCTCACGACTGCACTTGATGGGCAGGCCGATGCACTTAATGATGAGAACACACGATGGGGCTGGCCAATCACACAGCCTGAAGACAGCACACAAGGGTTCTGGCAGACTGCACAACCTGATGAAGGCACACGAGGTGCCTACCTGACCGCACTGACTCAGAATCGCACCTCATGGATCTGGACGACGTCACTGCCTCACGATTGAATCTGATGGGATAGGGTGACAGCACAGCCTCACGACCTTCATGCCTCATGTCTGCACGTGATGTTCCTTGACGACAGCACTGCCCCACGTCTTCACCTGATGGGCCTTGCCGACAGCACTGCCTCACGACTGCACCTGATGGGCCTTGATGACAGCACTGCCTCACGACTGCACCTGATGGGCCTTGATGACAGCACTGCCTCACGTCTGCACCTGATGGGCCTTGATGACAGCACTGCCTCACGTCTGCACCTGATGGGCCTTGATGACAGCACTGCCTCACGTCTGCACCTGATGGGCCTTGATGACAGCACTGCCTCACGTCTGCACCTGATGGGCCTTGATGACAGCACTGCCTCACGTCTGCACCTGATGGGCCTTGATGACAGCACTGCCTCACGTCTGCAAATGATGGGCCTTGATGACAGCACTGCCTCACGTCTGCAACTGATGGGCCTTGCCGACAGCACTGCCTCCTGTCCGCACCTGATGTGCCTCGCCGGCCGCACTGCCTCACAACTGCACCTGATGGGCCTTGCCGACAGCACTGCCACACGACTGCACCAAATGAGGCTGGCCGACAGCACTGCCACACGGCTGCACTTCATGCAGCTTTCCGACCGTACTGCCTCAAGGCCGTTCCTGGTGGGCTAAGATGACCCCACTTCATTACAACCACACCTCATTACAACCACACCTCATTGGCTTAAATGACTACAAGGATTCGCCTGATTATCCTTTCTGACTGTAACTGATGGGGCTGGCTTGACCAACCACAGGACTACATCTAATGGGCCTGGCCAACTCCACTGTGTCACTACCGGATCTGATGGACCTGGCCGAAAGCATTGCCTCATCACTGCACATGATGGGCATGGCCGACCACACTGCCACACAACTGCACTTGATGGTCCTTTCCGACATCACCGCCTCGAGACAGCACCTGATGGGCCTTGCTGACATCACAGCATCCCGACTGCACCAGATGTGCCTTGCTGACAGCATAGCCTCCCGACTGCACCTGATGTGCCTTGCTGACAGCACTGCCTCCCGACTGCACCTGATGTGCCTTCCCGACAGCACTGCCTCACGACTGCACCTGATGGGCCTTCCCGACAGCACTGCCTCACGACTGCACCTGATGGGCCTTCCCGACAGCACTGCCTCACGACTGCAGCTGATGGGCCTTCCCGACAGCACTGCCTCACGACTGCACCTGATGGGCCTTGCCGACAGCACTGCCACACGACTGCAATTGATGGGCCGGGCCGAAGGCACTGCCTCTCGTCTGCACTTCATGAGCCTGGCCGAAGCCACTGCCTTCCGACTGCACTTACTGGGTCTGGCGGACCACACTGCCTGATGGCAGCACACGATGGGCCTATCCGACCACATTGCCTCATGTCCGCACATGATGTGCTTGGCCAACAGCTCTGCTTCACGCTTGAATGTGATGGACCAGCGAGACAGCACTGCCTTGCCGACAGCACTGCCTTGCCAACAGCACTGCCTTGCCGACAGCACTGCCTCGCCGACAGCACTGCCTCGCCGACAGCACTGCCTCGCCGACAGCACTGCCTCGCCGACAGCACTGCCTCGCCGACAGCACTGCCTCGCCGACAGCACTGCCTTGCCGACAGCACTGCCTTGCCGACAGCACTGCCTTGCCGACAGCACTGCCTTGCCGACAGCACTGCCTTGCCGACAGCACTGCCTTGCCGACAGCACTGCCTTGCCGACAGCACTGCCTTGCCGACAGCACTGCCTTGCCGACAGCACTGCCTTGCCGACAGCACTGCCTCTCGACTGAACCTGATGGGCCTGGCAGAACGCACTGCCTCTCGTCTGCACTTGATGGTCCTTGCCAACATCACTGCCTCGAGACAGCACCTGATGGGCCTTGCCGACACCACTGCCACACGACTGCAGCTCATGCCGCTGGCCGACAGCACCGCCACACGACTGCACCTCATGCCGCTGGCCGACAGCACCGCCACACGACTGCACCTCATACGGCTGGGCAACCATACTGCCTCAAGGCCGCACCTGGTGGGCTAAGATGAACCCACTTCATTACGACCACACTTCAATGGCCTGGATGACTACACGGAATCGCCTGATTGGCCTTTCTGACTGTAACTGATCTGGCTGGCTTGTCCAACCGCAGGACTACTTCTAATGGGTCTGGCCAACTCCACTGACTTACTACTGGTTCTGATGGACCTGGCCGAAAGCATTGCATCATCACTGCACTTGAGAGACATGGCCGACCACACTGCCCCACAACTGCACTTGATGGGCCTGGCAGAAGGCACTGTCTCCCGTCTGCACTTGATAGGCCTATCCTAAGGCACTGCCTCTCGTCTGCACTTGATGGGCCTGGCCGAAGGCACTGCCTCTCGTCTGCACTTGATGGGCCTGGCCGAAGGCACTGCCTCTCGTCTGCACTTGATGGGCCTGGCCGAAGGCACTGCCTCTAGTCTGCACTTGATGGGCCTGGACGAAGGCACTGCCTCTCGTCTGCACTTGATGGGCCTGGCCGAAGGCACTGCCTCTCGTCTGCACTGGATGGGCCTGGCCGATAGCACTGCCTATGGTCTGCACTTGATGGGCCTGGCCGAAAGCACTGCCTATGGTCTGACCTTGATGGGCCTGGCCGAACGAACTGCCTATGGTCTGCACTTGATGGGCCTGGCCGAACGCACTGCCTATGGTCTGCACTTGATGGGCCTGGCCGAACGCACTGCCTATGGTCTGCACTTGATGGGCCGGGCCGAACGCACTGCCTATGGTCTGCACTTGATGGGCCTGGCCGAACGCACTGCCTATGGTCTGCACTTGATGGGCCTGGCCGAACGCACTGCCTATGGTCTGCACTTGATGGGCCTGGCCGAACGCACTGCCTATGGTCTGCACTTGATGGGCCTGGCCGAACGCACTGCCTATGGTCTGCACTTGATGGGCCTGGCCGAACGCACTGCCTATGGTCTGCACTTGATGGGCCTGGCCGAACGCACTGCCTATGGTCTGGACTTGATGGGCCTGGCCGAACGCACTGCCTCTCGTCTGCACTAGATGCGCCTGGCCGAACGCACTGCCTCTCGTCTGCACTTGACGGGCCTGGCCGAACGCACTGCCTCTCGTCTGCACTTGACGGGCCTGGCCGAACGCACTGCCTCTCGTCTGCACTTGACGGGCCTGGCCGAACGCACTGCCTCTCGTCTGCAGTTGACGGGCCTGGCCGAACGCACTGCCTCTCGTCTGCAGTTGACGGGCCTGGCCGAACGCACTGCCTCTAGTCTGCACTTGACGGGCCTGGCCGAACGCACTGCCTCTCGTCTGCAATTGACGGGCCTGGCCGAACGCACTGCCTCTCGTCTGCACTTGATGGCCTGGCCGAACGCACTGCCTCTCGTCTGCACTTGATGGGAATGGCCGAAGGCGCTGCCTGTTGTCTGCACTTGATGGGCCTGGCCGAAGGCGCTGCCTATGGTCTGCACTTGATGGGCCTGGCCGAACGCACTGCCTATGGTCTGCACTTGATGGGCCTGGCCGAACGCACTGCCTATGGTCTGCACTTGATGGGCCTGGCCGAAGGCACTGCCTCTCGTCTGCAATTGATGGGTCTGGCCGATAGCACTTGCTATGGTCTACACTTGATGGGCCTGGTAGAAAGCACTGCCTATGGTCTGACCTTGATGGGCCTCTCCGAACGCACTGCCTATGGTCTGCACTTGATGGGCCTGGCCGAACGCACTGCCTATGGTCTGCACTTGATGGGCCTGGCCGAACGCACTGCCTCTCGTCTGCACTTGATGGGCCTGGCCGAACGCACTGCCTCTCGTCAGCACTTGATGGGCCTGGCCGACGCACTGCCTCTCGGCTGCACTTAATGGGCCTGGCCGAACGCACTGCCTCTCGGCTGCACTTGATGGGCCTGGCTGAACGCACTGCCTCTCGGCTGCACTTGATGGGCCTGGCCGAACGCACTGCCTCTCGGCTGCACTTGATGGGCCTGGCCGAACGCACTGCCTTTCGGCTGCACTTGATGGGCCTGGCCGAACGCACTGCCTCTCGGCTGCACTTGATGGGCCTGGCCGAAGGCACTGCCTCTCGTCTGCACTTGATTGGCCTGGCCGAAAGCACTGCCTCTCGTCTGCACTTGATGGGCCTTGCCGAAGGCACTGCCTCTCGTCTGCACTTGATGGGCCTGGCCGAAGGCACTGCCTCTCGTCTGCACTTGATGGGCCTGGCCGAAGGCACTGCCTCTCGTCTGCACTTGATGGGCCTGGCCGAAGGCACTGCCTCTCGTCTGCACTTGATGGGCCTGGCCGAAGGCACTGCCTCTCGTCTGCACTTGATGGGCCTGGCCGAAGGCACTGCCTCTCGTCTGCACTTGATGGGCCTGGCCGAAGGCACTGCCTCTCGTCTGCACTGGATGGGCCTGGCCGATAGCACTGCCTCTCGTCTGCACTGGATGGGCCTGGCCGATAGCACTGCCTATGGTCTGCACTTGATGGGCCTGGCCGAAAGCACTGCCTATGGTCTGACCTTGATGGGCCTGGCCGAACGCACTGCCTATGGTCTGCACTTGATGGGCCTGGCCGAACGCACTGCCTATGGTCTGCACTTGATGGGCCTGGCCGAACGCACTGCCTATGGTCTGCACTTGATGATCCTGGCCGAACGCACTGCCTATGGTCTGCACTTGATGGGCCTGGCCGAACGCACTGCCTATGGTCTGCACTTGATGGGCCTGGGCGAACGCACTGCCTATGGTCTGCACTTGATGGGCCTGGCCGAACGCACTGCCTATGGTCTGCACTTGATGGACCTGGCCGAACGCACTGCCTATGGTCTGCACTTGATGGGCCTGGCCGAACGCACTGCCTATGGTCTGCACTTGATGGGCCTGGCCGAACGCACTGCCTATGGTCTGCACTTGATGGGCCTGGCCGAACGCACTGCCTATGGTCTGCACTTGATGGGCCTGGCCGAACGCACTGCCTCTCGTCTGCACTAGATGCGCCTGGCCGAACGCACTGCCTCTCGTCTGCACTTGACGGGCCTGGCCGAAGGCACTGCCTCTCGTCTGCAGTTGACGGGCTGGCCGAACGCACTGCCTCTAGTCTGCACTTGACGGGCCTGGCCGAACGCACTGCCTCTCGTCTGCACTTGACGGGCCTGGCCGAACGGACTGCCTCTCGTCTGCAATTGACGGGCCTGGCCGAACGCACTGATTCTCGTCTGCACTTGACGGGTCTGGCCGAACGCACTGCCTATGGTCTGCACTTGACGGGAATGGCCGAACGCACTGCATATGGTCTGCACTTGATGGGCCTGGCCGAACGCACTGCCTATGGTCTTCACTTGATGGGCCTGGCCGAACGCACTGCCTATGGTCTGCACTTGATGGGAATGGCCGAACGCACTGCCTATGGTCTGCATTTGATGGGCCTGGCCAAACGCACTGCCTATGGTCTGCACTTGATGGGCCTGGCCGAACGCACTGCCTCTCGTCTGCACTAGATGCGCCTGGCCGAACGCACTGCCTCTCGTCTGCACTTGACGCTCCTGGCCGAACGCACTGCCTCTCGTCTGCAATTGATGGGCCTGGCCGAACGCACTGCCTCTCGTCTGCACTTGATGGGTCTGGCCGAACGCACTGCCTCTCGTCTGCACTTGATGGGCCTGGCCGAACGCACTGCCTCTCGTCTGCACTTGATGGTCCTTGCCAACATCAGTGCATCGAGACAGCTCCTGATGGGCCTTGCCGACAGCACTGCCACACGACTGCACCTGATGGGCCTTGCCGACAGCACTGCCACATGACTGCACCTCATACGGCTGGGCGACCATACTGCCTCAAGGACGCACCTGGTGGGCTAAGATGACGCCACTTCATTACTTCCACACCTCATTTCCCTGGATGACTACACGGAATCGGCTGATTGGCCTTTCTGACTGTAACTGATCTGGCTGGCTTGTCCAACCACAGGACTACATCTAATGGGCCTGGCCAACTCCACTGCTTCACCACCGGATCTGATGGACCTGGCCGAAAGCATTGCCTCATCACGGCACTTGATGGACATGGCCTTACGCACTGCCTCTCGTCTCCACTTGATGGGCCTGGCCGAACACACTGCCTCTCGTCTCCACTTGATGGGCCTGGCCGAACGCACTGCCTCTCGTCTGCACTTGATGGCCTGGCCGAACGCACTGCCTCTCGTCTGCACTTGATGGGAATGGCCGAAGGCGCTGCCTGTCGTCTGCACTTGATGGGCCTGGCCGAAGGCGCTGCCTATGGTCTGCACTTGATGGGCCTGGCCGAAGGCGCTGCCTATGGTCTGCACTTGATGGGCCTGGCCGATCGCACTGCCTATGGTCTGCACTTGATGGGCCTGGCCGAACGCACTGCCTATGGTCTACACTTGATGGGCCTGGCCGAACGCACTGCCTATGGTCTCACCTTGATGGGCTTGGCCGAACGCACTGCCTATGGTCTCACCTTGATGGGCTTGGCCGAACGCACTGCCTATGGTCTGACCTTGATGGGCCTGGGCGATCGCACTGCCTATGGTCTGCACTTGACGGGCCTGGCCGAACTCACTGCCTCTCGTCTGCACTTGACGGGCCTGGCCGAACGCACTGCCTCTTGTCTGCAGTTGACGGGCCTGGCCGAACGCACTGCCTGTCGTCTGCAGTTGACGGGCCTGGCCGAACGCACTGCCTCTAGTCTGCACTTGACGGGCCTGGCCGAACGCACTGCCTCTCTTCTGCACTTGACGGGCCTGGCCGAACGCACTGCCTCTCGTCTGCAATTGACGGGCCTGGCCGAACGCACTGCCTCTCGTCTGCAATTGACGGGCCTGGCCGAACGCACTGCCTCTCGTCTGCACTTGACGGGTCTGGCCGAACGCACGGCCTCTCGTCTGCACTTGATGGTCCTTGCCAACATCAGTGCATCGAGACACCTCCTGATGGGCCTTGCCGACAGCACTGCCACACGACTGCACCTGATGGGCCTTGCCGACAGCACTGCCACACGACAAGCACCTCATACGGCTGGGTGACCATACTGCCTCAAGGCCGCACCTGGTGGGCTAAGATGACGCCACTTCATTACTTCCACACCTCATTTGCCTGGATGACTACACGGAATCGGCTGATTGGCCTTTCTGACTGTAACTGATCTGGCTGGCTTGTCCAACCACAGGACTACATCTAATGGGCCTGGCCAACTCCACTGCTTCACCACCGGATCTGATGGACCTGGCCGAAAGCATTGCCTCATCACAGCACTTGATGGACATGGCCTTACGCACTGCCTCTCGTCTGCACTTGATGGCCTGGCCGAACGCACTGCCTCTCGTCTGCACTTGATGGCCTGGCCGAACGCACTGCCTCTCGTCTGCACTTGATGGCCTGGCCGAACGCACTGCCTCTCGTCTGCACTTGATGGGAATGGCCGAAGGCGCTGCCTGTTGTCTGCACTTGATGGGCATGGCCGAAGGCGCTGCCTATGGTCTGCACTTGATGGGCCTGGCCGAACGCACTGCCTATGGTCTGCACTTGATGGGCCTGGCCGAACGCACTGCCTATGGTCTGCACTTGATGGGCCTGGCCGAAGGCACTGCCTCTCGTCTGCACTTGATGGGTCTGGCCGATAGCACTTGCTATGGTCTACACTTGATGGGCCTGGCCGAAAGCACTGCCTATGGTCTGACCTTGATGGGCTTGGCCGAACAAACTGCCTATGGTCTGACCTTGATGGGCCTCTCCGAACGCACTGCCTATGGTCTGCACTAGATGGGCCTGGCCGAACGCACTGCCTATGGTCTGCACTTGATGGGCCTGGCCGAACGCACTGCCTCTCGTCTGCACTTGATGGGCCTGGCCGAACGCACTGCCTCTCGTCTGCACTTGATGGGCCTGGCCGAACGCACTGCCTCTCGTCAGCACTTGATGGGCCTGGCCGAACGCACTGCCTCTCGGCTGCACTTGTGGGCCTGGCCGAACGCACTGCCTCTCGGCTGCACTTGATGGGCCTGGCCGAACGCACTGCCTCTCGGCTGCACTTGATGGGCCTGGCCGAACGCACTGCCTCTCGGCTGCACTTGATGGGCCTGGCCGAACGCACTGCCTCTCGGCTGCACTTGATGGGCCTGGCCGAAGGCACTGCCTCTCGTCTGCACTTGATGGGCCTGGCCGAAGGCACTGCCTCTCGTCTGCACTTGATGGGCCTGGCCGAAGGCACTGCCTCTCGTCTGCACTTGATTGGCCTGGCCGAAGGCACTGCCTCTCGTCTGCACTTGATGGGCCTGGCCGAAGGCACTGCCTCTCGTCTGCACTTGATGGGCCTGGCCGAAGGCACTGCCTCTCGTCTGCACTTGATGGGCCTGGCCGAAGGCACTGCCTCTCGTCTGCACTTGATGGGCCTGGCCGAAGGCACTGCCTCTCGTCTGCACTTGATGGGCCTGGCCGAAGGCACTGCCTCTCGTCTGCACTTGATGGGCCTGGCCGAAGGCACTGCCTCTCGTCTGCACTTGATGGGCCTGGCCGAAGGCACTGCCTCTCGTCTGCACTGGATGGGCCTGGCCGAAGGCACTGCCTCTCGTCTGCACTGGATGGGCCTGGCCGATAGCACTGCCTATGGTCTGCACTTGATGGGCCTGGCCGAAAGCACTGCCTGTGGTCTGACCTTGATGGGCCTGGCCGAAAGCACTGCCTGTGGTCTGACCTTGATGGGCCTGGCCGAACGCACTGCCTATGGTCTGCACTTGATGGGCCTGGCCGAACGCACTGCCTATGGTCTGCACTTGATGGGCCTGGCCGAACGCACTGCCTATGGTCTGCACTTGATGATCCTGGCCGAACGCACTGCCTATGGTCTGCACTTGATGGGCCTGGCCGAACGCACTGCCTATGGTCTGCACTTGATGGGCCTGGGCGAACGCACTGCCTATGGTCTGCATTTGATGGGCCTGGCCGAACGCACTGCCTATGGTCTGCAGTTGATGGGCCTGGCCGAACGCACTGCCTATGGTCTGCACTTGATGGACTTGGCCGAACGCACTGCCTATGGTCTGCACTTGATGGGCCTGGCCGAACGCACTGCCTATGGTCTGCACTTGATGGGCCTGGCCGAACGCACTGCCTATGGTCTGCACTTGATGGGCCTGGCCGAACGCACTGCCTATGGTCTGCACTTGATGGGCCTGGCCGAACGCACTGCCTCTCGTCTGCACTAGATGCGCCTGGCCGAACGCACTGCCTCTCGTCTGCACTTGACGGGCCTGGCCGAACGCACTGCCTCTCGTCTGCAGTTGACGGGCCTGGCCGAACGCACTGCCTCTCGTCTGCAGTTGACGGGCCTGGCCGAACGCACTGCCTCTAGTCTGCACTTGACGGGCCTGGCCGAACGCACTGCCTCTCGTCTGCACTTGACGGGCCTGGCCGAACGGACTGCCTCTCGTCTGCAATTGACGGGCCTGGCCGAACGCACTGATTCTCGTCTGCACTTGACGGGTCTGGCCGAACGTACTGCCTATGGTCTGCACTTGATGGGAATGGCCGAACGCACTGCATATGGTCTGCACTTGATGGGCCTGGCCGAACGCACTGCCTATGGTCTGCACTTGATGGGCCTGGCCGAACGCACTGCCTATGGTCTGCACTTGATGGGAATGGCCGAACGCACTGCATATGGTCTGCACTTGATGGCCCTTCCCGAACGCACTGCCTATGGTCTGCACTTGATGGGCCTGGCCGAACGCACTGCCTATGGTCTGCATTTGATGGGCCTGGCCAAACGCACTGCCTATGGTCTGCACTTGATGGGCCAGGCCGAACGCACTGCCTCTCGTCTGCACTAGATGCGCCTGGCCGAACGCACTGCCTCTCGTCTGCACTTGACGCTCCTGGCCGAACGCACTGCCTCTCGTCTGCAATTGATGGGCCTGGCCGAACGCACTGCCTCTCGTCTGCACTTGATGGGTCTGGCCGAACGCACGGCCTCTCGTCTGCACTTGATGGTCCTTGCCAACATCAGTGCATCGAGACACCTCCTGATGGGCCTTGCCGACAGCACTGCCACACGACTGCACCTGATGGGCCTTGCCGACAGCACTGCCACACGACATGCACCTCATACGGCTGGGTGACCATACTGCCTCAAGGCCGCACCTGGTGGGCTAAGATGACGCCACTTCATTACTTCCACACCTCATTTGCCTGGATGACTACACGGAATCGGCTGATTGGCCTTTCTGACTGTAACTGATCTGGCTGGCTTGTCCAACCACAGGACTACATCTAATGGGCCTGGCCAACTCCACTGCTTCACCACCGGATCTGATGGACCTGGCCGAAAGCATTGCCTCATCACAGCACTTGATGGACATGGCCTTACGCACTGCCTCTCGTCTCCACTTGATGGGCCTGGCCGAACGCACTGCCTCTCGTCTGCACTTGATGGCCTGGCCGAACGCACTGCCTCTCGTCTGCACTTGATGGCCTGGCCGAACGCACTGCCTCTCGTCTGCACTTGATGGGAATGGCCGAAGGCGCTGCCTGTTGTCTGCACTTGATGGGCATGGCAGAAGGCGCTGCCTATGGTCTGCACTTGATGGGCCTGGCCGAACGCACTGCCTATGGTCTGCACTTGATGGGCCTGGCCGAACGCACTGCCTATGGTCTGCACTTGATGGGCCTGGCCGAAGGCACTGCCTCTCGTCTGCACTTGATGGGTCTGGCCGATAGCACTTGCTATGGTCTACACTTGATGGGCCTGGCCGAAAGCACTGCCTATGGTCTGACCTTGATGGGCTTGGCCGAACAAACTGCCTATGGTCTGACCTTGATGGGCCTCTCCGAACGCACTGCCTATGGTCTGCACTAGATGGGCCTGGCCGAACGCACTGCCTATGGTCTGCACTTGATGGGCCTGGCCGAACGCACTGCCTCTCGTCTGCACTTGATGGGCCTGGCCGAACGCACTGCCTCTCGTCTGCACTTGATGGGCCTGGCCGAACGCACTGCCTCTCGTCAGCACTTGATGGGCCTGGCCGAACGCACTGCCTCTCGGCTGCACTTGATGGGCCTGGCCGAACGCACTGCCTCTCGGCTGCACTTGATGGGCCTGGCCGAACGCACTGCCTCTCGGCTGCACTTGATGGGCCTGGCCGAACGCACTGCCTCTCGGCTGCACTTGATGGGCCTGGCCGAACGCACTGCCTCTCGGCTGCACTTGATGGGCCTGGCCGAAGGCACTGCCTCTCGTCTGCACTTGATGGGCCTGGCCGAAGGCACTGCCTCTCGTCTGCACTTGATGGGCCTGGCCGAAGGCACTGCCTCTCGTCTGCACTTGATGGGCCTGGCCGAAGGCACTGCCTCTCGTCTGCACTTGATTGGCCTGGCCGAAGGCACTGCCTCTCGTCTGCACTTGATGGGCCTGGCCGAAGGCACTGCCTCTCGTCTGCACTTGATGGGCCTCGCCGAAGGCACTGCCTCTCGTCTGCACTTGATGGGCCTGGCCGAAGGCACTGCCTCTCGTCTGCACTTGATGGGCCTGGCCGAAGGCACTGCCTCTCGTCTGCACTTGATGGGCCTGGCCGAAGGCACTGCCTCTCGTCTGCACTTGATGGGCCTGGCCGAAGGCACTGCCTCTCGTCTGCACTTGATGGGCCTGGCCGAAGGCACTGCCTCTCGTCTGCACTGGATGGGCCTGGCCGAAGGCACTGCCTCTCGTCTGCACTGGATGGGCCTGGCCGATAGCACTGCCTATGGTCTGCACTTGATGGGCCTGGCCGAAAGCACTGCCTGTGGTCTGACCTTGATGGGCCTGGCCGAAAGCACTGCCTGTGGTCTGACCTTGATGGGCCTGGCCGAACGCACTGCCTATGGTCTGCACTTGATGGGCCTGGCCGAACGCACTGCCTATGGTCTGCACTTGATGGGCCTGGCCGAACGCACTGCCTATGGTCTGCACTTGATGATCCTGGCCGAACGCACTGCCTATGGTCTGCACTTGATGGGCCTGGCCGAACGCACTGCCTATGGTCTGCACTTGATGGGCCTGGGCGAACGCACTGCCTATGGTCTGCATTTGATGGGCCTGGCCGAACGCACTGCCTATGGTCTGCAGTTGATGGGCCTGGCCGAACGCACTGCCTATGGTCTGCACTTGATGGACTTGGCCGAACGCACTGCCTATGGTCTGCACTTGATGGGCCTGGCCGAACGCACTGCCTATGGTCTGCACTTGATGGGCCTGGCCGAACGCACTGCCTATGGTCTGCACTTGATGGGCCTGGCCGAACGCACTGCCTATGGTCTGCACTTGATGGGCCTGGCCGAACGCACTGCCTCTCGTCTGCACTAGATGCGCCTGGCCGAACGCACTGCCTCTCGTCTGCACTTGACGGGCCTGGCCGAACGCACTGCCTCTCGTCTGCAGTTGACGGGCCTGGCCGAACGCACTGCCTCTCGTCTGCAGTTGACGGGCCTGGCCGAACGCACTGCCTCAAGTCTGCACTTGACGGGCCTGGCCGAACGCACTGCCTCTCGTCTGCACTTGACGGGCCTGGCCGAACGGACTGCCTCTCGTCTGCAATTGACGGGCCTGGCCGAACGCACTGATTCTCGTCTGCACTTGACGGGTCTGGCCGAACGTACTGCCTATGGTCTGCACTTGATGGGAATGGCCGAACGCACTGCATATGGTCTGCACTTGATGGGCCTGGCCGAACGCACTGCCTATGGTCTGCACTTGATGGGCCTGGCCGAACGCACTGCCTATGGTCTGCACATGATGGGAATGGCCGAACGCACTGCATATGGTCTGCACTTGATGGGCCTGGCCGAACGCACTGCCTATGGTCTGCATTTGATGGGCCTGGCCAAACGCACTGCCTATGGTCTGCACTTGATGGGCCAGGCCGAACGCACTGCCTCTCGTCTGCACTAGATGCGCCTGGCCGAACGCACTGCCTCTCGTCTGCACTTGACGCTCCTGGCCGAACGCACTGCCTCTCGTCTGCAATTGATGGGCCTGGCCGAACGCACTGCCTCTCGTCTGCACTTGATGGGTCTGGCCGAACGCACTGCCTCTCGTCTGCACTTGATGGGCCTGGCCGAACGCACTGCCTCTCGTCTGCACTTGATGGTCCTTGCCAACATCAGTGCATCGAGACAGCTCCTGATGGGCCTTGCCGACAGCACTGCCACACGACTGCACCTGATGGGCCTTGCCGACAGCACTGCCACACGACTGCACCTCATACGGCTGGGCGACCATACTGCCTCAAGGCCGCACCTGGTGGGCTAAGATGACGCCACTTCATTACTTCCACACCTCATTTGCCTGGATGACTACACGGAATCGGCTGATTGGCCTTTCTGACTGTAACTGATCTGGCTGGCTTGTCCAACCACAGGACTACATCTAATGGGCCTGGCCAACTCCACTGCTTCACCACCGGATCTGATGGACCTGGCCGAAAGCATTGCCTCATCACGGCACTTGATGGACATGGCCTTACGCACTGCCTCTCGTCTCCACTTGATGGGCCTGGCCGAACACACTGCCTCTCGTCTCCACTTGATGGGCCTGGCCGAACGCACTGCCTCTCGTCTGCACTTGATGGCCTGGCCGAACGCACTGCCTCTCGTCTGCACTTGATGGGAATGGCCGAAGGCGCTGCCTGTCGTCTGCACTTGATGGGCCTGGCCGAAGGCGCTGCCTATGGTCTGCACTTGATGGGCCTGGCCGATCGCACTGCCTATGGTCTGCACTTGATGGGCCTGGCCGAACGCACTGCCTATGGTCTGCACTTGATGGGCCTGGCCGAAGGCACTGCCTATGGTCTACACTTGATGGGCCTGGCCGAAAGCACTGCCTATGGTCTGACCTTGATGGGCCTCTCCGAACGCACTGCCTATGGTCTGCACTTGATGGGCCTGGCCGAACGCACTGCCTATGGTCTGCACTTGATGGGCCTGGCCGAACGCACTGCCTATGGTCTGCACTTGATGGGCCTGGCCGAACGCACTGCCTCTCGTCTGCACTTGATGGGCCTGGCCGAAGGCACTGCCTCTCGTCTGCACTTGATGGGCCTGGCCGAAGGCACTGCCTCTCGTCTGCACTAGATGGGCCTGCCCGAAGGCACTACCTCTCGTCTGCACTTGATGGGCCTGGCCGAAGGCACTTCCTCTCGTCTGCACTTGATGGGCCTGGCCGAAGGCACTGCCTCTCGTCTGCACTTGATGGGCCTGGCCGAAGGCACTGCCTCTCGTCTGCACTTGATGGGCCTGTCCGAAGGCACTGCCTCTCGTCTGCACTTGATGGGCCTGTCCGAAGGCACTGCCTCTCGTCTGCACTTGAAGGGCCTGGCCGAAGGCACTGCCTCTCGTGTGCACTTGATGGGCCTGGCCGAAGGCACTGCCTCTCGTCTGCACTTGATGGGCCTGGCCGAAGGCACTGCCTCTCGTCTGCACTTGATGGGCCTGGCCGAAGGCACTGCCTCTCGTCTGCACTTGATTAGCCTGGCCGAAGGCACTGCCTCTCGTCTGCACTTGATGGGCCTGGCCGAAGGCACTGCCTCTCGTCTGCACTTGATGGGCCTGGCCGAAGGCACTGCCTCTCGTCTGCACTTGATGGGCCTGGCCGAAGGCACTGACTCTCGTCTGCACTTGATGGGCCAGGCCGAAGGCACTGCCTCTCGTCTGCACTTGATGGGCCTGGCCGAAGGCACTGCCTCTCGTCTGCACTTGATGGGCCTGGCCGAAGGCACTGCCTCTCGTCTGCACTTGATGGGCCTGGCCGAAGGCACTGCCTCTCGTCTGCACTTGATGGGCCTGGCCGAAGGCACTGCCTCTCGTCTGCACTTGATGGGCCTGGCCAAAGGCACTGCCTCTCGTCTGCACTTGATGGGCCTGGCCGAACGCACTGCCTATGGTCTGACCTTGATGGGCCTGGCCGAACGCACTGCCTATGGTCTGCACTTGATGGGCCTGGCCGAACGCACTGCCTATGGTCTGCACTTGATGGTCCTGGCCGAACGCACTGCCTATGGTCAGCACTTGATGGTCCTGGCCGAACGCACTGCCTATGGTCTGCACTTGATGGTCCTGGCCGAACGCACTGCCTATGGTCTGCACTTGATGGGCCTGGCCGAACGCACTGCCTATGGTCTGCACTTGATGGGCCTGGCCGAACGCACTGCCTCAATTCTGCACTTGATGCGCCTGGCTGAACGCACTGCCTCTCGTCTGCACTTGATGGGCCTGGCCGAACGCACTGCCTCTCGTCTGCAATTGATGGTCCTGGCCTAACACACTGATTCTCGTCTGCACTCGATGGGTCTGGCCAAACGCACTGCCTCTCGTCTGCACTTGATGGTCCTGGCCGGACGCACTGCTTCTCGTCTGCACTTGATGGGCCTGGCCGAACGCACTGCCTCTCGTCTGCACTTGATGGTCCTTGCCAACATCAGTGCATCGAGACAGCTCCTGATGGGCCTTGCCGACAGCACTGCCACACGACTGCACCTGATAGGCCTTCCCGACAGCACTGCCACACAACTGCACCTCATGCGGCTGGGCGACCATACTGTTCCAAGGCCGCACCTGGTGGGCTAAGATGACCCCACTTCATTACTTCCACACCTCATTTGAATGGATGACTACACGGAATCGGCTGATTGGCCTTTCTGACTGTAACTGATCTGGCTGGCTTGTCCAACCACAGGACTACATCTAATGGGCCTGGCCAACTCCACTGCTTCACTACCGGATCTGATGGACCTGGCCGAAAGCATTGCCTCATCACGGCACTTGATGGACATGGCCTTACGCACTGCCTCTCGTCTCCACTTGATGGGCCTGGCTGAATGCACTGCCTCTCGTCTGCACTTGATGGGCCTGGCCGAACGCACTGCCTCTCGTCTATACTTGATGGGCCTGGCCGAACGCACTGCCTCTCCTCTGCACTTGATGGGCCTGGCTGAACGCACTGCCTCTCGTCTGCACTTGATGGGCTGGCCGATGGCACTGCATCTCGTCTACACTTGATGGGCCTGGCCGAAGGCACTGCCTATGGTCTGCACTTGATGGGCCTGGCCGAACGCACTGCCTATGGTCTGCACTTGATGGGCCTGGCCGAACGCACTGCCTATGGTCTGCACTTGATGGGCCTGGCCGAAGGCACTGCCTCTCGTCTGCACTTGATGGGCCTGGCCGAAAGCACTGCCTATGGTCTGACCTTGATGGGCTTGGCCGAACGCACTGCCTATGGTCTGCACTTGATGGGCCTGGCCGAACGCACTGCCTATGGTCTGCACTTGATGGGCCTGGCCGAACGCACTGCCTACGGTCTGCACTTGATGGGCTGGCCGAACGCACTGCCTCTCGTCTGCACTTGATGGGCCTGGACGAACGCAATGCCTCTCGTCTGCACTTGATGGGCCTGTTCGAACGCAATGCCTCTCGTCTGCACTTGATGGGCCTGGCCGAACGCACTGCCTCTCGTCTGCACTTGATGGGCCTGGCCGAACGCACTGCCTCTCGTCTGCACTTGATGGGCCTGGCCGAACGCACTGCCTCTCGTCTGCAGTTGATGCTCCTGGCCGAACGCACTGCCTCTCGTCTGCAGTTGATGGGCCTGGCCGAACGCACTGCCTCTCGTCTGCAGTTGATGGCCTGGCCGAACGCACTGCCTCTCGTCTGCAGTTGATGGGCCTGGCCGAACGCACTGCCTCTCGTCTGCACTTGATGGGCCTAGCCGAACGCACTGCCTCTCGTCTGCAATTGATGGGCCTGGCCGAACGCACTGCCTCTCGTCTGCAATTGATGGTCCTGGCCTAACACACTGATTCTCGTCTGCACTTGATGGGTCTGGCCGAACGCACTCCCTCTCGTCTGCACTTGATGGGCCTGGCCGAACGCACTGCTTCTCGTCTGCACTTGAAGGGCCTGGCCGAACGCACTGCCTCTCGTCTGCACATGATGGTCCTTGCCAACATCAGTGCATCGAGACAGCTCCTGATGGGCCTTGCCGACAGCACTGCCACACGACTGCACATGATAGGCCTTGCAGACCGCACTGCCACACGACTGCACCTCATGCGGCTGGGCGACCATACTGCCTCAAGGCCGCACCTGGTGGGCTAAGATGACCCCACTTCATTACGACCACACATCATTTGCCTGGATGATTACACGGAATCGCCTGATTGGCTTTTCTGACTGTAACTGATCTGGCTGGCTTGTCGAACCACAGGACTACATCTAATGGGCCTGGCCAACTCCACTGCTTCACTACCGGATCTGATGGACCTGGCCGAAAGCATTGCCTCATCACGGCACTTGATGGACATGGCCGAACGCACTGCCTCTCGTCTCCACTTGATGGGCCTGGCCGAACGCACTGCCTCTCGTCTGCACTTGATGGGCCTGGCCGAACACACTGCCTCTCGTCTGCACTTGATGGGCCTGGCCGAACGCACTGCCTCTCGTCTGCACTTGATGGGCCTGGCCGAACGCACTGCCTCTCGTCTGCACTTGATGGCCTGGCCGAACGCACTGCCTCTCGTCTGCACTTGATGGGCCTGGCCGAAGGCACTGCCTCTCGTCTGCGCTTGATGGGTCTGGCCGAAGGCACTGCCTATGGCCTGCACTTGATGGGCCTGGCCGAACGCACTGCCTATGGTCTGCACTTGATGCGCCTGGCCGAACGCACTGCCTCTCGTCTGCACTTGATGGGCCTGGCCGAAGGCACTGCCTATGGTCTGACCTTGATGGGCTTGGCCGAACGCACTGCCTATGGTCTGCACTTGATGGGCCTGGCCGAACGCACTGCCTATGGACTGCACTTGATGGGCCTGGCCGAAGGCACTGCCTATGGTCTGCACTTGATGGGCCTGGCCGAAGGCACTGCCTCTCGTCTGCACTTGATGGGCCTGGCCGAACGCACTGCCTCTCGTCTGCACTTGATGGGCCTGGCCGAACGCACTGCCTCTCGTCTGCAGTTGATGGGCCTGGCCGAACGCACTGCCTCTCGTCTGCAGTTGATGGGCCTGGCCGAACGCACTGCCTCTCGTCTGCAGTTGATGGGCCTGGCCGAACGCACTGCCTCTCGTCTGCAGTTGATGGGCCTGGCCGAACGCACTGCCTCTCGTCTGCAGTTGATGGGCCTGGCCGAACGCACTGCCTCTCGTCTGCAGTTGATGGGCCTGGCCGAACGCACTGCCTCTCGTCTGCACTTGATGGTCCTGGCCGAACGCACTGCCTATGGTCTGCACTTGATGGTCCTGGCCGAACGCACTGCCTATGGTCTGCACTTGATGGGCCTGGCCGAACGCACTGCCTATGGTCTGCACTTGATGGGCCTGGCCGAACGCACTGCCTCAATTCTGCACTTGATGCGCCTGGCTGAACGCACTGCCTCTCGTCTGCACTTGATGGGCCTGGCCGAACGCACTGCCTCTCGTCTGCAATTGATGGTCCTGGCCTAACACACTGATTCTCGTCTGCACTCGATGGGTCTGGCCAAACGCACTGCCTCTCGTCTGCACTTGATGGTCCTGGCCGGACGCACTGCTTCTCGTCTGCACTTGATGGGCCTGGCCGAACGCACTGCCTCTCGTCTGCACTTGATGGTCCTTGCCAACATCAGTGCATCGAGACAGCTCCTGATGGGCCTTGCCGACAGCACTGCCACACGACTGCACCTGATAGGCCTTCCCGACAGCACTGCCACACAACTGCACCTCATGCGGCTGGGCGACCATACTGTTCCAAGGCCGCACCTGGTGGGCTAAGATGACCCCACTTCATTACTTCCACACCTCATTTGAATGGATGACTACACGGAATCGGCTGATTGGCCTTTCTGACTGTAACTGATCTGGCTGGCTTGTCCAACCACAGGACTACATCTAATGGGCCTGGCCAACTCCACTGCTTCACTACCGGATCTGATGGACCTGGCCGAAAGCATTGCCTCATCACGGCACTTGATGGACATGGCCTTACGCACTGCCTCTCGTCTCCACTTGATGGGCCTGGCTGAATGCACTGCCTCTCGTCTGCACTTGATGGGCCTGGCCGAACGCACTGCCTCTCGTCTATACTTGATGGGCCTGGCCGAACGCACTGCCTCTCCTCTGCACTTGATGGGCCTGGCTGAACGCACTGCCTCTCGTCTGCACTTGATGGGCTGGCCGATGGCACTGCATCTCGTCTACACTTGATGGGCCTGGCCGAAGGCACTGCCTATGGTCTGCACTTGATGGGCCTGGCCGAACGCACTGCCTATGGTCTGCACTTGATGGGCCTGGCCGAACGCACTGCCTATGGTCTGCACTTGATGGGCCTGGCCGAAGGCACTGCCTCTCGTCTGCACTTGATGGGCCTGGCCGAAAGCACTGCCTATGGTCTGACCTTGATGGGCTTGGCCGAACGCACTGCCTATGGTCTGCACTTGATGGGCCTGGCCGAACGCACTGCCTATGGTCTGCACTTGATGGGCCTGGCCGAACGCACTGCCTACGGTCTGCACTTGATGGGCTGGCCGAACGCACTGCCTCTCGTCTGCACTTGATGGGCCTGGACGAACGCAATGCCTCTCGTCTGCACTTGATGGGCCTGTTCGAACGCAATGCCTCTCGTCTGCACTTGATGGGCCTGGCCGAACGCACTGCCTCTCGTCTGCACTTGATGGGCCTGGCCGAACGCACTGCCTCTCGTCTGCACTTGATGGGCCTGGCCGAACGCACTGCCTCTCGTCTGCAGTTGATGCTCCTGGCCGAACGCACTGCCTCTCGTCTGCAGTTGATGGGCCTGGCCGAACGCACTGCCTCTCGTCTGCAGTTGATGGCCTGGCCGAACGCACTGCCTCTCGTCTGCAGTTGATGGGCCTGGCCGAACGCACTGCCTCTCGTCTGCACTTGATGGGCCTAGCCGAACGCACTGCCTCTCGTCTGCAATTGATGGGCCTGGCCGAACGCACTGCCTCTCGTCTGCAATTGATGGTCCTGGCCTAACACACTGATTCTCGTCTGCACTTGATGGGTCTGGCCGAACGCACTCCCTCTCGTCTGCACTTGATGGGCCTGGCCGAACGCACTGCTTCTCGTCTGCACTTGAAGGGCCTGGCCGAACGCACTGCCTCTCGTCTGCACATGATGGTCCTTGCCAACATCAGTGCATCGAGACAGCTCCTGATGGGCCTTGCCGACAGCACTGCCACACGACTGCACATGATAGGCCTTGCAGACCGCACTGCCACACGACTGCACCTCATGCGGCTGGGCGACCATACTGCCTCAAGGCCGCACCTGGTGGGCTAAGATGACACCACTTCATTACGACCACACATCATTTGCCTGGATGATTACACGGAATCGCCTGATTGGCTTTTCTGACTGTAACTGATCTGGCTGGCTTGTCGAACCACAGGACTACATCTAATGGGCCTGGCCAACTCCACTGCTTCACTACCGGATCTGATGGACCTGGCCGAAAGCATTGCCTCATCACGGCACTTGATGGACATGGCCGAACGCACTGCCTCTCGTCTCCACTTGATGGGCCTGGCCGAACGCACTGCCTCTCGTCTGCACTTGATGGGCCTGGCCGAACACACTGCCTCTCGTCTGCACTTGATGGGCCTGGCCGAACGCACTGCCTCTCGTCTGCACTTGATGGGCCTGGCCGAACGCACTGCCTCTCGTCTGCACTTGATGGCCTGGCCGAACGCACTGCCTCTCGTCTGCACTTGATGGGCCTGGCCGAAGGCACTGCCTCTCGTCTGCGCTTGATGGGTCTGGCCGAAGGCACTGCCTATGGCCTGCACTTGATGGGCCTGGCCGAACGCACTGCCTATGGTCTGCACTTGATGCGCCTGGCCGAACGCACTGCCTCTCGTCTGCACTTGATGGGCCTGGCCGAACGCACTGCCTCTCGTCTGCACTTGATGGGCCTGGCCGAACGCACTGCCTATGGTCTGCACTTGATGGGCCTGGCCGAACGCACTGCCTATGGACTGCACTTGATGGGCCTGGCCGAAGGCACTGCCTATGGTCTGCACTTGATGGGCCTGGCCGAAGGCACTGCCTCTCGTCTGCACTTGATGGGCCTGGCCGAACGCACTGCCTCTCGTCTGCACTTGATGGGCCTGGCCGAACGCACTGCCTCTCGTCTGCAGTTGATGGGCCTGGCCGAACGCACTGCCTCTCGTCTGCAGTTGATGGGCCTGGCCGAACGCACTGCCTCTCGTCTGCAGTTGATGGGCCTGGCCGAACGCACTGCCTCTCGTCTGCAGTTGATGGGCCTGGCCGAACGCACTGATTCTCGTCTGCACTTGATGGGTCTGGCCGAACGCACTGCCTCACGTCTGCACTTGATGGGCCTGGCCGAACGCACTGCTTCTCGTCTGCACTTGATGGGCCTGGCCGAACGCACTGCCTCTCGTCTGCACTTGATGGTCCTTGCCAACATCAGTGCATCGAGACAGCTCCTGATGGGCCTTGCCGACATCACTGCCACACGACTGCACCTGATGGGCCTTGCCGACGGCACTGCCACACGACTGCACCTGATGGGCCTTGCCGACAGCACTGCCACACGACTGCACCTCATGCGGCTGGGCGACCATACTGCCTCAAGGCCGCACCTGGTGGGCTAAGATGACCCCACTTCATTACGACCACACATCATTTGCCTGGATGATTACACGGAATCACCTGATTGGCTTTTCTGACTGTAACTGATCTGGCTGGCTTGTCGAACCACAGGACTACATCTAATGGGCCTGACCAACTCCTTTGCTTCACTACCGGATCTGATGGACCTGGCCGTAAGCATTGCCTCATCACGGCACTTGATGGACATGGCCGAACGCACTGCCTCTCGTCTCCACTTGATGGTCCTGGCCGAACGCACTGCCTCTCGTCTGCACTTGATGGGCCTGGCCGAACGCACTGCCTCTCGTCTCCACTTGATGGTCCTTGCCAACATCAGTGCATCGAGACAGCTCCTGATGGGCCTTGCCGACAGCACTGCCACACGACTGCACCTGATAGGCCTTCCCGACAGCACTGCCACACAACTGCACCTCATGCGGCTGGGCGACCATACTGTTCCAAGGCCGCACCTGGTGGGCTAAGATGACCCCACTTCATTACTTCCACACCTCATTTGCCTGGATGACTACACGGAATCGGCTGATTGGCCTTTCTGACTGTAACTGATCTGGCTGGCTTGTCCAACCACAGGACTACATCTAATGGGCCTGGCCAACTCCACTGCTTCACTACCGGATCTGATGGACCTGGCCGAAAGCATTGCCTCATCACGGCACTTGATGGACATGGCCTTACGCACTGCCTCTCGTCTCCACTTGATGGGCCTGGCCGAATGCACTGCCTCTCGTCTGCACTTGATGGGCCTGGCCGAACGCACTGCCTCTCGTCTGCACTTGATGGGCCTGGCCGAACGCACTGCCTCTCGTCTGCACTTGATGGGCCTGGCTGAACGCACTGCCTCTCGTCTGCACTTGATGGGCTGGCCGATGGCACTGCATCTCGTCTACACTTGATGGGCCTGGCCGAAGGCACTGCCTATGGTCTGCACTTGATGGGCCTGGCCGAACGCACTGCCTATGGTCTGCACTTGATGGGCCTGGCCGAACGCACTGCCTATGGTCTGCACTTGATGGGCCTGGCCGAAGGCACTGCCTCACATCTGCACCTGATGGGCCTTGATGACAGCACTGCCTCACGTCTGCAAATGATGGGCCTTGATGACAGCACTGCCTCACGTCTGCAAATGATGGGCCTTGATGACTGCACTGCCTCACGTCTGCAAATGATGGGCCTTGATGACAGCACTGCCTCACGTCTGCAACTGATGGGCCTTGCCGACAGCACTGCCTCCTGTCCGCACCTGATGTGCCTCGCCGGCCGCACTGCCTCACAACTGCACCTGATGGGCCTTGCCGACAGCACTGCCACACGACTGCACCAAATGAGGCTGGCCGACAGCACTGCCACACGGCTGCACTTCATGCAGCTTTCCGACCGTACTACCTCAAGGCCGTTCCTGGTGGGCTAAGATGACCCCACTTCATTACAACCACACCTCATTGGCTTAAATGACTACAAGGATTCGCCTGATTATCCTTTCTGACTGTAACTGATGGGGCTGGCTTGTCCAACCACAGGACTACATCTAATAGGCCTGGCCAACTCCACTGTGTCACTACCGGATCTGATGGACCTGGCCGAAAGCATTGCCTCATCACTGCACTTGATGGGCATGGCCGACCACACTGCCACACAACTGCACTTGATGGTCCTTTCCGACATCACCGCCTCGAGACAGCACCTGATGGGCCTTGCTGACATCACAGCATCCCGACTGCACCTGATGTGCCTTGCTGACAGCACAGCCTCCCGACTGCACCTGATGTGCCTAGCTGACAGCACTGCCTCCCGACTGCACCTGATAAGCCTTCCCGACAGCACTGCCTCACGACTGCACCTGATGGGCCTTCCTGAAAGCACTGCCTCACGACTGCACCTGATGGGCCTTCCCGACAGCACTGCCTCACGACTGCACCTGATGGGCCTTCCCGACAGCACTGCCACACGACTGCAATTGATGGTCCGGGCCGAAGGCACTGCCTCTCGTCTGCACTTCATGAGCCTGGCCGAAGCCACTGCCTTCCGACTGCACTTACTGGGTCTGGCGGACCACACTGCCTGATGGCAGCACACGATTGGCCTATCCGACCACATTGCCTCATGTCCGCACATGATGTGCTTGGCCAACAGCTCTGCTTCACGCTTGAATGTGATGGACCAGCGAGACAGCACTGCCTTGCCGACAGCACTGCCTTGCCGACAGCACTGCCTTGCCGACAGCACTGCCTCGCCGACAGCACTGCCTTGCCGACAGCACTGCCTCGCCGACAGCACTGCCTCGCCGACAGCACTGCCTTGCCGACAGCACTGCCTTGCCGACAGCACTGCCTTGCCGACAGCTCTGCCTTGCCGACAGCTCTGCCTTGCCGACAGCTCTGCCTTGCCGACAGCACTGCCTTGCCGACAGCACTGCCTTGCCGACAGCACTGCCTTGCCGACAGCACTGCCTTGCCGACAGCACTGCCTTGCCGACAGCACTGCCTTGCCGACAGCACTGCCTTGCCGACAGCACTGCCTTGCCGACAGCACTGCCTTGCCGACAGCACTGCCTTGCCGACAGCACTGCCTTGCCGACAGCACTGCCTTGCCGACAGCACTGCCTTGCCGACAGCACTGCCTTGCCGACAGCACTGCCTTGCCGACAGCACTGCCTTGCCGACAGCACTGCCTTCCCGACAGCACTGCCTTGCCGACAGCACTGCCTCTCGTCTGCACTTGATGGTCCTTGCCAACATCACTGCCTCGAGACAGCACCTGATGGGCCTTGCCGACACCACTGCCACACGACTGCAGCTCGTGCCGCTGGCCGACAGCACCGCCACATGACTGCACCTCATGCCGCTGGCCGACAGCACCGCCACACGACTGCACCTCATACGGCTGGGCAACCATACTGCCTCAAGGCCGCACCTGGTGGGCTTAGATGAACCCACTTCATTACGACCACACTTCAATGGCCTGGATGACTACACGGAATCGCCTGATTGGCCTCTCTGACTGTAACTGATCTGGCTGGCTTGTCCAACCGCAGGACTACTTCTAATGGGTCTGGCCAACTCCACTGACTTACTACTGGTTCTGATGGACCTGGCCGAAAGCATTGCATCATCACTGCACTTGATAGACATGGCCGACCACACTGCCCCACAACTGCACTTGATGGGCCTGGCAGAAGGCACTGTCTCCCGTCTGCACTTGATGGGCCTGGCCGAAGGCACTGCCTCTCGTCTGCACTGGATGGGCCTGGCCGAAGGCACTGCCTCTCGTCTGCACTGGATGGGCCTGGCCGATAGCACTGCCTATGGTCTGCACTTGATGGGCCTGGCCGAACGCACTGCCTATGGTCTGCACTTGATGGGCCTGGCCGAACGCACTGCCTATGGTCTGCACTTGATGCGCCTGGCCGAATGCACTGCCTATGGTCTGCACTTGATGGGCCTGGCCGAACGCACTGCCTATGGTCTGCACTTGATGGGCCTGGCCGAACGCACTGCCTATGGTCTGCACTTGATGGGCCTGGCCGAACGCACTGATTATGGTCTGCACTTGATGGGCCTGGCCGAACGCACTGCCTATGGTCAGCACTTGATGGTCCTGGCCGAACGCACTGCCTATGGTCTGCACTTGATGGTCCTGGCAGAACGCACTGCCTATGGTCTGCACTTGATGGTCCTGGCCGAACGCACTGCCTATGGTCTGCACTTGATGGGCCTGTCCGAACGCACTGCCTCTCGTCTGCACTTGATGGGCCTGGCCGAACGCACTGCTTCTCGTCTGCACTTGATGGGCCTGGCCGAACGCACTGCCTCTCGTCTGCACTTGATGGTCCTTGCCAACATCAGTGCATCGAGACAGCTCCTGATGGGCCTGTCCGAACGCACTGCCTCTCGTCTGCACTTGATGGGCCTGGCCGAACGCACTGCCTCAAGTCTGCACTTGATGCGCCTGGCTGAACGCACTGCCTCTCGTCTGCACTTGATGCGCCTGGCTGAACGCACTACCTCTCGTCTGCACTTGATGGGCCTGGCCGAACGCACTGCCTCTCGTCTGCACTTGATGGGCCTAGCCGAACGCACTGCCTCTCGTCTGCACTTGATGGGCCTGGCCGAACGCACTGCCTCTCATCTGCACTTGATGGGCCTGGCCGAACGCACTGCCTCTCGTCTGCAATTGATGGTCCTGGCCTAACACACTGATTCTCGTCTGCACTCGATGGGTCTGGCCAAACGCACTGCCTCTCGTCTGCACTTGATGGTCCTGGCCGGACGCACTGCTTCTCGTCGGCACTTGATGGGCCTGGCCGAACGCACTGCCTCTCGTCTGCACTTGATGGTCCTTGCCAACATCAGTGCATCGAGACAGCTCCTGATGGGCCTTGCCGACAGCACTGCCACACGACTGCACCTGATAGGCCTTCCCGACAGCACTGCCACACGACTGCACCTCATGCGGCTGAGCGACCAAACTGTTCCAAGGCCGCACCTGGTGGGCTAAGATGACCCCACTTCATTACTTCCACACCTCATTTGCCTGGATGACTACACGGAATCGGCTGATTGGCCTTTCTGACTGTAACTGATCTGGCTGGCTTCTCCAACCACAGGACTACATCTAATGGGCCTGGCCAACTCCACTGCTTCACTACCGGATCTGATGGACCTGGCCAAAAGCATTGCCTCATCACGGCACTTGATGGACATGGCCGAACGCACTGCCTCTCGTCTCCACTTGATGGGCCTGGCCGAACGCACTGCCTCTCGTCTGCACTTGATGGGCCTGGCCGAACGCACTGCCTCTCGTCTGCACTTGATGGGCCTGGCTGAACGCACTGCCTCTCGTCTGCACTTGATGGGCTGGCCGATGGCACTGCAAATCGTCTACACTTGATGGGCCTGGCCGAAGGCACTGCCTATGGTCTGCACTTGATGGGCCTGGCCGAACGCACTGCCTATGGTCTGCAATTGATGGGCCTGGCCGAAGGCTTTGCCTCTCGTCTGCACTTGATGGGCCTGGCCGATAGCACTGCCTATGGTTTACACTTGATGGGCCTGGCCGAAAGCACTGCCTATGGTCTGACCTTGATGGGCTTGGCCGAACGCACTGCCTATGGTCTGCACTTGATGGGCCTGGCCGAACGCACTGCCTATGGTCTGCACTTGATGGGCCTGGCCGAACGCACTGCCTACGGTCTGCACTTGATGGGCTGGCCGAACGCACTGCCTCTCGTCTGCACTTGATGGGCCTGGCCGAACGCACTGCCTCTCGTCTGCAGTTGATGCTCCTGGCCGAACGCACTGCCTCTCGTCTGCAGTTGATGGGCCTGGCCGAACGCACTGCCTCTCGTCTGCAGTTGATGGGCCTGGCCGAACGCACTGCCTCTCGTCTGCAGTTGATGGGCCTGGCCGAACGCACTGCCTCTCGTCTGCAGTTGATGGGCCTGGCCGAACGCACTGCCTCTCGTCTGCAGTTGATGGCCTGGCCGAACGCACTGCCTCTCGTCTGCAGTTGATGGCCTGGCCGAACGCACTGCCTCTCGTCTGCAGTTGATGGGCCTGGCCGAACGCACTGCCTCTCGTCTGCACTTGATGGGCCTAGCCGAACGCACTGCCTCTCGTCTGCAATTGATGGGCCTGGCCGAACGCACTGCCTCTCGTCTGCAATTGATGGTCCTGGCCTAACACACTGATTCTCGTCTGCACTTGATGGGTCTGGCCGAACGCACTCCCTCTCGTCTGCACTTGATGGGCCTGGCCGAACGCACTGCTTCTCGTCTGCACTTGAAGGGCCTGGCCGAACGCACTGCCTCTCGTCTGCACATGATGGTCCTTGCCAACATCAGTGCATCGAGACAGCTCCTGATGGGCCTTGCCGACAGCACTGCCACACGACTGCACCTGATAGGCCTTGCCGACAGCACTGCCACACGACTGCACCTCATGCGGCTGGGCGACCATACTGCCTCTAGGCCGCACCTGGTGGGCTAAGATAACCCCACTTCATTACGACCACACATCATTTGCCTGGATGATTACACGGAATCGCCTGATTGGCTTTTCTGACTGTAACTGATCTGGCTGGCTTGTCGAACCACAGGACTACATCTAATGGGCCTGGCCAACTCCACTGCTTCACTACCGGACCTGATGGACCTGGCCGAAAGCATTGCCTCATCACGGCACTTGATGGACATGGCCGAACGCACTGCCTCTCGTCTCCACTTGATGGGCCTGGCCGAACGCACTGCCTCTCGTCTGCACTTGATGGGCCTGGCCGAACACACTGCCTCTCGTCTGCACTTGATGGGCCTGGCCGAACGCACTGCCTCTCGTCTGCACTTGATGGGCCTGGCCGAACGCACTGCCTCTCGTCTGCACTTGATGGCCTGGCCGAACGCACTGCCTCTCGTCTGCACTTGATGGGCCTGGCCGAAGGCACTGCCTCTCGTCTGCGCTTGATGGGTCTGGCCGAAGGCACTGCCTATGGCCTGCACTTGATGGGCCTGGCCGAACGCACTGCCTATGGTCTGCACTTGATGCGCCTGGCCGAACGCACTGCCTCTCGTCTGCACTTGATGGGCCTGGCCGAAGGCACTGCCTATGGTCTGACCTTGATGGGCCTGGCCGAACGCACTGCCTATGGTCTGCACTTGATGGGCCTGGCCGAACGCACTGCCTATGGTCTGCACTTGATGGGCCTGGCCGAACGCACTGCCTATGGTCTGCACTTGATGGGCCTGGCCGAAGGCACTGCCTCTCGTCTGCACTTGATGGGCCTGGCCGAACGCACTGCCTCTCGTCTGCACTTGATGGGCCTGGCCGAACGCACTGCCTCTCGTCTGCAGTTGATGGGCCTGGCCGAACGCACTGCCTCTCATCTGCAGTTGATGGGCCTGGCCGAACGCACTGCCTCTCGTCTGCAGTTGATGGGCCTGGCCGAACGCACTGCCTCTCGTCTGCAGTTGATGGGCCTGGCCGAACGCACTGCCTCTCGTCTGCAGTTGATGGGCCTGGCCGAACGCACTGCCTCTCGTCTGCAGTTGATGGGCCTGGCCGAACGCACTGCCTCTCGTCTGCACTTGATGGGCCTAGCCGAACGCACTGCCTCTCGTCTGCAATTGATGGTCCTGGCCGAACGCACTGATTCTCGTCTGCACTTGATGGGTCTGGCCGAACGCACTGCCTCTCGTCTGCACTTGATGGGCCTGGCCGAACGCACTGCTTCTCGTCTGCACTTGATGGGCCTGGCCGAACGCACTGCCTCTCGTCTGCAGTTGATGGGCCTAGCCGAACGCACTGCCTCTCGTCTGCACTTGATAGGCTAGGGCGAACGCACTGCCTCCCGACTGTACTTGATGAGCCTGCTGACCACACTGCCTGATGGCAGCACACGATGAGCCTGGCCGACCACATATCCTCATGTCCACACATGATGTGCTTGGCCAACAGCTCTGCTTCACGCTTGAATGTGATGGGCCAGGGAGACAGCATTGTCTTACCGACAGCACTGCCTCACAACTGAACCTGTTGGGCCTTGCCGTTAGCAGTGCCTCACGACTGCACCTGATGGGACTTGCCGACAGCACTGCCACACGACTGCACCTCATGCGGCTGGCCGACCGTAATGCTTCAAGGCCGCACCTGGTGGGCTAAAATGACCCCACTTCATTACGACCACACCTCATTGGCCTAAATGACTACACGGAATCGCCTGATTGGCCTTTCTAAATGTAACTGATGGGGCTGGCTTGTCCAACCACAGGACTACATCTAATGGGCCTGGCCAACTCAACTGTGTCACTACCGGATCTGATGGACCAGGCCGAAAGCATTACGTCATCACTGCACTTGATGGGCATGGCCGACCACACTGCCCTACAACTGCACTTGATAGGCAGATCCGACCACACTGCAACACAACTGCACTTGATGGGCATATCCGACCACACTGCCCCACAACAGCACTTGATGGGCATGGCCGACCACACTGCCTCTCGTCTGCAATTGATGGTCCTGGCCTAACACACTGATTCTCGTCTGCACTTGATGGGTCTGGCCAAACGCACTGCCTCTCGTCTGCACTTAATGGTCCTGGCCGAACGCACTGCTTCTCGTCTGCACTTGATGGGCATGGCCGAACGCACTGCCTCTCGTCTGCACTTGATGGTCCTTGCCAACATCAGTGCATCGAGACAGCTCCTGAAGGGCCTTGCGACAGCACTGCCACACGACTGCACCTGATAGGCCTTGCCGACAGCACTGCCACATGACTGTACCTCATGCGGCTGGGCGACCATACTGCCTCAAGGCCGCACCTGGTGGGCTAAGATGACCCCACTTCATTACTTCCACACCTCATTTGCCTGGATGACTACACGGAATCGGCTGATTGGCCTTTCTGACTGTAACTGATCTGGCTGGCTTCTCCAACCACAGGACTACATCTAATGGGCCTGGCCAACTCCACTGCTTCACTACTGGATCTGATGGACCTGGCCGAAAGCATTGCCTCATCACGGCACTTGATGGACATGGCCTTACGCACTGCCTCTCGTCTCCACTTGATGGCCTGGCCGAACGCACTGCCTCTCGTCTCCACTTGATGGGCGTGGCCGAATGCACTGCCTCTCGTCTGCACTTGATGGGCCTGGCCGAACGCACTGCCTCTCGTCTGCACTTGATGGGCCTGGCCGAACGCACTGCCTCTCGTCTGCACTTGATGGGCCTGGCCGAACGCACTGCCTCTCGTCTGCACATGATGGGCCTGGCCGAACGCACTGCCTCTCGTCTGCACTTGATGGGCCTGGCCGAACGCACTGCATCTCGTCTGCACTTGATGGCCTGGCCGAACACACTGCCTCTCGTCTGCACTTGATGGCCTGGCCGAACGCACTGCCTCTCGTCTGCACTTGATGGGCCTGGCCGAACGCACTGCCTCTCGTCTGCACTTGATGGGCCTGGCCGAAGGCACTGCCTCTCGTCTACACTTGATGGGCCTGGCCGAAGGCACTGCCTATGGTCTGCACTTGATGGGCCTGGCCGAACGCACTGCCTATGGTCTGCACTTGATGGGCCTGGCCGAAGGCACTGCGTCTCATCTGCACTTGATGGGCCTGGCCGATAGCACTGCCTATGGTCTACACTTGATGGGCCTGGCCGAAAGCACTGCCTATGATCTGACCTTGATGGGCTTGGCCGAACGCACTGCCTATGGTCTGCACTTGATGGGCCTGGCCGAACGCACTGCCTATGGTCTGCAATTGATGGGCCTGGCCGAACGCACTGCCTCTCGTCTGCAATTGATGGTCCTGGCCTAACACACTGATTCTCGTCTGCACTTGATGGGTCTGGCCGAACGCACTGAATCTCGCCTGCACTTGATGGGCCTGGCCGAACGCACTGCTTCTCGTCTGCACTTGATGGGCCTGGCCGAACGCACTGCTTCTCGTCTGCACTTGATGGGCCTGGCCGAACGCACTGCCTCTCGTCTGCACTTGATGGTCCTTGCCAAAATCAGTGCATCGAGACAGCTCCTGATGGGCCTTGCCGACAGCACTGCCACACGACTGCACCTTTTAGGCCTTTCCGACAGCACTGCCACACGACTGCACCTCATGCGGCTGGGCGACCATACTGCCTCAAGGCCGCACCTGGTGGGCTAAGATGACCCCACTTCATTACGACCACACATCATTTGCCTGGATGATTACACGGAATCGCCTGATTGGCTTTTCTGACTGTAACTGATCTGGCTGGCTTGTCGAACCACAGGACTACATCTAATGGGCCTGGCCAACTCCACTGCTTCACTACCGGATCTGATGGACCTGGCCGAAAGCATTGCCTCATCACGGCACTTGATGGACATGGCCGAACGCACTGCCTCTCGTCTCCACTTGATGGGCCTGGCCGAACGCACTGCCTCTCGTCTGCACTTGATGGGCCTGGCCGAACGCACTGCCTCTCGTCTGCACTTGATGCGCCTGGCCGAACGCACTGCCTCTCGTCTGCACTTGATGGGCCTGGCCGAACGCACTGCCTCTCGTCTGCACTTGATGGGCCTGGCCGAAGGCACTGCCTCTCGTCAGCACTTGATGGGCCTGGCCGATAGCACTGCCTCTCGTCTGCACTTGATGGGCCTGGCCGAAATCACTGCCTATGGTCTGACCTTGATGGGCTTGGCCGAACGCACTGCCTATGGTCTGCACTTGATGGACCTGGCCGAACGCACTGCCTATGGTCTGCACTTGATGGGCCTGGCCGAACGCACTGCCTATGGTCTGCACTTGATGGGCCTGGCCGAACGCACTGCCTCTCGTCTGCACTTGATGCGCCTGGCCGAACGCACTGCCTCTCGTCTGCAGTTGATGGGCCTGGCCGAACGCACTGCCTCTCGTCTGCAGTTGATGGGCCTGGCCGAATGCACTGCCACTCGTCTGCAGTTGATGGGCCTGGCCGAACGCACTGCCTCTCGTCTGCACTTGATGGGCCTGGCCGAACGCACTGCCTCTCGTCTGCAGTTGATGGGCCTGGCCGAACGCACTGCCTCTCGTCTGCAGTTGATGGGCCTGGCCGAACGCACTGCCTCTCGTCTGCACTTGATGGGCCTGGCCGAACGCACTGCCTCTCGTCTGCACTTGATGGGCCTGGCCGATAGCACTGCCTATGGTCTACACTTGATGGGCCTGGCCGAAAGCACTGCCTGTGGTCTGACCTTGATGGGCTTGCCCGAACGCACTGCCTATGGTCTTCACTTGATGGGCCTGGCCGAACGCACTGCCTATGGTCTGCACTTGATGGGCCTGGCCGAACGCACTGCCTACGGTCTGCACTTGATGGGCCTGGCCGAACGCACTGCCTCTCGTCTGCACTTGATGGGCCTGGCCGAACGCACTGCCTCTCGTCTGCACTTGATGGGCCTGGCCGAACGCACTGCCTCTCGTCTGCACTAGATGGGCCTGGCCGAACGCACTGCCTCTCGTCTGCACTAGATGGGCCTGGCCGAACGCACTGCCTCTCATCTGCACTTGATGGGCCTGGCCGAACGCACTGCCTCTCGTCTGCACTTGATGGGCCTGGCCGAACGCACTGCCTCTCGTCTGCAGTTGATGGGCCTGGCCGAACGCACTGCCTCTCGTCTGCACTTGATGGGCCTGGCCGAACGCACTGCCTCTTGTCTGCACTTGATGGGCCTGGCCGAACGCACTGATTCGCGTCTGCACTAGATGGGCTTAGCCGAACGCACTGCCTCTCGTCTGCAATTGATGGGCCTGGCCGAACGCACTGCCTCTCGTCTGCAATTGATGGTCCTGGCGTAACACACTGATTCTCGTCTGCACTTGATGGGTCTGGCCGAACGCACTGCCTCTCGTCTGCACTTGATGGGCCTGGCCGAACACACTGCTTCTCGTCTGCACTTGATGGGCCTGGCCGAACGCACTGCCTCTCGTCTGCACTTGATGGTCCTTGCCAACATCAGTGCATCGAGACAACTCCCGATGGGCCTTGCCGACAGCACTGCCACACGACTGCACCTTATAGGCCTTTCCGACAGCACTGCCACACGACTGCACCTCATGCGGCTGGGCGACCATACTGCCTCAAGGCCGCACCTGGTGGGCTAAGATGACCCCACTTCATTACGACCACACATCATTTGCCTGGATGATTACACGGAATCGCCTGATTGGCTTTTTTGACTGTAACTGATCTGGCTGGCTTGTCGAACCACAGGACTACATCTAATGGGCCTGGCCAACTCCACTGCTTCACTACCGGATCTGATGGACCTGGCCGAAAGCATTGCCTCATCACGGCACTTGATGGACATGGCCGAACGCACTGCCTCATCACGGCACTTGATGGACATGGCCGAACGCACTGCCTCTCGTCTCCACTTGATGGGCCTGGCCGAACGCACTGCCTCTCGTCTGCACTTGATGGGCCTGTCCGAATGCACTGCCTCTCGTCTGCACTTGATGGGCCTGGCCGAATGCACTGCCTCTCGTCTGCACTTGATGGGCCTGGCCGAACGCACTGCCTCTCGTCTGCACTTGATGGCCTGGCCGAACGCACTGCCTCTCGTCTGCACTTGATGGGCCTGGCCGAAGGCACTGCCTCTCGTCTGCACTTGATGGGCCTGGCCGAAGGCACTGCCTCTCGTCTGCACTTGATGGGCCTGGCCGATAGCACTGCCTCTCGTCTGCACTTGATGGGCCTGGCCGATAGCACTGCCTATGGTCTGCACTTCATGGGCCTGGCCGAAAGCACTGCCCATGGTCTGACCTTGATGGGCTTGGCCGAACGCACTGCCTATAGTCTCCACTTGATGTGCCTGGCCGAACGCACTGCCTATGGTCTCCACTTGATGGGCCTGGCCGAACGCACAGCCTATGGTCTGCACTTGATGGGCCTGGCCGAAGGCACTGCCTCTCGTCTGCACTTGATGCGCCTGGCCGAACGCACTGCCTCTCGTCTGCACTTGATGCGCCTGGCCGAACGCACTGCCTCTCGTCTGCACTTGATGCGCCTGGCCGAACGCACTGCCTCTGGTCTGCACTTGATGCGCCTGGCCGAACGCACTGCCTCTGGTCTGCACTTGATGCGCCTGGCCGAACGCACTGCCTCTCGTCTGCACTTGATGGGCCTGGACGAACGCACTGCCTCTCGTCTGCACTTGATGGGCCTGGCCGAACGCACTGCTTCTCGTCTGCAGTTGATGGGCCTGGCCGAACGCACTGCCTCTCGTCTGCAGTTGATGGGCCTGGCCGAACGCACTGCCTCTCGTCTGCACTTGATGGGCCTGGCCGAACGCACTGCCTCTCGTCTGCAGTTGATGGGCCTGGCCGAACGCACTGCCTCTCGTCTGCAGTTGATGGGCCTGGCCGAACGCACTGCCTCTCGTCTGCAGTTGATGGGTCTGGCCGAACGCACTGCCTCTCGTCTGCAGTTGATGGGCCTGGCCGAACGCACTGCCTCTCGTCTGCAGTTGATGGGCCTGGCCGAACGCACTGCCTCTCGTCTGCACTTGATGGGCCTGGCCGAACGCACTGCTTCTCGTCTGCACTTGATGGGCCTGGCCGAACGCACTGCTTCTCGTCTGCACTTGATGGGCCTGGCCGAACGCACTGCCTCTCGTCTGCACTTGATGGTCCTTGCCAACATCAGTGCATCGAGACAGCTCCTGATGGGCCTTGCCGACAGCACTGCCACATGACTGCACCTGATAGGCCTTGCCGACAGCACTGCCACACGACTGCACCTCATGCGGCTGGGCGACCATACTGCCTCAAGGCCGCACCTGGTGGGCTACGATGACCCCACTTCATTACGACCACACATCATTTGCCTGGATGATTACACGGAATCGCCTGATTGGCTTTTCTGACTGTAACTGATCTGGCTGGCTTGTCGAACCACAGGACTAGATCTAATGGGCCTGGCCAACTCCACTGCTTCACTACCGGATCTGATGGACCTGGCCGAAAGCATTGCCTCATCACGGCACTTGATGGACATGGCTGAACGCACTGCCTCTCGTCTCCACTTGATGGGCCTGGCAGAACGCACTGCCTCTCGTCTCCACTTGATGGGCCTGGCAGAACGCACTGCCTCTCGTCTCCACTTGATGGGCCTGGCCGAACGCACTGCCTCTCGTCTCCACTTGATGGGCCTGGCCGAACGCACTGCCTCTCGTCTCCACTTGATGGGCCTGGCCGAACGCACTGCCTCTCGTCTGCACTTGATGGGTCTGGCCGAACGCACTGCCTCTCGTCTGCACTTGATGGGTCTGGCCGAACGCACTGCCTCTCGTCTGCACTTGATGGGCCTGGCCGAAGGCACTGCCTCTCGTCTGCACTTGATGGGCCTGGCCGAACGCACTGCCTCTCGTCTGCACTTGATGGGCCTGGCCGAAGGCACTGCCTCTCGTCTGCACTTGATGGGCCTGGCCGAAGGCACTGCCTCTCGTCTGCACTTGATGGGCCTGGCCGAAGGCACTGCCTCTCGTCTGCACTTGATTGGCCTGGCCTAACGCACTGCCTCTCGTCTGCACTTGATGGGCCTGGCCTAACGCACTGCCTCTCGTCTGCACTTGATGGGCCTGGCCGAACGCAATGCCTCTCGTCTGCACTTGATGGGCGTGGCCGAACACACTGCCTCTCGTCTGCACTTGATGGGCCTGGCCAAACTTACTGCCTCTCGTCTGCACTTGATGGGCCTGGCCGAACGCACTGCCTCTCGTCTGCACTTGATAGGCTAGGGCGAACGCACTGCCTCCCGACTGCACTTGATGAGCCTGTGGACCACACTGCCTGATGGCAGCACACGATGGGCCTGGCCGACCACATATCCTCATGTCCACACATGATGTGCTTGGCCAACAGCTCTGCTTCACGCTTGAATGTGATGGGCCAGGGAGACAGCATTGTCTTACCGACAGCACTGCCTCACAACTGAACCTGTTGGGCCTTGCCGATAGCAGTGCCTCACGACTGCACCTGATGGGACTTGCCGACAGCACTGCCACACGACTGCACCTCATGCGGCTGGCCGACCGTAATGCTTAAAGGCCGCACCTGGTGGGCTAAGATGACCCCACTTCATTACGACCACACCTCATTGGCCTAAATGACTACACAGAATCGCCTGATTGGCCTTTCTAAATGTAACTGATGGGGCTGGCTTGTCCAACCACAGGACTACATCTAATGGGCCTGGCCAACTCAACTGTGTCACTACCGGATCTGATGGACCAGGCCGAAAGCATAACCTCATCACTGAACTTGATGGGCATGGCCGACCACACTGCCCTACAACTGCACTTGATAGGCAGATCCGACCACACTGCCCCACAACTGCACTTGATGGGCATGGCCGACCACACTGCCCCACAAATGCACTTGATGGGCATGGCCGACCACACTCCCCCACAACTGCACTTGATGGGGCTGGCCGAAACCACTGATCGCGACAGCACTTGATGGGCCTGGCCGAACGCACTACCTGTCGTCTGCACTTGATGGGCCTGGCCGAATGCACTACCTGTCGTCTGCACTTGATGGGCCTGGCCGAATGCACTACCTGTCGACTGCACTTGATGGGCCTGGCCGAACGCACTACCAGTCGTCTGCACTTGATGGGCATGGCCGAACGCACTGCCTGTCATCTGCTCTTGATAGGCCTGTCCGAACGCACTGCCTGTCGTCTGCTCTTGATGGGCCTGGCCGAACGCACTGCCTGTCGTCTGCACCCGATGGGCCTGGCCGAACGCACTGCCTATCGTCTGCACCCGATTGGCCTGGCCGTACGCAACTGCCTTTCGTCTGCAACCGATGGGCCTGGCCGAACGCAACTGCCTCTCGTCTGCACCCGATGGGCCTGGCCGAACGCAACTGCCTCTCGTCTGCACCCGATGGGCCTGGCCGAACGCAACTGCCTCTCGTCTGCACCCGATGGGCCTGGCCGAACGCAACTGCCTCTCGTCTGCACCCGATGGGCCTGGCCGAACGCAACCGCCTCTCGTCTGCACCCGATGGGCCTGGCCGAACGCAACTGCCTCTCGTCTGCACCCGATGGGCCTGGCCGAACGCAACTGCCTCTCGTCTGCACCCGATGGGCCTGGCCGAACGCAACTGCCTCTCGTCTGCACCCGATGGGCCTGGCCGAACGCTACTGCCTCTCGTCTGCACCCGATGGGCCTGGCCGAACGCAACTGCCTCTCGTCTGCACCCGATGGGCCTGGCCGAACGCAACTGCCTCTCGTCTGCACCCGATGGGCCTGGCCGAACGCAACTGCCTCTCGTCTGCACCCGATGGGCCTGGCCGAACGCAACTGCCTCTCGTCTGCACCCGATGGGCCTGGCCGAACGCAACTGCCTCTCGTCTGCACCCGATGGGCCTGGCCGAACGCAACTGCCTCTCGTCTGCACCCGATGGGCCTGGCCGACAGCACTGCCTCACGGGCCTGGCTGACATTGTTGCCTTACAACCGCACCTGATGGGCCTAGCGGACAGTATTGTATTATGACTGCATCAGATGGGCTTGGTGGATAGCACTGCATTACAAATGAACCTGTCCCCCTGCAGGTTCGGGGGTAAGCATAGTCCCACGGTACTCCTGCCTGTCGTAAGAGGCGACTAAAAGGAGTCTCAACTGATTTAGCTTTTAATGTGATGGTCCCCATTGGGGTTTGACCTCCATTTTTCCAAATTCAGCGGAACTACAAATCTTTTGAGGAAGGACACCTTACGTGGTGCACCTTGAGTCCTCTGTGCCGCAAGACCTTGGCACACTTTATTGTCTTGGTGTCGTCGCTGCACCCTCCATCCTTCATTTTGGACATACACAGCTGTTGGATTGTGTACGTAACGCCCTTAGTGTGTCACCATCTGCACCCACAATCACTATGGACTACACATGGCACCCAGAATCCAGCACGGTAACCAGTCCGTTTTGGTGGTGTTGTCATGTACCCTCTATGTTTTAGCCCCCTAACAACACAGGGATCTTACTGCCGATGCCTGAGCAGACACCTCCCCACATAAGCCAAAGGCTAGATGCTCGTCTCCCTGGGGTATCAGTACTCCCGGCAATGGCCATCCTGCCAGGTGTCCTTTGCTGTGGCTGTGTGACGCAAATGGGAGAGCACCTCGTCGCAGTGGGTGGCATCAGCGCAGATGCCCCTCAATGAAGAGGGTGAAGTTTCAGTCCAGTGAGGGAATGAACGCCAACGTCTCTAAACGTTGAAAGACAGAATTTAATGCTGTGACATATAACCCCAAATCGTTAGATTCCCTAGCCACGCCATGGGAGATATACAGGGCTGCGGACAGACATTAGCCAGATTCACCGCAATACCAATGGGGGTTCGTTTTTGGGACTAAGCCTCTCACCCCCTGTTGGTTCGGGGGTAATTATAGGCCCGCGGTATTCCTGCCTGTCGTAAGAGGCGACTAAAAGGAGTCTCAAAAGTTTCGTCCCTATGTGATTGTCCGCTCTCAGGTTTGACCTCCAATTTCAAAATTTCAATTGTTAGTGCGTGCCATTTGGGAAGGATGCCTTACGTGGCGTTTTTCTATTGGTCCATCGTGCACCACAATCTTGCATGCTATCTATTGTTGTGTGGTGGGATTTACACCCAGTGTCTTCTGGCTTGCCTCCTTCTCGTCTTGTGCGCAATCCCCTTCTTACCGCCCACGACAACTGTGGACCATTTCAACACCTAAAATCCAGCACAGTAGCCAGTCCGTTGTGGTGGGGTCGTAATGTACCCTCTTGGTTGTAGCCCCCTGAGCACGCAGGGATCGCACTACAGATGCCAGAGACGTTTCCTCTCCATGCATGCCCATTTTGTCAGGGCACGGGGACTCCGGTCAATGGGATATCAGCCAGGTACCCGTTGCTTTGGCTGGGTGGCGTCCTTGGGGAGAGCCCTTGTTTGGAGTAGGTGGCGTCTGGGCAGATGTGGCGCAATGAAGCGCAATAAATCACACTAAGCTGGTGGTCGCATGGTCACCAGCGTCTCTAGGCGATACATAGTTGACTTTGATGCTGCACAATACGACCCTCAGTCGTTCCCCTCATTGGCTGCGCCGTGGGAGGCACGCAGATCTAGTGCCAAGCCGGAGCCTTACGTACCACAATACCTTGTCTGCAGCAGGACTGATGGAGACTCCTTCCTTATGACAAAGCCTCTGTTTCTTGTGGAACATGTGGAGGATAAGTTTGGGGAAGTGGCAGGGTTGTCTAAAATGAGGAATGGGTCCATCCTGCTCAAGACATCCTCCTCAGCACAGTCACGGGCATTGCTCTTGTGTGATAAGCTGGGTGACGTCCCTGTTACCGTCACTCCCCACAGTAGCTTAAATATGGTTCAGGGGATTATTTACCATCGTGACCTATTGTTACAATACGACGACGAGCTGAGAGCAGACTCGGAATGACGTGGTGTACATTTTGTCCGTCGTGTACATAGAGGACCCAAGACTAACAGGGTGGCCACCGGTGCCTTTATCTTGGCCTTCGATGGTGCTGTATTGCCAGAGAAAGTCAAGGTAATGGTTTACCATTGTGACATCAAGCCATATGTCCCTCCCGCGATGTGGTGCTTCCAGTGCTGGAAGTTTGGGCATATGTCCTCCCGTTGCCCATGCAGCGCCACATGTCGAGATTGACGCCCCTCTCATCCAGATTCTCCATTTGTGCCTCCGCCTGTATGTGCCAACTGTGGGGAACACCACTCTCCATGCTCGGCGGACTGCCCTGTTCTTCATAAGGAGCGGAAAATAATGGAATTTAAGACCCTGGACCGGCTTACTTGGGGGGCGTGGCAAAACTGAAATTTGAAAGGTTGCATACTGTCCCTCTTCGAACTTCTTATGCTGCAGCCACATTATCGTCGCCCTCGTGGGCGGCTGTTGTCGCCTCTTCTGTGCTGCCTTCAATGGGCCCTCGGGTCTTTGCATCTCTGTGTGTCCCCACCCCCCCCCCCCCCCCTCAGCGTCTGGGGGCAAGCCTTCCTCTGTTGCCCCCTTAGCAGTTGGGGCAAACCATCTTCTGTCACTCCCCCCGCACATACTTCGGGAGTGACATCTGCTCAAAAACTGGGGGGCTGGATCCCTCCCCTGAATTCTCCGAAGTCGTTGCCTCTGCCGGTTCCTCTCTCGCGGAAGGGGTCCCTCGGGGGCTCTCCCTTCCTTCGCTTCTTCTCCTACCCAGCCGGATGTCAGCCAGTGGCTGAAGGTTTCGGCACCTGCTGGTCGTAGGGCTTCTGTGTCGTCGTCAGCCTCCGCCACTCCTTCAGGGAAGCTCCTCCCTCCTGTGGGTTCGGGGGTAAGAATAGGCCCACGGTATTCCTGCCTGTCGTAAGAGACGACTAAAAGGAGTCTCAAACGTTTCGGCCTTATGTGATGGTCCCCTACCGGGTTTGACCTCCATCTTCTAAATTCTTCCGAAGAGCGGGCTGATTGGGGAAGGGCGCCTTACAAGGTGCAATGTGTCCATCGCTCATTACCATCTCTAGCTTGGTTGGTCGTCGTCGCATAGCTGTCCCGCCCACTCACCATCTCTAGGGCGTGGCTTTGTTCTTGGGTGCGGTTTTTGCAGTCTGCTCTGCTGTGTCGCTTTATGCGCCAATGACGATCATGGACTACATTTCACCTGAAATCCAGCACGGTAGCCAGTGCGTTGTGGTGGGGCCGCCATGTACCCTGTCGGTTGTAGCCCCCTGACAACACAGGGATCGCTCTACTGATGCCTGCGCCGTTAACTCCCCGCGTATGCCAAGGAGTAGATGCCTGTCTCCTTGGGGCATCGGGACTCCCGGCAATGGCCATCCCGCCAGGTGGTCGTTGCTGAGGCTGGGTGGCGCCCGTGGGGAGGGCCCTTGGTCGGAGTAGGTGGCATCAGGGCGGATGACCCGCGATGAAGCGTGGTACATCATCTCTTGCTGGCGGCCAGCCGCCAGCAGTCTCTAAGCGTTCTCGGCCTCAATACAACGCTCAGGCATATGATCCACAATCGTTCCCCTCCCTGGCCACACCATGGGAGGAACGAAAGGCTACGGTTGGCAGCGAACCTTATTCACCTCGCTATTTAGTCTGTACACGAGTCGATGGGGAATCGTTTATGGCGACCAAGCCTCAGTTTTTTGTCGAGCACTTGGAGGACAAGTTTGGGGAGGTGGAGGGCTTGTCCAAAATGCGCTCTGGGGCAGTATTGATCAAAACGGCATCCTCTGCACAGTCCTGGCGGTTACTCGCTTGTGACAAGTTGGGGGATGTTTCCGTCACGATCACACCCCATAAGAGTCTCAACATGGTCCAGGGCATTATATTCCATAGGGACCTACTCTTGCAGTCGGACGACGAGCTACGTGCCAATTTAGAACGGCGGGGTGTTCACTTCGTCCGGCGCGTCCATCGGGGTCCGAGGGATAATCAGGTAGCCACCGGTGCCTTCATCTTGGCCTTCGAGGGTGACGTCCTACCCGAAAAGGTCAGGGTGATGGTCTACCGATGTGATGTGAAGCCCTATATCCCTTCCCCGATGAGGTGTTTCAAATGCTGGAAGTTCGGCCACATGTCATCTCGGTGTACTTCCAGCATGACATGCAGAGATTGTGGACGCCCTTCACATCCTAATACTGCATGTGCGCCGCCTCCCATCTGTGTGAACTGCGGCGAACACCATTCCCCTTGCTCGCCAGACTGCAAGGTTCTACTGAAAGAACGAAGGATCATGGAATATAAGGCCCTGGACCGCATGACCTATACTGAGGCTAAGCGGAAATACGAGAGGCTACATCCTGTGGCTCTGACCAGCTCCTATGCCACCGCTGCCAAAACAGTAGTTTTGTCATCTGCTGCACCGATTCCACTGAACACTCTGAGCCGGAATACTACACCTGCCCCCTTGATGGTGGGGGGCACTTCCCCATCTGTTGCTCCTGCACCACCTACCTCAGGAGCAACGACCCCCCAACCATCGGGGACACAAGTCCAAAACTCTAAGTCGGAGAAGCGTCCGACTTCTTCGGCGACTCTCTCTCGCAAGGGATCCCTCGGGTCCCTCCCTTCCCAGGTTTCCACCTCTGGGAAGGGTGACGTCAGCCAATGGCTGAAAAGCAGGCCAGCGGCTGGTCGCAGGGCTTCCCGCTCCTCCTCCGTCCCGGAGACTGACTCGGTGGAGCCCTCCCAGCCAGTAAAGCCCAAGGAGCAGAGAGAGAAGACGAAGAAGAAGACGGCCTCTAAGGCCAAGGAACGCGCGGTGGCATCCACCCCACCGCTCCATACAGGCTCTGCGTCTGAGGATGTGGTGGAGATCCTGGCGTCCGCTGAGGACCTGGATCTCGCCATACCCTCGGACGCCAAGGACGCCGATTGCACTGGTCCTCGATCGGTGACAGCAGGTGACCAAGTGACGTGATCTGCCTCCTTCGCGCCTATTTCGCCCATGGACAAAGTGATTCTCCAGTGGAACTGCAGCGGTTTTTTCCACCACCTTGCTGAGCTCCGCCAACTCGTCAGCAGTCACCCTTTCTTCTGCATTGCCCTCCAGGAAACGTGGTTTCCGGCAATGCGGACCCCTGCCCTACGAGGGTATCGGGGTTATTATAAGAACCGGGCAGCTTATGAGAGGGTGTCTGGTGGAGTCTGCGTCTACGTCCTTAACTCTATCTACAGCGAGTGTGTGCCTCTTCATACACCCTTAGAGGCTGTCCGTCGGATGGTGATGTCTCTCGTCATGTGTTGGCTGCATTGATAGGACAACTGCCGCCTCCCTTTGTGTTGCTGGGCGACTTTAACGCCCATAACCCCTTGTGGGGTAGCGCCGCGATTACTGGCCGGGGCAGAGATGTCGAGACTCTTCTGTCACAGCTCGACCTCTGCCTTTTAAACACGGGAGAGGCGACCCACTTTAGTGCGGTCCATGGCTCGTTTTCGGCCATTGACCTTTCTATTTGCAGCCCCGGACTTTCACCATCCATCCACTGGAGGGTCCATGACGACTTATGTGGTAGTGACCATTTCCCCATCTTTCTGTCACTGCCACAGCGTCACTCTTCTGAACGCCCCTCCAGATGGGCTCTGAATAAGGCTGATTGGGACTTATTTACATCTGTCGCAGTGATCGCACCTCCTTCCACTGATCCGATTGATGCGGTGGTTCAGTCGGTCACCACCAGCATCGTTTCTGCGGCGGCATCTGCGATTCCCTGTCCATCCGGGGCACCTCGGCGGAGGACTGTGCCGTGGTGGTCGCCCGAGATCGCAGAGGCGATTCGAGATCGCCGGCGGGCTCTTCAGCGCCATAAGCGGCACCCGTCGTTGGAGACCCTCATTGCTTTTAAACAGTTCCGCGCCCGAGCCCGACGCTTTATTCGCCAACGGAAGCAGGAGTGCTGGGAACGTTGTGTTTCCACCATTGGCGTCCGTACCTCCGCATCGCAGGTTTGGGCCAAGATTCGGCGACTCCAAGGCTATCGGCCACCTGTCTCTGTCCCTGGGCTTTCGCTGAATGGAGCAGTGTGCACCGACTCCGACACGATTGCGGACCGGTTAGCAGAGCATTTTGCTCAGTGTTCCGCGTCAACGAACTACCCGTTGGCCTTCCGCTCCCGGAAAGAGCGGTTGGAAAGTCGGAGGCTTTCCTTTCACACGCGCCACGCGGAGTCGTACAATGCTCCTTTCAGCGAATGGGAATTCCAGAGCGCACTTTCTGCTTGCCCTGATACGGCTCCTGGACCAGACCGCATTCACAGCCAGATGCTGAAACACCTCTCAGTGCCTTGCCAGCGACGCCTCCTAGATCTTTTCAATCGCGTCTGGGTCGAGGGTGTTTTCCCGTCTCAATGGCGGGAAAGCATAGTCCTCCCCGTATTGAAACCTGGCAAGAACCCGCTGGAGGTGGACAGCTATCGCCCCATAAGCCTCACCAACGTTCCTTGCAAGTTGCTGGAACGTATGGTGAGCCGGAGGTTGAGTTGGCTCCTCGAGTCTCGGGGCCTTCTGGCTCCGTCTCAGGGTGGGTTCCGTAAAGGCCGCTCTGCCGTCGATAATCTGGTCTCCCTGGAGTCTGCCATCCGTACAGCCTTTGCGCGCCGCCAACATCTGGTTGCCGTCTTCTTCGACATGCGGAAGGCATACGATACGACTTGGCGCCATCACATCCTGGCCACTCCTCATGGGTGGGGCCTTAGGGGCCCGCTCCCGATTTTTATTCAGAATTTTCTTTCGTATCGTTCCTTCCGCGTGCAAGTAGCTGCGTCGCATAGTTCCTCCCGGGTCCAGGAGAACGGGGTCCCACAGGGGTCTGTCCTCAGTGTGTCCCTGTTTTTAATTGCCATCAATGGGCTCGTTGAGGCGGTGGGGTCGTCCGTCGCGGCTTCTTTATATGCGGACGACTTCTGCCTATATTACAGCTCCAGTGGCATCGCCGCTGCTGAACGGCAGCTGCAAGGTGCCATCCGCAAGGCGCAGTCATGGGCTGTAGTGCACGGCTTCCAGTTTTCGGCCGCGAAGACCTGCGTTATGCATTTCTGCCGGCGTCGCACGGTTCACCCTGAGCCGCGCCTTTACCTTGACGGTGAACCTCTTGCTGTGGTCGCGACGCATCGGTTCTTGGGACTGGTGTTCGATACCCGGTTGACTTGGCTGCCCCATATTAGGCAGCTGAAGCAAACATGCTGGCGGCACTTAAACGCTCTCCGTTGCTTAAGCCACACCAGGTGGGGTGCCGACCGGTCCACCCTCCTCCACCTATATCAAGCGCTGATCCAGTCCCGCCTTGATTATGGGTGTGTGGCGTACGGTTCTGCCTCGCCTTCGGCGTTGCGATTGCTGGATCCCATACACCACTGCGGGATCCGCCTCGCCACGGGAGCGTTCCGGACAAGCCCCGTCGACAGCATACTTGTGGAGGCTGGTGTCCCTCCATTGCGGTTCCGGCGTGACCGCCTTCTGGCCGCCTATGCCGCGCACGTTTATAGCATACCAGGGCATCCAAACTACCGTCTCCTGTTCCCGCGCTCGATCGTCCATGTTCCAGACAGGCGGCCCCGGTCAGGGTGTCCCATTGCGGTTCGCCTCCGGGACCTTCTCCGTGGCCTTGACTTTTTTCCTCTGCCGCCTGTTTTCCGGGCCAATCTCCGTCTGCCCCCGTGGAGTGTGCCCCGACCCTGCCTTCGGCTCGACTTGGCACAGGGTCCGAAGGTCTCAGTGCCTCCGGAGGCCCTCCGCCGCCGCTTTCTTTCCATCCTGGCCGAGTTTCCGAACGCGGCGGTGGCCTACACCGACGGTTCGGTAGTCTCTGGTCACACTGGTTACGCTCTCACTCTACGGGATTATTGTGAGCAACGGTCATTGGCAGCTGGCTCCAGTGTATACACTGCCGAGTTGGTTGCCATCTATCGTGCCCTAGAGTTTCTCCGCTCCCGCTCAGGTGAGTCCTTTGTCATCTGTAGTGACTCCCTGAGCGGTTTACGAGCTCTTGACCAGTGTTTCCCTCGTTCCCGTCTGGTGATGGCCATCCAGGAGTCCCTCCATACTCTCGTCCGTTGCGGCCGCTCTGTCACCTTTGTTTGGTCCCCGGGTCACGTCGGCATCCCGGGTAACGAGCGGGTTGACGAACTGGCGAAACAGGCGGTCAGTTCCCCGGCCATGGAGATCGGTCTTTTAGAGAGTGACGTCCGATCCGTATTGCGGCAGAAGGTCCTTGCTGCTTGGCGTGATGAGTGGCGCACCCTGCCCTCTCCCAACAAACTTCGGGCAGTCAAGGAGACAACCAGTGTGTGGCGCTCCTCCATGCGGGGGTCTCGCAAGGACGCTGTCGTCCTCTGCCGGCTCCGCATAGGACATACCCGGCTCACGCACGCGTATCTCTTGTGCCGTGACGACCCGCCTCTCTGTCGCTGCGGATTGGCCCTGACCGTGGTACACGTCTTACTCGACTGCCCACTTTTAACTGCCCTCAGGCAGACGTTCGCGCTGCCTGATACACTCCCTGCTCTTTTAACTGATGACTCTACTATGGCTGACTCAGTTCTCCGTTTTATTCGAGCAGGGGGTTTTTATCATTCAATATGAGAGTCCCCTTTTATTTTTTTTAGTGTCGACTGTGGCTTTTGGCCTGGGGTTTTAGTTTGTGGTGTTTTAATGTGTCCCTTGGTTGTTGGCCTTTCCAGTTTTATTTTCATGGTCGGCCAATGACCGTCGCACTCTGTGTGTCTTTCAATCTCTTTTCTCTGGTCTTCGTCTATGTCTTTCTTGTACTGTGTCGTCCCTTGTCGTCTCTGTTATGTGTTTATTGCTTGTTGGACTTTTCTTCGTGTATCGTTATGGTCATGGAACAAGGGACCGATGACCTAAGTAGTCTGGTCCCTTTAACCCCCACAAACCAACGAACCAGCGCTCCTTGCCAGCTGGCTGCAGTATTTTTACTGCAGAGCTGGTGGCCATTTGCGCGCTCTTGAGCATATGTGTTCATGCTCAGGTACGTCCATTGTCATCTGCAGTGACACTCTGAGCAGCCTCCAGGCTATCGACTGCTGCTATCTCTCTTCTCCTCTGGTATCCTTTATTCAGGAGTCTGTTTTAGCCATTACTCGCTCTGGTCGCTCAGTGGTCTTTGTTTGGACGCCAGGTCACGTTGGCATCCCGGGGAACGAATGTGTCGACAGGCTGGACAAAAGGGGGATTGACGCCCCCGCTTTTGAGATCAGCCTCCCAACTCGTGATCTGCAGCTGTTGTTGCACCATAAAGTGGTTGGGATGTGGCATGATGAGTGGCGTAGCCTGACATCGCGGAATAAACTTTGTTCTGTTAAGGAGACGACCGATGTGTGGCGGTCCTCCCTGTAGGCTTTTCGCAAGGACTCTGTCGTCCTGTGTCGGCTCCGCATCGGACATACCTACCTGACGCACGGCTGTTTCTGCGTCAGGAGCATCCCCCCCCCCACATCCCCCCCGGTGCCGGTGTGGGTCCCGGCTGACGGTCGCCCACATCTTGTTGGAGTGTCCCATATTGCGTACCCTCCAGCAGTCTTTTAATCTCCCAGGCACTTTGCCTTTGGTTGTATGCGACGATGCCTCCATGGCTGACGATGTTTTAAATTTTATCCATGGTAGTCCTTTTTATGGTTCCATTTAGGAGGTTTTTGCACCTTTCCTTTTCTGTGTCTCTTGTCCTCGAGTCACTCTTCGTTGGTTGCAAACTTTAGTGTGTAGTCGGATGGTTGACTCTTTCCCTTTGTTTTGTTCTCATGGTCGGTCAACCAGTCTCCGGCCCTCTTCTTTTCTTCTGTTTCTTACTGTGTGGTGTTCATCTGTCCTCTTCTTGTCTGTAGTTTTCTTTGCGGCATTTGCGATCTTTCAGTGACTGGGGGGGGGGGGGGGGGGGTGGGAGTCTCCTATAACTTGGGGGTTTTACCTGCTCTGCACATTTTCGTCTCGCCTGTTTTTGGAATGGGGGACTGATGACCTTAGCTGTTTAGTCCCCCTTAAACATTCCAACAACCACCACAACCAAAACTAGGCCTCTCTTCTTTGTTCACCATTTTGAAGATAAGATTGGGAAAGTGGCATCTTTTTCCAATAAGAGGAATTGGACTATTCTGATACAAGACGTATAATCTACACAGTCAGAGGCGTTACTTGCCTGTGACAAGCTCGGTGACATCTCCATTAACGTCACTCCCCATAAGTCCTTAAGTTTGGCCCAGGGGATTACCTTTCATAGAGATCTTCTGCTACAGTCTGATGATGAGCTGCGGGAGAACCTGGCACGACGAGGTGTGCACTTCGTCCGTAGTGTCTTTATGGGGCCCAAGGATAATAGGGTGCCTTCATCCTGGCATTTTAGGGTGACTGCTTGCCTGAGAAGGTCAAGGTCATGATTTACCGGTGCGATGTCAAGCCCTATGTCCCGCCCCCTATGCGATCCTTCCGGTGCTGGAAGTTAGGACATATGTCCTCCAGATGTACTGCCAGCCCCACGTGGCGTGATTGTGGACGATCTTCACATCCTAATGCTCCATGTGCTCCGCCTCCCACCTGCATTAACTGCGGGAAGCACCATTCTCACTGCTCGCCAGACTGTGCTGACAACCAAAGAGAGCCGAAGATACAAGAAATTAAGACCCTGGACCATTTAACTTACCAAGAGGCAAGGAAGAAGCTAGAACAGCTCAACCCCACATCTCTGTTGAGGAGTTATGCTGCTGCAACTGTACCGCCACCAGTTACTGCAAGACTCCCGTCTCAGTTGGCCCACAGAACAGTAAAGTTACGCCAGCCCCACTGCTGGTAGGGGCAACGCTCTCTTCCACTGCTCCCAAAACACCCGATTTGGGAGCAGAGGATCCCGAACAACTATGGACATCCATCCCCTCCTCTCAGCTTGAGAGGCACCAGCCCCCTCTGGCTGCTTGGCTGGAGAGGCACTAGCCCCCTCTGGCTGCTCGGCTGGAGAGGCACTAGCCCCCTCTGGCTGCTCGGCTGGAGAGGCACTAGCCCCCTCTGGCTGCTCGGCTGGAGAGGCACCAGCCCCCTCTGGCTGCTCGGCTGGAGAGGCACCAGCCCCCTGTGGCTGCTCGGCTGGAGAGGCACCAGCCCCCTGTGGCTGATCCTCTGGAGAGGCACCAGCCTCCTGTGGCTGATCCTCTGTAGAGGCACCAGCCCATTGCGCTGCTCCTCTGGAGAGGCACCAGCCCCCTCTGGCTGCTCGGCTGGAGAGGCACCAGCCCCCTGTGGCTGCTCGGCTGGAGAGGCACCAGCCCCCTGTGGCTGCTCGGCTGGAGAGGCACCAGCCCCCTGTGGCTGCTCGGCTGGAGAGGCACCAGCCCCCTGTGGCTGCTCGGCTGGAGAGGCACCAGCCCCATGTGGCTGCTCGGCTGGAGAGGCACCAGCCCCCTGTGGCTGCTCGGCTGGAGAGGCACCAGCCCCCTGTGGCTGCTCGGCTGGAGAGGCACCAGCCCCCTGTGGCTGCTCGGCTGGAGGGGCACCAGCCCCCTGTGGCTGCTCGGCTGGAGGGGCACCAGCCCCCTGTGGCTGCTCGGCTGGAGGGGCACCAGCCCCCTGTGGCTGCTCGGCTGCAGGGGCACCAGCCCCCTGTGGCTGCTCGGCTGGAGGGGCACCAGCCCCCTGTGGCTGCTCGGCTGGAGGGCCACCAGCCCCCTGTGGCTGCTCGGCTGGAGGGGCACCAGCCCCCTGTGGCTGCTCGGCTGGAGGGGCACCAGCCCCCTGTGGCTGCTCGGCTGGAGGGGCACCAGCCCCCTGTGGCTGCTCGGCTGGAGGGGCACCAGCCCCCTGTGGCTGCTCGGCTGGAGGGGCACCAGCCCCCTGTGGCTGCTCGGCTGGAGGGGCACCAGCCCCCTGTGGCTGCTCGGCTGGAGGGGCACCAGCCCCCTGTGGCTGCTCGGCTGGAGGGGCACCAGCCCCCGTCTGGCTGCTCGGCTGGAGGGGCACCAGCCCCCGTCTGGCTGCTCGGCTGGAGGGGCACCAGCCCCCGTCTGGCTGCTCGGCTGGAGGGGCACCAGCCCCCGTCTGGCTGCTGGGCTGGAGGGGCACCAGCCCCCGTCTGGCTGCTGGGCTGGAGGGGCACCAGCCCCGTCTGGCTGCTCGGCTGGAGGAGCAACCGCCGCATCTGGCTGCTCGGCTGGAGGGGCAACAACCTTGTCTGGCTGCTCGGTTGGAGAGGCAACAGCCTGCTCTGTCACTTAGTCGGAGGCAACATATGACTCTGTGAAGTAATTTGCTTTTTCTGTGCCTTGATGCCCCTACAGCACACGCTTTGTACAATCCTCCAATGGAATTGTGGCGGTTATCTTAGCCATCTTTCTGAGCTACGGCAGCTTCTAAGCATGACACCTGCTTTCTGCATTGCCCTCAATGAAACATGGTTCCCAGCAATGCGGACCCCTGTCCTCGTGGATAAAGGGGTTATTACTGCAATCATAGCACTTACAATAGTGTGTCAGGTGGATCCTGCATGTATGTCCTTACCTGTTTATATAGTGCTCTGGGGCCTTCGAAATATCATTGGAAGCTGTGGCCATCCACGTAAAGACTACCCAGGTCATAACCGTCTGCAGTGTCTATCTCCCTTCAGGTGGTACAGTCTCCCTGACTGTATTGGCTGCACTTGTCGACCAACTCCCCACGCCTTTTCATCTCCTGGGGGATTTTAATGCCCACAATCGCCCTTGGGTTGGAACAAAGGTTACTGCCCGAGGCAGAGAGGTTGAGAATCTCATCTCCCAACTCGACCTCTACCTCTTAAAAACTGGCGCCGCCATACATTTCAGTGTGGCGCGTGGCATGTTCTTGGCCATAGACCTGTCTTTGTGCAGCCCAGGGCTTGTACCATCGGTCCACTGGAGAGTCCATGACGACTTGTGTGGTAGTGACCTTTTTCCCAACTCCCTTTCACTACCCCAGCGTCGCTCCCATGAACGCTTGTCTAGATGGGTATTTAGCAAGGCAAACTGGGACACATTCTCCTCTACTGCCGCTGTTGAATCTCTCCCCCAGGGTACCATCGATGTGGCGCTTGGGGCACTGACTGCAGCGATTGCGATTGTTTCCGCTGTGGAACATGCCATTGCTCGCTCGTTAGGGTGCCCCCAGCAAAAGTCAGTGCCTTCATGGTCTCCGGTGGTCGCTGCAGCCATTACAGAACGTCGGCAGGCTCTTCAGCAACATAAGCGGTACCCATCTTTGGAGAACCTCATTTTATTCAAACTTCTCCGTGCTCAGGCCCGGCAGCTGATCAAAAGGCCTCCCAGGTGTGGATGAACATTGGATGCATCTTTGAATTGCAACACTCTACAGGTGTTCCAGAGCTTACCATCAACGGGGCGCTATCTACCGATGCCAATGCAATCGCCGAGCATTTTGCACAGCACTATTTTCGGGCCTCTGCATCGGGGCATTACCCACCTAAATTTCACGCGCTAAAACGCCGTGCGATAGAAAAACGGCTTTCTTTTGCTTCTCGCCGCCCTGAGGCGTATAACGCCCATTTAGTCTGTGGGAACTCCACAGTGCAACAATACAGCCTAAGGGCCAGGTGGCATCCACAATCAGATGCCCGACAGGCCTGGCCGACCTCACTGCATCAGGACACGTCCCGACGGGCCTCGCCGAACGCACTGCGTCAGGACACGGCCCGACGGGCCTCGCTGACCGCACTGCGTCAGGACACGGCCCGCCGACCGTACAGCCTCCCAACTCGTGGGATTTGACTGTCTGAACGGTTTGCCATACGGCCTTACCTGATGGACCTTGCATACCACACTGTTGCACCTCCTCATGAGTGCATCTGTTGGGCCTGGCTGTCTATTCTGCTTCCTGACAGCAACTGTTGGGCGTGGCTGACTATTCTGCTTCCTGACAGCAACTGTTGGGCCTGGCTGACTATTCTGCTTCCTGACAGCAACTGTTGGGCCTGGCTGACTATTCTGCTTCCTGACAGCAACTGTTGGGCCTGGCTGACTATTCTGCTTCCTGACAGCAACTGTTGGGCCTGGCTGACTATTCTGCTTCCTGACAGCAACTGTTGGGCCTGGCTGACCGCCATGTCTCCGAATCGTACTTGATTGACCAGGCTGACTGGTCTGGATTGTGACAACATTTGATGAGCCTGGCTGATCACAATGCCTCTCGATCAGACTGGCTGACTGCTCTGTCTCTCTGCCTCACCTGATGGGCATGGCTGATCACTGTTACTTGCGACCGCTCCTGATGGTCCTGTAGGAGTGATCTGCCTTGGCGCACCTCCGGTTTTCCCTCGTTCACAGTAGCACATAAAGACAACACCTGATGGGCCTGTGACACCGCTCTGCTGCTCCACCTCAAGACCACAAACGATGGGTCTGACCGATTGCACTGCAGCACTGACTCACTGCCCCACCTGATGGGTCTGGCCAAGCACACTGTGTCACCAGCTCACGACCACTCTTGATGGGTCTCCTGACTGCACTGCCATTCCATGTAACCACCCTATTTAATGGGCCGTGCTGACCACCCTGCCTCACGCCCCCCCCCCCCCCCCCCCCCCCGATGGGCTAAGCCAAATGCACGTCCTCGCAACCCCACCTGATGGTCTTTGCCGAACACTTTGCCTAGCGGCCACATCTCCTTTGCCTGGCCAACCGTTATGCCTAGTTCCCCCACTGAACTTGCCTGGCCCACTACTCTGCCACAGTACTGCACAGGGTTTGCCTTGCCAACCACTCAGTCGCACAACCCTACCTGATGGGCCTGGCCGACCACTGTGCCTCATTTCGCAATTGATGTGCCTGCAGACCACACTGCCGTACTGCCCCACAACTATACCTGTTGGGCGATGCTGACTGCTCTGCCTCATGTCCACACCTGATATGCCATGCCAACTCTTCACCTCACGACCCCACATGATTGGCCCAGCCGTCCACACTGCCAGACCACATGACGGGCCCAACTGATGGGCCTAGATGAGTGCAGTACTGCACCGCCTCATGACTTCATCCTATATACTTGTTTGATTGCAGTGCCGCACTGAAGCATGATGCCAATTGATGGGGCTGGCTGGTCACACTGCGTCACAACCCTTCCAGATGTGCCTCACCGACCGCACTGCCTCTTGTCCCTACCTGATTTGCCTGGCCGACCGTGCCACCTCACGACCCCACCTAATGGGTCTGGACGACTGCACCTTGTCATGATCCCACCTGATGGACCTGGCCAATTGTGCATCATCATGTCCTTACCTGATGGGCCTCACCAAATGCCCCCCTCACAACCTCACTTTATGGGCTTGGCAGAGCCCACTGCTTCACAACCCCACTGCTCCACATTCTCACTTAATGGGCCGTGTTGGCTTCACCGCCTTAGACTCCACCAGATGGGCCATGCTTACTGCATTAACTCATACACCACATGATGCGCTGTGCTGAGTGCACCATCTCACTGTGCTCCCCCACATGGGCCTAGCCTGACCACATGACCACACAGCCTCACGACCCCACCTGATGGGGCTGGTCGAGTGCATCACCTCACAAGCTCACCTGATGGGCCTGGCTGATCACACTGCCTCATGACCGCACCTGAAGGGACTGGCGGACTCCACTGCTTCACAACCACACCGGAAGGGCATGGCCGTTGCGCTGCCTTTGACCCCACCCCATTGTCTGGGCTGACCACACTGCCACAACCGCACCGTAAGGCCTTTCGACTGCACAGCCTCACGACCCACCCTGAATGTCATGGCTTCCTGCACAGCATCTCCACTGAATCTCTTGTGTCTGGCCGAGTACACTGCCTCACAACCACACCTGATGGTTCTGGCAAACTGCACTGCCTTGGGAGCGCAGTACCTCATGAGCACTGTGCCTTGTGAACACAGGTCCTTGCGAGTGAAATGCCTTGCGCCCAGCTAATTGCACGTGTTAGTGGCAGCTGCAGTCCTCATACATCAGCCCACTAGTTACTATATTCCCTCCGATGGTGTTTGTTGTCGTTTGTCGGGCAGTGGTGTCCCTTTTCCATCACAAATGGTGCTCGCTTCATGGGAACACTCTTCAGTTTATGAAGCCTCTCCCAGCATCATGGATGGTGATTTCTCACCATCTCACCAGTGGGGATGAGATTATTGTAATTCAGCTGCATATCATTAATGCCTTTTTAGCCATCGTTGTTTGCGGGCTGTAACTGCCTTTTACATTTTATCTGCAAAGCAATAAGTCGAAGACCATTTAATTTTTAGTTTATGACATACATTTCTGTATGGTGTTTTTTAGCCTTTTTTACATGTCCATTTCTAGTGGTCTCTTATTCTGACCATTTGGGGCTGACATATAGTTGTTTAACTCCTCTCTTTGTCTGTTTTTCGTAGTTCTGACTTGGATTAATATGACCCCAGTAGTTTTTTGCACCCGAGTGGACTGGCCGATCGCACCTGGTACGGCTGGCCCCGCAGCTTTGCCACCATACCCACCAGACCTTACCTGTGGCATGAATGTGGCACCTGATGATAACTTGTAGTGCACGGACATCTGTTGTTTAAGCTACATGTTATCTTAGGTAAGTTTGTCATTCCCTTTGGATCTAGTATTTTGTGTTCCTCTATTTCATAGCAATGTTTTACATGTAGCTTTGTTCCAGTGGAGTTCACTGGCATCATAAATCATATTTGAGTAATTTCCGTGTGTGTGTGTGTGTGTGTGTGTGTGTGTGTGTGTGTGTGTGTGTGTGTCATGCTTCGAAACAGGCAGAATCGTACCTCATTCTGTACAAACACATTTGTGTAATAAACACTTTATTTGTTTGAATCTGTTAGTTTTATATCCAAAACCTGAAAACAAAACAATTTATTATGTTGTGTTAAAACAGTATGTTGCCAACAGTGATACACAGCGTTCAGTGTCATATATTGCCCTACTATATATAGTGTGCCAGTCACAAAAAGGGAGTTCATTTATAGTAAATGTTAATGTACTATAATTTTTGTTATATATGTGTTTCAATTTGGATCAGTTTGAGAGAATCCTTGGAAATGATGTATAGAGTGATGACACTATGAACAGCATCAGGCAACTTTCACTAACAGCACTCTGTCTGGCTTATTCCTGAAATGGTGTGACTGGTGATGATTCAGGTGATGAAACTATTGCAGATTTAGATAATTTTCAAGGGAAACAATTGAGAACTGGTAAAGAAGATCGAGTAATTGAATGTGTTAAAAGAGAACAACTAGTCATTGAATGTGAACACACTGAGAATGAACAGAGCAAGAGGAGAAATGGTAAGTGCAAGGGAAAGCAGACAGAATGAAAATAGTGGTACTGGGAGAAAGGTAACTTGGCTGAGTTTAATTAAGATTGGTGTCAACAATATTATGTTCCCAACAATTCAAGACCTTTTCAAATGACTGGTCATTTCTTAATAATGACTGTTACAGTCACATACCAATATGTTTCCAGTTTATTAGACTTAGTGATGTGACTTCAATTGAAATTAGGTCATTTATTGAAGTAATTTCAGTTAGCAGTTATACTGAAGAATTGCGGCAGAACAAGTTGCTGCATCTTTTTTCCCATTGTGGATTCAAAATTATAGTAACTAAAGTAGACTTATTACTTACGTGACAGCGATGATCTAAATAAGCCAAACAGGCTGACTGACATGAGGCAGTTATTTCACATGCTTGTCAAATGATTCCAAAACAATCAATACATTCCATGAAGGAAATCAGAGCACTGATAAAAGAATGGTGCCATATTTCAGTAAAAATTGGTGCAGGCAGTTCATTGTAGAAAAAAAAGTATAGTGTGGCTACAAAACTTGGACTGAAGCTGCGAGGACTTGATACTTTAAAAATATGTATCCTTGCCCAAATTAAAGTACCACCATACTGCAGAACTACAAACACTTGGGCTTAGGAGCAAGTATCATTTGTCAGTATTATTCAGTGTTGCTGAGTTTGGGGAAATACTATTTTCCCCTGGTTTTGACAATTGCATCACATCATTTTCCTTCCTTATTAAATTATATGATAAAGGAATCCAAGATGCATGGACAATTGAATGGAAGCTGATCTCAGATGCCCCTACTGAACAAGAAGAAGATGAAGAAATCAGCTCTGGAAACAATTAATTTCGAGAGTCACAAGCCAAGCAATATAGTAGTTACCAGATGAAATTGCAATAGCGTGGTCACAATTTTTCCAGCTCCACAACAGTAAAACCACTTCACATAGTGAAAAATATTTTTGAAGAGTGAAAAGAAAAAATAATGATCTAACAACCTCAAATGATTTATCTTTGCTATGAAAATGCAGGAGGAGTTAATTGTGCTGATGATAACATAAGCCTGTACAGAACATTTGTCAGAGGGAAAAAAATGATACTTCACTTTAATAGTGCACTGCAGTCATACAGCTGAACAAAATGCGTGACATGTACATAGATAACGAGAAACTGGTGCATCTTGAATTTTGATGCCATATTGTAACTTCCTCCCTGGAAACAAATGCCTAAATATGCATGTGTAAAAGGAAGCCATCAAAGACAGAGCATCAAGACTCCAGAATTCACAGAAGAGATCACTGTGTGATGGTCCACGAGAAACAGTCTGACTGCAACCTTTCCCATGCAAAAACCAAAAGATATGTAAAGTGAAACGTGGTGTACATGTAAAAGTGTTCATGATATATAATACTACGTGATTGCTGAAACGTTTGTTTGATGTATCGCTAACTTCTATTTACTTTGAAATGTCTTCAATTTCCCTATAAGTGTGTCCCACAAATGTAATTATGATACACGACAGACATCCTACATATAGGACACCCTCTTAATCACATAATTAGTTCTTAAGCATTAAACTCATTCTGACAGGTCATATGATACCTATGTGACACATTTCTGTAAGGAATACAGACACATAAACTTCGCAAAGGAAGAGAAAACAAATTAAAAACTGTGATAGGTACATCACACCCTCGCTGTTATGGCATGAAGAAACAAATATTGTCCACTTGAAAATCATTTCAGTCCATAATATCCATTAATTTAATGTATGAGACTGCCACAAGGGACTGAGAGTTTTGGATGGAGACAAACTAACATAAGAATGATAAACATCCCTCAGAAAATTATACAATATAGAAACCCTACAAAGAAAAGAAATGGTATTGATGACCTCAGGAACTTGGTACAACTACCCAACACCATAACACCACATGAAAAACTACACTATTCCAATTCAGTACTTAAATATATTCAGTTTACCTACATACTTAGTAAAAATTATTCTATTCTCTATCTGCAGCAAAATATATTTGTATTGATGTCTTTAACTTACCTGCATAGCTACTTCCAAAAACTTTGGGGAAAGGTGTATTATGGAAAAAGAAATAAAACAGGTTATGTATACACATATCAAACAACTGTTGTTTTTGAGTTACTAACGAAATTTTTGTAGCAAAATAGAGACTTATAATAAATGCTTAAATATCATCTGCTTCTTTCTGAACATGTATGTACTCATCAAATAGTGAACTGTTGCACAATTTCAAATAGTTTTGAATGCTTTTGTGGTCTTCTGTGTCACTTGATGTATCATTTGTGCATTGTGATCAGGTGGATGAACCAGTTTTTAAGCTATCCCCAGAGATAATACTGCAAAAGATTACAGTTTGAAGAAAGTGCAGACCACAGAACTGGTTCTCTCCACCTGTCCATCCATTCAATACAATCAGAACACTGAGACTGGAATGTAATGGTGCTCCATCAGACATAAGGCAAATGTTCCTCATTAGCCAGGGCCTGTCATCAAGTAGGCAGCAACTGTAAGCTGTACTAGGAAAACATACAGTCCTACCAGACCTAAGATTCCAGCCCACACATTAAACTGATATTGATGTCTAGTCTTCACTGCAGTATACCTATGATGTTGGTTGTGGAGGATGTAAGACAACACAGTGGATACTGGAAACTTCATCTTTGCTTTTGAAGTCGATTTGTTGCCTGAGAAAGTTGATGGTGTATCACTGCAGTGACAAGGTGTATGTTCCTCCTCCCACAAGGTGCTACAAATGTTTGCAATTTGAACAAATGTTTGCAATTTGAACAAATGTTTTTGTGTTGCAGTGGCAGTTCCATCTATACTGATCGTCGATGTAAGTTAGATTCGAGCACACTTTGTGCTATCACTGTGGCTGTGTCACTTATGGGGAGCATGATTCCCTTTGTTCACTGGGCTCTATATTTGTCCAGTGGGAAAAGAAAATTCCAGAATACGAGCCCTTAGATTTACTTACAAACTGACAAGATGCCAAGAAGAAATATGGTGCTATACATCCTACATGTAAGACTGTGATTAGCTTGTAGGCTAGGACTATAACTTCATCCTCTGTTATGCCCGTACTCTCACTCTCCATGTCTTCTACTTCGCCATGAGGCTCGAGGTCCTCCTCTTACAGCTGCCCACACTAAGTTTGGGAGTGCTGACTTCCTACCCACTGTGAACATCAGTCTCCAACCCTTGGCTGGATAAACAACACTCTCCTCCAGCATTCCCTGTAAGGGAGGGATCTCTTTGGATGCTCCCTTCCCAGGACTCTCCTGACCTGCAACCAGAAGCCAGTCAGTGGTTGAAGGAGCCACATGTTGCAGGTTGTAGGACTTTGTGTTCCTCCTCTGTCCCATAAACTGGGGCATACAAGCCCTTGAAGAAGGCAAAACCTTCTGAGAATGAGGAGGATGAGTAACATGAGTACCATGAGGAGGATTAGGAGGGTGAGGACAAGGACAAGGACAATAAATAGTGGACATCCAGATGGCTACCATGGAGCCAGACTGTGCATGTTCATAGCGTCCATGGTGGACTATGTGTTTCTGGACACCTCTACAAACCATGATTCAAAACAAATGTGTATTGATGACACATCCTCACAACCAGAGGGAGCAGGCAGCCCTGCAACATGACCTGTCTCCTTGGTTCCTTCATGCCTCCATGGAACACTGATAGCGTAGTACTCCAGTGGAAGTGTAGCACTTTTCTGCCACCTGGCTGAACTACAAACTCTCTTATGCATCTCCCCTGTCTTTTTCATTGCCCTCCTGGAGACATTTTTCTTGGCAATGTGGGTCAATTCCATCTGCAGCTATCAGAGCTATTTTAACTATTGCACTGACTATAAAAGAATGTTTGGTGTTGTTTGCACATATAATCTCGACTTGTGAGGTGGAACTATGATCACTGTCTATGGTCAAGCTGTTGAAAACTTCACTGTAGAGCTCAATCATGGCCTCTTGATTACTGGTGTTCCCACTCAATTTATTGTGGCATGTGGGCCTTAATCAACCTTTGATGGTTTCACTTCCTTCTCCCGTCCATCCACTGAAGAGACCATTAAGACTAATGTAACCAGCTGTTTTCTGACCTCCTTCACCCTACCACAGGGTCACACACCTGAGTGTCCACCCATACAGGCTCTCTCTAAAGCTTACTGTGATTCTTTCACCACTGCCATCGCTCTTATCACCTTGCATTATTGCTGCAATTATGTATTACATAAAACATCAACAAAAGCAGTTGTTGTTCTATTTCTCACAAAATGGAACCCCAAAAGCACTCACTATACAGTCATTACAGTACTATTCAGTCTGTTATTGCTGTCTGGAAAGTGCCTTTAGAAGAAGTTTTTTTTTGGCTTTCAGCAAAGTGCTAATGTCATGCACTGTAATGATGAATCACAAGAGTCGGTTCTTTTGGCATTATATGTTTTCTGTAATCAGAGCTGCATGTACGGGGAAGTTGAGGGTGGGGGGCAGGTGGACTGGGGTATCTGCCGCATGCAGCAATTTCAGGGTGCGACATATTCATATTGTTGAAGGTAAAAAACCTTGTTTCACAAGGTTGACAGGGTGAGTGGATATCAGCATTGTCATAATTATTAGCAGAATTCATAGGACCAGATTATCAGAGTGGAAACAAATGCCTAACAGGTAGCAAAGATTACATACCATATATACACAAATAATCCGCACGCTCGAATAATCTGCATACTCCAATTTTGAGGAAGAGTACAAAAAATTATTTTTTGTTTTAGTTTGTTTTATTTACAAGGAAAAAATTAGTTCCAAGGTTACGATGTGTTCAAAAGTGTGTAAAATATCTACTGGTTTGAAGCAACGCTGCTGTACAGGTTGATACATCATTAAAATGCAGCTGGCCAGCCGGCAGGCGGGAGACAAGCAGAGTGTAGCTGGCCGGCTGGCCCATTGGATGAGCGGGTGGCCGGGGAATATTATCACTGCCAGCCAGGACTCTACGCATACCTACAATAGAAAAAAAAAAAAAAAAGATGAATTATCTTGTTTAAGAATTTGTTAATAAGGTATGTGCAATAACTTATTTTAGTCAATACCAGTACGTTTCCTCTCTTACAACACAATTCATCACTTTCATCGTCATCACTAGTGGGAGAACGATTGTCATCTTCACCATCTTTCCATAGAGTGTCTTCATCTGTTCCATCCAGTGAATTTGCGATTCCACATTTTTTGAAGGATTTTTCCACCAGTAGTTGCGAATGGAGCCCCATGCACTCTTCACCCATTCACAAAGCTGGGACAAATCCGGCCATTTGAATTTTCCACTAGGCGTGAGTTTATGGTTTTCATCAGCCATCCGTTGCGTATATCACTGTTCAAGTGTAGCTTTGAATGGCCTGTTTATACACGCATCTAGTGATTGTAGGATGGATGATAAGCCTCCTGGGATAATGACCAAGTAAGTTTTCCCTTTTTGTAATTTATCTTGCACTTCCTTAGTTGTATGTCTGCAGAAGCTGTCCAGGACCAACATGTTGTGTAAATTCCGTAATGCACCAGAACGACATTGCCAAACATGTGTTACCCAGTCAATTATAAGTTCATTGTCCATCCATTGTTTTGGATTCACTCTCACTTATACCAGTATGAATTTTATTGATATTTTTGGAATTGTTTTCCTTTAAAATATCATGCAGGTGGTAGCTTTTGTCCATTGTCAGTTACACACATCATCACTGTACATCTTTGTTTCCCACTGCCGCCAGTTCATATTATGATGCTGGATTCTCCTTTCCTGTTCACTGTCTTGTTGAGCGGCTATTCGAAATAGACTGGTGTTTGTTCCGCATTACCAATTTGCAATAATATATAGGACTGTTTATGGTCTAGATTTATCACATAACAATGAAAATTCACTTTTTTTCTCTTGTAATCGTCTGGAAGCCGCTGAGCAATAGTAATTTTCATCCAGAATCCTAAACCAGTTTGGTTGAAAAATCTTGATAGCCAGCCCTGGCTCGCTTTGAAACTGGTAATGCCTAGTTCCTTGGCTAAAGACAATGTTTTAAGTTGTTCCATTTCACTCATTGCTGCACATCCGTATTGTCACTTCTGATCTACATAATCGCAGAGCCTTTTCTCGATGTCCCGATGCTTTGCTTTTTGGCCGCAAAATACCCAGCATTTACTATTAGTTTCTTGAAGCTGTTTTATATTTTCACCAGTTGCGAATACAACTCTCACTCATGTCGTACTTTCTTCCTGCTGCACGGTTTCCAGTATTCTTGGCTTCTTCAATAATTTTCACTTCTTCTTCAGCAGTGTCTGAGCAATAATGAGAACATGTAGCCATAATTAACAAGATGTTAATGCTTCACTCTTAACGTGCTACTGATGCATCACAGGCCGAGGCCACAACAATGCAATAGTATAATGGGATGTATTTTTGGATGTGGAGCAGTACGAACAATGTCTTGAATAATCGGTGCACCCCAGTTTCTCAACCTAAAATTCAGGAAAAACATGCCCGGATTTTCGAGTATACATGGTATTATCTTTTCAGTGTATCCAAGAAAATGTAATTTTGGCAGAAAATTTTTGTCAGATCTCTACACTACTAAGAGTGAGTCCCTGGTTAGCAGAAGCTTAGGTTTTATTCTAGAAATAGTATGGAAAACTGGTCACATGATCACCCAATAATGCCTCACCAGAGAATAAAGGCAGGATAACTGAACCTGTGATTCTGTCAGGATTAATGAATTTAACAGGAGAATAAGTTTTGACAATGACAGGAATATTTAAGGGATTAGTGATGACACAGTTGGAATGAGGAAGGAGAAGAAACAGGAACATTAAACAAATAATACAGAAGAATAAAAAAATTCCACATTTATATAAAAATTTCATACTTCTACTTTTCAATCTCATGCATGAGAAACTGGAACATATGAATGAATTGTGAAACTATTTTCTAACATAAAACTTTTTGCTTGTAGTGAGTCTGATAGGGGTTTGATATTGGTATTTTGTGAATTATGGCCCGTCATGCTATTTATATGGTAAAGTATAAATAACGTGACAGACCAATAATTAGATTAGGAAATGAGACACTTAAAGTAGGAAAGGAGTTTTGCTATTTGGGATGTCAAATAGCCACACAAATTTTGATCAGTTTCTGGCATACAGAATTTCACAGATACCCTGCGTGAGCATGTTAAATAGCCACAGAATATCAAGCATGAATTGAAAATGTAATTTATAAAGTGACATAGCATCAAGAAATATGCTGCATAGATTCTCAGTTATCATTGGAAGGGTTCTGGGAACCATGTGTTGTACTGAAGCACATTCAGAATTTATCTGTAGGTAAATTCCAGTGAAATTAATGGTGTAAAATTACTTTTGAGTTATTTCAAACAATGGAAAATCCAGGATGGAATAAGAACAATATTATGGAAAGGATAGATTACTACTCACCTTGCAGTGGAGATGGTGAGTTGCAGATAGGCATAACAAAGAGATCGTCAAAGCAGAAAGTTTTCAGCCAAAAGACCTTCATTGGAAACACACACCATTGTTGACTGAAAACTAGCTTGTTTGACAGACTCCTGCTTGTCTATCTGCAAGTCAGCACCTCCACTATTTGAGTTATTCAGTTTCACACAAGTAAATAACCAAAATTTTCCTGCCCCATAAAGTTCTTTTCATTAATCAAGAGCCAGTGATAATGCAACACATAGTCTACAACAATGGCACTAAAGGGAAATGAGACAGTGATAGTGAAAAGATACAGCAGCAGTGGGAAGGAATGAAAGAAATAGCAGTAGTAAGAGAGAGCAAGAGGGATACTGTGACAGCAAGGGAAAACTGTAGTTTTAGGATAGAGTGAAGGAGGCTGTGATTGTAAGACAGGAGACATTGACATTTAGAGATACACACAGAGATAATAGACAGTGAGTTGGGTTGAATGAGTGAGAGAATGGGCAAGTGGGGGTGGATGGGCATGAGCAACTTGGAACGTAGTGAATAGTGTTTTATTCATCTCATAACATACCATTAGTAATCATATAATTAGTGTACAGGAGACACATAAAAAAATGGATAACATAACTTAAAGACTAATTGGTACAAAGAATTTTAATATTAATATTAACTTTTATTTTTCTTTCCTCCCATTTTGAAGGACAGCTACATTTACACACTAGACTATGTGTAAATTTATTCTGCTCAAATGTTCAGTTCATCCTTTATGAACTCCTCAACAGTGTAGTAACAGCATTTGAGAAGTATATCATATAGCTTTGTTTTCAGTGTCTCTAGGTTCATACTCAGAACATTCTTCCCTTCTAGCTTGTTATGAATTTTCATTGACATATACTGAGGAGACTGCACATATAGGTTTAAGCGATGGGTGGGAAGCATAAAATTGTCATTTTTTTCTCATGTTATACATGTGATTGTAACAGTTTTTCTCTAATAACTCTAAATTGCTGTGTAGAAAGATGATAATATCATAGATGTATAAGGAGGGAACTGTTAATAACTGTTGTTTTTCAAATAGTGGGTGACATTATGTCCTTGGATGGCCAGTACACATGCTCCTTATTATTCTTTTCTGTAACTTTAGTATGCGCAATATATTGCTTGAATTTTCCCAAAAAATAATACCATACCTTATAACTGATTGAAAGTAGCTGTGGAATGCAATTTTCCTTGTATTCATGTCTGTTGCACCAGTTAATATTTGCATAGCAAATGCAAAGCTACATAATTTGTTTAACAGGTGGTCAACATGTTTATTCCAATTTAAATTTTTATCTAGGTTTAACCCGAAAAACATCACAGAATCCACTTCTTCTATATCCTGATTTTTATGGGTTATTTTAATTTCTTGGGGCTTTGGCTGTTTTGTTCTGAATTGGACCATGTGGGTTTTGGGGACGTTCAGTCTTAATCCATTCAGTTGGAATCATGTTTCTAGTTTGTTCATTGTGTTTATTATGTAAAGAGGGATGTTTTCTGGCTCCTGGTTTTCAATTAATATAGATGTGTCATCTGCATCCCTACAAAACCCCTGCTCCCAAACCCTTACCTGAAGGCTCTCATCACTAGTAGACCTATATGCAAGGCGTGTCCTATACATCCTCCCACCACCACCTACTCCAATCTGGTCACAAGCATCACATATCCCATCAAAGGCAGGGCTACATGTGAAACCAGTCGTGTGATCTACAAGGTAAATAGCAGCCTCTACCTGCAGTCTATGTGGACATGACAACAAGTTGTCTGTTCACAAAAAACCGAGACTAGATATTATCTGGGCCACCCAGTTGTTGAGTATGCTGTCCAAAACCATGTTCTTCATTTCAGTGGCTGCAATACTTCACTGCCTGTGCCACCTGGATCCCTCCGACCACCACTAGCCTTTTTGAACAGCATCAGTTGGAACTCTCCCTACAATACATCCCATGTTCCTGTAAAACTCTGGGCTTCATCCACAGTCATTGTTGTTTGCACTTCTATTCACTTCCCTCTTCCAATTCCAGCCCCACACAGCCCTCTATTCCACTAACAGACCCATAGTCTTTATACTTCTACCCTTTTGTGCTGCCTCCACCCATCCCCCCCCCCCCTCGATACATACACCCACACTTTCCCGCTGTCTAATCTCTTGACACCACCTAGCTGCCCTACTATCTCCTCACCTGGTACCTGAATGTTCCCACAAGCAGCACTTTAACATCCCCCACCACTACCCTGCTATCCCCCCCCCCCCCCCCCCCAGCCTCCCCCCCCTTATACACATCACACAGTTTGCTTCTCCCACCATGCACTGTTGCAGTGTGTAGCAACACTCCTATTATAATATTGTCAAACTCTACAATTCGTTGATCAAGGTAGAAACCAAGAGTGAATTGTAGAAATGGCATCATTCATAATTATTAACATGCAGACAGCATGCAATGTACCAACAATAGCTACTAAGGAATGTGATTGGTCATAATCTGCCTTCAAAGAAAAGCTGCACAGTTGGGCACATGCTTGATGTGGCTTCTGGCTTTGAAATGTGGAAAATACTATGGATATCCATCAAATTTCTGTTCTCTCTCTCTCTCTCTCTGTATATAATGCTAATGATGAAGAATGTTTATATAAGATTATTTTTCCTTTCGTCTGTGATCAAGTCCCATAATTTGCCAAAAATTTTCTTCTCTTCAGTTGTAATAAATATTGAATAATAATAGCACTTCTAGCACTGCATTACATTAATACAAAATATTTGTTGTCAGCAACATTATCCTGCAAGGATTTTGTGTGTGATCTTTCAAACAGTCCCAAAGAGGGCTTCCCACTGTCAAGTTCATAGTCTTTTATTGCTTATTGCTGCAAGTTCAGATTACACTGAGCTATTGAGATGTCCAACATAAAGGTGATTGTAGGGGTTCACCCTGTTAGAGCAATAATGAAATGCGAACATTATTACATATTAATCTTTTATTGGCTATTGATACTGTTGTCATATTTAGTTTGTACCAATATTTTATTTCTCAGAAGCAGCATCTATTAAAATGTGCAGTTCTAATTTAAGCCTATGCACTGTGAATCATGGATTTGTGATTATGGGATCCACCTTGAATATGTAAATTTTGTTACTGAAAATTCTGTAATTTTTAATTTGGGTCTCTTGCCATTAACATTGGCATCAATTGAATCAGAAAAATTTGATGATAAAAATATGTCAACAGATCATGGAATTCACAGCAATTTGTCTATAACTGGCATTACAAATCTTGATCAAGTTAAACTTCAGATTATTAATACCTGTTAAGATAACTGAGTTTTTGCTAATGTAAATACGTTACTGAAAAGTGTAAAAATAGCTCTTTAATTTTAAATTGGTCTGCACTGTACACTAATGCGGTGATGAGATGCACAGCTGTCAATGTGGAACAGTCATTCACAGGCAACCTCAAGGGAACCTGCTGCACTTCACCTGTATAAGGCCTACTTAGGCATTCAAGGCTCTGTCTGAGTTTACCCTTATTTCTCTTGCACCTCGTGGGACAGAAATGGATTTTATGAAGTTTTCATTTCCTCCTCCCCAGTGGAAAGGGTGGGCCGCTGGAAGGTACAAACATCCAATGTCACAAGAGGGCTCATGTAGCCAGTGCTCCTGACTAAGGCGTTCATTCTGACAGTACAGTATGTAGTGACAGAATGCTTGCTACTCACTAGAATGTGTCCTTAACAGTGAAAAGGAAGGAGGGTAGGTTTGAGAAGTTTTCAGCTTTCTGGATACAAAATTGTTTCAAGGGAACCTGTTTCTCCTTACAGTTAGTAAACCATTCGTGCAATGCTACAATGCTGGTTGAAACTTCAAACTCCCAGCAAGTCACTAACCTGCAAAGAGCTAAATGACTTAGGTAGTATGCAATAACCACTGAAGAGCACAGCACCTTGAATTATAGCAAAGGTGTTGTGACATGCAGGAATCTAGTTGAGACTCCCGAGGTGAAATTGGAATGTGAGTAGTCTCCAGAAGGTATTGTCAATGTGCAAACTGTTCTGAAGAGGGTAGATGTTGATCTTACAAATCTGACTCCTTTACCCTCACATTCAGTAGCATGAAACTTCCCAAGCATGTTGAGGCAGGTTTTCTTCATCTCGGCATGCAGGCTTATGTCCCCGACCGAATGCACTGTTTTAAATTCCAGAACTTTGTGCATACTACCCTTTGATGCAAGGGAATTGCCGCTTGTGGCAAAGATGGGAGGGCTGTCCATGAGGGATTCAGTTGTTCATCTAGTATGAAGCATGCTACACAAACAGAGGTGCCTAGTGACAGCACTAGTACCTGAATCTGGTGTTGCACTACTTCTGCTGCAGTTATTTCAAAGCCCACCGCTCCACTGAGGCTGAGGATGCCACTGTTGTGGAGCTCCCTGCCCCTACACAGGTCAGACATGGTCCACCATCCAGTGCTGCTAGTCCCATAGTCACAATTGTGGTTCCAGTGCCCACTCAGAGTAAAAAACCTGAGAAAAAGCTTCAGCCAGTGTCAGAGCCAGGAAGTCAGCTGTCCGAGAGTGTGAAACTCATCCTCTCTGACATACCTCATGGTTATTCATCAGAGCTAACAGAACTCGATATCGGACTGGGGTGATCGTCTCACTACATAGCGGAGCCTCTTCAGACAGTAGGCTTCCCTCTGGGATGGAAAGACAGGGTGAAAGTGCAACCTCCATGTTAAATGTCTCCCATTTTCCAGTGGAACTTTAATGGGTTCAGGACACACATTGAAGAACTGAAGCTCCTAACATAGGAATGCCCAGTGTGGATGTGTTTACAAAAACTTAATTTTAAAGTTTCCAGTGTCCCTGCTCTATGCACCATACAGTCTATAGCGAGGATGACCTGACTGGGAAAAGGGCCAAGGGAGTCATTTTTGTGTTTGTAAATAATGCACACCTCTCTTTACCCCCTCTCTGGCTACTGACTTGCAGGCAGTTGTGGTCGAAATTGGTACATGTCAGTGTATCACAGTTTGCTTTTTGTATTTGCATCTGTCTGATCCAGTAGATTCTACAGACCCTCACAGATCTTAGGGAACAACTCCCCCACCCTCTCTCCTCTCAGGAGACTTCTATCCTTGTCACATCTTGTGGGGTTTGACCTGTATTTGCCCCCAGGGTCAGCCTTTGGAGGGCCTTGTGACATCCTGAGAGCCTAGCATCCTAAACCCTGGTACTCACACTCATTTCTGTATTGCTGCTGGGTCATTCTCAGCCGTTCACCTCTGTTCTGCTCTCCAGCCTCTCCAGTCTTTGCAGACTCTGTCCAGTTGTGAAGCCATAGATGACCTTCATTCCAGTGACCATAGCTATTGCCATCAGTTTCAACATCTTAAAATTGCAGAGGGCAGAGGAGTGTGCTGCAAAGAAGAGCTTTTGGTTGCATTCTGAATTTACCTGACCTGCATGTGAGGGACACCATTCTACATTCTAGAGGCTCACTGATTTTAAGGGCCTCATTTTCGACTCCAAATTGTCATGGTTGCCATACCTTAGAGGTCTGCAAGCTAGAACCCTCAAGGAACTTAACATCATTGAGTGCCTCAGCCAAAGTCTCAGAGAGTGGACAGGACAGATCTCCTCAAGATTTATTTTACTTTCACATGATCATGGCCATACTGAGGGTGCACAGTGTATAGATTCTCTAGTTCTCCTCCTACAAAGATCATGGATGCTGTGCATCGTTAGGCATTTTCTTATGTCTTACATGAGGACCACAAGTATATAGCTGCCTCTGGGAGTAGTGGATCCAAGCAGGGGGACTTGTTAATTTGGTCATTTGCCCAGATCTGACTAACTTAAGATTTTACTGTTTTCAATACAAAATTATACGTGCTATCTTATGCTATCTGGAGCAAATAAGTTCTTCCAGTGCCAAATTTCTTGTCTGTTCCAATTCTCTCAGTGCTCCACACTCTCTACACCATTTCTACACAGCAGATAAGGTAATGCAGAATATCCGGGATTACAGTATCAACTAAAACTGCTGGGAAAGAGGGATGACTCGCCTGGGTAGCATGGCATCTGCATATTGTGGGCAGGTCTAGCTGTGAGAGGTGTGCTGGTCGTGGTGTGCAGAACACCATGCACAATATTTTATGGGACTGAGTCTTATATTCTTACCAGTGGGCTGCAGCTGATTTGCAGACAGATCTGCCCTCTGTTTAAGTAATATTGAAATGAATGTGATTTAAGATTAAAAGTTTTATTAATTGTCAAACATTTTTTTTCCAGTTGGCTTTAATCTGTTAACAGAGTGACTGACTCACACAAGTTCTTTGTAAGTGGTCAGCCAGTCACATTCCCTTGTGAGTTTCTGTCAGCTCTTCTGTATTTTGTTTTACCTAATTTTTAATTTTGTATGTAACTACTTTCCTTATTTTTAAGCTGCTTTAGAGCATGCAAGATACAGTGACTCTGCGGGCATTGCAAGTGCAAGAGCATGCAACAGTTTCACAGTTTATCTCCACATGGTTCTGTTTTACTGATTGAAAGTACCCACTGAGCACCTATAAGATTCTCTTATCTTCAGTTTTTTGTTTCTTCAGAGGAATCCTGAGTCAATCAGGCTGAGTATATGAATGAATATGCAGCATGTTTGCCATTGTGCATCAAAAAATGACAAGAAGTTCTTTGAAGAGCTGTTGTGTAATTTGAAGATCAGGGCACAATATCTGATTGCACTGTAACACAATTCTTTAATAGCACTGTAAATTGTAATGGGTATGTTTAGAAAACTTTTAATCCATATGTAGATCAACTCACAAAATGAGTGACTAAATGGATGTATTACCAGGTTATTCCAACAGCACACACTGCTTCTCCGGACACCTCAAGTACTCTAGTCAATGACTGGTAGAGGCAGTGTGATCTCCTGGCCTTCACCGTCACCTGTTCTTTTTTTCCTGTAAAAAAATTAATGGGTCAGGTGTACTCAAATATCTAAAACAGAATGTCAAATACATAGTAGCTGCTGTTTCTCAGACAGAGCTGCTTTAATTGACAAACTGTTTGACAATTTGAGCACAGCATTTTATTACCATCAGGTCAATCCTGTGGCTCTTTTACTGTAAGTAAATCCCAGGCTAGTTTCTTTTGGCCCACCCTGTAAACTTCTAGATGCAGTAATGCTTGCCAAGACATTGTGTTGCATACTTTCTGTGTCATTGCAGATGTAACAGCTTTTTTTCACATTCTTGTCAATGTATGTGAAAGCCTCTATTTGTAAGCAATGGTTACCAGTTGGTCTGTTAATTGTGGGACAACTACTAAGTGGCAGACTGTTACTGTTTTGTGTCAAGAAGGTAGTCGAATGTTCCAATGCTGTAGCTGTGATGTACACTAATTTGTTTTTCTGTTTCCCATGCTAACAATTCTTCTTATATTTACAGAAAAAACTGTGTGAATTGGATTTTTTTCTGTTTATGGAAACCAAAGGAATACCCATTAGTTTGTGCCAAACATATATCACCTCATTTTTGACACCACATTTGGGGTCATATCTTGTTGAGACATGAAAATCTAATACTTATAAAAAATTGCACTAAGGATTGGACAAAACATTTTTTCTAGTGCAGTCTTTGACCACCCCTGTGTGTCACCTCCCCATTCATATCTGTCCCTCTATGTCCTCACAAAAGGTGAGCCACACTCATCCTCCCTTTCTAAACTTCCCCAACCTACCTCTCCTTGTGAATGTAATTAATAAATCCTAAAGCTAGGAATAGTTTTTTTCACTTTTAATACTTTGGCAGTATCTGAATGTCAGCTGTAGGTAATTAGTGACAACTGTTCTGTCTCTTTGTAATTTTGTTGTTTTGTTGAATGAGTTTTCCCTTTGATACAATTAATAGTGTTACAATTTCATAGTAATATATTTTACTCAATTGAGCTTGGTACCTCACAACACTAGCTTCCTTAAAACATTTAATTCATTGGTAAAATGTGCTTCCTCTTCTTCATATTATTATTATTATTATTATTATTATTATTCCTTGCCTACTTTTTCTGTTGCTTTCTAATTTGCAGCCAGAGATTCCTCCCTTCAGCACTCCTCTTACAAATCATAATTTTAGGTAGGATTGATTTAGTCATCTCCATATTTTCCTATCTGTATTTGTAAATGTTTCATAAACAAGTATCATATCTAATTAATTGTCCAGTGAGCTTTACTTTGCGTTGGGAACTTTCAGTAGTTCTTTCTTTCCTATGCTTTGTAGATCCATCCCCTTTGCTTTTTTCTCAGTCCAGCAAGTTCTTGTATTTCTCCATATAACAGCAGTGTCACAGCTTTTAAGCAAGCTTTCTTGTGCCTCGGTAATATCCAGGTTGTACATCTGTATGTTGGTACACTCTTTACATAGCTCTTTAGAAATCTTCTCATTGTTTGGAAGCTGTCTAAGTTGCACATTAGTATGCTGCATATTCTGTACAAGAGTCTTTGTACAAACAGAAATTGTGTTGTTATCTCTGTGTTAAGATCATAAAACCTTGTCATGATTTTTAAGGTTTTACTTTTGGAATGATCAGTGCCTTCCTCACTTGTAGGTGCTATGTGGAGAGTGACCTCTTCAAAACTTGGTTTTCTGTATGGGATCAGAAATGATGCACTTCCATAAAGTTTCACAGAGGAGAGATTACAGCTGTGGATCATACGTTTGTTACACAGGTAATCTCATCAATATCAATTCATCAATGAAAGATTTACTGCTATGGGTAGCAAAGAATGGCATGTAGATAGCTACAAATAATATCATTATATGTAGCCTCGCACTCTCAATAGTGTGGGTGACATTCCTTTCAGAGCTACTGCACTAGTTTAACAGAAAACTCTGGTGCATCCTGAAAGGATATATTGTATATTCATCTTAAAGTTCTTATTAATTTCAAGCACTCTTCATACCTATGTAAATGACACAGTGTGAAGTGTGAAATAGGTCCCTCAATAATGGTGCTTGGTATCCATTGTTAACAAGACAGGGGTGCTTCTGGAGAAATGAGAGCACAAGAAAGATTTTTTGCCTTATGGAGGAGCTCGTCCACCAGGAGATAGTGGAACAGTTGGCAGCCACGTGAGGCTGCACTGAAAATCCCAAATTTTTTTATGTTATCAGTGATCAAACTACTGTGGCTAGCATGTGGGGGATGCTCTAATATACCTCTAACTGATGAACTAAGATGTCAGTGCATCATTAGTGAGGCATGTGCTTCTATCACAGTTCTATGAGGGTAATTAAACAAATAAAATAATCTCCCATGCCCCCCTGATGTATATATATATATATATATATATATATATATATATATATATATATATATATATATATATATATATATATATAACAGAAAGAAACTTCCACATGGGAAAAATATATTAAAAACAAAGATTCCAGGACTTACCAAGCGGGAAAGCACCGGTAAATAGGCACAATGAGTAAAACACACAAACACACACTCGGAATTTCGAGCTTTTGCAACCGGCGGCTGCTTCGTCAGGAAAGAGGGAAGAAAAAGGAAAAATGAAAGGATGTTGGTTTTAAGGGAGAGGGTAAGGACTCATTGCAATCCCAGGAGCGGAAAGACTTCCCTTAGCGGAAAGACTTCCCTTAGGGGGAAAAAAGGATAGGTATATACTCGCGCGTGCGCGTGCGTGCACACACACACACACACACACACACACACACACACACACACACACACACACACACACACACACACACACACACACAAGCAGATATATTTAAAGGCAATGAGTAAGGGCAGAGATGTAAGTCAAGGTGGAAGTGTGGAGGCAAAAATGTTGTTGAAAGACAGGTGAGGTATGAGTGGCGGCAACTGGAAATTAGCGGAGATTGAGGCCTGGTGGACAATGAGAAGAGAGGATATATTGAAGGATGGGATGGGAGGAGAGGATATATTGAAGGGCAAGTTCCCATCTCAGGAGTTCGCATAGGTTGGTGTTGGTAGGAGGTATCCAGATAACTCGGACGGTGTAACACTGTGCCAAGATGTGCTGGCCGTGCACCAAGGCATGTTTAGCCACAGGGTATTCCTCATTACCAACAAACACTGTCTGCCTGTGTCCATTCATGCGAATGGACAGTTTGTTGCTGGTCATTCCCACATAGAAAGCGTCACAGTGTAGGCAAATCAGTTGGTAAATCACGTGGGTGCTTTCACATGTGGCTCTGCCTTTGATCGTGTACACCTTCCGGGTTACAGGACTGGAGTAGGTGGTGGTGGGATGGTGCATAGGACAGGTTTTACACCGGGGGCAGTTGCAAGGGCAGGAGCCAGAGGGTAGGGAAGGTGGTTTGGGGATTTCATAGGGATGAACCAAGAGGTTATGAAGGTTAGGTGGATGGCGGAAAGACACTCTTGGTGGAGTGGGGAGGATTTCATGAAGGATGGATCTCAGTTCAGGGCAGGATTTTAGGAAGTCGTATCCCTGCTGGAGAGCCACATTCAGAGTCTGATCCAGTCCCGGGAAGTATCCTGTCACAAGTGGGCACTTTTGTGTTTCTTCTGTGAGGTGTTCTGGGTTTGAGGGGATGAGGAAGTGGCTCTGATTATCTGCTTCTGTACCAGGTCGGGAGTGTAGTTGCAGGATGCGAAAGCTGTTAGGGAAAGGACCGTTTGATATGGAATGGGTGGCAGCTGCCATAATGGAGGTACTGTTGCTTGTTGGTGGGTTTGATGTGGACGGATGTGTGAAGCTGGCCATTGGACAGATGGAGGTCAACGTCAAGGAAAGTGGCATGGGATTTGGGGTAGGACCATGTGAATCTGATGGAACCAAAGGAGTTGAGGTTGCAGAGGAAATTCTGGAGTTGTTCTTCACTGTGAGTCCAGATCATGAAGATGTCATCAATAAATCTGTACCAAACTTTGGGTTGGCAGGCTTGGGTAACCAAGACGACTTCCTCTAAATGACCCATAAATAGGTTGGCATACGAGGGGGCCATCCTGGTACCCATGGCTGTTCCCTTTAATTGTTGGTATGTGTGGCCTTCAAAACTGAAGAAGTTGTGGGTCAGGGTGAAGCTGGCTAAGGTGATGAGGAAAGAGGTTTTAGGTAAGGTGGCAGGTGATCGGCATGAAAGGAAGTGCTCCATTGCAGCGAGGCCCTGGACATGCGGGATATTTGTGTATCGGGAAGTGGCATCAATGCTTACATGGATGGTTTCCAGGGGTAACAGGCTGGGTACGGATTCCAGGCATTCGAGAAAGTGGTTGGTGTCTTTGATGAAGGATGGGAGACTGCATGTAATGGGTTGAAGGTGTTGTTGTAAGTAAGCAGAGATACGTTCTGTGGGGTCTTGGTAACCAGCTACAATGGGGCAGTCAGGAAGTTTGGGTTTGTGAATTTTAGGAAGTAGGTAGAAGGTAGGAGTGCGAGGTGTCGGTGGGGTCAGGAGTTTGATGGAGTCCGGTGAAAGGTTTTGTAGGGGGCCCAAGGTTCTGAGGATTCCTTGAAGCTCTGCCTGGACATCAGGAATGGGATTACCTTGGAAAACTTTGTATGTAGAGTCATCTGAAAGCTGACGCAGTTCCTCAGCCACATACTCCCGATGATCAAGTACCACGGTCATGGAACCCTTGTAAGCCAGAAGAATGATGATGGATCGGTCAGCTTTCAGATCACGGATAGCCTGGGCTTCGGCTGTGGTGTTGTTGGGAGTAGGATTAAGGTTTTTCAAGAAAGATTGAGAGGGACGGCTGGAAGTGAGAAATTCCTGGAAGGTTTGGAGAGGGTTATTTTGAGGAAGAGGAGGTGGGTCCCGCTGTGATGGAGGACGGAACTGTTCCAGGCAGGGTTCAATTTGGATAGTGTCTTGGGGAGTTGGATCATTAGGAGTGGGATCAGGATTATTTTTCTTCGTGGCAAAGTGATATTTCCAGCAGAGACTACGAGTGCAGGACAGTAAATCTTTGACAAGGGCAGTTTGGCTGAACCTGGGAGTGGGGCTGAAGGTGGGGCCTTTGGATAGGACAGAGGTTTCACATTGGGAGAGGGGTTTGGAGGAAAGGTTAATTACTGAATTGCGGTGTTGTGGTTCCAGATTGTGTTGACTACAATTTTGAGGTGTTGGGGGGAGTGGAGCTGGAAGTGGGAGATTTAGTAGATGGGGGAGACTGGGTCTGTGTGCAATGAGAGGAGGTTGAGGTTTGTTGGAAAGGTTGTGGAGGGTGAGTGAGTTGCCATTCCGGAGGTGGGAAACCAGGAGATTGGATAGTTTTTTGAGGTGGAGGGTGGCATGCTGTTCTAATTTGCGGTTGGCCTGTAGGAGGATGCTATGTACAGCCAGTGTGGATGTGGGAGAAGTAAGATTGAGGACTTTGATTTGGGATAGGAGTTGACGGGTGTGTTCATTGGCAGAGTCGATGTATAGATGAAGGATTAGGCGGGTGAGGGTTATGGATTGTGCTGTTTGGAACTGGTATAAGGACTGATGGAAAGGATTGCAGCCAGAGATGAGAACTTTAAGTGTGAGGCCTTCGGGGGTAATGCCAAATGTCAGACAAGCCTGAGTAAATAAAATATGGGAGCGTAATCTGGCTAGGATGAAGGCATGTTTGCGGAGGAAATGCAAATAAAATTTAATGGGGTCGTTGTAGGGATGTTGTGAGGTTGACAACATATTAGAAGGACAACATGAAGTTAAAGTGAAAATAAGTATATAGGGAGAGACAAAGGTGTGAAAAAAGTCGAAAAAGTGTTGGTTTGAGATGAGCTATGTTGATCCTGTGCTGAACTTAGGTTGGTGAACAACAATGTGTGCAAAGGTTAGGTAGTTATGTAGTCTCCAGATCACGTTAAAGGGTGGGGAAATTCAGGAAAATTTCGAGAAAAGAAATTCTCCAGATATGTTTCGAAAGAAAAAAAAATTTCGAAAAAGGTTCGAATAAAATTTTTTCCGAAAAAATAAAATTCGAAAAAATTTTTCGAATAAAATCTCGAAAAATATGCGTGTAAATGTATTCAAAGGACTGGTTGTGTACTGGCAGGTTATGAGAATGAGGCTAACAATTGTTTGGTGAAAAAATAATAACGTTTAAACCTGTGGGAAGCTGCTAAAAAAATGATCGGTTATGTGGGAAAAACGGGAATGGAAATAAAACGAAAGTTGTTTAATGGGTGAAAGGAAGTGAAACGGTGAAATAGTATTCACGAGTTTACACGAAATATTTGTAAACTTGGAACAGTGGATTTTATAGCAGCGGTTATGTTGAAAGCGTTAAAAATTTTTAGGTTAAGGTTTGGAAGTAAATTACGTATTATTGAGTATAATTAGGCAGGATAAAATGTATGGTAGATTACGGAAAAAGGGAAGATGAATACAAAGTGGAACTACTTGTACAAACAAAAAGAGAAAGTAAGATGATAGAGAAGATTTCGAAATGCAACAGAGACAATAACAAACGTAATTGTTGGGTTCAAATTAATGATGAAGTAAATAAAATAGAAAGAAACTTCCACTTGGGAAAAATATATTAAAAACAAAGATTCCAAGACTTACCAAGCGGGAAAGCGCCGGTAGATAGGCACAATGAATAAAACACACAAACACACACACAGAATTTCGAGCTTTCGCACCGGCGGCTGCTTCGTCAGGAAGGAGGGAAGAAAAAAGAAAGTTGAAAGGATGTGGGTTTTAAGGGAGAGGGTAAGGAGTCATTCCAATCCCGGGAGCGGGAAGACTTCTCTTAGGGGGAAAAAAGGATAGGTATATACTCGCGTGCACGCACACACACGCGCGCGCGCGCCCACACACCCATACACACACACACACACACACACACACACACACACACACACACACACACACACACACACACACACACACACATACATATCCATACATACATACACAGACACAAGCAGACATATTTAAAGGCCACATACATGTGTGTGTGTGTGTGTGTGTGTGTGTGTGTGTGTGTGTGTGTGTGTGTGTGTGCGTGTGGGCGCGCGCGCGCGATGTACACCTGTACTTTTTTTCCCCTAAGGGAAATCTTTCCATCCCGGGATTGGAATGACTCCTTACCCTCTCCCTTATAACCCACAACCTTTCGTCTTTAACTCTCCTTCCCTCTTTCCTGAAGAAGCAACTGCCGGTTGCGAAAGCTAGAAATACTGTGTGTGTGTTTGTGTGTTTTATTTATTGTGCCTACCTACCGGCGCTTTCCTGCATGGTTAGTGTTGGAATCTTTTCCATCCCTCACCCTCCCACTAACACCTCATCTCCTTCTCTCCCGTACTGCCACCATTATCACACATGTCTTAAAATTTTATATTTCTGCAGCACCTTTTTCCAGTTTGGAAGAATTCAGACATAAGGCAGAGTTCTAGAAAGTGGCATATTTAGAACATTCTGTTACTGTATCCTTGGTCATAGTGAAAGAAAGTATACCATCATCTATAAATGTTAATGTACATTGCATATTAATGAGCCAGGTGATAGTACTCATGGGTGACTAGTATGCACTCCCAAAGGATCAGGAAGCAGAGAAGCTGAGCCATGTAATCACACATTGAGGATGTTCTGTCACAGCCATGCTCATGACACTTACTCGTGCAGGTTGTTGAATCACTACATGACAGTCGGCTCTACAGAAATTGGTGGACATTGGAAGATTGAGACCCTTGGATACTCAAAGCCGTGCTCAAGATATGTACCATAAATGTTAAGAAGAGATGGCAAAATTAAAGAGAAGCCATTTCATCAGAATTGTTTGAGCAGTTTGAGGCCAATGGAAAGGCCTTTCTGTCAAGGATTGTTGCTGGTGATGAATGCTACAAGCAAAGGACAATAGCTTTTACAATCTGGAGATACTTGATCTTACACAATACTGGTACAGGGCATTAAAACACGATGAAAATCTATGTAGGAAAAATACATGTAAATGGAATGTTGACTAATAATGAAACTGAATTCAAACTCTTAACAATTGAACAAAAATTGTGGGGAAATTAGTTACTAGCTAGAGGTAGATACCACCAGGCATAACTGCCATCTCTGGCAGTTGAAGCCAGAATCCAGCTGTCGTGCTGAATGAAAGCAGCAGTTGGGAGAGGGCAGGGAATGTGAAGTTGTAACACAACACAATTATGGAAGATAAGAGCACTGTATGGAGGGGAGTGGAGAGACTAGATGGAGGTATGAAGACTGACAGGTGCAGCATAGGCTGACTGTGGGCACGGGAGGTGAGGTGGGAGGGAAGAGAAGCAAAGAAGGGAAAAGGCAGAGGATTGTGTTCGCACACGATGAAGGTGAGGTTGTGTGAGTATGAAGCATGTGGTGGAAGAGTGTGTGAAAACTGTTGGGAGGAACCCGTGGGGAGGGTAGGTTATTTATTGTCCCTACACCCTCCCTCATACCCCCCCCCCCCCCCATCCGACCCACCAACAGTTTCCACCCCTTTCTCCTAATGCCTCCTCACAGTTTGTAATCTTTTACCCTCACTGTGTGTCGTCCTATGCCATTACACCCACTCATGTTTCCCATTACCTGCTTTTCTCATTTTCCACTCACCATCCCCCCCACCCTGCCCTGTAGTCTCTTCGGCACTGCACCTTCAATCTTCATGCCTCCCTCTAGTCCCTGCATGCTCCACCAGACAGAGCTCACCACTGCTTCCACCCGTATCTCCCTATCATTTTTTATTCCCTGCCCCCTGCACATTACTGCTTCTGTTTGACATGAGAGTGGCATTGCAGTTCAAGCTTCCAGATATTGCTGTCATGTGTGTAAGGTGGGCATGCTGGTGTGAATGAAAGTGTGTCTTCATTTCTGTTGAATGTTTTGGGCAAAAGTAGAATCCTAACAATCTTTTCGTTGTATTTGTCTGCAACTCATCATGTTATCTTTAAGATGAGTAGAAATGTATCCTTTGGCTTTTCCAACTTCCAGTTTCCGTTGTTTGACAGATGTAGAAGTGATAATTATTTTCTGCTGAAAATTACAGCTTGGTACTTGTATACCTAAAAACCTTAACCCATGATAATTAATTGTAGAATTAAGGTTACTCTACACTGTGCCACTGTGGAAACTGTTATTGGTGTGTATTTAAGGATAATGGAAGCTAAGAAATGTTACAATGTTGAATGCAGAGCTTTTCCTCAAATTGTTGTAATTGAGTGTAGGATTAAGAAACATCCTAACCATAATTGCCATAGTTATTGATTTAATTGGTGGTGTCTAGTGGAGATCAATTAAGCATTCCACAAAATGAATGTTAGTTACCATTTTTTCTTCATATCATTCAAGAAAGTGTCTTAATGACATTACCTTGTCAAAACAAATATTAATTCTCAGTTTCACTTACTAACTTAGATAGACACTATGAATGTGCCAACAACACTGAAAAAGGCTGTATTTATCAGAGGCTAGACGGCATCTTTCCTGGTGGCAAGCACAGGAGTGAGAGAACAACTGCACAATGTGAGACTGTAGCAGGCATTAAAATCTGCATCATGTCTGTTAGCCAGTACTCCAGCACCCACAGTAGCCTGTATCACTCAGCCATCTACTATTGTGAAATTTCAGGTTTATTACTTGATAAACATTTCTACAAAGATAATAATTTAAACCTTGAAAACAAATAAATAAATATTTTAACTGCTCATCAAAAAAATTATTTGTTTGAAAGAAAAAATAAAAATTAAAAAATTTGCAGGCAGTCTCGTGAGTCTCTTAGCTCCCAGCAATAAAAGCCTATTCCAAAGAGGAATAATTTGAAATAGTAGCAATATGTATTGAAGAAGTTATTCAGAACTTGCATTATTTGTGTGAATCATTGAATTAGTTTTTCTCAAATGAACAGCTAATTAAATATCAGATTAAATTGTGGATCAAGAACCCATAAATGGGCATCACATACCCTTTTACCATGTTGGCAAAAGGGTATGAAATTTCTGTTGAACTGGTGTCTGCTTCGTTCTTTTAAGAAAATGCTAGTAGGAAACCATTAACAGAATTCATGCACATATTATGTATCATCCCAGGGCTTGCAAATATTTTTTTGAGCATGTACTTGCTTTCCATGTATTGCCAGCCTTTGCAGCATTACTTCATTTCTGTGTTGTTTGATTTTACTTCCACTATCTTTTTCCCCCTCTTCCACTGCATTGGATTGTTTTCTCGTTACTGGTCCTGCTTGGACCTCATTTGTGATTTATCTTTGAATTACAACTTCTAGTATATTCTACAAAATATCATCAAATAAACATATGGCCCCATTCATGGGTTTCACCCACCACCTGTTTTCAAAATCTCCAGAACTCTGGATTGTGCAGCAAGAGACACTCAATGTGGAGGGTGAGTTTTGGTGGTGGTGGTGGTGGTGGTGGTGGTGGTGGTGGTGGTGTTGTGGGTGGTCAGGGGGTGTGTGTGTAATTAAGAATCTGCAAAGTGGTGGCCTCTTGACCCAGCAGGGGTCGCACTGTCTGTGCCTGAGCTGAAAGCTCCCCAAGGAGTATGTGGACAGCACAAATGGGCTACAGGACTTCGAGCAGGGATTACTGACCAGGTAGCCATTGCTGAGTCTGATTGACAGCAGTGGGGATAAGCCCTGTTCAGAGATGGTGGCATCATGGCAGATCAGCCACAAATTAAGTGGGTGAGGTTATCTCCCATAGGGCCCCAACAGTCTCTATGAAAGAACAGTCTTCTTTCAATGCAGAGAGGTGGAACCCTAAAATTTTCCCTTTGCTGGATACACCTTGGGAGGAATAAAGGGCTAAGTGCTAGCAGAGCAATACTCCGTGCCATATTTTGATCTACAATGTTGTTCTAGACTCTCTGTATAACAAACATGTATCTGTTAATACCTCTTTGGAGGTTGTTGCTTCTTGGTTAAGGGCATTTCAGATTATTGCCATCTGCAAAGTTTACCTCCGTTCCAGTGGTGAAGTGTTTCAGAACACATTGTTCGCATTGGTATCTCTGGTGCCCCACCTTTATTGGTCTTGGGTAATTCCAATGCCCACAACCTTTTGTGTGGTGGAACCATGGTAACTGGCCATGGTAAAGACTTCTGAAATGTACTTTCACAACTTGACCATTGCTCTCAACTTATGGCAGCCTAACACACTTCAGTGTGCCAAACAAACCTTCTCAGCCATATACCTTTTCATTTGCATCTTTTGCCCTCTCCCATCCATCCACCGGAGAGTCAACAATGACCTATGTGGTGGTGACCACTTTCCAAACTTCCTGTCCCTCACTTAGTATCACTCACCCGGATGCCTGTACAGGTGGGCTCTCAACAGTACTGGCTGGGATGTTTTCACTTCTGCTGTCTACCTTGGCTCCCTACAGGGCAGCAGTCCAGGACACTGACGAATTACTGCTCTGAATGGAGCATTATATGACTCCAGGTGGCATGTAGAAAAAGATATTTGTTTCTGCTCCTACCACTCTTTTAGGAAACAAAAGGCAGGTTGGTAATTCTCAGCCTCTGACCCTCGAGAGCAGTTCAGAGCAATATGTTCAGTGATGATACCTTTGTCAATATAGATAGTGCCACTCAAATTAATACCAGGTATACCTGCAGGTGTCTAGTATCCAGAGGTCTGATCTCAACCCAGACCTGCAAAGGAGAGGTACATGGTCTGACCATAGAAATATAGCATTCTCACTTTCATCTTTTCATTAGGTGGAGGACCTAGGCATGGAGACACTTGGAGGAAATGCAGTGCTCCATTAACAGGTGCCACTTGTGGCATAGGAGAAAATCCATATAAGATCTCTAACGGGCTCTGCAATTTCTCAGGACTACCGATTTACTGTATTCATTTGTGGCAGGCCCAAGGAACAGTGGATCACTAAATCAGCTGCTGAAAGAATGACTGTTGTCGTATGTTAGACTCCCCCACCAATATCTCCGTGCAACACCACAGGCTTGGTACCATAAACGAGTAGGGTCTCCAGGATCCACCCCCAATTTTAATCCAGAACTTCCTGTCTTACCTTACGTTTTGGGTCTGAGTTGGTGCTTCCCACGGTATCCCCCGTACCCAAAAGAATGGCATCATGCAGGGCTGTATACTGAGTCTCTGTCTCTTTCTAGTAGTAATCCATGATCTTTCAGCAGCTGTGAGTTGATCAGTATCCCTATCCTTGTATGCTGATGACTTTGCCTCTACTGTGCCTCCTCTAGCCTGGATTTTGCTGATCGTTGACTGTAAATGCCATACGAAAGGTGAAGGCACTAGTCTTTTTAGGACTGGTCTTTGATTCTCGATTGACATGGGTTCCCCATCTTTGCCAACTTAACCAAAATTGCTGGCTGCACCTCAACACCCTTTGTTGCCAGAGTAAAACCAGATGAGTCACAGAACACTGTACCCTTCTGCAACTTTATAAAGCCCTGATACAATTCCACCTTGATTATGGGAGTCTGGCACACAGTTCAGCATCATTGTCAGCATTGTTCATAGTGGATTTGGTAAACCACTGGAGTCCGACGTGAAACAGGAGCTTTGTCAAACTTGCCATGTGAACAACATATCTGTGGACCCTGGGGTCCATCCATTGTGGATCAGACACTGACAGCAGCTTGCTGATTACACTATCCACATCGGTAGTGGCCTTAAGCAATCGAGGTGTGACCACCTCTTTCTATCTCCCACAACGGCAGCCCCAATCTGGGATTACGATTGCAATCTGCATCCAGTTTGTCCTCTCTGAACTTTAGTTATTTCCTCTCCCACTTCTCCTCTGGGCCCTCTCCAATATGCCTCCACACTGCATCCATCAGCTACACATATCACAATGTGCAAAGACTCAGTTCATCTGGAGGCCCTCCACTGTAAACTTTTTTCCATCCTCAGTGCATCCCAGGACTCAGAAGTTGTCTACGCTGATGGCTTGATGGCTGCTGGTTATGTAGGCTTTGCTTATACTTGTGCAGGAGATGCTGAACTGCTGTCTTTGCCACACGGCTGTAGTATTTTCACTGTGATGTTGGTCTCTGCCTCTTGTGCTCTTGACCATATCCGATCCTGCACTTCCTGAACAGTTTGCACACTCGACCACTGCTACCTCACCATCCCTTGGTTATTGCTGTCCGCGATACCCTGTATGCCCTTAAATGATATGGAAGCTCAGTGACCTACGTCCAGATCCTGGGTCATGTTGGGACCTTGCTGGAAGCCTGAAAACAGACTTCTGGTAAACTGACTCTTGAGATGGGTTTTCTAGAGACAGACCTCTTATACGTATTACACTATCAAGTTGTAGGTTGCCGGGAATATGAAATGGCTCGGTCTGACTTAAGCAAACTAGCTACGGGTGAAAAAGCAGACCATGAATCTGTGGAGGGCCTCCATGCTGGCCTGTCACAAGGCCTCTACCTTTGCTGGCTCCATATTGGCCATACCTGTCTGACTGATAGTAACACCCTCCATAGTGAGGACCCATCCGTTTGTTGTTATGGCATCCGTATGACAGGGATACAATTTTTTCTAAACTGTCCCAACCTAGCTGACCGATGGAAGACCCATAGTCTCCCTGACTCACTACCCCTGTGTTAGGAGACAATGCCCCAGTGTCTGATTTAGTTTTATGCTCTATTTGCAAAGTGAGCTTCTACCACTCTCTTTGAGAAGGGTCACTTGAGCTTACCAGCCCATTTAGGGTTTGGCAGCAAACTCTGTCTTCTCTTCTGCCGAGACCAAGCTGCAGCTATCTGGGCTTGGAGATCTGGTGCAGTCCTGACTTACCTGCTCTGACTCAGTTACTGCCGTTAGACCCATCCTCATGCGTTCTGTACAACTTGTTCATCTTTTGTCTCTCTGTGCTTTGCTGGCTGCAGTGGCTATGTAATTTGTTCACACCATAAACAACAGTGAGGACCTCATTTTCTATTTGAGAATAATTGCACTGAGATTGAGTGAGCAACTTAGAGGCAGAAGCAATGGGTCTGTCTTGTGCACCAATTCTGTGTGAAATCACCGTGCTGATTCCTTAGCAACAAGCATCGACTTTTAAAACTACTGGCTTTGCAGCATCAAAATGCACTAAACATCTGTCACTAAGCAAGGGATTTTTGAGTTTCCAAAATCTGTCTTGACGGTTTTTAGGCCAAACAAAAGGTTCATATTTGTGATGCAAGCTATGCAATGAAGCCACAATTTGTGTGGCATTTGGTATGAACCGAATGTAGTATGTCTCTTGTCTAGTACTGACTGCGGTTCAGACACAATGTAAGGGACAGATAGGTCACAGATTGCAAGCAAATGATATTGGAGGGAGGTGCACACCCTAATTTTTTTATCACAAAATCTAAGTACTGAAGCTCAGTCTGAAAAGTCACGCTTTTTGAGATGACACTCGAGAAAAAAAAAGAGTACTCAAATTGGCGATGTGTTCCTCTGGTGTATCACCTGAGATGACAATATCATCAAGGTAGTTCAAATAAAAAGTCACTTTTGCAGTCATCTTTCCAAGTAATATTGAAAAATAGTGGGTACAAAAGTGTTGCTAAAGGCCAAATGCAAAAATTTTAACAGTCCTAAGTGTGATTTTTCATCCAATGGAATCTGGGAGTAGACATCAATCTAATCTAGCCTAGAAAAGTAATGTCCTGCACCAGGCATGTTCACAGGTTCCTCAGGCTGAAGTAACAGACAAGTGTCAAATGCTGTCTGTAGTTTGATTGTAGACATAGTCATCACAAATGTGAATGCGGCCAGAAGGCTTAGGCAACAAAACGTGACGACTTGCCCATTGACTAGCTTGAATGGGAGCAGTTACATAATTATCCTCCAGTTCTTTCAATTCGCCAGCTGTTTCACCTCTAAAAGCAGTTGGAGCAGGGTGGGTCTGAAAAAACTTCAGCTGTGCACTGTCTTTCAATGTATCATATGCTACAAAGTTATTAGCTTTTACTACTCCTGATAAAAAAAAAAAAAGTTCAGGATATCCTTTAAGCGAGCTGGCAACACTGTCTTTTGGTGCAAAAGCAGTTACTGATAGTATGTTGTCTCGATGGTAAGTCCAAGGATATCAAAGGCATCTAAATAGGAATAGACAATACAAATATTAAAGAAGAACCAAAAGAAAAATATAGACAGAGACTGACAAAAATACTGAAAACAGAATTGACAGCAAGAAACAAGACGAAAGCTATAAATATTTATGCTATACCAATATTGACCTACTCATTTGGCATAGTGAAATGGAGTACCACAGACCTAGAAGCACTCAATACACTTACACGATCACAATGCCACAAATACAGAATACATCACATACATTGAGCAACAGAAAGATTCACATTAAGCAGAAAGGAAGGAGGAAGGGAATTTATTGCCATAAAAACCCTACATTATGTACAGGTAGACAATTTAAGAAAATTCTTTCTAGAATGGGCATAAAGTAGCAAAATACACTAAGCAGTCACTCATATAAATACATCGGCTACAACACTGCAATTTCATAACCACTACTACAACCCTTTAGATCACATAACATCAGCAGATACAAAGAATGTACATTGGAAAAAGAAAACACTACATGGAAAGCACCCGTATCGTCTAACACAGCCACACATTGATCAAGACGCATCCAACACATGGCTAAGAAAAGGCAATATATACAGTGAGAGGAAAGGATTCATTATTGCAATACAGGATCAAACAATAAACACCAGATATTACAGCAAGCATATTATTAAAAATCCCAATACCACAACAGATAAATGCAGACTTTGCAAACAACGAATAGAAACAGTAGATCACATCACAAGCAGATGTGCAATACTAGCAAATACAGAATACCCGAAAGACATGACAATGTAGCAAAAATAATACATCAATGACTTACCATACAACATAAACTAATAAAACAACAAGTTCCCATGTACAAGTGCACACTACAAAATGTACTGGAGAGTGATGAATACAAATTATACTGGAACAGAACCATTATAACAGATAAAACACCACCACTTAACAAACCTGACATCATACTCGCCAATAAAAAGAAGAAATTAACAACTGATCGAAATATCCATACCCAATACAACATATATACAGAAGAAACCAGGAGAAAAAATTGAAAAACATATATATACAACTACAGATATCTCTAATTATTGATACATGTTCAATTACCAGAAAGTTCCTAAATGCAATGTAACATATACTGTACAGTTAAAAGGAAGTTATGCTTAATCAAGGTCCACATCACTATACATTGTTAACCAGAAATAACGTCTGAGACAGGAAAGAGAAATAATTATACGCAGTGTTTAGCACACTGGACTCGCATTCAGGAGGATGACGGTTCAATCCCACATCCGTCCATCCTGATTTAGGTTTTCTCTGATTTCCCTAAATCACTCCAGGCAAATGCCAGGATGGTTTCTATGAAAGGGCATGGTTGACTTTCTCCCACGTCCCCAAATCCGATAAGACTGATGAACTTTCAGTTTGGTCTCTTCTCCCAAACAACCCAACCAACAATAATAATAATTGAAATTTTTGTTGTTCGTTAAAAAATGTTACATTAAAAATGTATCATAGAAACACAGCAGAGCACCTATGATAAAAGTGGTCATTGAAAAGAGTTGCACTTACAGAAAAGTCTTAGAAATGATGATGTAGATAACTCTCCTGTGTTCCTTATATATATTTTTAAAAATTGAGTTAATTTCTTTGTCATGTTGTTATATGTATTCCTGTAACATTAATTAGAATGGAATTGATTCACCAGTACAATCAGAAATAGTAATTTGACTTTTCCATGCAGCAGGTACTGGAATTTTGCTCTGTGTGGTACAATATAATGCACTGGTGAATTGCAATACATGCTGATTTTTGGAAATGTTTTTAGTATGCACATCCCTTGAGACCTTCTTTCAGTGTCAAAACACACATTTCTGTGTTAACAGATTCAGTCACATGGTGAGCATGTGAGAGATGATGATGATGGGAAACCAGCACATGTCCCAGGACAGCATCAGATACAGCTCAACCACTGTGGAGAGGGCTACCATGAAGCCTGAGGGTATCAAAATTGCCATCTTCACATATTGAGAATGTGTCCAGGCCATTGTGTATGTACTGCAGTAAATCGAAGCTGGAAAGTACCATGACTTTGACCGCATCAGTGCCAGGTATAGAGCAATGAAATACTATCACTAATTTGATTTGACAAAATAATAAATAATAGATTTCGATAAACACATCCTGCACAGTACATGTTCCAGTGAATTATGATAAATATGAGGCTTAGGGGTATTGAAGTTCTGTTGGAAGTGTGTTTATTAATATTTTGCTGAAGAAAACTATAGCCAATCCATTCCAGCTGACTTCCTTCAGGTAGTAATGAAGAAGACAGCCAATACCAAGTCATGAGTGAATTGCAGTTACCTGTAGTTCAATTTTAGTTACATAGCAGAACAATGGTTTTTTCTGGCCATTTCTTATGATACTTTCTCAACCACCTTCTAGGACTGGTAGCCATATCTGATGCCATATGCTGTATCTTTTTCAACAAGTATACATAGTATAAATTTCATTTATTTAATGGATATTAGTCATTTTCCAGATATTCAGTTTTTCTTAACAGCCTTTAGTTAGAAAGCTACATATAATTACAGAGATTCAAAATCCCTGTGACTAGCATTTCCCAATTCTATTGCATTTGAATTGGAGTTCTTGTTACCACATTAGCTGTTTCCAGAAATCTGGTTCTCTTCTTAAGCTTTTCTTCTATTCTCCTCTTCTCGGGCAAAGAAGTACATTTACAGTATTGTCAGTAGATATGGTATGAACTACAATTATTAACCAGTATTGTGATGTAATATGTTCAGGATGTATTGGTTTCTTTGTCAAAATTTTCATTTAATAAAATTTTATGTGCACTATATTGCTTCTCTGTGCCAGTTGTCATCAAACTTAATGTTAATTAAGAAATAATGTCGATGGGGTGAAATTAAGAAGATAGATTCCCTGTACTTATTCATTTTTAAAATTGTGTAATGAATTTTGCAGTAATCTTTTGGTTGCAGATATAATATTCACAGATGGCACAGTTGGCAGTAATTACTAAATGAGAGCTTGAAGTTGTTAACAGGAAAGACAGTTACCTGTGAAATTACCTGCTGGAACTTCTTGCAGCTTGCTGTCTTCACTTGGAGCTTTCTCTCCAGTCAGCCGGATCTGCCCCATGAATCTCGAAGAACGGAAGGTACAGGAGATTAAAACATCTAAGTGCATCCCCTATGGTGGGGCCAAGAAGCTCTTTAAGGCCATGCAACCTCCTGTGTTTTCAACATCTTTCGCTTCCGCTCTCAAAAAACCGGTACAATTGGCCACTGTTGCTACACAAACGGAGGTTGCTAGTGTTAGCACTAAAACCTGCGCTTGCCAGTGCACTTGTGCTGCTGCGGTTGTTTTGCAATCTGCGGCTCTCCCCGCTACATCGGACAAGGACGTGGTTGCTGACATTGAGGTACTTCCAGCCTCCCCCCATATGGCGCCTTCTGCCCAGGCGAGTCAACCTCCAACTGTTGACAAGGCTCTGCATTCCAAGCCCCCCAAGACAAAGCCTCAGAAGATGAAGGTTCTGCCACCTGAGGAGACTAGTCAGCGTCGGTCCGATGACGAGGCCATCGTACTGTCTGACATTGATGTCGACCGGGGGCGATCGTCTCACCCCAGGAATAAATCTCCGGCCAGTACGGTCTCTCCTCCAAAGCACAGAGGCAGGGTGAAAGTTCAGCCACCCTGAACACTGGCTCCCATATTACAGTGGAACCTGAATGGGTTCAGGATGCATGGGGCCGAATTACAACTCCTTATACAAGAGTGCCCCTTGTGCTTATGTCTCCAAGAGACACATTTTCAGGCCACTGATTCTCCTTCTTTACGCGGCTGTACCGTATATCGAAAAGATGATCTGACGGGGCAAAGGGCAAAGGGTGGTGTTGCGGCTTTTGTCCGTGACATACACCCCTCATCTGAGCTCCCTCTCGTCACCGACTTGCAAGCAGTTGCCGTTGACATTCTTGAGGGTCGGAGGCTCACAGTCTGTTCAGTTTATTTACCACCTCTGGATGCAATAGACTCTGAGGCTCTCACGGACCTTATTAGCCAACTTCCCCACCCATTTCTTCTTCTGGGGGACTTCAACGCTCATAATGTCTTATGGGGCTCTCTGACTACTTGCCCCAGGGGTCGCATTCTGGAAAGCGTCATGATGTCTGAAGAACTGTGCCTCCTCAACTCTGGTGCTCCCACTCATTTCTGTACTGTTTCCGGATCGTCATCGGCTATTGACCTTTCCTTTTGCTCTCCAGCACTAGCGGATTCTGCTCTGTGGGAGGCTGCAGCTGACCTCCATTCTAGTGACCACTTCCGCCTCTGGATTCACCTCCTGGATGAGGCTGTGGCATTACCAGTGCCGCCCCGGTGGCACCTTTGCAGAACTGACTGGACACTTTTCAGCCAACTGGCTGTTTTGGAACACCGTGCCAGTGTCCACGAATGGGTAGACCATGTTGCAGCCGTGATCTCACATGCTGCTGAATTGTCAATCCCACGGTCATCCGGTCATCCCAAGAGGCGTCCTGTCCCTTGGTGGGCCACTGAGTGCCACTCAGCCATCCGCGCCCGCCGTGCAGCACTGCGCCGCTTCAAGTGCTGTCCCACAGCTGACAATGTTGCGGCCTTTCGGGTGGCAAGGGCCAGAGTGCGGCGAGTGATTAAAGAGAGCAAACGACGGTCATGGCAATCGTTCTTGAATTCCATCTCTCGCTCCACTAGTTCTATGAAAGTATGGGAAGCCATCAGGAGGGTTTCCCTGTCACGGCATTGCTGCATCAGGGATGTCTCCTCACGGTGCCGAGAGACATTGCCCAGACACTGGCCATGCGTTTTGCGGAATCTACCGCCACTATTAACTGTGATCCAGATTTCTGCCGCTACCGCACTGTCATCGAAAGGGGTCACTTGGACTTCCGGTCTCGAAATTCTGAACCCTATAACTGCCCCTTCACAATATGGGATCTGGATTCTGCATTGTCTGTGGCTCATGATACTGCGCCTGGTCATGATTTGTTGTGTTATGCATCAATGGGAAGAGGAGTGGTTGGCAGTTTCTGAGAATAAGCTGCGTCTGGTAAAGGCCACTACGCGACCATGGCGTACGTCCTACCAGTCATACAGGCGGGATGAGTTTCTCCTCACTTGCCTCCGCATTGGACACAGTCCCTTCACGCATGGTTTTTTACTCCGGCGGGACGACCTCCCAATCTGCAATGCTTGTGGCGTCCAGATTACTGTCCGCCACATTTTACTCGACTGTCTTTTATTCTCTGACCAGATGGCGGTGGTTTCTTTGCCACCGGATTTGCCCTCTATTTTGCAAGACGACGCAGCAACTGTGATTAAGGTCTTATGGTTTGGTGTCCTGTCCAATCTGTTGCCTCGGATTTTAGGGAGAAGGTTTTAATGTGCTGCTGGGTGACTGGCTCACCCAGGTTTTAGGTAAGAGGTCCGCCAGTCACGATTACCTCCTTGTTTCCCTTCGGTATCTGTTCACTTTTCCTTGTGTTTCCTTTCCTTTTTTAGTGTGTTTCTTCTCCTCTTGTTTTGCCTCTGCATGTGCGCATTTGGAACTGCATCTGGCCTGTGTCTTTTAGCCGTTCCTTGTTCGGCGTCCGTCTTCGTCCCTTCACCGCTTGTGTTCCTGTTTCTATGCGTTTGGGCGCTGATGACCATGCTGTTTAGCGCCCGTAAACCTCAAACACACACTCACTCTTCTCTCCAGTTGCAGTAAAATTCCAAGTGGTGCTGTATCTATTGGACTCTACAGGAGAGTTCTAGGTGAATAATACAGCATTCAAAATACAGCAATTTGTGTACTGTGGATGGAAAGGAGTTTTTCAGTTCTTCTGCTACTGTGCTCTTACCACAGGGAAAGGGTTGATTATCCTTACCAGTGGTATCCATGAAACTTAAACTTCAGTTCAGCAGCAACAGAAACATGTTTCTGAATAATTGGGCAGGAGCAGTGCTAGATGTGAACTTATTGGCTTTAAGAACTTGGTTTTCTTTCACCTGATTGAAGGGAATGAGAATTTATACAGAAAATAATCCAGGGCTCTGTATAAATGGAACACACAGTATGCTTGTTGGAGAATGAAATCAACTAATGCTAACTGTTGTTGCATCCCATTGCATCCCATTTTCAAAATATTTTGTTCTATGCTCCACCCTTACACCAGACTCTTTTTGTTGCTTTGCTAATGCTCATTTGCACCAACCCTTTTACGCCACCTACCAGGAGGAGCACATGGTTCTGAAAACTAACAACATATTTTTCTTTTCACTGTTGGTGTTATTGCTGTTTACTAAACAGGTACTTCATTTTATCTATTTATCAACTGATAGTTTTTATTAAAGTGTACACATTCATGTGCCATAACATAATTGTGTAGAACAAGAGATCGAAAATTGTAGCTGTTGGCTGCCTCTTGCACTTAAGTTTGTGAATGGTATTGATTACTGCAGTTTGTTTAAGGTCATTATAATTTCCAAGATGATGTAGTCATCTCCTGTTATTGGACTATGTGCAGATATACTTTGATTGTTGTATCTAAAAAACCACTTGATGGTCAGTTTCAAAAACTACTGCATATGGGCAGCTGCTATTGTGGTCCCTGTAGAAGCTGTAGAAAGGTATCTCTTACTAAAATGGCTGAATATTTGGTGTCCTGGAGTACACTACAGTTACAGGTCACATCTCGATGGTGTATAATACTTTCATTTTGATATAAACTATGATTGTGGAGCTTGTATTGTAACAAGTAGTGATGGTCCAAAATACCAGAACATGGGCCCTAGGCATCTAATATTACAATATGTAAAAATGTGGTACTACTAGTGGCTGAAGGGAATTACATTCACCAGAAAAAATTAAGGTACCATTGATTCAGATCTATCCCTTGACCTTATGATGGCACAATCTGTTTCATATTTTAGACTAGAAAAGTAGAAGAATTAACAGAAAGGAAAACAAAAGCTGAAATAAGATGATGGACAGTTAGCTATTTCTGGGAAGTTTTATTTAGAGGATTATTTCAGTTTCTAATGTGATGATAGCCTCAAGACACTGGTCACAAGCATGAAAACTGATTCAGTTTCCTATTGTAAACCTCTCTTGTATATCACAAGTATTAGATTGCAGGCTCTCTCTTCTGACCGTAATGGCAGTACATATGTTTTGCAATATGTTCAATTTAAGAATTCAGATTCTCTTACTTATTTGGTTTGTGCACCAATCTGATTCTGGTTTCTCCAGCTGTTTTGAAAAGTTGGAGAGTGGGTCGTTAATTATTAAACTGGACACAAGATGTTATTTGTTTGTTTATTTTTGAAAGTCATGCCATATTTTCATAACTGCTGCATGTCAATCACAGTTTATAAATCACAGTTTGTTGTGCAGCATAGCCAAGCATCAACGCATAATAAGCTATTAGCTTCCATCGTTGACGTCTCTCTCTAACCAACTGACAAAGCATTTCCCTTTCTTTACACACAGAATTGGACACTTTCCGATATATGGTAATGCCATACTTACTAGACATTTCAACAGGTTTGTTTTAATAAATTTAATTCTTGGAATTATATGATTGTTTGTTTAGTTGTCTTTAGTTTTTATAGTAAAACATACGAAGAATTGTCATTTATGTAACCTTAATTAAGGAAGTCAAATTTGGTTGTTAATCAGTCTTAGCACAATTTAGAACTATAAATGCAGTTGTGAAAATGTGTCTTGGGTTTTCATGCACTAATAAATGTTTAAATAGATATATACCTACTCTGTTTTTCCTCTGAACATAAATACAAAAATTGCAGAGAAATTATATTACAAGGACATAACATTTTTCTGTTATGTGATAAAATTAGTTTAGTTACAGTGTGTTGGTTTGGATATCCTGTGGTCTAAATTTGGAAATGTTGTTGCAATGTGAAGAAAATGACAGTGGTGGAGGCGGTGGTGGTGGCGGCAGCGGCAGCAAGAGAGAGAGAGAGAGAGTTAAGTTTATTGAATATCTCTGTAACACTCTCCCATGGATCAGAAAAACCTGTGAACGTTTGTGCTGCTCTTCTCTGTGTACATTCAATATAACCTGTTAGTCCTCTTTGGTATGAGTCCCACACACTTCAACAATATTCTAGAACCCGTCACACAGATCATTTGTAAGCAATCTTTTTTTGTAGATTGATTGTACTGTATTCTATCACCCACTCTACCCCTGATTGAGCCTATATGATTGTCCCATTTTGTGTTCCAAAACATGTTACGTACATGTCTTTGTATGCATTGGCCAATTCCAGCAGTGACTCATCAGTATTACAGTCAAAGGATACAACTTTTCATTTTGTGAAGCGCACAGTGTTACATTTCTGAATATTTAAACAAAGTTTCCAATCTTTGCACCACTTTGAAACTTTATCAAGTTCTGACAGAATATTTATCCAGCTTCTTTCAAACAGTTGTTCATAATAGAAAACTGCATGATCTGTAAAATGTCTGAGGCTACTAGAAGTACAGTCTGCAAGGTCATTAGTATACATCATGAACAACAAGGGTACCATCACATTTCCCTGTGGTACACATGAAGTTACTTCTACATTTGACAATGATTCTCCATCTGAAATAGCATGCTGTATCTCCCTACCAAAAAGTTGTCAATCCAGGCACGAATTTCACTTTCTACCCCATATGACTGAACTTTCAACAGTGAGCTTAGGTGTATTACTGAGTCAAATGCTTTTTGGACAACTAGAAATAAAACATCTATCTGACTGCATTCAGTATGTCGTCTGAGAAAAGTGCAAGCTGGGTTTCACACAACCAGTGTTCTCGGAGCCCATACTGGTTGGCGTCAAGGAAGTCATCCAGTTAGAGATACTTCTTACCTTTGAACACAGAATATGTTCAGAGATTCTACAATATATTGGTGTCGAGGATATTGAGCAGTAGTTTTGTGACTCACTTCTATTACTCTTCTTGTAGCCAGATTTGACCTGTGACTATTTCCAATAACTGGGCTTGGTTTTTGGTTCACAGGATCAATGATAGATTATAGTTTGAAGAGAGCTAGCTAAGCCACAGGTTCAGTATAGAATGTGGCAGGGATTCCATCAGGCCCTGGAGCTTTGATCAGTTTCAACAATTTCAGCTGTTGCTCAACATCAATCACTTGCGCTCATACTTGTTTCATTCATCTTTTCAGTTGTACAAAGATTAAATTGGGGCACTTATCCTAGGTTTTTTCCTTTGAAAGGAATATTTGAAAACAGTTTTATGCATTTCAGGTTTTTTCTTGCTAATCCCAATTGAAGTTCCTGTTTCATTCTCTAGGGACATGACAATAATTTTGGTGCCACAAAGAACCTTTACATAAAACCCAAACTTCTTTCAGTTTTATGAAGTATTTTTTGACAATAATGTGATACAATAGTCATTGGAAGCATCGTGCATTGCTCTCTTGGTGTCTGAATGCATTTCATCTGGCATCTCTTTGTCTATAGACCTATGCTTTGTTTTACACTTACTTTCCAGTAATCACTGTTTCTTTAGAAGTTTCTTTACAGTGACTGTATAGTATAGAATTCCCTTGCATTATGAACTGTTGTGCTGGGTACATATCTATCCAGCATGTCATCAGCTATTCCTTTAAATTTGGGCAATAATTTTTCTGTGTGTTCCTGCACTGTGCTGAAAGTTTCAAGTTCCTCATTGAGGTAGGGCACTATTGATTTCTTATCTAGTTGCTTTATGATTGGGTAGTAAGTGAAAATTCAAAGTGCCAAATTTTACTTGCAACTAACATAAGAAACTGGGAACCTGTTGTTCAATTAATGAGATACATATTATATATGAAATGGGAGAATCAATTTAGAAGTGACGGCATGCACAGAGGATTACAAGCAGTCATTATTCATACACTGAACCTGTGAGTGAAATGGGAAGAATTGGGTATGATTAATAAAACCTGTGCTGCACTATGGAGGGTGGGGGATGTGATATTGACCAAAGAAGGAAAACCTTTCTAAGCAAAATTGCTTTATTTTATGTTTCTAGTATTGAGTATCATTATTTTTTATGATTTAAAAAGTAGTCACTAACAAACTAACAATTTAAAAAAGGAAGCAACTATTGTTTTAAGTGTCTGAATTATGTCAAAACCTTTTTAGAATCAGCTGCAGCAAATTTTAGAAACGTGCACCCTCTCCCAAATCCTTTTCTTATGTTCTGAGACAGACTTCAGAGCTAAGATATTTTTACTGTACAGCTACTCCTGCTTTCAGATGACTGCAGGAAGCTTTCATGGGTGTCGGAGACATCCTACAGAAGCGTTCTCTGGTAAAAGTAGACACACATACATTTGGTCAGACTGAAGGTGCTCGTGCAGCAGTCGCAATGCTACCTTGACCAGGAATTTGTCTAAGGCTGCTGTCCTTGTAGCCCTGCCAACACAAAAGAGTGCTACAGCTGGAGGTGAGTCCTGTGTGTGTGTTTCTAGTAGGGTTTGAATACAACAAACACAATAGCTTGCAAGACAAGTTTTCTTTTAATTATAAGGTTTGAAACTTTGTTTCTGCGGCTTGCTGATAGGTGGTGACAACAGTAAGTAGCAGTTGAAAGAAACAGATCGCAGCCATTAGGCAGTTACCTTGGACCTTGGTCAACATAACTTCATTCAAACATTAGTTGATTTGTGTCTGTATCCTAAAGTTGTTCTCGACTGAAAATGTTAGTTTATGAGACTAATTCTCGTCATTTGCTGGAGGTGTTACTGTTTTGTTTCAATGAGAAGAAAACAGTGGTTGAGTCTCATTGAATGTTCTCAAGTACATATAGTAATGATGCAATTAGTGAAAGAACATGTGAGTGGTTTCAATGCTTCAAGACCATTGATTTTAACATCATAGTTTGGCATAGTGGTGGAAGAGAGAATGTTTCCAAAGTTGTAGCATTGGAGATATTACTGAGTGAAGACTCGCATCAAAAACTAGAAGACTTGGCACAATTAGTGGGAGTGACACAGCAAGCCATTTCAGAACGTCTCAAGTCTATGGGCAGAATTCAGAAATGCAATGCAAAAAATTGTGGGAATATCCCGGCCTTCTTCCACTTCGATGGCCAAAATGAATATTCATGGCTCCAAGATCATATTCTGCATTTGGTGGGACCACTTTGACATCCTGTACTACGAGGTGTTAAAACCAATTGAAACAATCACAGGTGCTCATTATCAAATGCAGTTAATGTGTTAGAGCAGAGCATTAAAAGACAAATGGCCGCAGTACATTGACAGGCAGGATATAGTGATTTTGCAGCATGATGATGCTCGACCCTACATTGCGAAAGAGGTCAAAATGTACTTGGAAATTTTACAATAGGAAGTCCTACCTCACCTGCCGTATTCTCCAGACATTGCGCCGTCTGACTGTCAACTGTTTAGATCAATTGTGCATGGCCTGGCTAACCAACACTTCCGATCTCATGAAGAAGTCACAAATTGGATCGATTTGTGAATCGCTTCAAAAGATGAACATTTTTTGGACACGGGATTCATACACTTCCGAAAGATGGGAGAAAGTAATGCCCATCAATGGAAATACTTTGAATGATATGTGTGGAACCAATTTTGCTTCATTAAAGCCTCAAATGTTGGGGAAAAATGACAGAAGCAAAGTTCTACACCATTTAATATTTCTGTATTTACACCCTGGGGCATTGTACTCTGTATGACAGTCTGGATTTATTTCATTTGTTTCCAGTAAATAAAAAAATTAAAAAAAAGGCACCTGTCATTGTTGTACATGTGAACACTTCTGTTAAAAGATCTGTGTGTTTCCTACATGTCACAATGGGGATATTGAGTTCGCCATATATTTAAATTGTTAAGATTGTTATGTAGGGAAAAAAAGAATGTTGATAAAATACTTTTTACAATAATTTGTTTCATATAGTAACATTTATAAAAGGAAAAGTTTGGTTTTTATTTATTTACGTATTTGACAAACCTTTCATCCAGGACTGTGCAGACTGTCTCTTACAGGCTTTTAATGTTTTCGTTAGATATAAACTGTCTTGAGTGAAACTACTGTATTGTTCCACTTTAGTAAACTGCAGGTGGAGCCACACCACTATTCTCAAGAAAGCAGTATTATTGTTAAGTGGTTGAATCTGCTTCAATTTATCATCTAACATAAGTGAATAACACAATGGTTAGTTTAATGCAAAAATATCTTGAGTGAAATTATTTATAATTACCTCCAATTTGACCACAATATTTTTACCTTGTGTGTGCATAGAAAATATATTGCACTTGCACTTGAAATAGTTAAGTACACCATTCATCCAAAAAGTACAGAAACTGATTTTATTGCTGGTAAATTAGTATCATCAGTGGAGTATTAGGGTGGCAGCTTGAACTAACAACATTCAACAATAGATGTGCATCTGACCAGTCAGTTGTGAGCAGGCTGTGTTGAACAGTGGGAAGTGTGGTCACATCTCATCAGCATTGTTGTTGTCACAAATCAGACTAGCAACATCCCTAAACTGTGTTTGTAATAGGTTCTCCAAAATGCTATTAAAAAGAGAAGTGTGTGTGGAAAAATTGTCCCACAAACCTTGTTTCCAAGCAAAAACTATGGTGCTTGGACGCTTTTATGTGATGATTGAAATGCAAAATGAGGGCATTTGTTTTTTCAAAAAATTAAGACAAGTGATGAGACGTAGTTGTCGTAATCTGAGAACAATAGTTTTCTGCTCAAACGGTACACACACTAGGAAGACAAAGTACAGTAGAATTAGCAATGCACAAGTGGCCAGGGAAGACCGGTGCTTTGGCCTGTGTATTCACTAGTTCCTACAGGGGCACAGCTGACAGGCAACTGGTGTCATATTAGCATGCCATATGGCCTCTAATGGCAGAATCAAACACAAACTTCACACGCAAACTATGAAACGATGTACACACAAAGTTCATAGTTACAGCACACCTCTTCCTTCACAAAGAAATGAGCAGTGTTTTCACATCAGTTTCTTTTATGGTCAACGTAAGTCTTCAAATTGTGATACACTGCCATCAGCATGTAGGGTGGGAAGTGGTGAGACCACAAATGAGAGCGGTGCTCACACCCCCGTGAGAGGCTGAATTATAAGACCAGTGTTGATGGCTCCATATTAGAGTTCAGCCACAGGAAAGGAGACGGCAGTGGAGGCTTTGCAGCAGGCAGCACTGGCTGCAATGGATGTGGCAGCACCATTGGTGTCAGCTTTGACAGCCTCCGACAGGTTAAGGGGCGCCCACAGCAGACGAGACAGTTGTGATAACATTGGCAGTAGTGGCAGAGAGGTGAGGGCCCCAGCCACGGAGTAGCAGCCAACTGGGCAGACGGAGGATGTGGTGCAGTTGCGCAGCTGCCATGTGGTGATGTAACTGGTCAACTTGTCATGTTGCCCTCCCCTTGACTGGATGGATAGTGCAGAGGTGTGGGTCACAGGCATTCCGATTACCTCTGATACCCGTTATGGCCAAAGGTCGAACCTGTGATCCCAACAACAGCCTTGCCGAGTCAGAAGTTTTGTGGCACTACTACTGGTGGATGGCCTGGCATTAGCCAAAGCAAATGTCACAGAGACTGAAGCTGACGACTGTGCGACAACTCTGGCACACTGTTATCGCAGTTGGGGGTGGACCTATAAGAACCGAGGAACTAGTAGAGAGCTCCTGGCATGCCCCAAACACATTTTTTTTTGTATGAATCTCAAATGTCTGTACTAATTGTTCTGATTCCCCATTTGATTGAGCATGGAAAGGAGGAGCTGCAACATGTCGAACACCACTTTTATACTAATATCTTAAAGTTTCTCAGGTGTGAACTGAGGAACATTAAGTGATATGGAAGGCCTTTCATTGCAGAAATATTGGATAAAGCTGAAATTATTGCACTGGAGGAGTAGATGGACAATGCACCACATATGGAAACCCAGAAATTTATGAAAGATCCTGCAAAATATACACAATTTTTTCCCCAAGTGTTTTGTGGATCTGGCCACGGTGACAGGGAAGTATGCAGAGCCTCCTGACGGGTGGCCCACTGTGTGTGGGCCATTACACTCGCACCATTTCCCCATTAGTGCCTGGCCAAAAAATGTCTACTTGCTAATTCTTTTGTACATGATACACCTTACTGATACACATGCAATAAACACACAACCTCACACTGAAGGATGGGGGGTGCTACAACCTGGGAGCAGTGTTCTCTGTAGCCAACATCAGCACTCAATACCAAACAGAAAGATGGATTTGTAATGCAAAATGATATCTTAAAGGATCAGAAGCATTGCCCAAGAGGCTTATCTGGCCAGTCATGTTGCACAAAAGAAACAGCTTTGCTTAACCCAGGATTAGTAGTTACCATGGCTGCAAATTTAGTGCTAGTAGTAGTAGGGGAACCATCAATAACATTTTGATCTTCCATGGCTATATGAAAACAGGGTAATTCCTATTTACCAATGTCTGGATCCATACCAAATGGCAACTGCAATAAGGCACCACTATTAGCATGTTGCACCATAAGGTGGTACTGAATCTCATAATTGAATCACAATAGGAAAAGAGCCCACTGCTGAAAGCTATGTGTGGCTTTTCTGAAAAGGATGCCAAAGGGTTAAAAAGAGACAATAGTGGCTTTTGGTCTGTAATTGGGTGAAACTAAGAACCGTATAGAAAAATATGAAATAATTTAGAGCATAAACGATTTCCAAAACCTCTTTCTCTGTCTGAGAAGAAAACTGTCATGCTTGTTATGCTGAATTTAAGGAGGCAGAGTCATATGCGATATGGCATTCCGATCTGTCTCCATACTTGTGAGCAAGGGTGGTGCAGAGTCAGAACTGAGATGTGTCTGTCACAAATGAAAGTGGCTAGTCCTGTTGAAAAGTGACCAAACGAGGAGCTGACTGCAGCTTAAATTTAATAAACTTTGATGCCAAGTCACAAGCCAGGCATTAGTGGAAAGGAACATCATTAAGTAATAATGGACACAATGGTTGTGTCACATTAGTAGTGTCCTGTATTGATTTGGGATAGTACACGGTTTTGCTTAAAAATGCCTGCAATTCCTCAAGTGTTGTGGGATATGGCAGTGCAGCAATAGCATCAATGTGTGGGTGAAATGGTTGAAATCCAGCTCATGACATTAGAAACTCCACTACAGAGTGAAAATTTCATTCCAGGATAACGGCTGGTTGAGAAAGCTGTGTCTTGTCCAGATTGCACTTTTATCTTGCAGACTGTAAAACAGAAAATAGAGCATGAAATTTCTGCAAATGTCCCTCTGAACAGGCACCAGACGCTACTATGTCATCTAAATAGTTGAGGCAGTCTGGCACTAATGCAATAAGTTGCTGAAAAATGCATTGGAAACTAGCTGGTGTGCTTGCTACACCAAAAGGCACAGACCAGTATTTATAAAAGGCCCAATGGGCTAGAGACAAGTGGAAGATGTTTAGATTACTTGTCAAGTAGCAGCTGTAAATGTGCCACTGCTTTAAAAAATAAGGCTTCCAATAATTTTGCTAACAGCTCGCCAGGGTACAGCAAGGGGTAGGTATTGATGACTGTGCAATAAGCAATAATAGCTTCTTCTTTTTTTTTTAAGTCATCGTTGAGATGTAATTTACCAGCATGCTTTTATACTATCCTTAGTGGTGCTGATCATTCACTCAAAGAAAGAGGTCTAATACCATTAAGGAATTGAAGGTTATCTAATTTTGCTTTTATTTAACCACATAATGTTACAAGTACCAGGTGGAAGCAGAAAAAAAATGAGGATTGGCATACTGTATTATTGTAATACTAGCTTGAAATTACGTTCCACAATCCAGTTCTGGAGAATACAGATCACAAAATTTGACACAGTGAGCGTCTAACTGTTGGTATGAAACATGATCTGGAACTAAATGCAGTTTACCATGGATGGAGAATCCATACAGTTCGAAAGTGTCAAAAGCAAACTTTTTTTTCAGTGTAAGCATTGTCCACAGCTAGAAATGTTAATGAACAAACCATAGCATTGTGTGTCACAGGTGCAGAAAATGGTCCAAGAATGGGAATATGTTGTTTGTTACAACTCGGAAGCCTATGTGGCAGCATGTTCAGAGAGAGCGAGTCCCCCTTCTGGCTGAGCCCCCTGACGACATAGGGAACACACTACTGATACCTGCGCTGTTTCATCACTTTGTGTGCACCAAGGAGTGGTTGCTTGTCATACTGGAGCATTGAAAGTATCAGCAATGACTTCTGTGCTAGAGAGCTTGCTGTTTCTGTGGTTGGGTGGTGGCCACGGGCAGAGCCCCTGATACGAGTGAGTGGTATAGAGGCAGATGATTGGTGCACAAAGCATATCGAGCTGCAGAAATCTGGCCCTTCTCAACTGGCCACCACTTTGAGTGGTGACTGATGATTGAATGCTGATTTTTATGACCCTGCACCCTTCCCTTCCCTGGCTACACACAGGGAAGAGGGCCTCGGGATGAAACCCATTCCCATCTATCTATTTGTACTAGGATGGGTAGGGACACATTCACAAACACTAAGGCACTGATTTTTGTGGAGTATTTTGTGGACAAGTTTGATGAAGTGGACTCCATCAGTAAAATGCAGTAGGGCATACTGTTCATCAAAACTACTTCAGCTCCCCATTCTGCAGCCGTTAGTGCTGGTGATCGCCCTGGTGATAAGCGGTGTCAATTACCACTTACCAATCTCTGAAAATGGTCCAGAGAGCGATTTTATCCTACAAAGTGACGAGGTACACCATGCAACCTGGAATAACATGGCATTCATTTAGTTTGACATTTGTAGAGGGCCATAAAGACGACCACATAAATTCTAGTACCTCTACACGGGCTTTCGAGGGAGATACACTGCCAGAGAAGCTCAAGGCTATGTGTTACCTATGTGATGTGAAGCTGTGTATCCTGCCACCTGTGAGGTGCTTGCAACACTTACACTACATTTTTAGCACGTCTTCCTGCTGTGTGTGTGTGTGTGTGTGTGTGTGTGTGTGTGTGTGTGTGTGTGTGTGTGTGTGTCAGGTATTCCTGTGTGTGTGTGTGTGTGTGTGTGTGTGTGTGTGTGTGTGTGTGTGTGTGTGTGTGTGTGTGTGTGTGTCAGGTATTCCTGTCTGTCTCATAAGAGGTGACTAAAAGAGTCCCACCCCCTCATGGGGGTAGTTAGGGCCTGCATCCGGAGACAGATGGTTCCACGGGCTATATTTGCGGTCATTTTGGTTTGTTCACTTCTTCTGGTTTCTTCCTTCCCTTTACTGATTCCTTTCTTTGTATTTCTCCATCTCATTGTCTCACTTCCTCTTTCCCTTTCCTTTTTCTCCTTTCCTTTTTCTCCTTTCCTTTTTCTCCTTTCCTTTTTCTCCTTTCCTTTTTCTCCTTTCCTTTTTCTCCTTTCCTTTTTCTCCTTTCCTTTTCCTCCCTTCCTTTTTCTCCCTTCCTTTTTCTCCCTTCCTTTTTCTCCCTTCCTTTTTCTCCCTTCCTTTTTCTCCCTTCCTTTTTCTCCTTTCCTTTTTCTCCTTTCCTTTCTCTCCTTTCCTTTCTCTCCGTGCCTTTTCCTCCGTGCCTTTTCCTCCGTGCCTTTTCCTCCGTGCCTTTTCCTCCGTGCCTTTTCCTCCGTGCCTTTTCCTCCGTGCCTTCTTCTCCGTGCCTTTTTCTCCGTGCCTTTTTCTCCGTGCCTTTTTCTCCGTGCCTTCTTCTCCGTGCCTTCTTCTCCTTGCCTTCTTCTCCTTGCCTTCTTCTCCTTGCCTTCTTCTCCTTTCCTTTCTCTCCTTGCCTTTCTCTCCTTGCCTTTCTCTCCTTGCCTTTCTCTCCTTGCCTTTCTCTCCTTGCCTTTTTCTCCTTGCCTTTTTCTCCTTGCCTTTTTCTCCTTGCCTTTTTCTCCTTGCCTTTTTCTCCTTGCCTTTTTCTCCTTGCCTTTTTCTCCTTGCCTTTTTCTCCTTGCCTTCTTCTCCTTGGTTTCTCTGGTCTGTGACTCGGCGTGAGACAGTCTGTCCTTTCTTTCCCTCTCTCCTTTCTTTTTCCTCCTCTTCCTTCCTCCCTGTGGGTGCCTGAAGGCTGACCCATGCGTTTGCGTGCGTAGCCTGTGATGGGGTAACGTGTAATTCCCTGCCCTGCGTAGACAAGTAAGGCACGTACGTACCCCCTGGTAAAGGCCAGGCCCACAGAGGGGTGATTGCCTGCGCTGACACCTTCCGACCACGCCGATTGGCCCCTCCGTCCGTTTCTCAGGAGGTGTGACCTGAGGTGTGAACAATCACCTAAGGCGGGAGTGCCCTCTGAGAGGGTCCCCACAAGGAAGGAGCACGCCATCGGAGACGCTGGCAATCATGGGGGATTCCTCCGCAATGGATTTCTCTTCTTCTTCTCTCTCGACTTCTGCCCAAAAACGGAAACTTGACCAGCCAGCAGTGACAAAAGTACTACGGCCTGCCCCACAGTTCCTCGTAGTTTCTCGATCTGAGGATGGAAAAGATTTTTCCTCTGTCATACCTTTCATTATCCAGAAGGGCGTAGATGTCATAGCCGGATCAGTCAAGTCTTGTACCAGGTTGCGTAACTGTACCTTGTTACTAGAAACTGAGAGAGCCTTTCAGGCACAAAAACTGCTTCGGGCCACACTCCAGTACACGTTCCCTGTCCGGGTAGAGGCTCACCACACTTTAAATTCGTCTCATGGTGTGGTATACACTAGATCACTCGATGGATTGACTGACGAGGAGATTCAGTCTTTCCTCGCTGAGCAGGGCGTGATGGCTGTCCATAGGTTCATGTAAAAGGTCAACAATGACCTTGTACCGACCCGGACACTTTTCTTGATATTTGATAGTGTTCAGCTGCCATTACGCATCAAAATGGGCTACGAGGTTATTTCTGTTTGCACCTATGTCCCGACACATATGCGCTGCTACCAGTGTTCGCGTTTTCATCACACTCGCCAGTCTTGTTCCAATGCGACTAAATGTGTCACTTGTGGCAGGGATGCCAATGAGGGTAACCGTCCACCTCCCTCTCCTCGTTGTGTGAACTCCCATATGACCATGTCCTCCCGCGACTGTCCCATCTACAAGGAAGAACGCTGTATACAAGAAATTCGGGTCAAAGAGAAAGTGTCCACCTCAGCTGCTCGCAAGCTATTTGCAAGTAGGACGCCCACGCTGCTCCCAGCGGGGAAATACAGTACTGTCCTCACCTCTCCTCAGAAGGCTGCCCTGCTGTCACAACTTGGACTCTGGACACACCATCTGTGCATTCCAAGGTCGCCTGCTCTTTTTCAGTTCTGGATCTTGCAAAAGCTTGCTCTCCCTTTGTGCCCTGCTCTACTGAATCTCCGAAAGAGAAAAAGAAGACCCCTTAAGTATTGTAAAAGACCGCCTCCTGCCACTCCCTGCCCTCTAAACCCAGTGCTGTCACCCCCTTAGCAAACTGAATCTGACATCTTACCTATGGATGTCACCCCATCCCTGTCAGTGATCTTTGGCCTGGTGCTGTGACCTCCCCTCGGCTTCCTTATGTCTAACTTGGACTCTTGCACATGATAATCAGTCAGAACTGCAACAGATATTACTGTCGTCTACTGGAAATACAACAGCTTCTTTCTTCTTATTCTGTTTTCTCTCCTGCTCTTTTAGAAATGCCCTTCTGTGATGACCACTTTCCAGCATTTATTCATTATCAACCATTCCCCATTGCTTGCAAATGTTGCACAATGGTGAAATGATCACAATTCATCACATTTGCCAGTTATTCAGTACACAGACATGGATCATCTTGGATAAATGCGTAAATGTGTAAATGATCTTCATCAGAATTAGAATGTCTTCCTGAACATAGAGAGTCACTAATGTGTGCTTAGAGCGTCACTAATGTCAAAACAATCCTCCTCAAAATGAGAAAATCATTTTGTTGCCTTGCTCATCCCAGTGGCATTATCCTTGTATACAGCACAAATGTTTCTGGCTGCCTTAATTGCTGTCACTTCTCTATTGAAACAGTGCTAGCCCCAATGATAATGTTTGGAGAGGGTATGCAATTTAGTTTGCACCCATGTCATTTTGACTGAAACCCCCTTTGTACCATACTGGAAGAAATAGTGGTATGAGCACAAAAGACGCCTACAATCCCATTATCTGTGTGTACGTTCCACCAGGAAGGCACTTCGTTATGTTGACCTGCATACCTTAATACAGCAACTCATGCCACCCATACCACCTCCTTGGAGACTCCAATGCACAGCAGCCTCTTTGGAGCTGTGTTACTTTCAAGGGTAGGTGTCTTCTAATGGACCAACTTATTACTGACTTTGATTTGTCTCTTCTCAATGATTGGTCCCCTTCCCAATTCACTGACCCTCGTGGCACCTTTACTGCTATCAAGCTCATGATGTCCTACCCTGCTGTCATGGCTTCTGTGCATTGATCACCACATAGTGATCTTTGTGACAATGACCACTTTCCAATCATTCTGTCATTCCCCTGCTACCATAAGGAGTCAGTGCCCCATGTCGGGCATTCCATAGACCCACTTAGCCTTTACATACATGTGCTGTGCACTTTGACACATCTCTCTCAGGTTACATTGACGTGGACATGCAAGATGCCATGCCTCTACTATCCATCTATCCACAGGTCCCCCTCATTGGCAGGTGGTACCGTGGTGGACCGTGGATGCGACAGTTGCTATCTGGGGCTGCCGACGGGTGCTGCAACAATTTAAATGACATCCATCACAGAAAAAATTGATCACTCATAAGCATATCTGTGCTAAGGCACACTACCTTATTAAGAGGAGTAAAAAGGAATGCTGGGAGTGCTATGTTTCCTCCCTGGGGTCGTGTGCCGCTTCACTGCAGATTTTGTTGAAGCTCTGTAGCTATCTGGGCTGCTAGCAACAATCGATTGCGCAAGGTCATATCCTCCAGGTTGCTCTGTATACTGATCCATTGGTGCTTGCAGTACAGCTCGCAACACACTTTATAACAGCATCCGCGTCCTCTTCCTATCTTGCTACCTTCCTCTGGCAGAAGCACTGAGTTGAAGGAACCACCTTATGTTTCAGCTTTGAAGAAGCTGAATCCTACAATGGCCCCTTCACTGAATGGGAATTCTTGCAAGTTTTTACCTCTTTACATGACACGACCCCCACACTTGGATTCCAACCAGAACCAGATTGTCAAACACTTGGTCATTACCGAGAGGCATCATTTACTCAAGGTCTTGAACTGTATTTGGCTCATGGGTGTCATTCCTTCACAATGCCAAGACAGCATAGTTATCATAAGTCCTTAAACGTAGGACGAACCCAGTGTATCTTGTCAGTTATCACCAGATTAGCCTGACAAAATGCTTTGTAAATTGCTCAAGAGGATGATTAGCTTCCGATTATGTTGTGTTTCAAATCTTGAAGCCTTTTGTCCCCATATCAGTCAGATTGGAAACAGAAATCCAACAGGCTTGTACTAAATGATGTCTTCTTTGACCTACTTAAGGTGTACTGTGTGGCTCAGAACCATCACATTTTAGTTACCCTCCACGAGTGGAGCTTTTGTGGCACCTTTCCTATTTTTATCCAAGAGTTTTTATTCCACTAGCTCTTCAGAGTCTGAGGTGACACTTCATTCAGCAACCCTCAGATCCAGTAGAATGGCATCCCCCAGGATTCTGTGGTCAGTGGCACACTCTTTCTCACTGCCATCAATGGGTTCGTAAGCATTATTGTGTCCCTGGTTGACCTGGTGTCACATGTCAGTGAATTTTGCTTCTGGTGCAGCCCCCATGGAGTAGTGTCTGCTGAATGTCAGCTCTGAGGTTCCATCCAACTGGCCTCTGCATGGGCTCTCCCCGACAGCTTCCAGTTTTCCCACTACAAAATGTGGGTTAGGCATTTTTGCTGCTGACCCTCAGTATAAACAGATCTGGGACCTTATTTAGGCAACCAAGTCCTTGATTTTGTAGCACAGTATTGTTCCTCAGGTCATATTTATGATAAAAGGCTGATGTTTCTGCCCCATATTCTGCAGCTGAAGACTCTGTGCATGTGGTAGCTGATTGCTCTCTGCCCCTAGCCCACACATCCTTGGATGCAGACCATGCTTCTCTTCTTCATATTTTCTATACTCTGATTTTGTGCACACTAGATTATGGTTGTCAGGATCATGGCCCAGTGGTTCCTTCCATTCTGAAACTGTTCGACCCTGGTCACCATTATGCGGAACGTCTGGCTGTCGGTGCATTTTGCACTAGTCCTTTAGACAGTCACCTCACAGAAGTGGGGATTCCCTCTCTACAAGTGTGACAGACACAACTCCTGATATCTTATGCAATAGCCTTTTGATGATTCCCTGACCATCCCTTGTATCCCATCTTCTTCAAAAACAAGGGATGTCTCCCTCCTGCACCCTGCCCTTGCGTGGGACTGCATTTGGAATGCATCTCACTTCTCTCTGTCAGGATTTTCATCTCCACTCACTGGAAAATGACCTGTGTATTTCCTCACTCCCCCCCCACACCATTTGGCCCTATCTGATGTTGCCTTGACCACGGATTAAGACTGACCTATTATGGGTTCCTAGAATCTCTGTCAGCCTGACGATATTCTGGCAACTCATACATTCTATCCTTGAAGATTTCCCGGGTCCTATCATGTTCAACATTGTTGTTGTTGTTGTTGTTGTTGTGGTTGTGGTCCTGAGACTGGTTTGATGCACCTCTCCATGCTACTCTATACTGTGCAAGCTTCATCATCTCCCAGTACCTACTGCAACCTACATCCTTCTGAATCTGCTTAGTGTAGTCATCTCGTGGTCTCCCGCTACGATTTTTACCCTCCACGCTGCCCTCCAATACGAAATTGGTGATCCCTTGATGCCTCAGAACATGTCCTACCAACCAATCCCTTCTTCTGGTCAAGTTGTGCCACAAACTTCTCTTCTCCCCAATCCGATTCAATACTTCCTTATTAGTTATGTGATCTACCCATCTAATCTTCAGCATTCCTCTGTAGCACCACATTTCGAAAGCTTCTATTCTCTTCTTGTCCAAACTATTTATCGTCCATGATTCACTTCCATACATGGCTACTCTCCATACAAATACTTTCAGAAATACCTTCCTGACATTTAAATCTATACTTGATGTTAACAAACTTCTTTTCTTCAGAAACGCTTTCCTTGACATTGCCAGTCTACATTTTATATCCTCTCTACTTCGACCATCAGCAGTTTTTTGCTCCCCAAATAGCAAAACTCCTTTACTACTTGTTCAACACTGATGGTTGCAAAATGATAGATGGGGGCAGGTGTGGGAAATGCTTTTACATCTCCTACTGCATGGAACACCATTAACTGCTGGTATCCTGTAGTGTGTTCACATCATAGTTGCTTGCCATTTGTAGAGCCTTCCATTTTGTTTCTTAGGCCTCCCTGCATAATGTTTAAATATTGCTGACTCAATGTGCAGCTTGCAGCCTATAGACTGATGCTGTTCTAGTCACCTTTTGGCATCTGCTATCTGTTGCCTTCTCTCTGCCCTTGCCTGTGGTCCTGCCCTGTTGTCTTTCACTGGGACCCATGTCATGCAGGCATCCCCAGGAATGAACTAGCTGACCATGTGGCTGGAGATGAAGACATGTAACCCCTTTCCCTTTTATGATTTCTGGTGCAGCTATGCAGGTCCATATCAAATCGCACTTTTTCCCAATGACATCTGGTGCTCTATCACTCTCAGTAATAAACTATGCACAATTGAGGAGACTACTGCAGTTTGGCACTCTTGCTTACACTCTTCTCAGAAGGAGTCCACTGTCTTAAGCCGTCTACACATCTGTCATACGAGACTCGGCCATTGTTTTCTATTGCATAATAGTGGCGGAATGTCTCCTTCTTTTGGCCCTTAATGCTAAATATAGTCTTCCAGATTCCTTGTGTTTAATATTAGCAGACAATCCACTGATGGGTGAACTGGTCCTAAGTTTCCTACACGAAAGTGGTTTTTATTATCAGTTACAAGGTTTCGCTTTACTCGTGGACCAGCAGCAGGGTGGTTATGTTTGGGGCCCTGCCTTCATTCTTTCTATGTCTGACACCCATGGCTACTCGCCAATGCAAACACAGCTCGTTTATCCTTCTGTTTCTCCAGATTCAGATTTGGCCTACCCATTTGTGCCAACCACTGTGTGTGCTTTCTTCCTAGCATTATAATGTGACCACACTTCAGTGGATCCACCCACTTTTAGCAGACCCTGTATATTATGCAAGTAACCATTGAATCGAGGGTCTGATGACCTTGCCAATTACTTCCATAACTTGCTCTCAACCAATCAATCAAACAGAGAGGGAGAAAACAGATCCATGTAAGTCTGAGAACTGACCACCTGAATTCTTAGTGGTTTGTTAAAGCACATTAGCAAGTTATCAGCTATTCAAAAACCCTGCATTCTACCGTCTGGCAGCTGTAGTACTGTACTTCCTACATCTTGCTCCGTACACCAACACAGGGTGCAGTGGTAGAATGTTTTGTGTCTCAGGGAACAGGGATCTCGGCTCGACTACCCAGATTGTGAGAACAGGATAGAAACACTATAAAAAACCCTCAGTATCAAAGTGTGCTGTGCACTGATGGGAAGTGTGACTGTTGCTGTGAAACAGTCTTTAGTAGGCAATCTCTGGGGAACCTGCTGCACCTCAGTTATATAAGGCTTCCTGAGGCACATGGGGCACTGTCTGAGAGTACCCTTATTTTCCTAGCAGCTCATGGGACCGAGATGGAATGCTCAAAATGAACAGCAGAATATTAAGGTATGGCTTATTGCTATCTAACTGAACACAGTGTAGTGAGATACAAGTGAGGGATGAGTTCAATACAATTGGAGATTTAAAGTTGTTGCCCGAGTTCTCCCACACTGTTCTTTCTCGTAGGTGAAATACTGACATCAGAGGAGCACTTGTGGGACAGTAGGGATGCTGGGAACTCTGCTTGTGATACACTAGTCTGCAATGACCTGCAGTTTTAGAAAGGTATGTGAGCAATGGTGAGCCTTGACTGAGCTGTGTTCGAAGTATTCTCAGTCCAGGCAGAAGTGTTTCTAAATCTCAGCCCCAAGGATCAACATGACCATTCTACAGGCTGATTATGAGCTGACAAAGCTTTCAAGTTGATACTGTTATTTGATGGTTTGTCTTTCTGTCTGTCTGTCTGTCTGTCTGTCTGTCTCTGTGTTACCCGTATGACATCAGTGTGGAGGTAAGGAGATTATGACTCCTCACTGTGTCGTCAGTAGTGCAGTTGTCAAGCAGCTCATCTTAATTGTTTTCCATGAAGTGCCCATATGGTCCTAGAGACCATTACCCTGTGGTTAGCTGCATGGCTTTCAAACAGTTTACATTTTATCAGTTATAAATCTTGTATAGCTCCTCCTATGTCACAGATGAATCACTACCAACTGTAATTTCGAATAAATTAAACACACAGTAAAATATTCTAAAGTGACAACCGTATAGTGACATCAGGATACTGGTATTGACCCTAATGTGTCTCCTTCATCCTGACTGAGGTATTACAAGCTCTCCTCATATTAATTAATAACCAGTACCTCAGTGAGAGAGTATGATATCTGAACCAGCAATAGGCTGTCTGAAACCTGTATACAAGACATGTCAACCTCAATTGGAGTGAACTGCAAAGTTATAGCAGTTGTTTGTGAACAATCTTTATGTGCAGTGCACATGTTGTACTGGTCTTGCTCAGGTTTTCAATGCTACATTTGATTGGGTTAATGTTTGCTGTGCTGCAAGTAGGATGAGATCTTTTTAGTTTTATTATTTAAAAAACCTTAAATTACAAAAAGAAAAAGATAAAATCACTCTCAATGCACAGTATGAACTAGTGGTGAATATTAACACACAAGAAGTTGAGAGACGAACTGTAGCTGGATGTGGTACATATCTAACATAGTATTGTTTCTTATTGCTTTGATGAACTTCTTAGGGAGGGCCAATCAGCGAAGGGAGAACTATAATCTGATGTGTGTTTCTGAAACACTTGTCTGCATCCATTGTGTCTTCAGTGGGTATAACTAAATTGTTAACAGCCTTACACAACTAGAGCTTGCACACAAAAACTGTCTAAGTGGACTGTGCCTACTTACATAATGTCTAAGTATTTTTAGACATTCTGATCACTTGCAGTGTTACTCATAAAGAGAAATTTGAAAATAATATCACAAATAGGTTATCAGTATTCTAAAGAATCCTGTGGCTGTCAAAATACTTTCAAAAACTATACCTTTCAAACAATTTTCTTCAGAAAAAATATGCCCATTTGGGGTGTAGTTTGAGTGTAAGGCCATTTTCTCTTGAAATAAACAGGAAGGGTGCACCTAAATGTCTTCAAACCATTGTGCAGAATCTGTTTTTGGTTTTTATCGTGTTCTCCAAGCTTCTACAGAATGTCACTTGCAGGTGTATGTCGTGAGATCCAAGGAATTTGCAAAAGCAGTGTTTCCTATTTTTTGAAATAAAAGATGAGACATTTTGTGGTTTTAAATGATACTCCAACTTAAACAATGGAAACTCCATGGTGGAATATTTATAGTGTTGGGAAAGACAGATAGCTACTTACTGTAAACAAGACATGATAAGTTGCAGACAGCCACAATTGAAAGGCACTTAAATAAAGCTTTTGGCCACAGCCTTTATCAGTAAGAGAGACACACATCATTAGTATACACAAACAAGCACACCTCATGTACACGACTGCCAACTCCAGCATCTCAGGCCAGAGTGAAGGCATGCTGGAGTTGGCAGTCATGTGCCTGTCTTTTCCTACATTGTTAATGGTAGAGCTTCAGGCAGTTACATTTGACAAGAAACACTTGTGGCCTCAAGTGAGGATTATGCAATAAGTTTCTCTATGATAGGCCATGTGGATAGACAGATCCTAAATGTTAGATTTTTGTAATGATTAACCAGTATCCCACATAGATTGAATAAATGATTTAGTGTGATCCATTTACCTGAAGGTTCTATACAGTATAACAGAATAAGCTGACTGTTGAGGCTTACAGACTGACATTCATTCTTGGTCTGGAATCAGTCTATGTTGATGCACAGACAATACTCCCTGTGTTTCCAGATCTTGTATCTTGTAATGTACTCTAAGACACTCTGGTCATTGTGCTTACTTCAAATCAGGTCTCATCGCTGAACAAAATTCTAATCCTGCCAACGAAATTCCAGACAGAAGACATGTCAAGAGATGCTGATCACTATTTTTTCAACCTTTTTCCCAGATTAAATACCACATCTTCTCACAGTGTCTCACAATGTGAGGACAGACTACATAGTTGATGGTGAGCCATTTGTCAGATGTGGACTTGAAAGTTGGTAGTCCACTTGGTGTCAGTGGAGAGTTGTAGGCTATGTGCCAGTACAGTGTTTCTTCTTCTTTCTCCTTCTCCACCTCCTCTCATCATATATATATATAACACACACACTTCTGGAGAACCAGCACCACCCAATCAATGTTGTTGCAGGCTTACTGGACCTGGAGTAATCAGTTTCATTGGACTGTACAATTTGATACCCTTTTTTTAGAATGTAAATAATAGTTCAAATTTTTCTACTCAAACATCCACTGAATTTTGTCTTTCACTAGTGAAAACAAAACATTCATGAGGGAATGTAGGCAGGAAGTTGAATTTCAAAATTAAGTACACATGGCACAAAGCTTAACAAAACAGGAATCTTTATTCAAACCAACAAGGGAACAAAATGTGTATGGAAGATCAAAAAGTAAATAATAAATGAATGTCAGTGTTACAAAGTGAGTGATGATGATGATGATAATAATATAAAAGCTGGGTTTCTTAATGCCCTGTTAGTGTCAGTGGTATCTAGGATTAAACTGCATTCCCCATTCAGCATATGTGATAATTGTTTTGTTGTTTCAGTTGAGGAGTAATCACAAAGGGTAGCTTTTTAAATGAAAGGTTTGACAACAGTTCACTTATTACTTAATCCATTTATTTAATACAGACCACTGCACTTGTACTGCTATGAACAAACTTTCATAAATGGTGAATGGGCTGACTAGCATGGAGTTCTGGTTGACCTAATTCGTGGATATCTTGTCTGCAACAACTCTCTTTCTTTTGCTAAATGTATCTTTGCTAAATGTATCTTTGCTAAATGTATCTTTGCTAAATGTATCTTTGCTATATGTATCTTTGCTAAATGTATCTGTCAGCTGAAACAACAAAACAATCATCACATATTCTGAATGAGGAATGCAGATCAATCCTAGATATCACTGACAGTGACAGGGTGTAAACAAACCCAGCTTTTGTGTGTTTTGCTAATGTATAGGAAGTATTTGTCACCTTTTCATTCTTTTTGTGTCTATCTGGTACAAAGCAGAATTCTTTTACAGCATAGTTAAGATTGCAGTGTTGATGATAATTATTGATATGTCTTTATTTATATTTTCAGGTTTCCCTAATGAGATAAAAAATAAATTTCAGTATGACATTCCAAGATTCTGGAAGCTGTATACACAAAATTGGAGAAAGAATGAAGGTAATTAATGTAATTTTTGGTTTTTGCTGTTTTGAAAGTAATTTATTTACAGTTCATAATGAACTCGGTATTGGCAAAAGGAAGGTCACTGTGAGAAAATGATGGAATAACCAATTTATTGTAAGCATTACATCAATAGATCTTCAATCACGTGATACATACACAAAGATTACTAAGTTACTATGTATCATCATTTCAACACATCTATCAAACATGATACCTTACAACACAAATGGCACTAGCTACAGGTGAATGTTGGGGTCTGTTATACAGTTCACTAATAATCAATGTCACAGCCATGGCCCTTCCCTGCCTGTCATAAAAGGTGACTAATGGGAGTTTCCTCCTATTGGGTTAAGCTTTTTATCTTAGTCTTGTGACTATTCTTCCAGCTTTTGAAGGTTTCACTCTTTTTCACTGTTTTCCCTTTTTTATCACATCTCCCCCTCAAATTGTTTGGTTTCTGACATTCTTGTCACCTTTTCAGCCTTTACATTCACTTTCCAAATTTTACCAACATTTGGGGAAGGATGCCTTACTGTGGAGCATTACCTCTCCACTGTGCATTGTTGTCTTTTGCACCTACCAATCAAGTGGATCTAACTATGTACCAGAAATCCAGCATGGTAGCCAGTCCATCATTGTTAGGTTGCCTTGTACCCTCTCAATGGAAGCCTCCTGATAACACAGGGGTTGCACTGCAGATGCCTGAGCTGTGTCTTCCAGACGTCAACCAAGGAGTAGGTGCCTGTCCACTTCAGAGTACTGGGACTCTGGGCAACAGCTACTGTGCCAGGTGACCTTTGCTTTGGCAGGCTGCCACTCGTGGGGGGAAAATCTCTGATCGAAGTGAGCAGCATTAGGACAGATGATCTATGAAAAATGACTCGAACTTAGTGGTGGCTGTGCAAACATGACTCCCTCATCAATCAGGGACATAGATTTTAATGCAGAAGTTTACAATCCTACAGGGTTTCTGTCATGGACCATGCCTTAAGACAAAAGCTTGGCAAGGGGAAATGGAAGTGGACATTTTGCTGAGTTCTCAGTTCATTCCCAAACTGATGGCAGCTCTATACCTGTCACAAGCCCGATTTTTTTCATTGAAAATATTGAAGATTGGTTTGGGGAAGTTGAGACAATAGAGAAAATGAGAAATGGACCTTTGCTGGTCAAAACATCACTTGCCAACCAGTCAAGAGCGTGTGTCAAGTTCAGGGATACACCAGTCACAATTTCTCATCATAATGACCTCAATAGAATTCTAGATGTTGACTTCCATCGGGACCTAATGCTGCAAACTGATGAAGAGCTGCACACTAATCTGGCATATCGTGGAGCCCATTTTGTTTGCCACATCCAGAAGGGACCCGAGGATAATAATGGACACTGGAGCTTTCATCCTTTCCTTCAGTGGCAACATTGTAACTGAGATGGCTAAGGTCACAGTTTGTGGGTGTGGTGTCAGGCCTTGTATTCCTCCTCTGGTACAATGTCTTAAGTGCCAAAGGTATGGTAGGGCGTGTGAATGTGCGTCCCATGAGGGCAACCATTGTGACCAACCCCCTGAGTGTGTCAACTGCACAGAACTGCACCCTCCTCATTCACCATAACGGTTAGTGTTTGAGAGGGAGAGGAAAATTTGAGAATATAAAACATTGATCACCTGTCTTACCAAAATGCAAGGAAAAAGTTTCAAAGACTTCATCTGACCAATATGACCTCCAGTTTTGTGACTGTGATGTCCACACCTCACACAATGACAAGGTCTTGCATGATATCTCCTTGTGGTCATAGTCCAGTGATGGCCCACATTTTGGGGAGGGAATGTCAGTTACATTACCTACCCCTTTGCTACTCTCTGATCAGAGGTTGTCTCTTTGAGTGCCACTACGCCGTGTCAGAGGTTACCTGGCACAGTAGCTGTTGTCCGGAGTCCCAGTACCCCAAAGTGGACAGGCACCTACTGCTTGACTGACATCTGTGAAGGTGACACCCTTACAAGCCAAGGAACAGCAGCTATTGATGATGATGATAACGATGTGTTAAGGGGACTAAACTATGTTGTCATCAGTCCCTCCTTATCACAAGAGAAAAATGTAAGAAGGTAAAACAAAGTGGAAAAAAAACAGGGACTTAACTGCTCAAACTATATAAGCAAGCCAAAGAGTTTGGAAGTGAGTACAGTAGTTGTAATATAATAGATAAAAGAAAATAGAGGTAACCCAGGCACCTTCTTTTACAGTGTGATAGATAAAAGAAAATAGAGGTGACCGAGGCAGCTTCTTTTACAAGAGGATCTAAAGGCACAACAAGGTTAGAGGGGAAAAAGGTAACTAACAGTTGTCAGTGGGTACTCACTACAGGGAGGCACTCACCTCCACAACCACCCATAACACTGGATGTGGAAGAGTATTATAGGTTAGAGTAAAATCCACTTAGGAACTGAAACACTTTAGTAGTGCCTGTCAAATGGCTCTGAGTACTATGCGACTTAACATCTGAGGTCATCAGTAGCCTAGTGCCTGTCACTTCATCCACAAGCAGCTGAGGTAGTTAAATATGCTAGCTGAGCGCATACCACACATCAGCCAGTGGGACACACTCAACAAGGAATGCACACTATCATAAATAGGCTACCACAGCTGCAGACAGGAAGATCCTCCCAGTCCAGAAGGAACTTGTTGGTGAGTCTCGTGTGGCCAGTGCATAGTCGGTACAACACAATGGCATCTTTCTGGGAGCCCTGGGAAAGTGCGTGAAACACCTCAGCTGACCCTTTAATCGCCCTCCACTTATTTTGGATCATAGCAGCCTGGCATTCCAATTCCCAGAGCTTCACAAAATTGTGTTGAAGATGCAATCTTCAAGTCTGTGCCTGGTATCTGACATCAAGTTGAACTCCTGTAGTCCCATCTTTAACTAGACAGCTGACAAGTTCATTTCCTGGAATGCGTATGTGGCTCAGTATCCAGATGAAGCTCAGTGTCATTCCAGAGCTGCAGAGGTCAGCAAGCAGTGCCTGGATTTGGCAACCAAAGGAATTTTTAGGTAGCACTGAGTTCTTACTTTTAAGCAACTCATGGAATCATTATCGATGAGAATGTTTGTTGTGGCCTGGAATTTGATATACCACAAAGCCTGAGAAATAGCAACCACCTCTTCAGTGAATACACTGCAGGCAATTGTCAGTGAGTGCTTCTCACAATTATTATTATTATTATTATTATTATTGCTATTACTATTGTTATTATTGTTATTATTATTTCTATTTCTTTCCTTTCTCAGACGTTATGTTTGGTTGAAAATTTAAAGTGACGTGGACGTTGATCAATAGTGACTTCCTTTTAACTGTACGGTATATGTTACATTGCATGTTGCTCCTTTGCTACAGCCTTTTTATTCTTCATATATACTTTTGTTCTGTGTGACATTAATTTCTGGGTAATCACTGAAGTTAATATTTTGTATATTGTTGGTAGCCATGTTATGGGGCAATATTTTGCTGGGTTTGCTGTGTCTGCCTGATCTTTAGGTTTCAGATAAGTTATTCCTTGTGTAAGTGTATCAGGGACTGTGTATGGGTATGCAATGTAAATGTTAAATAATTTAGTTAGTTGTGAATGTGTTGAGGTGAGCTTCTTTAGCCAGAAATTTGCTTTTTTTCCAATTGTGCGAGGAATTAGTTGCTTGGGTGACTTCCTGTTGCAAAATTATCACTTCAGGCATTTGTGGTATCATCTTGTATGTGTTTGTTTCTGCTTGTACCCACCATGCATGTCTGTTATGTTGTACTGGGTTTGACCATATGTTGCTCCAGAAGTGTTCCATGTCTGTTGTGTTGGTGGATTGTCTAATTTAATGTGTGTGTTACCTTTTGTGTGATAAAATTTCTTTTGGTTTGTGTTGAATGTTTGTTTTCTTTCCCCTTCTATTTTCCCCTTTTTGTCCAATGCTTGTAATTTCTACTTCTTTTCATCTAATTGTTCTATCGCTTCTTGTTCTCAGATTTTACCTAACCTTTTTTGTTTTTTGTGTGATATTTTATTTCTTATAAATTGTGTTACCTGTCCAATGTCTTTTCTCAGATTTTCTATTCTAATCTGTAGCCTGTGTTGCCATGCTGGTTTTGTGGGTTTCTTCTGTGTGTTGGTTGGTTCTGGTCTCTGCCTAATGTGTATATTTAGTGTAGTGAGTGTTGCTATATAAACCAGTAGTTGTGACTCTTCCATAGTTGTATTTTCATATATTTTGTTGTTTATGATTCTATTATTATATATTATTATTATTATTATTGGTTTGTGGGGTGCTCAACTGCATGATTATCAGCACATGTACAAGTTCACAGCCATTACACAGTCTAATCTAGCCACTTTCATATGAATGATAATGAAATGATGAGGACAACACAAACACTGAGTGCTTCTCATGTCCCCTCACACATGCAAAATTGTAACGGGTTCTGTGTTGTACTTTTGGGTCATCTGTGTAGATACATATTGAATTAAAATAATCATGAAAGACTGAAAGCAAAAAGTATTTGAGAAGGGTAGGATCAGCATCCTACTTGGGACCACAAAAGAGCTCCATCCAAATCACAGGACAGAGTACAGGCGAAGGAGGTGTAGAGAGGGAGCTCTAGGAACCCAAACTAACAGATGCATTTGGAAGTCCTTCATTTGAACATCAAGTCAAAACACAGCTGACGTTCCCAGTTTTGGGTGATGCAAAAAAAGACTGGGCTGCTAGTTGAGGAACACAGTTGAATGACACGGTGGGGGTAGGGCGGGGGGGGGGGGGGGGGGGGTTAGGCATCTGACAGGTTGTTACTTTGTGATTTGCCAGATGATGCTGTCGTCTAACCTACCACAGCAGTGGGACACCAGCTTCTCCTCGAAAGCTGTCAACAGGGCTTGTACAGAAGATCCCCAAACCCAACTGCACACCTGTGTGCAGTACAGGTTCAAGCAAGCACAGTTCAGAGGGTGCTGCTGTCCCATAGGCAGCACATCTGTAGTCCAAGTGAGATAAAAATCAGCACTTTGCAAAATCTCTGAAGAACTATGCAGTCTGTGGCCCACAAAGAGACAAAGAAAACAGAGCATTCAGCTTCTTTATACAAGTTGCCTCGAGTCAGCAGACATGTGGCAGCCAAGTTAGCTTGTGGTAAAATAAAATACCTAAGAATTGGAAAGCTTCAATGACTTCAAGTAACTGATCACCAAGATAATTTTATGGGTGCAGGTGCACAGTACAGAGTTGACAAACATGAATAACTTGTGATTTTGCAGCAGAAAATTGATAGCTGTGAGTCAGGGCCCTGTCATGGGCTCTCCAGACAGACCCCTTAAGTTGTCTCTCAGTGGTGTGCAGTGATTTACAGGGACAGTACAGGCCAAGATTGTCCACATACATTGACGCAGAGACTGTGGGGCCTACTGCATTTATGATACCATTGATGCGATAGCAAACAGCATTACACTAGGAACCTTTCCCTGAGGAATTCCAGTTTCTTGCACATATCAATTGCTGAGAGTCTAACCTATCCAGATCTGAAAAAAATTGTAGGGATAGGAAATTCTGGATAAAAATCAGTAAACTACCCTGGAATCTGACTCGTGCAGTGTAGATAGGATGTAATGTCACCTGATGGTATCGTATGCCTTCTGTGGGTCAAGAAACACAGCAATCTGATGATGGTGATGCACAAAAACATTGCACATTATAGATTTCAAATGAACCACATGATCTGTGGTGGACTTGAGAGGCGTGAAGCTACTTTGGAATCACAATATATGCCCTCTGCCTTCAAGGCACCTACAAATACAGTGATTGACCATTTGTTCAAATGGCTTACAAAGTCCATTTAACAGGGAGATTGGCCAATAGTTAGTCTTTTCCTGGAAATACGTTGGTCCTTTCCCGTTTTCTGGACAGGAATAATACTATCTTTCCACCACTGAGATGGGAATGCTCCCTCCTGCCAAATGCAATTTAAAAGTCTGAGGATACATTTCACGGTGTGGGCAAGATGATGATTGAGCATTTGCTTACGAATTTTATGAAGACCAGGGACCATATCTCAACACACTGGCAAAGTGCTGTGAAGCTCCCATTCTCTAAAAGGGTCACTGTATGATAGAGAGAGAGGTGCTTGGAAAGACAGCAGGTGGCACTGAACAAGATGTTTCCACATCAGGAAATGAGGATTGTAATTACTGGAAGTGGACACTTCAGTGAAGTGTGCTGCAGTACTGTCAGCAAGTACCACTGGATCAGTGCAAGTGTTACCACTCACAAAGACACCAGGAAATGCATCAGGTGGTGGATGGTTGCATATACAGCTGAGTTTAATCCGTACTTGGGACAATGGGACCTGGAATTTCATAGCTGAGGTATGTTGATTCCTTTTCTTTATCACCTGAAGTCTTTCGAATTTTATTAAATTGTCCATAGAGCACTGGTGCTTGTGCTACTGAAGCACTCTGCAGCATTTCCTGATAGCTGCTGTTATATCTTCAGACCACCATGGCACTGGTGGCCATCAGGATGAACCTGAGAAGTAGAATATTGTTGCTGCTGCAGCGCAAGTGATAGTATCCTGTACAAATTTGTCAATATCCATCACATGACGGGCTTCAACAGTGGCCGCAGAGGAGATGGTCTGCCAATCAGCTTTGATTGACCAATGTCATGAATATTCTAGATATCTGTGAGTGGAGAGGGAGAGAACAGGAGGAAAATGGTTGCAGTCACAAAGATCACCATGGATGCGTCACTGAATCAGGGGTAAGATAATCAGGCTGCAAACTGAGTTCAATAGCTGAAAGCTGGACAACACTGAAATGCATTGCAGTGCTGGAGTGGAGTACGCAGACATCCAATTCTGAAAGGTGTTCTAGTGCCCAGTTTCAGTGAGACAATGACATTGCCCCAGAGAGGATTAAGGGCATTAAAGTCCCCAATAAGAGGAAGGGGCCAGGGAACTGTGACACTAACTCGAACAGCTCATGATAATGAAAGTTTCATTAACGGGTAGACAGACATTACATATTGTCATTGAACAAAGAGGTTGACACTGACAGCTGTGGCCTCTAGTGCAGCAGTAAGTGGCACCCACTCACCGAAAATATCAGCATGTGTGAGGGTACAGGCCCCATTGATGCTCTCTTGATATTAACACAATTTTTACAGTAGGGTTAGTAGTCTTACAGAGCAGGGAGGTGTGTTGCCTTGAAATGTGCTTCCTGGAGCTTGTCTCCAAAGAAGCCGTTAAATGATGGAGTTCTCTCAAATGGCAACAGTAGTCATTACAGTTCCATTGAATGAGTGTTTGTGTCAGGTCTGAGAAAGTGGTAAATGAAAGAGACAGACGTGATTACTTCACTAGTAGGTAGTAGTCCACCTGAATGCATAATACACCATTAATGTCCATAGGCTCGACTGCTGCCGGGCTGGGGAGCAGAAAATTTCAAGGCTCTGAAAGTAGCTTATCTTTCCACTTATCCTTCTGAGACTGCTTTCTGTGAAGGTTTCCCCATTTAATCTCCCAGAAGAAGAGGAGCATACTTTCATTTGGCACATGACCTGTAGCTAATAACTACAAGGAAGGGTTTACTGTTTCCAACTAATATGTTCTCAGTATCATTGCCTATTTCCATGGAGCAAGTTGTAATGACTCAAGGCAAACATCTGGAGCCATGAAGCATAAGCAGTCAGATAATTCCAAAGAACCCCTAGTTTAAATGAATTTGTCAGAAGAATTGAATGCCACTGAAATTCTATAATTCTGCAAGTCAAAGCATGAAATGTCAGGAGTCTGAATGTGGTGAGGAAGCTAAAAAATCTTTGATGAATTTGTCGTTAATAGAATTGTAGCGCTGAGAAGGAACCATTGTAAATGCTCTGTTCCCAGAAGAGAATGTCATATAATGACGCACACAACAAACTTTATTAAGTCTAAAACACAACTTATTATAACAGGTACACTAGCCACAGAGAGGTGCACAATAGCAGTTTGATAACATGTATATCAAGGTAAAAGTGACTAATTTAGAGCTGGCTGGGCCCATCTCTAAAAGCTGTCAGCTGCCGAGGAGAGTGTACATATGAAAACTTGTGTGTGCATCCACAAGTTGCAGCCTGTGATGGTCATCAAACTTCCAGCTGTGTCTGCCACCTTGTGTGGTGCGCATTGTGCCTGCACACATAGATCTCAGGTGTGAATCCATGTGGGGCACTACAGTTAACAGTTCCATAATGGATTTATTCTCATCAGAATCAGCAGCAAAAAAGCCAACAATAATAGTTCTGACTTATCTGCCAACATAATGAGCAGAAGGTGATGAGACTCTGAAAGTATATGAGGAAATATTTATGTAAAATGGGTAGAAATCCAATAACCATGAGTGATTGTAATGCTGCAGGACAAGTAACACAAGGCAGAGTTGTAAGAGAATATGAGGTTGGCAAGAGGTGTGGCAAAGGAAAAAGTCAAATTCAGTTATTCTAGAAATTTTAGTAATGCTGTTCAAAAGTCACAAGAGGTAGAGATATAGTTAGAGAAGTCCTAGAGATGTGAGAAGATTCTAGTTAGAATACATCATTTTGTGACATATTGCAAAATTTGCTATTGGACTGCAAGGTGTACCCAGGAGCAGATAGAGGAGATTGATATCACAGTTCTGTAATGATGAAGAATAGCCTGAACTTTATGGGAATTGCCCAGACCTATAGGTGATGAAGGAAGTTGAGTACTCAGAAGAATGTTGTGTGTTTGGAGTTCAAAGAGGCAGTAAACAGTGTGGTAATGAATACCACAATGGGCAAGTCAGTTGAAGAGGAACTGACCTACAGAAGTTGGACAGACAAATTTAAGTATACACGAGGTAACTGTGAAGAAACATGGTGATAAAGAAGAAATGCTTGAATTGATTCATGATGTAAGGAAGTTCAAAAATGTGCAGTAAGAGACAGGAAGACATTAATGTAAGTCACTTATGTTTGACATAAGTAGGAAAGCTGGGAAGCTGAAGTGAAATGTTTGGATAAAATATGTGAAGGAGTCAAAAATTAAATGGTTATTGCTACAACTGTTCAGCAAGTAAAACAGTCAAAGCAATCTTTGGTGACAATAAAACTAATGGAACAAGCATTAAGAGTGCAAAAGGATCTCCACTGTTAAACTCAGAGGAGTGAACTGATAGGTGGAAAGAGTAGATTAAGGCATCTATGTGTGGTAGGATTTGTCTGATGAGATGATTGGAGAAGAGTTAGAAAATGTAGGTGATGCAATGTTAGAGTAAGGGTTCAACAAATTTTTGGGAGACCTGCAATCAAATAATACTGGAGGCACATGTAACATTCCCAATTGTATATTTGGAATGCAGAATTGTATAGAAGTCAATTACATCCTGTGGGGAAACCAGAGATGAAAATAATCAAAGTGTTTGAGATAAGGTTCTACAGAGGACTGTTGAACATTCAGTGGACAGATTTTATAAGGAATAAGGAGTTTCATCACAGAAACATAGATGAGAAGGAAGAAAATGGTAGGTCATGTGATAAGAGAGCAATGAATAACTTCCATCATACTAGAGGGAGCTATAGAGGGTAAAAACTTCAGGAGACAGCAGAGATTGGAATATGTCCAGAAAATAACTGAATATGTTATACTCTGCGAAGAAGTAGTTGCAATAGGAGAAGAGTTCATGGTGGGCTACATCAAGCCACTCAGAAAACTGTTGAATGTCACCATTCCCTCTGAACTCTTATGAACCATATACAATGAATTTTATGAGAGAAAACTTGGGTTGTAAAGCTTTGGATATTAAACCTAACACATTAATCAGTTGTCTAAAAGATAATCAAGGGAGAATACTATATGTTACTCTTAGGGCACTCTTTTTTACAATTAAGTCTTCATTATGGTATCTAATTCCCTCAGAATCACCAGCTTCAATAAAACTACATCCCGTTACACTTGTTTCACTTGTTTTTCACTTTATAATCTGCATAAAAGGCACTGTCCACTCTGTTCAACTAGTCTTCCAAATACTTTGCCCTCTATGACAATTAAAATTCATTTGCAAACCTAAAGGGATTTTATTCTTCTCCTTGCTTGTTGTCCTCTTCCTACAATCTATAGCTGCATAAACCATTCTGTGTGAGTACATTGTTGTGGTCAAGGCCTTTGAGATGGGTGCATTAAACAAAATCGACTTCCATACCCTCCATGCATTCCTTGAAATGGTGTATTCTAAAGCTACTCTGTGTGGACAGTATTTCAAATTATTTGTTTTTGTGTGTTAAAAGTATCCATTATGTCTTTCCCTCATAACTTTCTTTAATTAGCCTGGAATCTAACTGTGGAACATCCATATGAATGTCAGAGATCCTTTTTCTCGTCTTACAATTTGTCCAATGTTTACAATTGTAGATGGCTGTTGAAACCTTTTAGAATTCATGATATATGATATTACTGTGACATAGGTTTGTTTATTGGCTTAGCTGGATGTTATACTTAACACCTGAGTAATGATTCATCACTTACACATATTCTAAAGTGCAGTAATGTAGCTTGTGGGGAACAGACCATACTTGCCTGTCTTGATTCTCCGTAACCAGGACTGCAATCCCAGATTGATTATGTATGTGTACTTCTGTATCTACTTGACATCTACACTGAAATACATTTTGTACTCTACACCATGAGGGACTTAAATGAAGTATAAAAAAGGTCATTTTGTATGGAAGACACCTGAGGAATGAAATACTAACCAAACCAAATTATTTGAAAGAAAGGAACTTCTTGACCAGGTTAGTTATATCTGAAGGTAGGCCGATCCTATGTCTGGTCACAATAAAAAATATCATCTCTTTGCTGGCCTCTTAAATTGACCAGGCAGACCCATTGTCAGTTTCTCTCTTTCAAATGGTTGTGGTAGCCATGTCTCACACCAGCTGATGTTTAGTAATCACTGTGCCATCACTGAAGGCTAAACTTTAGATTACTATGAGCACCTGTTGCAACTAGTGGGTGATTTGAATGTGTACGACATCCAAGAACCACAGTTGGAAAAGAAATTCTCTACAGTGCATGGTATTGTTGTGTAAGTCTCTTCCTTCTGCCTTACCGTATCTGTTGATGTTTGGCAAATTCTGTTCTAGTTCTATATTATAATTATTGGCTCCCTCTTTAGTATCTTGTCATATCTTGTTCTTCTGGGGTAGAATTCCGACAAAGCACTTCTACACAGCTATCCCACCAACAGTTTACCTCGTGCCGTAATGGGTTTTCCTAGTAACAACTGAGACATCCAACAAAATAAAATTAAAACAGTTAATATTAACATATTGTGTGATGCAATATGTTTTCTATCTCCCGTGGACTAACAAGGTAAGAAATTTAAATACCCAAGGAAAGTCATGACCCAGCCTCACACCTTTACCTCTGACACACACACACACACACACACACACACACACAATTCACAGAGTTAATTTCATCTGTTTCTGATCATATTTTATCTATTTTATGTAAGTTTGCTCTTATACAGAACCTTTTCTGTGCAGGTGAGGGTGCTGCCATACACAGCACCAGGAGAAGAGGAGGATTTTCTGTACAGGTATCTTATAGATTATTAAAATATTGTTAAAATAATGCAAATTAATTTGGCCACAGTGTCTGTTGTTTCAAGCAGAAGGATATCATTAATCTGTCCAACCCTCAAAGCACTTTCTTTGGGTTTTAATTTCGGGGAGGTACTGTGATATTAGTATCTGTTTTATATCGTAAGCCTGCAGGTAATGTTTCCATTTTACACTGATAAAGTTTCATCAAATATCAGGAATAATTGCTTCTTGCTTGCCAACATGTGAAATGTAATTTTCAGTAGTCTATCACATTGACAGTGCAATAGAGGCACTTTTCAAGATACATAATTCAATACATATTTGTAAAATAGGTCACATATTGTAACAACATGTTTAACATCTGCATGGCCCCAAGAAATGGGGCTGCGTAAAGTCAATGGCAACGATTTTCAGGATTTTCTTGGTAAATAGTTTGAAGCTTTCACATCATTGACAGAGTTGGCATCTCTAGCTAATACATTTTACTCTCCTTTGAAGGTAAGGAAAATAGCAATAGCCAATGATTTTCCAAGCCCATTTAGCCACCTTAGGATCCCCAATACTCTGTGGGTGTAAAATACTAGGTTCTCCAGTTTGTCCTCTGGAATGCCATCACACCAGTTATCATACCATTCATACCATGTGAAATGGCAATAAAATGATACATTATTGTGAAGCATATAGTATCTAACTAGTGCCTCAAGTCAGGTAAGGGTAAATTGTGTTCTGATTTATCTCCACCAGGCTTCCCCATCTCGGAGATTACACATCACTGCAGATGTTTAATGCACATGATAAATGATGTCTTGCCTCAATAAGACATATTTCATACTTTATTCCTTAGATCCCAAGTCACTAGACATTCCTTCAGGCACACACAATAATACCTCAGCTACTATATTTCTCTCTCCCTTTGTGTAAACTATTTCAAAATTGTGTTCTTGAATTGAAATGATCACGCATGAAGTAATTTCCAATCAAGAATAAAGCCTAAAGGTTGATGATGACAATATACTATGATGTGATTACCAACAAAATAGTGAGGGAAGTTCCTAAAAGTGAACACAATTGCGAGAACTTGTAATTCAGTGGCTATGTAGGCCCATTAGTGAAGGGTATTGTACAGAGAGTTCATCTGTCTTCAATATCTCTGAATTGGAAGGGACAAGCTCCCAAACTGGTGAATGAAGCATTAGTTGTTAAGCAAAAATCCTGAGACATATGTAGATAGCGCAACATTTGTGTATTGTTTAGTACATCTTTCAACTTACTGGAAGTAGATTGGCATACTTCTGACAGAATGGATAGTATCTGTTTGTATAATAAGTTTAGTAATGGAACTGCATTTAATAATTAATCTGGAATGAAATGATTACAGAAGTTTTGTAAATCTAAAGGTACTTTTCATTGTCTTTTCCTCTGGGGTACAGGGAAGCTATGAACAGCTTGTATTTTTGTTTTCTCAGTTAGGACATCCTGGGTCATAATAATGCACCCAAGAAATTTAATCCCTCTTCCCATATTTGATTTTTTTTTTTTTTTTTTTTTCAAATTGCCCATAACATCTTACTACTTAAATTAATTTCTCTACCATCTCCATGTGCTCTTCCAAATCTTATGTGGCAGCCAACAAATTGTCCATGAAATAAATAATTCTTTACTGTAATTCTGGGCCTAATACATAGTCTAGTGCTACCATAAACACGCCAACACTCATGTCAGGAGTAAATGGTTTCATTATCAACTGGTAGCTATGATCTGCAAAAATAAAAACAGGACGCTTTATAGGGGGTCCATATAGTAGTATCTGCAAGTATGACACGCTTAAATTAATTTAAATTAAGTACATGATCCCTTGGATCCACTGTATTTGTTGATATAAATTTTCTGGTTCGATTCTCACGTAATTATTTTTTTTTAATTTTCCTCACTCCAATACCAATCGAATACTTCTCCCTTCTTTAGCTACGGCTCACACAGGTTACAGCATTGGCTTTTTGATGGCTGAATAATATTCCAGTCTATCATAATAATCACCTGTATCTCTTTGGCTCCAGTTGCCTGTTTCAAATAAGGAATGGACAGAAAGAGAAACAGAATGGTTCATGAGATAGAATACCCAGAAGACATGTGCTTTTCCTTAAAATACTTCAGTTAATTTTTTAGTGAAATGAGCTTGAGCTGTTCTATGAATTTTAGTCAAATACTGAGATTCTAATTACATAAGTTCAATTTGCTGTTCAATATCCAATTCAGTGAATGTTTTGGAATATTGGAGTAATAATCTGGTAGTATCTGTGTCCATGAACTCTGATTTGATCACTAGCAATAGTTTTCATGGGCTAGATTGATCTCAATGATACCAGGTTCTGCTTTACATTTTTTAACATAATTTATCATTTCCCTACGTGGAGATCTACATCTATATCTACATGGTTACTCTACAGTTCACACAAGTGCCTGGCAGATGGATCATCAAACCATTTTCATACTACTTCTCTGTCATTTCACTCTTGATTGGCGTGTGGGTAAAAAGGACACCTAAATCTTTCCACTTGTTCTCTGTTTTCTCTTATTTTATTATGATGATCATTTCTCTGTACATAGGTGGGTGTCAATAAAATATTTTTACATTTGGAAGAGAAAGTTGGTGACTGAAATTTCATAAACAGATCTCACCACAAGGAAAACTGTCTTTGTTTCAGTGACTGCCACCCCAACTTGCATATCATATCAGTGACACTCTCACCCCAACTGCGTGATAACACGAAACGAGCTACCCTTCTTTGCACTTTTTGGATGTCCTCCATCAATCCTACCTGGTAGGATTCCCATACCAGGCAGCATTATTCCAGCAGAGGATTGACAAGTATAATGTAGGCTGTGTGTTTAGTGCGTTTGTTGCATCTTCTAAGTATTCTGCCAACAAAGTGCAGTCTTTGTTTCACTTTCCCCACAATATTAACTATGTGGTCTTTCCAATTTAAGTTGCTCATAATTTTAATTCCTAGGTATTTAATCGAATTCACAGCCCTTAGACTTGTGTGATTTATCGTATACCCAAAATTTATCGGATTTCTTCTACTACGCATGCGGATGACGTCCCACTTTTCTTTGTTTACTGCTAATTGTCACTTTTCGCACCATACAGAAATTCTCTCTAGATAATTTTGTAATTGGAATTGATCATCTGATGATTTTACTAGACAGTAAATTGCAGAGTTATCTGCAAACAATCTAAGGGAGCTGCTCAGATTATCACTTAGATCATTGATATAAATCAGGAACAGCAGAGAGCCTATGACACTACCTTATGGAACACCAGATATCACTTCTGTTCTGCTTGATGATTTACTATCTATTACTACAAGTTGTGCCCACTCTGAGAGGAAATCACAAATCCAGTCACACAACTGAGACAGTACTCCAATGCAAGTAATTTGATTAATAGTCACTTGTGAGGAATGGTATCAAAAGCGTTCTGGAAAACTAGTAATATGAAATTGATCTGAGATCCCTTGTCAAGAGCACTCATTACTTCATGGGAATAAAGAGCTATCTGTGTTGCACAAGAATGAAATTGTCTGAATCTGTGTTGATTATGTATCAATAAGTCATTCCCTTCAAGGTGATTCAAAATATTCAAGTACAGTATATACTCCAAAATCCTACTGCTGATTGAGGTCAGTGATATGGGTCTGTAATTCTATGGGTTACTCTTATCTCCTTTCTTGAATATTGATGTGACCTGTGCTACTTTCCAGTCTTCAGGAACAGACCTTCCGTCAGGAGAGTGGTTGTATATGATTGCTAAGAAAGGTGCTATTGTGTCTGCATTCTCTGAAAGGAAACTGATTGGTATACCATCTGGACCAGAAGACTTGCCTTTCTTAAATGATTTGAGCTGTTTCACATCACCTAAGATATCTACTTTTATGTCACTTATGCTAAAAACTATTCTGGTTTCAAATTCTGGAATATTTACTACTTCTTCTTTCATTAAGGAATTATGGGAAACTGTATTAAGTAACTCCACTTTAGTGGCACTATCATTGGTAACATTTCCATCACTATTGTGCATTGACAGTATTGACTGTTTTTTTGCCACTGGTATACTTTACATATGGCCAGAATCTCTTTGGGTTTTATACCATATTTTGAGACAATGTTTCATTGTGGAAACCATTAAAGGCACATCTCATTGACATCTGCATTAAATTTCAAGCTTCTGTGGAACTTAGCCAGTCTTGAGGATTTTGAGTGCTTCTGAATTTGGTATACTTTTTTTGTTGCTTTTGCAACAGTGTTCTGACATGTTTTGTGTACCATGGTGGATCAGTCCCACCTCTTATTAACTTATGCGGTATCAATCAATCTATCTATTGCTGTTGATCCTGTATCTTTGAATTTGAGCTATATCTGATCTACACTTACACAGTAAGCTTGGAAGGAATGGGGACTCTCTCTTCGGAAGACATTAGTCAAATTTTTATCTGCTGTTTCAAATAGATATATTTTGCATTTATTTTTAGTGGTTTTGATTGATATGGTTTTGAGCCTCACTACAATGACCTTGTTTTCACTAATTCCTGTATCCGCCATGACATGCTCAATTAGATCAGGATTATTTGTGGCTAAGAGGTAGTGTGTGATTTTGCAACATTTTAAAATTCGTGTGTGCTCATGAACTAACTTTTCAGAGTAATTCACAGAGAAAGCATTTAGTACAACTTCGGAAGATGTTTTCTGTCTACCTCCAACTTTGAAAATATATTTTTGCCAACAAATCAAGGGTAGATATTCACCAATTATAATTATATGAATGGTGTACTTATTTGTAATGAGATTCAAGTTTCCTTTGAACTGTTATGATATTATATCATCTGAGTTGGGGGGTCAGTGGAAGGAGCCAATTATTATTTTCGTACGGCTGTTGAGTATAATCTCTACCCATTGTAGTTTGCAGGAACTATCTATTTCAACTTCACTGCAAGATAAACTACTATGAACAGACATAAACACACCACTACCTAATTTATTAAATGTATCCTTTCTAAACATGGTTAGTGCCTCTGTAAAAATTTTGGCAGAATTTATCGCCAGCTTTAGCCACCTTTCTGTTCCTATAACTATTTCAGCTTCAGTGCTTTCTGTCAGCCCTTGAAGCTCTGGCACTTTTCCAACACAGCTATGACAATTTACAACTGTAATACTGACTGTTGCTTGGTCGATTCTCATTGTTTCCTTGCCCTGTACCCTTTGAGACTGTAGCTCTTTTTTATCTTTCCCAAGACTGTCTAAACCTAAAAAATCACCCAGCCAAGGGCATACAGCACCTGCTACCCATGTAGCCACCTCCTGTGTGTAGGGGACACCTGACCTACTTAGTAGAACCCAAAACCCAACCACCCTATGGTGCAAGTTGAGGAATCTGCAGCTCACACTGTCGTAGAACCATCTGAGCCTTCACTCGGCTCTGTACTAAAGGTCCACGATCAGTCCTGTCAACAATATTGCAGATGGGGAGCTCTGCCTTCATCTTGCTAGCAAGACTGACAGTCTTCACTAACTGAGATAGCTGCTAGAAACCGGAGAGAACGTCTTCCAATCCATAGCGACACATGTCATTAGTGCCGACATGAGCCACCACCTGCAGTTGGCTGCACTCTGTACCCTTCATGGCATCCGGAAGGACCCTTTCCAAATCTTGGGTGACTCCCCCCAGTACGTACATGGAGGGCACATACGATAGCCTTCCTCTCACATAAGAAATGAATGCCTATCCGACAGTCCATGATTAATGCCTTTACTATGTGCAACATTTCCATCATTGCTATATCACTACCACTACTAAAACACAGGTCTGTCAGTTAATTATCTGAGATTGTGCACTGTGTCTATCACTACTATGATCCTACAACAATTGATCAGCAAATTGGGCATGACATGATTTTTTAAACAAGCCATGGGAAATAACATTTGGTGCGTCACCTATGTCTGTTGTTACGATAGTAGTTATGGCTCCCACTATAGAATGTGAACCTGCCTGCAACACAATTTATGATGAACTGACAGTTTATGTTATCATTGGCTAGATAAAAAGCCACTCACCAATAGGTGGCAGGAAAACTCTCCAAAAAAAAAAAAAGAAAAAAGAAAGAAAACAAAAAGGCTTTTACTTATGCATGACTTTGGAGCTAGTGGCAGCTCCTCATGGGAGAAGGGTTGATGGAGAAGGTAGAGGGGTGAAAGGAAAGGAACTGGAGATGTTTAGGAAAAGGGTCGAGTTCAGAAAAGATTCCCAAAACCCTGGGTCTGAGGAGACTTAATGGACAGGATGAGAAGGAAAGGTGGATTGCTGGGAAATGCACTGGAAGAAATCTAAACCTGGGAGCATCGAGGTGGAGGACATGGTAGTATGCAAGGCACAGTTTTCTATGAAAACACCATACATCATTTAATAAGAGTGAAGGGCTGAATGCATTGTATATAACAGAGATGGGAGGGGACAGCAAAAAGTAAGCAGGTCAGAGAGTGAAAGATGTAGGAAAGTAAAATGGAATGAGGAAAGGACTAGTTACTGTGAAGAAATGCTAAAATGGAAGGTATATATGTAAATTAAGGCCAGATGGATGGCAAGGATCAAGAACATTTTGTAGCTCTAGTCCCCACCTGCAGAGTGCTGAGAAACTGGTGTCTGGGGGAACAATTGCAATGGCACAAGTGTGCACTGAGGTCATAACCGTCATGTTGTAGAGCACGATCTGCAACAGGGTATTGTGTGTTACTGGTATACACTTCCTGCATATGCCCATTCATCCTGCCAACTTGGTGCTATTCATGCTGATGCAAAAGGCCAAACATTGTTTACGTAACAGCCGATATGACATGTGGTGCTTCATAGGGGGATCTCCCTTTGATGGTATATGTTTCGCCAGTTACAGAGCTTGTATAAGTGTTGGCAGGAGCATGCATAGGGAAAGTCTAGCACCAGGGACTGTCACAGTGCTAGGAGCCACAGGGTAGGGAGATGGGTGCAGATGGAGCATAGAGTCTTACAAGAATATTGCAGAAATTGAGAGGACAATGTAAAGCTATTCTAGGTATGGAGGCCAATATCTCAGACAGAATGGATCTGACATCAGGGCATGGTTTTAGGAAATCATGGCCTTGTTGAAGTAGCTGATTACTACATTCCAGACCAGGATAATACTGGGTTACAGGTGATGTGCTCAAAAGTTGTTTTTTGGAGCAATTACCAGTACCAGAATTGGATGTGATAGCCTGGGAAACCTGCTTTTGAACTAGGCTGGTAGGGTAATTACATCCAGTGAAAGCTGAGGTGAGGAAGGTGGTGTAAAGTGTCGGCATCCAAACAAATATGTTTGCCCTGAATGTCAAGGCTGTATGGAATGGAACGTTTCACCTGGAGCGGATAGCAACTGTCAAAATATAAGTACTGTTGTTTGTTAGTGAGTTTAATATGGACTGACACCTGTAGCTGGCCTTCAGTGAAGATCAGATGAACATCAAGGAAAGTGGCATGGAATTCAGAATAGTACCATGTGAAATGTAATTTGGAGAAGGTATTTAGAGACACCAGGAATTTTAGCAGGTCAGCCTCAGCATGAGTCCATATGGTAAAGATGTCATCAATGTATCTAAACCAAAGTAGGGACTGGATTCTTATGGATTACAGGAAAGGCCCATACAAGCAGATCATGATAACTTTGGCATATGAGGAGGTATCCTGGTTCCTATGACCATACACGTGGTCTGATAGTACATCTACCACTCAAAGGTAAAGTAGTTGCTGGTAAGTATGAAATTGAGGTAAGCAGGAAGAATATCATAGGTTTTGAATCAGGTGTACACTGACTGAGAAAATGTCCAGGAGCAGGAAGACCATGCTCATGGGGATTTTGGTCCAGAGGGAGGTGGCGTCAACAGTGACAAGCAAGATGTATGATGGGAGTGGGATTGGCATGGATTTCAGATGAACTAGGAAATGGTTGTTATTTTAATATAGAAGGGAAGTCTTTGTACTATGGGTTGCAGCTACTGGTCCATTAATACAGATATACATTCAGTGGATGCTTTGAAGCCAGTAACTACAGGATCGTCATGACAAATGGTTTTGTGGATTTAAGGAAGAAGGTAAAATGTGGGTGTGTGTGGTTAGGGTGGTGCAAGAAGTTGTATGGATTGCAGTATTAGACTTTGTGAGGGGTGTGAGGTTTTAAGGAGGGACTGTGGATCAGTTTGAATAACAGGAATAGAATCATGATAGCAGATGCTGTGTGTAAAGGTGGCAGACAGCTGGCACAAACCTTCACTAACATGCTTCTGTCAGTCAAGCACCACAGTGGTAGATGGTTCATCTGCTAGGGGGATAATGGTGGAGTCATTTGCCATTGGAGAACATAGCCTGGAGTTCTGCAGGAGACAGGTTAGGGTCATGTTGTACAAAACTGAGGAATTATGAACCTTCTGCCAGGCACTTGAATGTGATTTGCAGAGTAGCCATGTAGATGTAGATCGTGAAACAATACTGGATGTGAGGAATTCTTGGAAGGCTAGTGAGGGATGAGGTAAGGGATGATTTTGAGGTAGTGGTTGTGCACCAAGTTTGGTTCTTGATCAGAACTGTTTATGACAGGGGTCAATGTCAGGCATGCTTTTGAAAAGATTTTGGGATTGGGTTGACAAGTGATATTTCCAGTTGACATAGTGTGTGTAGGAAAGTGGTATCTTCACCATAGCAACATGATGAAATGCAGGCTCAGATCTGAAAGTGAGACCCTTAAATAATACACATAATTCAGGAGGGGAGAGTGCTATAGGTGAGAGGCTAAGATTTCTGTACTGTTTTGGCTAGTTCTTGTTATTGAGTTATTATTGATTGAGGAAGCAGTGGCAAAAGCTGTGGTATGTTAACGAGGTTGGCCAAGCTCAGTTTGTAGGATAGTAGTGGTAGCTGATGGTGTCACTGTTTAGGGGGTTGCAGAGGAACAGGAAAGGAAGCATCACTGTTGTAGTTTAGGAGGAGGAAGGAAAGATTTTTGTGGTGAGGTCTATCATGTTGTTGCAGTTTGAAGTCAGCTTGGCAGATAATACTGTAAAAGGAAACATGAGGGGCACATAACAACAGGACTTCATAGAAGGAGAAAGTCTGGTGGAGTGGAAATTGGCAGATGAGTCATGTAGATCACAAATAATCAAGGTAACAGCAAGAGATTGCTATATTTGAAACTGTAAAAGAGCCCAGTGTAATGCAGGATTACATCCAGAAACAGAGTTTCAATGTTAGGCCTGTTGGAGTAACTCAGTCAAGCAGGTTTTGAGAAACAGTATATGGGACGTTAGCTTTGATACTGCATTATGAAAAGAGTGGATGTAACATGCAATTCATAATGGCCAGGGGCGACAGTATGCAGTATTAGAAATGGTGGGAGTGACAAAAAATGAGAAGCAGAGGGTGAAAAAGATTGACAAATGGAAGAAAAGTAAGGAAATGTTTTTAAAAATCAGAAAAATTCATACAAAAATCATGAGAACAGACTATAGTTAACAAGAGATAAGGAGTGGATGAGAATTTCTTGCCAGAAAAGTGGTCTATATGAAGTATGAGAATGGACAGCTCTTTCCTATGGCAACCTTCTCATGGGCCACTTGGAGGGGGCTTTCCTGAAATTCACAAGCTTCCAGCCCTTGATTTGGTTTAGGTACATTGATGACATCTTTGCCTTATGGACTCATGGTGAGGCTGACACATTAAAATCCCTGCCATCTCCAAAGACATTCTCCCAATTAAATGTCACATGGTCCTTTTCTGAATCCCATGCCACTTTCCTTGATGGTCATTTCACCCTCACTGAAGGCCATCTACACACTTCTGTCCACATTACCCCTACTGACAAATAACAGCACTTACATTTGGATGGTTGTCATCCTTCCAGTGTCAAACGTTCCTTCCCATACAACGTTGGTATTCGAGGCAAACATATTTGTTCAGATACATATTATTTACATCATCACTCCACCATTCTCACATCAACCTAAACTGGTTGCAATTACCCAACCAGCCTAGATGAAAAGCAGGTTTCCCAAGCCATCACATCCAATCCTGGTACAGCTGATCACTGCAAAAGAACAGCTTCAGAACACATGGCATGTTACTCAGTGTTATCCTGGTCTTGATGTAGTAATCAGGTACTTCAACAAGGTGATGACATCCTAAATTCATGCCCTGAAATGATATATATTCCGTCTGAGATTTTGCCCGCCACACCTGGAACAGCTTTTTGTCACTCTTCCTATTTCATCATGTGGCATTGATGGCAGGGGGGGACCCCATCTGGGAAAGTTCAGCCACTGAGTTGCACGTCTTATTTCATGTGATGCAACATTGGGCAACTTTTGTGTCAATGATGATGAAATGATGATGATAACACAACAACAGTCCACAAGCAGAGAAAATCTCCAACCCTTCATGATAGGTAAACATGTTACCACTAAGCTAAGCAGACAGACAGCTCCACAATATTCTTATCAGACCCGATACTCCTACTGTCCTCATCTTCGTACCCCATGGCTCCTACACCTGTGACTGTCCCTCTGACCCTGCTGCAAGTTGCCCTATGTACCCTCTTACCAATGCCTATACCAGCCCTGTAATTGGCAAAATGAATAATATCACAGGGAGGGCAACCTGTGAAACAACATGTGTCATATATCAGCTGTTACACAAACACTGCTGGGCCTTTTACATCAGCATGGACTACCACCAGTTAGTCAGTTAGGTTGAATGGGCAAATGCAGAGGGTATATACTGGCAATACACAATATCCTGCTGCTGAATATGCTCTACAATGTTACAGTTGTGATGTCAATTCCTGTTTCCCTACAGGTGTCATCTGGTTTCTTCCCAGATACCAGCTTCTAAAATCTTCACAGCTCTCAGGTTTTCAAATTTCATCCAGTACTGTCCCCAATAATTAATCTTTCCTTGATATCCCATCCACTAAGTCTCACCTGACCTGATGTTCTGGGTGACTTCTCTGAACCCTATGTCTGTTTGTTAAACCTCTCCAGTTTCTTTCCCTTCACCTTCCTCCCTCCTTCTTTAACCCATCTGCCAGAAGATGGAGCCACTGGCACCAAAAGGTTAGAGAAGTAAGACCTTCTTTATATTTGTGTTGTCCTGCTGGCACTTTGTGAGTAGACTTTTTTATCTATTCATTTACATTATATTGTCAAAATTGATTATTTTCTGTGTCACAGTTTGTGTTTTCAGCTATGAATTGTTCCCAAGATCACTACACTTGTCACATCATATTTAGTTAATCTTGTCATGCCTCTCCCCTTGCCATTCTTTGACTGAATATTTGTGCCCAAGCAGAGTCAAATGCAGATTTCTGAATGTGGTACATACTGTTGTTCCACTCAGATGCTCATTATCAACACTACTATTATTCATCCAATTATGGTCTGCAGATTAGTTAACTGGCTGATATTGCCACTGTGGAGCACAGTTCCTGTTCAGCTGCCAAGACTCTGTTCATGTTTGTGGCTTACTGTGTGATAGTCTTTTTGTTGTGCCTACCTGCAACTTAGTATCTCTGTCATATGGCAAGCAAAACCATCAGTTTCATAATATTCTTACAATTACAGTTTGCACATGCAAGATGAAATCTGTAATTTTGCTCCTTGTGTTTCTGTGATTGAAGTGGTTATTGTGGTTCCTGCATTACCATTCCACTGACCATTATAATTTTATGTTTGGTTTGTGTCCCTTTTATTATTAATGTTATAAAAATTAAAACATTGTTCCTTCCATTTTGATAAGTTTTTGTGTGTTAATTTATCATAGCTATGAAACCTAATACCAATATGGAGTCTATAACAATCAATTATTTTATGTTAATTATTTTTTCCTTAGTACAAATGAGCAGTTCAATTTTTAAAGTTATTACAACATCTCCCTGTAAAATCAGATTGACCAACTGTCAAATTTAATTCAAGTATTAATCAAAATATTTTCTTAAGTTCCCCTGAAGTTCTTACATGGGGTCAGGGTTAACGACTTCTTCTCTGTATGGCTACTGACCAGTATTTAGACATAAATACACATTCAGAATAGTCGCAGCTTGAGCAGTATTGAGCAACACTACTACTTAATGTGCAGTCATCCACAAATGTGAGTCGGCTCCTTGGAAGGCTTTTATCGATGTGATCAGATAAGAGCAGGGAATCGGTGATGCCTAATCAGCTTTTCTTGTAACTTCAGATCGGCAAAATATGTCACTGCTGCAGGTGGTGACTATTTGGAGGTGTGGCAAATTGATGGTGTGTGAGGAAGCACTATCCCAGTTAGCCAGTAGAGTTCATCAGGGAACTCAGCATCAGTCCCAAAAGTGAATGAATCATCATGAAGTGACAATGTTCATTTAGATTAAATCTGTATACCAGACCGAGACTCAAACTTGGGACATTTGCCTTTTGTGGCCAAGTACTCTACCATCCGAGCTACCGGAGCACAACTCGCACTCGCAGCCCTACTTCTGCCAGTACCTTGTCTCCTACCATCCAAACTTGCTTGTGAAAGACAAAGGTCCCAAGTTTGAGCCTTGTTCTGGCACACAGTTTTCATCTGCCAGGAAGTTTCAAATTGGCACACATACTACTGCAGAGTAAACATTTCATTCTGGAATTGTTTATTTACACTATTATGAGTTTTAACATTATTAGCACCAAATACAATGGGAAAGGCAGACTGACATTAAAAATTGGCATCCATTCAAGGATTTAAAGAAAACAACATTAAGTGTTTTATTCTAATGCCAATTCATTTTCTGTTGCATGCAATTCATGCAAGCACTTCTCCAATAGGAAATACAAAGGGTTGAAGCCAAGCAGTGGTGGACCAGACAACTTCACACAGGCACAATTACACCTTTCCAGGTATGTTTTCTGTATCAAGCAATAGAGTGCCTCACACTACAATGTGGTGCAATTAAGTTTTCAAAGCTGCACACAGACAGTTTCAATAGTTTGAACTTTAGTTGCTGCCATAACAAAATAAAAAAATCAGCCATCCACTACATGACTGTGTTGTATACTAGACATCACATGTCATTATTATTACTTAATAATGTCACCAGTAATGACAGTATTACTAGTAGCTTTATCAAAGAGACCCAACATTAGTGATTTTTCTTGTAGTTGTGTGCTAGTAAAACTCATTTGTAAATGGATAATTTAGAATCCAGATCAGATCAATTATTTGAGGAATCTTGGGATCTAGCATAACTTTGGCAACAGCTAGTCCAGCTCACAATATTTTAAATGCTTTATTGCAAAAGTCAGATGCTATCATGACTCATGAGAATGAACTTATGAGTCAGCAAATTGCTTTTTCAGCTGAGAGTACTGGAATTATGAACTAGCAAAGTACTATTGTGACTGACATTATGGTACTTTGGCTCATCAGGAAGCTATGCCACAAAGCAAAGTGAAATGATTCCATAACATATAGCTGAAGTCACTAAGATTGCAAAGAGACTGGATAATATTACAAAACATTTAACTGAGGAAATTAACATACTAAAGCATACATACACATGTTTACTGGAATTTGTGCAGCAACATTGCACAGGATTAGGGGATGTTTGGAAAAATCAGAATGAATTGCTTAACACAGTTCAGTGTGTAAGTAGTGAAATGGAAAATATCACTATTGAACAAAAGTAGATCTACACAATAGAAGTATAGAAGAATTTAACACTTGGTCTGCAAACAAGGCAAAACTAAACTAAATTAGTTGACTCAAAAGTACTAGAATAAGTAGGGAAAATCTCTGGAGAAATTCACAACATAAAAATAATAATGGATACTTCAGTGGGAAGTGAGTTACTGGTGGTTAATGGAAAAAGTAACCAACAATGTTTGTGTCAGTGAAACATAGTCAATGGAAAACTTGGAGAATGTAGCAGGTATTTAAGAAATTACCAGAATGACATATCATTGTTTAGTCCTCAAAGGAACTTTCATGAAGAACCAACACATGGAAAATTACCATGTATGCATCCAAATTCATTAGCTAACATATTTTGAACAAAATATGTAGCATGCTTCCACTCACAAGACTGGAAGAGTTGAGAAGCATCTGCTGGATGTAATGCATGAACAATAGACATTTGGTTGGGATGCTTGTGCAGATCCAGGTGTAGTATTTTTCTGCATGATCAGTGTGGTCTGCCAGTCTCTTGCAATAGGCTCTGTATTGATATGGTAGGACCTTAAAGCAATTTCTGGTGAACTGAGCGATGTTTTCAGGTGTGTGGGAATGTTTTGGAATGTTTTTTGACTTGTTAAAAACAGGTCATGTATGATGCCATGTTCAGACTGAGCATTGCGTGACCCTCTTTGCTGGCACTTTGATACCATTAAACTTCTCAGCAAGCAACTGTCCATACTTTTTCTGTGAATTTGCTGTCACATAACTTTCCATAAAAAAATATCCACTGCTCCACTATGAAAACCATTATCCCCTTTTCAACACTCAACTCACACTGGCACAACCCGTGTCTTCATGATCTGGGCTCAGGCCCAAGACACCCTATCTTTGTTCCTTCACAACCTCAACACCTTCTCTCCCACCCACTTTAGGTGGTCCTCCTCAGTCCAGTGTGCCACCTTCCCCTATGTTGACCACCTCATCTCTGATGGCTTCAGCTCCACCTCTGTCCACATTAAAGCATTTTGAGGGCTGTCATCCCTTTCACACCAAAAAATCCTTCCTGTACACCCTGGCCATCCATGGACTGCATATCTGCAGTGACAAAACCTCCATTGTTCTGTATGCTGATTACCTATCATTGTGCCCTCAAATGAGGGGCACCCTCCCTGAGATACTTCCCACCTCTCCTACGGTCATGTTCAATCACCCACCCAACTTCCACAACATCCTTGTCCGTCCCTATGCTGTCCCCAATCCCAAATGCACGCCACAAGGATCTTATTGTTGTTGAAGACCCGGGTGAAAACCTGCACAATCCACCCACCCAGCACTTCCTATTCCAGTCCTGTCACAGGTTTATGCTTTCCTCATCAAGTGCCGGGTGAAAGCAGCTACATCATTTACCAGCTGTGTGGCAACCGTTGCACAGATTTTTATATTAGTAAGAGTACCAACAAGCTGTCCAGCAAGATGCCAAACTGTGGCTGAGACCAAAATAGAGCACCCAGTGGCACAACAAGCAGCTGAACATCACACCTGATGTCAATGGCTGGTTCACTACCCAAGCTATCTGGATCGTTCCCTCCATCACCAGCTTTTCTGAGTCATGCAGATGGGAGTTATCCTTACAACACAGTCTCTGCTCCCATAATAATGCCAGCCTCAACCAATGGTAACATACCATACCAACATCCTCCACACAGTAGTTTTTCACCCCCTCTACCCATCATCTCCTCCCCATTCTCATCTCCCATCCTGTTTATTTGCAACCATCTTTCCCTGCTCTTCTCCTTATTTTGCTCCTTTTTTTCCCCATCGTCCTGACACTGCACCTATTGGCAGTCTAGCCCATGCACACTCCAATAGACAGGTTTCATCACTCTCCCCACCACCCCTCCCCCTTGCCTGCCTTCTCAGATTGATGGTTGCATCCCACATCATAGTTGCATTCCAGCCTGAGACTCTGCGCTTGGCAGTCATATGTGCATGAGGTTTTCTTGCTTGTATGTGATGTGAATATGTGTCTTACTGATAAAGGCTGTCATCACAAGCTTTATATAAGTGTCTTCTAATTATGCCTGTCAGCAAATTGACATTTCCTCTTCATGGTAAATAGCAATCTATGTTTTCCTACATTGTTGATGATGTTACCAATTTCAGCTGTGGGAACATGGCACTGTACTACTGGCCAATTTATGGAATACAGATACACTGATACCAAGTTAAAATTCACTAGTGACACAGTGGTGAGAGCAAATAGAGTTAAAGACAATACCACTGAGCATTGCACCACTTCAATGCGAGATGCCTTTAATAGGTTCCACAATGAAACATTGTCGCGAAATTTGGTAGAAAATCTGAAGAAATTCTGGTCGTATGTAAAGTACACAAGTGACAAGACGTAGTAAATACCTTCGCTGCGCAGTGCCGATGGTACTGTTACCAATGACTGTGCCGCTAAAGCGGAGTTATTGAACGCAGTTTTCCGAAATTCCTTCATCAAGGAAGATGAATGGAATATTCCAGAATTTGAAACAGGAACAGCTGCTAGCATGAGTTTCTTGGACGTAGATACCTTAGGGGTTGTGAAGCAACTCAAATCGCTTGATACGGGCAAGTCTTCAGGTCCAGATTGTATACCGATTAGGTTCCTTTCAGATTAAGCTGATACCATAGTTCCCTACTTAGCACTCATATACAACTGCTCTCTCACCTATAGATCTGTACCTACAGATTGGAAAATTTTGCAGGGGGCACCAGTGTTTAAAAAGGGTTGTAGGAGTAATCCATCTAACTGCAGACCTATATCATTGATGTCAGTTTGCAGTAGGCTTTTCGAACATATACTGTATTCAAACATTATGAATCACCTCAAAGGAAATGATCTATTGATACGTAATCAGCATGGTTTCAGAAAACGTCTCTCTTGTGCAACGCAGCTAGCTCTTTATTCGCATGTAGTAATGGCCGCTATCAACAGGGGATGTCAAGTTGATTCTGTATTTCTAGATTTCCAGAAAGCTTTTGACACCATTTCTCACAAGCGACTCCTAATCATGCTGTGGGCCTATGGGGTATCATCTCAGTTGTGCAACTGTACTAATGATTTACTGTCGGGAAGGTTGCAGTTTGTAGTAATAGACAGCAAATCATCGAGTAAAATTGATGTGATATGAGGTGTTCCCCAGGGAAGTGTCCTGGGACCTCTGCTGTTCCTGATCTATATAAATGACCTGGGTGACAATCTGAGCAGATGATGCTGTAATTTACTGTCTAGTAAGGTCAGTGGAAGACCAGTATCAGTTGCAAAGTGATTTAGAAAAGATTGCTGTATAGTATGGTAGGTGGCAGTTGACGCTAAATAATGAAAAGTGTGAGGTGATCCACATGAGTTCCAAAAGAAATCCATTGGAATTCAATTACTCGATAAATAGTACAATTCTCAAGGCTGTCAATTCAACAAAGTACCTGGATGTTAAAATTACGAGCAACTTCAGTTGGAAAGACCACATAGATGATATTGTGGGGAAGGTGAGCCAAAGGTTGCATTTCGTTGGCGGGACACTTAGAAGATGCAACAAGTCCACAGAAAAGACAGCTTACACTACACTCGTTCGTCCTCTGTTAGAATATTTCTGCATGGTGTGGGATCCTTACCAGGTGGGATTGACGGAGGACATTGAAAGGGTGCAAAAAATGGCAGTTTGTTTTGTATTATCACGTAATAGGCGAGAGAGTGTGGCAGATATGATACGCGAATTGGAATGGAAGTCATTACAGCAAAGACATTTTTCTTCTTGGCGAGATCTTTTTACAAATTTTCAGTCACAAACATCCTCTTCTGAATGCGAAAATATTTTGTTGAGCCCAACCTATATAAGTAGGAATGATCATCAAAATAAAATACGAGAAATCAGAGCTCGAACAGAAAGGTTTAGGTGTTCATTTTTCCCACGCGCTGTGAGGGAGAGGAATGGTAGAGAGATAGTATGATTGTTGTTCGATGAACCCTCTGCCAAGCACTTAAATGTGAATTGCAGAGTAGTCATGGAGATGTAGTTTAGGCACTCTCTAAATCAGTGGTTTTCAACCTGGGGTTAATTACTCCCTGTAGGATAAAATGAAATTTTCTGATGGCTAAAAGCTAAGCAATTTAAATATTTCTATGTCAGTTATTTTCGAAAGATCATTAACATCATCACAATGTTGTAAGACCCTAATATTTATCACATGATACCAATAATTACTCTTTCTCAACTTTTGGCATTTGTGCAGTGGAGGTTACATGTTCCACACATAGTCCACCCACTACGTACATATCCTGTGCTTTGTTAATTACATGGCTTATGTAAAAAGTGAAGACATATTCATAACAAATGCTAAATATCTCAAGAAATCTTCTTATTCTTCTTATTCTTCTTCTTCAAGTTTTAGGTAGTACCTACAGTAGCCCATAAATTGCTTCATTACTCACTTCAGAACAGATAAATGAATTACTTTGCAGCACAACACAGCTAAACAGCAGTAACATAAGCTGTACTATTGTGCTGTAAACATTGTTGTTGTTAGTATTATCATTATTTAAGTAGTTAGACAAAAAGCATTAACAGCCTGAAGTCATCCAGCATCTGCCAGGTCAGAAGCAAGGGGCACAGCAATCAAGTGGTTTTCAAACAGCCAGTATAGTGCACACATCTGAATTTGTTTGATTTTAAATGCAGTTGCAGTGCTCAGGACAAGCAAGTGCCACAATGGAGAGGAGTAATAAAGGATAAGTATGACTTGTAACAGTGTCTACGCTCACTGTGGATAGTTGGTTTTCTTATCTGAGAAGGAATTGTGGATATCACTTGTGATGCACCACGAATTCGTATGTCATTCATCATTTTGAAAATAAGTGTTCCAGTGAAAGTCTTTCATTTTACAGTTTAGTAACGTGCTGCAGTTGGTGGTAATGTGGGGTGGGGTGGGGGGTCAGCAGATGCCAGGGGCCATGGTAGCTAATGTCTGTTTGCACTCAGGGGTAATGGTCTAAGAAAGGTTAGGAACCTCTATTCTAGATAGTCTATGTGCTATTGACAGTCACCACACAATTTACAAAAACTCCTTTCATTTGCTAAGTTTGAAATGGGGATTGATGCAAAAAAGCCCTTACAAATGAGCCATTGTCACATTTGGATATTCTTCCTGTAGTCCATTTTTAAAAATTGAGGTCAAAATTTTTGCAGAGTTTGGTATTTTCATGGTTGGCTGTAAATTAAGAGCATATTACTTAAAACCTTGCAGTTCTGTTATTAATTCATCCTTATCAAGGGGGTTATTATTAATATCCACTAACTTTGTTTCCTGAACATTGTCATCATCATTTTATGTCTGCAGCTGAGCCCCATGTAGAAGCCCAAACAAATTCTTTATGTTCTTTGATGCACGAAACCTGTCCCTATGTTCACTAAAGACCTGTCTATTATTTCTAGACTATGTTATGGAACGTTTTTCACATATCCAATCTGAGCTGTTGTCTTCAAATTATTTATTGACTATCCTCTTCTATTTCAGTTTCCACAATTCCTTGAATTGAGGATCCAAAGTGAAATTTTCCAGCTATGGTCTTAGGTTCTTCGATTATATCTATTAAAATTTTGGTTTTCTGAAACACCTCAATAAATTTGTGACATGCTTGTCAGATGGGTCAGTGTTGGCAATTTATTTTTGTTATTTTTTGTTTGCAGTATCAGTTCTTGCTAGATGCTTGAACCAAGAACAAGGAGATGTAATAAATTCAAAAGTAATGACATTTTTCAGAAGCTTTGTAGCTTCTGTTTTCATCTCAGTGATAGATGATGTACAAGATAAAAGCTAATTTAAAGCTCTGAGTACCTTATAAAGATGTTTTTACTCAACTGTTGCTGCTTCTCTCTTTGTTGGCCATCTACTAGAATTATGGTAAATTCAGATTAAATGGCACATACTTCAGCATAATATCCCATCTGTTACTAGGTGATACAAAGAATAAATAAAGATGTTTTGTATCCTAAATAACTTTCTATGCACTTGCAGTGTTTATCTCAGTCAAATTTAATGAATGTGCAGTGCATGACATGTAGTATGATAACATACTTTCTTGCAAACACAATTGAATATCTCTACATTTTCCAGCCATTTTAGTACCATTGTTGTAAGATTGGCCTCGAAAATTTTAAACATCCAACCCATCACTTTTGATTTTCTGCAGTATTACCTAGAAAAGCACCTGGCCCATCTTATCTCCTATTGTTAAAATGTCAGTGAAGTTTTTACAGAAATCCGTACCACTCTAATTAAATTTTACATATTTGATAATTTGTGACATCTGCTCAAAACATCAGGAGTACGACAAAAGATAATAAAAATTATCTTGTTATTTTAACATCACTCACTATTTGATCCCTTTTTTGGCTCCATTTATTACCAAAAATTCATCTTTGATGCCATGTGAGAATCAGGTGACTTGACCTTTTTCATGACATCTTGCATGCACCATCAGTGTGAGATGGTGGCAAGACAATTGAGTCAATGGTGTTTAAGAAAGTCACTAATTTTGTCACACAAAAGTAAAGGCTTTCATTTAAACCTCTGAAAGGGCTGCTCTGCTTTGGCAAATGCAGAACCACTTCAAGACTGACAAACTGTTTTCCAATGCTTCCTCATCTCTGATATTTGTTGCTACAGCTCTTTCTCAATGCAAACTTTATTTCAAGATATCTCCAATGCTTACGAAGAGCAAAGCTATTTTTTGTGGCTCAATGCATTTCTGTGCTGTGTAACCTATTCATTTAACTTTTTCCACTGAGTGAGACCTTAGTTAGCCACATGGGAAACAGATAAGTTACCTATAAATACTTTGCCTGATATGCAAAACAAAACATTTTTTATTTACTTTTGGTCAACAAAGAATTTATGCATTAAGAAGCATATTCTAAAATCAGTCTTCTGTTTTCTTCTGTCTCCTTGAGAATTGCTTATGTCTGCATCAGATCTGTCTTTGCTTCATAATTTTTCAATAGCATGGCATCTTTCTGCAGATGAAACCCCTCGCTGGCCAGATACCTAGATCCTTAAAATCAAGTAGCTCTTTGTGTTGACCTGCGGAGGTATCATGAACAAAAGTACTGGTTGTACCCATATTAGAAATTCCCAACATTTCCTCTGCTGCAGTAAAGACACCAAACCATTCTTCTCCCCAGAAGAATTAGAAAGTACTACATCATCATCTATAGGTACATGTTTGTACATACTCCATGTGTAGCTCTGCATTCGTCTCGAATAAAAACACAACCAAAGTTCATCTTACATTCAACAAATCATACACCCAATGGCATGATATATTAGTGTCTCCCTTCATACCTGTGCATTTTTTAACCTGCTGCTAAAAGTAGCCAAATGCTTTCTCTGCTGAAAGTAGCTGAGCGTTCCTGATTGCAGCTGAATTTGGGTGCACATTTCTCGGTGAATAGATAATTTCAAGTATGCCTTTAAGCTGTCATTGTAGAAAGGTTGCCAGTTTGTTAAAGCAAGACCTCAAATACCTGATTAATAATTTACTCATCTCACATATTTCTTCTCTACTAAGTTGACATTAACAAAGATTATTTCTCTGCATTTTCTCTTTCTTCTTCTGCTTCCTTCCTGAATTGAATTTTTTATCATCCCAAATTTTGCATGTAAATAATGGGCTGTTATTTGACATTGGTTTATGATTGTATCACTTTACTGCAGCCAATTTATGCCTTACAGAATATATTAACAGATTGTCTTAACATTTCGTTGTTACAGTAATATTATTAGTGAGCCAACCCATTTCAGTTGGATTATTTTATTTTCCCCAGCCTCATTGAAAAATCATGAGGCTACACCCTCTTCTTCCAAGAACATTGGCAGATGTGGCCAATTTTGTATTTCTAACCAATCTCGCTCACTGTCCATAGAGATGATGAGGTGCTGTTGATGGTGACTGACAGTCCGTACCAATATCGTGCCTGTACAGAGGAAGAATGCTTAAATCAGTATTTGGAAATCACAAATGGAAATGAATTTGTGAATATTGTTCATAATATGAAATTGTAGAATAAATGACTGGTATTACAGTCAACTGAAACACAGATGTACTTGCCTTACCAATTGTACCATCACCTGGAGCAAAAGTTTTCTCTAGTGGTATCTTCTGTTTCTGATTCTGCATCTACAAATACAATATGTAAGATCTGATTCTTTCAGCTCACTATGTGCTATTTCTGCCTTTGTAGATGCCCTTAATGACTAAAAGTCATTATTATCTTTTATGTATATCAACTTCTGCTTTGTTTGGGTGCCAGCAAGTGTTGCACTACACAAACAAGAAAAGGCACTCCCTCCATATTAACTGACAACACACAAAATGGGTTAGAACACTGTTGCAGAAACAATGAAACAAACATTCCAAATTTAAACAGACGCAAAATCTCCAAGATTGGCGATCTTTTACAGAAGCTCAAATTTTAGCGCGGACTTCAAAGCGAGATGCTTATAACAGTTTTCATAACAAAACTTTGTCTCAAAACCTGGCAGAAAATCTGAAGAGATTCTGGTTGTATGTGAAGTATGTTAGTGGCAAGAAACAATCAATGCCTTCTCTGCGTGATAGCAATGGAGATACTATCAAAGCACAGTTACTAAACACAGCCTTCTGAAATACCTTCACAAAAGAAGACGAAGGAAATATTCCAGAATTCGAACCAAGAACAGCTGTCAACATGAGTAATGTTGTTGTTGTTGTTGTTGTTGTTGTTGTTGTTGAAGTTGTTGTGGTCTTCAGTCCTGAGACTGGTTTGATGCAGCTCTCCATGCCACTCTATCCTGTGCACACTTCTTCATCTCCCAGTACCTACTGCAACCTACATCCTTCTGTATCTGTTTAGTGTATTCATCTCTTGGTCTCCCTCTACGATTTTTTTCCTTCACGCTGCCTTCCAATACTAAATTGGTGATCCCTTAATGCCTCAGAACATGTCCTACCGACCAATCCCTTCTTCTAGTCAAGTTGTGCCACAAACTTCTCTGCTCCCCAGTCCTATTCATGAGTAATGTAGAAGTAAATATCCCGAGAGTAGTGAAGCAACTTAAATCACTTAATAAAAGCAAGTTTTCTGGTCAAGACTGTATACCAATTAGGTTCCTTTTGGAGTATACTCATGCATTAGCTCCATACTTAACAATCATATACAACTGTTCGCTTGATAAAAGATCCGTACCCAAAGTCAGGAAAGTTGCACATGTCACATCAATATTCAAGAAAGGTAGTACGAATAATTCACTTAATTACAGTCCCATATCGTTAATGTTGATATGCAGCAGGATTTTAGAACAGATATATTGTGTTTGAACATTATGAATTACCTTGAAGAAAATGGTCTATTGACACACAATCAACATGGGTTTAAAAAACATCATTCCTGTGAAACACAACTAGCTCTTTATTCACATGAAGTGCTGAGTGATAATGACAAAGGATTTCACATTGATTCCATATTTCTGGATCTCCAGAAGGATTTTGACACTGTCACACAACAGCAGCTCATAGTGAAATTGCGTGCTTATGGAATATGATCTCAGTTATGTGATTGGATTTGTGATTTCCTGTCAGAGGGGTCACAGTTGATAGTAACTGATGGAAAGTCATTGATGAAAACAGAAGGGGTTTGTGGCAGTCCCAAAGGTAGTGTTATGGGCCCTTTTCAGTTCGTTATCTATATAAGTGATTTGGGAGACAATCTGAGTAGCCAACTTCAGTTGTTTGCAAAAATGATTTAGAAAAGATATATGACTGTGCTAAAAGTGGCAGTTGAACCTAAATAATGAAAAGTGTGAGGTCATCCACATGAGTGCTAACAGGAGCTCGTTAAACTTCAGTTACATGATAAATCAGTCTAATCAAAAAGTTGTAAATTCAACTAAATGCCTCGATATTACAATTATGAACAACTTAAACTGGAAGGAACACATGGAAAAGGTTGTGCGGGAGACTAACCACAGACTGCATTTTATTGGCATGATACTTAGAAAATGTAACCTTCCTATAAATAAACTGCCTACACTATGCTTGTCCGTCCTCTTTTAGAATACTGCTGAACAGAGTGGGGATCTTTACCAGATAGAACTGACAGAGTACATTGAAAAAGTTCAAAGAAAGGCAACACATTTTGTATTATTGTGAAATATGGGAGAGAGTGTCACATAACTGATACAGGATTTGGGCTGAAAATCATTAAAAGAAAGACATTTTTCTTTATGACAGAATCTTCTCACGAAATTCCAATCACCAACTCCCTCCTCTGAATATAAAAATATTTTGTTGACACTGACCTACATAGGGAGGAATGATCACCATGATAAAATAAGGAAAATCAGAGCTGGTAGAGAAAGATATAGGTGTTCATTCTTCCTGCGTACTATAAGAGATTGGAATAGTAGTGAATTGCAAAGGTGGTCCGATGAACCCTCTGCCAGGCACTTGAATGTGATTTGAAGAGTACCCATGTAGATGTAGATGTACATGTACATGTAGACAAAACAATTTTGATGAAATGTTAAGTGATTCTAAAAGTCAGTTTTTCCCCATAGCAGGAACTTAGTGCTGCATGGTCTTTTGTATCAATAGGAACATGAAATCACAGAAAATCATGAATTTATTTTCCTACAAAATGAAACCTCAAGAGCATCAAGTATTTAGTCTGTATGTGCTGTCTGGGAAGAGTCTTTAGATAAAGTGTTGTCACTTTTAGCAAAGTGTTAACATTATGTATTGCATTGATGAACCACATGGTGAGTTTTTTCGAATTCGATATTTTCTGTGGTGAACCTGAAGTGGTTTATGGAGGTGCCGTTTAGTTCTTGTGTTGTTCCTGAGAAAATTGAAAAAAGCATTTTTCACATTTTTTGCTGTCAGCGATACATAACTAAAAATCTAATTGCTGCAAATTGTTTAGATTTAAACTGTATCTTATCAAAGAGTTTATCTAGAAGTGCTATTTCCCCATTTTCAAAAATCTTCAATCACTCTAAAACATCATTTTTGGATACTGGAACTGAGGAACAGTTTCCAAGATGACTGTACACAGCAAATGGCTGAAATTCTTACAACATATTCCGAAGATCCCTATGCTGAGTAACCATATAAATTTCTTGTAAGTATTTATCAGTTTCTGTGGTAAAGTAGTTCAAAGATACCACAGTAGAAAATGTTAAATAGTCATATAATATCCTGTTTGAGCCAAGAATGTAATTTATGTGACATAGCATCAATAAATATGCTATTAAGTTTCTCCATTACATATCGTCAGGATTCTGGGAACTGAGTGTTGTGTTACTGAAGCACATGCAGAATCTCTCTGCATGTAAATTTCAGTATGAGGTCAAATTAGTTTTCAGCTATTTCAAACAATGGAAAATCCATGATGGACTAATGACAGTATTATGAAAATGTTAGATTAATACTCACCATGTAGGGGAGATGTTGAGCTGCAGGTAGGCATAACAAAAGAGTGTCAAACAAGTAAACTTTCAGGCAAAAAGCCCTTCATTGGAATGCTGATGAAGCCCTTTTTGCTGAGAACTTACTTGTTTGAGGCTTTCTTGTGTCTGTCTGCAACTCAGCTTCTCCAGTATTTAAGTTATTTCAGTCTCAGATAGATAAACAATCAAAATTTTACTGTCCCATAAAGTTCCTTTCAAAAGTCACATTCCTGCCTGTAGCAGAGAAATGAAGACAACAAGCTGTAGCACTTAATAAAGGCAATTGTGCTTCTTCTTCAAAGATGCTGACAGGAAGGTGGCATTGTAGCTGCCTCATTCTATGTTCCTCAACACCTTTAAAAAATTTCCAAAAAATTTTGGTATACAAACACATTCATGCTTTTTTATGCTGAGAAGTAGGCAGACAGTGGCAATGGGAAAGAGATGGGAAAGTAGTAAGTACTGGAATATAGCAGACAGTGGTTGTTGCACGAAAGTAGCATAGGAGACAAGGGCAGTGTTACAGAAAGAGAGGAACACAGTGTCAACGGAATACAAAACAGTGCAAGTAAAAGAGTGAAGCAGATAGTGATAGTTGGAGAGGAATGAAGAAAATTGGGAAGTGGAAGTAGGTGAGAACCAATGATAATGCACACAGAGTCTGTGACAATGGCAAAAAAGAAGAGAGACAGTGTGTCAGTGAGAAGATACAGCAGTAGTAAGAATGAGTGAAACTGATAGTAGCAGTAAGATAGAGCAAGCCAGAGACAGTGACAGCAAGAGGAAATAATACTGCTACTACTACTACTACTACTACTACTACTACTACTACTAATAGTAGTAGTGAGTGAGTGAGAATGGGCATGAGGGTTATGAGTTACATATTAGTGAGAAGAGAACAAATATATTTGTGTACCAAAAGTTTTGGGAAATTTTTAGGAAGGTGCTGGATAAAGTAGGATGAGGCAGCTGGAATCAGATTTTTCAGTCAATTATTTAAAAAGGAGCATATACACTTATTTGTGTTTAGAGAGGAGCATTTTCCCATTGGTAGATGAAACACTCAAAAAATATTACGTGTAACTGAACCAAGACATCAGATTCTTCCATTTTCTCCCTATATAACACTTAAAATGCTGAGATGAAGTGGGAGATATGATACTGTGCGAAGAGTTTGACAGAGCACTGAAATACCTAAGTCGAAACAAGGCCCTGGGAGTAGGCAACATTCCATTAGAACTACTGACAGCCTTAGGAGAGCCAGTCCTGACAAAACTCTACCATCTGGTGAGCAAAATGTATGAGAAGGTGAAATACCCGCAGACTTCAAGGAGAATATAATAATTCCAATCCCAAAGAAAGCAGGTGCTGACAGATGTGAAAATTACTGAACTATAAGTTCAATAACTCACAGCTGCAAAATACTAACGAGAATTCTTTACGGATGAATGGAAAAACTGATAGAAGCAGACCTCGGGGAAGATCAGTTTGAATTCCATAGAAATATTGGAACACCTGCAGCAATACTGACCCTATGACTTATCTTAGAAGCTAGATTAAGAAAATGCAAACCTGTGTTTATAGCATTTCTAGACTTGGAAAAAGCTTTTGGCAATGTTGGCTGGAATACAGGGAGTCATTTCTGAAAGTATTTGTATGGAGTGTAGCTATGTATGGAAGTGAAACATGGATGATAAATAGTTTGGACAAGAAGAGAATAGAAGCTTTCGAAATGTGGTGCTACAGAAGATTGCTGAAGATTATATGGGTAGATCACATTACTAATGGGGAGGTATTGAATAGAATTGGAGAGAAGAGGAGTTTGTGGCACAGCTTCACTGGAAGTAGGGATTGGTTGGTAGGACATGTTCTTAGGCATCAAGGGATCACCAATTTAGTATTGGAGGGCAGTGTGGAGGGTAAAAATCATAGTGGGAGACCTAGACATTAAAACACTAAGCAGATTCAGAACGATGTAGTCTACAGTATGTACTGGGAGATGAAGAAGCTTGCACAGGATAGAGTAGCATGGAGAGCTGCATCAAACCAGTCTCAGGTCTGAAGATCACAACAACAACAACAACACTAAAAATCTTGAAAACTGCTTAATGTTTTTCCATTTGTGTGTTATTATTATTGTATCAAAGAAATAAAAGATGAAAGTACACCGTCTTCATCAGTGACCCATTATAAAGTTAGTTAGTTACACATTCCATGGACGATTTTGCATGATAGGTTGTAATGATGTGGAGAAAGTCATTTTACATTGACATTCCAAGTTAATTTGTACATATAATTACTTTCTGATCACTTCCTAGTTTGTGATTTTTCTTTATTATTTACAAAAAGAAAAAGTGTGTTCAGATTTAAGTTAGTAATTCCTGTTCACCATAGTATCCTTTGCATAACATACATGATGTAGGTATTATCATAATAAGATACAGCATACATACAGCACAATTCTAGATGTTAATATAACTAATATGAAATTAACATTTTACAATGTGTTTAAAAAATTTCATAATGGACTAATGGATTGGTATTAGATGTGCCCTATAACAGTTCTGACGTACAAGCAATACACTTCAAGAAACAAGAATATACAAACAATATTTAAAATTTACAATGAGAACAGCATGTTTGAATGACAATGAGAAAAAACAAGAGGTTATTAGTCATCAAGGAATTCAAAATACTCATCCATGATACTTCTATCAGACATACTTTTGAATATGAACAACAATGGTACTGCAAGTATTATTAACTGCATGAATAAGGGCTATCAGCGTGTTTGTGGAGAGCTGTATTTAATAATTTTAATGACTTTTCCTGTCATTTCAAAGTATCTGCAAGTGAGGTTTTTTGACACCTCAGAACATTCTTCTATAAGATACAGCGGATGGAAATAAGCAAAATACACTAACCTTGTACATTGTTTGCAACAAATTCCATAAATTATGCTCGGTGCAAAACAGCAACCACAGTGACTATAATCGATTGACAGGTGGAGTTTGCGTTTATGTTCTAAACTCAGTCTGTAGTGAACATGTGCCCCTTCAAAACGCTCTTGAAGCTGTGGCTGTCAGAGTAAGGATGATGCAGGAAATAACTGTCTGCAATGTATATCTTCATCTAGATGGTGCAGTACCCCTGAATGTATTAGCTGCACTGATTGATAAACTGCCTAAACCTTTCCTTCTTCGGGAAGATTTTAATGCCCATAACCCCTTGTGGGGTGGTACCATAGTTACTGGGTGAGGCAGAGTTGTCGAAACTTTACTGTTGCAAGTCGACCTCTGACTCTTAAATACTGAGGCCACCACACGTTTCAGTGTGGCTCATGGGAGTTACTAGGGCATTGACGTATCAATCTGCAGCCCAGAACATCTCCAATCTATCCACTGAAGAGCACATGTCTGTGTGGTTGTGAGCACTTCCCCAGCTTCCTGGCAGTGCCCCAGCATCAGGCACATAGATGCCTGCCCAGATGGGCTTTGAACAAGGCCAACTGGGTAACTTTCACCTTAGCTGTCACCGCTGAATCTCCCCCACATTGTAACATCGATGTGATGGTTGAGCAGATGACTAGCACAATTGTTTCTGTCGCAGAAAACGGAATCCCTGGCTCTTTAGGGTGCCCAAGGTGTAAGGCAGTCACTTGGTGGTCGCCGCAAATCGTTCAAGCAATTGAGGAGTGTCTGCAAGCTTTACAGCCCATAAGCGGCACCCTTCCCTGGAGCACATCATAGTCTTTAAATGGCTCCGTGCCAGTGTTCGCTACCTTATCGAACAACGGAAGGAGTGGTGTTGGGAGAGATAAGTCTCCACCATTGGAGGCCACATGTCTTCCCAAGTTTGGAAAAAGATCAAATGTCTCTTTGGATACCAAGCCTCAATGGCTGTCCCTGGTGTTACCATAAATGGCGAGTTATGTACCGACACAAATGCAATTGCCGGGTGCTTTGCCGGGTGCTTTGCCGGTCGCTTTACCGGGCACTTTTCCGGTCGCTTTACCAGGCGCTTTGCCGGGCGCTTTGCCGGGCGCTTTGCTGGGCGCTGCATTGGATAATCAGCCCCCAAGGTTTCGCACACTGAAATGATGGCTGAAAGGTAATGTACTCTAATGCACTTCATGCTGTGTTGAATCCTATAACACCCCATTTACAAAGTGGAAACACTTCAGTGCTTTTGCACATTGCACCGACACAGCTCCTGGGCCTGACCTCATCCACAGCCAGGTGATTAAACATCTCTCATCTGACTACAAGCGACATATTCTCATCATCTTCAACCGGCTATGGTGGGATTGTGTCTTCCCATGCAATGGCGGGGAAGCACCATCATTCCTGTGCTCAAATTCGGTAAAAACCCACTTGATGTTGATAGCTATCACCCCATCTGCCTCACCAATGTTCCTAAAAAGCAATGCCACAAGAGTTAGAATAAAACGGATGAAATGTGTAACACAAAACAGAAAGAAAGGGAAAGCCATAAGAATGAAGGGCACGCTATGAACACTAAAAGGAGCAAAAGAGGACAAGAAAACAACAGAAGACAGTAAAACATGAAAGCAGATAACAGTGGCTGGCAACCACGTGAATAGGAAGGGAAAGCCAGTGATTCTGCAACACATTAAAACCTGAACCCTAAAGCACTAGGCTGGAGGACACAGAGGATCAAAGGATACACTAAACCCTACATAGAAGTATAAAACCCACTCTCACGGATAAAATGTAAAACTAAAGCTGCTGTGGAGTCATTGTGTCCAACACCGAAGGCAGGTCGGTGGGAAAGTTGAAAGTCTGTCACAGAGTGGCTAAATGTGAGTAGTCCAGCAAGAGGTGGACAACTGTCATTTGGAAGCCACAGCAACACTTAGGTGGCTTCTCGCAACAGAGTAGTTAACCATGCATTAGCCCCATATAGTCAATGCAGAGCTGGCAGAGGATGACTGATTCCCTGGGAGAGGCCTGCCTGGAAGACTTCCTCACATTCATAGCCTCCTTAATGACATGCAGTTTGTTGTGTGCGCTGTTATGCCATTTCATCTCCCTAAGCCAGAAAACCCCATGGTGTGAGCCAGAATGTAGGTCAGCTTCAGAGAATGCCTATCTCCAGAATCAGTTTCCACGTTGCCTGTTTGGGAGCCATTCAGTTGTTTTTCGGTTGACCCCAGGACACGTCATTATCCCTGGCCATGAACTTGCTGATAGGCAGATGTGAGAAAACGCAAATCACCAAAATGTAAGTAGTTACTCTTTTTTAAAAAAATTGTGAAATTAATTGTTTAATAATATAAAACGAACACAACTGTATCATTATAAATCCCACTGATGATGCCTTAGAACAGGAGAAGGTGAAAAGTGTACGGGATAAATAAAGTAACTAGCCGTAGTAAAAGGCAGCTTTATTTACAAAACAAATATTTATATGCTTGCTGCAGAGGATGGCCACAAAAACAGACTTGTTATTCACACCATGCCAGGCATTTCCACATGGCCCATACCAGAAATTCAGAAGATTCTTCTGAACATCCATAAAACCATACAACACACAAAATTCAACAACATATGCAAATGTAACAATCTGGTACCTAAATATTCAATTTAAAAATTAAGAACAGTTCACCCACCACCCAAAAAGCAATGCATTCTGCACAGAAAATATGGTTAAAATACGAGATAAAATTCCTAGACTCTCAAAAACAAGAGTTAAATTATGAGTTGTATAAGACATATTTACAACTCGCAGACACCATAAATAATATGAAAGTTTTCTCCCATCTGGTCAACAGGGTCGAAAAGCTTACAAAAACTGCTGCACAAAGAATAGAAACAGTTCATAGAAGAAAGATCAACCAACTCAAAAAAACTCCAGTTTCAACGTATTACCTTTACTCACACACACAAATTCTACCAAAGATTAGTGAACCTTACGGACACACAGTCAAACAGTAAAGAAAGACAGCTGTTGGAGAAAGGATTAAAATACAATGTAAATTTAGAGGTAGATGAAGATTACTTAGGAAATCTAATTATAGAAGCAGAAAGTGTTTTGACAAGGGATGATAGGAATGGAAATAGCAGTGTCAGCATTGGATTAACTAGAGAACTAGTAAAAAAAGAAATCCAGAATATAATAACCAGCATAAAAATGCAACAACACAAAATCAACAAAAACTCAGATTTGCAATACTAGGAAAAATTAGGAGAAAATTACAAAAACAAGATGTTATCATTTTAAAATAATAATTCCAATACAAAAGAAAGCAGGTGTTGACAGATGTGTAAACTACCAAAAAATCAGTTTAATAAGACACAGCTGCAAAATACTAACATGAATTCTTTACAGATGAATGGAAAATCTAGTACAAGCCGACCTCAGGGAAGATCAGTTCAGTTCTGTAGAAATACTGGAACACGTGAGGCAATACTGACCTTACGACTTATCTTAGACAAAAGATAAAGGAAAGCAAACCTATGTTTCTAGCATTTGTAGACTTAGAAAAAGCTTTTGACAATGTTGACTGGAATACTCTCTTTCAAATTCTAAAGGTGGCAGGGGTAAAATACAGGGAGCGAAAGGCTAGTTACAATTTGTACAGAAACCAGATGGAAGTTATAAGAGTCGAGGGGCATGAAAGGGAAGCAGTGGTTGGGAAGGGAGTGAGACAGGGTTGTAGCCTCTCACTGATGTTAATCAATCTGTATATTGAGAAAGAAGTAAAGGAAACAAAAGAAAAATTCAGAGTAGGTATTAAAATCCATGGAGAAGAAATAAAAACTTTGAGGTTCGCCGATGACTTTGTAATTCTGTCAGAGACAGCAAAGGACTTGGAAGAGCAGTTGAATGGAATGGACAGTGTCTTGATACGAGGATATAAGATGAACATCAACAAAAGCAAAATGAGGATAAGGGAATGTAGTCGAATAAAGTCTGGTGATGCCGAGGGAATTAGATTAGGAAATGAGACACTTGAAGTAGTAAATGAGTTTTGCTATTTGGGGAGCAAAATAACTGATGATGGTCGAAGTAGAGAGGATATAAAATGTAGACTGCCAATGGCAAGTACAGCGTTTATAAAGAAGAGAAGTTTGTTAACATCAAGTATAGATTTAAGTGTCAGGAACTCTTTCCTGAAAGTATTTGTATAGAGTGTAGCCATGTATGGAACTGAAACGTGGATGATAACTAGTTTGGACAAGAAGAGAATAGAAGCTTTCGAAATGTGGTGCTAGAGAAGAATGCTGAAGATTAGATGGGTAGATCACGTAACTAATGAGGAGGTATTGAATAGGATTGGGGAGAAGAGAAGTTTGTGGCACAACTTGACTAGAAGAAGAGATCGGTTGGTAGGACATGTTCTGAGGCATCAAGGGATCACCAATGTAGTATTGGAGGGCAGCGTGGAGGGTAAAAATCGTAGAGGGAGACCAAGAAATGAATACACAAAGCAGATTCAGAAGGATGTAGGTTGCAGTAGGTACTGGGAGATGAAGAAGCTTGCACAGGATAGAGTAGCATGGAGAGCTGCATCAAACCAGTCTCAGGACTGAAGACCACAACAACAACAACACAGTCATGCCTGAGACAGGATTCGAAACTGCAACCTTAGTGGCTGCGTGGTTCCTGACTGATGCGCCTAGAACTGCTTGGTCACACCAGCCAGCAGTACCAGAAGGAATAGAAATTATAGATAAGTACCTGAAAACATATAGTCACCTTCCTGATGAACAGATTAAGGAAATATGCACTCTAATAAAGCTCATAACACAACAAAATTACTTCAAATTCAGTAATGAATTTTATTTAGAAGAAGGTGGATTACCAATTGGGTCCCCAGTTTCAGAAGCCTTAGCAGATATTTTTGTAAACCACATTTAACAGATCATTTTCACAAAAATATTAGCAAAAGAATACAACATATTATATTGGTTCAGATACAAGGATGACATCCTTTGCTTAACAGATGTACCACAAAGAAAAATTGAAAAACTACATACTGACATCAGCAAGATCCATAAAAATATAAAATTCACAATTGAAAGAGAACAGAACAACCAAATTAACTTCCTGGATATAACAATAAAAAAACAGAACCATAAGTATATGTTTGAAATTTACCATAAACCCACAGCAACAGACAATATGATTCCTCAATCCTCTAACCACCTGCACACACAAAAGCAAACAGCACTTCAACACATGCTCCATAGACTCAACACAGTACCATTTGCCAAAGAAGGCTACCAAAAAGAATTGGACATAATGATGCAGGAGGAACAATATAATGGTTACAACAGTAACACACTAGCAAAGCTTAACAACAAAATTAAAAAAATAAAAGCAGAAAGCTCCAAACCACAGACAACAACACAATAGAACCAAACGCAAACATGCAGTTCCATAACAACAGCACAGGATAATCAGAAAAAGGTGAAAGAAAACAATAGATGGTACACAATGACATACAAACACAAACTCACCCATCAAATCACCAACATTTTCAAGAGACAAGGAATAAACGTAGCAGACACAACAGACAGTTCAATGCAAAAATACACCCCAAAACTGACAAATAACAGAGACATACCAGAAAGCAGTTACATATCAGCTACAGTGTAACACTTGTGAAGGCAGTTACATAGAGCAAACAGGGAGAACATTTGATGTAAAATACAAAAAAGACATGAGAGTTTGGAAGTATGGGACAAACCACATCACATTTGCAGAATGCCTAAGAGAAAATGACCACAAACCAACCACTAGAGACAATGACATAAAATAATTAGAATTGACATTAAAACAACACCTCCTAATAATGCAAGAAAATTACCACATACAGAAAACCAAAGCAGAAGGGAAAATCCTGTTGAATGACCAAGTACACATGCCAAGCAATTCATTATTTAAAATAATAGAATAACATCTGCAAAAAGGATTAATAAAATAACACAGTCCAATATAATAATAGAATCCAAATCCCTACACCCATTCATCCATGAAACCCACCACAGAATATTGAAAGGAAAAGTCAAATCAGCTGTCGCTGTTACCAAAGTTTTCAACCACTCACTAATAGCTTGTTCTCCCGCCTCCACTGTCGTTCCCCCCCCCCCCCCCCCCCAACCCAAATTAAAACTCGTCAGCTCTATCGCCCTCCCTCCCTCTCTCTCAATCATACGCACACACAGTATAAACATCAAAAATAGAAGTTAGTCTCGAACATATACTTCGCTACATTTGCAACAAATAGGTAAACTTCGCAAAGAAGATGAAACAAACAATGTATGTTGAGAAAAACAGTGTACGACGACATAGTTGTATCGAGTGACAAAAGAACAATAGTCGACCACAAAACGGTGAGAAATATGGTGAATGGTGTATGGAAGGTGAGAACACAAAGATGTGATTATATGGCAGTGATAAAAGTGGTAGTGTGACCTCCACACCAGATGTGAGGATAAATAAATTGGCAAATCATAAGTAATTCATTTTTTTTCAAAGGGAACTGTTTAATAATCTAAAACTAACAAAATTGTATCATTATATATCCCACTGATGATGCCTTAGAACAGGAGAAGGTGAAACACATATGGGATAAATAAAGTAAGTAGCAGAAAGAAAAGGAAGCTTCATTTACAAAACAAAAATATATACCCTGGAATGGGGAATGTATTAAGCACTATCTTTTACATCCCTTCCACAGTAGTATTCCACTGACCACTGAACGTAGAGAATATCACTACTACACAACCCCTGCTCGCTGCCCTTTACCTCGGGGCTCATGCCCCTGTAACAGACATAGATGCAAGACTTGTCCCATGCATCCTCCCTCCACCACCTACTCCAGTCCACTCACAATTGTCGCTTGTCCAATCAAAGACAATGCTACCTGTGAAACCAGTCATGTGATCTACGAGCTAAGCTGCAACCACTGAGCTGTATTTTATGTCGACATAGCAACTGATAAAATGTATGTTCACATGAATGACAACCAAAAGCCTGTGATGAAGAAACAGTTGGGCCAATCAATTGCTGAGCATGCTGCGCAGCATGACATTTGTCATTTCAGTGACTGCTTGACAACCTATGCCTTCTGGATTCTTCCCACCAACACCAACTTTTCTGAATTGCACTAGTGGGAACTCTACCTACAGTATAGCCTGCATTTAAGTAACCCTCAACCTTCATTAGTCACTGTCTACCACCAAACTATACCATTCCTTGTTCCCATTCCAGCACTCAATTCCAGTAATGCACCCACAGTTTTTATAGCTACCTCCTTTTCTGATGGCCCTCCCACCCCCCTGCCGACATGTGTCTAATCTCCCGACTCCAACTAGCTGCCGTACCCTCTCCCCACTTTGTCCCTGTAACCGTCCACAAGCAGCACACAACTGTCCCCCTACCCTGCTATCTCTCCCTGCCACATCTTCCTCCTTCCCCACCACCTGTTTGCTTCTCCCACCATGTGCTGCTGCTTGCAGTCTGGCCTTGGGTGCCAGAGCTTGCGTGCTTTTGTGTTTGTTTTCCTTGCTCTGATGAAGATTTGTTATGATTATTAATATGCAGCCAATATGCAAGGTATCAACATTCTATTAAGGAATGGGATTATCATTGTCTACCTTCAAAGAAAAGCTCTACAGTTGGGTGCATTTCCTTGAAGAAGCTTCTGGCTTTGAAACGTTTAAAACACTGTGGGCTCAATCTTATTTCTGTTATTTGTCTCTGAAAATTATGCTAATAATCAAGAACATATATTTAAGATTATTTCTATTTCCTTTCATCTGTGATCAGATTCTACATATTTCCAAAAATTTACTTCTTTTCAGTTTTAATATCTATTGAGCAATAGTGACTGTTTACTAGCACTGAAGTTAACTAAAACAAAACAATAGTTGTTAGCAACACTATCCCACAAGAATTTTTGTGCATGGTCTTTCAAACAGTGCTGAAGATGAGTTCCCACTGTTGTATTTGTAGTCCTCTACTAATTCATGTTTCAGGTTCAGAACCCACTGAATTATTGAGATGTTCATCATCATGATGATGGTTCAAGTAAGGTTAAACACTGTAATGGATAGAATGGGAACTTCATTGCAGAAGACAATAGAAAATATACCATAGGTGTTATGTCACATCAATAGTTGTGATTCAAGCCGTTCAGAAGCTGTACAGTTTCAGAGGATCAGCACCTGAAATTGCTGTTGATAGTTCCATCCTTAAAATGGATAGCCAGAAGTTTCTTTTATAAGTTCAAAATTATGACCTCATCGATCTTTAATCATGTCTTTAAGATCCTATTGGGGATGACCAGATCTTACAGTTTCTAATGATGTATGCAGACAGGTACTTAGTATGGACATCTGTGGAGCACAATACTTATTATCTCTTCAGAAAGTAAATGTGCACACAATACAGATGAAGTGATCAAAAGTTGCTTCACATACAGTTAAGTAAAACACGGCAAAGAATGGTTGTTGTAAACACAAATATTATTAAACAAAACTGAAACACACACATAATGATATTTATTGCTCGTAATTGTAAAATAAGTTCTCTCAGCCTGACTTGGAGAGGCAACACAAATAGTTCCCAAGAGTGGTCTAGAATGCACCCTAGCTAAACTGAAGCCATACCTGAAGAAGATTAACAGCAGAATCAAGAGAGTGGAGTGAATGTAGGCCGTAAACAGATTTGTTCTATGGTATTAATGAACTGTGTTAATGAACTGTGTTAATTTATTATTGTTTACAAAACCTGTGAGCCAGAAGGCTAATTTTTATTGGCTGTGGATATTGTCATTATATTTTGTTTGTAGCAGTATGTTACTTCGCATGAGAAGCGTCTATTCAAAAGTTCAATTCTAATTTATGCCTATGCGTTGGAAATCAAGGGCTTATTATTATTATTATTATTATGGGATCCATCATGCGTATTAAAATGTAGTTACTGAAAAATCTGTAATTTTCAATTCAGGACTCTTGCTCATTAGTACTGGTGTCAATAGAAATTAGAAAAATCAGATGATCAAAAGTGTATCAACAGATCCTGGAAATTCACAGCAATATGTCCATAACTGGCACTACAAATCTGGATAAAGTTAAACTAACAACTATCAATATCTGTTAATGCATATAACAAAGAAAGTTGCTGTGACTTAACAAACGAGAAAGTGCTGGTAGGTAGACACAATAAAAAATACACAAACACACACACAAATTTCAAACTTCCGCAACCCAAAGTTGAAGCAACCTTGGGTTGTGAAAGCTTGAAATTTGTGTGTGTATTTGTGTATTATTTATTGTGCCTGTCTACCAGTGCTTTATCATTTGGTGAGTCACTGCATCTTTGTTTTTTATGTATATTTTTACCATGTGGAATGTTTCCCTCTATTATATTCAATATCTGTTAAGATAGTTAAGTTTACTGAAAAGAGGAAAAATAGCCCTTTAATTTGAAAGTGATCTTTCCTTCAAAATATACCTATTAACTCGTAAGACTTTGCATAATGTATGAACTTCATCAGCAGAATTTTGAAAATAAAGTTACCAAAAGGCTTATGTGGATCTTAATAAACGATACGGGAGTGGTGCCACCACTCCACACTTCTCTCCAGTGCTAAACTAGTGATCCATTAACATCTTAGAACGCATCCTGTGTACTAATCCTTTCTTTTAGTCAGCTTGTGTAGGAAATTTCTTTTCTCTCCAAGTCCATTTACCCATCTTATGTTCAGCATACATCTGTAGCACCACATTTCAGAAACTTCTATTCTCATCCTCTCTAAGCTGTTTGATATCCATGTTTCACTTTGTATATGACAACAATCAATACAAATGTTTCCAGAAAAATCTTTGTAACACCTAAATCTATAAACATGTTGTGAATATTGCAGTTCCATGTTGTGAATATTGCAGTTCTCTTTATTTCTGTGTCTAAGAAAATTAGAGAGAAATTTCCCCTCTCTTTTTTTTTCGGGCATGTTCATAGCTGTGTTTTCACACAAACCTGTTTCAGCATTTTCTGTACTATCTGAAGATAGCAAAAAAAAAAAAAAACGTGCTGAAAAATGTCTCACTGAAAACAAAGCTACAAAGCTGTCTTGCATAAGGTGCAGTTACTCTACAACCTAAGTTTATATTCAATGCTCCAAAATTTCTCTTCTTCAGACACACTTTCCTTTCCATTGTCTGCCTAGATTTTATATCATCTCTACATTGAACATCATTAGTGATTTTGCTGCCAAAATAGCAAAAATCATCACCTTTAAGTGTCTCATTCATTAATCTAATTCCCTCACATCACCTGATTAAATTTGACTACATTCCATTATCTTCTTTTGCTTTTGTTTATGTTCATATCATATCTTCCTTTCAAGAACTGTCCATTCCGTTCAACTGCTCTTGCAGATCCTTTGCTGTCTCTGACAGAATTACAATGTTGTCAGCAAACCTCAAAGTTTTTATTTCTTCTCCATGTGTTTTAATTCCTATTCTGAACTTTTCTTTTGTTTCCTTTACTGGTCGCCCAATATACAGTTTGAATAACATCACGGATAGGCTACAACCCTGTGTCACTTGCTCCCCAACCACTGCTTCCCTTTCATGCCCCTCAACTGTTATAGCTGCCATCTGGTTCTGTAAAAAATTTTAAATAGTGTTTCACTCCCTGTATTTGATCCCTGCTTCATAATTTGAAGGAGAGTATTCCAGTCAACATTGTCAAAAGCTTTCTCTAAGTCTACAAATGGTAGAAACATAAGTTTGCCTTTCCTTAATGCAACTTCTAAGATAAGTTGTAGGGTCAGTATTGTCACATGTGGTCCTACATTTCTCCAGAATCCAAAGTTATCTTCTATGAAGTCAGTTTCTGCTGGTTTTTTTTGTTCCTTTTATATAGAATTTGTGTTTGTATTCTGCAACGACAAATTCCTAAACTGACAGTTTGGGAATATTCACACCTCTCAGCACCTTATTTCTTTGGAACTGAAATCAATACATTTTTAGTGAAATTTGTGGATATTTCACCTGTTTCGTACATCTAGCACAGCAAATGGAATAATTTCGTCATTGCTGTCTCTCCCAATGCTATCGGTAGTTTTGACAGAATGTTGTCTACCCCTGGGTACTTGTTTCCTTGTTTTAGTGTGAGTCTTCAGTGCTCTGTCAAATGCTTATCACAGTATATCTCCCTTGTTATCTTCATCTGTCTCTTCTACCATTTGTATGATGTTGCCCTCAGTTATATCTCCCTTGTATAGATCCCCTATACACCGATGAGCCAAAACATTATGACCACTGCCCACTGTGATGTCGGATGCCACCTGATAGCGTTACAGGCATATGACACTCTAAAAACAGTAAGTAAGTGGGAAGCAGATGCATATGGGGATCACCCTAATGGAGATACAGGCTGCAAACGGCAAAATTCATTGAAATAAATGACTTTCACAGGTGGCAGTATTGAAGGTGTATTACGTTAGTTGGGCTGCTATTTCTAAGTTAATTATTAATTTTGGCATTTGAATGTTCAGTACACAGAAGATACAATAAGAGTAGTTTAAACACTAACTTTTTCTTTCAGTACATGCCTCAAGTTAACCATGTGACATGTCTCATTACAGCATTAGCTCTCAAGCACAGAGCGCGGTCTGGCCACTACTTGGACAGTGCTGGTAGACTCCCTGCAACAGGAGGCTGAGAAAATCAGAGCTGAGCACCCCAAGGAAAGAGAGCTGATCTGGGAGAGAACTGTACATATCAAACTCATGTAGGAGCAGCTAACACAGATGGTGAGTAGCTGCAGCAATCTCTGTTATGCACTATGTACTGTGCCATTAAACTTTAGTTACACAAGAATTGTCAGTCCACCTGTATCTCTGCACAGATAAACCAAAACGTAATTATCACTGTTGAGGATGAGACTGAATGTCACCTGGTGGTGTTGCTGGCACATAATACAGCGACGGAAGTATACAAGGAGGGCAGAGATGAATGGGGACTCATTCTGGCAGTGATAGGGGTCGCTAATGAGGGAAATTGTCTGGGGAAAATGACTTTGAAAGAAAGCAGTTTATTATGGCCGGCCCTTGCGACAAATTCTCAGAAACACTGAAGTTCGTGTGCTGTATGTGTGCTGCTGTTGTGAGTGACTGTAGAAAGTGATCAAAGGACTGTGTGACCTTGAGTACGTGGTGAAGTGTTGCATGTCTTTGCATCTTCAGAAAATGTGGAGGTCAGATACTTTCTGACTGTGTAGAGAAGAAGAGGTGGCAGGGCATACCAGATATGATGACAGATTATAGCATCGCCACAAAGACAAGTTTTTCAGAGCACTCAGTTTGGTGTAGATTGTCAGGAGAGGCAATTTGTAGCAGACCAGCTCTAAAAGCTACTGTGTCAAACCGATGACATTTGGATTATGACATGCAGTGGGTATGAGATCATAGAGATGAGACTGTGAAATCATGTGAACTTGTTACACAAACTGACAACATTGTTACTTATTACACTGGATCAATATCTGTGTGCAGGTATGTGATCATTACAGTTAGATGGTGCTTACAATAAAGAAAAATAGTGGCAGTGAGATTATGGTATGAGAAATGTTCACCAGCAGAATATTTGCGTGCATTGAGAGACCAGACTTCTGCTGCAGTTAGCAATTGTGAATCGAGATAATGAACTGACACTGAGATGAATGCCAAAAAATTTGCTGATGTAAAAATGAGTGCCACAAGTGAGAGAGGAGCTTTCTGCTGCTTCCTTAAAAAATAATTCACATTGGGTTATGGATAAAATGGGATGATTGTGGCTTGGTAGTAATTATACCAACAAAGTGATAATAGTGTGAGATGAGAATTCTGCAGGTTCTTTCAGATATAATTGACATAGGGTTATGGAAGAACTGCAATGATTGTTGCTTTGTGTAAACTATAAGGACAAAGTGACAGTACTGAGAAGGGGAGCTCTCTGTAGCTTCTTTCAGAAATAATTCTCATAGAGTTATGGATGAAATGAAATCATTGTGGCTTGTAGTAACCATACCGACAAAGTGATGTATTGCGAGAGGAGCTTACTGCAGCTTTTTCCAGAAATAGTTCACATACTTTCATGGATGACATTCAATGATTGTTGCTTTGTGTAAACTATATGAACAAAGTGACATTACTGAGAGAGGAGCTTTCTGTGGCTTCTTTCAGAAATAAATCACATAGTGTTCTGGATGAAATGCAATGACTGTCATTTTGCATTAACTATACCCACAAAGTGATAGTATTGTGAGGGGAGCTTTCTGCAGCTACTTTAAGAAATAAATCAGAAAGGGGTACGGATGAAATGTGATGATTGTCGCTTTGTAGTAACTATAACAGCAAAAAGATTGTAGTGCGAGATGAGCTTTCTGTAGCTTCTTTCAGAAATAATTCACATAGGTTTATGGATGAAATGCGATGATGTGGCTTTGTAGTAACTATACCAACAAAGTGGCAGTATTGTGAGGGGAGGAGCTCCCTGCAGCTCGTTTCAGAAATGATTCACATACCATTATGAATGAAATGCGTAGATTGTGGCTTTTTAGTAATTAACCAACAAAGTGAAACTTCCTGGCAGACTGCAACTGTGTGCCCAACCTAGACTCGAACTCGAGAACTTTGCCTTCGCGGGCAAGTGCTCTACCATCTGAGCTATTGAAGCATGACTCACACCCAGTCCTCACAGCTTTACTTCTGCCAGTATCTCATCTCTTATCTTCCAAACATTACAGAAGCTCTCCTGTGAACCTTGCAGAACTAGCACTCCTGAAAGAAAGGATACTGTGGAGACATGGCTTAGCCATAGCCTGGGGGATGTTTCCAGAACAGTTTTAATCTGCCAAAAAGTTTCACATGAGTGCACACTCCACTGCAGAGTGAAAATCTCATTCTGGAAACATCCTCCAGTCTGTGGCTAAGCCATGTCTCCGCAACATCCTTTCTTTCAGGAGTGCTAATTCTGCAAGGTTCGCAGGAGAACATCTGTAAAGTTTGGAAGGTAGGAGCCGAGATACTGGCAGAAGTAAAGCTGTGAGGATCGGGCGTAAGTCATGCTTTGGTAGCTCAGATGGTAGAGCACTTGCCCGCAAAAGGCAAAGTTCCCGAGTTCGAGTCTCGGTAGGGCACACAGTTTTAATCTGCCAGGAAGTTTCATATCAATGCACACTCCACTGCAGAGTGAAAATCTCATTCAGGAAACCAAAAAAGTGATTGTATTGTGAGGGGTTTTGTGCAGCTTCTTTCCCATCAAGCACTTAGGATTATGGATGAAATGGGATGACTGTTGCTTTGTAGTAACCATTCCAACACAGTGTAATAGAGTGAGAGGAGTTTGCTGGAGCTTCTCTCGGAAATAATTCACATAGGGTTTTGGATGAAGTGTGATGATTGTGGCTTTGTAGTAACTATACCAACATGATGATAGTATTGTGAGGGGAGTTTTCTGAAGCTCCTTCCAGAAATAATTCATATAGGACTATGAATGAAATGCAATGATTGTGGCTTTCTAGTAACTGTACCAAACCTCATAGTATTGGTCGGGAAGCTTTTTGCAGTTTCTTTTGAAAATAATTCACATAGGACTAAGAATGAGATGAGATGATTGTGGCTCATTAGTAATTATACTGGCAAAGTGATAGTATTGTGAGGGGAGCTTTCTGCAGCTTCTTTCAGGAATAAATCACATAGGGTTATGGATGAAATGCTATGATTATGGCTTTGTAATAGTTATACCAACAGATTGATAGTTGAGTGAGAGGAGCTTGCTGCGCCTTCTTTCAGAAATAATATCCATAGGGTTATGGATTAAATGCAATGGTTGCATGTCTTCAGTAACTATAACAACAAAGTGATAGTATTTTGAGGGAATCTTTCTGCAGCTTCTTTAAGAAATTAATCTCATAGTGTTATGGGTGAGATGCCCTGTATGTGGTTTTGTTGTAGCTATAGCAACAAAATGATTCTACAGTGAGAGTACCTTTGTGCAGCTTCTTTCAGAAATAATTCACATGACGTTACAAATTAATTGCAATGATTGTTGCTTTGTAGTAGCTATACGAACAGATTGGTTGTTAAGGAAGAGGATCTTACTGCAGATTCTTTCAGAAATAATTCACATAGTGTTATGAATTAAATGTGATGATTCTGGCTTTATGGTAACTACACCAAGAAAGTGATTGTAGTGTGAGAGGAGCTTTCTGCAGCTTCATCCAGAAATAATTCACATAGTGTTATGGCTGAAATGCGAGGATTGTGGCTTTGTAGTAACTATCCGTGAAAATGATTGTAGTGAGAGAGGAGCTTTCTGGAGATTCTTCCAGAAATAATTATCATAGTGTTAAAGATGAAATGCGATGATTGTGACTTTTTTGTAACTATACCAACAAAGGGATAGTAATTTGAGAGGAGCTTTTGTCAGCTTCTTTCAGAAATAATCTTCATAGGGTTATCGATAAAATGCAATGCTTGTTGCTAGTTGTGGACCTTTCCTACAAGAGAGTGCAAGAATTCAAATACCTAGGGGCACTTTCCACTGTGAACTCATCATGTGAAGCAGAGATCAATGCCAGAATACAAGCAGTAAACCGATCTTTCCACAGCCTAGCACAACTGCTTTGGTAGAAATATCTCTCCAGACAGCTCAAGATTCAACTGTACAAAACCTATATCCAGCCTCTCGTTCTATATGGCTGTGAGACATGGAGTATCCGGAAACAGGTCTTCCATAAGCTCCTTGTTTTTGAGAGGAAAGTGCTTTGGAAGATTTTTGGTACAGTTCTGGATGCAGATACTGGGGAATGGAGGATCAGATACAATGAAGAGCTTGACGAACTATACCAGCGGCCCAACATAGCAGGTACTCTCAAAGCCAAACAAATGCAGTGGGCCAACATTGTAGCTTGGATGAAGGATCACAGATGGCCTCGGAAGCTCTTGGATTTCACACCTACAGGAAAGAGACTGCCAGGGAGACCCAAGAACCATTGGAGGGGTGGACCCCATGAAGATTTAATCCAAGTGTCAGAAGATGTAGACGAATGGCAGATAGCAGCATTGGACAGAATACAGTGGAGAAGGAAACTTGTAGATGTGTGTGGTCTACTGGGCCTGAGCACGTAGTAGCAGTAGTAGTAGTAGTAGTAGTAGTATTACTTTGTGTAAAATTTCAAACAAAGTGACAGTACTGAGAGAGGTGCTTTTGCAGCTTCCTTTAGAAATAGATCACAACTGTACCAACAATGTGATAGTAATGTGAGAGAATCTTTCTGCAGCTTCTTTCAGAAATAATTTCCACAGGGATATAGATGAAATGCGATGAATGTGGCTTTGTAGAAACTGTACTAACAAAGTGACAGTACTGTGAGCAGAGCTACAAGCAATTCATTTCAGCAATAATTAAATTATGGTAGTGGATGAAATCAGAAGATTCTGGCCTTGTTGTAACTATACCATGAAAGTTATAGCAGGGTGGTAGGAGCTCCCTGCAGTTCATTTCAGAAATAATACTTGTAGGGTAATGGATGAAATGTAATGATTCTGCCTTTGTAGTAACTGTACGATCAAAGAGTAGTAGTGTGAGTGGAGCTTTCTGCAGCTCCTCTCAGATATATTTCAGGTAGTGTAATGGATAATATGCAATGATTCTGGCTTTTTTGTAATCATACCAACAATGTGAAGCTGCTGTGTTATGAGCATTCCGCTGACTCTCTTGAAAAAAAAATTCACATACGGAAATGCATGAAATGCAATGATTCTGGCTCTGTAGTAATCATACCAACAAAGTGATGCAAATGTGGGAGCAGCTTTCTGTAGCTTCTCTCAGAAATAATTCTCACAGTGTAATGGGGGGAATGCGATGATTCTAGCTTTGTAGTAATCATACCAACAAAGTGACCAAAGAGTAGGAGCAGCTTTTTCAGGGTCTATTAGAAATAGTTCATGGTGTGTAACAGATGAAGTTCGATGTTTCTGGCTTTATGGTAATCATATCAACAAAATGCCGCAAATGTTGGAGGTGGTCTCTGTAGCTACTTTCAGAAATAATTTGCACAGTGTAATTGATGAAATGTGATGATTCTGGCTTTGTAGTAATCATATGAACAAAGTGATGCAAATGTAGGAGGAGCTTTCTGCAGCTTCTTTCAGCAATAATTCGCATGGTGTATTTGATGAAATGTGATGATTCTGGCTTTGTAGTGTGACGCAAGTGTGGGAGGAGCTCTTTGTAGCATCATTTAGAAATAATTCTCATAGGGTAATAGATGAAATGAAATGATTCTGGCATTGTTGTAATCATAGCAACAAGGACACAATTGCAGCAGTACCTTTCTGCAGCTCCTTTCAGAAATAATTCACATAGGGTAAACAAAGAAATGCGATGATTCTCACTTTGTTGTAATCATACCAACAAAACAACGCAAATGTGAGAGGCGTTTTCTGCAGCTCCTTCTGGAAAAAATTCAAATAGGGTGACAGATGAAATGTGATGATTCAGGATTTGTATTAATCATTCCAACAGAGTGACACCGTTGTGGGTCGAACATTTTGCAGCTTTTTTCAGAAGTAATCACATAGGGTAATAGATAAAAAGGATGATTCTGGATTTGTAGTAATGACACCAACAAAGTAAGGCAAATGTGGGTGGAGCTTTCTGTAGCTTCTTTTGGAGAAAATTCACGTAGTGTAATAAATGAAATGTTTTGATTCTGGTTTTGGAGTAATCATACGAAGAATGTGACGCTGCAGTGGGAGGTTCTTTTGACACTGTCTGTGAGAAGTAATTCACATAGTCTTATGGATGACAAGAGATGATTCTTGCATAGTAGTAATAATACGAAGAAAGAGATCCTGATGCGGAAGTACCTTCCTGCAGCTTCTTTCAGAAATAATTTACGTAGTGTAATGGATGAAATGTGATGATTCTGGCATTCTTGTAACCTCACCAACAAAGAGACACGTATGAGGGGGAAGCTTTCTGCAGCATCTCTCAGAAATACTTCACATAGGGTAATAAATGAAATGCGATGATTCTGTCTTTGTAGTTGTCATACCAACAAACAGACGAAATGAGGGTCTAGCTTTCTGCAGCGTCTCTCATAAATACTTCACATAGGGTTATGCTTGTAATGCGATGATTCTGGCTTTGTAGTAACTATACCAACAAAGAGACGCACATGAGTGAGGAGCTTTCTGTAGCTTCTGTCAGAAGTGCTTCACTTAGGGTAATGGATGAAATGCGATGATTCTGGCTTTGTAGTAACCATACCAACAACGAGACGCTAAATGAGGGAGGAGCTTTCTGGAGCTTCTCTGGAAATACGTCACATAGTGTAATGGATGAAATGCAATGATTCTGGCTGTGTAGTAATCATACCAACAAAGAGATGCAAATGAGGTAGGAGCTTTCTGCAGCTTCTCCCAGAAATGCTTCACATAGGGTAATGGATGAAATGCTACGATTCTGGCTTTGTAGTAACCATACCAACAAACAAATGTAAATAAGGGATGAGCTTTCTGCAGCTTCTCTCAGAAATGCTTCATGTTGGGAAAAGGATGAAATGCAATGATTGTAGCTTTGTAGTAACCATACTAACAATGAGACACAAATGGGGGAGGAGCTTTCTGCTGCTTCTTTCTTAAATACTTCACATAGGGTAAATGATTAAGTGCGATGATTCTGTCTGTGAGTAAACATACCAACAAAGACACGCTAATAAGGGAGGAGCTTTCTGCAGCTTATCTCAGAAATAATTCACATTGGGTAAAGGATGAAGTGCAATTATTGAGTCTGTGTAGTAATCATTTCAACAAAGAGATGCAAATGAGATAGGAGCTTTCTGCATCTTCTCTCAGAAATACTTCACATAGGGTAAAGAATGAAATGTGATAATTCTGGCTCTGCTTTAACAATGCCAATTAAGAGTAATACTGTGAGAGGAGCTATCTGCGTCTGTTGTCAGAAATAATTTAGATAGTGTATTGGGTGTAATATGATTATTCTGGGTTTATAGTAACTATGCCAACAAACTGATAGCAGCGTGAATGGTGCCATTGGCAGCTCCTTTCAGAAATAAGCCTCGTAGGCTTATGAATGCACTGTGATGATTGTTGCTTTGTAGTAACTATACAATCAGTGTGATAGTATTCTGAGAGGTGCTATCTGCAGCTCTTTCCAGAAATAATTTACACATGGTAATGCATGAAGGGCTTTAATTCTGTCTTTGTTAGATCTACATCAACAAGCTGACAGTAGTATGAGAGGAGCTATCTGCAGCTTCTTTCATAAATAATTCACATAGGGTAATAGATGGAGTGCAATGATTGCGCATATGTGGTTACTATACCCACATAGTGATAGTGTGAGAGGAGCTTTCTGCAGCTCCTTTCATAAAAGAATTCGAATAGGGTAATGGATGAAATGCAATGATTCTCACTTCGTAGCAACTATACCAACAAAGTGATAGTAGTGTCAAAAGAGCTTTATGCAGCTTCTTTAAGAAATAATTCTCATAAGGTTATGGATGGAATACAATTATTCTGGCTTTGTTGTAACTTTACCAAGATAGTGATAGGAATGTGAGAGGAGTGTTCTTCAGTTCTTTTAGAAATAATGCACATAGGGTAACGGAAGAAATACGAAGATTCTGGCTTTGTTAGAACTATACCAACAAAATGGCAGTACAGTGGGAGGAGCTTTCTGGAGCCTTTTCCAGAAATATTTCTCATAAGTTAATGGGTGAAATGCAATGATTTTGGCTTTGTCATAACTATACTAACAAAATTATAGTAGTGTGCTAGGAGCTTTTTCCAGCTCCTTTCGGAAGTAATTCACATAGGGTAATGGATGAAATGTGATGGTTTGCAAATGTACTGGACTTGTTCACTACCTATTATTCATGTGGCTTATCTGCTAATTGGGTTGATAGTGAACGGTTGCATTTGCACCCCTATTACTGAGTCATATATTGGCTAGCTTTTTAACAGCAATGAAGTGAACTATACATGTTCAGATTGTAACTTATTTATTTAAAAGAAACACTTTAACTCTTGGTCATGCATTTTTAAGTTCACAAATAAATTTGATTTTTTAAAATAATAATCGGTGCAATTCATACACTGTTTGTCCCGCACCTACACACTTTCACATTGTTCCTTCACATACCATGGGCTCCACGCTTACACTTGTGGTACTTTGTTCGTTGTCCATTGAGGTGGCAAGCTGGGAGCAGAAGGACCCAATCTTCCCACTCATATCCACTGTCCTGAGTCAAGTCACATGACACCACATTAGTCAAAATCCCTAAACATGGCCACAATTCGGTTACAATATTTTATAATATTTAAATACTTAAATCTAAATTCATTATATAATTTTACATATTTATCACCACACTTTTATAATTTGTTTCAATTAATAGGAAACCAAAACACTAAGCAACGGAAATACAATTCCCATCAAAACACAAAACAAGTATTTTCCGGTCTATTTTGTCCAGCATGTTATCTCTACATCTGTTCTTTAAATTTAAATTATGAACTACTTGAAAGGGCTCCATATTATCCCCTGTTACCATACATACCCCCACTTCATGGAGACATTACCTTAGTAATGACAACATGAAGTTGCACCAAACAGAGCCAACCCATATTACTTCATTTTTAAACATTTCAATAATAACTATAAAGCCACCAAATCATATATAACATTGTTATAGTGTTAGTTAATTAGTGTAAGTACTGTTATGAGAAAACATACACACATTATCCAACAATGTATCCAACTCAATTATACAATTAGGTAGTCTCCTATTGAGTCCAATTGGGCTGGTTTCTGTAAGTTGCATGAGGTTGTTGTATCCAGATCCTTGTGTTCACTGGTTTATGCTTAGGAATGCAGGCTTTCCAAACTTGTCAGCCAGCAGTACTGTGCTTCCTCTGTTATCAAGCCATCCTATCAAAATTTAATCAAATCCTCATAAATCTTGCTTAGACATGCAAACCCACGTTTCCCAGGAGGCAGGCTATCCAAACCCTGCCTGGAATATCCTGTGTTCACTGATCAGCTCTTATTGAGGTTTATACATAAAACTTATACAAGCAGCCACTTAGCCATTATTGTTCTTTCCTCCACTTTCCTCATGAACATCGTATAATAAGCTAGTTAATTATTTCCCATATACCTCTACAATTTGCAAATTTAGTGAGTGCCATACATGACTGTCCCCATGCACCAGTGTCAACTCCAGATGCCACAGATACATCAGAAATTTTAATAAAATCTCAACTATTTTTAGACAAACTATGTGCAGATTTCCTCCCTCCTATACTCTCCACACATTTATACAGAAATAGTGACTATATATACAGTAGGTTTCAGTTCCTTTATGACCTTTTCAAAAAGGCTTCCATCACATCCACACCAGTTGCGCAAATCCATTGGACAACAGATTCCCTTACTACAAATACATACAGTATAATGAAGTTTGTTGACCACCAACAATGGCATTGCAATATACACAGTAACATAAATAATACTCTAATTATAAATACACATATACATAGCCCCCAATAATTGTTTTAACTAGACAATAGTAAACATGGGAATCTCACTTCCTTACTCTTTATTCTTTCACCACATATTTTTTCAACTCCATTGCATTTCTCAGTCCAAATGGCTTTTTGGACACTGAATATACTAACCTATATGCCTTAGGGTGTTACAACCCATTATCTCAAAGGGTCCATGGTATAATTCAAATAACTTTTTGATTTTGCCATCAGTGTCACTGGATTTTTTCTTGTTCCTCACTAGCACTTTATCTCCCTCCATGAACTTTGTTGTCTTATATCTTTCTCCATGCCTCCTCTGTTTCTCATATCCTTTCTTTAACATTTCCTGTCTGGCCATCTGCATATTCTCTTGACTTTTCAAGCCTTGTGTTGGAGGAAACTCTGTGTGTTCTGCTATTAGATTGTCTGGCTTGATATTTTTCATGAGATAATAGGGTGAGAAACCTGTAGCAAAACTCTCCACTGTGTTCATAAGATCCTCAAACACAGTTATATATTCTGCCCAAGTACTATGATTTTTACTGCAATAAGTCCTACATAGCCTACCCAGCTCCCTTATATACCTCTCAGCCAGGTTAACCACAGGGTGATACACTGAAATCCTTATATGCTTGATCCGAGATCTTTGCATAAACTTCCCCCACACACTAGCTCCAAATTGTGCTCCATTATCAGACAGAATATTCTCTGGTTTTATAACATTCACAAAGTAATCTTTTCCCCCTGCGGGTCCAGAGGTAAGAATAGGCCCGAGGTATACTTGCCTCTCGTAAGAGGTGACTAAAAGGAGTCCTACCCCCTCAAGCGGGTAGTTTGCGCCTGTGTCCAGGGACGGATGGTTTAACGACTTACATTTGTAGTCTTCTTGGTTTTATGCTTATTCTGGTATCTTCCTTCCTTTGTATGTTCCCTTTTTTTCTTCTTCTTCTCCCTCTTACTGTCTTCCTTACTTTTTACCTTGCCTCCTTCCCCTTGCCTCCTTTTATTTGAATTCTTGCCCACCTTATGGTCTCCACCTTGGCGTTTGAGACAGTCTATCCTTTCTCTCCCTCTCTCCCTTTTTTCCTATTCTTCTTTCCTCTCTGTGCATGCCTGAGGGCTGGACCCATGCATTCGCATGCATATCCGGTGATGGGGTTACCAGCCCTAGGTAGACAAGTAAGGCACGCACGTACCCCCTGGTAAAGGCCAGGACCCGGGGAGGGGTGATTGCCTGAGCTGACACCTTCCGACCATGACGACTGGTCCACTTCTCGGGAGGTGTGACCTGAGGTGTAAACATTCACCTAAGGTAAGAGCACCCTCTGAGAGGGTCCCCACAAGGAAGGAGTGCACCATCAGAGACGCTGACAATCATGGGGGATTCATCCGCAGTAGATTTCTCTCCTCCTCCTCCTCCTTCTTCTTCTCTCTTGACTTCTGCCCAAAAACGGAAGCATGACCAGTCACCAGTGACAAAAGTATTACCACCTGCCTCGAAGTTCCTAGTACTTTCTAGATCTGAGGATGGAAAGGGTTTTTCGTCTGTCAACCATTTCATTATTCAGAAGGGCATAGATGCCATAGCCGGACCTGTCAAGTCTTGTACCAGGATGCATAACAGTACCTTGTTGTTGGAAACTGAGAGTGCTATTGAGCAAGGTGGCGCAGTGGTAGCACACTGGACTCACATTTGGGAGGAAGACGGTTCAATCCCCTGTCTGACCATCCTGATTTATTTTTTCCATGATTTCCCTAAATCTCTCCAGGCAAATGCTGGGATGGTTCCTTTGAAAGGGCAGGGCCAACTTCCTTCCCCATCCTTCCCTAATCCGATGAGACTGATGACCTCGCTGTTTGGTCTCTTCCCCCAAACAATCCCAACAACCCCCACACGACCCCCCTGAGAGCACTTTACAAGCACAAAAACACCTTTGGGCCCCACTCTTGTACACATTCCCCATCCGGGTGGAGGTTTACCGCACTTTGAATTCGTCACATAGTGTTGTATATACTAGATTACTTGATGGATTGACTGACGAGGGGATTCAGTTTTTCCACGCTGAGAAGGGTGTGACAGCTGTCTATAGGGTCATGAAAAAGGTCGAAAATGACCTTATACTGACCCGGACACTTTTTTGACCTTTCATAGTGCTCAGCTGCCATCACGCATCAAAGAGGGCTATGAGGTTATCTCTGTTCGGCCCTATGTCCCAACACCTACACGCTTCTACCAGTCTCAGAGTTTTAATCACACCTGCCATTCTTGTTCAAATGTGGCTAAATGCATCACTTGTGGCAGGGATGCCCATGAGGGTGACTGTCCACCTATATCTCCTCATTGCGTGAACTCTCAGGGTGACCATGCAGTCTCCTCCCGCGACTGTCCCATCTACAAGGATGAATGCTGTATACAGGAAATTTGGGTCAAAGAGAAAGTGTCCACCTCGGCTACTCTCAAGCTATTTGCTAGTAGGAAGCCCACGCTGCTCCCAGTGGGGAAATACAGTACTGTCCTCAACTCTCCTCAGACTACCAGGTAGGTGTTGATGCAGACATGCGATCTGACCTTTAGCCCTATGGTCGTCCATTCGGCCAGTGTTAAGATCACCCAGTGAGCGTCTCCTCTTCCTCCCATCACCCCTAAGACACAAGCACCTTCATCAACTTCTGCCAAGACTAAGACCCAGAAGTTACAGGCACGGGCCTTCAAGAAGTAACTGTCCCATGCAGACTTTCTACGTACCTCAAACTCCCAGCCATCGACCAGTACTTCAACTAAACGACCTTCCAAGAAGGCTCATAGGAAGCAAAGTTCTCCTTCTCTGCCATGGCGCATTTCTTTTCCTGTGCCACCTAGCAGTTGCTGCCCCAGGCCGTCATCCATCTGGCCTGGCCGCACCGCTGGTAGCCAATCATCTGGCCGTTCACCGGCGGAAGAAGCTCCCACTCCTGGCCATCTTAACAAGATAGCCAATGGACCTATTGAAGCAATGGATGATGACTGTCTGCCTATTGATAGTGGCGGCAGTGCTCGCTCGAAGCCAGGCCCTCAGCGGCCTTCCAGGTGACCCCTTCTTGCTTCTCCTTTTTCTTTTTCTTCCCACAATGGCACTTCTTCATTGGAATATTCACGGCATTTGCTCAAACCGAGAGGACTTAAAGTTGCTGCTACACTTGCACTGTCCGCTCGTCGTAGCCCTCCAGAAAATGAAGCTATGCCCATGTGATCAAATTGACTTGGCACACTATTCCTCTGTGTGTTTTGACCTACCACCTGAGGCAAGTAGTCTGGCATATGCAGGGGTTATGTTGCTAGTATGGGATGATATCTTCTACGATCCCATCACTGACGTGCAGGCGGTTGCCGTCCAAATTATTCTCCCCACTTTTAGATTTTTCATCTGTACCATTTACACTCCATCGTTGTCTGCCGTTACTAGGGTAGACATGATGCAAATTATTGCTCAGCTACCTGCACCATTTTTGTTGACTGGAGACTTCAATGCCCACCATCCCCTTTGGGGCTCTCCAGCATCCTACCCGAGAGGCTCCCTGTTCACAGACCCTTTCAACCACCTCAATCTTGTCTACCTCAATTCTGGCTCCCTTACTTTTCTTTCAGACACAACTCACCCCTATTCCCATTTATACCTCTCTATATGTACTACCCAACTTGCAAGCTTGCAAGCCAGTTTGAGTGGTACGCACTTTCTGATATGTATTCGAGCGACCACTTCCCTTGTGTTATCCATCTCCTGCATCATACGCCATCTCCATGCTCAACTAGTTGGCACATCTCCAAAGCAGACTGGGGGCTCTTCTGTCCCGGACGACTTTTCGGGATCAAAACTTCGCAAGCTGCGATAGTCAGGTATCACACCTCATGGAAGTCATTCTCACTGCTGCTGAATATTCTGTCCCTCATACTACCTCTTCTCCACGTTGCGTACTGGTCCCCTGATGGACCGCAGCATGTAGAGACGCTATACATGCTCGTCAACATGCTTTACACAACTTTATACGCAACCATACGATGGCGAATTGTATTAAATATAAACGATTACAAGTGTAGTGTCGTCATGTTATTAAAGAAAGCAAGAAAACCAGCTGGGCTGCTTTCACAAGCTCCTTATACAGTTTTACTCCTTCTGTTGTCTGGGGTAGCCTGTGCCGGCTATGTGGCACTAAGGTCCACTCACCACTTGAATGACGTCCTTGTGGCCCTTGAGGATGTCTCCAATGCCTTCGGACGCTTTTTCGCAGAGATTTTGAGCTCCGCTCATTACCACCCTGCCTTCCTCCCACGAAAGCAGGCAGAGGTGGCTACGTCACCTAGCTTCCGCTCCTCTAATCGTGAAAGTTATAACGCTCTATTCACCATGCAGGAACTCGAAAAAGCACTTGCCCAGTCACGGGCCTCCACTCCAGGGCCTGATTCTATTCATATTCAGATGCTGAAGAACCTTCCTCCTGTGGGTAAAGGTTTTCTTCTTCGAACTTATAATCGCATCTGGATTGAGGGTCATGTTCCCACATGCTTTTGCAAACCTATTGTTGTCCCGATTCCTAAGCCGGGGACAAGCACATGCCTTCCAGCTATAGACCAGTTTCCCTTACCAGCTGTGTCTGTATGGTGATTGAACAAATGGTTAACCTTCGTTATGTTTGGCTGCTCGAATCTCAATGCCTGCTTAGCAATGTACAATGTGGATTTCATAGGCGCCTGCCTCCCTGGTTGCTCCAGAGGCCCAGCGTCCTTTTAGACTTGTCGGAGTACAGGAGGAGCTGCACACCTGCCTTTGTTTTTACCTCCTTATTTTCCAATATTTTACACCAGCATCCCGACCATGTACCAGTATTTATGGATGGCTCTAAACAGGGGAACTGGCTGGCCGCGGTGGTCTCGCGGTTCTAGGCGTGCAGTCCGGAACCGTGTGACTGCTATGGTCGCAGGTTCAAACCCTGCCTCGGGCAGTTAGGTTTAAGTAGTTCTAAGTTCTAGGGGACTGATGACCACAGCAGTTGAGTCCCATAGTGCTCAGAGCCATTTGAAACATTTTGAGCCAAACAGGGGGACTCTGTTGATTGTGCTGTTGTTTTCCCTGATCGAGTCGTCAAGTTATGGCTTTCTGCAGCGTTTACCATCTTTGATGCCGAATTGTTTGCGATATTGCGGGCATTGGAGCAGATGAGATGTGTTCCCAGTATTAAGTTCTTCAACTGTTCTGACTCCCTGAGTGCCCTTCAGACCATTCAACACTTGTACCCAGCGGATATGGATATCCAGAACATCCATGATGCCCTACTCAACCTGCAATGGCAGGGGAAGGTGATTTCTTTCTGCTGGGTGCCGCGGTACGTGGGTATTAGGGGAAACGAACTGGCGGATGTGGCTGCCTAAGATGCATGTTCCCTCCCTCAAGTTGTTGAATGTGCCGTCCCCCTCCATGCTGTTACCTCCCTTTTGCGTTTCCGTGTTATGCGTCAATGGGAAGAGGAGTGGCTGGCAGTTGGTGACAATAAGCTGCCTCTGGTCATGGCCACTACGCGGCCATGGCGTACGTCCTACCAGTGATGCAGGCGGAATGAGGTTCTCCTCACTCGCCTCCGCATTGGGCACAGTCCCTTAACGCATGGTTTTTTACTTCGACGGGAGGACCCCCCAATCTACAGTGTTTGTGGCGTCCAGATTACTGTCCGCCACATTTTACATGACTGTCTTTTATTCTCTGACCAGAGGGCAATGGTTTCTTTGCCAGCGGATTTGCCCTCTGTTTTGCAAGACGACGCAATGACTGTAGTTAAGGTCTTACGGTTTTGTGTCCTGTCCAATCTGTTGCCTCGGATTTTAGGGAGAGGGTTTCAATGTGCTGCTGGGTGACTGGCTCACCAGGGGTTTAGGTAACAGGTCCGCCAGTCACGATTACGTCGTTGTTTCCCTTCGGTTTCTGTTCTCTTTTCCTTGTGTTTCCTTTCCTTTTTTAGTGTGTTCCTGTGCAGTGTTCTAACTAATTAATGGAAAATCTCATATAAAGATGTGAAACAATTACTAACAAAGAGATAGAGGGGCTGGCCAGTACTTACCTCAGCTCAGTACAGCCGATAGAGACACAAAAAACAACCGAAAATTTAAGCTCCTAGCTTTCGGAATAAATGTTCCTTCATCAGGGAGGAGAGAGAGGAAAGAAAGGGAAGAAGGGAAAGTGGATTTAGTTACTCACAACCCAGGTTATGAAGCAACAGGGAAAGGAAAACAGGGAAGGTAGCAAGGATGGAGGCATGGTTGTCAGAGGGAAGCTTCCCTCTGACAACCATGCCTCCATCCTTGCTACCTTCCCTGTTTTCCTTTCCCTGTTGCTTCATAACCTGGGTTGTGAGTAACTAAATCCACTTTCCCTTCTTCCCTTTCTTTCCTCTCTCTCCTCCCTGATGAAGGAACATTTATTCCGAAAGCTAGGAGCTTAAATTTTCGCCTGTGCAGTGTTCCTTGTTTGTGGACGATTTCTCTGTATTTTGCTCTTCTTCAAGCCTTGCAACGATGACCCGTCAGTTGCAACTCACTCTGCGACATTTGGATGAATGGGCACAGAAGAGTGGTTTTAAGTTTTCAACTGATAAGTCAGTGTGTGTTCTTTTTAACCGTTCTCGTTCCATTCTTGACTTGCCCGAGTTGAAGATGACGGACACTGTTCTGAATTTTAAAGAAACGGTGATGTTTCTCGGCCTCAGTTTTGATTCTAAGCTTACGTACCTAACACTTGTCAAGGAACTGAAAAAACGGTCTCTTAAGGTGCTGTCTATTTTAAAATGTCTTGGTCACCACGCGTGGGGAGCTGACAGACTTGTCTGCTCTGGTTTTACAGAGCCTTTGTGCAGTCCTGGCTTGATTATGGATGCACGGTGTATGGGTCTGCAAGACCCACTTATTTGAAGCTGTTTGATGTGCTGCACCATGAGGGGATTCGGTAGGCCACTGGAACATACAGAACAAGCCCCATACCGAGCCTCTGTGCAGAGGCAGGTGAACTGCCACTTCACCTCTGGTGGCGTCTACTAATAGTGCGCCATGCCTATCAAACATTATCCACACCAACCACACCTGCATACCACACTGTAGCTTGACCTCCATTGGAAAGGCTTTTTCGCAACTGGCAACAAGCAACAAGGCCCTATGGGGTTCGTGCAAAGGATTGCATTTTACAGATGGGTGTGGCCGGTTTTAATGTTTCACGTCAAGGTTGGAGCAGATATCCACAATGGCTCCTCCAGAGGCCCACACTGATTTTAGATTTGGCAAATCAGATTTTACTTTCAAATCTTTGTTTTTTAACATTTTAGACAGGCATACTATTTTACAGTAGTCTACACTGATGGATTCCAACAGGGGGATTTTCTTGGCTGCTCAGTAGTGTTCCTCGAATGTGTCATCAGGATTCACCTTCCCCAGGAATACACTGTTTTTTCCACAGAAATTCACATGATCCTGAAGACATTGGAGAAGATACGGTTTACTCAGGGTGAGCACTTCCTAATTTGCTCTGACTCACTGAGTGCATTACAGTCACTGCAGAAACTGTACACAGCAGAGAAGCTGGAACAATGATTTACGACCAACTGTACATCCTCCAACGACAGGGCCAGCAAGATTCCTTTTGCTGGGTGCCAGGGCATGTGGACATACGGGGAAATGAACAACCTAATAGAGCTGCCAAGGACACCTGCAGATTACCGGAGGTGACACAATATTCTATACCTTTGCAAGGTGTCGTTTTGAGCTGCAGCGAAAGTATATACAATTTTGGGAGGAGGAATGGCTTGCGGTGAGGGAAAACAAGCTGCGGTTGGTGAAACCCACCATCCAGCCATGGTGTTCCTCCTGCCGGTCACATAGGCATGACGAAGTGACCCTTACATGTCTTCGCATAAGGCACTATCCTCTTCTGCATGCCTTCTTACTACGGCAAGAGAAACCCCCACTGTGTGATGCCTGTCGCGTACAAATCACTGTACGCCACATTTTAGTTGGGTGTGATTTATATCATTCTGTCAGGGCAGAAGTTAATATTAGTGGGGATCTGCCTCTATTTTAGCTTATGACGAGCCGACTGTCAAGAAAGTTTTAAAGTACTGTCATATTTCTGGGCTTCAGCCTAATATTTCAGGTTGGAATTTTTAATGTGTTGCCGAGTGGCTTACCACTTCTTTTTATTCTTGTAATAGGCCAGTTCCAAACATGTGCTATGTGTTTCATTTTACTCCTTCCCCTACAAACTTTTGCAGGTATACTCCTTATGTGCTGCTTTCCACTTTGCTACTGTAGATGTGCAAACTGAGTATATAGACTTTAATTTTTAATTTTAGTTCTATTTTTGCACATGCTACAATTTAGTGACACTTGTCCGTAGTTATTTCCTTTCAGGCAATAAAGACTACACTGTTGAGCACCCATAACAGCATATCCATCCATCCATCCATCCATCTATCTTTCAGAAATAATTCACATTAGATAATGGATTAAATGTAACCACTCTGTCTATATAGTAATCATACCAACAAACAGTCCCAGATGAGAGAGGAGCTTTCTGCACCTTCTTTCAGAAAAACTTCACATAGGGTAATGGATGAAATGCATTGATTCTCACTCTGTAGTAACCTTACCGACAAAGAGAAATCTACGACGGAGGAGCTTTCTGCAACTTCTCTTTGAAATGCATCCCATAGGGTTATGGATGAAATGTGATGACACTGTCTGTGTAGTAGTTATACCAAGAAACAGACCCAAATGAGGGAGGAACTTTCTGCAGCATATCTCTGAAATACATCACATGGGGAAGTAGATGAAAGGCGATGATTCTGGCTTTGTATGAACCATACCAACAAACAAACGCAAATGAGGGAGGAGCTTTCTGTAGCTATTCCCAGAAATGCTTCACATACGGTAATAGATGAAATGCATTGATTCTTGCTTTGTAGTAACCAAACCAACAAAAAAAGCAAATGAGGGAGGAGCTTTCTCTAGCTATTCTCAGAAACACATCACATGCGGTAATAAGTGAAATCTGATGATTCTGGCTTTGTAGTAAACATACCAACAAATAAGAGCAACTGAGGGAGGAGATTCTATAGCTTTCCTCAGAAATAGTTCACATAGCATGATAAATGAAATGCCATGATTCTGGCTTTGTAGTAAGCATACCAACAAACAAACGCAAATGAGGGTGGAGTTTTCTGTAGCTATTCCCAGAAAAACATGACACTAGGTAATGAATGAAATGTAACGATTTTGTCTGTGTACTAATCGTACAAACAAACATATGCAAGTGAGGGAGGAACTTCTGCGGCTTCTCTCTGAAATACATCTATTAGTGTAATGGATGAAATGCTATGATACTGGCTTTGTAGTAACCATACCAACAAACAAATGCAAATAATGGAGGAGCTTTCTGTAGCTTCCCTTAGAAATACTTCACATCAGGTAATGGATGAAATTTAGTGATTGTGACTGTGTACTAATCGTAACAACAAACAGATGCAAGTGAGGGAAGAGCTTTCTCAGCTTCCATCAGAAACACTTCACATACGGTAATGGATGAAATGCGATGATTCCGGCTTTTTAGTAATCATACCAACAAACAGATGCAAGTGAGGGAGGAGGTTTCTGCAGCTTCTCTCAGAAATACTTCACATAGCATAATAGATGAAACGCTATGATTCTGGCATAGTAGTAACCATACCAACAAACAAACGCAAATGAGGGAGGAGCTTTCTGTAGCTTCCCTCACAAATATGTCACATCAGCTAATGGATGAAATGTAATGACTGTGACTGTGTACTGATCATACCAACAAACAGATGCAAGTAAGGGAGGAGCTTGCTGCAGCTTCTCTCTGAAGTACATCTTATAGGATAATAGATGAAATGCAATGATTCTTGCTTTTTAGTAAACATACCCACAAATAAATGCAAATGAGGGAGGAGCTTTCTGTAGTTTCCCTCAGAAATACTTCACATCAAGTACTGGATGATATGTAATGATTGTGTCTGTGTACTAATCATACCAACAAACAGATGCAAGTGAGGGAGGAGCTTCCTGCAGCTTATCTCAGAAATACATCACATAGCGTTATAGATGTAATGCTATGATTCTGGCTTTGTAGTAACCATACCAACAAAAACGCAAATCAGGGAGGAGCTTCCAGTAGGTTCCATCAGAAATAATTCACATCGCGTCATAAATGAAATGTCATGATTGTGTCTGTGTACTAATCATACCAGCAAAGGATTGTAAGTGAGGGAGGAGCTTTCTGCAGCTTCTCTCTGAAATACATCACATAGTGTAATAGATGAAATGCAATGATTCTGGTTTTGCAGGAACCATACCAACAAACAAACGCAAATGAGGGATTAGCTTCCTGTAGTTTCCCCCATAAATACTTCACATCATGTAATCAATGGAATGTAATGATTGTGTCTGTGTACTAATCGTAAAAACAAACAAACGCAAATGAGGGAGGAGCTTTCTGTAGCTATTTTCAGATACACTTCACATAGGGTAATAAATGAAATGCGATGATTCCGGCTTTGTAGTAACAATACCTACAAAAATATGCAAGTGATGGGGGAGCGTTCTGCATTTCTCTCTGAAATACATCACATGGGATAATAGAAGAAATGCGATGATTATTGTTTTGTAGTAACCATACCAACAAATAAACGCAACTGAGAAAGGAGCTTTCTGTAGCTTTCCTCAGAAATATTTCACATAGCATAATAGATGAAACGCTATGATTCTGGCTTTGTAGTAAACATACAAACAATCAAACGCAAATGAGGGAGGAGGTTTCTGTAGCTTCCCCCAGAAATACTTCACATCATGTAATCAATGACATATAATGATTGTGTCTGTGTACTAATCATTCCCAGAAACAGATGCAAGTGATGGAGGAGCTTACTGCAGCTTCTATCAGAAATACATCACATAGTGTAATAAATGAAATGCAATGATTCTGGCTTTGTAATAACCATACAAACAAACTGATGCAAATGAGGTAGGAGCTTTCTGTAGCTATTCTCAGAAATACTTCACATAGCATTATAGATGAAATGCTATGATTCTGGCATAGTAGTAACCATTCCAACAATCAAACGCAAATGAGGGAGGAGCTTTCTGTAGCTACCCCCAGAAATACTTCACATCATGTAATCAATGAAATGTAATGATTGTGTCAGTGTACTAATCATTCCAACAAACAGATGTAAGTGAGGGAAGAGCTTTCTGCAGCTTCCTCTGAAATACATCATATAGGGTAATGGATGTAATGCAATGATTCCTGCCATACCAACAAACAAACGCAAATGAGGGAGGAGCTTTCTGTTGCTTCCCTCAGAAATATTGCACATCAGGTAATAGATGAAGTATAATGATTGTGTCTGTGTACTAATCACACCAACAAACATATGCAAGTGAGGGAGGAGCTTTCCACAGCATCTCTCTGAAATACATTACATAGGGTAATAGAGGAAATGGGAAGATTCTTGCTTTGTAATAACCATACCAACAAACAAACGCAAATGAAGGTGGAGTTTTCTGTAGCTTCCCTCAGAAATATTTCACATCAGGTAAAGGATGAAATGTAATGGTTGTGTATGTGTACTAATCATACCAACAATTGGATGCAAGTGAGAGAGGAGCTTTCTGCAGCTTTTTTGTGAAATACATCACAAAGGGTAATAGATGAAATGCGATAATTCTTGCCTTGTAGTAACCATAGCAACATAAAATGCAAATGAGGGAGGGGTTTTCTGTAGCTTCCCTCAGTAATACTCCACATCAGGTGAAGGATGAAATGTAATGATTCTGTCTGTGTACTAATTATACCAAGGAACAGATGCAAGTGAGGGAGGAGCTTTCTGCAGCTTCTCTCTGAAATACTTCAGATGAGGTAATAGATAAATTGTGATGATTCTGGCTTTCTAGTAACCATACCAACAAACAAACGCAACTGAGGGAGGAGCTTCTGTAGCTTTCCTCAGAAATATTTCACATAGCATGATAAATGAAATGCTATTATTCTGGCTCTGTAGTAACCATACCAACAAACAAATGCAAATGAGGGAGGAGCTTTTTGTAGCTTCCCTCAGGAATAGTTCACATGAGGTAATTGTTGAAATGTAATGATTGTGTCTGTGTACTAATTATAACAACAAACAGATGCAAGTAAGGGAGGAGCTTTCTGCACCTTCTCTCTGTAGTACATCTTATAGGATAATATATGAAATGCTATGATTCTGGCATAGTAGTAACCATACCAACAATCAAACACAAATGAGGGAGGAGCTTTCTGTAGCTTCCCCCAGATATACTTCACATCATGTAATCAATTAAATGTAATGATTGTGTCAGTGTACTAATCATTCCAACAAACAGATGCAGGTGAGGGAGGAGCTTTCTGCAGCTTCTCTCCGAAATACATCACTTAGTGTAATGGATGAAATGCTATGATACTGGCTTTGTAGTAACCAGTCCGACAAACAAATGCAAATTTGGGATTAGCTTTCTGTAGCTACCACAGAAATACTTCACTTCATGTAATCAATTAAATGTATTGATTGTGTCTGTATACTAATTATACCAACAAACAGACGCTAGTAAGGAGGAGCTTTCTGCATCTTCTCTCAGAAATACATCATATACGGTAATAAATTAAATTAATAATTCTGGCTTTGTAGTAGCAATACCAATAAACAAACGTAAATGAGGGACGAGCTTTCCTCAGAAATACTCCACATCGGGTAATGGATGAAATGTATTGATTGTGTCTGTGTACTAATCATTCCAACAAGCAGATGCAAGTGAGTGAGGATCTTTCCACAGCTTCTCTCAGAAATACTTCACATAGGGTAATAGATGAAATGCGATGATTCTGGGTTTGTAGAAACCATACCAACAAGCAAACGCAAATGAAGGTGGAGCTTTCTGTAGCTATTCCCAGAAATACTTCACATAGGGTAGTAGGTGAAATGTGATGATTCTTGCCTTGTAGTGACCATTGCAACATAAAATGCAAATGAGGTAGGAGCTTTCTGTAACTTCCCTCAGAAATACTTCACATCATGTACTAAATGAAATGTAATAATTGTGTCTGTGTACTAATCATACCAACAAACAAACGCAAATGAGGGAGAAGCTTTTTGTAGCTTCCCCCAGAAATACTTCACATCATGTAATCAATGAAATGTAATGATTGTGTCAGTGTACTATTCACACCAACAAACAGATGCAAGTGAGGGAGGAGCTTTCCGCAACATCTCTCTGAAATACATTACATTGGGTAATAGAGGAAATGCGAAGATTCTGGCTTTGTAATAACCATACATACAAACAATCGCAAATTAATGTGGAGCTTTCTGTAGCTTCCCTCAGAAATATTTCACATAAGGTAAAGGATGAAACGTAATGATTGTGTATGTGTACTCATCATAGCAACAAATGGATGCAAGTGAGAAAGGAACTTTCTGCAGCTTTTTTCTGAAATACATCTCAAAGGGCAATAGATGAAATGTGATTATTCTTGCCTTGTAGTAACCATAGCAACATAAAATGCAAATAAGGGAGGGGCTTTCTGTAGCTTCCCTAGAAATACTCCACATCAGGTAAAGGATGAAATGTAATGATTCTGTCAGTGTACTAATTATACCAAGAAACAGATGCAAGTGTGGGAGGAGCTTTCTGCAGCTTCTCTCTGAAATAATTCAGATGAGGTAATAGATAAATTGCGATGATTCTGGCTTTCTAGTAACCATACCAACAAACAAACGCAACTGAGGGAGGAGCTTCTGTAGCTTTCCTCAGAAATATTTCACATTGCATGGTAAATGAAATGCTATTATTCTGGCTTTGTAGTAACCATACCAACAAACAAACACAAATGAGGGTGGAGTTTTCTGTAGCTATTCAAAGAAATACATGACACTAGGTAATGGATGAAATGTAATGATTGTGTCTGTGTACTAGTCATCCTAACAAACAGATGCAAGTGAGGGAAGAGCTTTCTACAGCTTCCTCTGAAATACATCATATAGGGTAATGGATGTAATGCAATGATTCCTGCCACACCAACAAACAAACGCAAATGAGGGAGGAGCTTTTTGTAGCTCCCCTCAGAAATACTTCACATCAGGTAATGGATGAAATGTAATGACTGTGTCTGTGTACTAATCATACCAACAAACAGATGAAAGTGAGGGAGGAGCTTTCTGCAGCTTATCTCAGAAATACATCACATAGCATAATAGATGAAATGCGTTGATTCTGTCTTTGTAGTAACCATACCAACAAACAAATGCAAATGAGGTATTAGCTTCCTGTAGCTTCCCCCAGAAATGCTTCACATCATGTAATCAATTATATATAATGATTGTCTCTGTGTACTAATCATACCAACAAACAAACGCAAATGAGGGAAGAGCTTTCTGTAGCTATTCTCAGATACACTTCACATAGGGTAATAAATGAAATGCGATGATTCTGGCTTTGTAGTAACCATACCAACAAAAATATGCAAGTGATGGAGGAGCGTTCTGCAGCTTCTCTCTGAAATACATCACATGGGATAATAGAAGAAATGCGATGATTCTTGCTTTGTAGTAACTATACCAACAAATAAAAGCAACTGAGGGAGGAGCTTTCTGTAGCTTTCCTCAGAAATATTTCACATAGCATATTAGATGAAATGCTATGATTGTGGCTTTGTAGTAACCATACCAACAATCAATTGCAAATGAGGGAGGAGCTTTTTGTAGCTTCCCCCAGAAATACTTCACATCATGTAATCAATGAAATGTATTGATTGTGTCTGTGTACTAATCATTCCAGCAAACAGATGCAAGTGAGGGAGGAGCTTTCTGCCGCTTCTATCAGAAATACTTCACATTGGTTTATTGGATGCAATGCGATGATTCTGGCTTTCTAGTAACCATACCAACAAACAAACGCAAATGAGGGAGGAGCGTTCTGTTCCTTCCCTCAGACATAATGCACATCAGGTAATGGATGAAATATAATGATTGTGTCTGTGTGCTAATCAGACCAACAAACAGATGCAAGTGAGGGTGGAGCTTTCTGCAGCTTCTATCTGAAATACATCACATAGGGTAGTGGATGAAATGTAATGATTCTGGCTTTGTTGTAACCACACCAAAACCTAACGCAACTGAGAGAATAGCTTTCTGTAGCTCCCCTCAGATATACTTAACATCACGTAATGGATGAAATGTAATGATGGTGTCTGTGTACCAATTATACCAAGAAACAGATGCAAGTGAGGTAGGAGCTTTCTGCAGTTTCTCTCTGAAATGCATTACATAGGGTAATACATGAAATGCATTGAATCTGGCTTTGTAGAAACCATACCAACAAACAAACACAAATGAGGTAGGAGCTTTCTGTAGCTATTCTCAGTACACTTCACAAAGGGTAATAAATAAAGTGCGATGATTCTGGCTTTGTAGTAACCATACCAACAGCCAAACGCAAATGAGGGAGGTGGTTTCTGTAGCTTCCCTCAGAAATACTTCACATGAGGTAATGGATGAAATGTAATGATTGTGTCTGAGTGCTAATCATACCAAGAAAAAGATGCAAGAGAGGGAAGAGCTTGCTGCAGCTTCCCTCAGAAATACTTTACGTCAGGTAATGGATGAAATATAATGGTTGTGTCTGTGTACTAATCATACCAACAAACAGATGCAAGTTAGGGAGGAGCTTTCTTTAGCTTCTCTCTTAAGTACATCAGATAGGATAATGGATGAAATGCAATGTTTCTGGATTTGTAGTAACCATACCAATAAACAAATGCAAATGAGGGAGTGCTTTCTGTACCTACCCTCAGAAATACTTCACATCAGGCAATGGATGAAATGTTTTGATTGTGTCTGTGTACTAATCTAACCATAAACAGATGCAAGTGAGGGAAGAGCTTTCTGCAGCTTCTCTCTGAAATACATCACATAGGGTATGGATAAAATGCAATGATTCTGGCTTTGTAGTAATCATACCAACAAACAAACCCAAATGAGCGAGGAGCTTTCTGTAGCTTCCCTCAGAAATACTTCACATCATGTAATAAATGAAATATCTTTGCTTGACCACCTGGATTGCGAGAAAGGCCAAGCTCTATAAAAGCCCCTCAATCTTTTGGTATGCTCCGCGCCTAGAAGATGCATGGCTGTTGGGGTGGAACAGTCGCAAACAGGCAATCTCTGGGGCACCTGCCGCATCCAAGTTGTATAAGGCTTACTCTGGCACGCGGGGCTCTGTCTGAGTGGACTTTTAGTTCCCTAGGTGCTCGTGGGACTGCAATGGACCCTTCGACCTCTACATTTCCCCCTACCAGTCGCTTGGGTGGGCCACTGGTAGGAAAACACACCCCATCGAAAAAGCGGTTACGCGTTGCGAGTTCTCCAGCGTCTGGTGTTACTAGAGATTTTACAGAATGTAGTAACGGAGCACATGCTGATAATCAGAATGTGTTTTTGATTATTAAGAGGAAGGAGGGTAGCTTTGAGAGGGTTTCTCCCTTTTACATCAACAAGGTTCTTGAGGGAATTGCAGGAACACTGAAATCTGTGAAGCGACTGCGCAATGGGACTCTGTTAGTTGAGACTTCTAGTTGCCGTCAAGTCGCTGCCCTTCGGAAAGCAACCTGTCTAGGAGAGTACACTGTCGAGACCGAGCTCCACTCCACTTTGAATTATAGTAAGGGTGTTGTGACATGTAGGGACTTTGTGGATATCCTCATAGACGTGTTAAAATCTGAGTGGGCTGACGAAGGAATTGTTGACGTGCAGCATATTATGAAACGAGTTGATGGGGACCTCATCAAATCTGACTCGTTTGTTCTCACGTTCAGTTGCCCGAGACTCCCAGAGCATGTTAAAGCGGGTTTCTTACGTTTGCCAGTACGGCCATATTTCCCCAACCCAATGCGCTGTTTCAAATGTCAGCACTTTGTGCATACTACGTTGGGGTGCAATGGGATAGCCACTTGTGGTAAATGTGGTCAGCGTGCCCATGACAGAGCCGATTGTTAATCGCCAGTGAAGTGCGTGAATTGCTCTGGGAGTCACCCTGTCTGGAGCCGGATCTGCCCCGTCTATCTCGAAGAACGGAAGGTACAGGGGATTAAAACATCTAAGCGCATCCCCTATGGTGAGGCCAAGAAGCTCTTTATGGCCAAGCAACCTCCTGTGTTTTCAACATCTTTCGCTTCCGCTCTCAAAAAACCGGTACAACTGTCCACTGTTGCTACACAAATGGAGGTTGCTAGTGTTAGCACTAACACCTGCGCTTGCCAGTGCACTTGTGCTGCTGCTGTTGTTTTGCAATCTGCTTCTCTCCCCGCACATTGGACAAGGCCGTGGTTGCTGACATTGAGGTACTTCCTGCCTCTCCCCATAAGTCGCCTTCTGCCCAGGCGAGTGAACCTCCAACTGTTGACAAGGCTCTGCATTCCAAGCCCCCCAAGACAAAGCCTCAGAAGGTGAAGGTTGTGCCACCTGAGGAGGCTAGTCAGCGTCGGTCCGATGACGAGGCCATCGTACTGTCTGACATCTCCTGTGGGTCGTCATTGGAGCTTATGGACATTGATGTCGAGCGGGGGCGATCTTCTCGCCCCAGGAATAAATCTCTGGCCAGTACGGTCTCTCCTCCAAAGCACAGAGGCAGGGTGAAAGTTCAGCCACCCTGATCACTGGCTCCCATATTACAGTGGGACCTGAATGGGTTCAGGATGCATGTGGCCGAATTACAACTCCTTATACGAGAGTGCCTCTTGTGCTTATGTCTCCAAGAGACACATTTTCGGGCCACTGATGCTCCTCCTTTACGGGGCTATACCGTATATCGAAAAGATGATCTGATGGGGGAAAGGGCAAAGGGTGGTGTTGCGGTTTTTGTCCATGACATGCACCCCTCATCTGAGCTCCCTCTCGTCACCGACTTGCAAGCAGTTGCAGTTGACATTCTTGTGGGTCGGAGGCTCACAGTCTGTTCAGTTTATTTACCGCCTCCTGATGCGATAGACTCTGAGGCTCTCACGGACCTTATTAGCCAACTCCCCCGCCCATTTCTTCTTCTGGGGGACTTCAACGCTCATAATGTCTTATGGGGCTCTCTGACTACTTGCCCCAGGGGTCGCATTCTGGAAAGCGTCATGATGTATGAAGAACTGTGCCTCCTCAACTCTGGTGCTTCCACTCATTTCTGTACTGCTTCCGGGTCGTCATCGGCTATTGACCTTTCCTTTTGCTCTGCAGCACTCGCGGATTCTGCTCTGTGGGAAGCTGCAGCTGACCTGCATTCTAGTGACCACTTTCGCCTTTTGATTCGCCTCCTGGATGAGGCTGTGGCATTACCAGTGCCGCCCCAGTGGCACCTCTGCAGAACTGACTGGACACTTTTCAGCCAACTGGCTGTTTTGGAACACCATGCCAGCGTCCACGAACGGGTAGACCATGTTACAGCCATCATCTCTCATGCTGCTGAATTGTCAATCCCACGGTCATCCGGTCATCCCAAGAGGCGTCCTGTCCCTTGGTGGACCACTGAGTGCCGCTCAGCCATCCGAGCACGCCATGCAGCTCTGCGCCGCTTCAAGTGCCGTCCCTCAGCTGACAATCTTGCGGCCTTTCGGGTGGCAAGGGCCAGAGCGTGGCAAGTGATTAAAGAGAGCAAACGACGGTCATGGCAATCGTTCGTGAACTCCATCTCTCGCTCCACTAGTTCTACGAAAGTATGGGAAGCCATCAGGAGGATTTCCGGGAAACTCAGCCAGCTACCTGTCACGGCATTGCTGCATCAGGGATGTCCCTGACGGCGCCGAGAGACATTGCCCAGACACTGGCCATGCATTTTGCGGACTCTAACGCCACTATTAACTGTGATCCAGATTCCAGCAAGAGAAACCCCCACTGTGTGATGCCTGTCGCGTACAAATCACTGTACGCCACATTTTAGTTGGGTGTGATTTATATCATTCTGTCAGGGCAGAAGTTAATATTAGTGGGGATCTGCCTCTATTTTAGCTTATGACGAGCCGACTGTCAAGAAAGTTTTAAAGTACTGTCATATTTCTGGGCTTCAGCCTAATATTTCAGGTTGGAATTTTTAATGTGTTGCCGAGTGGCTTACCACTTCTTTTTGTTCTTGTAATAGGCCAGTTCCAAACATGTGCTATGTGTTTCATTTTACTCCTTCCCCTACAAACTTTTGCAGGTATACTCCTTATGTGCTGCTTTCCACTTTGCTACTGTAGATGTGCAAACTGAGTATATAGACTTTAATTTTTAATTTTAGTTCTATTTTTGCACATGCTACAATTTAGTGACACTTGTCCGTAGTTATTTCCTTTCAGGCAATAAAGACTACACTGTTGAGCACCCATAACAGCATATCCATCCATCCATCCATCCATCCATCCATCCATCCATCCATCCATCCATCTATCTTTCAGAAATAATTCACATTAGATAATGGATTAAATGTAACGACTCTGTCTATATAGTAATCATACCAACAAACAGTCCCAGATGAGAGAGGAGCTTTCTGCACATTCTTTCAGAAAAACTTCACATAGGGTAATGGATGAAATGCATTGATTCTCACTCTGTAGTAACCTTACCGACAAAGAGAAATCTACGACGGAGGAGCTTTCTGCAACTTCTCTTTGAAATGCTTCACATAGGGTTATGGATGAAATGTGATGACACTGTCTGTGTAGTAGTTATACCAAGAAACCGACCCAAATGAGGGAGGAACTTTCTGCAGCATATCTCTGAAATACATCACATGGGGAATTAGATGAAAGGCGATGATTCTGGCTTTGTATGAACCATACCAACAAACAAACGCAAATGAGGGAGGAGCTTTCTGTAGCTATTCCCAGAAATGTTTCACATACGGTAATAGATGAAATGCATTGATTCTTGCTTTGTAGTAAACAAACCAACAAAAAAAGCAAATGAGGGAGGAGCTTTCTCTAGCTTCCCTCAGAAATACATCACATCATTTAATAAATGAAATGTAATGATTGTGTCTGTGTACTAATCATACCAACAAGCAGATGCAAGTGAGGGAGGAGCTTTCTGTAACTTCTCTCAGAAATACTTCACATAGGGTAATAGATCAAATGCTATGATTCTGGGTTTCTAGTAACCATACCAACAAGCAAACGCAAATGAAGGAGGAGCTTTCTGTAGCTATTCCCAGAAATACTTCACATAAGGTAATAGGTGAAATGTGATGATTCTTGCCTTGTAGTAACCATTGCAACATAAAATGCAAATGAGGTAGGAGCTTTCTGTAGCTTCCCTCAGAAAAACTTCACACGAAGTACTGGATGAAATGTAATGATTGTGTCTGTGTACTAATCATACCGACAAACAGTTGCATGTGAGGTTGGAGCTTTCTGCAACTTCTATCTGAAATACATCACATAGTGTAATAAATGAAATGCAATGATTCTTGCTTTGTAATAACCATACCAACAAACTGACGAAAATGAGGTAGGAGCTTTCTGTAGCTATTCTCAGAAACACATCACATGCGGTAATAAGTGAAACCTGATGATTCTGACTTTGTAGTAAACATACCAACAAATAAAAGCAACTGAGGGAGGAGCTTCTGTAGCTTTCCTCAAAAATAGTTCACATAGCATGATACATGAAATGCTATGATTCTGGCTTTGTAGTAAGCATACCAACAAACAAACGCAAATGAGGGAGGAGCTTTTTGTAGCTTCCCTCAGAAATACTTCACATCAGGTAATGGATGAAATGTAATGACTGTGTCTATGTACTAATCATACCAACAAACAGATGCAAGTGAGGGAGGAGCTTTCTGCAGCTTATCTCAGAAATACGTCACATAGCGTAATAGATGAATTGCGATGATTCTTTCTTTGTAGTAAGCACACCAACAAACAAATGCAAAGGAGGGTGAAGTTTTCTGTAGCTATTCCCAGAAATACATCACACCAGGTAATGGATGAAGTGTAATGATTTTGTGTGTGTACTAATCGTACCAACAAACAGATGCAAGTGAGGGAGGAGCTTTCTGCAGCTTCTCTCTGAAATACATCACTTAGTGTAATGGATGAAATGCTATGATACTGGCTTTGTAGTAAACAATCCGACAAACAAATGCAAATTCGGGATTCGCTTTCTGTAGCTACCCCAGAGATACTTCACTTCATGTAATCAATTAAATGTATTGATTGTGTCTGTATACTAATCATACCAACAAACAAACGCAAATGAGGGAGGAGCTTCTGTAGCTTCCTTCAGAAATACTTCACATGACGTAATTGATGATATGTAATGATTGTATCTGTGTACTAATTGTAGCAACAAACCGATGCAGGTAAGGGAGGAGCTTTCTGCAGCTTCTCTCTGAAGTACATCATATGGGATAATAGATGAAATGCAATGATTCTCGCTTTGTTGTAACCATACCAACAAACAAATGCAAATAATGGAGGTTCTTTCTGTAGCAACCCTTAGAAATACTTCACATCATTTAATAAATGAAACATAATGTTTGTGTCTGTGTACTAATCATACCAACAAACAGATGCATGTGACGGTGGAGCTTTCTGCAACTTCTATCTGAAATACATCTAATAGTGTAATAAATGAAATGCGATGATTCTTTCTTTGTAATAACCATACCAACAAACTGACGAAAATGAGGTAGGAGCTTTCTGTAGCTATTCTCAGAAACACATCACATGCAGTAATAAGTGAAATCTGATGATTCTGGCTTTGTAGTAAACATACCAACAAATAAAAGCAACAGAGGGAGGAGCTTCTATAGCTTTCCTCAGAAATAGTTCACATAGCATGATAAATGAAATGCCATGATTCTGGCTTTGTAGTAAGCATACCAACAAACAAACGCAAATGAGGGTGGAGTTTTCTGTAGCCATTCCCAGAAAAACATGACACCAGGTAATGGATGAAATGTAATGATTTTGTCTGTGTACTAATTGTACAAACAAACAGATGCAAGTGAGGGAGGAGCTTTCTGCAGCTTCTCTCTGAAATACATCTATTAGTGTAATGGATGAAATGCTATGATACTGGCTTTGTAGTAACCATACCAACAAACAAATGCAAATAATGGAGGAGCTTTCTGTAGCTTCCCTTAGAAATACTTCACATCAGGTAATGGATGAAATGTAGTGATTGTGACTGTGTACTAATCATAACAACAAACAGATGCAAGTGAGGGAAGAGCTTTCTCAGCTTCCATCAGAAACACTTCACATACGGTAATGGATGAAATGCGATGATTCCGGCTTTTTAGTAATCATACCAACAAACAGATGCAAGTGAGGGAGGAGGTTTCTGCAGCTTCTCTCAGAAATACTTCACATAGCATAATAGATGAAACGCTATGATTCTGGCATAGTAGTAACCATACCCACAAACAAACACAAATGAGAGAGGAGCTTTCTGTAGCTTCCCTCACAAATATGTCACATCAGCTAATGGATGAAATGTAATGACTGTGACTGTGTACTGATCATACCAACAAACAGACACTAGTAAGGAGGAGCTTTCTGCAGCTTCTCTCAGAAATACATCATATATGGTAATAAATTAAATTAATGATTCTGACATGACATGACAAACAAACGCAAATGAGGGAAGAGCTTTCTGTAGCTGTTCTCAGATACACTTCACATTAGGTAATAAATGATCTGTGATGATTCTGGCTTTGTAGTAACCATACGAACAAAAATATGCAAGTGATGGAGGAACGTTCTGCAGCTTATCTCAGAAATACATCACATAGCATTATAGATGTAATGCTATAATTCTGGCTTTGTAGTAACCATACCAACAAAAACGCAAATCAGGGAGGAGCTTCCAGTAGGTTCCATCAGAAATAATTCACATCGAGTCATAAATGAAATGTCATGATTGTGTCTGTGTACTAGTCATACCAGCAAAGGATTGTAAGTGAGGGAGGAGCGTTCTGCAGCTTCTCTCTGAAATACATCACATGGGATAATAGAAGAAATGCGATGATTATTGCTTTGTAGTAACCATACCAACAAATAAACGCAACTGAGAAAGGAGCTTTCTGTAGCTTTCCACAGAAATATTTCTCATAGCATAATAGATGAAACGCTATGATTCTGGCTTTGTAGTAACCATACAAACAATCAAACGCAAATGAGGGAGGAGCTTTCTGTAGCTTCCCCCAGAAATACTTCACATCATGTAATCAATGAAATGTAGTGATTGTGTCAGTGTACTAATCATTCCAACAAACAGATGCAAGTGAGGGAAGAGCTTTGTGCAGCTTCCTCTGAAATACATCATATAGGGTAATGGATGTAATGCAATGATTCCTGCCATACCAACAAACAAACGCAAATGAGGGAGGAGCTTTCTGTTGCTTCCCTCAGAAATATTGCACATCAGGTAATAGATGAAGTATAATGATTGTGTCTGTGTACTAATCACACCAACAAACATATGCAAGTGAGGGAGGAGCTTTCCACAGCATCTCTCTGTAATACATTACATAGGGTAATAGAGGAAATGGGAAGATTCTGGCTTTGTAATAACCATACCAACAAACAAACGCAAATGAAGGTGGAGTTTCCTGTAGCTTCCCTCAGAAATATTTCACATCAGGTAAAGGATGAAATGTATTGGTTGTGTATGTGTACTAATCATACCAACAATCGGATGCAAGTGAGAGAGGAGCTTTCTGCAGCTTTTTTGTGAAATACATCACAAAGGGTAATAGACGAAATGCGATAATTCTTGCCTTGTAGTAACCATAGCAACATAAAATGCAAATGAGGGAGGGGTTTTCTGTAGCTTCCCTCAGTAATACTCATCATCATGTGAAGGATGAAATGTAATGATTCTGTCTGTGTACTAATTATACCAAGGAACAGATGCAAGTGAGGGAGGAGCTTTCTGCAGCTTCTCTCTGAAATACTTCAGATGAGGTAATAGATAAATTGTGATGATTCTGGCTTTCTAGTAACCATACCAACAAACAAACGCAAATGAGGGAGGAGCTTTTTGTAGCTTCCCTCAGAAATAGTTCACATGAGGTAATTGTTGAAATGTAATGATTGTGTCTGTGTACTAATTATAACAACAAACAGATGCAAGTAAGGGAGGAGCTTTCTGCACCTTCTCTCTGTAGTACATCTTATAGGGTATTAGATGAAATGCAATGATTCTCGCTTTTTAGTAAACATACCAACAAACAAATGCAAATGAGGGAAGAGCTTTCTGTAGCTTCACTCAGAAATACTTCACATGAAGTACTGGATGAAATGTAATGATTGTGTCTGTGTACTAATCATACCGACAAACATTTGCATGTGAGGTTGGAGCTTTCTGCAACTTCTATCTGAAATACATCACATAGTGTAATAAATGAAATGCAATGATTCTGGCTTTGTAATAACCATACAAACAAACTGATGCAAATGAGGTAGGAGCTTTCTGTAATTATTCTCAGAAATACTTCACATAGCATAATAGATGAAACGCTATGATTCTGGCATAGTAGTAACCATACCAACAATCAAACGCAAATGAGGGAGGAGCTTTCTGTAGCTTCCCCCAGATATACTTCACATCATGTAATCAATGAAATGTAATGATTGTGTCAGTGTACTAATCATTCCAACAAACAGATGCAAGTGAGGGAGGAGCTTTCTGCAGCTTCTCTCTGAAATACATCACTTAGTGTAATGGATGAAATGCTATGATACTGGCTTTGTAGTAACCAGTCCGACAAACAAATGCAAATTTGGGATTAGCTTTCTGTAGCTATCCCAGAAATACTTCACTTCATGTAATCAATTAAATGTATTGATTGTGTCTGTATACTAAAAATACCAACAAACAGATGCTAGTAAGGAGGAGCTTTCTGCATCTTCTCTCAGAAATACATCATATACGGTAATAATTTAAATTAATGATTCTGGCTTTGTAGTAGCAATACCAATAAACAAACGTAAATGAGGGACGAGCTTTCTCTAGCTTCTCTCAGAAATACTCCACATCGGGTAATGGATGAAATGTATTGATTGTGTCTGTGTACTAATCATTCCAACAAACAGATGCAAGTGAGGGAGGAGCTTTCTGCAGCTTATCTCAGAAATACATCACATAGGGTAATAGATGAAATGCGTTGATTCTGTCTTTGTAGTAACCATACCAACAAACAAATGCAAATGAGGTATTAGCTTCCTGTAGCTTCCTCCAGAAATACTTCACATCATGTAATCAATGAAATGTAATGTTTGTCTCTAAGTACTAATGATACCAACAAACAAACGCAAATGAGGGAAGAGCTTTCTCTAGCTATTCTCAGATACACTTCACATAGGGTAATAAATGATCTGTGATGATTCTGGTTTTGTTGTAACCATACCAACAAAAATATGCAAGTGATGGAGGAGCGTTCTGCAGCTTCTTTCTGAAATACATCACATGGGATAATAGAAGAAACACGATGATTCTTGCTTGCAGTTAACATAGCAACATAAAATGCAAATGAGGTAGGAGCTTTCTGTAGCTTCCCTCAGAAATTCTTCACATGAGGTAATTGATGAAATGTAATGATTGCGTCTGTTTACTAATTATAACAACAAACAGATGCAAGTACGGGGGGGAGATTTCTGCAGCTTCTCTCTGAAGTACATCTTATAGGATAATAGATGAAATGCAATGGTTCTCGCTTTATAGTAAACATACCCACAAATAAATGCAAATGATGGAGGAGCTTTCTGTAGTTTCCCTCAGAAATACTTAACATCAAGTACTGGATGATATGTAATGATTTTGTCTGTGTACTAATCATACCAACAAACATATCTCAGAAATACATCACATAGCGTAATTGATGAAATGCTGTGATTCTGGCTTTGTGGTAACCATACCAACAAAAACGCAAATGAGGGAGGAGCTTCCTGTAGGTTCCATCACAAATAATTCACATCATGTCATAAATGAAATGTCATGATTGTGTCTGTGTACTGATCATACCAGCAAAGGATTGTAAGTGAGGGAGTAGCTTTCTACAGCTTCTCTCTGAAATACATCACATAGTGTAATAGATGAAATGCAATGATTCTGGTTTTGCAGGAACCATACCAACAAACAAACGCAAATGAGGGATTAGCTTCCTGTAGTTTCCCCCATAAATACTTCACATCATGTAATCAATGCAATGTAATGATTGTGTCGGTGTACTAATCATAACAACAAACAAATGCAAATGAGGGAGGAGCTTTCTGTAGCTATTTTCAGATACACTTCACATAGGGTAATAAATGAGATGTGATGATTCTGGCTTTGTAGTAACAATACCAACAAAAATATGCAAGTGATGGAGTAGCGTTCTGAATTTCTCATCGAAATACATCACATGGGATAATAGAAGAAATGCGATGATTATTGCTTTGTAGTAACCATACCAACAAATAAACACAACTGAGAAAGGAGCTTTCTGTAGCTTTCCTCAGAAATATTTCACATAGCATAATAGACGAAATGATATGATTCTGGCTTTGTAGTAACCATACAAACAATCAAACACAAATGAGGGAGGAGGTCTCTGTAGCTTCCCCCAGAAATACTTCACATAATGTAATCAATGACATATAATGATTGTGTCTGTGTACTAATCATTCCAAGAAGCAGATGCAAGTGATGGAGGAGCTTTCTGCAGCTTCTATCAGAAATACTTCACATAGGGTATGTAATGAAATGCAATGATTCTGTCTTTCTAGTAACCATACCAACAAACAAACACAAATGAGGGTGGAGTTTTCTGTAGCTATTCCAAGAAATACATGACACCAAGTAATGGATGAAATGTAATGATTGTGTCTGTGTACTAATCATTCCAACAAGCAGATGCAAGTGAGTGAGGATCTTTCCACAGCTTCTCTCAGAAATACTTCACATAGGGTAATAGATGAAATGCAATGATTATGGGTTTGTAGTAACCATACCAACAAGCAAACGCAAATGAAGGGGGAGCTTTCTGTAGCTATTCCCAGAAATACTTCACATAAGGTAATAGGTGAAATGTGATGATCCTTGCCTTGTAGTAACCATTGCAACATAAAATGCAAATGAGGTAGGAGCTTTCTGTAGCTTCCCTCAGAAATACTTCACAACATGTACCAAATGAAATGTAATGATTGTGTCTGTGTACTAATCATACCGACAAACAGTTGCATGTGGGGTTGGGGCTTTATGCAACTTCTATCTGAAATACATCACATAGTGTAATAAATGAAATGCAATGATTCTGGCTTTGTAATAACCATACAAACAAACTGACGCAAATGAGGTAGGAGCTTTCTGTAACTATTCTCAGAAATACTTCACATAGCATAATAGATGAAATGCTATGATTCTGGCTTTGTAGTAAACATACCAACAAATAAAAGCAACTGAGGGAGGAGCTTCTGTAGCTTTCCTCAGAAATAGTTCACATAGCATGATAAATGAAATGCTATGATACGGGCTTTGTAGTAACCATTCCGACAAAGAAATGCAAATTCGGGATTAGCTTTCTGTAGCTACCCCAGAAATACTTCACTTCATGTAATCAATTAAATGTATTGATTGTGTCTGCATACTAATCATACCAACAAACAGACGCTAGTAAGGTTTAGCTTTCTGCATCTTCTCTCAGGAATACATCATATACGGTAGTAAATTAAATTAATGATTCTGGCTTTGTAGTAGCAATACCAATAAACAAACGTAAATGAGGGACGAGCTTTCTCTAGCATCTCTCAGAAATACTCCACATTGGGTAATGGATGAAATGTATTGATTGTGTCTGTGTACTAATCATTCCAACAAGCAGATGCAAGTGCGTGAGGATCTTTCCACAGCTTCTCTCAGAAATACTGCACATAGGGTAATAGATGAAATGCGATGATTCTGGGTTTGTAGTAACCTTACCAACAAGCAAACGCAAATGAAGGTGGAGCTTTCTGTAGCTATTCCCAGAAATACTTCACATAGGTTAGTAGGTGAAATGTGATGATTCTTGCCTTGTAGTAACCATTGCAACATAAAATGCAATTGAGGGAGAAGTTTTTTGTAGCTTCCCCCAGAAATACTTCACATCATGTAATCAATGAAATGTAATGATTGTGTTAGTGTACTAATCATTCCAACAAACAGATGCAAGTGAGGGAGGAGCTTTCTGCAGCTTATCTCAGAAATACATCACATCGCGTAATAGATGAAATGCGTTGATTCTGTCTTTGTAGTAACCATACCAACAAACAAATGCAAATGAGGTATTGGCTTCCTGTAGCTTCCCCAAGAAATACTTGACATCATGTAATCAATGAAATGTAATGATTGTCTCTGTGTACTAATCATACCAACAAACAAACGCAAGTGAGGGAGAAGCTTTTTGTAGCTTCCCCCAGAAATACTTCACATCATGTAATCAATGAAATGTAATGATTGTGTTAGTGTACTAAACATTCCATCAAACAGATGCAAATGAGGGAGGAGCTTTCTGTAGCTTCCCTCAGAAATACTTCACATGAGGTAATTGATGAAATGTAATGATTGCGTCTGTTTACTAATTATAACAACAAACAGATGCAAGTAAGGGAGGAGCTTTTTGCAGCTTATCTCAGAAATACATCACATAGCGTAATTGATGAAATGCTGTGATTCTGGCTTTGTTGTAGCCATACCAACAAAAATGCAAATGAGGGAGGAGCTTCCTGTAGGTTCCATCAGAAATAATTAACATCATGTCATAAATGAAATGTCATGATTGTGTCTGTGTACTAATCATACCAGCAAACGATTGTAAATGAGGGAGGAGCTTTCTGCAGTTTCTCTCTGAAATACATCACATAGTGTAATAGATGAAATGCAATGATTCTGGTTTTGCAGGAACCATACCAACAAACAAATGCAAATGAGGCATTAGCTTCCTGTAGTTTCCCCCATAAATACTTCACATCATGTAATCAATGGAATGTAATGATTGTGTCTGTGTACTAATCATAACAACAAACAAACGCAAATGAGGGAGGAGCTTTCTGTAACTATTTTCAGATACACTTCACATAAAGTAATATATGAAATGTGATGATTCTGGCTTTGTAGTAACAATACCAACAAAAATATGCAAGTGATGGAGTAGCGTTCTGCATTTCTCTCTGAAACACATCACATGGGATAATAGAAGAAATGCGATGATTATTGCTTTGTAGTAACCATACCAACAAATAAACGCAACTGAGAAAGGAGCTTTCTGTAGCTTTCCTCAGAAATATTTCACATAGCATAATAGATGAAACGCTATGATTCTGGCTTTGTAGTAACCATACAAACAATCACACGCAAATGAGGGAGGAGGTTTCTGTAGCTTCCCCCAGAAATACTTCCCATCATGTAATCAATGACATATAATGATTGTGTCTGTGTACTAATCATTCCAAGAATCAGATGCAAGTGATGGAGGACCTTTCTGCAGCTTCTATCAGAAATACTTCACATAGGGTATTGGATGAAATGCGATGATTCTGTCTTTCTACTAAACATACCAACAAACAAACGCACATGAGTAAAGTGCTTTCCATTGCTTCCCTCAGAAATATTGCACATCAGGTAATAGATGAAATATAATGATTCTGTCTTTGTACCAATCACACCAACAAACAGATGCAAGTTAGGGGGGAGCTTTCCGCAACATATCTCTGAAATACATTACATTGGGTAATAGAGAAAATGCGAAGATTCTGGCTTTGTAACAACCATACCAACAAACAAACGCAAAAGAAGGTGGAGCTTTCTGTAGCTATTCTCAGAAATACCTCACATAGCATAATAGAAGAAATGCTATGATTCTGGCATAGTAGTAACCATTCCAACAATCAAACGCAAATGAGGGAGGAGCTTTCTGTAGCTTCCCCCAGAAATACTTCACATCATGTAATCAATGAAATGTAATGATTGTGTCAGTGTACTAATCATTCCAACAAACAGATGCAAGTGAGGGAGGAGCTTTCTGCAGCTTCCTCTGAAATACATCATATAGGGTAATGGATGTAATGCAATGATTCCTGCCATACCAACAAACAAACGCAAAAGAGGGAGGAGCTTTTTGTAGCTCCGCTCAGAAATACTTCACATCAGGTAATAGATGAAATGTAATGACTGTGTCTGTGTACTAATCATACCAACAAACAGATGCAAGTGAGGGAGGAGCTTTCTGCAGCTTATCTCAGAAATACATCACATAGCGTAATACATGAAATGCGTTGATTCTGTCTTTGTAGTAACCATACCAACAAACAAATGCAAATGAGGTTTTAGCTTCCTGTAGCTTCCCCCAGAAATACTTCACATCATGTAATCAATGAAATGAAATGATTGTCTCTAAGTACTAATCATACCAACAAACAAACGCAAATGAGGGAAGAGCTTTCTCTAGCTATTCTCAGATACACTTCACAGAGAGTAATAAATGATCTGTGATGATTCTGGTTTTGTAGTAACCATACCAACAAAAATATGCAAGAGATGGAGGAGCGTTCTGCAGCTTCTCTCTGAAATACATCACATGGGATAATAGAAGAAACACGATGATTCTTGCTTGCAGTTAACATAGCAACATAAAATGCAAATGAGGTAGGAGCTTTCTGTAGCTTCCCTCAGAAATACTTAACATGAGGTAATTGACGAAATGATTGCGTCTGTTTACTAATTATAACAACAAACACATGCAAGTAAGGGATAAGCTTTCTGCAGCTTCTCTCTGAAGTACATCTTATAGGATAATAGATAAAATGCAATGATTCTCGCTTTGTAGTAAACATACCCACAAATAAATGCAAATGAGGGAGGAGGTTTCTGTAATTTCCCTCAGAAATACTTCACATCAAGTACTGGATGATATGTAATGATTGTGTCTGTGTACTATTCACACCAACAAACAGATGCAAGTGAGGGAGGAGCTTTCCGCAACATCTCTCTGAAATACATTACATTGGGTAATAGAGGAAATGCGAAGATTCTGGCTTTGTAATAACCATACCAACAAACAACCGCAAATTAAGGTGGAGCTTTCTGTAGCTTCCCTCAGAAATATTTCACATAAGGTAAAGGATGAAACGTAATGATTGTGTATGTGTACTCATCATAGCAACAAATGGATGCAAGTGAGAAAGGAACTTTCTGCAGCTTTTTTCTGAAATACATCACAAAGGGCAATAGATGAAATGTGATTATTCTTGCCTTGTAGTAACTATAGCAACATAAAATGCAAATGAGGTAGGGGCTTTCTGTAGCTTCCCTAGAAATACTCCACTTCAGGTATAGGATGAAATGTAATGATTCTGTCTGTGTACTAATTATACCAAGAAACAAATGCAAGTGAGGGAGGAGCTTTCTGCAGTTTCTCTCTGAAATGCATTACATTAGGTAATACATGAAATGCATTGAATCTGGCTTTGTAGAAACCATACCAACAAACAAACACAAATGAGGTAGGAGCTTTCTGTAGCTATTCTTAGTACACTTCACAAAGGGTAATAAATAAAATGCGATGATTCTGGCTTTGTAGTAACCATACCAACAGCCAAACGCAAATGAGGGAGGTGGTTTCTGTAGCTTCCCTCAGAAATACTTCACATGAGGTAATGGATGAAATGTAATGATTGTGTCTGAGTACTAATCATACCAAGAAAAAGATGCAAGAGAGGGAAGAGCTTGCTGCAGCTTCCCTCAGAAATACTTTACGTCAGGTAATGGATGAAATATAATGGTTGTGTCTGTGTACTAATCATACCAACAAACAGATGCAAGTTAGGGAGGAGCTTTCTGTAGCTATTCTCAGTACACTTCACAAAGGGTAATAAATAAAATGCGATGATTCTGGCTTTGTAGTAACCATACCAACAGCCAAACGCAAATGAGGGAGGTGGTTTCTGTAGCTTCCCTCAGAAATACTTCACATGAGGTAATGGATGAAATGTAATGATTGTGTCTGAGTACTAATCATACCAAGAAAAAGATGCAAGAGAGGGAAGATCTTGCTGCAGCTTCCCTCAGAAATACTTTACGTCAGGTAATGGATGAAATATAATGGTTGTGTCTGTGTACTAATCATACCAACAAACAGATGCAAGTTAGGGAGGAGCTTTCTTTAGCTTCTCTCTTAAGTACATCAGATAGGATAATGGATGAAATGCAATGATTCTGGATTTGTAGTAACCATACCAATAAACAAATGCAAATGAGGGAGGGCTTTCTGTACCTACCCTCAGAAATACACTCCTGGAAATGGAAAAGAGAACACATTGACACCGGTGTGTCAGACCCACCATACTTGCTCCGGACACTGCGAGAGGGCTGTACAAGCAATGATCACACGCACGGCACAGCGGACACACCAGGAACTGCGGTGTTGGCCATCGAATGGCGCTAGCTGCGCAGCATTTGTGCACCGCCGCCGTCAGTGTCAGCCAGTTTGCCGTGGCATACGGAGCTCCATCGCAGTCTTTAACACTGGTAGCATGCCGCGACTGCGTGGACGTGAACCGTATGTGCAGTTGACGGACTTTGAGCGAGGGCGTATAGTGGGCATGCGGGAGGCCGGGTGGACGTACCGCCGAATTGCGCAACACGTGGGGCGTGAGGTCTCCACAGTACATCGATGTTGTCGCCAGTGGTCGGCGGAGGATGCACGTGCCCGTCGACCTGGGACCGGACCGCAGCGACGCACGGATGCACACCAAGACCGTAGGATCCTACGCAGTGCGGTAGGGGACCGCACCGCCACTTCCCAGCAAATTAGGGACACTGTTGCTCCTGGGGTATCGGCGAGGACCATTCGCAACCGTCTCCATGAAGCTGGGCTACGGTCCCGCACACCGTTAGGCCGTCTTCCACTCACGCCCCAACATCGTTCAGCCCACCTCCAGTGGTGTCGCGACAGGCGTGAATGGAGGGACGAATGGAGAAGTGTCGTCTTCAGCGATGAGAGTCGCTTCTGCCTTGGTGCCAATGATGGTCGTATGCGTGTTTGGCGCCGTGCAGGTGAGCGCCACAATCTGGATAGCATACGACCGAGGCACACAGGGCCAACATCCGGCATCATGGTGTGGGGAGCGATCTCCTACACTGGCCGTACACCTCTATTGATCGTTGAGGGGACACTGAATGGTGCACGGTACATCCAAACCGTCATCGAACCCATCGTTCTACCATTCCTAGACCGGCAAGGGAACTTGCTGTTCCAACAGGATAATGCACGTCCGCATGTATCCCGTGCCACCCAACGTGCTCTAGAAGGTGTAAGTGAACTACCCTGGCCAGCAAGATCTCCGGATCTGTCCCCCATTGAGCATATTTGGGACTGGATGAAGCGTCGTTTCACGCGGTCTGCACGTCCAGCACGAACGTTGGTCCAACTGAGGCGCCAGGTGGAAATGGCATGGCAAGCCGTTCCACAGGACTACATCCAGCATCTCTACGATCGTCTCCATGGGAGAATAGCAGCCTGCATTGCTGCGAAAGGTGGATATACACTGTACTAGTGCCGACATTGTGCATGCTCTGTGGCCTGTGTCTATGTGCCTGTGGTTCTGTCAGTGTGATCATGTGATGTATCTGACCCCAGGAATGTGTCAATAAAGTTTCCCCTTCCTGGGACAATGAATTCACGGTGTTCGTATTTCAATTTCCAGGAGTGTACTTCACATCAGGCAATGGATGAAATGTAATGATTGTGTCTGTGTACTAATCATACCATAAACAGATGCAAGTGAGGGAAGATGACGAGGCCATCGTACTGTCTGACATCTCCTGTGGGTCGTCATTGGAGCTTATGGACATTGATGTCGAGCGGGGGCGATCTTCTCGCCCCAGGAATAAATCTCTGGCCAGTACGGTCTCTCCTCCAAAGCACAGAGGCAGGGTGAAAGTTCAGCCACCCTGATCACTGGCTCCCATATTACAGTGGGACCTGAATGGGTTCAGGACGCATGTGGCCGAATTACAACTCCTTATACGAGAGTGCCCCTTGTGCTTATGTCTCCAAGAGACACATTTTCGGGCCACTGATGCTCCTCCTTTACGGGGCTATACCGTATATCGAAAAGATGATCTGATGGGGGAAAGGGCAAAGGGTGGTGTTGCGGTTTTTGTCCATGACATGCACCCCTCATCTGAGCTCCCTCTCGTCACCGACTTGCAAGCAGTTGCAGTTGACATTCTTGTGGGTCGGAGGCTCACAGTCTGTTCAGTTTATTTACCGCCTCCTGATGCGATAGACTCTGAGGCTCTCACGGACCTTATTAGCCAACTCCCCCGCCCATTTCTTCTTCTGGGGGACTTCAACGCTCATAATGTCTTATGGGGCTCTCTGACTACTTGCCCCAGGGGTCGCATTCTGGAAAGCGTCATGATGTATGAAGAACTGTGCCTCCTCAACTCTGGTGCTTCCACTCATTTCTGTACTGCTTCCGGGTCGTCATCGGCTATTGACCTTTCCTTTTGCTCTGCAGCACTCGCGGATTCTGCTCTGTGGGAAGCTGCAGCTGACCTGCATTCTAGTGACCACTTTCGCCTTTTGATTCGCCTCCTGGATGAGGCTGTGGCATTACCAGTGCCGCCCCAGTGGCACCTCTGCAGAACTGACTGGACACTTTTCAGCCAACTGGCTGTTTTGGAACACCATGCCAGCGTCCACGAACGGGTAGACCATGTTACAGCCATCATCTCTCATGCTGCTGAATTGTCAATCCCACGGTCATCCGGTCATCCCAAGAGGCGTCCTGTCCCTTGGTGGACCACTGAGTGCCGCTCAGCCATCCGAGCACGCCATGCAGCTCTGCGCCGCTTCAAGTGCCGTCCCTCAGCTGACAATCTTGCGGCCTTTCGGGTGGCAAGGGCCAGAGCGTGGCAAGTGATTAAAGAGAGCAAACGACGGTCATGGCAATCGTTCGTGAACTCCATCTCTCGCTCCACGAGTTCTACGAAAGTATGGGAAGCCATCAGGAGGATTTCCGGGAAACTCAGCCAGCTACCTGTCACGGCATTGCTGCATCAGGGATGTCCCTGACGGCGCCGAGAGACATTGCCCAGACACTGGCCATGCATTTTGCGGACTCTAACGCCACTATTAACTGTGATCCAGATTTCTGCCGCTACTGCACTGCCATCGAAAGGGGTCACTTGGACTTCCGGTCTCTAAATTCTGAACCCTATAACTGCCCCTTCACAATGTGGGAACTGGATTCTGCACTGTCTGTGGCTCATGATACTGCGCCTGGTCGTGATCAAATCCGGTACAGCATGCTGCGGCACTTGTTGCTGCCATCCAAAGAAGTTCTCCTGAACTGTTTCAATATGACATGGTTATCCGGCACGTACCCTGACTCGTGGACGGAGGCAATTTTGATTCCCCTCCTCAAACCAGGGAAGGACCGAACGCATCCCAGTAGTTATCGGAATATTGCTTTGACGAGCTGTGTTGGGAAGACGTTGGAACGCATGGTCAACCGCCGCCTGGTTTGGCTGCTCGAGACCACGCAGCTCCTTAGTCTCACTCAGTGTGGCTTTCGGAGATGTCGTTTCACTATAGACAACTTGACTCTGCTTGAGGCCGCCATCCAGCAGGCCTTCCTACGTAACCAGCATTGTCTAGGGGTCTTCTTTGACATTAATAAGGCATATGACACTACTTGGCGCCGCCTTATCCTCAATCAACTCCATGAGTGGGGCTTTTGTGGCCGTCTCCCCATCTTCATTCGGTCCTTTCTTTCTCACCGCCTCTTTCAGTATCGGATTGGTAATGTGCTATCTGATTTGTACGTGCAGGAGAATGGTGTTCCTCAGGGCAGCGTTTTAAGTGTCACCCTCTTTGCCATCGCTATTAACAGTATCACGTCCACTATCCGGAGTCCTGCCCAATGCTCCTTGTTTGTGGACGATTTTGCTGTTTTCTGTTCTTCCTCCAGTCTTGTCACTGCTAGTCGGCAGTTGCAGCTTCCCATAAAGCGCTTAGAGGCATGGACTGCAAAGACGGGTTTTACCTTTTCTGCAGACAAATCAGTGTGTGTTCATTTTAATCGTTCTCGGCGTCTTTTTACCTCCCCTGAATTGCGTCTGAGGGACACCGTTCTTTCTTTTAGAGACACTGTGAGGTTCCTGGGCCTCACTTTTCATTCCAAGTTGTCGTGGTTGCCTCACCTTAAGGACCTCAAGGTGCGGGCCCTGAAGGCACTGAATATTTTGAAGTGTCTGAGTCATCGGTCCTGGGGAGCAGATCGGGCGCGTCTGCTGCAGTTTTATAGGGCTTTCGTCTGATCACGTCTTGACTATGCTTGCACCGTGTATGGGTCAGCAAGGCCTTCGTATCTGAAGATCCTTGACGCAGTACACCATGAGGGTATCAGGCTGGCCACTGGTGCCTTCCGTACCAGTCCTATCCCCAGCCTGTGTGCTGAGGCAGGGGAACCGCCGCTCGCCATCCGGCGGAAACTCCTCATGATGCGACGGGTGTCATTTCCTTGCCCGTCCTACCTCCCCTGCGTACCCTACCATTGCCCGACCGCCTATTGAACGTCTCTTTTCCAGTCGTTCCAGGGCAACGAGACCATCTGGGATTCGTGCCAAACATTTGCTTGAGTCCCTTGGTGTGGAGCGTGTGACCCCCCAATGACAAGGTTTTACTCGCCTGCCTCCCTGGTTGCTCCAGAGGCCCAGCATCCTACTAGACTTGTCAGAGAACCGGAGGAACTGCACTCCGGCGTTTGTTTTTACCTCCTTATTTTACGATATTTTAAACCAGCATCCAGACCATGTACCTGTATTCACAGATGGCTCTAAACAGGGGGACTCTGTTGGTTGTGCTGTTGTTTTCCCTGATCGAGTCGTCAAGTTACGGCTTCCTGCGGCGTTTACCATCCTCGATGCTGAATTGTTTGCAGTCTTGCGGGCATTGGAGCAGATGAGATGTGGTCCCAGTCTTAAGTTCCTCATCTGTTCTGACTCCCTAAGTGCCCTTCAGACCATGCAACACTTGTACCCAGTGGATACGGTCGTCCAGAACATCCATGATGCCCTACTCCACCTGCAACAGCAGGGGAAGGAGGAGGTTTCTTTCTGCTGGGTGCCGGGGCACGTGGGTATTAGGGGAAACGAACTGACGGATGTGGCTGCCAAAGATGCATGTTCCCTCCCTCACAATTTTGAATGTGCCGTCCCCCTCCATGCTGTAACCTCCCTATTGCGTTTCCGTGTTATGCATCAATGGGAAGAGGAGTGGCTGGCGGTGACAATAAGCTGCGTCTGGTAAAGGCCACTACGCGACCATGGCGTACGTCCTACCAGTCATTCAGGCGGGATGAAGTTCTCCTCACTCACCTCCACATTGGGCACAGTCCCTTAACGCATGGTTTTTTACTCCGGCGGGAGGACCCCCCAATCTGCAGTGCTTGTGGCGTCCAGATTACTGTCAGTCAAGTAAAATGTGGCGGTCTTTTATTCTCTGGCCAGAGGGCGGTGGTTTCTTTGCCACCGGATTTTCCCTCTAATTTGCAAGACAACGCAGTGACTGTGGTTGAGGTCTTACGGTTTTGTGTCCTGTCCAATCTGTTGCCTCGGATTTTAGGGAGAGGGTTTTAATGTGCTGCTTTGTGACTGGCTCACCCAGGTTTTAGGTAAGAGGTCCGCCAGTCACGATTACCTCCTTGTTTCCCTTCGGTTTCTGTTCTCTTTTCCTTGTGTTTCCTTTACATTTTAGTGTGTTTCTTCTCCTCTTGTTTTGCCTCTGTATGTGAGCATTTGGAACTGCGTCAGGCCTGTGCCTTTTAGCCATTCTCCTTGGTCGGTGTCCGTTTTCGACCCTTCACCACATGTGTTCTTGTTTCTATGCATTTGGGCGCTGATGACCACGTTGTTTAGCACCCGTAAACCTCAAACACACATACACACACACACACACACACACACACACACACACACACACACACACACACACTTGTAGTAACCATACCAATAAAAACTCAAATGAGGGAGGTGTTTTCTGTAGCTTCCCTCAGAAATATTTCGCATCATGTAATAAATGAAATGTAATGATTGTGTCTGTGTACTAATCATACCAACAAACAGATGCAAGTGAGGGAGGAGCTTTTTGCAGCTGCTCTCAGAAATACTTCACATAGGACAATAGATGAAATGTGATTATTCTGGCTTTGTAGTAACCATACCAACAAACAATCACAAATGAGGGAGGAGCTTTCTGTAGCTTTTCAGAGAAGTGTTTCACATAGGGTAATAGATGAAATGCAATGATTGTGTCTGTGTACTAATCATAACAACAAACAGATGCAAGTGAGTGACGAGCTTTCTGCAGCTTCCTTCAGAGATACTCCACATCAGGTAATGGAAGAAATGTAATGACTGTGTCTGTGTACTAATCATACCAACAAAGGGATGCAAGTGAGGGAGGAGCTTTCTGCAGCTTCCCTCAGAAATACTTCACATCAGGTAATGGATGAAATGTAATGATTGTATCTGTGTACTAATCATACCACATAGGGTATGCCGCCGTGGTGTGTGCCTCACCCTTGCCTTCGGCTCTAATTGGCACAGTGCCCAAAAGACTCAGTCCCTCCGGAGGCCTTGCGCCACCAACTTTATTCCATCTTAGCCACGTATCACAGCGCTGGCATTGTCTACACTGGCAGTTCGATGGTTGCTGGTAGTGTCGGTTATGCCCTAACTCTATGGGACCATTGTGAACAACTTTCATTGCCGGCTGGCTGCAGCGTTTACACTGGTGACGTGGTCGCCATCTTTCAAGCTCTATAGTATCTCCTCTCCTGCTCAGGTGAGTCCTTCATTATCTGTGGCGATCCCCTGAGCGGTTTATGAGCTCTCGACCAGTTTTTCCCTCATTCTCGTCTGGTGATGGCTATCCAGCTGTCCCTGCATAATCTTGCCCATTGCGGCAGATCTGTTGTCTTTTTTTGGAACCCAGGCCATGTTGGGATATCTTGCAATGAAACTGTTGACTGCCTGGTGAAAGAGGCCACCAGTAAAGCATCTCTGGAGATTGGCTTCCCGGCGACTGATTTGCGGGCACTATTACGCCACAAAGTTTTAGATTTATGGGACACTGATTGGAGCAACTTGCCCTTGCCAAACAAACTCCGTCATAACAATGAGATGATGACTGTGTGGCGGTCATCCATGAGAGCCACCGCAGAGACTCAGTTGTCCTTTGTCGTCTCCGCATTGGCCACACCCGACTGACGCACAGTTATTTCCTATGTCGTGAGGATCCACCTATTTGTTGTTGTCGTCTGTTAATTGTTCTTATTCTCTGTGGGTGTTTTTAGTATTTGAAAAAGGGACCGATGACCGTAGCAGTCTGGTCTCTTTAACCCCCACAAACCAACCAATCCAAAGATGTCCCCTCAGTCGGAGATGAAATGTCAGAAATAATTTTATTCATCGACCGTGCCGTCCTCTCACAAGCCAGTCCAGAAGTTTTGACTAAAGTGAACAGTCACTGTGAAAGCCTATGTTGTGTAAATGTATGCTTGTCTCCTGAAGTGTACCTTGTGAAAGGAAGAGTAGGAGGTGGGTTAATGCTTGTGGTGTGAGTAGCTTCTCAGTATTTTCTATCCTCCACGTAACATGTATTTTCATTATTGATAAAACACTGAATATTAGTCATCGACAAAGTTTTTTGTTGTAGCTGGTGTATTTAGAGGAAACAGCACTAACCTGGTGTACATGTTTCCTTGGGATTGAACTAGAATGTCATGAATTTCAGCCACAGTCTCCAACTGTTGTCACTATTTAACTTAAATTATTATAGGACCTGTCTCAGGAAATGTGTGTCAAGTAATGTACTTCAAAGGCCTTTCTGCTGTGCTCTAATTCCTCATGTTCATATACAGGATTGAAGAAGTTGAGAGTTGAGAAGCATTATGGATTTGGGAAAGAAGAAGATCTTTAGTCGGCGTGAAAACACAGACAATGCTATTGTGGTAAACTGCAGTATTAAAAATTCTGTAACTTTACAAAAGGTCTAAAAGACTCAGTAGAATCAGGTGTGACTGGTAAACCATCTTTCTTCAGTTGGTATACATTTTGTTATTTTTCATTTATAAATGTATATCTATCTGTTCCAGGAGATACATTTTCCTGCCACTGGAATGAATATGCAGGTTTTCCTGCATATCATTAAAATGTGTTTGTTGTAGATCATGTCTTCCACAGTGGCCGACTTTGAAAAATGATTTGAGTGAAAGCCATTTCCTTCAGCAAATGAGTGTCCCATGTCTGTATTGTAAGGCAGTCCAACCTGGCCATTGTATTTTATATTCTGTACCTTTCCAGTGCACATAATTCATATTTATGCATTATATTTAGCACATGGGGAAACATGTGCAAACTCAGTTGATGAGAAATGAAGGATATAATGTAAGTAACTAATTCATTTTTCACCAAATTAAATCTATCTCGGCGGTACTGTATTCTTGTCATAGCTCGTTGTTGACATTTGCCTGGCTCTGGTTCTGAGTGGATTTACGTTTGGTGCTTGGTTTCCACAAGCATCCGTTGTTTATCTTTTCCTCCTTGTGTCGCCCATAGTCGGTTGTTGTCAGGTGACATTGGTCTGTCGTCCGACTCGTCCTGTGTTTACCCGGTGGTGCGTGCTCCACCGCCGGCGTCTTCCCTGCCTGGCAGCTCCGATCCGCAGCCCAAGCCATTCCTGCTGTTGGTTGTGGTTACCACAATTTACTTCGCTCCTACCACATTGTCGTCAGTAATTGCAGTAGTCATTTTCAACATCTTCTCAACCATCTTTGAAACATTTGTACCACTTGTAAACTCTTGTACTCGTAGTAGAGTCGCCAAAAGCCACACTCAATATTTCCAATGTGATACTCTACTTTGTTCCATTTTTAAACAAAATTTAATGCAGATTATTTGATCCATCTTTTAAGAAATAACAAATTCTCTGAGCACTCAAAAACAAAGACCTCCTTTTCCACTGTCAACAATGAACTAAATACTGAAAATAGATGTAAATATATGTACAGTACATCAGGAACACATGTACTAACAAGAAAAGAACAAAAATGTATACAGCTGACAGAATTAAATTCCTGTAACTTTTTGATCACACCTCGTATGCAGTGTCTGAGAAAAAGGAAATAAAGCACCTATAACATTGTAACTTTGTACAAGTACAAACTATTAGTGGGTATGTAAACAATTACAGCAGCGATTCTCAGCGAAAGTAGAAAGGCCACTAGTGTTGATGGTGGAGGGTATATAAGAGGTGTGAGCACCATTGGATAGACTACTGATGAGAGGTGTCACATTGTGTTCAGTGTTGAATCACGGTTCTGCACTATCCCTGATGACCACTGTCAGCACATGTGGTGGCAGCTTGGGGGACGTTCCCTTCTTCCAGTGTTTTGGAAAGGCACAGTATGGCCAACAAATGGTTATGACTGTAGGTTGCAGTTGATAGTGCTTGAGGGAACTGTGATGGAACAACAATCTCTCAGATATCGATAATCCTCGTGTTACATCTTGTACGACAGTATCGTGATGTTATTTCCAACGCAACAGAGCTCATCCACACAGTGGCATGTGTATGTGTATGTATCAATTGTATGCATGGTATTAGCTGCTCCCATGGTCAGCAAAATCCTTAGATATGTTCCCTGCAGAGCATATGTGGCACGAGCTTGGACATAAACTCTGCCCCAGTGTCAGTATGCAGAATATTGTGGACCATTACAACAGTTTGAGGCCAGCTTGCCCGAGGAAGGAATGTAGTGGCCTTACGACACCCTTACAACCAAAAAAGTGTATGCAAGCAGGGCTATTGGGTGTATGTCATATTGATAAGTGAGCTCATACTGCCAAGTTCTGTGTAAATCTGACTCAATTTTGTAATCAGTAAAGTAACATCACATACCATCTGAACCCATGGCATTTCTTTTCTTTCTGTGAATTTCAATTTCTTAGCCGGGCAGTGTTTATGAACATCTTGGGCTGAAAGAAAATTAGCATGATATAGAGATGTAAAACTATTAGAGATGTAATTAAATGTAAAAGTGTCACTAAAAACACATTTAAAGTGAAAAGCCTGAAAAAACACCAAGTTGTGTGTCCAGAAAATCTGTATCACAATGGGTTAACAGTGAGCAGCAACTGCAACCAAATGGGAAAAATATCTTCTTCCGGCCCAGGATGTTGTAGCAGATTTTCTGAACTTCACATTCCTAATGCTTCTGTATATTTTTTCCTGTTTCTACAAAGTCCATTCTTGGCATCTATAATTTAAAATGACCCAAGTCACTGTCCTTCTTCTTTGTATACTAAGGTGTCTGTAAATAATTTACTCTTATTTCTGAAGGCCTGGGCATTCCAATTCTTCTCTTAATATCCACTAGCTTTTGCCCTCAACTATGTTGGCACAAATCTTGAACTTGCATGAATTTTGAGTAGCCCTGAAGCTTATTATCCATGGGAAAAATGGATATAAAGAAGTGAAAGTGAAGTTGTCAAAACGATGCAATGGTAAAGAATTGATATGTTTGTAAGCACAGATACAGATATTTGAAGTATGAAATAGCAAAACGCATGGATAGGGGAACAAGCTAGTGGTGTATTTAATGAAACTACAAAAAATTAAAGAATCTGTAGTTACAAATAAGTCAGTTCTTTATTGTTGCACCCTTTTGACAGTGTCACCTTCAGTCTTTTATATCTGTTTTTCTTGCTAATAAGCTTCAGGATATTTATGAAAATTCATGTCAATGAAGTCGTTTGCTTAATAAGCTTATCAGTGACAATAGTTACAGTAATTTGTGAATGAATTCAAGAATGTCTGTGGGTAATGGAATTAAACTGTTAACATTAGTAATATTTTGGAAAGTTTCATCATCATAATACTATTTACTACTACTTACTGATTTTTCTCATTTCTGGTCCCGGTTTGTTTTGTTTAGTTTTATGAAACTTCCGCTGTCCCGATGTTTTTTTCTTCCAGTATAATGAAATGATGCTTATATGAAACTGAGTTGATCCACATAAAGCACTCGCAGTCTCTTGCAGGCCTGCATACAATAAAAAGTATTTAATATTGCATTTTTTGTAATCAGTTCAGCATGCAACTCTGTATACATAACCTGTCAGTAGCTGCCCACAGAGTTATTTTCAATTTTCCTGTAACTAAATAACATAAAACATGATAAATAGATGTAAAAACTTTTTATAATATGGAAAAATGCCTGTACACCATTATTATTTGCAGTATGTAGATGGTCACAGGATATGTGATGCTTTCCCTTATGGATCTTAGTTACTGGGTACACATTTGTTTCCATACTATTCGGGCCCACATAGTTAAATGTACAGTTCAGTTTATCATGTTTTATAGATAAACTCACTTCAAAATTTCTCTGAGGGCTGAAATGTTTTTATAAATATGTAATGTTGGATCATTGGCTGTTGTCAGCTTAGCATATAATTTTAATGTTCTTTTATCCATTCTGGATCTTGCTGAACTCAACAGCTGTGAACAAATGTTGATTAAGAATGCAACCAACCATGAGTACTTCTAAAGGTATTTTTTTAAATGCCATTACCAGTCTAAAGCTATTATGTCTGTCTACAGGTTTTTATTTTATTTAATTATTTTTTTTTAAGTAATAGCAACAATGTGCTGATATACATGTATTTGATAAAATATAAAATGAAATACTTGCATACCGTAGATTTGTTTTGTCGGTATCATTTAGGCTTTCTTTGGTCCTTAAGCATTAAGACAATGCACTTATTCTAAACAATCCACTGTGTTGTTCACACACTTCACAGTATTTCTCATCAGTTGCAGCCTTTGACAAGTACTTCACATGAAATGATTTTGCTTACTGTGAAAATCTATCCAGTGACCAAAGATATCACTCATTTCTCAACAAGGAAACATCTCATCTACTGTACGTTAAGTAAAGAATGTGTGGACAATGCAAATCTAAATAACAGATAAATGCTTTGTCCAGAAAAGTGCACTTCTTACAAGTGAGGAACTCTAATTGTAGCATGTTATAGGAGAAATTAACAAGAAGATTTATCAGGCTACTCTCAAGAAGCAATGGCATGTGTTTTGATTTTGGCCCTGACAATATTATTCAATGGATGTTAAGTTGGGCAACTAGTGGAATAAGGATACCCTTGTTCAGAGTCCTAACACAGACCAATCATGTTTAATTTGTGTGAAAAGTGCAATGAACATTTTCAGGATTGTTTGTTAGCCAGCTGTAGTTGCTCATTTAGAATTTTCTGAGATGAATTGAAGGTGTGAATGTATATTTCTAGTTATTTTAAGATACCCATTTTCCTCTGTAAGTTAGTTGTATATTTTGTTTGTAGATTATCTTTAGTGTTTGAAATGGTGTATCTATATTGAGCCATGCGAGTGGCAGTTGCAGATTTACTTAAATGTTTTTAGTCTAAAAGCATCCTTGTATTTATGATATCTTGAAGTTGCTGCCAGTCAGGCCAAGATAAAATCTGATGCAATTGTCACAATCAGTACTGTGTATTCCTCAGTTTTTAGAGACCCAGCCCAATGGTTTTGGTTTTATCTACTATGTTATGTTGCAGCATTTAGTGTGCATCTATGGGCTTAAAGTCAAAATTGTGCAGAAAATATTAGTAAGTTATTTTATTCAACCATAGATGTTTACAAAATATGACATATGTCATGTTAATTGAAAGAGGAAACAGTTTTTTATTTAACTAATCCATGCATACAGCAATAACATCTTGTACAGTTGTTGATGATAATGATCTGCTGTTAATTTTGAAGTGTTTTGTACAATTTTTTATACACATTGCCAAACAAGTTTACAATTTATGTAAAAAAAATACAGCTTGTGTCGCATAACTACACACTGGGTGAGCGAATATTTGTAGTTTGGGCACTGCCTTACAGCTGTCTTAAGGACCTTGACAATACTTTTAGCATCCCCTTGTATTCTTTGTGTTCTCTCTTTAGCCCATTTGAAAAAGCAGTGTCATCAGCTCACCACAATGTTAAGATGACAAAATTGGATAAAGTATGGAAATTATCCATCACAGACACTGGGTGCAGAATTTCACATTATTTGTAATTAAATAATAATAATTTTTTCAATGCCTGCTTGATGTTACATAAATAATCATGGACTTTTTAGTATTAACTATTTGAGAGGTATGCTTCATTTTTTTTTTAATATCAGGATTTTCATGCATTCAAAAAATTTATGGTGCGGTTTTCTTCCTTTGTAGAAAATACTGGCTGTTGTTTTGTTTATCTTGAAACATGAGTCAGACAAAACTGACATTTAATCAGATCATGTGGATACTGCTGTTTGTGAGATAACTGCTTTGTTCTGTATAAGCCAAAAATATTGTTATTCACTCTGATATTATGTAATTGCCCAAACTATGAGGTTTGTGGTGGGATTATTTGGGACAGAGATGCTACATATTAGTATGTTGTGCAAACAATAATGTAAAATGAATGACTTACAGGGGATAATGTGAAGTTGGCACTATGTGCAGATTTAGACTGCTCAGCTATAACTGAAGTTGTATTTACCAAAAGTTGAAATTTGATCTTTTACCTTAAACTTAGAATTGCCTTTGATGATTTACATTCTGTATGTAGCAAACATCACTATAGAAATCTGCCATTGCGCTGCTTGTAAAAGTTGTAACTGTTTGATAGTAATTTATCATGTTGACATAATGATTATTCCTTAATCTACAATGTTTCTAGTTACGTAAGTACTTTCATTCATGTTATATAGTAACCTGTTTATACATTATGTATGTAAATGTTTATTGTTCGCAAGGAAACTTAAGTTTGGGTTAACAGAATTCCCAACAGACAGTTATAATTTGTGATAATAATTAAAATAGTTTATGCACAATTATCTTAAAACATTCAAAATTAAATGTAAACTTAGTAACAATCAGATTAATGCTTAAAGACATTCTTTCCTTTCTTACTGTACACTGATTTCTGCAGGCATTTGTAAGTGTAAACATGCCTTGCTGGTACCTGGTACTTAATGCTGTAAATGTTAGCTGTGTTAGCTTCAGTTTTGCTTGGTTACTTTATATTTGTATCAATCATATGGGACAAGTCAAAACAATACTACTTTTGTGTAAAACAAATGAGCTCTGTATTCGCATGTTAACAATACTATCAGAGCTGATGACATTCTGTGTTCGTCAGAAAAGTCATTTCTATGATGTTTCTGGATGTAACATCATAACTAGTGCTGCGATGGGGCTGATTTGACGATGGGACTAGTGCTACAATGGGAGTGGGGTGAAGATGAAAACGTTCTTGAGTGGATGACCATCTCTGGGGTGCAAGAATTTCTCTTGATAGGTGTGCAGCCACCAGGATTACGCTCTGTTCCTAGCTGTACTGGACATTCCATATTTCTTAGACTCCTGGATCAGTCTGTACTGCTATCATGCTGTCTACTACACCCTGTTCTTTTACCTCCCTTTGCAGGTGCAGTGGGTTACATGACACTTGTGAAGAGGCTTCAGTTTCCTTTCCAAGAGAAAATAGGTCCTACGCAGACCCATCCTCACTCCACCCATGAACAACAATTCTCAAATTTTATATGGATATGAGTCTGTATGTGCATCAAAGCCTTTCTTATGCAGCACAAGACATGGTTAGCCAACATATGTTTGCGGCACTGTGAACTGTAACTTGACAGCTTACCACTACCTTATCCAAGACTGCCTCTAAAGTAGTGGCGATAAAGGCTGTGCATATGTGACATGGACTTCGGTGTGAGAACATCCATCAGGGGTTTCAGAGTATTTATTTCTACAGCATGGAATGTGTCACAAAGTGCTCTTTGACCCAGTAAAGTTATAACATTATATAAAGAAACACAGCACAGTGAACAGTATTAATGGTGATGATAATGACGTCGATGACATGAACAACAATTATAATAGTCTATTCACTGGTCAGTAAATTTGTAATTATTTATTTATCCTGTTAGATGAGTTGATTGTTAATCAGTGCAATGATGACTGCATTACCACCTGAAGCAAGACTGCTTAATACAAATTTCTGCTTTATTCAATCCATTTTTGGTGTGCACATATGTTGCTGCAACAATAAAGTAAAATTAAATGATATGATTGAATTGTTCACTTGATAGAATTCTGTATTAATTTGGATGTTAAGTACACCAGTGTATCATTTCTTTAACGCCTCATCTGAATCCTTGTCACTATTGCCATTTTTACCTCGAATTTACGTATAGCATTGCCTAACACTTGTTTGTAATTTAGTTTTCAAAGCTATGATTGTAAAAAAAAAAATACATGTTGTTTGTGTTTAATATGTTGTTTAAGTTTAATATGTTGTTTCACTGTTAGTATGTTCAGAACATTAAAGAATATTACTAACTATCCTGAAATACATTATTAAAGTTATCACCTACTGCCACTCTCAGTGTTTTGTAAGTCATTGTAATATGTTGATGCTGATTTACACTTTCATGGCCACTTACCATTATTTTGTTACTGATCTCTTATAAAAGAAAATTCTTGATTTATATACTTCATCTATTTTTATACCTTTATTGCCTGTTGCGGAAAGTGGATGTTAACAATGTTGTTCAATTATAGTGTAAGCAGCTGTGCCTTCATCCGGAAAGAAATAAAAACATGTTTGACATGTATAGGTGTTTTAATTCATCTCCCTAAGGATATCTCTCATATAACTTATTTCATCTCAAGCAGTGTTTATTAATTTGATGTGGTAGTCAGGAAGCAACCTGAAGATGTAAAACAAACTCTTGCAATGTTTTTGTCCATAAAATTCGGAATTGGGAAGAAAGATAATGGTGGCAAGTGCTGTTATCAAATACGCAACACTGAAATGGTTGTATCTGAGTGGTTATACACTACATTAGAACAGAATTTTCCAGTAATCAAAATTTATTTTGTGACAGCATTATGGGATAATTTTCTCCTATTCCAACATGAGGGTGCACAGATAGCTTGAGCATTCGGGAGCTTCTTCCATACTCAGTTAGCTCTGCCAGTAACACTGTGACAGTTTTTTACATACAGAGCATGACAGTGTGCGGTTCAACAGGCAGGTCCTGTCGATAACAGTGAAGCTGTTGAAAGCTTGATTTCTCCCTAAAACCTTAAGGGGCAAGTAAATCTTAAAAACATATCTAAAAATTTCATAATCTTGTTATGATTGTGTAGAAACAATTGTTAATCCTAAGTAACACTCGGACACAATAAATAAGCCCTGTTGTGGTAAATAAATTTACACTCATATTTAGGGTACGCTAATTATCGCATTCGTTTAGGGAGTGACTCTTTATCATGTTAGGGCACCATTTTCAAAATTTTAAGTGGTATGTAAAATCTTGTGGCTTTTGAAAAATGAGAAAGAGGCACTTGCAGTTTATTCCATGCCATTGACAGGAAAACTGTGAAGGCCTAATGATGTAAACAGAAAGGTATACTAGGGTTTAACCTCCCATTCTTAATGCTGTTTTCACAGTGCTCTCCCAGAAAGTGGATATTCACAAGTGCATGGCATACTGTCTCATCTGTTCCAAAACACAAATGTTAGGGTATGAGATTGATAACCATTTACCATTCATTGTTCTGCAGTGAGAAATATTTATTGGATTTTTCAGATTGGTGCAAAGGTAAATCAAATATACTGGTGCCCGTTGCAATTTATTGCTTCAAAATACCTATAGAAACTACTGTGGCAGCTCTCACACAGAATCTTTTTTTGTCATCTCTCTGTACTTATGTCTGGTTTAGGCAGTGCACGATCCACATTTCCATTCAACAACCTGTAGTAGTATTCATGGAAATCCGTAGGAAACCCACCGTTCCATAGTAACACTCTTGTCTCTCATTTGCTGTGAATAGATCTTTAAATTTGCTGCTGCACTTTGTACTTTCTTGATGCAGTGGACCTGCTGTGCAGTTCCAATTCTTCTGGCCACGTTATTTTATTTCTGTTTGCAGATGATTGAGGACCGCAGGAAAGCACATATCTACTCGGACTCACGATAAAGTAATGTAACCACTCTTAACAAACTCCTCTAATGTGACGAGTGTTCAACGGAAACAATGGTATTGTCAGGAATGCCACTAGAGAAGTGTTTTCTGTACACGTAATGATTTGGCAGACAGGGTGGGGAGCAATCTGCGGTTGTTTGCAGATGATGCTGTGATACAAGATGATTTAGAAAACATTTATAGTTGTTTTGTGTGTGTGTGTGTGTGTGTGTGTGTGTGTGAGAGAGAGAGAGAGAGAGAGAGAGAGAGAGAGAGAGAGATATGACGTGTAAGTTGTACATAGATGCTTTGGGAACTCGTATGGGAATCCCTGGATAGAAAGCAATATTCTTTTTGAGGAACACTGGATAGAGAATTTTAGAGAACTGGCATCTGAAGCCGATTGCAGAATGATTCTACTGCCAGCAGCATACATTTTGCATATGAATTATAAAGATAAGCTATAAGATACTGGGGCTTCCACAGAAGCATATAGATAGTCATTTCTCCCTCATTCTTTATGCGAGTGGAAGAGGAAAGGGAATGACTAGTAGCGGTACAGGGTACACACACACTACAGCTGCTAGTGGAATATGTATGTAGGTGTGGCCAGGCTCACAACAGGAGCTCTCATTCAACCTTGTTGTGACAGAAAAGTTTCTGGATCATAGTCGCCAGTGTCCATTTTCTCCTCGAGTTCAAAGACACTGCCAAGCCATGACTTCAACCAACAGGTGGACCTCCACAGCAGGGTGGAAGCACAAACACTGCTGTGCCTTGCTGATCTTAATGAGTTAACTCCACTTTTCACAAGTCTATACATACACGACAAAGGGCACACATGGCTGGTTGGCCCACACTTACTGATTAGTTAAAATATCTTTTTAACAATTACGAATGTCGTTCCTCGGCATGAGAGGTAATACATGCATTTCAAGTTCTTGTTAAGATTGATCACACTTATAACATTCCCAATTAAGGGTAATAGTATGTAATTAATTCGTAAGGACATAGTTTATAACCATGATTTGGTGGAAATAGTTTAACTGTTCTTTACCATAGGGAGTCACATGCTGATGCTGGGCTCTGTACTGCACTACGTTACTTCAAATCTGATTTGAGACAAATATTAAATGGTGTCTCTGTACATGTTGACTTGTCATTTTCCAGATAAGTCTCTTTACTTTTGACTATTTTGGAGACTATGTCATTATATTGACACAACATCACATTGCAGCTGAATATATTTGTAGCACCAACATTTACAACTCAATTTTTGGACAGACACTGTGTACATATATCATTTTTGAGATGATATTGTCCCTTCTTTTATACCTCTATACAAAAATAGTATAGGTCATTTCCTCTATGTATCCACCTGACCCCAGGTAACACCATCCCTCCTATGGGTCAATCTATGTCCCCCTCACTTCCATACATAAAATGGGGTTCACTGAACTTAAAAATTGAAACTATATCTCTTTCTGTGTCAAAAGTGTCTACATAGCATATTTAAGTTTTACTTGATACATGGGTTTCCTACTACTTTCCATTCTGTCACTCTTACTGTGCCTTTTACTGAGTCATACCTTCCCTCTATGTTACACTAACATTTAATAACGTGCTTTCTCTGATACAAACTTAAGATTAACTACAGACTGTTCATTAAGACCTCATTTGCTGTTACACATGGAAATGTTGTTATCCAGTTTGTTCTTATCAATAGAGTTGTGAACCACTCATTTGAAATCATGAAGTAGTACTGAGAATACAGAAGTTTCCTTTAATTTGTTACTTTTCCTCTCTACTACTTTGTCATATACTAGGTATATATGTGATACAGTAGCTTTTCACTTTCCACTGAGAACACATCTATCTTTTTGTTAATCCCGATTGAAAATAACATTAAATTATCAAACTCAAAACCTTTATTTATTGTGTGTCAAACACTTTGTGCCCGATTATGTAACATATGTATAACTATCAGCTTTTTCATAACCTTTGACACATATAAGGTTCACACACAAGTTAATAGCATTTTCGTTTCGCATGTTGCTACGGGTTTATTTATCAATTGCCATTTTAATTTGTAGTTCACTGTTGCTATCTCAGTTTACATTTTGCCATTTGGAGATAGTGAGTGGAGCTGTGGACGCTAGAAAGTGGAGTGCCAAATGGAATAATCTGAACATTTTCTTCTTGAGTTCAGTAGAGGGGTGACAGCAGTGAAGGCAGCCAGAAACATCTGCACCATATGTGGGGATAATGCTATTCATCAGAGCACAGCAAGAATATGGTTTTCTCGTTTAAAGGAGGACCATTTTCACATTAGTGACCCACTAAGTTCATAAAAATGCGAAGGTCTTCCTGAAGATCATGGAAAGATTAATCCAAAGTGATGCACACCAGTGTAATCAAGATCTGGGTCATTGATGATCATGATCATTCCACCATTGTGCAAATTTTGCATGCATCAGAAAGGTTACAAAATGAGGTGTATCAGTACCGCATGTTCGAAGTAAAAATCGCAAAAATCTGTTGGTGGCCATTCTATCTCTCTATGCTCATCATCAAGTGGCTGATGAAATACTGAACATTACAATTGTTGCGGGGTTAGGAGTCAAACCCGGGACTCCACATGGCAGATCTGAAGCTGTGACCCACCACACCGTATTTCGTCAGGAGACCGAGCAATTTCAAGAATTTTGAGAGGCAGTGCAGAGTGATACAGCGGTATTTAGTAACATTGCTTTATTCAGATACTTTACAGTATTTGAAGGTGAAGTGTAGTGTCAGCGTGCTGCCCGCCCGATGTCCTGCAAGTCCAGCTGACTCAGCAGACTCCTGGTATGCCGACGCCACTGCTGTCGTTATCAAGGCTGCCTGCCAACGGAACTCGGCCGCCGCTCTCCCAGTCATCACCCAGCGATGTGTAGCGACTTGCGACTTGCTCCGTCCCATTAGGCCTGTTCTGTCTGATCAAGGGATGAAGGTGGATGTACTGGTCACCTGAGGCCCTCAGGCCACCGCTGCTCCCAACACATGACCTGACTCAAACCCACGCCCACCTGGATGCTCTGCTGAAATTTTCCGCTAATGGTGCTAGCCGGATGGCAACACCCGCCGCCATCTCTGGGGCTGTCGTAGCGCTGCTGTGCTACCCTCAGGGTACGTCTCGCCCGGACCCAGTACGCCAGGTGGGAAGCAAACTTGGCCACTAGACTAGAGTGGAACCGAGTCCCTCCTGGACCTGCTGCAGACCTCTCTCACTGCCGTCTTTCAGGCAGACCGTGCTATGTCCAAGTTGAAGGATGGCATTCCACCCTCCTCTGGCGTTGTGTCCCCTGATGCAGAATATAGCCCGAGCAACTACATAGACCCCCCTGTGGGTCCGGGGGTTAGAATAGGCCCGAGGTATTCCTGCCTGTCGTAAGAGGCGACTAAAAGGAGTCCCTCCCCCTCAAGGGGGTAGTTAGCGCCAGCGTCCGGAGACGGACGGTTTCACAACCTATATTTGCGTTCATTTTGGTTTTTCACTTCTTCTGCTTTCTTCCTTCCTTTGGTTGGTTCCTTTCTTTGTTCTTCTCCATCTCACTGTCTTACTTACTCTTCTCCTTGCCTTCTTCTCCTTGCCTTCTTCTCCTTCTCTGGTCTCCGCTTCGGCGTTTGAGACAGTATGTCCTTTCTTTCCCTCTCTCCTTTCTTTTTCCACTTTTTCCTTCCTCCCTGTGCGTGCCTGAAGGCCGACCCACGCGTTCGCACGCGTAGCTGGTGACGGGGTAACGCGTAATTCCCCGCCCTGAGTAAACAAGTAAGGCCGCACTTGCCCCCTGGTAAAGGCCAGGCCCAGGGAGGGGTGATTGCCCGAGCTGACACCTTCCGACCATGCCGATTGGTCCCTCCGTCCGTTTCTCGGGAGGTGTGACCTGAGGTGTGAACAAACACCTAACGCAGGAGTGCCCTCTGAGAGGGTCCCCACAAGGAAGGAGCGCGCCATCGGAGACGTTGGCAATCATGGGGGATTCCTCCACAATGGATTTCTCTTCTTCTTCTTCTCTCTCGACTTCTGCCCACAAACGGAAACTTGACCAGCCACCAGTGACAAAAGTACTACCGCCTGCCCCACAGTTCCTCGTAGTTTTTCGATCTGAGGATGGAAAGGATTTTTCCTCTGTCAACCCTTTCGTTATCCAGAAGGGTATAGATGCCATAGCCAGATCTGTCAAGTCTTCTGCCAGGTTGCGTAATGGTACCTTGTTACTAGAAACTGAGAGCGCCTTTCAGGCACAAAAACTGCTTCGGGCCACACTCCTGTACACGTTCCCTGTCCGGGTGGAGGCTCACCGCGCTTTCAATTCGTCTCGTGGTGTGGTCTATACTTGATCACTCGACGGATTGACTGACGAGGAGATTCAGTCTTTCCTCGCTGAGCAGGGCGTGACGGCTGTCCATAGGCTCATGAAAAGGGTCAATAATGACCTTGTACTGACCCGGACACTTTTCTTGACCTTTGATAGTGTTCAGCTGCCATCGCGCATCAAGGCGGGCTACGAGGTTATTTCTGTTCGCCCCTATGTCCCGACACCTACGCGCTGCTACCAGTGTCAGCTATTCAGTCACACTCGCCATTCTTGTTCCAATGCGGCTACTTGTGTGACTTGTGGCAGGGATATCCATGAGGGTGACAGTCCACCTCCGTCTCCTCGTGTGAACTGTCACGGTGACCATGCAGCGTCCTCCCGCAACTGTCGCTTCTACAAGGAAGAACGCTGTATCCAAGAAATTCGGGTCAAAGAGAAAGTCTCCACCTCGCCTGCTCACAAGCTATTCGCTAGTAGGAAGCCCACGTTACTCCCAGCGGGGAAGTACAGTACTGTCCTTGCCTCTCCTTGGACTACCAGGAAGGTGGCGACGCAGACATGCGATCTGACCTTCAGCACTACGGTCGTCCGTTCGGCCAGTGCTAAGATCGCCTGGTCGATGTCTCCTCTTCCTCCCGTCACCCCTCCGACACAGACACCTATATCAGCTTCTGCCAGGACGAAGACACAGAAGTCAGAAGCAAGGCCCTTTAAGAAAGAACCGTCTCGTGCAGATCTTCTACATACCTCGAACCCTCAGCCATCGACCAATCCTTCCAGAAAACGACCTTCCAAGAAGGCTCATAGGAAGCACAGGTCTCCTTCCCCGCCACGGCGCATTTCTCCTCCTGCGCCCCCCAGCGGTTGCCGCCCCAGGCCGTCATCCGTTTCGCCTGGACGCACCGCTGGTAGCCGAACATCTGGCCGTTCACCAGCGGAGGAAGCTCCCCCTCCCGGCCTTCTTCACAAGATGGCTGATGAACCTATAGAACAAATGGACGATGACTGTCCGCCTCCTGCTAGCGGCAGCAGTGCTCGCTCGAAGCCAGGCTCTCAGCGTCCTTCGAGATGAACTTTCCTGCATCTTCTTCCTCTCATGATGGCCCTTATTCACTGGAATATTCGCAGCATTCGCTCCAACAGAGAGGACTTGAAATAGCTGCTCCGCTTGCACCGTCCACTCGTCGTAGCCCTCCAGGAAACGAAGCTAAGCCCATGCGATCACATTGCCTTGGCACACTACACCTCTGTGCGTTTTGACTTACCCCCTGTGGCAGGTATTCCGGCTCCTGGAGGGGTTATGTTGCTGGTCCAGGATGATATCTACTATGATCCCATCACATTGAACACTGGCCTGCAGGCAGTTGCTGTCCGCATTACTCTCCCCACTTTTACATTTTCCATTTGTACCGTTTACACTCCACCGTTGTCTGCCGTTACCAGGGAAGACATGCTGCAAATTATTGCTCAGCTCCCTGCACCATTTTTGTTAACTGGAGACTTCAATGCTCACCATCCTCTTTGGGGCTCTCCAGCATCCTGTCCGAGGGGTCCCTGTTAGCAGACGTTTTCAACCAGCTCAATCTTATCTGCCTCAATACTGGCGCCCCTACTTTCCTTTCAGACACCTCTCACACCTATTCCCATTTAGACCTCTCTGGATGTACTACCCAACTTGCATGCTGGTTTGAGTGGTATGCACTTTCTCATACATATTCGAGCGACCACTTCCCATGTGTTATCCATCTCCTGCATCATACCCCCTCTCCGTGCTCAACTAGTTGGAACATCTCCAAAGCAGACTGGGGGCTCTTCTCTTCGAGGGCGACCTTTCAGGATCAAATCTTAACAAGCTCCGATAGTCAGGCTGCACACCTCACGGAAGTCATTCTCACTGCTGCTGAATATTCCATCCCTCACACTACTTCTTCTCCACGCCGCGTACTGGTCCCCTGGTGGACAGCAGCATGCAGAGACGCCTTACGTGCTCGTCGACGTGCTTTACGCACTTTTAAACGCCACCCTACAGTGGCGAATTGTATCAATTATAAACGATTACGTGCGCAGTGTCGTCGTATTTTTAAAGAAAGCAAGAAAGCCAGCTGGGCTGCTTTCACAAGCACCTTCAACAGTTTTACTCCTTCTCCTGTTGTCTGGGGTAGCCTGCGCCGGCTATCTGGCACTAAGGTCCATTCACCAGTTTCTGGCTTGACGGTCGCGAATGACGTCCTTGTGGCCGTTGAGGATATCTCCAATGCCTTCGGCAGCAGAGGTTTCGAGCTCCACTCATTACCCCCCTGCCTTCCTCCCCCGAAAACAGGCAGAGGAGGCTTGGCCACCTAATTTCCACTCCTCGAATTGTGAAAACTACAATGCCCCATTCACCATGCGGGAACTCGAAAATGCACTTGCCCGGTCACGGTCCTCTGCTCTGGGGCCTGATTCTATTCATCTTCAGATGCTGAAGAACCTTTCTCCTGCGGGTAAAGGTTTCCTTCTTCGTACTTACAATCGCATCTGGATTGAGGGACATGTTCCCGCATGCTGGCGCGAGTCTATTGTTGTACCGATTCCTAAGCCAGGGAAGGACAAACACTTGCCTTCCAGTTATCGACCCATCTCCTTACCAGCTGTGTCTGTAAGGTGATGGAGCGAATGGTTAACTCTCGTTTGGTGTGGCTGCTCGAATCTCGACGCCTAATTACCAATGTACAATGTGGATTTCGTAGGCGCCGCTCTGCCGTTGACCATCTGGTTACCTTGTCGACCTTCATTATGAATAACTTCTTGCGGAAGCGCCCGACCGCAGCTGTGTTCTTCGATTTGGAGAAGGCTTACGACACCTGTTGGAGGGCGGGCATTCTCCGCACCATGCATACATGGGGCTTTCGCGGTCGCCTCCCTCTTTTTATTCGTTCCTTCTTAATGGATCGGCAGTTCAGGGTACGTGTGGGTTCTGTCCTGTGAGAAACCTTTCGCCAGGAGAATGGGGTGCCACAGGGCTCCGTTTTGAGCGTCGCTCTCTTCGCCATAGCGATCAATCCAATAATGGATTGCCTCCCAGATGATGTATGAGGCTCCCTTTTCGCGGACGATTTTGCCATCTATTGCAGCGCGCAGCTTACATGTTTCCTGGAGCGCTGTCTTCAGCGTTCTCTTGACCGTCTTTACTCCTGGAGTGTCACCAATGGCTTCCGTTTTTCTGCCGAGAAAACGGTCTGTATTAACTTATGGCGCTACAAAGAGTTTCTCCCACCGTCCTTACGACTCGGCCCCGTTGCTCTCCCATTCGTGGAGACAACAAAATTTTTAGGTCTTAGATTTTACAGGAAACTTCGTTGGTCTCCACATGTGTCATATTTGGCTGCCCGTTGTACCCGTTCTCTAAATGTCCTCCGTGTTCTCAGTGGCACGTCGTGGGGAGCGGATCGAACCGTCCTACTTCGCCTATATCGGTCGATCGTCCGCTCCAAGCCGGATTAAGCGTGCTTTGTATACTCCTCTGCACGGCCGTCCATCTTACGACGCCTCAACTCCATACAACATCGGGGTTTACGGCTTGCGATCGGAGCGATTTATATTAGTCCCGTCGAGAGTCTTCATGCTGAAGCTGGTGAATTGCCACTCACCTACCGGCGCGATATACTGCTTTGTCGTTATGCCTGTCGGCTACTGTCAATGCCCGACCACCCATCGTATCGTTCCTTGTTTGACGATTCTTTCGACCGTCAATACAGGTTGTATGTCTCTGCCCTGCTACCCCCTGGAGTTCGCTTTCGTCGCCCCCTTCAACTCCTTGATTTTTCACTCCCTGCAACCTTTAGAGTGGCCGATAACCACACGCCACCTTGGCTCCAGGCTCAGGTTCGCGTTCACCTTGACCTCTGCTCGCTCCCAAAGGAGGTTACCCCCGGTTCAGTATACCACTCTCGTTTTGTCGAACTTCGTTCGAAGTTCATTAATATGACTTTCATTTATACAGATGGCTCTAAGACCAACGACGGGCTCGGGTGTTCTTTTATTGTCGGGGCACAAATGTTCAAATACCGGCTACATCGCCATTGTTCAGTCTTCACAGCTGAGCTCTTTGCCCTCTACCAGGCTGTTCTTTACGTCTGCCGCCACCGACATTCTGCTTATGTCATCTGTTCCGATTCTCTGAGCGCCATCCAGAGCCTCTGTGATCCGTATCCGGTTCACCCTTTCGTGCACCGGATCCAACGCTCTCTTCAGCAGCTGGTGGACGACGGGTCCCCAGTGAGCTTTATGTGGGTTCCTGGTCATGTCGGTATCCTGGGAACGAAGCTGCAGATGCCGCGGCCAAGGCTGCGGTCCTCCAGCCTCGGACGGCTTCTTGTTGTGTCCCTTCATCAGATTGTAGCACGGTCATTTGTCGACGCATTTTATCGCTGTGGCATGCCGATTGGGCTGCACTTACGGGCAACAAGCTTCGGGCCTTGGAACCTCTTCCCGCAGCTTGGACGTCCTCCTCACGTCCTTCTCGGCGTGAGGAGTTCGTTTTGGCCCGGCTACGAATTGGACACTGCCAGTTCAGCCATCGCCATCTGCTGACGGCAGCGCCGGCGCCGTTCTGTCGATGTGGGCAATTGCTGACGGTCCGCCACATTTTATCGTCCTGTCCGGATTTTACTACGCTGCGTCTTGATCTTGGCCTGCCATGTACTCTGGATGCCCTTTTAGCGGATGACCCAGGAGCTGCTGCTCGCGTTCTTCGTTTTATCAACTTGACACACCTGTCTAAGGACGTTTGATTATGGTGTAGTTTTTTAATCCTATGCCTGTTAATACGTCTTTTATAGTGTTGACCCTTTTAGTTGCTGTTTTAACCTTGTGCCTCGCGGTACATTCCTAAATTAGTCAGGGCGCTAATGGCCATTGTAGTTGTGCGCCCTAAAACCACAAAAAAACTACATAGAAACAAAGTACAAAATTATACAGAATGCTTATAACATTGCTGCCAGACTGGCCACTATAAGCATAGACCAGCACACGTCTGTCCCGACGCTCCACTGACCTGGCAGACCCTGTCAAGCTAAACTTGCCCGTCTATTTATATTGGTTTCTCCCTTGCTTCTGACATACTGTCAGAGAGACACAGAAACAATTGTAGGGATAAATTCCTACAGGTCAGTCATTTACAAATCGCCACTCCTCGCTCTGGCTTAGTGCCCCACCTCATATATCCACTAACTAAGAGCAACGAAGCAGTTTCCTACCTTGTTGTTGCTCCACTCAAAACAAATCGTGCATGCAATACCGCTGTCGCAGCTCTGCGCCGGCAGGTGCCATGTTTACCTTGCCTGGCCTGCTGGTTGTCGTCCGTTACGGCACTCTGCCAGCGTCCCCAGATTTCATCCCCCAACCGCGCCTTCATTGAATTTCTAAAAAATTTCCCTTTCCCTTGACTAGACTGACACTAGTGCAGCACTATCCTGGCGATGAAAAATTGTGTCTTTATGCTAACATAAGGAAAAGAAAGGATTGGTTGAGGCCAAACAAAGGAGCAACATCCCATACAAAAAACTGCATTCTTTCACAAAAGTAATGTTATGCATCTGGTTGGACGACGACGGTGGGGTGTATTATGAATTGCTTCCGCAAGCTGTAACCGTCGTTGCTGACATTTTCTGTCAACAGAAAAGATGTCTTGCAGATACAGTTTAACAACAGCAACAAGGAAGTCCACGTGAAGCAATACTGATCAATGAAAGAGCCTGCCTGCATTCCGTACAGTATTTTTTTGTCAGTCTAGCAAAAGTTGGGTTGGGAAGTCATGTCACACCCACCTTATTCACCTGATCTTGTGCCTCAGATATGAACCTTTTCCACTCTCTATCAAATAACTTTCATGGAACTTATTTTCGGATTAAAAACCGTTCTGAACATGACTCAATGAATTCTTCACCTGAAAACCATGCCATTTCTATTTCGCAGAATCGAAAATTTCCCCAATGTTTGCTGTCCATCGTAAGCACTGAAGGATGATATATTATTGTACGCTGAAGTCTCTGTTATGTTTATTAAACCTATAGAAAAAGTATACAAACTTATGCACCAGCTACGTACCTGTGTTGGGGCCTAGCGCAATGGTTATCATATAAACATGATGTAGAAGGTTGTAGGATCAAAAAACGACAAATGAAACTTTTTTTAATTTATAAATCCGATCAAAAGAATGTGATTATTATTTTTATTCAATTAATTCGTTTACATGTAATTTCTGATCTTATTGTTTGTTTTATTTACCCTTATTTTTCTTTCTCTCATTCTTTTTTCTCCTGGAATCTGCCTGTGTCACCTATAATGTGGAAATAATTGCTAATGTGTGTGTGTCCGTCTTGAGTTGCTTCGTAGAGATTAGCTTTAACCACCATAAACAAAGCAAGTGCGATTTTTATATCTGCGCAGATTGTTAATTGCTATTCTCTCTGATGCATTTTACATCATGGGTTTGTGGTTAGCTTAGGACACAAATTTGAATTCAGGGCTTTGTCTGCCGTGATTGTCATTTCTCACTTAGAATCAGCTGTCCATAGACCATCTCGCATTTCCAATGTTCCTGGAAGTGGCTGCCTCCGACATTACTCTGCAATAATTGGTGCATAATCATGAAGTAAAACAAATTAATATTTCTACTTTGACAGTTCTCTGCAATTTATTGCATAATTTGGTAAACCACACTGTTTTTTCTGACATGCTCTGGTGGTTTCCGGTGATTAAGGGTGTCAGTGTGGTACTGGTGTGAAAGACTCACACTCCCTCTTGGCTATCGAACTTACTTGGAGTTACTTCGCCGATCGTCTTTTCAGGATAGCCAGCTGTGATGTCATGCACGACTTCTTCTCTGAATATAGGATGCTACATGGAGGAAATTTTTTATACTTTAAAATATTCTCGAGTGTACGGAGTTATTTTAAAACTCAATCTCACTGTATTTTCATCACACACAACAGTTTCTGACAGACCGGAAGGTTCCGAGCTTACAAAAAATGTTTTAGTTGTATGAAATCTATAACATTCATTTTTCCATAAATACAGTCTACAAATCTCACAAAGTTTAACAAGACAACTGTCTGGACCTTACTTATTGATTCTTTCTCTTACATTCGTAATTGTCCCTTCTCTTCTTTCAACAACATTCAAATGTTCACACAGTAATGTTTCACGTCGCACGGAGTACGGTGCGTTTATTTCTTGAGCTGGACGTGTAACTCCAGGCGACTACGTGCCCACGCCGATCATCCGTCCCATACACGTCCGTCCTGCACACACATAACTGTGGTGCAGTAGACACACTTCTACTCATCTCTAAAATAACGCGTGTTCAAGACGGTGGAAATACGAGGGTCTCTAGAATTTACTCCGAAATTCTTTAGGTATTACAATGCCTTCCAGAATGCTGGAAGTTAGAAAAGTATAATTATTAAATTGTCATTACTTCCACACCCCCCCCCCCCAATCAATTTAATAATTTCCTAAATTGCCCATAAAATTAACTATCCCCAGCTTTTGACACAGTCTATTGAAACGTACCCTCTTAGCTACTTTTGGTAAAATATGTGCCATTTGTTCCTCGGAGCTAATGTATTGAACATTCAGATGGCCTTTGTTGTATAGCTCTTGTGTAGAACGGATTTCACATCCACATGCTTCAGTCATCTATGTTCCCACTTCCGTAATTGACAGATTCTTCAAGAAGGTGCTTAAGCCATGTGGTGTCTGTCATAGCTGTCGCCGAAGCTGGATATTCTGCTTCTATTTCATAGTGAAACTCATCTGTCTCCTTGTCACCAGAAACAGTATTTTCAAACAAAAAACTATGAGAAAGTGAAGAAGACAGAATATCTACAATATAACACAGTCAGAATCAACATAGCAGCGAATAGCATTTAAAATTTCCTTTTTGTAACACAGGCCAACATCAAGTGTTCCTTTAATATATCAAAGAATTCATTTCAGAAATTTCTACTCTAATTCTGTTGGTTTATTTTGCTGTCTACTAAAATAGTTAAGTGATGCACTTCGTCTGGTCATAGCTGTCATTATATACATCGAAAAACACAGTAATTGCCCAACTGGTTTAAATTCATCCATTTGACCACAAACATCTCCACTGGATTTGACTTCCATTGATGTTCTCAGTGTTTACAGTCTTCCATGTTGAATCTTTTCAATAAGTATTCAAGATGAACGTAGTGATAAAGAAACATTTTGCCACTGTTGCTCTGCATATTTATTCTGAGGAATGATTTTGGTTCTCCAAGTTCTCACATTCGACATTTTAACTAGTTCTTAATGTAGGTGACTTTTTTTTTTTACTATTATATCCAGCTGGAATATTATCTACACATGGAAGCAAAATGAGTATAATGATCATCAATGCTTTCAACATTCAGACATCTGTCAATTTTGGGTTGTCGAAACATGATTTCCTTCATAAAACCGTCAAAAGTTTATTTTTAGTTTGCATACAAGACTTTTCTTAATCTCTACACCAGGTCTCAATGCAGGAATCGATTTTGTACATCAGTTTGTTCCATAAATGAATTATGGTCCTTCACCACACTAAGGAGCATTCTTAGTGTTGTGAATTGAGCAAGTGGAGTATAGTCATATCTCTTTCAATATTTCCAGACATGTCTATTTTTACTTTGAACATCCTTTTACTGTCAGTGATACTTTTATTTGCTGTAAGTGGTGCATAAGTCAAAGTTCCATTACATGACTGAGAGTCCAATTTTTCCTTTATTGCTTTTTTCCATTCTTCTTCTACTTCTTCTTCATGATGCCTAACCTGAAAGTCTTCAGACTTCTGAGGTAAGTTTTCCCTCATATGTTTTTGCATTCAAGGGAAACACTGCATAATCCTTGAAAAACCTAAATTTTCTTGTTATTCTATTGCTTTTCCGCAAAGTTTCTGGTCGCTTCCACTTCTTCTGACATCGTGGGCCTTGAGTTGCCTTCAACAGTTTGCAGAAAATCAAAGACTTCAAAACAGAACTAACTTTGAGGAAACTGAAGAATGTTCTGAATTACGTTGTTCACTTGAATGGTCTTCTTCAAGATCCAATCATCACTGCTTTCACCTTCAAATAGAAACTTATCTTTTTCAAAAATTACATCTCTCCCAAATACAACTTTGTGTTGCTTGGCGCACCATATTCTGTGGCTAATTGGACACTTTCCAGTCACGAAACATTTTGATGGGCTAGTTCCTTTTCAATACTTTCCTTGGAATGTGCCACTATGCAACACACCCAAAGTCATATTTGTTCAAATTTGGCTTTCTTCCATACGATAGCATTTCTAGAATTTGTGCATCTAAAACTGAAGTATAACTACGGTTAATGATAAAAGTATCTGCCAGTAACTTTTGACTAAAATTGCTTTCAAACTTCGCGTCCAAGAATCGTGCAATGAGCCTTTTCAATGACAGTATGATTCAGTCGCTCTGCCATTCCATTTCGTAATTGAATTTTCAAATATACTCATGACCGTTGTCACTTTTAAATCTCCTGATTTTCAGCAAATACATACTTTGGAAATACGAGCAAGAATTGTTACCAATATTGTATCGACCACCGTGCCATTCGGTTCAGTGAGCGGACACATGGGTATTATATACTGCAGGACTGAAAGTTTCGGAGTGTTTTTCTCGTGAATGGCTAGCCATCTGGCCGTATGGCTGGGGCATTGTAACTCTATGGGGTAGTGCTGCCAACACACGCCATCCCACTCTTAACTTCATTTCCCAACCCTCGCACTCCCCTTGTTAGTGTGTGTATATACACGATTGAATCATTTCTGTGAGCTGCAGCTATAGCTATCACCCTTCTGAATTGAACCTGATGAATTTTTAAAAACAAGCAGCATCCAGCCATTTATAGTTTATGCACTGACAATAAATTATTTAGTGAACCTGACACTAGAAGAGCACCTTTTAGTTTTAATTTGAAATTCCAGTCCACAAACTATGCTTTCAACATAATTTTTTCCAACCTTTATTCTTATTTGATTCACCAGTTCGTTCACATCCATCAAAGAACAGATTAATTAGCTAAATATCCTGTTACCCTCAAATCTAGAAACCAATACACTTTGCCACCAGGAAAACTTGCAGTAACAGCTGAGAAAGTAGAATTATTTTCATTTCTGTCTATTTTTTGGAGAGATTTTGCTAAATTTGCAGAACTGTACTTCTATGCTTTTGTGGCAATCTAACATTGTATTTTTCCCCAATAATGGCATTGTTTCCCACGTCTGTAACACATATATTGGGTTGGTACATAAGTTTGTTGCGTTTTTCTGTATGTTTGATAAACGCAACAGATACACATACACACCCTACTCATCCATAATATATTCTCCTTCACTATTTACAACAGTCTATCAATGCTGAGATAACTTTTCGATTCCATGACTGTAGACATCGAGTGGTTTTGAGGTGAAGAACTCATCGAGCCATGGTAGGAGCACCTTTTGCATCCAGCAAGGCTTAGCTTGAAGTTTGTTCGATAGAGAGCAGGAAAAACTGAGGTTGCAAGATCAGTTGAATAAGGTGAGTGCAGAACGACCTCCCAACTCTAGTATAAAGGTTTTGGTCAGTCTAGCAGAATGGGCGTGGGCGTTATCGTGGAGTAGCATCACTTTACGCAGTCTGCCTGGTCGTTGACCTCGAATTGCGTCCACAAGATGTCTCAGTTACTGACAATAAATATCATCAGTGATGGTTACATCTCGGGGAAGCAATCTGTACTAAACCACACCATCACTGTTCAACTAGATGCATAATATTATGGATGCATCAGGCTTTTATATGGGGAGTTGTTGCTTTGTTTGGGGGCAACCATTCTTTTCTTTTCCTTATGATGTTAGGATAAAGACACCATTTCTCGTCACCTATAAGGCTATAACGATACAAGTTAGGAATGGTCAACGTTGCTTTCGAGCAAACTGATCACGAACAACGAGAAAACCACATACGTCCACCTGCTGATTTTTGTGTTTTCGGCTTAGAGCATTTGGTATCTTTTTTCAACCTTCTCCATTGCATGCAAATGTCGCACGATGGTAGAATGATCGCAGTTAATATCATTTGCCAGTTCTCAAGTACGCTGACCTTGATTATTGTGGATTAATGTGTTTAAACAATCTTTATGAAACTTCGACTGTCTTCCTGAATATGCTGAATCACTAATGTCAAAATGATCCTTCTTAAAACGAGAAAACCGCATTCTTGCCATGATCTGTCTCATGGCATTATCCCCCTCCCACATGTGGCGTAAATGTTTCTGACTGCCTCCGTAGCTGTCATTCCTATTGAACTGTAATAGAAGAATACATCAGAAATATTTAGATTTCTCCACTAGGCACTCCATTTTCTAGTGTCCAAACCTCCACTCATTATCTCTATATAACAAAATGACAATATGTGAACTCATATAGCAACAGTGAACTACAAAGTAAAAAATGACAACTCCTAGCATCCACAATATTAACATGCAAAACTAAAATCTTATTTTTAGACAAAGCTTTGGCTGCATCATACATAGCTTGAAACTTGGTTGTCTCTGAATACTTCCTTTTACCTTGCTGTCAGATGCTGTCGACGATGGCAATTCATTTACTGTCCAGTTGTTACCTTTAGAATTATTAAGTTTTGCTTCTTTGTCTAGTGATCTACCGTTTAAGAAATTCGTTTCCAATTCCACACTTGAGAAGGTATTCAGAGCAGTAACAACTACTTTGGATTCTTGAAATTAATTTTTTGAAGTTAATGGGTAATTTGAAGGATCGGATGATAATATTGGAGGAACTGATATAGTATGCGGTTTCTTACAAACAATTCCACCAGAGTTAGTGTCATTTGCATTTAACTTTAAAGGTCTTTCTTAATAAAAGCCATACCTTTCAGCTCAAATGTTTGAATTAATGAATTTCTTATGTTTGGTGTAGGCCTACTCCAAGCAACTTTGTGAAATTCTTTGGATTACTTGAGATTTACACTTCTTATCAGTTTTGCCAAGCTCTCCCAGAAGAGTTTTCTTCCACGCACACTATTCAGCTGTCTCAGCGATGTCCATGTATCGCTTTCACACAAAACTCACTTCCAACTCACATAGAAGTATTTCAGTCCTAAGTTTTCAGTTGTTAAAGTTCTTCCCATTAAACAACAGTACCTCGTATTTCTCCTCCTCTTGAGCCATGACTCTAAATTAGGTACTGGATTAATTTTTTTCCACCTTTATTTGTTGTACTGTAACACCTGGCACTTGGGTCCATGGCTAGTTGCTAAGAAAATAACAGTTATTTAGGATAAGTAATTTCAACTCATTACTTCATACAATTTACAATTACAACCACGGGACAACAATGAAGACAAAATACAAACAGAGCGAAGAAACACAGAAAAAACACATAAAAAAGACAAAGAGAAAATAACTCAAAGGATTATTATTACATTATCATCATTTCAACACACTTTGTATTAGATAGGAAACTCCATGTCCAAACTATAAACAATGGCACCATGTCACAGAACAGCCTGCCACCACAAATAAAAAAACATAGCCTTGATTTTAGAAATCAGAAATCATTAACTGATCATTGCTTTGCATTGTGTGAATTTTTGGTCCATATGTGTACAGTGAAATATCAAACAAGCTGCAAGTGCATGAATGATTTTTATAAAATTAATAATCACTGTGAATGAGACTTTTATACAATGTGTAGCTATCTCCATACTGTTGTCTTTGTCCATGTTTGTACTGTATTGTAACACTCTTTTGGTCTCCTTCAACTATGATTTATGCTACTTGTCAACTCAGATTATACAACCTGGGCCCAGCAAAAATTGTCATTTTAACAGCTGGACATCTGCTGCCGTTTACGTTAGGGAATCATCTTCTTGATACAGTTATGAAGTGTAGTGGTATGACCGAGAGGGAATTTGTTCTCGCTTGATATGGCTAATAACTATATGACATTGTTTGTCGTCTATCTTGATATATATAGAAGGCTGTAAAAAATGAATTTACTGCAGATGTTTTCCCCAGTATTCAGTAATTCAGTATCTCCTGGCGTAATGGTTTACATTAGAGGTGACAAGAAAATAACATAACTGATAGAAATAACTGGTTATTGAGAAGTAGCAGTTACTGTGATAAGGGCTCATCTGATACTAGCAGTTACTTAAATAACAGTGCTTTGCGCCACCTGTTTACAGAAGATCATACTATGCTTTCATGTCAACTAATCTGAGATCTGGCTATGACAGAGAGGAATATGTCATCTGGAAGATGTTCTGCATGTCATGGAAATAACAGAGACTATGCGCCATCTATTGATACAACTATGTGTTATTTTGTGCGCTCTCACTACTTTCAGCAAAAAAATTAAATAAAGTTAATGTCAGAGTGGTTGCTGATAGGAGCAAACTTAAAGGCATTGTACATGTACTAGAGTTCCCTTGGGTCATTAGTTTGGGCAGTTAGTACAAATAAAACAATTGGAGCGACAATGGAAATAACTGTCAGAGGTTGTTATTTTTCTCTATCTGTTATTATTCTCTCTCAGTTTCGTTCTCTGACACTTAACAGGCTACCACTACAGGTAACCCAGTGACATTTCCAGAGAGAATAGTTACTTGAGTGAGTAAAATATTTTTGTACCACTATGGAAATAACTATCTAGAAACCCCGGTGTCAAGCAGCTGACAACTATTGGGATTCTATTCATTCCATTTCTTGTAGTTCCTGAAACAGTTGACCTTCTTTCTGGCCTTCGGTTGTGTTAGGGTATTGTTAATGTTTTTTTAGGGTTTTACACATTTTGAAATATTTGAGTATTGTAGGTGATCTGATTTACTTATATTAAAGCCTACTTGTTCTTGGGCATTCTACATGAAATTTTTTGAATAACATATGCTCTTTCTGTTATGAAAGAGGCCAAGGGAGTTCATTTTGGCCCTTTGGCCCTTTAAGTGCTCATCTATCTCATTCATGAATTAGTATGATACATATTCAAATAATGGAAAATCCAGGATAGAATGTAACAATATTACGAGAAAGAAAGCTGCTACTCACTATCTAGCGGACACACACACACACACACACACACACACACACACACACACAGAGCAACATTGCATGATGGGAGTGGCAACTGGGTGGGAGTATGGAGGATACTGGGGCAGGGAGGGAGGGTGGAAGTGATGTAGAGTAAAGTGCTGCAGGTTAGATGGTGGGCAGGGAAGAGGTGGGGAGGGGGGCAGAAGTAGCAGTAACGGAGGGAAATAAAAGGATTGGGTGTGGTGGTGGAATAATGGCTGCGTAGTGGTGGAACGGGTGCAGGGAAGGTGTGGGATGGATGAGAACAGTGACTAATGAAGGTTGAGACCAGGAGGGTTATGGGAATATCGGATGTATTGCAGGGAAAGTTCCCACCTGCACAATTCAGAAAAGCTGGTGTTGGTGGAAAGGATCTATATAGCACACACTGTGAAGCAGTCATTGAAATATCATGTTTGGCAGCATGTTCAGCAACAGGGTGGTCCACTTGTTTCTTGGTTGCAGTTTATCGGTGGCCATTTGTGTGGACAGACAGCTTGTTGGTTCACATTCCTACATAGAATGCAGCACAGTGGTAGCAACTTAGCTTGTAAATCACATGACTTGTTTCACAGGTAGCCCTGCCTTTGATAGAATTAGTGGTGATGGTGCCTGAACTGGAGTAGGTGGTGGCAGGAGAATGTATGGATGTAGGTGTGTTACAGAGGTATGAGCCATGAGGTAAGGGATTGGGAGCAGGGGTTGTGTAAGGATGAGTACATTGTGTAGATTCGGTGGATGGCAGAATACCATGTGAGGCATGGGAAGGATAGTGGTCTGGATACTTCTCATTTCAGGCCACGACAAGAGGTAATCAAAACCCTGTCAGAGAGTGTAATTAAGTTTCTCCAGTCCTGGGTGGTACTGAGTTATGAGGGACATGGTCGTCTGTGGTCAGACAGTGGGATTTTGGGAGGTGGTGGGAGACTGAATAGATAAGGCACACAAGATTTGTTATTATACAAGGTTGGGAGGATAATTATGGTCAGTGAAGGCTTCAGTGAGATATTTAGATTGGGACTGCTCATCACTGCAGATGCGGTGACCAAGTGGGGATAGGCTATACGGAAGGGACTTCTTGGTATGGAATGGATGGAAATTGTTGAAGTGGAGGTATTGCTGGTGGTTAGTAGGTTTGATATGGATGGAGGTACTGATGTAACCACATTTGAGGTGGAGGTCAACATCTAGGAAGGTAGATTGTTGGGTTGAGTAGGACCTTGTGAACCAAATGGGGGAGAAGTAGTTGAAGTTCTGGAGGAATGTGGATTGGGTATCCTTATCCTCACTCCAGATAGCAAAGATGTAATCATTGATCTGAACCAGGAGTGAGGTTTAGGATTCTCCATTTTTAGGAAGGGTTCGTTTATATGGCCCATGAATAGGTTGGCATTAGATGGTGCTATGAGGGTGCCCATAGCCATACCCTGGATTTGTTTGTGGGTAATGCCTTCAAAGCAGAAGAAATTGTGGGTGAGGATATAGTTGTCTTGGCGACTAGGATGTTGGTTAGGAATCTGTCAATCTCTGGGAAAGGGAGTGTTCAATAGCAGGAAGGCCATGGGCATTAGTGTACAGGGAGGTGGCACCAATAGTGACAAGCATGGCACTTTGTGGTAAAGAGTCAGGAACTGTGGAGAGTCGGTGGAGGAAATTGTTCAAATGCCTCTGAGCACTGCGAGACTTAACTTCTGAGGTCATAAGTCGCCCAGAATTTAGAACTACTTAAACATAACTAACCTAAGGACATCACACACATCCATGCCCGAGGCACGATTCGGACTTGCAACCATAGCGGTCGCGCGGTTTCAGACTGTAGCGCTTAGAACCGCTCGGCCACTCTGGCTAGCTAGAGGAAATGGTTGGTATCTTTTAAATAGGAAGGTATGTTAGGGGTAATAGATTGAAGGTGTTGGTCTATGAGAGCAGCAATTCTCTCAGTAACCGGCCACAATGGGGCGTCTTGGGTGATTAGGTTTATGGACTTTAGGAATCATGTAGAAGGTAGGATTTGAGGAGTGAGAGAGGTGAGCAGAGGCATGGATTCCAGGTAGAGGGTCTGAGGTGGGCATAAGAATTTGAGTAGTGACTGGAGATCTTGCTGGATTACTGGAATGGGGTCGCTGTGGCAAGGTTTGTAGGTAGAAGTATCTGACAGCCAGAAGAGTCCTACTGCCAGGTAATCCTTGCAGTTAAAAACAACAGTGGTGGAGCCTTTGTCCACAGGTAGGATTAGGAGGTCAGGATCAGTTCTTATGTGGTGGACTGCAGCTATTTCTGCAGATGTAAGGTTAGAATACATGTTGAGGGATTTGGGGAAAGATAGTGAGGCAACTGTTTATGCCATGCTCTGACAGTTTCCTTTGATTAAGGGTTTCAGTGTGGTACTGGTGTGCAAGACTCACACTCCCTCTTCGCTATCGAACTTACTTGGAGTTGCTTCTCCGATCTTCTTTTCAGGATAGCCAGCTGTGATGTCCTGCACAACTTCTTCTCCCAAGATAAGATGCTACTTTGGAGGAAATGTTTTACACTTTTAAAATAGCTCCGTACACTCGAGAATGTTTTGAACTCAATCTCACTCTATTTTTATCACACATAACAGTTTTCATACAACTAAAACATTTTTCCCCCCATGAAACATGGACCTTGCCGTTGGTGGGGAGGCTTGCGTGCCTCGTATAAACAGATGGCCGTACCGTAGGTGCAACCACAATGGAGGGGTACCTGTTGAGAGGCCAGACAAACATGTGGTTCCTGAAGAGGGGCAGCAACCTTTTCAGTAGTTGCAGGGGCAACAGTCTGGATGATTCACTGATCTGGCCTTGCTGTGCTGGTACTGCGAAAGGCTGAAAGCAAGGGGAAACTACAGCTGTAATTTTTCCCAAGGACTTGCAGCTTTACTGTATGATTAAATGATGATGTCATCCTCTTGGGTAAAATATTCAGGAGGTAAAATAATCCCCCATTTGGATCTCCGGGCGGGGACTACTCAGGAGGACGTCGTTATCAGGAGAAAGAAAAATGGCGTTCTACGGATCGGAGCGTGGAATGTCAGATCCCTTAATTGGGCAGGTAGGTTAGAAAATTTAAAAAGGGAAATGGATAGGTTAAAGTTAGATATAGTGGGAATTAGTGAAGTTCGGTGGCAGGAGGAACAAGACTTTTGGTCAGGTGAATATAGGGCTATAAATACAAAATGAAATAGCGCTAATGCAGGAGTAGGTCTAGTAATGAATAAAAAAATAGGAGTGCGGGTAAGCTACTACAACCAGCATACTGAACGCATTATTGTGGCCAAGATAGACACAAAGCCCATGCCTACTACAGTAGTACAACTTATATGCCAACTAGCTCTGCAGATGATGAAGAAATTGATGAAATGTATGATGAGATAAAAGAAATTATTCAGGTAGTTAAGGGAGACGAAAATGTAATAGTAATTGGTGACTGGAATTCGTCAGTAGGAAAAGGGAGAGAAGGAAACATAGTGGGTGAATATGGATTGGGGCTAAGAAACGAAAGAGGAAGCCGTCTGGTAGAATTTTGCACAGAGCATAACTTAATCATAGCTAACACTTGGTTCAAGAATCATAAAAGAAGGTTGTATACATGGAAGAATCCTGTAGATACTAAAAGGTATCAGATAGATTATTTAATGGTAAGACAGAGATTTAGGAATGAGGTTATAAATTGTAGTACATTTCCAGGGGCAGATGTGACCATATTCTATTGGTTATGACCTGTAGAATAAAACTGAAGAAACTGCAAAAAGGTGGGAATTTAAGGACATGGGATCTGGATAAGCTGAAAGAACCACAGGTTATACAGAATTTGAAGGAGAGCATAAGGGAACAATTGACAGGAATGGGGGCAAGAAATACAGTAGAAGAAGAATGGGTAGCTCTGAGGGATGTAGTAGTGAAGGCAGCAGAGGATAAAGTAGGTAAAATGAAGAGGGCTGCTAGAAATCCTTGGGTAACAGAAGAAATATTGAATTTAATTGATGAAAGGAGAAAATATAAAAATTCAGTAAATTGCGGAGGCAAAAAGGAATCCAAAATGTCTCAAAAATGAGATCGACAGGAAGTGCAAAATGACTAAGCAGGGATGGCTACAGGACAAATGTAAGGATGTAGAGGCTTATCTCACTAGGGGTAAGATAGATACTGCCTACAGGAAAATTAAAGAGACCTTTGGAGAAAAGAGAACCACTTGTATGAATATCAAGAGCTCAGATAGAAACCCAGTTCTAACCAAAGAAGGAAAAGCAGAAAGGTGGAAGGTGTATATACAGGGTCTATACAAGGGCGATGTACTTGAGGACAATATTATGGAAATGGAAGAGGATGTAGATGAAGATGAAATGGGAGATAAGATACTGCATGAAGAGTTTGACAGAGCACTGAAAGACCTGAGTCGAAACAAGGCCCCAGGAGTATACAACATTCCATTAGAACTACTGACAGCCTTGGGAGAGCCAGTCATGACAAAACTATACCAGCTGCTTAGCAAGATGTATGAGACAGGCGAAATACCCTCAGACTTCAAGAAGAATACAATAATTCCAATCCCAAAGAAAGCAGGTGCTGACAGATGTGAAAATTTCCTAACTATCAGTTTAATAAGTCACAGCTGCAAAATACTAAGCGCATTCTTTACAGACGAATGGAAAAACCGGTAGATGCTGACCTCGGGGAGCATCAGTTTGGATTCCGTAGAAATGTTGGAACACGTGAGGCAATACTGACCTTACGACTTATCTAAGAAGAAAGATTAAGAAAAGGCAAACCTACGTTTCTAGCATTTGTAGACTTGGAGAAAGCTTTCGACAATGTTAACTGGAATACTCTCTTTCACATTCTGAAGGTGGCAGGGGTAAAATAGAGGGAGCGAGAGGCTATTTACAATTTGTACAGAAACTAGATGGCAGTCATAAGAGTCGAGGGGAATGAAAGGAAGGCAGTGGTTGGGAAAGGAGACAGGGTTGTAGCCTCTCCCCGATGTTATTTAATCTGTATATTGAGCAAGCAGTAAAGGAAACAAAAGAAAAATTCGGAGTAGGTATTAAAATTCATGGAGAAGAAGTAAAAACTTTGAGGTTCGCCGATGACATTGTAATTCTGTCAGAGACAGCAAAGGACCTGGAAGAGCAGTTGAACGGAATGGACAGTGCCTTGAAAGGAGGATATAAGATGAACATCAACAAAAGCAAAACGAGGATAATGGAATGTAGTCCAATTAAATCAGGTGATGCTGAGGGAATTAGATTAGGAAATGAGACACTTAAGGTAGTAAAGGAGTTTTGCTATTTAGGAAGTAAAAAAACAGGTGATGGTCAAAGTAGAGAGGATATAAAATGTAGACTGGCAATGGCAAGGAAAGCATTTCTGAAGAAGAGAAATTTGTTAACATCGAGTGTAGATTTATGTATCAGGAAATCGTTTCTGAAAGTATGGAGTGTAGCCAAGTATGGAAGTGAAACATGGACGATAAATAGTTTGGACAAGAAGAGAATAGAAGCTTCCGAAATGTGCTGCTACAGAAGAATGCTGAAGATAAGGTGGATAGATCACGTAACTAATGAGGAGGTGTTGAATAGGATTGGGGAGAAGAGAAATTTGTGGCACAACTTGACTAGAAGAAGGGATCGGTTGGTAGGACATGTTTTCAGGCATCAAGGGATCACAAATTTAGCATTGGAGGGCAGCGTGGAGGGTAAAAATCGTAGAGGGAGACCAAGAGGTGAATACACTAAGCAGATTTAGAAGGATGTAGGTTGTAGTAGGTACTGGGAGTTGAAGAAGCTTGCACAGGACAGAGTAGCATGGAGAGCTGCATCACACCAGTCTCAGGACTGAAGACCACAACAACAACAACAAAACATTTTTCGCAAGCTCGGAACCTTCCGGTCCGTCAGAAACTATCATATTCATTTTTCATAAATACAGTCTACAAATCTCACAAAGTTTAACAAGACAACCGTCTGGACCTTACAAAAGTGAGAGAAAGAATGAATAAGTAATTGTTCCTTCTTCTCTTTCAACAACATTCAAATATTCACAAATAATGTTTGACGTCGCACTGAGACGGCGCGTTTGTTCCTTGAGCTGAACGTGTAACTCCTTACAAATGGAAGGCCTCAGACACGGCCAACCGATTCGGCTCAAATTTGGCAAGTCGCTTGTGTACAACCAAAAACGGAGGAATCTAAATATTTTAGGTCAACGCGTTATTGAAAAAATCACCCCGAAAAGTTATGAAGAGCAATCGACTCAAAATTGGCGGGATCGTTAGATAATTGTAAATAGAGCATTTTTCACCATCAGGTGTGGTATCCGAAAACGCATACTATTCCAGAAATCGAGGAAAGAAACTTTTACAACTGTCGCTTCTGTACCAAATTTGTAAACGGATTTTGCCGACAGCACTGATAGTGCAACGGCCAAGGTAACTGGCTGGGAATCTGAGAACCCGGGTTCGAATCGCGAAGAAACCCAGTAGATGTCATTATTTTCGTTTGTATTTTTCCATATCTCAATTGATAGGGATAGGAGGGTTAATAAGGTAAGTAAATCTATAAGTAACGATAAAAATAAGGTAGGCAAATAAATTTCTGAAACTTCTTGGGGTAGTAAACAACTAAAATGTTACTCCAGGTCGCTTTAGAATGGCTCTTCCAGTCACTGTTACGAGTCCTCACTTTTCGTCGAACAACTAGATGGGTGGTACTCGTCACATAAAAATTTGAAACAAATATACTCACGACACCAAGAACATCTAATGAATGCAATCTTTCGAAAGCTACACTGTTCCTTCCCAAGAGTAGGCGGAAAACAAACTTGGTTTACATTTAAAAATGTCTTTTTCGGGAATTGATTTTGATGCGTACCACGCATACGATATCATTGCGTGAAAAATCGGTGCTGAAAGTTGGTTATGAACTATGTTGTAAATAGTTATTGTATCCGTGCGGTTGTCCAATTCCCACTGGGTTTCCAGAAGCACATTGCAATTCTGAAACCTGGAAATAAAGTTTTTAACCTGCCGATAGATATCAACATCACAAGGCTGGCACACAGATGTACAGTTGGGCGGTAATACTTTTACTATGCACGTCGGCTGACCCTCGCCATCTATAATCATTGTGTCATATAATATAGCATTACTTTGTCCACTCCAGGAATCCACTACTAGACAAAACTTGTTATCAGAAACGTATGGTTTTAAAACATTCTCAAGAAATGTTCTGTAAATCGCATTCGTCAGTTTGGAGAAGGTAATGTAAACATTTTTCAACGAGTCGGTTAAACGGTTGACCTCTTCTATAACCTGAGGACCAAATGTAACATTCGTTTCTTGTAAACACAGGAAAACCTTACGTAACAGTTTTCCAGAGCCTGTAGTGGCATGTTGCGCCGTGTATGAATGTGTTAGTATGTTTTTACTACCAACTGCGACAAGGATTCGTTTTTCTCTCTTATGCGATAACGTGCGTCGAATGTTCACCCAATACTCGCATCCTGTATGACCGGTGTTGATCACGTAATCACGATTAAAACCGGTCATAAGTGACGCCGTTTGCGTGTTGAAAAGAGCTCCCACTTTCTGTATATCTTCTACATTTTGTACCTCCTTATGAGAGACGTATTTAGTGACGCGCCGTTGAATTTTATACCCCGATCTGGAATTTTTTGCCCAAGATAATGATGCAGCAGACGTAGAATCCTTGTTGGCCGTATATTGAAGCGCTGCACCTGCAGCCCACTCCTGAAGTATTCTCGCTGTTACATTTTCGTTACGTCAATAAGATTCGACAAATCGGTCGTATGTCCACATATTTATCGCCTGGTATTTGTCGTATCTTGTCCCTCCTTTAACGATATCACTTTCCCAAATTTTCAAGTCCTTCTTCCGTTCCAGGGCTGTTGTTGCTCCATTCTTTAGCAGTATTTGTAAGTTCAAATTTGGATGATTCCTGGCTAGCGCTACCGCCTTAACTTTTACTTCAAGGGGTATAGAGCTGTAGTTAAGTCGTTTAGTAACCGGTTCGTGGTACTCATCGGGAACGGATGAAGCACATACTCCCAGTGACGTGGAGATTTCTGAAGTGTTATGACAATTTTGCGATTCACTAGTCGGGATATCTTCCACTGAATCACCTTCTGCTTCGCCTTCATGGTATAGTACCTCAGTATCAAGAAAAGTCATTTCGTTCGTCAAAACCAAAAATCTCTCGACCATAGCCGTTCCTATCAATCTGGAACGCCGAGAAACAGACCTGGCTGCTTCCGGTAGTGCGTTAATAATGCATCTTTATTTTACAAACCAAAACACAGCGACGGTAACATCCCGCTTGCCATCGTCTGTGACAGGCTCCCAACTATATATTAAAACGCTAGTCGAAGGGTGTACATCCTCCGTTACTCAGATTACGCACCTGAAAGATATGACAACAAATAATAACTAGTTACTACGGCATAAACAGACGAGGTAATTACTAAAAACTACATACAGCACTCGTCATATGTTACTTACAGAATAACACTGTATTCATTCACGAAACTTATTTCATTCGGCACATTAATGATGGAAAAATCACTACTGTATCCGCCAGGATCGCAGGCTCGTGCTGGATACCTTCTCTCTTCCAGATTCACAACTATGATATGACGAAGAGGCAACCGGGACAACATAACTCTCCCCGCGTGCATTCTGTCCCGTGCCTCGCTGTAAACAAGGGTCGCGCGGTTGGCTGTCTGTGATCCCTCATGAGGAATTCGAAGCACTCTTACAAGGGGAGGCCGCCAATTGTGAAATTCAGATTCAATTCATACTGCCCATAATAAAAGCTCATGGCCAGAGGTGTTATGTGGGAAAACACCAAGATGCACTTCTCAGCCGTTATCGAGAAAACCGACGGTTAAACGAAACCGTGGCGGTGAAATACTCACTACGATTGACAGTTTTCTACAGCGTCGTGGCGCAGCGGTAAGCTCTCGGGTTCGTAATCCGAAGGTATCTGCTAGGGGCGGACGTCGCAAGACACCCGTTTCAGTTCGTCGTTGATCCATTAACTCAGTTTTTTATTACAGACGGCAGCTAACCCTCTGACAGAACACGCTAAGCTACCGTGCCGGCTGTTCGATCCGGCCACCTTCGGATTACGAACCCGAGCGTTTACCGCTGCTCCACGATGTTGTAGAAAACTATCAATCGTAGAGAGTATTTCACCGCAACGGTTTCTTTTAACTGTCGATTTTCTCGACAACGACTGAGAAGTGCATCTTGGTGCTTTGCCACATTACACCTCTGGCCATGAGGTTTATTATGCGCAGTAGGGATCGAATCTGAATTTCACAATTGGCGGCCTCCTCTTGTTAGTCGTAGTTGTGGTCATGTGACAAGGCTTAAAAGTTTAATACTTTACTAACCAACGGCGTTGGGGTAATTAGTTTGCCTACCTTATTATTATCATTCTTTATTAATTTACTTACCTTATTAACCATCCTATCCCTATCAATTGAGATATGGAAAAATACAAACGAAAATAATAACAGGCGCTAGGGTTCTCCGATTCCCAGCCAGTTAGTTACCTTAGCCGTTCCGCTATAGCCGCTGTCGGCGAAAATCGTTTACCATGTGGGTACAGGAGAGACAATTGTAAAAGTTTCTTTCCTCGATTTTTGGAAAAGTTTGCGTTTGCGGACCCCATACCTGATGATGAAAAATGCTCTATTTACAATTATCTATCGATCGCTCTAATTCTGAGTCCATTGCTCGTCATAACTTTTATGGTTGATTTTCTCAAAATTACGGGGGTGTTGACCCAAAATATCTTGGAGTATTTCATTTTAGGTTCTACATAAGCAACCTGCCAAATTTGATCCGAATCGGTTGGCCGTGTCTGAGGCCTTCCCCTTGTTAGCCAGGATCGGTGACTACCTGCCCGCGCCTATCATCCGTCCCATACATGTCCGTCCTACACACTCATAATTGTGGTGCAGTAGATACATTCTACTTTACCACACTCATCTCTAAAATAACCCGTGTTCAAGACGGTGGAAATAGGAGGGTTTCTACAATTTACCCCGAAATTCTCGAGACACTACAATGCCTTCCACAATGCTGGAAGTTAGAAAAGTATAATTATTAAATTGTCATTACTTCAACGCCCCTATCAATTTAATAATTTCCTAAATTACCCGTAAAATTCACTATCCCCAGCTTTTGACATATTTTACCAAAAGCAGCTAGGATTGGACATTTCAGTAAACTGCCCTTTGTTCCTCGGAGCTAATGTATTGAACATTCAGATGGCCTCACCCTGTATAAAGAACAACAGCCGTTCTATCACACTTTGTGGTCCCTGATGAACCCTCACCGTCGAGGACAACATACTGGGTACTATTATTCAAGAAGTTTTCGAGCCATTCACATATATGTGAACTTATTTGATATGCTCGTAGTTTCTTTAACAATCTACAATGGGGCACGATGTCAAATTCTTTACGGAAATCTAGAAATATGGAATCTGCCTGTTGCCCTTCATACATAGTTCTCAGTACGTCACGTGAGGAAAGGGCAAGCTGAGTGTCGCACTTACGATGCTTCCTAAAGCCATGTTGATTCGTCGACGTAAGTTGCTTAGTCTCAAGTAAGTCTATTGTAATCGAACTGAGAATGTGTTCAGGGAGTCTGCAGCAATCAGAAGTTTGGGATATTGGTCTCTAATTTTACGGGTCCGTTTCTTTACCTCTCTATATACTGGAGTCATTTGCGCTTTTTTTCCAGTCGCTTGGAACTTTGCTCTGGGCGAGCGATTTACGACAAATGCAGGTAAGGGACCACTGACGTATAACACTCCTTGTAAAATCCAAAACCTATAACAATATTAATATACAGAAGAAAACGCGGCGATCTGATGCACCATACTAATAGTTTGCGATCTCAGAATTTGTGGCGTGAGGCACCGTCACACGTCGCGAGGGCCAGGGAAGACCATCCTACCTTGGAAAAATCACTCGCATTATCGTGCCTGTATACTAGACTTGCAGTCATTACGACACTCGCTTTCTACGTGGCGCACAAATTCCGCCAGTATCAGGGTTATCGCCTGCTAGTTAGACAGCCAGCTACACACGCCAGCTCCTATCTAGCTCCGCTCCACCTGTCCGTCAAAACAGTGCGCATATAGCCGCGCCAGTCTCTCATCCTCTCCGCGAGAAAATTCAACATTTCTTCCTTTAAAATATGTAAAATTAAATCAATACGTTTTTCAGTTTACTGAAAATACTACTTTTTGAAGCACTGTAATCATTTTCTTTCTTTAACTACAAATAGTGGGGATAATATGAAAAAGTTCTCAAACATAATTTTGAATGTCGAGTGTAGAGTATATACGAAATTTGGAAGGCTTCCTAACACCAAACGCTGACTGGAAGTATCTTGTATGATAAGGGGCCCTGTAGTCTGCAGGTTGACAGAAACTGTTCCGTCAGTGGAGGCGCGCCTATTTGGTAAAACATCCACACCACGTCTCCGTACGACTTATCGCCGGCCACGGGAGGGTGTTGAACCTGTCCTTAAGAGTGGTAGCGTGTTTCAGCCCGAATTAATGGAGCGCTCTGTTAGTTCAGAGACAGGTCTCCGTGCCGGCGCTGACGTACGACGTGGTAGGAGGTCCGCAAAACCTCAGGCGTGGTGGGGATGTTTTGGACTTTGCGAGGGAAATAAGGAATCAACTTTTACATTAGTATGACCAGTGTAGCGGGCTGTGTGTAGCCTTCTTATCTTGAGAATCTGCAACTCTATTGGAATTTTCGTAAGAATCTTTAGATGCTTCTGCAGAACTGATATTTTTCATGTTCATTAGTGAATGACGGCGCTGCTGTTATTACGCAGTTTAATCTTAGTGATTAAGCTCATATAATGTGGGTTACTTTTTCGTTGTTTAATGAAGCTGTTGAATTAAACAGTAATAAAGTACCCAGTATCAATCTGGAAATATCCACGAGGCTGTGGCTAAGCCATGTCTCTACAAAATCCTTTCTTCCAGGAGTGCCAGTTCTGCAGCACTCGCAGAAGAGCTTCGGTGAAGTTAGAAAGGTAGGAGACGGGGTACTGGCACAATTGAAGCTGTGAGGACGGGTCGTGAGTCGTGCTTGGGTAGCTGAGACGGCAGAGAACGCCGTGAGGCAAATATCCCGAGTTCGAGTCTCGGTCCGGCACACAGTTTTAATCTGCCAGGAAGTGCCAGTAATAAAGTAAACTTTCATTACATCAGATTGTTGCTGCTTACAAGTGTTACTCCATAGTAATGGCCCATACGAAGGAATGAACACCGCAGCTGAAACAAATCCCAACCACCAGGTTATTCGATGTAAGCTGCCTCGTTGTGGGATTGTGGTTCTGGCTCGGAACCTGGCTCATTTTCTTGCAGGTATCGCCAGTTTTTCTCATCCAGATCGTTGCCCGAGTCAGAATGTGTGACATGGGACCAGCCATGCGTAGCGTTCTAGATATGAGATGCACACAGACGTATATCTCATTAAGGATATTATGAGTGCAGTTATCATGTTAGTTTGGTCGCGGTACGTGGTAGTGGCTGAGTGAAGTAGGCAAAATCCGCGAAATATGGAGCAATAAATACTGTTAGGTAATACTAAATAATATGCACCGAAGCGCCAAACAAACTGGTATAGGCATGCGTATTCAAATACAGGCTGAATACGGAGCTGCGGTCGGCAACGGCAATATAAGAGAACAGGTGTCACGCTCAGTTGTTAGATCGGTTACTGCTTCTACAATGACAGGTTATCAAGATTTAAGTGAGTTTGAACGTGATGTTATAGTAGGCGCACGAGCTATGGGACACAGCATCTCTGAAGTAGCGACGAAGTGAGGATGTAACTGTACGACCTTTTCACGGGTGTACCGTGAATATCAGGAATCCGGTAAAATATCAAGTCTCCCACATCGATGTGTCCGAATCATTTAACGAAACATCATCGATATGGGCTTTCGGAGCTGAAAGCCCACTCGTGCATCCTTGATGACTGCACGACACAAAGCTTTATTCCTGCACTGGGCCATTCAAGACCGATGTTGGACTATTGGTGACTGGAAACATGTTGCCTGGTCGGACGAGTCTCGTCCGAAAGAACAGACACTATTGCTGACCTGAGGCCGTCTAGAACGAAATTACGATTGTATTAATACCTTGAGCTGCTGACGGGCGTTGACGTATAGCAACGGGGACTGGTGAAAATGTGTGCCCGACCGGGACAGAGCGTCCTCCATGTAAGCAGGAGATCCCGGGTTCGAGTCCCGGTCGGGGCACATATTTTCACCTGTGCTCGTTAATATATGTCAACGCCCGTCAGCAGCTGAAGGTATTAATGTAATTCTAACCTCAGACATTAGTCGAGCCATGCCACGTCGAGTTGCGGTACTTCCGTGTACTCACGGGAGCTTTACACGATGTTAGGGAGGTGTCCCAGTTTCTTTGGCTCTTCAGTGTATATGACTTAAGAGCATTGCCATATATGTAAAAATGTTTTCATTGTATCACTTATGATACAATTTAGTGGTGATAGAGTCTTAAATGTGTTTCATCAGTACTGTGGTGGCCCGAGGTGAGTGATTGTGGTTGGCAGATACCTCAGTGTACTGTGGGATGTAGAACACTTAGTTCTCTCAGAAAAGGCTATATTCTCTATTACCTTTGAACTTTACCGTATTACTTAATATACTCGCTTATACAATCCACTCCCTGTTGCATCCATACTGGCATTAACGTTGCGTTTCGCTACATATTTAACAGCAGTTATACTCTCTTAAAATAATGCTATTTAAATGAAGCTCGAAATGCGAGGAAGTTGCCTTATGTCATTAGGCATGTATTTTTCATTGCATATATGTAATATATTGTTTTCATAATACTTGCTTACAGACTATATTTGCAGTTACTGACGGAAACGCGCTAAATCGTGAAAAGGATTATACATATGAAGAATTAGCGAAATGCTTATGCTAAATCACTGTAGAGAAACGTTTGGTTACGCATTTGTTTGTTACGAGTGGTTTTACCTCGTAGTCTACCTGGATTTTTTTTTCTTTGTGACTCTGTTGATTGTCGGCAAAGTGCAATTAACGAAAACGCACTGGGACACTAAAAACTGATATATTTATGAAAGTTTGAATAACGAAACTGGGCAAGCATCGTGTGGCGTCCGTCAAATGAAACAATAAACGCATTTTCATATGTACGGTAAAGTTCGTAAATCACAGAGTATGTAGCTTTTCCTAAGAGTATTTGTTGATCAATATTTCGTGAATTTCTGTTCGCCACACTTATCCACTGTCACGCACCAAGACAGAAGTCCCTTACTATCTTACTAACAGCGTGAGACCAAGCGATAGCTACGAACATAACGAGTCGGTGGCAGTCCGTCAAGCAGGAAAGTATATCAGTAAAAAAAAAGAAAAGAAAAAAAATATTCCTACGGCCTACCCAAACCATTGTTTCCCAATCGCGGTAGATGGCACTGTAATCGACAAATATCAACTGTGCCTGTTTTTGCATTTAAGACACAAAGCATTTGATTCTACGTTTCATTTACGATGTAAATGTAAACCTTTCTGTTCAAAAGGTACATACTGATCTTCAGACGTTGCTTGAGTGTGTTGTAAATGTGTACGGAGCAAATAAAAGACATTTCTAGCAAATAAGCTACTTGTATGGTAACGTAGTTTTCTGTTTCCTACGGCGTTGGCTGTGATAAGTGCCCAAAACACGTGAATGCTTCGCCGGACGTTGTGGCCGAGCGGTTCTAGGCGCTTCAATCTGGAACTGCGCGATCGCTACTATCGCAGGTTCCAAACCTGAGTACTGAGTTCTAGGGCACTGATGACCTCAGATGTTAAGTCCCATAGTGCTCAGAGCCATTTGAACCATTTGAAGCTGAATGCTTCACTTCGGTCGCCTCCCTCGAACCCCGCCAACAGGGTGACCGATTTAGATGTGCGTTTCCGCCCAACCGCTGTAAATCTCACGCTGGCCGCTACGCGGAACACAAACCACACAACCACTCTAATAAGTTAAAATGCCCACAAGGTGATAATGACAGGCTCACCTGCCATGGATACTCAACGAAATCAAGCATTCCAATGGTAAGCGGCATGGGTGCTCAGCGATAGTAAGCATCCCGATGGGAACAAAATAGTATTACCTCAAAATCTTGTTACTGGATCACGTTAAACGTCGATTCTAAGCAGACACTGGAACCGCTAACCATGTTACACTCTACAGTCCAATTTGGAAGAGTCAAGTAGGTATCCCACTGCTGTCCAGGGCGCCTCCAGACGCACTTTCGCTAAGCATCGGGGCTCAGTTCGAAGCGGGACTCAAGAATGAAGACAGCTCTACCCCAGCCAATGAGATTCCAGGCCGAAGGCGTTTGTGGAAACGTCATGGACAGTGGTGGTATACCACCATACGACCCGACAACCAGAAGTCATGCTCCGGGGTGTCATTACTTTTCACAGTAAGGCCTCTTTGGTTGTCAGCCGCGACATCCTTACGGTGGTACGTCCAAGACATTGCACGTGCTGTTTTTTTTATGTTCTTCATGAGAAGCCATTCCGGTCTGACACTTCAGAAAGACAATGCCTGTCAGCACACGGCGAGAGTTTCTACTGCTTGTCTTCGTCCTTGCCAAACCATACCTCGGCCGGCAAGGTCGCCTTGTCTCTCCCCAACTGAGAACGTTCGGAGCATTATGGGCAGCACCTCATCTGCATGGATACTCTGCAAATTACATTTAAGTGCCTGGCAGAGGGATCATCGAACCACCTTCACAATCCTCTATTATTCCAAACTCGTAAACCTCGCGGAAACAACGAACAACTATATCTTTTCGTACGAGCTCTGATTTCCCTTATCGTGGTGATCGTTTCTCCCTATGTAGTCGGTGTCAACAATAGATTTTCGCATTCGGAGGAGAAAGTTGGTGAATTTCATGACAAGATTCCGTCGGAACGAAAAACGACTTTCTTTTAATGATGTCCAGCCCAAATCCTGTATCATTTCTGTGACACTCTCTCCCATATTTCGCGATAATGCAATACGTGCTGCCCTTCTTTGAACTTTTTCGATGTACTCAGTCAGTAGTATCTGGTAAGGATCCCACACCACGCAGCAGTATTCTAAAAGAGGACGGACAAACGTAGTGCAGTCAGTCTCGTTGTTAGATCTGTTACATTTTCTAAGTGTCATACCAATAAAACGGAGTCTTTCGTTAGCCGTCCCCATAACATTTTCTTTGTGTTCCTTCCAATTTTTGGTTGTTCGTAATTGCAATTCCTAGGCATTTAGTTAAATCTGCGGCCTTAATCGTTGACTGATTTATCGTGTAACCGAAGTTTAACAGAGTCCTTTCAGCACTCAAATGGATGACCTCACGCTTTTCGTTATTTAGGGTCAATTGCCAATTTTCGCACTATACAGATATATTTTCTAAATCGTTTTGTAATTTGTTTTGGTCTTCTCACGACTTAACTAGTCGGTAAACGACAGCGTCATCTGCAAACAATCTATGACAGCTACTCAGATTGTCTTCCAAATCGTTTATAAATATAAGGAACAGAAAAGGGCTTATAACACTACATTTGGAACGCCAGAAGTCACTTCTGTTTTACTCGATGGCTTTCCGTCTATTGCTACGAACTGTGACTTCTCTGGCAACAAATCACAAATCCAGTCACAAAACTGAGACGATATTCTAAAGCACGCAATTTCACTAAAAGCCGCTCATGTGGAACAGTGTCAAAAGCCTTCTGGATATCCAGAAATACGGAATCGATCTGAAATCACTTGTCAATAGCAGTCAACACTTCACATGTTACATAAGAACGATCTTCACTAAATCCATGTTCACTGTGTGTCAATAGATCGTTTTTTTTCGAGGTAATTCATAATGTTATCCTACTACCTTTCTTGAATATTGGTGTGACCTGCGCAACTTTCCAGTCTTTGGTACGGATCTTTCGTCGGGATTTCGACGATCTAACGCGTCAGTTCGACAAAATTTTGGCACGATATACCTCAGGAGAACATCCATCAACTGTACTTCATAATGCCGAATCGAATAAATGCCTGAATAAACACCAGATGTGGATCAACGCGTTACTTACTTGTTCGATTTCTGAAGCACTTTCTGTTGGATAAATCATCCAGATTGTTCTGTACATGCACTACACATCGACGGATTTTCGTGTCATTCGCATTATTCTTTCATGGCCTATAGTTTTTATGTGTGTTATAACGTATATCCATACTCCCAGAATGACTACGGAAGATGCGTTATAAATATGGTGAAAATACTGTTTAATTATTTGCAGTATCCTTAATATGGGAAAACCAATAATAATTATTCTACAACAGATTGCTGTTCAAAAAGGACTGTCATCTCTTTTTTTGCAAAGCATTTGCAGAAGAGAACGCTTCTGCTCAGATAATGTGTTTACCTTTAATCAGTTTCAATAGATGGTTCAAATTGCTCTGAGCCCTATGGGACTTAACATCTGAAGTCATCAGTCCCCTAGACCTGGAACTACCTAAGCCTAACTAACCTAAGGACATCACACACATCCATGCCCGAGGCAGGATTCGAACCTGCGACCAAAGCAGTAGCGCATTCCCGGACTGAAGCGCCTAGAACCGCTCGGCCACAGCGTCCGGCCAATTCCAATAGATCATCGAACATTGAGAACAGCTGAAATCTCTCAAATTGAATGAAGCTCCATGCCTCGACCGATCCCTTAACACGGTGCATGGTATTGGCGGCTGCGTTAGCAGTTCTGTTAACTATAATCCATCGTCCACCGCACGAACAAAAAGCCCTGCCCAGTAGTTGGAAGAAATCACAGATCGCACCCGTTTACAAGAAGGGCAGTACACGTGATCCTCAAAACTACCGTCCGGTATCCTTGATATTGATTTGTTATAGAATCTCCGAATATATTCTAAATTAAAAAATAACGAGGTATCTCTGACAGAATGACCTCCCCATGGCAACCTGTATGATTTCCGAAAACATCGATCGCGTGAAACCCAACTCGCTATTTTCTCACATGACTGCTAAAAGTAATGGACGAAGGCAGTAAATGCAGTATTTTTCGATTTTCGAAAGGTATTTGATTCAGTACCACGGCTTACTATTATCAAAAGTAAGGCACTATGAGGTATCAATCAAAATTTGCGTCACTTTAGGATATTTGATAACGAGAATGTAGCTTGTAATCTTGGATGAAGAGTCATCATTATGTATCAAAGTAACTTAGAGTGTGCCCCAGGAAAGTGTCTTGGAAGCCTTGCTGTTGATATTGTGCAGGGTTATGCAAAATTCCGTATTATTTCAAAAGTCAATATTTCACGGAATAATTAAGTTAGAGAGAGCCGCACGCGGTAGCCGAGTTGTCTTGGACGCCTTGCCACGGTTCGCACGGCTCCCCTCGGAGGTTCGAGCCCTCCCTCTGGTACGGGCGTGTGTTTTGTCCGTAGTGTAAGTCAGTTTAAGTTAGGGACCGATGGTCTCAGCAGTTTGGTCCCATAGGAACTTACCACAAATTTCCCCAATTTAGGTTTTTACTGAAACTAAAGAAAGTGCAAATGACAAATAATCCTGAGTTAATAACGAGCATCAAAACCGGTACAGGGATTAGTGAGCACAGGGTTGTCGTAGCGAGACTGTATATTGTAATCCGAAATCCTCGAAAAATAAACAAAAAGTAAACCTATTCAAAAATGCCGATAAAAATTCACTTGACGCCTTCCTGAGAGACAATCTCGACTCATTCCAAATGAATAATATAAGTGTAGACCAGAAGTGGCTTGCATTCAAAAAATAGTATCGGCTGCAATTGAGAGATTTATACGAAATAAAGTAACAAACGGCTGAGCTGATCCTCCGTGGTACACAAAACGGGTTAGAACACTGTTGCAGAAACAACGAAACAAACATGCCAAATTTAAACAGACGCAAAATCCCTAAGATTGGCTATCCTTTAGAGAAGCTCGAAATTTAGCGCAGAGTTCAATGCGAGATGCCTATAATTGTTTCCACGACGAAACTTTGTCTCGAAACCTGGCAGACAAACCTAAGATATTCTTGTCGTATATGAGGTATGCTAGTGGCAATTTACAATCAATGCCTCCTCTGCGCTATGACACTGGAGATACTATCGAAGACAGAGCTACCAAAGTAGAGTTACTAAACACAGCCTTCCGAAATGCCTTCACAAAAGAAGAAGTAGGAAATGTTCCAGAATTCGAATCGAGAACAGCTGCCAACGAGAGCAACGTAGAAGTAAATATCCTTGGAGTAGTGAAGCAACTCAAATCACTTAAGAAAAGCAAGTCTTCTGGCCCAGACTGTATAAAAATTAGGTTCCTTTCCGAGTATGCTGATGCATTAGCTCCATGCGTAACAATCATATAAAACCGTCCGCTCAACGTGAGATCTGTACCCCAGGACTGGAAGGTTGCACAGGTCACACCAATATACAAGAAAGGTAGTAGGAGTAATCCACTAAATTGCAGGACCATATCGTTAACGTCGATATGCAGCAGGACTTTAGAACATATATTGTGTTCGAACATTACGAATTACCTCGAAGGAAACAGTCTATTGACACGCAGTCAACATGGGTTTTGTAAAGATCGTTCCTGTGAAACACAACTAGCTCTTGTTGAGTGCTATTGACAAGGGATTTGTATTCGATCCCGTATTTCCGGAAGGCTTTTGACACTGTACCGCACAAGCGGCTCGTAGTGAAAATGCGTGCTTATGGAATATCGTCATAGTTTTGTGACTGGATTGGCCATTTCCTGTCACGGAGGTCACAATTTTTAGTAATTGACGGAACGTCATCGAGTAAAGCAGAAGTGATTTCAGGCGTTTCTCAAGGTAGTGTTATAGGCCCTTTTCTGTTCCTTATCTATATAAACGATTTGGGAGACAATCTGAGCAGCCGTCTTCGGTTGTTTGCAGATGACGCTTCCGTTTATCGACTAATAAAATCATAAAAAGATCAAAATAAACTGCAAATTGATTTAGAAAATATATCTGATTGTGCGAAAAGTGGTAGCTGACCCCAAATAACGAAAAGTGTGAGATCATCCACAAGAGTACTAAAAGGAACTCTTTAAACTTCGGTTACACTATAAATCGGTCTAATCGAAAAGCCGTAAATTCAACTAAATATCTAGGTATTACAATTACGAACAAGTTAAATTGGACAGAACACAGAAAATTTGTGGGAAAGGCTCACCAAAGGCTGCGTTTTATTTTCAGGACACTTAGTAGGTCGGTTACATTTTCTAAGGAGACTGCCTACACTACACTTGTCCGTCCTCTTGTACAATATTGCTGCGCGGTATGGGATACTTACCAGATAGGACTGACGGAGTACATCGAAAAAGTTCAAAGAAAGGCAGCACGTTTTGTATTATCGCGAAATCTGGGAGAGAGTGTCACCGAAACGATACCGGATGTGGGTTGGGCATCATTTAAGGCGTTTTTCGTTGTGACGGAATCTTCTCACGAAATTCCAATCAACAACTTTCTCCTCCGGGTGCGGAAATGTTTTGTTGACACTGAACTATATAGGGAGGCACGATCACCACCATAAAATAAGAGAAATCAGAGCTCGTACGGAAAGATACAGGTTTTCACTCTTTCCCCGCGCTATACGAAATTGGAATAATAGAGAATTGTGAAGGTGTTTCTATGAACCCTCTGCCAGGCACTTAAATGTAATTTGCAGAGTATCCATGTAGATGTAGATGTAGATGTACACCAACAGATGGCTCTTTATATGATACAAAAGCAATATTTAGCATATCAATGGAGTTTTGAAGATGTTACTTATAACAAATGCTCAGTATGTCGGCCGTCATTCGCCCACAGTGCCTGTAGTCAGGCGACAACGTTGTGAAATGCTCTGTACAACTTACCAGTAGGTTTGGTGAAAAACTGCCGTCGAATGTTGTCTTTTAGCATCGTTAATGCGGTCGGACGATCGCGGGTGACTTGAGACTTCAGCTAAGCCCACAGCCAATAATCACACGTACTGAGATCTGGAGACACGGGAGTGGCTGCTCAGCTCGTGATCCTCACTAAATAATGTGCGCGAGACATCTTGCACACGTGTAGCAGTGCAGAGTGGGGCGCCGTCCTGGATAAAAGTCGTACCTTTCGCCGAGTGTTTATTAGCCAGACATGGGACGATGCGATTTAGTAACATCGCCCTCCCTCGCACCCGCCAGTTTGCAAAGTTGTCCGTCTGTTGCCCAGTTTTGCTGTCTTTTTCCATTTCAATAAAAGCCGATGCCATTTCAGGCATTTGTTTCACTTTTTACCACTCGACCGAAATTGTTCTGTGAATTAGGCTACAGGAAAGTTAAGGAGGTATTCGGGAAAAAAAGAGAAGCAGCTGTACGAATATAAAGATCTCAGATGGAGAACCAGTCTTCAGCAAAGATGGGAAAGGTGGGAGGTCGAAGGAGTATGTAGAGGGTCTATACAAAGTATGGGTCAGCGAGTTAACAGTAGTAATTGCAATCACTCACGTTGTTGTTGTTGTTGTTTTGGTCTTCAGTCCTGAGACTGGTTTGATGCAGCTCTCCATGCTACTCTATCCTGTGCAAGCTGCTTCATCTCCCAGCACCTACCCCAACCTACATCCTTCTGAATCTGTTTAGTGTATTCCTCTCTTGGTCTCCCTCTACGATTTTTACCCTCCACACTGCCCTCCAGTACTAAATTGGTGATCCCTTGATGCCTCAGAACATGTCCTACCAACCGATTCCTTCTTCTAGTCAAGTTGTTCCATAAACTCCTCTTCTCCCCAATTCTATTGAATACCTCCTCATTAGTTATGTTATCTACCCATCTAATCTTCAGCATCCTTGTCTAGCACCACATTTCGAAAGCTTCTATTCTCTTCTTGTCCAAACTATTTATCGTCCACGTATTCCATACAAATACTTTTAAGTCTATACTCGATGTTTACAAATTTCTCTTCTTCAGAAACGCTTTCCTTGCCATTCTCGGTCTACATTTTTTATCCTCTCTACTTAGAACATCATTAGTTATTTTTCTCCCCAAATAGCAGAACCCCTTTACTACATTAAGCGTCTCATTTCCTAATCCAATTCCCTCAGCATCACACGCCTTAATTCGACTACATTCCATTATCCTCGTTTTGCTTTTGTTGATGTTCATCTTATATCCTCCTTTCAAGACACAGTCCATTCCGGTCAACTGCTCTTCCAAGTCCTTTGCTGTCTCTGAGGTTCGCGAATGACATTGTAACTCTCTCAACGTTTTTATTTCTTCTCCATGAATTTTAATACCTACTCCGAATTTATATTTTGTTTTCTTTGCTACTTGCTCAATATACAGATTCAGTAGCATCGGGGAGAGGCTACAATCCCGTCTCAATCCCTTTCCAACCACTGCTTCCCTTTCGTGCCCCTTGACTCTTATAACTGCCATCTGCTTTCTGTTAAAATTGAAAATAGACTCTCAGTATTTTACCCCTGCCACCTTCAGAATTTGAAAGAAAGTATTCCAGTCAACACTGCCAAAAGCTTTCTCTAAGACTACAAATGCTAGGAATGTAGGTTTGCCTTTCCTTAATCTTTCTTCTAAGATAAGCCGTAGGGTCAGTATTGACTCACGTCTTCCAGCATTTCTACGGAATCCAAACTGATCTTTCTTGAGGTCGGCTTCTACCAGTTTTTCCATTCGTCTGTTAAGAATTCGTGCTAGTATTATACAGCCGTGACTTATTAAACTGATAGTTCGGTAATTTTCACATCTGTCAACACTTACTTCCTTTGGGATTGTAATTATTCTATTCTTCTTGAGGTATGAGGGTATTTCGCCTGTCTCATATATCTTACTCACCAGATGGTAGAGTTTTGTCAGGACTGGCTCTCCCAAGGCTGTCAGTAGTTCTAATGGAATGTTGTCCACTCCTGGGGCTTTGTTTCGACTCAGGTCTTTCAGTGCTCTTTAAAACTCGTCATGCAGTATCATATCTCCCATTTCATCTTCATCTACATCCTCTTCCATTTCCATAATATTGTCCTCAATTTCATTACCCTTGTATAGACCCTCTATATACTCCATCCTCCTTTCTGCTTTCCCTTCTTTGCTTAGAACTGGGTTTCCATCTGAGCTCTTGATATCCATGCAAGTGGTTCTCCTTTCTCCAAAGGTCTCTTTAATCTTCCTGTAGGCAGTATCTATCTTACCCCTAGTGAGATAAGCCTCTACATACTTACATTTGTCGTCTAGCCATCCCTGCTTAGCCGTTTTGCACTTCCTGCCGATCTCATTTTTGAGACGTTTATATTCCTTTTTGTCCGCTTCATTTACCGCATTTTTATATCTTCTCCTTTCTTCAATTAAGTTCATTATTTTTTTCTGTTACCCAAGGATTTCTAGCTGCCCTTGTCATTTTACCTACTTTATCCTCTGCTGCCTTCACTGCTACATCCCTCAGAGCTACCCATTCTTCTTCTGCTGTATTTCTTTCCCCCATTCTTGTCATTTGTTCCCTTATGCTCTCCCTAAAACTCTGTACAATCTCTGGTTTAGTCAGTTTATCCAGGTCCCATCTCCTTAAATTCCCCCCTTTTCGCAGTTTCTTCAGTTTTAATCTACAATTCATAACCAATGGATTGTGGTCAGAGTCCACATCTACCCCTGAAAATGCCTTACAATTTGCCGGCCTGAGTGGCCGAGCGGTTCTAGGCGCTACAGTCTGGAACCGCGTGACCGCTACTGTCGCAGGTTCGAATCCTGGCTCGGGCATGGATGTGTGTGATGTCCTTAGGTTAGTTAGGTTTATTTACTTCTGAATTCTAGGGGACTGATGACCTCAGATTTTAAGTCCCATAGTGCTAGAGCCATTTGAACCTTTTTTTGTCATTAAAATTTAAAACCTGCTTCCTAAATCTCTGTCTTACCATTATATAATGTATCTGATACCTTCTAGTATCTCTAACCTTCTTCCATGTATACAACCTTCTTTCATGATTCTTGAACCAAGTTATATTCACTCATAGGGGGAAATATTTGAAATATTAGAATTATTAGAATTATTTAGAATTTCTGTAAATATTTCTCGCCGTCGTTTACGAGAGCCTGAAACATTTTGATGGTGACAATGTAGTTCCGAATATTTAAACAATTTTGGCGCTTTTTTATCCCAATTGTGCAAGGAACGCCATCAACATAACTCACCAAGCGTCATTATACTGTTAAATATCCTTTTCACCAACCTCATAGCACTGTGCGACCACACCCCCAACCACTTCGCGAGGCTGGCCATTTCGCCTATATCTTCATGGGGAGGCCGCACTACTCCCACTCAGGTCCATGACTGGCTACTGGCAGAGCGGAAGTTGCACTAATCACTACACAAAAGCTTCAGCTGATGGCAAAGTTTCGATATTTGATACCTGAGAAATTCCTGTTGAAGCACATGCTCTCTCTCTCTCTATCTCTCTCTCAAGCAGTCACGTCATGTAGTGTGCCACTGCCAGGACTGTACGCACCGTTGGTCATGGTTGGTTAAAACCACAAACAAAGCAGCATTTACCTAGTAAACCCCAGGTGTGGATGTCTTGGAAATATTCCCGCACTCTATCTGACTGAGTAATTAATTAGATCGATACCCTTTTTGTGGACAGTTTTTCCTTGCTTCCTATTGGTGGATAATAGAACTGGAATATTTGATGGGATGTGATCCTACAACCTCCCAGCCGGCCGGAGTGGCCGAGCGTTTCTAGGCGCTTCAGTCTGGAACCGCGCGACTGCTACGGTCGCAGGTTCGAATCCTGCCTCGGGCATGGATGTGTGTGATTTCCTTAGGTTAGTTACGTTTCAGTAGTTCTAAGTTCTAGGGGACTGATGTCCTGAGCTGTTAAGTTCCATAGTGCTCACAGCCATTTTTACAACCTCCCAGTATCCAAACCATACTGTTATTTTTTTCACTTGCCTCCTATCGGTCGATACTAGTACAGTTACGTCATTTGGTAGAAAGTCCATTAAGTTGAAGGTAGCTGAAAATTTCAAAGTTCAGTTCAGTTGCACGCTATGTCTATAAACAATCTGTGAAGGGTTTGTACTGGTGCTACAATGAGATGGAGATGGAGGAGAACGAGAAGGAAGGGTCTACTGCCTGATATGATAGAGACAACAGCAAATACCACTGAAAGACAGAGATCACTGTGATGTATTGAGAAGCACTAAACCTGACACACTTAAACCACCTCCGGATCGTCCACACACAGCGCACCTGTCCCCTCGTACACCACCATTGCCAACGCTCAGAGGCCAGAGAGAACTGTAGCAGCCATGGATGTTCGTGTGTACCAGAATGCACCACCCAAGCCATGGGCGGCGTCCAGGGATAATTGGAGTGGTAGGAATTCGGATTTCATCAATACGTTCAGGACCAACACTTGGCAGTGATCAATACTGAATTGCTCAATTGTCCATGGAGAATACATGCAACACACGCGATCTAAAAGACAGCTCAACTCGTACTGAGTATCAGTTCGCTATTCAGCTATCCAGAGGGCATAATCGCCGGGAATTGTCCTGCAGCTGTGCACGAAAAACGACTAGTCAGCTGGCCTGAACGTTTCTTTCTCTCTACCACTCGCAAGAGCTTTTAGCCAGCAAACCCATTTGTTCTGGCCACAGTCTACCTCTGCCACGTGCTCCTCATGACGAACTTTGTCGTCCTAGGAAACCAGCGACGTATTTATCACTGTAATTACAATCACATAGTTCGATTGCAGCCCCAACCTGATAACATTAAACAGAGATAGAAGTATCAGAAATACCTCCTCCTGACGTCTGTGGCTCTGGAAATATCAATATCCCTCTTATGACTGGACATCTCCTGATGGCTATCGATGCCTTGAAACTGCAGTCCCCCATGTCAAACCCATATCTGCCTTATGACTGGACACAGCCATTTTCTTTGTACATGTTGAAAAAATAACCACAGTAACTTCACACCCCCAAAACAAGCTTTATGCTTTATAAGCCTGCCATTCACACCGCCTACTAAGTACAATACTTCGCCAGTAACTGAATGCTGGTGGCACCAAGCAATATTCAGTGGAAAACCGCGATGGATCGACATGCCTCATTTGTTTACCTGTATGTGTGTCTTAGGAAGAGAGACATAATCGTCTTATGCGCGACCAGATATTAAAAACACGATCGCAAAGACCGTGTTATTGTAATCCCGCATAAAAATCGGTCTTCGTTCTACAGACACCCAAGTATCAACAACGATATCCATGCTGAAAAGTATACCTTCCTTATAAATCGAGGTATGCTAGTGCTTCTGAATGAAGTAGTCTTCCGCACAAATACCAAGATATTGAACGTGGATAGTGACTGCGGTTTCTGTATTAACAGACCGAAAGTGTAGGTGCACATTGCTAGCGATGTAAGCCCGTAATAAAATAAACACTATCACCGAATTTAGAAAGTGATGCAGCTAAGAAACATGGTACTAGTCCAATATTTGCGACTGCTTCTTGCAGCTGCTAGGTAGTTGCCACATTAACAAACAGTATTTGTAGCGTCTTCTATCTCGATAGTATGTAGACAGTGTAACAGAGGTTCTGCGATATATCCACGTGGTTATAGGGGAGGTTGATGGTTGATTGAGAATGATCGCATACAGTGGATGGCGTGTTAAATGAGCAATCACTTAAAAATGTAGCACTAGATGGACCTCATAAAATATGTATAAAGTCCCATGACTTCTCAGGTCTATAGTGTCAAGCTTTCAGCCAAAAATGCTGTCTGGAATTTAGTACCATTCAGCCACATACTTTGGGTGGATTCTATCGCGTTGTCTTAATGATTGCAGCCTCCGGCCCCGGTAGCTGAGTGGTCAGCGCGACAGAATGTCAATCCTAAGGGCCCGGGTTCGATTCCCGGCTGGACTGGAGATTTTTTTTCCGCTCAGGGACTGGATGTTGTGTTGTCCTAACCATCATCATTTCATCCCCCATCGACGCGCAACTCTTCGAAGTGGCGTCAAACTGAAAGTGTCGTCCTATCCGCCGTTTGCTTCACGTCTGCTGTGCAGCGAGCTACGTTATTTAAGTATTCACTGTATTTTTATTACTTGTCACTTCTTCTTCCTTGTGTTTTTGCTTTTAGGAAGCTTTAATCGTCGAGTGCTATTAATAGTGTTCCATAGATTTCGTGTTTGTTTTGAATACAGTCAGAGAGAGTCCCTTTAGTCAGCCATAGTGCCAGAAGTGCTAGTGTTTGTTTTAAATACAGTGCAGAGACAGGTAGTGCTATTTTCATTGTTTTCTACAAGAAGTGTCTAGCAATCACAGTTTAGTCAATAATCAGCCGCCTTTAGTGAATTAGCAGTCTAGTTAAAAGTTGATTAAGTCTCTTCACTAAATTGATTCCTTATAGGATGGATAGGATGTGTGACTGCTGTGTACGGACGCACGAGGAGCTGGCCACTCTTCGCGAACAGCTGAGCGTGTTGATGGCCGCGGTCATCCGTCTTCAGGCTGCTGCCTCGGAGTGTAGCGGCAGTGGGGAGTCTGGTGCGTCGCAAGGTACACCCCAGGTGTTACATGCTTCACCCATTGCCCCTGCTGTCGAGACATCTGCGCGGGTACCGGGAGCGGTTGGGCCACCCTCTCCTCAAGGGGAGTGGCGGGTTCAGTGGCGTTCGCGGTGCACGAGGCGGAGAGTAAATGTGGATGCTGGCCGTGTGGCATCGCCCGCTCTGCCTGTGAGTGGACATGTGGCTGCTCCTTCAGCAAGGTCCGAGCAGGCACACAGGGGGATGAGTTTATTAGTTATTGGGAGCTCCAACGTTAGGAGGGTGATGGAGCCCCTTAGGGAAATAGCGGAAAGGTCGGTGAAGAAGGCCAGTGTTCACTCTGTCTGCTTGCCGGGGGGTCTCATCCGAGATGTGAAGGAGGCCCTACCGGCGGCGATAGAGAGCCCTGGGTGCACCTGACTGCAAATTGTTGCTCATGACGGCACCAATGATTCCTGCCGTCTGGGTTCAGAGGTCATCCTCAGTTCGTACAGGCGGTTGGCGGAATTGGTGAAGGCGGAAAGCCTCGCTCGCAGGGTGGAATCTGAGCTAACTACACTCCTGGAAATGGAAAAAAGAACACATTGATACCGGTGTGTCAGACCCACCATACTTGCTCCGGACACTGCGAGAGGGCTCTACAAGCAATGATCACACGCACGGCACAGCGGACACACCAGGAACCGCGGTGTTGGCCGTCGAATGGCGCTAGCTGCGCAGCATTTGTGCACCGCCGCCGTCAGTGTCAGCCAGTTTGCCGTGGCATACGGAGCTCCATAGCAGTCTTTAACACTGCTAGCATGCCGCGACAGCGTGGACGTGAACCGTATGTGCAGTTGACGGACTTTGAGCGAGGGCGTATAGTGGGCATGCGGGAGGCCGGGTGGACGTACCGCCGAATTGCTCAACACGTGGGGCGTGAGGTCTCCACAGTACATCGATGTTGTCGCCAGTGGTCGGCGGAAGGTGCACGTGCCCGTCGACCTGGGACCGGACCGCAGCGACGCACGGACGCACGCCAAGACAATAGGATCCTACGCAGTGCCGTAGGGGACCGCACCGCCACTTCCCAGCAAATTAGGGACACTGTTGCTCCTGGGGTATCGGCGAGGACAATTCGCAACCGTCTCCATGAAGCTGGGCTACGGTCCTGCACACCGTTAGGCCGTCTTCCACTCACGCCCCAACATCGTGCAGCCCGCCTCCAGTGGTGTCGCGACAGGCGTGAATCGAGGGACGAATGGAGACGTGTCGTCTTCAGCGATGAGAGTCGCTTCTGCCTTGGTGCCAATGATGGTCGTATGCGTGTTTGGCGCCGTGCAGGTGAGCGCCACAATCAGGACTGCATACGACCGAGGCACACAGGGCCAACACCCGGCATCATGGTGTGCGGAGCGATCTCCTACACTGGCCGTACACCTCTGGTGATCGTCGAGGGGACACTGAATAGTGCACGGTACCTCCAAACCGTCATCAAACCCATCGTTCTACCATTCCTAGACCGGCAAGGGAACTTGCTGTTCCAACAGGACAATGCACGTCCGCATGTATCCCGTGCCACCCAACGTGCTCTAGAAGGTGTAAGTCAACTACCCTGGCCAGCAAGATCTCCGGATCTGTCCGCCATTGAGCATGTTTGGGAATGGATGAAGCGTCGTCTAACGCGGTCTGCACGTCCAGCACGAACGCTGGTCCAACTGAGGCGCCAGGTGGAAATGGCATGGCAAGCCGTTCCACAGGACTACATCCAGCATCTCTACGATCGTCTCCATGGGAGAATAGCAGCCTGCATTGCTGCGAAAGGTGGATATACACTGTACTAGTGCCGACATTGTGCATGCTCTGTTGCCTGTGTCTATGTGCCTGTGGTTCTGTCAGTGTGATCATGTGATGTATCTGACCCCAGGAATGTGTCAATAAAGTTTCCCCTTCCTGGGACAATGAATTAACGGTGTTCTTATTTCAATTTCCAGGAGTGTATTTGTAGTATCGTTCCCAGAACCGATCGCGGTCCTCTGGTTTGGAGCCGAGTGGAAGGCTTAAACCAGAGGCTCAGACGATTCTGCGGAGAGCTGGGGTGCAAATTTCTCGACCTCCGCTATCGGGTGGAGAAATGTAGGGTCTCCCTGAATAGGTCAGGCGGGAACTACACGCCGGAAGCGGCTACAAGGGTAGCGGAGTACGTGTGGAGTGCACATGGGGGTTTTTAGGTTAGAGAATTTCCTCCCTAGGCCCGACAAGACGCCTCCTGAGAGGCGGCAAGGTAGGAGTAGGAAAAATGCAACAGGGAATAACAATATTAATGTGCTAATAGTAAACTGCAGGAGCGTCTATAGAAAGGCCCCAAAACTGCTCTCATTAATAAACGGTCACAGCGTCCATATAGTACTAGGGACAGAAAGTTGGCTGAAACCAGACGTAAACAGTAATGAAATCCTAAACTCAGATTGGAATGTATACCGCAGAGACAGACTGGATAGTGAAGGTGGAGGCGTGTTTATAGCGATAAGAAGTGCGATAGTATCGAAGGAAATTGACGGGGATCCGATTTGTCAAATGATTTGGGTGAAGGTCACGGTTAAAGCAGGCTCCGACATCGTAACTGGATGTCTCTATAGGCCCCCGGGCTCAGCAGCTGATGCGGCTCAGCACCTGAAGAATAATTTGGAAAATATTTCGAGTAGATTTCCCCACCATGTTATAGTTCTGGGTGGATATTTTAATTTGCCGGATACAGACTGGGAGACTCAAACGTTCATAACGGGTGGCAGGGACAAAGAATCCAGTGAATTTTTTAAAGTGCTTTATCTGAAAACTACCTTGAGCAGTTAAACAGAGAACCGACTCGTGGCGATAACATATTAGACCTTCTGGTGACAAACAGACCCGAACTATTTGAATCAGTTAATGCAGAACAGGGAATGAGCGATCATAAAGCGGTTACTGCATCGATGATTTCAGCCGTAAATAGAAATCTTAAAAAAGGTAAGAAGATTTTTCTGTTTAGAAAAAGTGACGAAAAGCAGATTACAAAGTACCTGATGGCTCAACATAAAAGTTTAGTCTCAAATACAGATAGTGTTGAGGATCAGTGGACGAAGTTCAAAACCATCGTACACTATGCGTTAGATGAGTATGTGCCAAGCAAGATCGTAAGAGATGTAAAAGAGCCACCGTGCTACAACAACCAAGTTAGAAAACTGCTGCGGAAGTAAAGGGAACTTCACAGCAAACATAAACATAGCCAAAGCCTTGCAGACAAACAAAAATTACGCGAAGCGAAATGTAGTGTGAGGAGGGCTATGCGAGAGGCGTTCAATGAATTCGAAAGTAAAGTTCTATGTACTGACTTGGCAGAAAATCCTAAGAAATTTTGGTCCTATGTCAAAGCGGTAGGTGGTTCAAAACAAAATGTCCAGACACTCTGTGACCAAAATGGTACTGAAACGGATAATGACAGACTAAAGGCCGAAATACTAAATGTCTTCTTCCAAAGCTGTTTCACAGAGGAAGACTGCACTGTACTTCCTTCTCTAGATTGTCGCACAGTTGACAGAATGGTAGATATCGAAATAGACGACAGAGGGATAGAGAAACAATTAAAATCGCTCAAAAGAGGAAAGGCCGCTGGACCAGTTCGATTTTACACAGAGTACGCGAAGGAACTTGCCCCCCTTCTTGCAGCGGTATACCGTAGGTCTCTAGAAGAGCGAAGCGTTCCAAAGGATTGGAAAAGGGCACAGGTCATCCCCGTTTTCAAGAAGGGACGTCGAACAGATGTACAGAACTATAGACCTATACCTCTAACGTCGATCAGCTGTAGAATTTTGGAACACGTATTGTGTTTGAGTATAATGTATTTTCTGGAGACTAGAAATCTACTCTGTAGGAATTAGCATGGGATTCGAAAAAGACGGTCGTGTGAAACCCAGCTCGCGCTATTCGTCCACGAGACTCAGAGGGCCATACACACTGGTTCACAGGTAGATGCCGTGTTTCTTGACTTCCGCAAGGCATTTGACACAGGTCCCCACAGTCGTTTACCGAACAAAGTAAGAGCATACAGACTATTAGACCAATTGTGTGATTGGATTGAGGAGTTCCTAGATAACAGAACGCAACATGTCATTCTCAATGGAGATAAGTCTTCCGAAGTAAGAGTGATTTCAGGTGTGCCGCAGGGGAGTGTCATAGGACCGTTGCTTTTCACAATATACATAAATGACCTGGTGAATGACATCGGAAGTTCACTGAGGCTTTTTGCAGGTGATGCTGTGGTGTTTCGAGAGGTTGCAACAATGGAAAATTGTACTGAAATGCAAGAGGATCTGCAGCGAATTGACGCATGGTGCACGAAATGGCAATTGAATCTCAATGTAGACAAGTGTAATGTGCTGCGAATACATAGAAAGATAGATCCCTTATTTAGCTACAAAATAGCAGGTCAGCAACTGGAAGCAGTTAATTGCATAAAGTATCTGGGAGTACGCATTAGGAGTGATTTTAAATGGAATGATCATATAAAGTTGATCGTCGGTAAAGCATATGCCAGACTGAGATACGTTGAAAGAATCCTAAGGAAATGCAATCCGAAAGCAACGGAAGTAGGTAACAGTACGCTTGTTCGCCCACTGCTTGAATACTGCTCAGCAGTGTGGGATCCGCACCAGATAGGTTTGATAGAAGAGACAGAGAAGATCCAACGGAGAGCAGCGCGCTTCGTTACAGGATCATTTAGTAATCGCGAAAGCGTTACGGGATGATAGATAAACTCCAGTAGAAGACTCTGCAGGAGAGAAGTTCAGTAGCTCGGTACGGGCTTTTGTTAAAGTTTCGAGAACATACCTTCACCGAAGAGTCAAGCAGTATATTGGTCCATCCTACGTATATCTCGCGAAGAGACCATGAGGATAAAATCAGAGAGATTAGAACCCACACAGAAGCATACCGACAATCCTTTCTACGAACAATACGAGACTGGAATAGAAGGGAAAACCGATAGAGGTACTCAGGGTACCCTCTTCTACACACCGTCAGGTGGCTTGCGGAGTATGGACGTAGATGTAGATGTAGAAAGACTTGCACCCGGCGAACACTCTACCCGACGGGTGGCCATAGTGACACGAGATTTACATTTTAATGATTACAGCCACTGGTAGATTATATTCACGGCACTCTCCTATCTCAAAACTAGTTACCTCTTTCGATACTGTCTGCTAAGGACCCTGTACGGCAAAACTCCATCGTGATTTAACCAGTCCCTCTGCACCTTGTAACTCTCCCTCGCTCTCAGCCACGGTCTCACTGCAGCCTTGTCCATGTGGTCATTACAGTTTGAGTTGTAACTGAGCCGAAGTTGGAGAGAGAAACACGGTGAGCTGAGTTAATGCAACGGGACCATCTTTTTACCGTCTGGTGGAAATGGGAACATTTTGTCGTAGCTCTGCTAACCGTGTGCAATGTGTAAAGCCAGTGCCAAACAAAGCTTTCTCCTGCGACACAAGCTAGTGGGAAGGACAGTACCAGCAGTTACAGTAGTGTTTATGAGGAAAGTTAGGTAGACTCCACATAATATGTGAACTAGAAGATGGACAAAGATTTTGCTACAGCATTGAGGGATGTTTTCAAACTACAAATGGTTCAAATCGCTCTGAGCACTATGCGAATTAACTTCTGAGGTCATCAGTCGCCTAGAACTTGGAACTAATCGAACCTAACTAACCTAAGGACATCACACACACATCCATGCCCGAGACAGGATTCTAACTTGTGACCGTAACGGTCTCTCGGCTCCAGACTGTAGCGCCTAGAACCGCATGGCCACTCCGGCCAGCCTTCAAACTACATAGAGTACTGCAGCGCACAGATCTTCATCCGTCAAGGTGCATTTCTATCTGTCACCAAAACATTATCTCTATCTTCGTTATTTTGTACCATCCAATAGAAAAAACTATGAGCTATAAAAACTTCACTCTCACCCAGTAGAGATTTTGATAAGGTGTTACTGTGTTCCTCTCTTCCGATATATCAAAAACAAGTACCGTCTGTGTGCTATGTGGAGATCCTACTGAAAATATACAGGTACTGCTCCACTGGAGCAGGTAACCAGTGATCGAAGTCGCTTCAGCACCTGCACTGTACGACCACCACATCCCACAGACTATCAATTAAAATAGAGTGTCCCTGGGCCTTTGTTTGATATGTTGCTTTCCGCTGTAACACATCGAAGCAGTATATGTCTGCAGCTTTGTACACCGCCATACATTTTTTTTTTTTTTTTTTTTTTTTTTTTTTTTTTTTTTTTGTCCACCATGACTTCAAGATCTGTGTCAGGTGTTAAACCGACATAAACACATTTCGATCCATTAGCTCTCACAGAAAGCTGGACATTGCATGGTGTAAACTATAATGCTGTTCTCACAGCACACAGGATGGTTGAAATAAGACGGAGGCGGTGTTTCTTACTGACAAAAATGTGGAAAACATCACACCATGTGGAAACTAGAAGAGTTTGCGGCATTGTGGAGCGTTTCCAAACAGCTATATAGAGGTGATGACCTGTACATTTAATGTCATCTTCAATAGTGATGGGATAGCAGACGTCTTGGTGTTCCATTATGATTGAAACAGATATCACGTACATAGCTGCAATATAAGGAATCAGTGCTGGTCATCCCTGGAACGTGTTGCTCTCATAAAGACTCTCTCCCTCTCAAACAGGTGGAGTCGGTCAATCATTATGTCGCAATCAACCATGTACCAGTAGATGGAAAAGATGCCACCGATGTACTGTAATAAGCACCACAGTTGATGGTGCTATCAATTTCAGCAATATTGTCAGTTTTTCCATAATGTCAACGCGGACCAGTGACATGGTAGCATGTTTCCCAGGTTCTACATCATCACTAAACTGTCCCCCTCTACTTTGCGAGTACCATTGCGAATGTAGATAGATGACTGGTGCATATGTACAAGAATTATCGATGAATGGATGTACTGCACAAAGTAGACCAGACAGCACCTCTACTCATGAAGTTCGATCAAACTGCTAGAAATATGTAGATAACCTTAGTGCGTAATTTAGTATTACGATTGCCCATCTTTCCCAGCGTGGATGTGGGTCACAGACTATTCTTGCATTGATTAGATAAAGTTGGATATTGAAAGGTCTCCTTGCACTGATCAACCCTCCCTACAAACTGCCTCCTATTTAATTTTCAACTGACTAGAAGTAGGAGGTTATTATAGACATTAAACCCCAGGTCTCGTGAAGGAACAGAGAGAGCTGAATCCGTAACAGGTGTTCAGGGAGACTATTCTACACCAATCCTACTCACAGCGCATCTCCAGATGCAGACATGTCGAAGAGGTTAGCACCCCTTATCGGTGTATGGTAGATATGAAAGTGTTGTGATGATATAACAGATGGCCATAAAGAAGAAATTTGTGCATGATTGAGCTCCAGACGAATGAAATTTAGAACTGGTAGCACAGTAGATTCAAATTAAATATTCCAAATTATTGGCCCTGTGTTTGGTGCCCATACATTTACGGTATCAGAAAGAGAGAAATGATCGTGGAACATAAACACATTCCAAGGGCTACATGGTCCTGCATTAAACACGCTATAATGCTAGAGTTGTGCTGCTTGTGACTTCTTAGTCGTGTGGAATACAACGCTGTTAATATTCCAGTGTAATAAAGCGCATGATATACATTCTTCCTGTGAGTTTGTTTATGGTGAACTATGGTGACGCACTGTAAGGTGATAAAACTACTACCTATCACGCCAAAGAAAGCATCAATTCTTTGTAAGACAAACACTCCAACTTTGTAAACACCAGGTGTCATACACCTCTGTAAATGTATGAAGCCCAATTACAGTTCAGAAATTGTGATATTTTCACAACAGTCCCATAAAATGGTCGTCAGCAGGCAAAAATGCATACGAAGGAACAGCGATATCTTACAAGGAAATAAGCACTACAGGCAGTGCCAGAGAATGTGTAACAGTCCTACAGTTTACCATTGCCCCCTTGTAACCTTCCTCTTGCACACAGAAGTCATGGTCCGATTTTAGGTTGTATTGCTCATGTGCACGATAATATTGCCATCTCCGCTATGAAGGTGTCTTTATGTGGCGCAATTCTATCACTCTCCTCCAGAATATGCAGTCCTACTGATTTCGCTAACTTCACATCTAATGGCATTCTTCTCTAATTTTATGTATTTGACTAGTTTTTCGCGATTTTACATATTTTATCGTATTTCCCTCAATTTCAACGTATTTCACATCAGTTTTTCGTGATGAAATCGGTAAAATTCTAGAAAAACCTGGTAAAATGTCTTATTCAATTTTTCGTCAAAGTTTCCCATAAGTGTGGTCGTAGTGCTGACATCCCATGTACTGTCTGATATTCTACAAGAATATTTGCGTTTATTGTACACCAAACTATTAAAAATCCTAAGACTTGCCCTCTCCCTTATGGTCCACATGCATGAATTTTGGATAGGGCGATCATTAAAAATGTAGTAGCAGTCGATTAGTACCTCTATGAGACTCCACTACATCCATCATCTGCGCCAGTCGTTGAAAAACAATTCCGTGTGCTGATATGATCCATGAGAGAGGCTGTCTGCAGACTCATGTAGTGCAGCTCCCGTGGCTTCAGATATTGACTTGTGTTGTGCAACCAATCACCTCCTTTGCTTTTTCTAATGTTTAGAATTAGCATTCAGTGTAATAGATAGTCTGAACACAAATAAAATGTGCTAATCAGACCCCTGCTGCAAATATCGAGTCTCAACATCTGCATCTCTTGTAGGTGCCCTGTGACACCGTTTGGCGCTGATCCAAATCATCAACCTCCCTTCAATGGATGCTTGTCTGTCGGCATTTACTTCTCACCATTCAGAACTTGCAGACTGGTCTTAAACCCCTGTCTTCCCTCCATCCTCTGTTAGGACACCACAACATTTAAATTCGTGCTGCTAAAGATCATACCATCTTCGATATAATTTATATTACCAATATTTGTGCAAGACATTTCCAGGGGCAGATTTGGACTCTGGCCACAATCTATTGGTTATGAAATGAAGATTAAAGCTGAAGAAATTGCAAAAAGGTGGGAATTTAAGGAGATGGGACCTGGATAAACTGAAAGAACCAGAGGTTGTACAGAGTTTCAGGGAGAGCATAACGGAACAATTGACAGGAATGGGGGAAAGAAATACAGTAGAAGAAGAATGAGTAGCTTTGAGGGATGAAATAGTGAAATCAGTAGAGGTTCAAGTAGGTAAAAAGACGAGGGCTAGTAGAAATCCTTGGGTAACAGAAGAAATATTGAATTTAACTGATGAAAGGAGAAAATATAAAAATTCAATAAATGAAACAGGCAAAAAGGAATACAAACGTCTCAAAAATGAGATCGACAGCAAGTGGAAAATGACTAAGCAGGGATGGCTAGACGATAAATGTAAGGGTATAAAGGCTTATCTCACTAGGGGTATGATAGATACTGCCTACAGGAAGATTAAAGAGACCTTTGGAGAAAGGAGAGCCAATTGCATGGATATCAAGAGCTCAGATGGAAACCCAGTTCTAAGCAAAGAAGGGAAAGCAGAAAGGTGGAAGGAGTATATAGAGGGTCTATACAAGGGCAATGTACTTGAGGACAATATTATCTAAATCGAAGAGGATGTAGGTGAAGATGAAATGGGAGATATGATACTGCGTGAAGAGTTTGACAGAGCACTGAAAGACCTGAGTCGAAACAAGGCCCCGGGAGTAGACAACATTCCATTACAACTACTGACAGCCTTGGGAGAGCCAGTTCTGACAAAATTCTACCATTTGGTGAACAAGATGTATGAGACAGGCGAAATACCTTCAGACGTCAAGAACAATATAATAATTCCAATCACAAGGAAAGCAGGCGTGGACAGATGTGAAAAGTACAGAAGTATCAGTTTAATAAGTCACAGTTGCAAAATACTAACGCGAATTCTTTACAGATGAATGGAAAAACTTATAGAAGCCGACCTCGGGGAAGATCACCTTGGATTCCATAGTAATGTTCGAACACGTGAGGCAATACTGACCCTACGACTTATCTTAGAAGAAAGATTAAGGAAAGGCAAATCTACGATTCTAGCATTAGTAGACTTAGAGAAAGCTTTTGACAATGTTGATTGTAATACTCTCTTTCAAATTCTGAAGGTGGCAGGGGTAAAATACAGGGAGCAAAAGACTATTTACAATCTGTACAGAAAGCAGATGGCAGTTATAAGAGTCGGTGGGTATGAAAGGGAAGCAGTGGCTGGGAAGGGAGTGAGAGAGGGTTGTAGCCTATCCCCGGTGTTATTCAATCTGTATATTGAGCAAGCAATAAAGGAAACAAAAGAAAAGTTCGGAGTAGGCATTAAAATCCATGGAGAAGATATAAAAACTCTGAAGTTCGCCGATGACATTCTAATTCTGTCAGAGACAGCAAAGGACTTGGAATAGCAGTTGAACGAAATGGACAGTGTCTTGAAAGGAGGTATAAGATGAACATCAACAAAAGCAAAACGAGGGTGATGCTGAGGGACTTTGATTAGGAAATGAGGCACTTAAACTAGTAAAGGAGTTTTGCTATTTGGGGAGCAAAATAACTGATGATGGCCGAAGTAGAGAGGATATAAAATATAGAATGGCAATGGCAAGGAAAGCGTTTGCGAAGAAGAAAAATTTGTTAACATCGAGTATAGATTTAAATGTCAGGAAGTGGTTTCTGAAAGTATTTGTATGGAGTGTAGCCATGTACGGAAGTGAAACATGGACGATAAATAGCTTAGACAAGAAGAGAATAGAAGCTTTCGAAATGTGGTTCTACAGAAGAGTGCTGAAGATTAGATGGGTAGATCACATACCTAATGTGGAGGTATTGAATAGAATTTTGGAGAAGAGGAGCTTGTGGCACAACTTGACTAGAAGAAGGGATAGGTTGGTAGGACATGTTCTGAGACACCGAGGGAACACCAATTTAGTATCGGAGGGCAGCACTGAGGGTAAAAAACGTCGAGGGAGACCAAGAGATGAATACACAAAGCAGATTCAGAAGGATGTAGGTTGCAGTAGGTACTGGCAGACGATGAAACTTGCACAGGATAGAGTAGCATGGAGAGCTGCATCAGACCAGTCTCAGGACTGAAGATCAAAACAACAACCAATATTGTCTAGATTCTCCAGTAATAATAAACATGCAAGGTGTACGACTGCTCCTATCACACCTTTTATACTCTAGAGATCCGCAGTGATGGCACATGATCACCCCAATCAAACTATTTTGTGAGCTGGATGTCCATTGCACTAATGCACCAATAGCCCCAAGGATAATGAAGCATTTTATGTGTAAAACTGTACCCAGTTATAAGAGAGATATTTCCAGAGTCAGTGTCGAATGTTATGAGATTAGGGCTGCAAGTGTAATATTTAATTCTAATTACAGCGATAAATAAGTTTTGCTGGTTTCCTAGGACGACGCGGTTTGGAATGTGAGGCGTGTGCCAGAGGTGGCATGTGGCCAGAACAAATGGGCTTTTCTGGCAATCGGTAGTTACAACGAAAAGTTCCAGTAGGCCAGCTAGTCGGTTATTGCACACGGCTATAGGAGTAAGTCCCAGCCACGTCTTTGTCCTATCCCCTAACAGACCCTTCCTCCTCCTCCTCCTCCTCCTCCTCCTCCTCCTTCCGAATGTAGTGGAGAGAACCAATTTCGGAATGCTACAAAGGTTTACAAATCCAATCGCAATATCCAATTCCCGTTTAATCAATTTATTGTTGTTGCTTTATTGCGAGCACACATACCAGTCCAAACTCTCCACAGATTGTCTATGGACACAGCATGCAGCTGAGCTGAAATTTGAAATTTTCAGCTACCTCCAGCGTAATGGACTTCCTATAAATGACTTAACTGTATCAGTATACACCAATAGGAGGCAACGGGAAAAAAATAATAGTAGGGTTCGGAAATTGGGAAGTTGTAGGATCGAATCCCATCAAATATTCCAATCCCAGTAATTCACCAATAGAAAGCAACGGAAAACTGTCCCACACGAAAGGCATCGATTTAATTAATTAGACAATCAATCTGATGGAGATATTGTCTCACTCTAAGATATCCACAGGTGGGGTTTACTAGGTAAATGCTGCTTTGTGTGTGGTTCGATCCGACCATGGCCAATGGTGCATGCAGTCCTAGCAGTGTTACACTACAGGACATGACCGGTTGAGAGAAGGGGGGGGGGGGGAGGGTGAGAGAGGGGGATAGGGGAAAGAGAGGGAGCATGTGCTTGAACACGAATTTCTCAGGAATCAAATAATAAAGGACAGCCACCATCAGAAGCTCTTTTGTTTGGGGATTACTGCCACGTCTGCTTTCATAGTGGCCAGTCACGGACCTGAGCAGGAGTAGCGTGGCCTCCACATATAGTAATACGTGGAATGACAAGCCCAGTGAAGTGTTTGGGGGTGTGGGCTAAAAAAAAATGTCGAAGTTGTTTAATATTCCAAGTACCTTCTCACCCTCAAAGAATTTGTAGGGAATGGAATTTTGTGTATTTAAATATTTAAAGTAAATAAATAAACTATATGATATACACTGCCTTGCATCCCATAAATTGTTTAAATAAAGAATCTTTCACACTTTGTCTGGTCTATGAGAAACTGTTTAATCCTTTATTTGGCAAATGGTGAAAATAAAAACAAAAAAATTAAGTGCTTATATCCATTTATTATGCTTAAAGAAATACAATTCAGTCAGTTTTAGAAATTTTTGACAAAAATTATGAAAATTATGAAACGTTGCTTACAAGCAACATTGCCAGCAGTAGATCACACTTATACATATTATAGAAAAAAGGAGTTTGCCGATAACCTCAAGCAAAATGTTTCCCGTACGTGAATAATTTAATTTATAAACACATTTATGCATTCCTGCTGTGTAATAGAACTGTTTCATTTTCCCTTCTAGTTCTTCTTGCAATGGAATTATTGGAAACAGTTCCTCTTTGGATCGAAGTACAATACTAGATTACAATTGGAACACATGACTGTAGAATATTCAGATGGACAATAACGACAACGACCTTTGGGACCATATACAGGCCAATGCTCCATATTATCAAATCGGACATCTTGTGTAACAGTCGGAGCTGTTGCCTTCCTCCTCTTCTTTTATGGTGGTGGTTTGTCTATAAATCTAAACCATCTCATGTACCAACGCCTAGTTTTCATTGGTACTCTGTAGAGCTCTATCAGCATACCAGCAAGATCAACTCTTCCCATGTGCTTGTTGTACTGACGTACAATACTGGGACAGGGCACATCAATTCTTTTTTGATTGCTGTCCCATCGTTTTTCTGTTGAGAGTGGTTGGACACCAAAAAATGAGCTTGCAAGTGTCACCATTTTATAGCCTGCCCACCTTACTAAAATGAGGTCTGGGTGACTGTCCTTCCTGTAGTCATAGCTGACTCGTCATTGTTTCAGTAACCGCTTCTCGTCATGTAGAGGATAGTTCTTTATTCAGTTCTTCCTTATGGTGCCCATGGACTCAATGTTTTGATGTTCTTTTTAAGTATGTTTTAAGTTCGAAGCTGCAAAATAAATTGTCAAAATAAAAGTATTCCAATTCCATTACTTTCTCCTCATCAGCAAGATCAGTTATCATCCCCTTGCCAGTATAGGGAAGAAAATCATAGACAACTCTAGACACACCAGCACGAACAAAAATCTTAACACCCCACTTGTGTGGCTTATTTGAATATATTGGCGCAAATAACCTGCTCTTGTACCTTTATATGGAACCATCTTCTCATCTATAGAAAATGCATAGTCTTGTTTCTGCTCACGGCAGTTCTATACAATTGACTCAAGAACAGGTCTTATTTTCAAAAGTCTGTCAGAAGAGTTCACAGCATTCTCAATCACAAACATGTGACGTCCAGTGAACGAGAGGGCCATGCAATGTACCCATTTCGGGAGGTCATATCATTTGGAAACAAACGACTGACAATATTCATGCTTACTAGAGCAGTATGGGACGTTGCTCCGTCCTGCTGGAAACATTTACTCCACAACTTGCACACTATGAAGTGAACGATGAGACATAAGTTTTCTAAAACGTCTGCGTATCTCTGCGAAGTCACTGTTACAACTTAAAAAACATTTGGCCTTATGATCCCTAATGAAGACATTACGAACCACACAGTAACTTTTGCCCAGTGCAGTGGTTGCTGATGCAGTACTCTAGTATTAACGTCACTGCAAAATCGAAAGTTCTGCTTGTTCACATAACCGGAGAGACGGAAGTGAGCTTCATCCCTCACCCACAAACGGTTTACAATGTCCTGGTCCTGATTAATAATGACCAAAACTTCTAATCAGAAGCGGCTGCGGATCACATAATCTATTTCCTTAAGAACCTGTACCGTTTGGATTTTGTAGGGGTGAAAGTGCAAATCCTGGCGTAAAATCCTTCCTACCGTTCTCTTTGAAATCCCAAGTGTAGCGCTGTGCCGGCGAACTGAGCAACGAGCGTGTCTCTCAATGGCAACTCTAAAGGCTAGGCGCAGCGCAGCGCTCGTTTTTGTAACTTCACAGGTTCAAATGGGACCGCGCAAACTGCGACGTGACGCGACTGGGACGCGACACGCGCCTGCGCCAGGTCGCGCGGCTTTGTGGTTGCGGCGCAGCTTCTCGCACCGCACGTCACGCGGGTACTGACGGATGTGTGAGGCGGGGAGCGGGAAGGCAGTTCTGCCATATACTCACTTCGGCATGGTGCATACGGACAGTGGAAGTATTGTCCATCCGAAAAGTACGGCCTGTAATGTAAACTGAAGTTTTCTATCACTGAGCAGTGTTCTTTTTTTCACTGTTTAAGCGCTCCGTCCATTTTCGTTAGCACGTAATAGTTTTCATTTACATATATCTGTACAGTTCTTTTGTTTTGTTTATTCTTTGTCAAAAAACCCAATGCACAGTTCAATAACCGGCGAGCCACTAGCCACTGAAAGTATATCGTCTGCCTTATCAATGTTTTCAGAACGTAAGAAGGGACAGACGATTTACCGTGAGGGTAGTGAATAAGGAAGTGAGGAATATTATAAAATCGTGTCATCTAGAAGCAAGACAGGAAAGTAAAACAAGGTTATATCCTTGCTGCCTCTTATGCTGAAGTATCTCTGCGATCCGTTACAAAAAGTCGGAAAGGCATAATTTCCACAGGTATGACCCCTTTGTGCTCCTGGCAAAAAGCGTCCGAGATATGAAGTACGTAAGTTTTACTATCATCATGTGGATATGGGTCTAATAAGAGACGTTATACTTCCTACATGTGGAAGTGACATTTGCATTGCAAGCCCGAAATAGTCGAGAAGCCCTCGTAAATAACGATGCTTTAATCGGCTCGTCGTGACGAGGAAAAGTATTTCAGTGGTTGCATACACGCTATCAGCATTAATAAACTAATTACACAACAGGCTACACAAAGGAATTAGTGGTCGGTATTATTATAAAAGTAGGGAGATCCTGAAAGAGTGTGATGATATGTAGAAATGTAATGGTGACAAAGGCAGACCTACTTTCATGACAATGTTTTCGGAACGATGTGAACTCTTCCTCTCACAAAGCACACTTGCTGGCTTCCGCATTCCTGTCGCGCGATTTATTCGTAGCTGCTGACGATACACTGGCCATTGTGTTGTGCCACGTATCAGTTGTTTACTTTTCTCAGTAACAACTATTTTATTCGCGAAGCACGGACTGTCAGTTTGGCAAGGCGTAGGTGAGGAACCGGCATCAGTAGTGTGCGTGGCATCCCGCCTGAAGGCCACGCTCTTCATTATTTTGCTACTGCTCAGATGAAGAAAAGGAATAAAACTCCTTTGGTAAGTTTCCATTTCAGTCTCTCGGTGTTAAAAATAAAATGGGTTGTGGGATTCAACCAAAATTCCAACAGAATTAGCGATTTATTTTCGTCTGAGTTGTTTACCTCTTCTCATTCGAAGAAGCAACACCATTTGCGAGTAACGGCCACATTTCTCTTATTGACGGGTTTGCATCAACTCATTTTTGCAGCAGTTATTGTGACACACTGTTTCAGAAATCTGTCTCATTAAACAAGTAATTGGCGACCAGAGGGCAGAATATCTTATCAAAAAACTCATTGCGACGGTTTGTGGCAACATAAGAGAAGAAATTTCATGTTTACTTTCATATTAGGACACTCTTGTCTCACTAGCTGTCGATAACTCCTAAAAAATTAGTCAGTGGAATGAAAAAAAATAAATAGGGAAGTGCAACTACTGATATACCGTGATAGATAAGAAAGCTTAGTGTGTTTACGACGTGGCAAAGTATGGTTCAAATGGCTCTGAGCACTATGGGACTTAAAGTCTGAGGTCATCAGTCCCCTAGAACTTAGAACTACTTAAACCTAACTAACCTAGGGGCATCACACACATCCATGCCCGAGGCAGGATTCGAACCTTCGACCGTAGCGGTCGCGCGGTTCCAGACTGAAGCGCCTAGAACCGCTTGGCCACACCGGCCGGCGTGGCAAAGTACTCTCCCCCTTGTGTCGTCATTCGCCAAAATCTCATTTCGATGTCTCAAGCGGTTTAGGAAATACGAGTGATGTAGGAATATTTCATTCCCGTGGCGTAAGATTGGGAGTGAATGCGCTACATGGGATCCATTTTCTCCAAATCGAAGACAGATGGAGACCTCCTCCCAAGTCTAAACAAAAATTTAATATGTTAGCTGAATTTCATACTCAGAAACGTATGGTGTAATACGCACCAAACGCAAAATCATAGCGACCCTATTTTTCATTGCAAAGTTTTTGAGTTTTGCGTAGTGACTTACTAAAATGTGTAGATCACAATAAGCATGACCATTAGCGAGATGATGGGCACTTGGCCAAGAAGTTCACACATAAAGCTACAAGTACGGAAAAAAATCTAATATTTTCAGTGAATAGTTTCTGTAAATTATTTGAGAAAGGTAAAAGGGTACGCGCGCTCCGGTTCTGTCAGCGCAGAGCGTCGCCAGCCGGCGCGTGCGAAGTATGGTGTACGCGTCGCAATATGCGCTGCAGCCGCGCGACTCGTGCGGCACGTGCGTGTCGCGCTGTAGTGTCGTGCCAAATCACACGTGCTATACGCGTTTCATTTGGCGTACACGTTCGATGATTTTCAGGCGAGCGCACAGTTTTTGGTCTCCCAGTTGGCGCCGTCTCCTCAATGTTCGCCAGCCACTTTTTAATCGCCCAGGCAGGTGCACCGGCCGATTTCGATTAACGCTGGTTGTGGAATGCACGACGTGCTAGCTGGTACGAACTACCGTTTTGATAAAATGCTTTGACAGTGCACGCACGATGATGTGACGTCCAGCGCTCCATATGACTAAATGCTATTTCACGTCAAACGTAACTGACGCTATCCCCTCCACCTCTATCCGACGCAGCTTGATTCACTCGCTTTTTTAAAATCGCTCGATATTATATCTCACAGTGCATAAAACTATAAAAAGGTAGCACGTGCGAGAATGTAATGAGTCATGAAGAAATCCCAAGAATGATCATCGAAATGCCAGCAAGATTATTACCGAAGTAGACGCCTTGTGATTAACCGAAGAACCTTAACTTGGAAGCCACGGTCACATTAGTTGCTACTCGTGGATGTCTGTACATGTCCGAGAAAAGTTAACTAATAATACAAATTAAGTCCATAATACTGAAGTAGCCAGATCAGTTATTCATGTTTTCCGAGTGAGCTACGTGGTGTGCTTACAATTTAAAGCCACAGTGGCCACAAGACGGCAGCCTTTTCTGATGAACGGAGTGCTCCAGTTTTTATCTACAGACAAGAAAACGAAGTAAACGCGCTCTCATACGGCTTGTATTTGACTTTCTCCGCAGGAAAGCCACAACAAACGACAAGACTGAAAAAATACTTGCATTAAGGTCTATGTCAATTCGGTTTGAATGTTTTTTGTTTTGTCATATTTTGCCTGATAAAGAGGTGATAGCTCGAAACGTGTTGCAATATTAAATAAGTTAAGTAAGTGAACTGGTAAGAATTTCTGAAAAACCTGTCTGTAAAGTCCTGTGATAATATTCTTTTGTACTCGCTTTAGAAAGATGTATTCGAATCCAGACCGATTGCTTCGGTTCAAGCTTTCGGCGGCACCACCTCAGAATGGGTTTTTGATGGCGCCGTAGAAAACGTTACAACTACTTCTCACCTCAGTTGTGTACAAAACGGTGGGACCTCGAGCGAGTAAACAAAAGAGTTACTATAACGGATTCAGTTTTTATACTACAATAACGCACCGATAACTGATTACCGCCCGAATGCACGGTTATTGGTAGCGGGACTGAATACACGCAAAAGATAACAGCAGGAACGAATCGCCTTACGTAACAGGTTAAAGAGTGACTGATACGGCGCACTCGGAGTGTCTCTTAAAAACAGTGTAAATTACCAGTCTGTGTGAGAGGATCTCTTGAAAAATACTCAGCCAGTAAGCAACTATGTCGTTCCACTATACGAAAGGTATCGACTGGATTTTTTACCTAATTCTGCCTGAAGTAAAACGTATGAAAATGTAATTTTATTCGCGTTTCGTACGCCTAACACAAAGTACCTCTTAGAAAGCCATTGAATGATTTTATAAAATAAGGGTAACAAAATATATTAGGAAAATACTTTAATCGGTCTTCATGATCAACTCCGTTAGCCATGATACACTTCTGGCTAAATTTATAAAGCTGGAACTGCCAGCTCGAACTGTTCTTCGGACAGTTTGAATCATTACCGTCACACTACTTCGGATGTCTGTTCGGATACTAACCACAAAGCTATACCCAATTATCGTAAAGGCTACCTAAACCGTTCTGGATTGACTATTAGTACTTCGTTTTTTTATCAGCCTCAATAGCCACGAGGCTAACGATGTAGCTTGTATTCTTATGGGAAACGATTTCGATAAAGGAGAAACCACGAATATATCTTACATCAAACCTCCTCCATCCTTTCTGGTGCGATAGAAACGCTTGCATATAATTTTATATGCAGGGAACAAAACCAGATCTAGACGTAGGCTGGTAAAAAGTTAGCATAAATCAAAAGAACCACCCACAACGTTAATAAATATTGAAGGCATCTCATGTTCGTCACTCTTCTTTTAACCTGTAGTGCAAAGTGTATAATATTTCGAGAGGTGGGGCTGTCCATCAAAACAAGAAAAAAAAATCCATTACACGTGGATCGGGAAACGCATACTTTCTGCGATCTGTATACTTGTCCATAGGAGAGGTCCATGCTGATGTCCACTCATGACATTTCTCATATGAGGTGCTCAACGTGACGTTCCTCCAATGGCAATGTATCGCTCTGATCCTCAGCTTAAGAGATCACGCACTCTCCGAAATACGCTTGCTTGTTGTTGCGTCGAAGACGCGATCCTGTAGTGTCTGGGTATCGTTGACCGGAGTGGCGTCGGCTGAAATGTTACAAGCCGTCTGGGTTGCCTCCATCCATTGATAAACTAACACCATCCGCTCCTTGTCATGACGGAGAAATGATGGAACACGATTATCATCACTTTATTAAACTCTCATTGCTATACTTGATTTTCACTATTGTGCCTGATAAAAAGTCCAGAGGTTGTGTGTCTTATCTTACGTCACTTCAGCTGAGAGAATTCGTGGGAACCTCGGAGTTCGTTTCCCCAGGAGTTGTAGAACGTCCGAGGCACACAACAATTAGAATAAGGGAGGGACAGCCTGCTCACCGCTCAGAGCATTGAGTCCCCGGTTGGGGCCCGCAGGGGTCTCGCGCCGTTTGGAGGAGAGTGGGATCTTCGTTGTTGCGTGCGCTACTGGCGGCTAGCAGGTCTGAGTCTCAAGACCCGGCGTTAATTCCTTAGCTTTCTGGGATTGTGGCTCGCGACGGCGCGCCACAGGTACCCAGTGCTGCCGCTAGGTGTCACACTCAGCGAGTCGATACCAGTGAGGGGGAGAGAGAGAGAGAGAGGCCAACGCCGCGACTGTGCGGCAACCAGGGTTCTCTCCAAAAATGTAGCGGCACATACGAATGGATGACAGCCAAGCGCAAACTCTGTTGTTGTACCTCTGACACTGAGGCAAGAACGTAAGATCACATTGCGGAAAATGAGGTAGTAAACGAGTTTTGAAGTATTGTACGCTTACTGAATCTATAATGCACTTCCCTAGCGCTACTTACGCTAACAGTGTATACAGTTCTGTACAGACAAAGTAAAAATGTACATACATCAAAAAAGTTTCGCATCACCTCGGCTCCAAGAGCTCCGGAACCTGTACACAAAATTGGAATTGAGATCAACATGAATGTCCTTTGCACCCTTTTTATTGCTCATGAAAATCAGGCATTGCATGTTGTACCACCATACAGGGACACCTTCGGAGGTGGTGGTCAACATTGCTGTACACACCTCTACCTCTAATTCCCAGTAATACGTCTTATTGCATTGATTCGTGCGTGTATTCGTCGTGGCATTTTAGCCATAAGTTCATCAAGGCACTGTTGGTCAAGATTGTCCCACTTCTCAATGGCGATTGGGCGTAGATCCCTGAGAGTGGTTGGTGCGTCACGTCTTCCATAAACAGCCCTTTTCAATCTATCCCAGACATGTTCGATAGCGTTTATGTCTGGAGAAGATGCTGGCCACCCTAGTCGAGCGATGTCGTTATCCTGAAGGAAGTCATTCACAGGATGTGCACGATAGGGGCCCGAACTGTCGTCCATGAAAACGAATGCCTCGCCAATATGCTGCCGACATGGTTGTACTATCGGTCGGAAGATGGTATTCACGTATCGTACAGCCGTTACGGCGCCTTCCATGACCACCAGCGGCGTACGTCCGCCCTCCATAATGCCATCCCAAAAGAGAAGGGAACCTCCACCTTGCTGCACTCGCTGGACCGTGTATCTTGAGGCATTCAGCCTGACTGGGTTGCCTCCAAACACATCTCCGTCGATTGTCTGGTTAAAGGCATATACAACACTCATCGGTGGATAGAACGTGATGCCAATCCTCAGCGGTCCATTCAGCGTGTTGTTGGACCCACCTGTACCGAGCCGCAAGATGTCGTGGTTGCAATGATCGACCTCGACATGGACGTCGGGAGTGAAGTTGCGCATCATGCAACCTATTGCGCAAAGTTTGAGTCGTAACAAGACGTTCTGTGGCAGCACGAAAAGCATTATTCAACATGGTGGAGTTGCTGTCAGAGTTCCTCCGAGCCATAATCCGTAGGATGTGGTCATCCACTGCAGTAGTAGTCCTTAGGAGGTCTGAACGAGGCATGTCATCGACATTTCCTCTCTCTCTCTGTATCTCCTCCATACCCGAATAACATAGCTTTGGTTCTCTCCGAGACGCCTGATCCCTTCTCTTGTTGAGAGTCCTTCCTGGCACAAAGTAACAATGCGGACGCCATCGAATACGGTATTGACCGTCTAGGCGTGGTTGAATTACAGACAAGACGAGCCGTGTACCTCGTTACTCGTGGAATGACTGGAACTGATCTGCTGTGGGATTTCCAGCTATTTTGGTGGTACGAATTATGTTTGCAGAAACAAAATAATATAGTCACATAAAACTCTCAGAGTTCATGTGAGTAAAGTGAAAGAGCAAATAAATATCGTGATAAGCATCCTTCACAGAAATATATTCTAGTACTTAAAAATTCAAAAGGATAGACTGTATCTGCAGAACGATATGCTGGTCAACTGCAAATGTGTATTGATTGCCGTTTTTGTACATACTCTAGTCACTGTGAATGTCGAGTATTTCTTTTTTCTCCATTCCATGGAGAAACGAACATATAAAACGCACCAGTATTACTGATGGAACTTTCTGGCAGATTATTCTAGTTCTGAGAGGACGTTTCATCGCAGCGCACTCTCTGCTGCAGAGTGAAATTCTTTCTAGGAGTTTTATTAGTATAGACAAGTCATTTCACATGTCTGAATCAAATTTTGATTTATTTGATTTGGCTCAAATAAAATCGCATTTTCATTAGAATATTATAATTCAGTATTTCCAATTGACAAAAAAATTCAATACTAATACAATTAAAGAAACTGCTGAAAAAGAGGTTCTAATCTCGCCACTGTTTCAATATGAAACTCAAATACTTACGAATAGTTTTGTATTTAACTGAGCCGTAAAAATATCTCCCTTTTTTAGAATTAACAATTTTGAGTTTTTTAAAATAGTGTCACGTTGTTTTAGTAAACTGATGTCTGGGCACAGATTTTCGAATTATATAAATGTACGTAAAGGAAATCGAACAGGGCCAGTCCACAAGCTCCGCTAGTCACATAACAACGTATATATACGCTCACAAGCGTAAAATCTATACCAGCTGCTGTATGAGCAGGGTGAAAGCACATACAGAGCGCATAACAAATCCGGCAATAACTCACGCATTACAGTCATTTTCACGCCTTGAAGAAGAAAGTTTGTCTGAGTCTGACATCCAGTGGCACACATAGTGACGTCACGAGTCACGATCCCAGGAAGCTCAGAATTTGACGCTGAGTGTCTTACCCGATAACATCTAGAGAGAACTGACCAGTTCTTGACGAGGAGCGGCCTGCTGCTGTGTGAACCTAACCTGGTGGAGTTCAAGCGGCGTTTGCTTGGCTTGTTGGAAATTCTGACTTGTTTATACAAGGCTCTGATTCGTCCGCTGTCAGACGGAAATGTTTCCGATAGACTTAGAGGGCTAATCAAGGCACATTGTCTCTCTGTAACTAAAATTATTTGTCGCTGCAGTTTCACGTCATTGGACAGAAGTACATAGGGTTTTACCTGACATGCTTGTTGCCATGACGGCCCAAACTGAGGAGTTGGATGTGGATCAATCGTCGTAGAGGAGACTTATCGCGCTCGATCGCTGAGGGGGGGCGATCATTCTAGTGTTCTGCACTGGGAAGTCGTCCCGACAATTTAGCTCGGTCAACAAGTTCCATGGGGGCGCAGATCTCGTGTTGACGCACATCTTAGTGTTACAGGCCCTTTGCTGTTCCTTATCCGTATAAGCGATTTGCGAGACAATCTGAGCAGTCGCTTAGGTTGTTTGCAGATGACGCTGTCGGTTATCGACTAATAAAGTCATCAGAAGATCAAAACACATTGCAAAGAAATAGATAAATGGCTCTGAGCAGTATGGGACATCTGTGGTCATCAGTCCCCTAGAACTTAGAACTACTTAAACCTAACTATCTTACGGACATCACACACATCCATGCCCGAGGCAGGATTCAAACCTGCGATCGTAGCGATCACGTGTTTCCACACTGTAGCGCCTAGAACTGCACGGCCACACCGGCCGGCAAACAAATTGCAACGACCATAAATAACGAAAAGTGTGAGGTCAGTGCTAAAAGTAATCCGTTAAACTTCGGTCACACGATAAATCAGTCAAATCTAAAGGCCATACATTCAACTAAATACCTAGTAATTACAATTATGAACAACTTAAATTGTAAGGAACACACAGAAAATGATGTGGGGAAGGCTAATCCAACACTGCGTTTTATTAGCAGGTACATCGAAAAAGTGCAAAGAAGGCAGCATGTTTTGCATCATCGCGGGGGAGAGTGTCACTGAAATGATGGAGGATTTGGGATGGAGATCATTAAAAGAAAGGCATTTTTCGTTGCGGAGCAATCTTCTCACGAAATTCCAATCACCAGCTTTCTCCTCTGAATGCGAAAATATTTTGTTGACGCCGATCTAGATAGGAAGAAACGATCACTATGGTAAAATAAGGGAAGTTAGAGCTCGCACAGCCGGTCGCTGTGGCCAACCGGTTCTAGGCGCTTCAGTCTAGAACGGCGCTTCTGTTACGGTCGCAGGTTCGAATCCTGCCTCGGGCATGGATGTGTGTGTGGTTAGGTTAGTTAATGTTTAAGTAATTCTAAGTCTAGGGGACTGATGACCTCAGATGTTAAATCCCATAGAGTTTAGAGCCATTTGAACCATTTGAAGAGCTCGTACGAAAAAGATGTAGGTGTTTGTTATTTCCGCGCGCTATACGACATTTGGATAATAGAGAATTTTGAAGGTGGTTCGAAGAACCCTCTGCCAGGCACTTCAACGTAATTTGCAGAGTATCGATGTAGATGTGGATTTAGATCGAGATGGCTAGTAATTGGTGAGCACATTGTAGCGGCACGAACTTGTCTTGGAGCTTACCATTTTATAGTTGTACACCACTGCAGTACCGTAAGATTCCAGATACGAAGAGATGTTCTTTTCATTTTAGTCCCGACAAGGAACCACTACATAGTAAAATACAGATTCGTAGGGTTTATTCACATTATAATGACACATTCCGACGCAGAGACATACAACACCTTAAAGGCTGCGCCAAAGATCAAATTGAGAGGGATGTAGAATATAATCTCTGTAATGTGCATATTGGATTCTCTTTCGTTTCATACTCCAAGAAGGAGCTAATAGACACTTTCGATTGTTGCCTTGTGGAGAACGGACGTAATTTTGGAGTGTGCGGAAAGGCAGCCATGTTGTTAGTAATTATGATTTGTGCGACGAGCAGAGCAAGTTTATTGTCTTGTGAATAAATAATTTTCGTAACACTTCGATACTTCTCACTATTTTTTAAAGTGACGTAGCATTGTATTTCCTTGGTTACCACCGTCTTCGTGAAGTGAACCGATGCCGACTTAGGAAGGTACACACGGTCAACAAAGAGAAGAACATCGAGGGCGACTAATGAATTCATATTGTGGCAGAAGGACCAATTCTACGTCTAAGATGAGAACTCTGATTAAATCAACAGTGACGTAGAATTCAAAAATGTAATTAATCGGAATGGTAAATTATATTACAGGCATATTTCACGCAGCACTGAATTCGTCCACATTCAAGCTGGTCAATACAGCCCGTAAAATAAAAGGCCTTTCAAAAATTCTGAAGTTACAATTCCATGTCCACAATTTTTCCTCTTTACAAAAAACCAATAAATTTAATTTTTTTATTTATTTCGCCACAACATCGTGGAGTGAATGTGCAGCATGAACACATTATCCTTCCCTGGACATTATACTTTTGCTGATTGACAACATTAGTCTAATATGATAGACAGTTAGTCTATTAGTTTTCTTGTGGACGAAGAAGACTTTTTGCAATAAATCACCAGTTTATTTTTTACTTGAATTTCATTTAAAGAATTTAGTGTTTCTTTCATTTGATTTGCATTATTAATTGTTTTTAAAATACAGTTATTAAGTAATTTTATACAAATTGTTCACACTAGGACCTCATGTAAGGGCCAAATTTCAAGTAGCATATTTCCATTGTATTATGTATAGCAAAACTGTATCTAAAGGGATTTGTCAGAGTCTAAATAGTCTCCGACTCTCGTAACGATTTCTAATTTCACATACTTGTGGTACTGCAAGACTAACGCCTTGAACTGTTCCCATAACCAAAACTACAGAGGACTGAAGTCAAGGGAACAGGGGACCAAGGTGTGCCCCCTCCGCCCCAACCATTCCAAAAGACATGAAGCGTCAGCATCCGATATTCACACACATTGCAGATGAAATGTGCCATAATGCATAAACCACATCGGTAGTCTTCACTGATGTGGTACCTTCTCCGACAAGGTAAGCCAAATGTTAACAAGAAGTTGACGATAATGAGCTCCATTAAATGTTTGGAGTAGGATGTATGGCCCTAGTAACTTATCACCAAGAATGTCTATTCATTAGTTGACGGAGAAATGAGGTTGATGTACTCTTTGTACAGCAGCATAGGGGTTTTCATAAGCCCACACGTGCTGAGTATGGAAGTTCACAGCGCGACCCTTTGTGAACCACACAGGATTAGAGAAATAAATTCTTCGTCGAAAACAGTGGACCTGAAGCACGCTTCTGTATGGGCCAATGACACAACTATGATAGGCTATCGTGGTCCTCTGGCATTAGTGCCTGGATGTGTTGAAGGCGTTACGGATACAGCAATAGCTCAAGCAGTACCAGCCGGACAACAGAATGACTTATGCCTTCTGTTGGTGTCAATCGCCAAATCCCCAAACTGCGGTTGCACGTCTTTCGTCCAGCAAATCTGGTATGTCCTCCTCGTTCTGAGGTGTGTGAACTGACTCATTCCGTCCACTATTCGTCTTTTGGAAGCTAGAAAATCCGTGTCCTTAAGAAGCCGAAAACTTTGGGTCAACAACTTATCGCATGGTACTCTGCAACGTGGGTATTTTTCTGCGTAGTGGGAACGGGCTTACGGGCTATTTCCAATTGCTAACCCATAGCAGATAATTATATCCGTCATGTCACTTTAGGAGTAGTACGCTTCCATTGTTAACAAGCAGAAGAGAAATGGAAAATTTACCATGCACAGTGCAGTACAAATATCACAGTGACAGTAAACATTGCGATATGACCTACAGGGACTAGATGTTTGTCCGTGAATACATGTAATGTAGAATAACGTGATGCAATTCTGAAATGTACTTAAATGCCATACTCCAAATAAATAAATGCGATACATACCCATAGTTGCAAGCAATCTACTACAAAATAACACACACTAACAACGCTGAAACTATAGTACATGCAACACAACTGCCTGCAGATTACCCAGTGCTCAGACTTGTGTACACTGGAGTAGGTCAATACGGAAAGACACGTACAGTAGTGAACGCCATTGATGGATCATGGGTTGGGGTTCGGTTGTTTGGGGAAGGAGAGCAGACAGTGAGGTCATCGGTCTCATCGGATTAGGGAAGGACGGGGAAGAAAGTCGGCCGTGCCCTTTCAAAGGAACCATCCCAGCATTTGCCTGGAGTGATTTAGGGAAACCACAGGAAACCTAAATTAGGATGGACGGACGCGGGATTGAACCGTCGTCCTCCCGAATGCGAGTCCAGTGTGCAAACCACTGCGCCACTTCGCTCGGTTCACGGACCATGGGGGCAGCACCTGTGGCCATACAGCATTTGTTTCCTTAATATCTTTCTTGGGTGTCAGGCGGACATATTCACACCCGAACGTCTTCAGCCACTATGGACAAGTGTAGAGATCTCACAAAGTATGCATTTCCAGACCCACGTTCAAGGTATTTTTTTCTTGTTCTTGTGGTTGGTATCACCTATCAAAATATTGGCCACTATTTCTCCTATATCCTGTGTAGGTATTCCACCCAAGAGTCTTCAGGCGCATTTGCTCTGGTGTTCCGACAGATATTTGCAATTTCGTGTTTGGAATGTGTAGGTGGAGTCAGTCGAAATTAATACTGGTCATTGCGCCTGTCATGATGTGCCACTGTCGCCGCAAAGCGTCGGTTTGTTCCCCCTAAAAAAATTTAATTTATTTTCAAACCGGAATTTCACGTACCCATTCGCATGGACGGGTCACAAACTAGTCTACAACGTTATTCGCTTCATCCATTTGTATTAACAGGAGCGGGAAAACTCGAAAAACAACCGATACTCCAACAGCGACAACAAGGCCCTTCCCCAAATTGATTGCTACCGCCACTCTCCGTTTTCCAGTTTTCCTGCGAATACGTATCGCTATAACGAATACCATGCTGGACTAATCTCGGGCCGCTCTATCGAATGAGAATGTAAAATTCCGCTTCAAAAAGCATTTCGCGTGTAACGGAAACAAACCGAAGCTTTCCGTCGACGTGATGACCAGTACACGTTTGGACTGACTGCATCTACACATTTAAAATATCTACTAAAAAACCAGAAGAAATGTGCCTGAAGACTTTTAAGAGAGACATCCGGTACATTTATACACTGAAGTGGCAAAAGTCACGGAGCACGTCGTAACATCGTGTCGGACCTCGTTTCACCCAGTACAGAGCATCATCTCTGTGTGGCGTGTACTCAAAAAGTCGATAGAAGTCCCTTGCAGAAATATTGCACGCTGCCTCTGTAGCCACACATAGTTACGAAACGCTGCCTCACCTGTAATCGAACACAGGCAGATGCAGCTCAAGTGCGTTCTGGGTGCTGATACTCTAATAGAGGTGGTGATATCTGGCATAAAAGCTGAAACCTTACTGCCTGCTGCCTCCTGTAACAAATCGTCTCGTGTGCTGGATTTTTCCACGTGAACAACATTCGCACTTACCTTTCTCAGAGATCCGTCCTGTTCCGCACCATTCTGTCGCAAGAGTTCCAGCCACTCATTGACGTTAAGTGGATTATGTTGTGGGTCAGCGGGTTCGATTTTCTCCAACAGTGGTGGTCCCGCGAAGACATTCCTATTCTGCTCACTGTCCCCTCGTGAGCAGTCTCTGCTTTCGTGGTGTAACGTTCTCTGGCAGCAGGCATCCAAAGTGAAAGTTAAAAGAACATCTCGATGTATAATGTTCATTGCAACAAATAATTTATATGTATTTCGAAAGGACATTTAAAAGATAATTGTGAATTTTGCTATTATAAATGATTATTCAAAGACTGTGAATTACTATCTGTGGCGGAGGATGTGAAAACCGCTACAGAAGAAAGGATATGTTATCAAAAACGACAAAGACTGAACAAAAATTAGGTAGGATATAAATAGGCAATATATTGTAATAGAATCGCTTGTCTTCTGCACAGACTGAATGGAAGAGGAACCCGTAAAGTTGCATTAGGCTCTTACGTAGTCTTCATTTGTCATAAGTCGATGATCGACGCCATTTGTAGCTGGGATTGTAAACGGTGTGTAAAGATTTTAATTGTTTCTGTTAAAATATATTTATCTAGTAAAATCTGTTTGTCACAATTACTGCAAAGTTCGCACCGGACATTACCCATTTTATTTAAGAATTTCCAGTATTTTATTGGATATCGCTGGCGGTACGGAGCTGCGCCGTGAGCGAGCATTCTGCAACAGCGGCAGATTAAAATATACCATCGCAATAACGACCACATCCTAAAAAGGGTACAGGTAGAGGTGAACGAAAATAAAAAAGTGTTTCTTTTCACAGCATTCCATACGCAGAATACAAAGATATAGTAGATTTTATCTTGTGCATTCACAGATGGATACAAGCTGCAGGTCTTTTAAATTTTCATTCAAAAAGTGATAAATTCTGAACATATCGTGAAGTGTATTTAAAAGTGGATAATTCTTCAGGAGAGCTTAGCAATATAAAAAATAATTCATAAAGTAAAGATAGTCTTATGCTTCAAAGCTAGTCGGGCTATATCCAGTAAACAAAAATCCACTGCAACGTGAAAATCTTTGCTAAGTTCGATGGAAAATGATATTTTCATTCTTTTACAAACAGCTTTAGACCTTGAATAAAAATAAAACTTGAATCATTATTTTGGGAACTTTCAAAGTAATTCGTTTTTTTAATCTGCAATAGAATATTTCATACGTAAAGTAATAATCACACATGAAAAATTTATTGCAACCTTTGAAACCTCTCTTTAGAAAAATTTATGAATGATTGTGCTGATAATCTCCTTTACGTTATTTAATTTTCAAACATCTGAACAAAACTGAACGTACTCAGACATTTCTCTTTACTTACTCTGATCATCACTAAACGGACACACAATATTTTTAGTGCAACGCAATCTGACTTATATAATCCCTACAAAAGAATGGCCCCGACTAACAATAACCTATACCTTTCATGAATCACTAACCTCATAAAAATCTTCCTTACTCGAACTACTGCAATATAGCGAGCGCATCTCTCTCCCCACATCCAACACTGCTGGCGGCTCACCTCCAACTGCGCTACGCTAAGCGCTGTTCACATCCAACTGCCCAACACTACAATAGGAAATATATCAACAATGCCAACCAGCCACAGACTGCACACAGCACAATCAGTGATTTTCATACAGAGCGCTACGTGGCGTTACCAACATAAAAACCTAAACAGCCTACTTACATCTTTCATTTCTCATGTCCATCCATGTATATGTTAAGTTCAATCTCAACGGTTTCCCAGTCAAATTAAACGCAAAAACCAAAGAAAGTTTAAAACCAGACGGTCAGCTCCCGAATAATTAAAACAGACAGAAACGCATTAAAGTGGTTTCTGATCCCACTGCTTCCAGGGTTTTGTGATTGCGTTCGTGTGCCTCTTCATTTCTGTACTGAATTGCCCTATCTTTTTCTGTTCCCCAGTTGTTCCCAAATTACTGCCACCCGTTATTGCTATCACCACTCAGCTGATCCCAGCCCCGTATTCGGTCTCACTACGACTGTCCGTTGTTGTCGCTACTACATCTAAATTTATACTCCGCAAGCCACCCAACGGTGTGTGGCGGAGGGCACTTTACGTGCCACTGTCACTATCTCCCTTTTCTGTTCCAGTCGCGTATGGTTCGCGGGAAGAACGACTGCCGGAAAGCCTTCGTGCGCGCTCGACTCTCTCTAATTTTACATTCATGATCTCCTCGGGAGGTATAAGCAGGGGGAAGCAATATATTCTATACCTCATCCAGAAACGCACCCTCTCAAAACCTGGACAGCAAGCTACAACGTGATGCAGAGCGCCTCTCTTGCAGAGTCTGCCACTTGAGTTTGCTAAACATCTCCGTAACGCTATCACGCTTAATAAGCCTGTGACGAAACGCGCCGCTCTTCTTCGGATCTTCTCTATCTCCTTCGTCAACCCGATCTCGTACGGATCCCACACTGATGAGCAATACTCAGGTATAGGTCGAACGAGTGTTTTGTAAGCCACCTCCTTTGTTGATGGACTACATTTTCTAAGGACTCTCCCAATGAATCTCAACCTGGTGCCCGTCTTACCAACAATTAATTTTATATGATCATTCCACTTCAAATCGTTCAGCACGCACACTCCCAGATATTTTACAGACAGAAACGCATAAAAAATGATTTTTGATCCCACTGCTTCCAGGATTCTCGTGACCGCGTTCGTGTGCCCCTTCATTCCTATACTGATTTACCCTACGTTTTTCTATTCCCCAGTTGTTCCCAAAGGAACTACGGTGGCCGCATCCGGTCAGTCGCTCTGGTCTAGGTTTTCGGCTACGCCCGCAACTGGAATCGTGCGTTTGCGCACCGCATGACTAGATCGTATACTTAGACACATACTGCCCCAAATCGTACTCGAACTCTAATTGCACCGCTTTAAATGCTTCCACATCATCCTTTCATTTTGCAAAAAAATTGCTCTGAGCATTATGGGACCTAACATCTGAGGTATCAGTCCCCTATAACTTAGAACTATTTAAACCTAACTAACCAAAGGACATCATATTGAAGGGCCCAGAACCTCATGGCCACACCGGCCGGCTGCATTTTTCAGCTGGGATGATGTGACACATGTGGGTTGGCATTATAGTCAGGCAAATACTGATCAGCTCTGCTGGTCCGAACGTATAAAATAAAAATTGATTAGCCTGTACCATGTGTTCGAGCAAACGGGCGGCGCTCGTAAATCCAGAATATTTAAAGAAGAGTATTACGAGAGTGTTGTGTGGGCTCGTGCAGCCTTCGACCAATAGGCTGAAAGGAGTGTGTGTGAGTGAATTCCTAAAGTACCAAACTGCTGAGATCATTACTTACACTAACCCCAACTAAGAACAACACACAACCCATGCAAGAGGCAGGACTCGAACCTCCGTCAGGAAGGGCTCTCAATCCGTGACATGGCGCCTCAAACCTCGTGGCTACTCCGCCCGGCGCTGAAAGGAAAACCTGCCGAAATTCCCTTACTGTTGCACAACGCCGCGATCCGATCCTCATTGGCATAGCAGGTTGCCCTGCTAAGAAACAACGCACGAATTCAGTTGTGTGTGCTGGGCCACACTGGGGAAAGCACAAATTCGAACAGTTCCGACTAGGCATAGGGGTGAATTCAGTTAACCGAGTTCAGGAACAACTCAAACTCACGTAGTGAAAGGAAATGCTTAACACAGAAGCTTTGCCTTTCTCTCGCGAAAGTCTGTCCTCCGACGCGAGAGCCTCCCGCAACATTGCTTTCCCTGTAATCGCACTTATCCTCCTGTTCCGAGTCCCTCTTTGCACTTTATTCCCTGAGGCTCCACCTCCATCAGCCCCTATACATCTACATTTACATGGATACTCTGCAAATTATATTTAAATGGCTGGTAGAGGATTCATCGAACACCGCGCGACCGTTACGGTCGCAGGTTCGAATCCTGCCTCGGGCATGGATGTGTGTGATGTCCTTACGTTAGTTAGATTTAAGTAGTTCTAAGTTCTAGGGGATTGATGACCTCAGATGTTGAGTCCCATAGTGCTCAGAGCCATTTGAGCCATTTCATCGTACAACCTTCACAATTCTCTATTATTCCAATCTCGTATAGAGCGCACAAGAAACGAACATATATATCTTTCAGTGCGAGGTCTGGTTTCACTTATTTTATTATCCTGATCGTTTCTCCCTATGTTGGTCTCCGTCAGCAGAATATTTTAGCATTCGGAGGAGAGCGTCGGTGATTGAAATTTCGTAGGAAGCTTCCTCCGCAACGAAAAACGCCTTTGTTTTAATGATCTCCATCCCAAAGTCTCCAACATTTCAGTGACACTCTCTCCCCTCTATCGTGATAATACACTTTTTCGATGCACCCCGTCAGTCCTATATGGTAAGGATCCCACACCGCACAGCAGTATTCTAAAAGATAACGGACAAGCATTGTGTAGGCAGTCTCCTTAGCAGATGTATTACACTTCCTAAGTCTCCTGCCAGTAAAATGCAGTCTTGCGTTAGCCTTCCCCAGAACATATTCTGTGTGTTACTTACAATTTAAGTTGTTCGTAATAATAATTCCTAGGTATTTAGTTGAATTTACGGCCTTTAGATTTGTCTGACTTATCGTGTAACCGAAGTTTAACGGATTACATTTAGCATTCATGTGGATGACCTCACACTTTCCGTTATTTAGGGTCGATTGCCAGTTTTCGCACCATCCAGATATCTTTTCTAAATGGTTTTGCAATTTGTTTTGATCTTCTGATGACTTTATTAGCCGATAAACGACAGGGTCATCTGCAAACAATCAAAGACGGCTGCTGATATTGTCTCCCAAATCGTTTATAGAGATGAGGAACAGCAAAGGACCCTGGAGAACGCCAGGAATCACTTCTGTTTTACTCGATGACTTTCCGTTAGGTACTACGAACCCGGTCTTTGGGTACGGATCTTTCGTCGAGCGAACAGTTGCATGTAACTGTTAAGTATGGAGCTATTGCACCACCACACTCTTATAGGAACCTAATTGGTATACACTCTGGGACAGAAGACTTGCCTTTATTAAGTAATTCAAGTTGCTTCACTACTACAAGGATATCTACTTCGACGTTACTCATGTTGGCACCTGTTCTTGTTTCGAATTCTTGAATATTTACTTCGTGTTCCTTTGTGAAGGCATTTCGGATAACTTTGTTTAGTAGCTCTGCTTTGGCAGCACTGTCTTCCATAGTATCTCCTTGCTATGGCGCATTGATTGTGTCTTGCCGCTAGCATACTTCACATACGAACAGAATCTGTCTGAATTTTCTGCCAGGTTTGGAGATAAAGTTTCGTTGTGAAAACTATTATAAGCATCTCGCATTGAAGTCAGCGCTAAATTTCGAGTCTCTTTAAAAGTTAGCCAATGTTGGAGATTTTGTGGCCGTTTAAATTTGGCATGATTGTTTCGTTGTTTCTGCAACAGTTTTTGACCCGTTTTGCGTACCAATGAGGATGAACTGCGTCGTTTATTAATTTATTTGGTGTAAATCTCTGAATTGCCGCCGATACTATTTCTTTGCATTGAAGTCACATCTGGTCTGCAGTGACATTATTAATGTGGAAGGAGTGGAGGAAGATGTTGTATGAATTTTTATCTGCTTTTTTGAATAGGTAAATATTTCGTTTGTTTGTGGAGGACTTGCGGGTCTGGGTACGTTCAATAATACCAGTATCCGTTTTAATCCTCGTTACTAGTTCAGGATTATTCCTTGTTAAGAGGTAAAGCGTGTTTTCACAACCTTTTACTATTCGTGAAGTAACTGCTCGAAATAGTTGTCGGAGAAAGCGTTTAGCAAAATTTCGGATGATGTTTTATGCGTACCTCCGGAATTAAACATGTATTTTCACTAACATATCGAGGATAGATTAAAGGCACCACGAACTATATTTGTATGAGTCGGGTACGCGTTTGAAATTAAACTCAACTCGTCTTTGAACCTTTCAGCTACTGTACCATCTGAATTGGGAGGTCGGTAAAAGGATCCAGTTATTATTTGATTCCGGTTGCCAAGAATGTCCTCTGTGCATACTAATTCGCAGGAACTGTCTACTTCAATTTCGGGACAACCTGCTTCGAGGTGAGCCACACGTTTTTTCAAGTCACGGGCTACGTATCGTCCCCTCTGGACGAGACCTGGGTATTGCTCACAGTAGCCGGCAGTCTGTTGCTTTATCGCCACCGCCTGCGGCCGAACTGGTGCTCTCTGTCTCTGCAACGTTAACTCCCTGCTCTCGGCAGCTCTTTGGAGCAGGAACTCGGGCGCAGCAAACGACAGAGTACGTATCGCGCTGATTCTCTGCTCTGCCTGACCCTTAGTGGCTTCATCAAATAGCTTTTCATTCACTTTCCTCGGCTCTTTAAATTTCTCTTCAGTAGCTTCGTGAGTTCACCAACCGGCACAGAGGTTGTTTGACCATAGTGGAAAAAGAATTTGCATGCCGTTAATACAATACTAAATCTAACAACAGTACATAACATCGTTAAATGAACCTATATAATTAATCAATGGATTGTGAATTTGGCACATTAGTTCTACGCATTCCTCTCTCTGGGTACTTCGCTATCACTGTCTTTTTGTGCAGCATATAAAAATCAGGCTAATATTTCAAAGAAAGAAGCCGTTAAGAGCATCGAGGTGCAAGTCTGGCAGCTATATGGTGCGTTCTAAAGTAGTTTGAGGACACACGATTTCAGTATTCATGAAACACATTTATTAAAAAATAGCCACAAAGAATTATGGGTGGACATTCTGTAGATATACTTAAGTGGTGCCTGAACACGAAATAAACTAATCTGATCTGGTAAGAAGAAATTACATAGCGCAATTTAACTATGCATACGTGAGGGAAAATAGAGGAAAGGGAACAGAAACATATGACTTCACTTATCCAATCAAGCTTCACACGAAAACGACGAAATTCAGAGGAACATTACCTATATTGCCTGCATGCACTAACTGCAAAGGGGTTTACACCGATTGAAACATCTTGTTACAGCAAATACACCACCTGAGCATTCACGCAAGCATCATGAAAAGAAGTCATCTGAGTTGCACATCCAACTGTTTCAAACAGATGTAAGTGAAAATCGCTAAATGTATACAATCAATGAGAGAACACCACTGTAAGAACGAATAGATCATGAATCACACCGAATTCATAATAAAACTAGCAAGGCGGAAGGCCCCAATGATTCGAGAAACATATGGCCCCCATTAAATAAAGGCAGCTGCTACACGTTCCCACAAAACACGGAAATGCAGTAACGCAAATATTCACCCATCACTTATCAGTTAAAATAACACGGACCAACTATTGAGATTCAGTAATAGAGCGCAACGCTCACAGAATAAAGACAACTCGAGATCACAGCAGAAAATAGAACATGCAATAAAAGTACAATACACGAAATAAATACCGCACATACACGAAAACACAAGTTCTGTCATATTCACAAAGCTTTAAAGCACATTAACTCAGGCTATCCATGTCTCGTAGAGCGCATTGACACCACAATAGTAGAAAGGAACAAAGCAAACTCCGGATACTGATAAAGTCATAGACTCAAGCATTGCCTATCAAGAGCAATATAAAGCAAGAAGTAATCGAAACACTTCATTCAGGCCAAGAGCTTTTCCGAACGGCTCCACGCATGAAGACCACGTTTGAAGCTACGACCTATCTCATCACTGGCAGGAGAGGGCTCACTTAAGAGCACAGCTACATCCACCGAGTTCAGTCCGGAACCGCGTGACTGCTACGGTTGCAGGTTCGAATCCTGCCTCGGGCATGGATGTGTGTGACGTCCTTAGGTTAGTTAGGTTTAAGTAGTTCTAAGTTCTAGGGGACTGATGACCTCAGATGTTAAGACCCATAGCGCTCAGAGCCATACATCCACCGACAGCCACCGCTCGGCTCGGAGCGCATGGAAAGCCCACACGGGAAACGGACAATACCAACTTGACAACCACGAAGCTGTCGAACAGCACCGATAGACCTCTTTGTACACGTAAGAGGTAGAAAATTGGTTATCCTGTGCTTCTAGCAGACGAAAAGCAGCTCGAGTACCAAACGCAAGACAAACCTGAAAAGACACATAAAAAGACCTGGTCACACAAGGTAGGCTAATTGACGAACTTTATAAATATGGGTCTCAATTACACATGGAATATAAATGGATCACTTAAAGTACTGACATACTGATGCGCAGAACAAGTTGCTTGCACTTAACGTCAGATTATCACTGAAACTTCTCAGTCCTTCTGGGAGAGTTAGTAGAACCAACTGCAGACAAACAGAATCAAACAGGGCAACAGTCTTATCAAGCGACTCTACAGAGACATTTCAACATATCATAAACACACTAATTATAATCCTTCATGCAGTGATTTTTGCGTTTTTCTCTTGTGGAGTTACGAGGTACTTTTATTGATATGAGCGTCCACTATCTACATCTGTATCTACATGGATAGTCTGCATATCACACTTAAGTGCCTGGCAGAGGGTTCATCGAACCATCTTCACAATAATTCTATATTATTCCAATCTCGAACAGCGTGGCGGAATAACTAACACGTATATCTGTCAGTGCGAGCTCTCATTTCCCTTATTTTATTGTGATGATCGTTTCTCCCTATGTAGATAAGCGTTAACAAAATATTTTCACGTTCGGAGGAGAAAGTTAGTGACTGAAATTCCGTGAGAAGATTCCACCGCAACGAAAAACGCCTTCGTTTTGATGATGTCCTCCCCTAACTATGTATCATGCAGTGACACTCTCTCCCCTATTTCATATTAATACAAAACGAGCAGCGCTTCTTTGAACTTTCTCGATGTACTCCGTTAATTCCATGTGGTAACGATCCCACACCGCGCAGCAGTACTTCGAAAGGAGACGGACAAGCACAGTGTAGCTAGACTCTTCAGTAGATCTGTTATATATTCTAACTGTTCCGCCAAATAAACGCAGTCTTAGGTTTGTCTTCCCCGCATCATTTTCTCTCTCTTCTTTCCACTTAAGTAGTTCGTAACTGTAATTCTTTGGTATTAATTTGAAATTACGGCTTTTAGATTTGATTGATATATCGCGCAGTCGATGTTTAACGGATTCCTAGTAGCACTCTTGCGGATAACCCCACACTTTTCATAACTCTGGGCCAATTGCCAACTGCCAACTTTCGAACCATACAGATATCTTTACTAAATCGTTTTGCAACTGATTTCGATCTTCTGATGACTTTACTAGGCATTACCTACAAACAGTGATCGTAGATGGCAGCTACTCGTGATCGCAACAGAGTTTCACTAGACACGGGAAGAAGAACGTTTTTCCGTAACACATCCGTCAGTAGTTCTCTTTGATGAACAGGATGTGCTTCACTTCAGCAACTGCTTCATTTCTGCACAACAATAGGGCGTCTCACGGAGACCTAGGAGCTATAAAGGGCTTGGAAAATACCTGTCGGCTAGTCTCATAGTCATTATACCGAAGATGTTTATTTTGCTGTAATTGGTTTTGTGGGACCGAGAATTCATTGGGATCTTCTCTTGCAATGCTGCGTGGTGATTGCCCTTTAATCGCCTTGATGAGCTCCGGTCTTATTGCCAAAGGAAATTCAAACTGAGTTCCAGGATGTTAGAAATGCATAAGATCCAAAGATGATGAGATGTAGAATGTTTACATAGGAAAGTATTACTTTGCTTATGTCACCCAGAAATACTGCCACAGAGTGTTGTGTATAGAGTGACTAACTTATACTTCTCCACAGTACTGCTTGTGAGTCAGGTAGATCTGTGGCACTTAGATTATCTGAACATGAGAGAAACTACAGATTAAGAAAGAAAGGTTAAACCTTTGCTGATTATCTGATAACAGAAAACCAATCGCTCAAGTTATGTTGATTGTAAGATTTTACATTCTGTAAAGAATATCCAAACGATGATCCTCCTGGAAATACTTGAAATGAAGAAACATGTGACTCAGAAAGTCATGGTAGTATTAAATGACAAAACTCAGTTTCCTTGGGTCTCTGAGTGGAGGACCATCCTGCAGGTGATGTGCTGTTAATTAGGTAGGTTTGTTGCAGATACTGCTCACCTCTCCAGAGGCATATTTTGTAGCGCTGTTCTACAAACACAGTAGCTTTGATTGGAAGCATCAAAATATTGCTATGACATCACAATCTACGATGTATTTGGTATTTATGTATCACAGTGTGGTATTTGTTATACATAGAATATCTTTAGTTGGAAATTCTTTATTATGTATTAGACGTGACGTCACTATTTCTACCAATTTGTTCATTTCTAACACTATAACGTAACACACACACTAGTAATGGAGTGGTGGCTTAGCAGTGATCCGAAAATCGGGACCACGCTGGACTGTGATTGGCAGATAGTCACAATGGCGACGTGACGTCGGGAAAACTGTGATGGAAAATATGTAAAATTGTGGAAAATCTGGTAACAATAAGAAAACGAATGATAAATACGTAAAACTGGGGAATATACAAAAAAAAATTTGAAAATGGGTGAAAACTACAAAAAAATATGGAATAATGAGAGTACTTCCTGGATGCGGCATCCGCTGGTGCCTATAATTATATAATACTGGTATTAACAAATATAACTCAAGTGACGTGACTTAACGTAATTCGTTACAAACAAATAGCCACTGGCTGATGCTCCCCCCGTGCTCTGGAGTAGTCCCTCGCACTCAAGTGTCCCAGTTATAAAAGAGGGGAGGAGGGGGTGCTTGATCCTAGTTGGTTAGAGGGGAGAGTAAGTCAGTCGGTTGCCGTCACCTTTGTCACATGACACAGTTGCCTCGATGACTACTCTGGGGACTTAATCAATTCCCACTGGTTCTCGGGGAATAGGGAGGGGGGGGGGGGGTGTTTACCAAACATTCCCAAGTTGGTAACCTGACACCTAATGTAAGATATTTGCAGATTCGACACACCTATCCTGCAGTCCTCCATTGCCTCAATAGAAACCTCTGCTGGCCAACGTCCCGTACTGAACAGAAAGACTTGCTATGTGGGTCCCATTAAATAATGTAGACGGCATTAGCACATCTGCATCTTAGGAGGATGACCAACTGAAAATAGAATGTTTGCAGTGGTGCACATGTACATTTAGATTGGAGATCTGCACCTCAAGATTGCACATAGACCGAGTATTGGGGACTGAAGACGCCAAATAAACTGTTTCAGCGCAGTGGCTCCTGGGTAGCGTATGGCATGATAAACTGACGTTATGGCATCTTCCTCAACTGAATCAGTGCATGGCAGCTAGGAGAGAAGGAGCGCAACGTCAAACTGATAAATGGGCTCATACTGTCAAGTTGTTTGTAATTTGAAATGATTGTGTAATCACTGAAATAGCGTCACACATGCAGTAACCACTCAGAGACGGCATGTGCAGCTCTAGCAGTAGAGGGTGTACGCATAGCGTGTCAGGGGACGCGGAAAACGGTGCAGTCGTTGATAGAATTCGGAAAAGGAGAGACTGAATTGTCGCCCAAAAGGGCACGACAATTGCTTTTCGCGCCAGGGATGGAAACGGATAAGTTTAAAAATTGTTCGCTGTCACCGTGGCTGAAGCATAAAGCGCACGGTAAGACGGCGCTAACCAAACCTGGCGCCAGTGGATGTGTAGTACAGCACGCCCCACAGGTGACAGGAGTGAATGATGGCTGTGGAGACGTGTACGGCCGAGTAGACGAGCAGCTGTTGAGCAGCTGGCCGCCCATCTAAGCCGAGGGGCAGCCGACTGTGTTTCCTCAGCGGCCGTTCACCAGACGTTGCTGTGTCTGAACCTCTACAGCAGGCGCCCGCTTCAGGTCGGCTTGCTGACCGCTGTTCGTCGTCGACAGAGGCTGGAATTCGCAGCCCAGTAGCGTAATTGGACGTCCACCCAGTGGCAACAGGTGGCCTCATCACGTGGTTCCCGTTTTTATGGTCCACTAGACTTACCGCTGCTGGCTTGTATGGTTAGAAACATCTAAAAGAAAACTCCCTGCAACAGTCGTCAGAAGAGTCCAGGCACGGAGGCGGGAGCGTTGTGGTATTGGGAAAGTTTTCATGGCATTCCCTGAACAGTTTTGTGAACGAAACGGCATTCGTCATCTAACAAGTGCTCCGTTTCACCCGCAGACCAGCGGACAAGCAGATCGCTTCATACGGACTTCCAAACAACAGTGGCCAAGCTTCTCACCACCTACACATTTACTATAATACAGAATAAAATCTGATTAATAGTTTAAATTAAAAACCTCGGAATAGTGTTTTATTGTAAAATGGTAAAATTATTAAGATTCTAATTGGGAACAGGCGCTGCAACTCTTTTCCGCCTCCTATCGCTCCCACCCACGAGACGGACCATCACAGCCGGAACTTCTGCAAATCCACAGCCATAGGTCGGTACTTCACTTGCTACACCCACCACAGCATCCGGTGCCGCGAATGGGCCGCGGGTACCGCTTCGTGCCGCGTAATCTTGTTTTTTCACAGTTTATGACAACAGTGAGCGCTGGGGCAAGAGGCGTGGTTCAGGAACGCATTGGCTCTTTACATATTTGATTGCAGCTCCCAATGGTCTGCACCGCCACCATCAGAACCAAATTCGTGCGTGTCATTTCTCCGCGATTCTGCTGCTTTTCTTCCCCCATGTTCACTGCGTCACAGGGGCGCACGGCCTTCGCAGATGCCCACTGGTGCCACCAAGGAACGGATGTACGATACGCCCTCGCCCTGACCGTACCCGCTCGCTGACCCAATGAAGCTGGACAAGGCATCAGTATCGTCGTCGCCCCAGGACACGCCCTTAGGCCTGGATATGTGGCCTGGCAGCAGTTTTCTGGAGTACGTTGCTGTTGCCTGACAAGCCAGAAGGCAGGGTACAGCCAGGAGCACGCCATCCTCCACAGCTACGGCTCCTAGCTCATCTCTACATCCAGCATCCTGCCTCCCTCCCCATTGTCGTTCACTGCCTCACTACACGGCAACAGTGCGCCATTTCGGGGAGGGGGGGGGAGGCAATGTGCTGGCATAAGCTCTCGCCAGCACAGCAGGTGACACAGAGGTTGTGAGAAGATTGACTGTAGGCACCGGAGCAAGCGAGCCTATCAGGAGAGAGGCCAAAGACACACTCGCAAACAATGCGCCGCCAGCGCTCTCTCGACCACCAGTATTTAGATCGCCACCGCAGATTGGGGGTGGGGGGGGGGGGGAGGGGTAGTCATCAGGCGTCCAGTGAGTCAACGAACTGAGTCATCAGTCACAGCCTAGTGGGGGTCGAAATCGCAGTTACCTCAGCCTCTAGCTCACAGTTAGTCAGTACCTAGCCATCAGAATTGTGTGCGTAGTCCATGTCTTGCGTGAAGTAAAAGTTGGCTATCTTAAGTAACTTCTTGTTCTTATAAGTAAAGAACCCTGTTAATACATGCATGAACTTTTTGTTATAGAAGAGGATACTGGCCACCAAACTACATGCTCTCCTTGCTTTCCACGGTACCACGGTACAAGCCTACAGTGACAACAAGACGACACAAAATTCCTTGAATGATCTTGTCATTCTGGAAGCCACAGTGGATCAACACAAATATGCGTCGATGTCAACCTCTACATGCAGTTTGTTTTTCCTAGGCGCGATGGCATCTACCAGCAGGACAATGCAACGAGTCACACAGCTCACAGTGTACGAGTGGTTTCGAAGAGTGGCTGGATGGGGCTGCTCGTTCCATGCTTGCTCAGCTGAGACAAGTAACCAGGCTGGCCACGACTGTAGACTTGGCACGGCTCCACATCCCTGTCGGTACCTTCCAGAACCTCAGCAGCTCTCTTCCCACGCGTCTCCCAGCACTCTTAGCCGCAAAGTCATCCGACAGATGGTCACATTAATGTGAGTGCACATTGGAAGTCACAGGCAGCACTGCAGCTCTGCACGCCTTAGAGCTGAAGAGTGGGAAGTAATCTGTGCGCCATGGTTCTCAGACTCTTCGTACCTCCTGTAAACCTCCAGAGGCAAAGAAGTAAGGAAGGCTGCATAGCACTGGCGTAACGGGATATTAAGGTTTGTGTTGGGATAGCAACTTTCTAACGAAATACGACACAATTAAATAAAAAAACAGCTCGAATATATCGCTGTTGAATATCATAAGAATTCTCAACATTATTAAGTACCGTACAAAAAATTTATTACCATTAACGTATTCACTGGCATTGAAATGCATAGTGTTAAGGCCTTGGCCATGTATGTGTGTAATGTCCTTAGAATTACTTAAACCTAACTAACCTAAGTTCTAAGTGACTGATGACCTCAAATGTTAAGTCCCACAGTGCTCAGAGCCATTTCGTAGAGGCCTGTAAGCGTAAAATCGTTTGTTCGAATTTCGCTATTAGCAACCACTTCTACTTTTATTTAAATACCGAATTTATGATATGGAAACGTTTCTTATCAAGTATCGAATCACATTTTTAATAAAAATAACGTACTTTTTTAAATTTATTGGGTACAAAAATGCGAAACATCAGATACAAAATAAACCCTATTTTTATTTCTAGAGATTGAACTGCGTTGTTGATGTACAACTTTCTTATTTAATAAACGCATTTCGCCTCTCTATATCAAATTTTTACGCGGCCAGTAATTCCAAATGGAGAGAATTTATTATCATTAAAGACTATGAGATAATGTCAGTTAATAACATTTCCATTTGTTAATAAATGTGAAACATAAATACTAAAAATAGACATTGCTACTAGCAAGATTCGAACCACAGCTACGCTCCTTTTTACTTTCCCCATTTAGCTCCGTCTTACGCTCACCATAAAAAAATTCCTAAGTCGATGGAGGCTTGTAGCTCGTAACGGTATTTTCCTCACAGGATTCGACCTGATTCGTCTTCCAGAATGCTTAAGTAACCCTCTCAAAACTATAACCCGGTCTTTGTACAAGGTGAGCTGCTTCGTGAAAAGCAGAGAAACAACTTCTTCATGCAAAAGAGTGGAATAAACTGAGAAGTAACACTCCTCTTCGCAAAATTGTTAAACATTGTCACGCGAAGAAAGGAAGTTATAACAAATTACTCTGGAAGACAACAAGAAAAAGGCTCCTCTTCACACGAAAACAAGCAATAACAACTCTTCTTAAAAAAACAATCAAAATACATGTACAGCGAGCATTAATCTATTTTACTGGGAGAAATTTCTAGAAAATTGCAGAAAAATTATCTCTATTTCTGTCGTAAGTTGGTTATTAAAACTACTGTTGCAGATTTAAGTAGTCACTAACGCCCGTTGTGTCTCTCGTTGAAGTGAGTATGTAAGGGACAATGTGAGTCACGTACCACACGCAAATATTGTGTTAGAACTGCCAATCCGATAGTAATATACACTGAAGAGCCAAAGAAACTGGTACACCTGCCTAATATCGTGTAGGTCCCTCACGAACACACAAGTGCCGCAACACGACGTTACATGGACTCGACTAACGTCTGAAGTAATGCCGGAGAGAACTGACGCTGTGAATCCTGCAGGGCTGTCCATAAATCCATAAGAATACGAAGGGGTGGAGATCTCTTCTGAACAGCACGTTGCAAGGCATCCCAGATATGCTCAATAATTTTCGTGTCTGGGCACCTTGGTGGCCAACGTAAGTGTTTAAACTCAGAAAAGTGTTCCTGGAGCCACTCTGTGGCAATTCTGGACGTGTAGGGTGTCGCACTGTCCTGCTGAAATTGCCCACGTCCGTCGGAAAGCACAATGAAAGTGAACGGATGCAGGTGATCAGACAGGATGCTTAGGTACATGTCAGAGTAGTATCTAGACGTATCAGGGGTCCCATATCACTCCAACTGCATAGAAATTTGCAGCAATTTTCGGAAGGACTGCACTTCTGTCACATTGAACGATTCTCTTCGGTCGTCGTTGGTCCCGTTCTTGCCGAATATATTTCCGGCCACAGCGATGTCGGGAATTATATGTTTTGCCGGATTTCTGATATTCACGGTACCCTCGTGAAATCCTCGTACGGGAAAATCCCCAATTCTTCGCTACCTTGGAGATGCTGTGTCCCATCGCTCGTGCGCCGACAGTAACATCCCGTTCAAACTCACAATCTTGACCTATTGTAGCAGCCTTGACAGATCTAACGACTGCGCGAAACACTTGTCTTACGTAGGCGTTGCGACCGCATCGCCGTATCTCCCTGTTTACATACCTCTCTGTTTGAATACGCATGCATATACCAGTTTCTTTGGTGCTTCAGTCTATTTTCTAGCGGTATGGTTGAAGGCGCCGTGTGCGTGACACGGGCCAATGTTTTCGCTGCACACTCACTTGCGGAGGAATATATTAAGAAGATATCTATAAGAGTTCTGTGAAGGTTACAAAATTTCCGAGTATATTAAGCAAAGGCGATTTTTCAACCTTTTTTGAGAACTGTGTCGTACTATACGTACGCAAGGAAGTACACGTGCGACCACTGACCTTGAACTGCGGTAGGTATGAAGGAAGTGGCAGAGGGCAATTCAGCAAGGTCCTCTCGTCTGCCTCAGAGCAGGTCACAGCAACGGAGCGTATCCGGTATCGGTACATCATTGTCGTTTCTTTCGTGTCAGATGCGCTACTTGAAATTTCTCTATAGAGCGTAAGAACACGTTTTCAAGAAATTGTTGGTCCACCTAATCAGTTTTGATGCAATTTTTGTGATGGCGTAGTGGCGCTATCGCAGGTCAAAAACGACACACTCAGAAAATGTTCGTTAAAAAAAATCGTTAGTAATGCGAGCAATATCGTTTCTTTTTTGCGAGTTAGTAGTATATCGGTGAAATATAGTAATGGAAATCCTAATCACTTACAGTCTTGCCCAGTAAGACTCGCAATACTCGCAATACCAGGGGGGGAGTGAGGGGGGGGTTACTTTGTACCCACCTTTTGAAAATATTGAAATCTACTCAGGTACTTTATTTTCTTAAGTTTTGTAAAAAATGTTTATTGCCTTTGATGAAATCTTCTTACAGATTTTATGATTGTTTTACATTTTTCGTTTACGCTTAATTGGAAATTTTCAGTTGAAGGGAGGTGGTCATGAAGTCTTACCCCCTTGGTAGTAGATGAGACTTCCCACAATGTTTGTCATACTCCACAAATAACAGCATTACATGACCTTAGAACACATGGAAATTACACTCCTGGAAATGGAAAAAAGAACACATTGACACCGGTGTGTCAGACCCACCATACTTGCTCCGGACACTGCGAGAGGGCTGTACAAGCAATGATCACACGCACGGCACAGCGGACACACCAGGAACCGCGGTGTTGGCCGTCGAATGGCGCTAGCTGCGCAGCATTTGTGCACCGCCGCCGTCAGTGTCAGCCAGTTTGCCGTGGCATACGGAGCTCCATCACAGTCTTTAACACTGGTAGCACGCCGCGACAGCGTGGACGTGAACTGTATGTGCAGTTGACGGACTTTGAGCGAAGGCGTATAGTGGGCATGCGGGAGGCCGGGTGGACGTACCGCCGAACTGCTCAACACGTGGGGCGTGAGGTCTCCACAGTACATCGATGTTGTCGCCAGTGGTCGGCGGAAGGTGCAAGTGCCCGTCGACCTGGGCCCGGACCGCAGCGACGCACGGATGCACGCCAAGACCGTAGGATCCTACGCAGTGCCGTAGGGGACCGCACCGCCACTTCCCAGCAAATTAGGGACACTGTTTCTCCTGGGGTATCGGCGAGGACCATACGCAACCGTCTCCATGAAGCTGGGCTACGGTCCCGCACAGCGTTAGGCCGTCTTCCGCTCACGCCCCAACATCGTGCAGCCCGCCTCCAGTGGTGTCACGACAGGCGTGAATGGAGTGACGAATGGAGACGTGTCGTCTTCAGCGATGAGAGTCGCTTCTGCCTTGGTGCCAATGATGGTCGTATGCGTTTTTGGCACCGTGCAGGTGAGCGCCACAATCAGGACTGCATACGACCGAGGAACACAGGGCCAACACCCGGCATCATGGTGTGGGGAGCGATCCCCTACACTGGCCGTACACCTCTGGTGATCGTCGAGGCGACACTGAATAGTGCACGGTACATCCAAACCGTCATCGAACCCATCGTTCTACCATTCCTAGACCGGCAAGGGAACTTGCTGTTCCAACAGGATAATGCACGTCCGCATGTATCCCGTGCCACCCAACGTGCTCTAGAAGGTGTAAGTCAACTACCCTGGCCAGCAAGATCTCCGGATCTGTCCGCCATTGAGCATGTTTGGGACTGGATGAAGCGTCGTCTCACGCGGTCTGCACGTCCAGCACGAAAGCTGGTCCAACTGAGGCGCCAGATGGAAATGGGATGGCAAGCCGTTCCACAGAACTACATCCAGCATCTCTACGATCGTCTCCATGGGATAATAGCAGCCTGCATTGCTGCGAAAGGTGTATATACACTGTACTATTGCTTCTATATATGTATAAGATCGTGGAACCAAGATATGTCTGAATCTTTTATGTTTTTTGATTACGGCCTGCTCAGCCACTTAGCATTTTGGTGATATAGCGACAGTGATGGTTTCTGTTAGCAGAAATTGTGTGGTTTTATTCGTTAACAACATTTTGAGATTTTCTTTCCACCGCCCCCCCACACCATTATCCATTAAGGTGTCAAGTTTTGCAGACCGTTTGCTCTGTGAGTTACAACTTAATGGTTCCCGCATGTAGTATGGTTTGGAACCGATCGCACTTTACTATGTCCTCATGCATAGCCATTTCTGTATGTTAGTTGTAATTTTTACCTAATTTTAGTGCCTCTATATTAGTTAGTGGCTGATGCACGACATGTGCGCAACGTTGGTCGAGAATTAATATGTCGTAATTTCCGCATCAACGCTTGTATCACTTACTATTTGGGCGACAACTTTTTGTAGTTACTTAGGCCCCGATTCATGTTAACTGTTGTATCCCATTTCTATGCATAAGAAGAGCGTTTCTTAGCCGCCCGCATGCGCAGAGATTGTCGACAGTCGCTCAGGGGAACAGCCGGCAAGGCCTTAGTGCAGTGGAGAGCCTGTGACCCATCGCACTTTGGCTGGGGCGAGGCAGCACACACAGTTAAGTAGTGTTATTGACTTGGTACGGATGTACCGTGTAATGTTAATAAATTTTATGGGGACCTGCCGTTGTAAGTGTTCATTTTCAGAAATTGACTATGCCCATTTAGGCAAGCTGTTTTTTATTTTGTTCTGAAGAAGGCGTGGTTATCCACGTTGAAACATGGGTAAACACCGGGAATTTTCGCAACCGAGGCGGATTATTCATAATTTATTTAGATAATTACGATTGCTGACGCGCTGCAATGCTGAAAGTTCTTAAATTCTTACCAGCCGAGGTGTCTGATGCAGCTAGGGGATATTTAGATGTTACGTTTAAAAGGGCGATAGCAAATATGGCCTTAAATTTTATCAAACAGTGTAGAGTTCTCAACGTTGCCCCAAAATTCATTGCTGGATTTTTAGGTAAATCACGCCATAAATTGCTGACCCTCAAAAAGAAACTTACTAACCAGGTTTTTAATGCTAGAATTTCTGACCCTTATGCCAAGAAGGATTATCTGAATATATTTAGAAATTTCAAAGTTTTGTGCCAGGCACTATAATTTCCTAATAGACAGTTTTTGGTTAATGGCGAACGAATGGCTGTCACTACGCAAAGAAGAGATTGCCAACAGACATGATAAGAAGCTAGCGAGCTTAATTAGGAAGCATAATAACAATAAATCGACTGATACTACTGCTATAAACGAACCTAAATTTTTCGAACGGGTTGTTAATAAAACAGACATAATATTCTCTCCTTATGAGAAGGCTCTTCTCGCGAAAGGATTGTAATTCAATATTGGATCAGAAGCATTAAAACCGAAGGCTATCGAAAATATTATAGTGGAATTGAAACTCGGTTTAGAATATGCTAAAACGCCTAAAAATAAACAAACTCGTTTGGCTTACGAGGCTTGTAAAGTTATGAGTAAAGTTTCAAATAACAGTCAAAAAGGTAACACCTGTAAGGTTTTAAAAAACATAAACCAAAAATTAATACAGAAGGATGCTCTTATTACTAAATCTGATAAGGGGAACTCAATAGTTGTATCTACAATGAAAGAATATATAGAAAAAATGGAAGCCTTTTTCAATGAGAACGGGATAATTATACTCGACAAAGACCCTACCGCTACGCTCCAAAAAGAAATTAGAATCGTACTTCATAATACTAAAACTTTAATAGGAGAATTTCGAAAAAAGGGACTCATCAACATGAACCCTAAACCCCCTTGTTTGAGAAGCCAGTTCAAGGTCCATAAATTAAATCACCCAATTCGCCCTATTGTCGACAGCACAGGGAGCGCCTATCATAAACTGGCTAAATGCTTACATAATAAAATTAAAGATAATTTTGTTTTTAGAAAAAACTACACAGTCAAAAATTCTATTGAATTAGCCACACTTTTGGGTAATGTAACCTGTTCTGAGGAATCTAAACTAGTCTCGTTTGATATAACAAGTCTGTACTCGAACGTACCAGTGGACCAGACTCTCCAGATATTAGAGGGTAATTTACGTTATTAAATCTTTTATGTTTTTTGATTACGGCCTGCTCAGCCACTTAGCATATTGGTGATGTAGCGACAGTGATGGTTTCTGTTAGCAGAAATTGTGTGGTTTTATCCGTTAACAACATTTTGAGATTTTCTTTCCACCGCCCCCCCCCCCCCCCCCCAACACCATTATCCGTTAAGGCGTCAAGTTTTGCAGACCGTTTGCTCTGTGAGTTACAACTTAATGGTTCCCGCATGTAGTATGGTTTGGAACCGATTGCACTTTACTATGTCCTCATGCACAGCCATTTCTGTAGTTTAGTTGTAATTTTTACCTAATTTTAGTGCCTCTATATTAGTTAGTGGCTGATGCACGACCTGTGCGCAATGTTGGTCGAGAATTAATATGTCGTAATTTCCGCATCAACGCTTGTATCACTTACTATTTGGGCGACAACTTTTTGTAATTACTTAGGCCCCGATTCATGTTAACTGTTGTATCCCGTTTCTATGCATAAGAAGAGCGTTTCTTAGCCGCGCGCATGCGCAGAGATTGTCGACAGTCGCTCAGGGGAACAGCCGGCGAGGCCTTAGTGCAGTGGAGAGCCTGTGACCCATCGCACGTTGGCTGGGGCGAGGCAGCACACACAGTTAAGTAGTGTTATTGACCTGGTACGGATGTACCGTGTAATGTTAATAAATTATATGGGGACCTGCTGTTGTGGATGTTCATTTTAGAAATTGACTATGCCCATTTAGGCAAGCTGTTTTTTATTTTGTTCTGAAGAAGGCGTGGTTATCCACGTTGAAACCTGGGTAAACACCGGGAATTTTCGCAACCGAGGCGGATTATTCATAATTTATTTAGATAATTACGATTGCTGACGCGCTGCAATGCTGAAAGTTCGTAAACTAGGAACAATAACAGAAATATTTAAAGAGTTTTTGTCTCCAGAAATTGTCAACATCATAATAAAGCATAACAATCAAGACAGACAGACAGACAGACCTGCGTTCATGGCGTATATAGGACTATTTATTATTATGGGGAAGGAAAACTACAGTAAGTCATCATTTACTGATTTATGGTTCTATACTTAAGGAACGTTTGTTTATACTGCTACAAGTCGTACCAGATTCGAGCAGCTTACTAAAGTAATAAGATTTGATCACAGAGAGTCACGAAGCGATCGCAATAAACGTGATAAGTTTGCTGCAATACATGAAGTTTTTGAGAAAATGAATGAATTTTATCCAAAGTATTATTCTGTTGGGATGCACACTGTTATTGATGAAAAGTTGCCATTGTTCCGTGGCAGGTGTCCCGTCAAGGTCTTCGTGAAGGAAAAGCATGGTTAATACGGTGTACTTACACGCATGCTCACAAACGCTAACACCAGATATGTTATCTGCACGGAGCCTTATGCTGGGAAAAGAAATAATGGTACACAGCACTCAAATTCCGCTGCAGCTGTTGTCAAACGCCTGAAAGTTCCTATACATAATTCAGTGAGAAAGGTCACCACATATAGATATTACTCTTCAATTGATTTGGCCGAAGATCTATGGAGGAATCACAAGCTGACTCTCGTGGGAACATTACAAGCTAATTGGAAACACATACCTCAAGAACTGAGATACATCTCAAGACGAGAATTACATATTAGAGTTGGAAATATTCCAATCACAATTGTATCCCCCGTGAAAAACCCAAAAGAAATCTGCTATTTCTATCATCTCATCATAAATTTATACTATAATGAGACTAAAGATGGCGTTGACACGATAGATCAGATGGTGAGGAAATATTCAACTAAGAGGGCTACAAGAAGGTGGGCGCTATCTGTTTTCTGTACTCTTGTGTACATAGCAGTGGTGAATAGTTTTACACTATTTTTGTTGAACTTGCCGGACTGGGATACGAAGAACCTAGTAAGTGACGACTTATTCTTCAAGAAGTTGGACGACAGCTCACAAAAGAAAAAAGGGCTACAAATATTTCAGGACTGCCAAAGCCTGTAGTTTCAAGAATGGAGGGTATTCTCAGAGGAAAATCCAGCAGGACTACGGTGCAAAGCAAGCTCACGGAGGTAGAGGTAGATGTCTTTAGTGTGTTAGTGAAAGCCTTTCAAAAGCAGAAAAGTACAACCAAGTGAACAAAACAACAATAGCCTGCAACAATTGTAAGAGATACATATGTGCAAAACAGCAAAAAACTGTTGTATGTTCCAAGCCCAAGAAAGTCGTGAATAATTACTCTCACGACACTATGTTATGTACCTAAGATATTTGTATATTGCCTCAGGTATATGTAACTATTTTAATTATAGTAAAGTGCACTTCAATAGTATTATAACGACTTTTACTACTAATTTTTCTCAAGATAATTAGACTTACTAACCTTTAAAATAAAGTAAGTGAAAGGTTAAAACTGTTTTCAAAAATGCATTTTATAAGACATATTCAGGTACTGGATCCTGATTATGTTCAATAGATCTTCCAAAAGTATGCTATTAACGCAATTTAAAAACAATTAATGAAACGTATTTATTTTTTAAATTCTTTACGGTGGGTACAAAGTAACCCCCGCCCCCCTCTCTTTCGTAATACACGTTACTGAAAATGGCTTGGTATTGCGAGTGTTCAAACTGCACTGGAAGGACAGTAAATAACTAAATCTTCTCACTGTGTACTTCACACAAATTATATACATGTTTGTGTGTATATGTGTATGTATGTAGGTTCGTTCCACATGTCTGCCTAAACCACAGGACGAATTTCAACCAAACTTGGTGCACGTATCATTTACTGTGTGGAAAGGATCACTGTGGTGGTAAGGACCACCCACCTGTCAAAGGGACGGGGGGTGGGAGTGCAAAACCAGCGCAGCCCACGAGCGACAACACCCAGCATTTGTAGCTCAGATCACTTAGAGACTTGCAATAAACTTGACACATAATTTCAAATCTTTACGAAATTTTTCTCTCTCATAACCCCAAAAAATGATGAAAACAAAAAAAATGTCGCTTACTACAGTGTTGCTGTTCACGTGGCACGTGACTTTTAAATTAATTACGTATTTGTTGCTAACGTATTCGTGACAAATTTTTTTATGCAGACACTATTCACCTATACCTCTGAATGTATCAGAAAATTACATCCTGGAACGACATTTAGTTTAGGCGACAAGTCTTCATAAACACAGGCTGCGTGGAAAACTACCATAGCATGCAATACGTTAAAATCTATTAGTTAGTTGCTACTTATTCTGTTCGCAACATTTTTTGCAGACAATATCCACATTTGTCGCTGAATGTACCTACAAAAATATATCATTCTACAACTCATCTCAGTATTTGACATGTGTCCTGAACCATGAATGAAAAACGTTCAGATTAAGCATGACGTTTTAATTTATCACTTATTTGAAACCAACTCCAGTCACTAAACATTTTGCAGACATCATCCATATATGTCGCTCAACTTACCTACAAAAATATATAATTTTATAACAAATAGTTCAAAAGATATGACTTCATAAACAGTGAGATGCACGAGAAAGTGTCAGATGATGTGTGACGTTTTAATTTATTACTTCTTTAGTGCCAACTCTGTTCACAACGCATTTCGCAGATAGTGGCTACGTATACTGCTGGATCTACCTGGAAAATTATCTCACTGTACAACACATATTTCAGGATACGACGTTATAAACATTTAGCTATATGAAAACACAACAGCAGGGTGAAAATTCGCTAGGAATACAGGTGAAATATATATATACAAATATGATCGAAATTTGTCTGAAATTAGGTGACGTGTACGTATACGAGCAAACTAGCGGTAAAATGCTCATCCTAAACCTTGGAACGACTTCAGTCATATTTGGCACACATATTAGTCACTGTCTATAATGAAGAGCTAAAAACCACCAGCTTCCTGCTGGGGTGAGCGTGATAGCGTGGAGAGAGACGAGGAGAGGAGGAGGAGGAGGACATGGACAGCAGAAGAGAGGAAATGGACAGAGAGAGGGGAGAGGACGAGATGGCAAGTGACAGGGGAGGTGTGGAGGCGGTGGATAAAGGAGGGACAGGAGAGGAGAGTGAATAAAGAGAGAGGGAGGATGGCTAGATAAAAGGGGGGGGAGGAGTTGGACAGAGAGAAGCGGGAGGAAGAGATGGACTAACGGAAGACTGGAAGAAATAAATACCTGTTCAATGCCTGGTTTCTCTTCTAGTTACAGTATAAAATTTTTTGTTCATTCAGGCTTCGAAATTTAATAGACAGTGAAGCTACATCTGACAGTGACAAGCGGCTGCACATCGAGTCGAACTAAGCTCGTGTGACAGACAGGGGTGCCGCGAGGCATTCCACGCTGATACGACTCTGTATCGTACTGAATGGAGGGTGGTGATCCGCCACACAGAATACCAAAGTATCACAAGAGCAACGACTATGTTAAGGTACGGTCGCAGAGACCGACACTAGCGCTACAAATGGCATGGCGGTGAACTTTGAATTCGGTGAAATATGACGTGATAATCTGTATTCTTGCTCTGCAAAATGCGAGTACTATATGATAATATTTTTCATTTATATGAGTGGGTCTGGTGCCAAAGTGCATTTATTTTAAAACCCAATATTGCAATTTCTACCGTTTGGCTCTAATCGAGTTGAAATTATGTTCCCGATTAAGACATCTCTACCGCGCGACCGCTACGGTCGCAGGTTAGAATCCTGCCTCGGGCATGGATGTGTGTGATGGCATTAGGTTGGTTAGGTTTAAGTAGTTTTAGGGGACTGGTGACCTCAGATGTTAAGTCCCATAGTGCTCACAGACATTTGAACGACTTGAAGACTTCTCTGTGTGTATTGCAGTCTTTGAATTGCATTGCAAATACGTTGCTCGTATTCTGCTTAATTTTTGCTGACATCCATATTATGGGCTGAGCTAAATGCTTCTGCATTTGTTTTTGTTGCATACTAAAGGACGCTGGTTTTGTCGCACGGTGTTCTGCAGACTCACGTATTTTTGTTACAGCTTAAGAACCACGATTGAAATACATTGTTAGTGTACTCTTCGTATCCTTTGTTAGTTTTGTTCCCATTCGTTTTTCGTACTCCACCAAAATTTTCATTGACTTCTCCTAAAATGCACTATCTGCACTGCCTGTTAATAACGTGTGAAAACATTTGCTAGTTACTGAGACTACGAAACATAGACATCTACACCTATATCGACACTCTTCGAGGCATTGTGAAACGCATGGCATTCAGTGACGAGAAGCAACAGCACTTAATGCAGAATTAGATGCACGTTCCACAACAGATGTAATAATGTGGAATAGCAATACTGTCGACACCCGCTAAGATGGAGTTCTTCATTAAAAGCGAGAAAGTAAAGGACACGTATGTAAACAGATATAAAGTGTTGTGTTGGCAGAAGAGCCAACACCGTGTTACAAGAGGAGGCCGAAATGCACGTGTTTTAGGAGGGAAGAACTATACTGACGTCAGGTCTGGAACATGACAAGGAATTAGAATTCAGAAAGCGGACGTAATTATTTTGATACTTAACTTTAATCCATTAATGATGAACGTCGCTCTTGACGGTACATGATTCACAATATTATCTGTTCAGAATACATTCATATTAACTGAGTATGGCGCCTTGCTAGGTCGTAGCAAATGACATAGCTGAAGGATATGCTAAACTGTCGTCTCTGCAAATGAGAGCAGCAAAGTCGGCTGTACAACTGGGGCGAGTGCTAGGGAATCTCTCTATACCTGCCGTGTGGCGGCGCTCGGTATGCAATCACTGATTGTGGCGACACGCGGGTCCGACGTATACTACCGGACCGCGGCCGATTTAAAGGCTACCACCTAGCAAGTGTGGTGTCTGGCGGTGACACTACATAAAGTATAATAAAAGCAGCGTTCTTAATAATTGTCTAAATCGCGTAGTTAACACACAGATTCGTAAGTGGTAACAAATACCAAAAATCTCAGAATATCATGTGACGAAACCAACTTCTGTTTTATATGAACAACAACCAAATATGGAATCATTTACCCGACCCAATATTACTGATGTCAACAGAACTCAATCAGAATATGAGCAACATACATACAATGTAACTCAAAGAGTGCAAAACACACAAGAAGGAATGAGAAGCACAATGTTTTGAAACGAGCTTCTGTTAAGTTCCATTCACTACGGAACCAAAACAAACACAGAACCTAAAGATCATCCAATTAGAAAACGACATGATGCACTAATAATCTTGCAGCACTGCAAGTGGCCTGACAGCGAGCCGAAGTCGTGTTACGTGTAGCCCCTACAAGGGTTTCACCCCCTGTTGTGGCTGTCTCTGCACAGTTCGTAGCCAGTGTTTCTGGTGTCTGTTTAAAGCAACAGTCTGGAACGCTCTGTATCGACGCAAAGAGGATTATATACTGAGCAGGGTGGCGCAGTGGTTACCACACTGGACTCTAGTTACGGAGAACGACGGTTCAAACCCATTCCGCCATCCTGATTTAGGTTTTCGGTGATTTCTCCAAATCGCTTCAGGCAAATGCCGGGATGGTTCCTCTGAAAGGGCATGGCCACCTTCCTTCCCCATCCTTCCCTAATGTGAGGTACCGATGACCTTGCTGTTTGGTGCCCTCCAACAATTCAACCAACCAACAGTGGATTACATGTACCGAAAGCCTGGCCAAAATTATTTTTGATAGTTTCAAACCTAACCTTTAAAGCACTCCCTTTCACTACTAGGCTAACTGTAGTTGTGAATACCCCTAAACTACCCCACTGCCGTCCATAGAGAGGGGCCTGGGATGATTCGGCATGCATTTGTTAGTTTGTCTTCCTGTATTTCAGTTTGTACCATGCCACTTTCCACAAGTTCGTAACCTTTTGTACTTGAAAATTTCAAAAATGGTTCAAATGGCTGTGAGCACTATGGGACTTAACATCTGAGGTCATCAGTCCCCTAGAACTTAGAACTACTTAAACCTAACTAACCTAAGGACATCACACACATCCATGCCCGAGGCAGGATTCGAACCTGCGACCGTAGCAGTCGCGCGGTTCCGGACTGCGCGCCTAGAACCGCGAGACCACCGCGGCCGGCTTGAAAATTTCAAAGTAGATTCGTGTGATACCCTTAATTTGCTGTACCGATTTTACTGGCGACGTGATGACAGGACTGCTTCTACTAGGGCGCCGAATTGCTCGTCACGTGTATGATTGTTCCATATGTAGTTGGTTTGCCATAATTTCTCGCAATTTTTTAAATGCGCTTTCAAACTAATTATAGCTATATACTGTGTTATATATGTGCGTATTGAGGAGTGTATGTTTGTGTGTGTAATCTAGGTTGGTTGTGCTACGTTCACTTGTCTATTGTTACCGATCACAGCAGGTGATTCTCCCACGCCTCTCGCAAAGTTCTTTTCAATTGCAGGTTGGTTTTTTTTTCTTACTTCTTGCAGTTCACAGCCTGATGCGGTGGATGGTGCTGCATGCAGCGCTAGAATGCAAACAAAATCTATCGACGTATGGGGGAGCAACACATCTGTACGCTCCACCGTGACGTGATCCAGCAAATCAGATGCCTTCCTATGAGTATGAAAGAGGGAACCTTGCCAGTTCACGACAGTCAGTTTTAGTCCCTGACGACGATGGTGGAGGGTATCATCGAAAGCGTGGAATTTTCTGAAAATTTGACGAGGCAAGTGAACCGAGAACATTTCATGTACGTGCTACAATAGTTGACCAAACGTCCATTTTTGCCATTTTGGCCATAATTTCGGTAAATATACTCCGGTGTGCGGCACAGGTCAGCACAGCATGGGCAACATGCGATGTTGCTGTAATGTGTTGAAAGATAATGTCACGAAGATCTCGAAGAAGGGTCATATCCACCGTCCTTAAGGCGCCAGAAATGTGATACGTACAGTCCAAATTACCATCTGTGTGGACAAGACGCGATAATCTTATTTATCCAGTGGTACCCCATACCAACAAGTCAGATGATGAGCCCATGAGAAGATGACGAAAGCAGTCTGGTGACGTTCGTCCTCCTCAGAGCCTGCACGCGTGGATACGTCCAATGTGATGTTGTACACAGGACTGGGACTCGTCTGAAAAGACGACATGGTGCCACTCTGGTAAGTCCAGTCTCCTTGTTGGGAGTTCCACTGTCGGCTGCCTCGGTCTGCTGCCGCGTCGATGTGGGCTTCGACAGCAGTTGTCGCTGGACGTCGCCGCACTGTCCGCGAGGGCGCTCTTCTGGCCACCAGTGAGCGCGCTGCGTTCCCTGACACAGGGAACCTGGTGTGTCTGTGCGCTCCTGCACAGCCAACCAAACAGCACGTCGAGCCTCTCAGGCGCTAGTCACGTAGGGCCATTAACAGCCTACATGACACTGAACGTGACCCTCGCGAACCGATAGGCACCGTATTCACGTGACAGCGCGAGCAGCGTAACGACAAACTGCAGTCTCGGACTTTGGTACGTGCTGGTAGACGTTTCCCCTTCGTACACAAGGTGTCACACAGTCTTCTCACAAAGAAACAACACTCAAATGCCATTTCTGAACGACAAACCGGCTGTGAAATCTTCACTTACATACAGAGCATAGTGGCAGCTGTGGAAAATCACTGGTCCAAATCTACCCTATACCCTGCAAGCCACATAACATGCTGTGGCAGATGGTGGAGTCCGTGCTGGATACAGTGGCCGATGCGCAGAGAACAGTTACTGGGCGAGTTCATTTGTTTCTTTAGGCGGGGCCGACCTTGTCTGGCCACTTCCAGCCGGCTGGCGACAACTCTGCGATGGCAGAAGCGAGCCGTACGCCCTGCGTTCCTCCTCAAACGATTTTACAGAAATTATTCCGTAAAAAAAAAAAAAAAAAAAAAAAAAAAAAAAAACATTTTTCCCTACTTATAGCTTTATATGCCAGCTTCGTGTGACGTGCCCATCATTTCGTTAATGGTGACAGTTATTATGGTACTTCGACTTAAGTAAGACACTGCATGAAATATGAAAAAGTTTACAATAGAAAATAGGGGTTGCTAAGATTTTGCGTTTGGTACACATTATATAATATGTAGCCGCGTATAAAATTCAGCTGAGATACTGAATTTTTCTTTAGACTTCGGTGGAAGTCTCAGTCACCAATGACGGGAAAATTAATCTGATGTAGCGCACTCATCTGCAACCGTCCGAGCCAGCGAAAAAGCCATCCTCAACATTCCTCACATCTCAAACGGTTTGAGATATGGAAACAAGATTTTGGCAAATGACAGCACGCAAAGAGAAGAGAGCTTTGCCGTATGGTTAACATGCAAAACTTCATTATTGACCGCGTTATACGATGAAACAATGTAATTATTAAGGGGCATTGATAGGTGGTGAAACGAGACATTCTGTGGGATATAGTACAACGTAAGTGAAGACATTACAAGCTCATTTTTGTACCGACAATGTGCTTTTTCATAAACGTTTCCTCCCTATTTTTCCTCAGTTTCTCACTTAAAAAACTTCATAACCACTGTCCATTTTCAATTTCTCGCGGCGTAATGAATAGTCCATTAAATTTCGGGCACGCAGCCGCGCAAATACAATTTCCTCCACTGATATTTCGGCCGCGTATCGTCCGGCCATCCTCAGAGTGAGTCATAAGACTGACGACATGATGCGAAGCGCGGCCTTATATGCTCCACCGCGGCGGTACTGCGCATGCGAGTCAAAGATGTTGGTCGGCGGCAAAGAAATACGCTTATACATGCACCGCCTGTGGCGAAGGCGTACAGACATTCGATTCGCTTATCGATGTATGATCGGCGGCGGTGACACCGTGACGACTTCTCTGCAGTTTAATTACCCCAAGAGCCGGATTCCATGCTTTGTCCAAATTAAAACAATTATCTCTGTTTATTAAATTATTAGCTACTCTAATCTCTATACCTTCCTTGAAGACAGCTTCTCAAAAGGAAGAGGTGGATGTTAAAATCTTCACATCACTGTAATTCATGGAATGACCTGTACCAAGACAATGTTCGGTTACAGCTGACTTGTATGGCTGTAATAAGCGTTTGTATCTTCGATGCTTTACACATCTCTCATGAACGGTGCGTGTTGTTTGATCTGTGTACGATTTCTCACAATTTCCGCAAGAAATCTGATACACACCCGCTTCACGAAGCTGTAAATCGTCCTTCACAGAGTAAAGCTGCAGTCTTCGTTGAGGGGTGGGGGTGGGGGGGGGGGGTGAAAGATCACCACAACACAGAGTTTCTCAAGAATACACCCACATAGGGCAAAAACGTACTAAATCTGAAGGAATTACTATCTTCTTCCTAGGTTTCACATTGAATGCTCCACAAATTTGTTGCGGAGAAAATCCATTCGATTTAAAAATGCTCTTAAGGTATGTGAGCTCTTGTTGCAAATTGTTTTTATCGGATATATAGTGTGCCCTATGCACTAAGGTCTTAAGAACACCTACGGTCTGTGAAGGGTGATGGCAGCTACTGGCATGAACATATAGATTTGTATACGTTGGTTTTCGGTATACGGCATGTCCTAATGTGCCATTAACTTTACGGCGAGCGACAACATCCAAAAATGGGAGGTAGACGTCTTTTTCTATTTCCATAGTAAATTAGGTACTAGAATGGATGGAATTCTAATGCTTAAGAAATCGATGTAATTCATTCATCCCGTGCGGCCATACCACAAATGTGTCGCCCACGTATCTCCAGAAGACCGTTGGTTTAGAACTTGCTTAATCCAGTGCCTTGTCCTCGAAGTCTTCCATGAATAAATTAGCTACCAGAGGGTAGAGGAGGCGTCCCATGACAACACCATCGATCTTGTATGAATGCATGGTTTCTCGGCGATATGAATTAATAAAATTTTCTCAGGCTTCCAGCGGTTAAAATCGCACGAGCTTCCGACCGAGCTCTCCCCGGTCATTGTCAAGTGGTAAGACTGACTGCTGTGTCGCCGTGGCCGCGTCGTTATACAGCCGCATTGCTGGCTGTGATGGCACTGATGCTCCCTTCCTCGACATACAAGGTGTTACAAAAAGGTACGTCTAACTTTCAGGAAACATTCCTCACACAAATAAAGAAAAAAATGTTATGTGGACATGTGTCCAGAAACGCTTACTTTCCATGTTAGAGCTCATTTTATTACTTCTCTTCAAATTACATTAATCATGGAATGGAAACACACAGCAACAGAACGTACCAGCGTGACTTCATACACTTTGTTACAGGAAATGTTCAAAATGTCCTCCGTTAGCGAGGATACATGCATCCACCCTCCGTCGCATGGAATCCCTGATCCGCTGATACAGCCCTGGAGGATGGTGTATTGTATCACAGCCGTCCACAACACGAGCACGAAGAGTCTCTATATTTGGTACCGGGGTTGCGTAGACAAGACCTTTCAAATGCTCCCATAAATGAAAGTCAAGAGGGTTGAGGTCAGTAGAGCGTGGAGGCCATGGAATTGGACCGCCTCTACCAGTCCATCGGCCACCGAATCTGTTGTTGAGAAGCGTACGAACCCTTCGACAGAAATGTACAGGAGCTACATCGTGCATGAACCACATGTTGTGTCGTGCTTGTAAAGACACATGTTCTAGCAGCACAGGTAGAGTATCCCGTATGAAATCATGATTACGTGCTCCATTGAGCGTTGGTGGAAGAACATGGGGCCCAATCAAGACATCACCGACAAACAATGCCTGCCCAAACGTTCACAGAAAATCTGTGGTGATGACGTGATTGCACAAATGCGTGCGGATTCTCGTCAGCCCACACATGTTGATTGTGAAAATTTACAATTTGATCACGTTGGAATGAAGCCTCATCCGTAAAGAGAACATCTGTACTGAAATGAGGATTGACACATTGTTGGATGAACCATTCGCAGAAGTGTACCCGAAGAGGCCAATCAGCTGCTAATAGTGCCTACACACGCTGTACATGGTACGGCAACAACTGGTTCTCCCGCAGCACTCTCCATACAGTGACGTGGTCAACGTTACCTTGTACAGCAGCAACTTCTCTGACGCTGACATTAGGGTTATCGTCAATTGCACGAAGAATTGTCTCGTCCATTGCAAGTGTCCTCGTCCTTCTAGGTCTTCCGCAGTCGCGAGTCATAGGCTGGAATTTTCCGTGCTCCTTAAGACGCCGATCAATTGCTTTGAACGTCTTCCTGACGGGACTCCTTCGTGCTGGAAATATGTCTCGATACAAACATACCTCGCCACGGCTATTGCCCCGTGCTAATCCATACATCAAATGGGCATCTGCCAACTCTAGATTTGTAAACATTGCACTGACTGCAAAACCACGATCGTGATGGACACTAACCTGTTGATGCTACGTACAGATGTGCTTGATGCTAGTACTGTAGAGCAATGAGTCGCATGTCAACAGAAGCATTGAAGTCAACATTACCTTCCTTCTATTAGGCCAACTGGCGGTGAATGGAGGAAGTACAGTACATACTGACGAAATTAAAATGAGCTCTAACATGGAAATTGAGCGTTTCCGGACACATGTCCACATAACATCTTTTCTTTATTTGTGTGTGAGGAATATTTCCTGAAAGTTTGCAGTCCCTTTTTGTAACACCCTATATATATAGTCATGTTTTCATTCCGCGTCCGTCGCGCCCGTTTTAACATCGCGATAGTCGGGTCCCGTCCTTGTTGTTGGTGTTTTCAACGGTTTTTATTTGAATAGGTTCTTTTATGACGCTACCGCAAAATCCGTCCTTCATAACGACATGTTTCATCGAATAGAATTCGATGTCCATTTTCTAAGGAGTGTTCTGCCACGGCTTATTTTTCTGGATAGTGTAGGTGTAAGAACCTCTCGTGTTCCGTCCGACGTTGCTCTACCATGAGTACTGTTCAGCCGACGTAGTAACAGCCACACTGACATCGTATCTTGTACACTCTAAGCGTTCTAAGCTCTAGATCGTCCTTCACAGGCCTCAAGAGCTGACGAACTTTTGCTGGGGACCTGAACACCGATGAAATGTTATATCTCTTCAGGAGCCGGCTAATGTTTCCCGACACTGTACCACAGAAAGGCTAAAACACAAGTTTCTTGCTTTCTTCTTCTCTGGTGTTTTCTTCTCTGTTGGTGTGTTTCTGCGTGTCACGCCACATGTAGCCTATGACTCCTGTCCGTGGCTGTACCCGTTTTCCCGGAAGACGTTTCGGAGGTGGCTCAGTTCTAGTGGCAGACTTGCTGCGTCTGGGACGACTTTAGCACAATGAACGAGGGTATTCAGAGCGCCACTTTTTGTGCCGGATGGTGGTGGCTGAGGTACCGATCTGTGTGTGTAGGTTTCCTGCAGACACTGTGGCTGAGGTGCCCCTTGGTTTTCCGTCGAACGAGGACGTCAAGCAAGGGCAGTGAATCATCTGTCTCGACTTCCATCGTAAACTTGATGTGGCCGAGGAGAGCTCGGTCGAAAGCTCGTGGGATTATAACCACCAGACACAGCTGGAAGCCCGAGAAAATCTTATTAATTCATATCGCCACGAAACCATGCATTCATACATGGCGTACCTCTACGGTTGTACGGGGGGGTGGGGGGGGGGGGGGACGTGGCGCCTAAGGAACGTGCGTGATAAGAAGCCTAACCTGTTAAGCTCTCTAGCCTTCCTGCTACGCTGTCGACATGAGAACGCGATTGCACGATTTACCTCGGCAGCCAGGTGAATCTACCGTTGAGCCAGCTCTGCCCTGTTGCGGGAAACGATACGCTTCACTAGGAGGCAGCTGGATTTAAAAGGTCGCGAGCTGCTGGCTATACATCTGCAGTTGACAGAGGTACTCTCACAATTAGATTTGGAGTGGGTCGACGCGGCCACCACAGCAAAAGAAGACCACAGAGAAACAGAAAGGGAAGTTCGCGCTGATATCTTAACAACAACACGGTGCAGAACGGAAATCAACGGAACGAACTGTCATCAAAATGACGGAGAAAGAGATCGACGCGGGTGCCATTTCGGCGCTTAAGAAAGGTCTTGACTTCGCACCAGCGCCTCAGATCATCCCTGTCTGTGATATTATAAGTGGGGTTGAACAAGCAATCCGTAAGATGCCTCGTGAGAATGCTGACGAAATTCATCGCGAAACGTGTCAAATCATTTCAAAATCTAAACCACCGAGGTCTAACTTGACTAGGGCTAAACGCAAATGTCTTGACGCACTCCGCAACGACGCACTCATCGTGGTTCTGCCAGTTGACAAGGGCAATGCATCCGTCATTCTATATAAAGCTGACTACGATGCCAAAATTCAGTTAATGCTTCAAGCGTAAACTGCCACGGGACCCGACGTCAAGAATAATGAGGAAGACATCAGAGCTTCTAAAACAGTCAACGCTGGAAGAGGGCGTTATTAAGACTCTCCTCCCTCAGGCGCCAAGACCACCTACGCTTTATGGACTACCAGAAATCCACAACCGGATTCTCCTCTTCGTCCCATTGTGAACACCATTGAGTCACCCACTTATAGACTGGCAGAACACCTGACCAGCCTCCTTGCACCGCATGTGGGTCATTGTGTGCATCACATCAAGAACACCGACCACTTTCTCAACAGAACTAAACAACTGCGTCTTAGTCAAGGAGATATAATGGTTAGTTTTGGTGTGGTCTCCCTGTTTACAAGTGTTCCGGTCAAAGACTGTATAGATCTCCTCTCCCAATTATCTGATAGCACAATTGTGGGACTGTTTAAGCACACAGTGACATAGTCGTACTTCCTACATGGCGGCCAGTATTTCGACCAGTTAAACGGCGTGGCTATGGGAAGCCCTCTGGCTCCATCCATAGCCAGACTTTTTATGGCAAAATTTGGAGACATCGCCTTGGACACGGCTCCAGCTAAACCAAGCTGCTTTTAGCGTTACGTCGATGACACTTTCATCATGTAGCCCCATGGTCGTGAAAAACTGGGAGAATTTTTGGAACACCTGAACAGCATTCACGGCCACATCAAGTGTAAGATGGAAGTCGAGACAGAGGGTACATTGCTCTTGCTTGACGTCCTCATTCGACGGAAAACCAAGGGGCACCTCAGCCACAGTGTCTACAGAAAGCCGACACACTCACAGATCAGTATCTGCACACTCTCAGCCACCACCATCCGGCACAAAAACGTGGCGTTCTGAAAACCCTCGTCCATCGTGCTAAAGTCGTCCCAGGCGCAGCAAGTCTGCCACTACAACTGAGCCACCTCCGAAACGTCTTCCGGGAAAACGGGTACAGCCACGGACAGGTGTCATAGGCTATATCTGGCGTGACACGCAAGACACACACCAGCAGAGAAGAGAACACCACCGAAGAAGAAAGCAAGAAACTTGTGTTTTAGCCTTTCTGTGGTACAGTGTCGGGAAAGATTATCCGGCTCCTGAAGAGATATAACATTTCATCGGTGTTCAGGCGCCCAGCAAATATTCGTCAGCTCATAAGGCCTGTGAAGGACTATCTAGGGCTAAGAACGCCTGGAGTGTACAAGATATCATGTCAGTGTGGCTGTTACTACGTCGGCTGAACAGTACGCATGGTAGAGCAACGTCGGGAAGGAACACGAGAGGTGCTTACACCTACGCTATCCAGAAAAAATCAGCCGTGGAGGAACACGCCTTAGAAAATGGACACCGAATTCTATTCGACGAAACATCTGTCGTTATGAAAGCGGAGGGATTTTGCGAAAGCGTCATAAAAGAAGCTATTGAAATAAAAACCGCTGAAAACACCATCAACAAGGACGGAGGTTTGCAGCTCAGCACAGTCTGGGACCCGGCTATCGCGATGTTAAAACGGGCGCGATGGACGCAGTATGAAAACATGATCATATATGGCGTGGAAAAGAGCACCAGTGACGTCACAGCCAGCAGTGCGGCTGTATAACGACGCGGCCACGGCGACACAGCAGTCAGTCTTACCACTTGACAATGACCGGGGAGAGCTCGGTCGAAAGCCCGTGGGATTTTAACCACCCGACGCGGCTGGAAACCCGCAAATTTTATAAGCTATCAATATTCTCATAAAATTCACCAATCAACTGGAAATAAGATGATAAAAGCACATATTCAAATAAGGCCGTAATATTATCAAAATGTTGGCTGATAAGAGATAAGGAGTCCTTTAAAGGTACCGGTGCATAATGACAGCAACGTCAGGCTAAATAATAATGATGTGCTAGTTAGTTTTGACGTGTTAAGTCTCTGAATAAAATCCATAGAATTACGAATGTGGTGACTAAATATTCCTACCGATTGTTTTAATTAGGAAGCCAAGTATTTAGCAGAAAAAATACGTCGGTGAACCAATAGCGCTCGTTATGGGTGTCATAGACCTCTAGACTCTCATCCTTACACATTTTGTGAACTTTAGGAAGACCATAATATCTGGATGGTACTGCACCGGGCACTTTTAAACACCTTTTGACTTCCTTTGATAGTGATGAAGCGTTCTGCAAGGCAGCAGTCCATACTGTCACTTTGATAGTAGGATCTTTGTTAATCTTCCGGTATGCACCAGAACTAAGTAGACCACATAGCTTTTCCTTGTAGACTTTCTGAGGCCAAAGGACCGTAGCATTACCCGCACACGGTGCAGTCGGAAAACTATAAGCGCGACGCCAAAGATAGTACAAGGGTACGAATATCGATACACACTGCTGCTGCGACTCACGGAGAGAGAGGACAACAGCATAACGGCGAGAGACTAATGACAGAATATCAACCAAAACCAAGGTTTAAAGCGAAGTATAACACGAGCCAGCCACGGCTCAACCTCCCGCCCTCAAACAAACACGATGCCGGAAGAGGGGGGGGGGGGGGGGGGGGGGCGGGGAGGGGGCCTATTCAACCATCAGACTAACTATCTGGATTTAACCTGGCTAAGGTGAAACCAGTACTGCTTACCGGAATGGTTATCCTTAACCAGCAGATTCACCGGGCCTAAAATGCGCAAACTGGTGCAAGGCCCCAGAAAACGAGGAGTAAATTTACTTATATTTCCGACACGCACCTGCCTACCGGGGAATCTACGGACATAGACCTGATGTCCAGGCCTCCCTCTAAAGGTTCGCCGATTACGATTGTAACGCTCACCTTGATTATTACGTCTGGCATGGTTCCAGTTTTCATTGATGACTTGAGGAACTTTGTCTTGAATTCCTCACAAGTTCGAAAAAGGGGAATTAACAGGATAGGAAAGGATCAAAGAGTAGCTCGCAAGGCTTCATGATTGGCGGTATTAAAAGCTTACTAGGCGTTTTCTGATGATAAATAATCAAAGCGGATTTAAGATTTCGGTTAACCCTCTCCGTAAAGCATGCCTGCGGATAATACGACGCAGTCGTGATATGCTTGACACCGTTCTGAAAATAGGACGGCTTGAAAGGAGCCGAAAGGAAGGCCGGCGCATTATCGCTAACAATTTTCTTAGGGGGGGGGGGGGGCAAAAACACTGAGAACATTAGTTAAATGAGAAATAGTGGTGGTAGCAGTGACGTTATGGTTCGGAAGGAGCCAAGTGAATCCGGAGAACGCATCAATAATAACTAACACGTATCGGTGACCTTTCTTAGTACGAAGTAAGGGTCCTAGATAATCGATATAGAGTTTGTGCGTAGGACAGGACTCGCGCTCAGAGCTCAGCAAACCCTGTTGAAGAGCATTCTTGGGTTTGGCTACATTATACAGCCGATGTTGTTATATACCATCTCTCTGACATTTCGGTCCATGGAGCGCCAAGTCAAATGTTCCTTGATTTTTTTCAGAGTCTTAGGAACTTATAAGTGGCTACCCACCAACAAATCATGAAAGTACCGAAAAACCGGGAACACCAGAGCTACTGGCAAACATCTGGAACTGCTTCACATGCCCGACCCTTTTACGCAGAATGCAACTCTTAATAATATACTCATGCGACAGTTCCCCAGCCAAAAGGTGTTGCTTAATCGGCCCCCAAACAGGGTCCTGATCCCTATCCTGAGCGACATCATCAAACAAAAGAGGAATTTCTCCCAATACTGCCTCCATCTGTCTCCCGGGTTCCCTCACTAGGTGTAGATTCGGCGAACTGCCGGCTGAGGACATCCGCAAGGATATTTTCAGTGACTCTCACGTGTTTAACTTCAAATTGAAATGCGTACCTCTCATCTGGCACTACGGCCTGTCTTACGCGGCCTACCCAGCACCCAGCTCAAAGCCTGATTGTCGGCTTATAACTGAAATTCCAGATGCTCAAGGCAGAAGTGGTACTTCTCCAATGCAAACAAAAGGTCCAACGCCTCGCACTCGTAGACGGAGTACTTAAGTTCGGCGCCAGTTAACCGACAAGACGCGTAAGCTAATGGCTGCCTCTGACCTTCGAGCAGCTCAAATACCAGCATTGGGTGTGCCATTTTGGACAATAAACCTTTTATTAAAGTATGGTACTCCTAGAAATGGAGGATTGGCTACAGCTGCCTTAATATACTCAAACGCGGGCTCCTCGACAGGTCCTCATTCAAAACGCACTCTCTTCCGGCACAGTTCGTTTGATGTCGCGGCCAACTAAGCAAAATTAAGTACAAAACGCCTAAAATAGTTCGAAATGCCTATGAACGTAGCAATTCCGCGTTTATCAGTAGGCGGAGGCAACGCCCGTATGGCCTTATTTCGCTCTTGTTCGATGAGAATACTCTGACCTGACACTAGGTGACCTAAGAAGAACACCTGCTGCCTGGCTAACGTCACCTTACTGGGTTTAATAGTCAGCCCGGCTCCCTGAAACGTCGAGAGAACTTGCTGGATATGATCCAAATGGTCCTGAAACGAACGGCTATAGATGACTAAATCGTCCAAATAATTATAGGCAAACACTAATTTCAAGTCCCTAAGGATATTATCCAGCAAACGAGTTGCCAAGCCAAAGGGAACTCTGTCAAACAGATTCCAATCAGTACAAAATGCGGTAACATGTTTACATTCGTCAGGTAATGGAATCTGATAACAGGCTTGGTTCAAACCAAGAACAGTAAACCATTTAGTACCGGCAAACCAGGTAAAAGTTATGCAGATCAGAGGCAGAGGCACATTCGGAGACAACCTTAGTGTTCAAGCAGCCGGTAGTTAACCACAGGTCTGAAATAGTGCCCCTGATCCTTGGGAACTTGGCATATGGGGGAAGCATAAGTAGATGTAGAAGGCGTAATAACTCCTTGTTGGAGCATTTGTGATATTTTCGCCTTCAGTATCTTCACCTTAGGAGGTGAGAGCCGACGTGGGGGGGGGGGGGGGGTGCCTGACAGGACTATCGTCGGATAGACGGATATGGTAATTAAGAACATTAGTGACACTCCAGTTATCACTAAGAAGCTCAGGAAAACTCTGTAACAAATCCCGTAGTTGAGAAGCGTGATGCGGTGAGAGATGGGTAAGATCAAACTCATTAGCCACATCCTGAACGGCCAATGCATCTGCATTTCGATGCTCAATACGTTTAGCGCACTTATAAAACGAAACTTCTCCACAGGAGCTAACTTAAAGAAAACGGTGTGCCCAGAATAATCCAAGAATAACCCAGTGTTTACTGAAATCACATCCCTAAATTAGATCGACCGGCAGCTCCTTGACCGAGGATAATGACAAGGGCCAGGAAAAATCCTCATCGATATACTCCCTCTGACCCAATCATGCAGAGGCAACACCTAGCCATTGGCCACCCGACATCTCTGCACCGGAGAAAGCACTTACCGAAGTTTCGTAAGATGACCAACTTCCAAAAACCACGCTAAGCACAGTAATGAAAATGAGCTACCAGAATCGGAAAGAGCACTGATCGGTTCGCCACCTACTCGAAAACAAACGTAAGGCGAGGGCGGTGATGAGGGAGCGACAACGCGGGCACGCCAGCGTCTAAAGGCTCGATCCCGAGATCGCTGCCCAGCCGGGCGTCATTTATTGGCTCTGAGTGCGCGAGGCTCAATCCAAGAGTGCTCCAAGTGAGCCGTGCTGCCGCACCTGAAACAACCCCGGGGTTCCCGTTTTACGGCTTCAGCGGATGCAGACACTTCGGAATTTCTCTTGCCAACGCCGGTGGCCTGCCCCTTAACTTCGTGGTATACATCGTATCCAAGCGGCAACGCCCATATCGCTACAACCGCGGCATGGAGTTCTTCCCAAGTTGAAGGCTGATTACGGAAGACAAAGTGCTACTTATCCGCAAAGCACATTCCCCTAAGAACAATAGACACCGGCTGTTGTTCAGGCAAATCGATTAACAAAGCCAAGGACGCCGTCTGAACTCTGTCCACATACTGATGTAACTGCTCTTTATCCCGCTGCATCTCCCAAATGTGGTCAATCTCTGGCTAATGACGAGCTCCCTCAATTGCTGTAAGGAGAACCCTTCAGCCATGGCTCGGAAGAGGAGGTTCTGCAACTCACTTCTAGCTAACAGGTACGACAGTGACAAAATTACTTGATGTGGAACCACGAAAGGGAGAAGCATAAAGTTCAAGACGAACCGACAACCATAATAATTTTTCGACCTGTTCAAGCCGCTCCACGACTAATTCAGTAATATCACGAAAGACATACACCAGAGGATTAGGCAACTTGGCAAACATTGTCTAACTTCACAGAGGACGTAACAGCACCACCCACGGGCAGGCTGTCGCCCTCTCCCGAACACAGCAGGTCCCGCTCCTCAATCCTCTCCCCACCAACTCTAAACACGTAAGATTAAACTGCAATGCACTAACCAAAGAGCCCAATTCGGCGGCCAATTTTTTTTGGTGATCTTCCAAAGCTAACATGCCCAAATCCGCTTTACGATTTGTTAAATGCATTAACGGGGCCTACACCCTATCCAATAGACTGACACTAGGTTGAGTGCCTTCCAAAACGCAAATAGTGTCCTCAAGGCCCCTAACAGCCATCAACAAAAATTCAGTGGCCGCTCCTGTCTCACCCAACACTGCCGGCGTGACGTCAACCGGCTGAAAAACGACAGCACCTAAACGGGCCACTAAATCCGGAACACTGCCCTCAGTAGGTTGGCGCCTTATTTCCAACTCGTAAACAAGATGGTCCTGAGCAGGCCGATCCCCGGACTCTGACTGACCGCCATTACAATGCACTTGAAACAATCAACACCCAAAACAATGTGGTGTCACAGAACAGAAATAAAATTGAAACTAACAGTAACTGGAATGGCAAGAACACAAACGTAACCACGCTCTGCTACCAGTGAAATCCCTGGGCTAGCAGGACGGAGCGGATGCGGTTATATTTGTGGAAAGGGGTCAAAATATGTTACTGTAAGTTGCACACCAACATACAAAATTTATTTCTTAAAACACACAATCACACAAGCAAGAATCAAAACTCTCAAGGTTTTAACGAAAGACCTCCTTTGATTTAATTTAGATCGGCTGAAGGCCACATCGAAAATCCAAGGCACAAGGCCTAAGCAAGGTACAGGAGTTCTGATGGTGGTTTAACTTCTTCAGAATTTTTTTTATCTTCAATATAAATAGGCTGAAAGCCTTAGCTTTAATTTTATCCCATATAACGCGGCTGAAGGCCTCACGTTAATCAAGAATAGTGTCGCGGCTTAAGGCCGAGACAAAGATTTTCAAAGTTTAATCTAAATAGGCTGAAAACTCGGTTGAAGGCCGCATATCAACAAAACAATTTTACGGCTTTGGCCTGGGAAGAAGAGCTTTCAATTTGAAAAGGCTGAAGGCCTGATCTCAAAATACTTCGTGTAAAACTCTGCTGCAGGCCTCATATTAAAAAATAACAATCTTCTGACTTAAGGGCAAGACAAGGATTTTGAATTTTGAATTTAATAGAGATTAAAACTCGACTGAAGGCCACACATCATGGAGAAAACAATTTTACGACTTAAGGCCTAAAGGGAAGAGATTCTGAATTTCAACTAAAATAGGCTAAAGTCTTTATCCTAAAATGCTTCACATAACTCTCGGCTGAAGGCCACATACGAAACCCAAACAATCTCACGTCTTAAAATTAAAAATTGGAAATTTCTTTGTCTGGACTTTAACTGGAAAACTCGGCTGAAGGCCACATAAAAACTACAAAATATTTCTTCCGGCTTAAATCCTAGACAAAATTTTCAATTCTTGATTTGAAAAGGCTGAAAACTCGGCTGAAGGCCACATACCTACTTGAAACCAATTTACGGCTTAATCTCTAGGCACAAGGAATTTACAATTTTAATTTTGAAAGGCTGAAACTCGGCTGAAGGCCACATACCAGTCAAGAAACATTTTTTTACGGCTTAAGGCCTAAGAAGAAAAGCCTTGAAATTTCAGTAAGCAAAAACTCCGCTGAAGGCCACACAGAGTACTTAAGACTAAAAAGGAAATCACTCTGTAAAACACAAGGAGCGGCGCTCAGAAGGTTCCAACCTGGGGTGGTAACTCTAACGCACTTTTAGGTGAGACAGGCAGCCAGACCGACAACTTCTTAATCAGAAGGCAACCCAACCAAAAGCCAGCCGAGGAACCAACCAACAACATCAGTTCTACTGCACCTGAACAGCAAAACGACAACAAGATGTCAATCGCACAGCGTTCTGGATACTGGTGGCCAATCAAGCCAAATGAGAATAAACGCCCAAAACTACCAACAACACCTCAGCTGTCAAACTACACGCTGTGCTGTACAATACCAACATGATGTGGAAAATACACTGCCAGAAACTACGTCAACAACCAGTTTAGGTCACTGGAACGTCAACGGCCACAACACAGGAGATACCTATGGTACACTTAGTTTAAGTCATTCCTTCATTAATGAAGTTTAACACCACACAGGAAGACGGCTGCAATTCTAGTCGACTTCAATGCACACACGTTGTTGCTCGCGTGGATCTCTCAGAAAGTGACAACCAGGATCAAACCAAGAGATGTGATAGCAGTTGAGGCTTGATAGTAGGTTAAGTGAGCACTCAACTTTAGTGTCCAGTTTCGGTGGCTGACGAACTTCGTAACCTTCGCAAGAAGCGCCTCAACTCCAACCGCACGTGCACGCCGCCAGCGGCTCCGGTCTGACCACGCGCCACAGAGACGTCCTCGTTGCACTGACCCAACGTACCGACTGTCACACACAGCACACCCGGAAAACATATCCGCCACACCAAACATAGTACAGCAGTACTAGTATCGATACACACTGCTGTTGCCGCTCACGGAGAGAAGACAGCAACGTTATTGCGGTAACCAGTGGACTACAACAAATGATAAAAAATAAAAAAACAGAAAAAAAGCAAGGCGCCAATCCAGCCAGCCACGGCTCACATACTTTGCAAAGAGCAATGGTGCTGACAATTCTTTTCAGTATTCAGTACTGCCTTCTCACGTTGCCATCCTGATAAGTCAATGTTGACTTTTATAAAAGAGATACTCATTTTCCAAAAACATCGCAGTTCCTCCACATAAAACATGTTCCTTAATTCTACAACAGTTATTCAAAAACTGGCTCTGAGCACTATGGGACTTAACATCTATGGTCATCAGTCCTCTAGAACTTAGAAGTACTTAAACCTAACTAACCTAAGGACAGCTTACAACACCCAGCCATCACGAGGCAGAGAAAGTCCCTGACCCCGCCGGGAATCGAACCCGGGAACCCGGGCGTGGGAAGCGAGAACGTACAACAGTTATTGTTTCTATACAGGCTACACTTTAGTTTCTTTTTTTGGCGTGCTTCTGCCTAGAGCGGAATGCTGTCTGTGTATTTCATTGGTCAAATTTTTCAGTGTAACGAAAATATGATTCTCTATAAATTGCGCAGTGGGTTTTTGTTCGAAACAAAGAGTAGGATATGACCAAATGAGGAAGCAAATAGACCAGCGTGAGGCCTAGTTTTGGGAAAAACGATTTAACTTCTTTAAATAAATCACGGTAACTGAGAAAAACTTAAATCTTACGTTGCTGATGGGATACATCTGTCATACTAAAGTCATACGCAGTGTTTAGAATTGTCACGTCGATGTCTCATATCTGCCTAGTGTTAGCGAGATGCTTTAGGAACTTTAAGTAGAATGCTACGGACCACAGGGTGTACTCAAAAAATGTCTGAAGTAACTAATTGTGTTTTCTTATACATCATAGGTATTGTTTTGCAACACTACTATAAATCTCAGAAATTCTGCTGGTTTGTACATAATGCGGATGTAGTGGAACATAGATGCCCCAGAAAATGGCCCAAAATGTGCAAAATATTGATTTGTGTTATGTCAAAGCCAGCTGTAAATATTATGTCGAAATTTTGTGACCATACTTTGTCCATAATTAGCGTCCTGATACAATCGCTCTAAAACAAAAAATTTAAGCCTGAAATCCTAGGTTCACTTGAAAATATGTATCTATTAGGCTGGTGCAGAAGTTCACAGCTATTTTTTTGTAAGCTGGTATTCAGGTTGCTATGGGTTTATTTAACGATTGTCAGTTTTGATTTTTAGTTCACTGTTGCTATTTGAGTTCACATGTTGAAATTTTGTGTCTGAAGATAGTGAGTGGAGCTGTCGACGCTACAAAATGGAGTACAAACAGGAGAAATCGGAACATTTCCGACATTTTTCACGGTCTGAGTTCATTCGAGGGGCTACAGCAGCGGAGGCACCCAGAGACATTTGCACCGTGTGTGGGGATAATACTATTGGACAGAGAAATCTAAGGAAGTGGTTTTCTCTATTTAAGGAGGATCGTTTTGACGTTAATGATTTCGCTGTTTGATGGAAGTCGTTCACACTCATGAAACCACAATGATCCACGCGAGTGTACTCGAGAGCTGGTAAATGTGGTAAACTGCGATTATTTCACCACCGTACGAATTTACGTGCAATGGGAAAGGCTCAAACATCAAGAGTACGGATGCCGCATGCCCTAAGCCAAAATCACAAAATCAGCAGGTGACCACATGTGCATCATTGCTTGGCTCGTGAACAACACCGATGATGACTACTCCGTATCGCTACTGGGGCACAAAATAACTGATGATGGTCGAAGTACAGAGGATATAGAATATAGACTGGCAATGGCAAGGAAAGCGTTTCTGAAGAAGAAAAATTTGTTAACATCGAGTATAGATTTCAGTGTCAGGAAGTCGTTTGTGAAAGTATTTGTATGGAGTGTAGTCATGTATGGTTCAAATGGTTCAAATGGCTCTGAGCACTATAGGACTTAACATCTATGGTCATCAGTCCCCTAGAACCTAGAACTACTTAAACCTAACTAGCCTAAGGACAGCACACAACACGAGGCAGAGAAAATCCCTGACGCCGCCGGGAATCGTACCCGGGAATCCGGGCGTGGGAAGCGAGAACGCTACCGCACGACAGCCATGTATGGAAGTGAAACATGACGATAAATAGTTTGGACAAGAAGAGAATAAAAGCTTTCGAAATGTGGTGCTACAGAATAATGCTGAAGATTAGATGGGTAGATCTCATAACTAATGATGAAGTATTGAATAGAATTCGGGAGAAGAGGAGTTTGTGGCACAACTTGACTGGAAGAAGGGACCGGTTGGTAGGACATGTTCTGAGGCATCAAGGGATCACAAATTTAGCACTTGAGGGCAGCGTGGAGGGTAAAAATCGTAGACGGAGACCAAGAGATGAATACACTAAGCAGATTCAGAAGGATGAAGGTTGCAGTAGGTACTGGGAGATGAAGAAGCTTGCACAGGATAGAGTAGCATGGAGAGCGGCATCAATCCAGTCTCAGGACTGAAGACAGCAAACAACAACAATGCTAACACAGGGAAACGAAAGGAATGGTTGAGCCCAGCAAAGCAGCAACTCCCCGAACAACGACCTGTAATCATCTACAAAAGATGATGTTATGCATCTGGTGCGCTACGAATTGCTTCCCCGAAGTGTAACCATCACTGCTGACGGTTATTCTCAACAACCGAGACGTTTTGTAGACGCAATCCAAGAACGACAAGGAGGAAGACCGCGTGAAGTGATGCTACTCCACGATAACGACCACCCGCGTTTTGCTACACTGAGGGGAGACACTATACGGGAGTTGTGTTGGGGAGTCCTTCCGCAACCATGTTATTCAGCTGATCTGGTGTCCTCATACACAGATACAACCTTGAAGGAACTTCCCTTTCCAATGAAGATGCTCTATGAACATGGCTCGACGAGTTCTTCGCCTCAAAACCACGTGATTTCCACAGTCGCGGAATATAAAACGTACTCCAGCGTTGACAGATTGTTTTAAATAGAGAAGGAGAATGTATTATTGATAAACGTATGTGTTACGTTAGAACTTAAGCACCAGCCAAATACCTTTTCTGCATGAGACATGGCAGTCCGCAGAACTTACCGGTGTGACGGGATGCCGCAGCGTGAGGGGAACGTGCATCAAGCCATGAGGTTGCCCCGCTGAACCGCAGGCGTTCATGAACAGTAGAAGGCGTAGGGTAGTATCTGACAACTTCTCGCGCTTGAAACTACCCATTTCAGCGGTAGTATTGCTCGTAACGTGAATATTTTTCAGTCTCTGATTTTTGACGTTATAACAACAGCAGCTGCCGAAGAGCACTGAAACACATAAATCAAAAGAAGGCAGCTGTAGTAGACGAAATTCCTTCAGAATTCTTGAAACTTTGGGTGAACTTACCTTCGTAGCACCATTCCACTTGGTAAGCGAGATATATGTAGCGAGTAACACATACTCTGACATCAATAAAAAATATAAAAAGCAATTCGGAAGATGCTGACATCTGTGAAGAATATTACGGCTACGAAGAAGGCTCGGACGAAATATCAGCACAGGTCAGTTACTGGATGCAGCAGTATTCCGAGCACTTTATTCACCGTGGTCGTTTCTTTACGTTTGATTAGCCAGATAGGATTCTACAAGCAGTCAGCTGAATTACTTCTTAGCAGCTTCCCTTACGGTTGGGCAATGCCTTTGCCACACACATAAAAAAAAAACGTATTTCACAAAAAAATTGTCAATGTAAAATGATTCCTTTCCTGGTTAATGGTTGGTTTACGATATCTCTCAGCATTCGCAACCACTGTGTCCTGATGATTAGTAAATCTTCTTGGCCTCAGTATCATCCACGGGCAATTATCGTCCTAACTTACAGGCAAAGCAAGTGGAGGTCCTTTCTGTACATACAAAAGCTTGGTGAATGTTGGGCGGTCACATCATTGTCCGGCGAGTTGCCATACCTACTTGTCACGCTGGGAATGATGGGATTCCCTCAAACATATATACATGAGAAAGTCCTTCAGATGTACGCGTGAGACTCCTAGCAGTTGACGTCTCTGTGGTTTTTTATGTATTTATTTGCAATGGATTTCGGAGTCTCTCCGTCTTCTGGCACGTCTACGGTACCACGTGATGAGGCCTGTACCGGGTAATCATTATTATATACATGTCTCATAGTGGGTATAACACCATAAATGCAGACAAAGTACCGTCTGCGACATCCAAAATTTTCGCCGTTTAATTTTCGTTGATATCTTGGACTATACTCTTGATTCTGATGCTATATGTTGTACTACAGAAACTAAATAGATCAATACTTCGATTACGTATTAAATACAAATTTGACTGTATATAATTGATTGTAATTATAATAGAAATGTTATAAATTGCTGGGTAATAGCCAAGGGAACTTTATTGAGATGTATCAATAGCAAAGACGAAATGATAATAGCTGTACCGATGTTTATCTTTGCGCATGGAGAGCCTCTGTCCCGTGGCGTGCAGATGGGAGGCAGAGCAGTTTGTGTCATGAAGGAGTGCGGAAGTGTTTGTTGAACCCTCCGGCCGACCCGGTGTGCAACTACACTCGCGCCAGTGTAGACATCCCTCACTCGTTAACCTGCGATTACTGAGAGCACGGTAGGAGTGGACAGGCGGGGGAAGCTGCAGTTTCAGCTGTTGCCTGTCCCCTAAGTATCCGTGGCTCTGGAGACGACTCGGGGTTCCTCTCATCAAGCAGCAGCGGCAACAGCAGCTCCGCATTGTCGTCGGCTACATACTTGTCATCCGCGCAGCTACAATATCGAAGGACTGTTAATTGACAAACATTGTAGTGTAGAGAGGCTTCAACCAGCAACATTTCATTCACAGAGTATGAATAACTTGAATAATAACTTGCAAAAGTTAAAATTTCTAGGACACCTGTGTTGCATTGTCCTCACACATTATTACCATGCAGGGTCCCTTTCCTTTCCATGCAATCATCGAGTGTCATAAGAATATCAAAACTGATTAAATATTTACTGCTAGTTTCGTGTACTTCATACTGACCAGTTTCAGTCTAAATTTTCTGCCTTAGTAACTACATTGTTGTATAGCTTAACAGAAGCTACTTACAGTAAAGTAAGTTTCGCTGGCAAAACTAATAACTACAGATACAATATAAATCTCCCACATGAATCATGGACCTTGCCGTTGGTAGGGAGGCTTGCGTGCCTCAGCGATACAGATAGCCTTTCCGTATGTGCAACCACAATGGAGGGGTATCTGTAGAGAGGCCAGGCAAACGTGTGGTCCCTGAAGAGATGCAGCAGCCTCTTCAGTAGTTGCAGGGGCAACAGTCTGGATGATTAACTGATATAGCCTTTAAAACTAATCAAAACGGCCTTGCTGTTCAGGTACTGCGAACGGTTGAAAGCAAGGGGAAACTACAACCGTAATTTTTCCCGAGGGCATACACCTTTACTGTATGCTTAATGATGATGGCGTCCTCTTGGGTAAAATATTCCGGTGGTAAAATAGTCCCCCATTTGGATCTCCGGGCGGGGCTACTCAAGGGGACGTCGTTATCAGGAGAAAGAAAACTGGCATTCTACGAATCGGAGCGTGGAATGTCAAACCCATTAATCGCGCAGGTAGGTTAGAAAATTTAAGAAGGGAAATGGATAGGTTAAAAATAGATATAGTGGGAATTAGAGAAATTCAGTGGCAGGAGGAACAAGACTTCTGGTCAGGTGAATACAGGGTTATAAATACAAAATCAAATAGGGGTAATGCAGGAGTAGGTTTAATAATGAATAAAAAATAAGAGTTCGGGTGAGCTACTCAAACAGCATAGTGAACGCATTATTGCGGCCAAGATAGACACGAAGCCCACGACTACTACAGTAGTACAAGTTTATATGCCACCTAGCTCTGCAGATGACGAAGAAATTGAATAATTTCTTTTATTTCATCATAAATTTCTTCAGATGGTGAAGGGAGACGAAAATTTAATAGTCATGGGTGACTGGAATTCGGTAGTAAGAAAAGGGAGAGAAGAAACGTAGTAGCTGAATATGGATTGGCCTTCAGTTGCTTCAATTTCTTCATCTGCAGAGCTAGTTGGCATATAAACTTATACTACTGTAGTAGACGTGGGCTTCGTGTCTATCTTGGCCACAAAATGCGTTCATTATGTTGTTTGTAGTAGCGCGTAATGGGGCCCCTTAGGGATACGGCGGCTAAGAAGGGGAAGAAATCCAGTGTGCTCTCCGTGTGCATTCCGGGTGGAGTCATTCCTGATGTGGAAATGGTCCTTCCGGATGCCATGAAGAACTCAGGGTGCAGCCAGCTGCAGGTGGTGGCACATGTCGGCACTACTGACGTGAGTCGCTTTGGATCTGAAGAAATTGGATTCCAGCGGCTATCTGATTTGGTGAAGGTTGCCGGTCTTGCTTACGAGATGAAGGCAGAGCTCTCCATCTGCAGCATCGTTGACAGAACCGACTGCGGACCTTTGATGTACAGCCGGGTGGAGGGTCTGAATCAGAGGCTCAGACGGTTTTGCGACCGTGTTGGCTGCAGATTCCTTGACTTGCGTCAGATTGTGGTGGGGTTTCGGGTTCCGCTGAATAGGTCAGGAGTTCACTACACTAAGCTGGCGGCTACACGGGTAGCGGAGGCTGTGTGGCATGGACTGGGCAGTTTTTTAGGTTAGAAGGCCTCGGGAAAGTACGGGTTGGGCTGCAATCTCAAGGGGTTCATAGCAAATGCTTGGATCAAGGAACTGTCGGAATTGCAGTTGTAAATAGTTGTAGTTGTGCTGGGAAAGTCCCTGAGCTTCAAGCGCTAATACAAAGCACAGAAGCTGAAATCGTTATAGGTACAGAAAGCTGGCTGAAGCCTGAAATAAGTTCTGCAGAAACTTTTACAAAGTCTCAGACGGTGTTCAGGAAAGATAGATTAGGCAGAATTGGTGGTGGAGTGTTTGTGTCTGTCAGTAGTGGTTTATCTTGTAGTGAAGCCGAAGTAGGTACTCAGTGCGAATTCGTATGTGTGGTGGTTATACTTAACAACTGAATTGGCTCCTCCTACCGACCCCCAGACTCCGATGATATAGTTGCTGAACAGTTGAGAAAAAATTTGAGTCTCGTAACAAATAAATACCCTCACTCGTACGGTTATAGTTGGTGGGGACTTCAACCTTCCCTCGTTATGTTGGCAAAAATACTTGTTCAAAACCGGTGGTAGGCGAAAACATTTTCCGAGATTTTCCTAAATGCTTTCTCTGAAAATTGTTTCGAGCAGTTAGTCCACGAACCCACGCGAATTGTAAATGGTTGCGAAAACACACTTGACCTCTTAGTCATGATGCTATTAGCCCTGGACTGTTTGTGGCTGATACAGGGATGAGTGATCACAAGGTCGTTGTAGCTAGGCTCAATGCCATTTCTTCCAAATCCACCAGAAACAAACGCAAAGTAAAAGCGGATAAAGTGTCACTAGAAGCCTTCCTAAGAGACAATCTTCATTCCTTCCGAACTGACTACGCAAATGTAGACGAAATGTGGCTAAAATTCAAAGATATAGTAGCAACAGCAATTGAGAGATACATACCTCATGAATTGGTAAGATATGGAACTGTACCCCCCACGGTACACAAAACAGGTCCGAACGCTATTGCAGAGGCAACGGAAAAAGCATGCGAAGTTCAGAAGAATGCGAAATCAAGAAGAGTGGCTAAAATTTACAGACATGCGAAATTTGGCACGGACTTCAATGCCAGATGCTTTTAATAGGTTCCACAACAAAACATTGTCTCGAAATTTGGTAGAAAATCCGAAGAAATTCTGGTCGTATGTAAAGTACACAAGCGGCAAGACGCAGTCAATACCCTCGTTGCGCAGTGCCGATGGTACTGTTACCGACGACTGTGAAGCTAAAGCGGACTTATTGAACGCAGTTTTCCGAAATTCCTATACCAGGGAAGACGAATAGAATATTCCAGAATTTGAAACACGAACAGCTGCTAGCATGACTTTCTTAGAAGTAGATACCTTCAGGGTTGCGAAGCAACTCTAATCGCTTTATATGGGCAAGTCTTCAGGTCTAGATTGTATACCGATTAGGATCCTTTCAGATTACGTTGGTACAATAGCTCCCTACTTAGCAATCATATACAACCGCTCGCTCACCGATAGATCTGTACCTACAGATTGGAAAATTGCGCAGGTCGCACCAATGTTTAAGAAGGGTAGTAGGAGTAATCCATCGAACGACAGACCTGTATCATTGAATACAGTATATGCTCCAAAACCTTACTGCAAACCGACGTCAAACATTATGAATTACCTCGAAGGGAACGATCTATTGATACGTAATCAGTATGATTTCAGAAAACATCGTTCTTGTGCAACGCAGCTAGCTCTTTATTCGCACGAAGCAATGGCCGCTATCGACAGGGGATCTCAGGTTGATTCCGTATTTCTAGATTTCCGGAATGCTTTTGATACCGTTCCTCAAAAGCGCCTTCTAATCAAGCTGCACGCCTATGGGGTATCGTCTCAGTTGTGTGACTGGATTCGTGATTTCCTGTCAGGAATGTCGCAGTTCGTAGTAATAGATGGCAAATCATTGAGTAAAACTGAAGTGATATCAGGTGTTCCCCAAGGAAGAGTCATGGGACCTCTGCTGTTCCTGATCTATATAAATGACCTGGGTGACAATCTGAGCAGTTCTCTTAGGTTGTTCGCAGATGATGCTGTAATTTACCGCCTAGTAAGGTCATCCGAAGACCAGTATCAGTTGCCAAGCGATTTAGAAAAGATTGCTGTATGGTGCGGCAGGTGGCAGTTGCTAAATAACGAAAAGTGTGAGGTGATCCACATGACTTCCAAAAGAAATCCGCTGGAATTCGATTACTCGATAAACAGTACAATTCTCAAGGCTTTCAATTCAACTAAGTACCTGGGTGTTAAAATTACGAACAACTTCAGTTGGAAAGACCTCATAGATAATATTGTGGGGAAGGCGAGTCAAAGGTTGCGTTTCATTGGCGGGACACTTAGAAGATGCAACAAGTCCACTGAAGAGATAGCTTACACTACACTCGTTCGTCCTCTGTTAGAATATTGCTGCGCGGTGTGGGATCCTTACCAGGTGAGATTGGCGGAGGACATTGAAAGGGTCCAAAAAATGGCAGCTCGTTTTGTATCATCTCGTAATAGGGGAGAGAGTGTAGCAGATATGATACGCGAGTTGGGATGGAAGTCATTAAAGCAAAGACGTGTTCCGTCGCGGCGAGATCTATTTACGAAATTTCGGTCACCAACTTTCTCTTCCGAATGCGAAAATATTTTTTTGAGCCCAACCTACATAGGAAGGAATGATCATCAAAATAAATTAAGAGATATCAGAGCTCGAACAGAAAGATTTAGGTGTTCGTTTTTCCCGCGCGCTGATCGGGAGTGGAATGGTAGAGAGATAGAATGATTGTGGTTTGATGAACCCTCTGCCAAGCACTTAAATGTGATTTGCAGAGTAGTCATGTAGATGTAGATGGGGGGTAAGAAATGAAAGAGGAAGCAGCCTGGTAGAATTTTGCACAGAGCACAACTTAATCATAGCCAACACTTAGTTCAAGAATCGTAAAAGAAGGTTGTATACATGGAAGAATCCTGGTGATACTAGCAGGTATCCGATAGAGATTTAGGAACCAGGTTTTAAGTTGTGTCTTACCATTGTATAGTCTAAAAGATTTCCAAGGGCAGATGTGGACTCTTACCACAATCTATTGGTTATGAAGAGTAGATTAAAACTGAAGAAACTGCAAAAAGATGGAAATTTAAGTACATGGGACCTGGATAAACTGACTAAACCAGAGGTTGTACAGAATTTCAGGGGGAGCATAAGGGAACAATGGAAAGGAATGGGGGAAAGGAATACAGTAGATGAAGAGTGGGTAGCTTTGAGGGATGAAATAGTGAAGGCAGCAGAGGACAAGTAGGTAAAAAGAAAAGGGTTAGCAGAAATCCTTGGGTAACAGAAGAAATATTGAATTTAATTGATGAAAGGAGAAAATATAAAAATGCAGAAAATGAAGCAGGCAAAAAGGAATACAGACGTCTCAAAAATGAGAACCACAGGAAGTGCAAAATGGCTAAGCAGGGATGGCTACAGGACAAATGTAAGGATGTGGAGGCTTATCTCACTTGGAGGAAGATAGATACTGCCTACAGGAAAATTAAAGAGACCGTTTGAGAAAAGAGAATCACCTGCATGAATATCAAGGGCTCCGATGGAAACCCAGTTCTAAGCAAAGAAGGGAAAGCAGAAAGGTGGAAGGAGGATATAGAGGGTCTATGCAAGGGCGATGTACTTGAGGACAATATTATGGAAATGGAAGAGTATGTAGATGAAGATGAAATGGGAGATACGATACTGCGTGAAGCGTTTGAGAGAGAACTGAAAGGCCTGAGTCGAAACAAGGCCCCAGGAGTGTATAACATTCCATTAGAACTACTGACAGCCTTGGGAAAGCCAGTCGTGACAAAACTCTACCATCTGCAGGCGAAATATGCACAGACTTCAAGAAGAATATAATAATTTCAATCCCAAAGAAAGCAGGAATTGACAGATGTGAAAATTACCGATCTGGCAGTTTAATAAGTCACGACTGCCAATAATAACGCGAAATCCTTACAGACGATTGGAAAAACTAGTAGCAGCCGACCTCGGGGAAGATCAGTTTCGATTCCGTAGAAATATTGGAATACGTGAGGCAATACTAACCCTACGACTTATCTTAGGAAACAGATTAAGTCTACAAATGCTAGAAACGTAGGTTTGCCTTTCCTTAGAGCATTCCAGTCAACACTGTCAAAAGCTTTCTCTCTTTCAATTTCTGAAGGTGGCAGGGGTAATATACAGGGAGCGAAAGGCTATTTACAATTTTTACAGAAACCAGATGGCAGTTATAAGAGTCGAGGGGCATGAAAGGGAATCAGTGGTTGGGAAGGGAGTGAGACAGGTTTGTAGCCTCGCCCCGATGTTATTCAATCTGTATATTGAGCAAGCAGTGAAGGAAACAAAAGAAAAATTTGAAGTAGGTATTAAATTCCATTGTAATTCTATCAAAGTTTTTATTTCATCTCAATGTCATCGGCAAACCACAGAGACAGCAAAGGACTACGAACATCAGTTGAGCGGAATGAATAGTGTCTTGAAAGGAGGATATAAGATGACATCAACAAAAGCCAAACGAGGATAATAGAATGTTGTCGAATTAAGTCGGGTGATGCTGAAGGTATTAGATTAGGAAATGAGACACTTAAAGTTGTAAAGGAGTTTTGCTATTTGGGGAGAAAAATAACTGATGTTGGTCGAAGTAGAGAGGATATAAAATGTAGACTGGCAACGGCAAGGAAAGCTTATCTGAAGAAGAGAACTCTGTTAACATTGAGTATAGATGTAGGTGTCAGGAAGTCGTTTCTGAAAGTATTTGTATGGAGTGTAGCCATGTATGGAAGTGTGACATGGGCGATAAATAGTTTAGACAAGAAGAGAATAGAAGCTTTCGAAATGTGGTGCTACAGATGAATGCTGAAGATTAGATGGGTAGATCAAATAACTAACGAGGAGGTACTTAATAGGATTGGGGAGAAGAGAAGTTTGTGGCACAACTTGACTGGAAGAAGGGATCGATTTCTAGGACATGTTCTGAGACATCAAGGGATCACCAATGTAGTGTTGGAGGGCAGCGTGGAGGGTAAAAATCGTAGAGGGAGACCAATAGATGAATACACCAAGCAGATTCAGAAGAATGTAGGTTGCAGTAGGTACTGGGAGATGAAGAAGCTTGCACAGGATAGAGTAGCATGGAGAGCTGCATCAAACCAGTCTCAGGACTGTCGGCTACAACAATATAAATTAAGAGAGCGCAATTTCATTTACTCTGTATTAACCTTAGAGAGTGACTTCTGCTACCTTGGTATTTATTTGATTGTTGTTATTTTAAAAGTGAAACCGATTTCTCATATGCTTAAAGGTAAATCAGTTCAATGTTTCAATAGTCAAAAATAAATGCTTGCCGTTTTCTAAATTTTGCATTAAGTTACACAGAGGTTACTGAACGTCTTTTTTTTGCATAACATTTAACGTTACTTTCAAAATTTAGTGTTTCAGAATGAGTAACTTCAAGTAGTGGGGCAACTGATGACGCGATTGATGTTAGTTCATGACACGATTACCGTTATCCAAGATGGCGGCTTTTGGAGGGAAGATAGCTCAATTGCGCTACCTCTACTAACCTGAAAAAATGGCGGGAAAGAATTGGCTATCTCCACTAACCTAAGTCAACTCTTCCTAGGAAGTAGGCATAAGTCTTTATTTAAACCATTAGAGGTAGTACCACTATCAAGTTTTTTCACCATGCTCTTGTCAAATGTTCACGAATTTTCCTCTAAGAGCTTACTCCTGCAGCTGAGGCAAGTTATTATGATATTGCCATTCAATTCGAATATAATTTTTATAAATTTGTTTAAATATGTTTAAATTTGATTAAATTTGTTTAAATTTATTATCTACCTACGTCATTAGTGTGTTACCACCACGAGGCTGAGATATAGGTTGTCGGTATGTTACATGAAATCATTCAACTCTACACTTAAGTCCTGATTTAAGCAGTTAGAGCGAAATTAACGTGCATTTTCCAAGCGGATTGTGGTACTGCCTCTAAGAGCTTACTCCCACAAATCATGGGAGTTAGTGTTGTGTTGCCTCCACTAGAGCCTGCTCATTCAATTCGGATATAATTTGTTTAAATTTATTATCTACCTACAGCATTAGTTTCGTGTTACCGCCATAAGAGGCTAAGATATCGATAGCTCTATTACTTGCACTGGACATAAGTCCTTATTTAAACAATTAGAACCTCTACAACCATCAAGTGTGTTCGCCACCGTCTTTGAGAATGTTCACGAAATTTGCACTAACGGCTTATTCTTGCAGCTGATGAGAGTTAGTTTGGTGTTTCCTTTCAATTCGACTATAATTTGTTCAAATTTTTATAAATTTATTGCGTATCTACAGCACTAGTTTCATGCTACCGCCATAACAGGCTGAGATATGAGTAACTGTATTACATGAACTAGACATAAATCTTTATTTAAACGATTAGAGCACTACAACTATCCACTCTGTTCACGAAATTTGCTCTACCACCTGATGGGAGTTAGTATCGTGTTTCCAATTCATTTCGAATATAATCTCTATAAATTTGTATTAATTTCTTTAAATTTGTTTAAATTTATTATCTACCTACAGCATTAGTGTTGTATTACCGCCACAAGAGGCTTAGATATCGATGTTTTAATAGCTGTAGTACATGCACTGTATCGACGTGACAGCGTTGTGTTTCGTCCTCGGATAATAAACATCGTCCGGGTAGAGTAGAGTGCGGGAATCGGCATAAGAGGGGGACATACGTAAAAAGAGAGCCAGACTTTGACGCTCAAAACACCAGATCTCTTCCACTGGCCCACAACGGAGCCGGTCTTCGTCTGTATTCTAGACGTTGCAGTTCACACATAAGGCGAATCTGCAAGATGGGTCCTGTGGAGAGTCCCTCGAATACCAGGTGGAACGTACACCAGGATCGAGCGTCACCGCGGTGGCAGTGCACCATACTACGTTCCAGTGCACGGTAGGACACGTCAATTCGACGACATTAAGCGACCGGCGGCGAAGTAGTGTGCTGCAGGTCACTGGCTGTTGGTAAGCGAGAGACGGGGAGGTAGCCGTACTCCAGGTAAAGCCTGCCAAAGCAGGAAAAGGGCACCCGTGTCTGACCTGAGGGTCAAGGGAACAAGGTGCCACGCCATCCGTCAGTAGGCCGGTGAGGCTGGTCGGTCATCGTCGCCAAAGCCTGCGGTGCAAACTAACGTAGAGAAATACTGCTCGATAGTGAACACTGACAAGGCCAAGTCCGCCCCGTTCTTTTGGAAGAGTACGGATTAATATCGAACCTTTAATATCATTCCAGCGCTGACAAATGCAGCCACGATGCTCCGAGCTATGTGTTTAGGCATCGGTAGTGTTTGCGCTACGTGCGGAATTCGTGATGCCCGATAGACGTTAACATATTCGGTCCGTTGATGAAGGTCCAACACACGAAGACGAAGATCCACAAGTCCAGCACTTTCAAGAGGCTCCGATAATTAATGGTGGTCGTGCGTGAGATGTAGTCCGTGCAGTCGATACCGAGACAACGGATTTCATCGCGCAGTGCCACCCTTGCAGGTGTCATCCCAGCGCCAGTGTTCAAAGCCATTGATTTATGTACATTTACACGGCATCTCGATGCTTCGAAGTGGCTAACCAATCCAATGCTTTGCGAACATTACGTTCGTCACGAAGAGGTAACATCAGATCATCTGCATACGCAGTGCACCTAAAAAAGAAGCCACCAAGAGACAAACCCGTGAGGCGGTGTCGCAGCCCGCAAAACAAAGGTTCTAATGCTAAAGCGTACAGTATTGTCCATAATGGGCGTACCTGTGTAACACAGCGGCGAATTTACAAGGTGTTCGACAGTCTAACGTTGACAAGCGCTTTCCCTGTTGCGCCACGTAGGAGACGAGTAGCACATCGGAGGAAGCGTCGGGGTAATGCTTATTCTGAAGAACAGCAGTTTAATACGTATGACTGACGCAATCAAATGCTTGACGAATATCGCAGCCAGAGCTCCCGATACGCGACGCACCTTAGCGAGGGCAATCAGCGGCACAGGGCGGAGCGGATATTATGCGTCCCACCTATCGATGACTCATCCATTGATAGGACACGGGATGTCGTACGCAGAATTCGAGCTGCCACTCGACGCGTGAAGATTTTCGTATCACGGTTCAACCAAGTAAATGGTCGGTAGACTGTAGTACGTGAACCTCCGTGAGGTTTACGGATTGGGATTGTGATACCTTCCACAATTGCAGCCGGAAGTTGCGCCTCTATTGTCATGAGCTCTTGACATATAGTAGTCCAATAGGGCACCAGTAGTCTCTGGAACGTCCTATAAATCTCCAGAGGTAACCCATCCGGTCCTAGTAGCTTATTGGGTGCTCCTTTTCCTACGGCATCCAACATTTCTTCTTCAGTCATCGGTTCTAGCAGTTCCTGTTGGAGTTCCGGAGTAACCGCTGCGTGCGTCAAACCAGCGACAACACTAACGATCTCTTGATCAGATCTCGTCCTCGTGTACAGGTGAGAATAAGGGGTAAAGTATGCATTGCTTATGTCTCTTTGCGTGGCGTGACGGACGCCGTTTTCTGTAGTCACTTCATAGATCAATGTCCCGTGTATCTGCTCTCTTTCCATGGCTATATGGTACATTTCCCCCCCCCCCCCCCCCCCTCATCATGAACCATGGAACTTGCCATTGGTGGGGAGTCATGCGTGCCTCAGCGATACAAATAGCCGTACCGTAGGTGCAACCACAACGGAGGGGTATCTGTTGAGAGGCCAGACAAACGTGTGTTCCTGAAGAGGGGCAGCAGCCTTTTCAACAGTTGCAGGGGTAACCGTCTGGATGATTGACTGATGTGGCTTTGTAACATTAACCAAAACGGCCTTGCTGTGCCGGTACTGCGAACGGCTGAAAGCAAGGGGAAACTACAGTTGTAATTTTTCCCGAGGGCATGCAGCTTTACTGTATGGTTAAATGATGATGGCGTACTCTTGGGTAAAATATTCCGGTGGTAAAGTAGTCCCCCATTCGGGTCTCCGGGCGGGGACTACTCAAGGAGACGTCGTTATCAGGAGAAAGAAAACTGGCATTCTACGAATCGGAGCGTGGAATGTCAGACCCATTAATCGCGCAGGTAGGTTAGAAAATTTAAAAAGGGAAATGGATAGGTTGTAGTTAGACATAGTGGGAATTAGTGAAGTTCGGTGGCAGGAGGAACAAGACTTCTGGTCAGGTGAATACAGGGTTATAAACACAAAATCAAATAGGGATAAAGAAGGAGTACGATTAATAATGAATAAAAATTAGGGGTGCGGGTAAGCTACTACAAACAGCATAGTGAACGCAATATTGTGGCCAAGATATATACGAAGCCCACGCCTAGTACAGTAGTACAAGTTTATATGCCAACCAGCTCTGCAGATGACGAAGAAATTGATGAAATGTATGATGAAATAAAAGAAATTATTCAGATAGTGAAGAGAGACTAAAATTTAATAGTCATGGGTGACTGGAATTCGACAGTAGGAAAAGGGAGAGAAGGTAACGTAGTAGTTGAAGATGGATTGGGGGTAAGAAATGAAAGAGGAAGCCGCCTGGTAGAATTTTGTACAGAGCACAACTTAATCATAGCTAACACTTGGTTCAAGAATCATAAAAGAAGGTTGTATACATGGAAGAGGCCTGGAGATACTGACAGATTTCAGATAGATTATATAATTATAAGACAGAGATTTACGAACCAGGTTTTAAATTGTATGACATTTCCAGCGGCAGATGTGGACTGTGACCACAATCTATTGGTTATGAACTGTAGATTAAAACTAAATAAACTGCAAAAAGGTAGGAATTTAAGGAGATGGGATCTAGATGAACTGAAAGATCCAGAGGTTGTAAGGAGTTTCAAGGAGAGCATAAGGGAACAATTGAGAGGAATAGGGCAAAGAAATACAGTAGAAGAAGAATGGGTAGCTTTGAGGGATGAAGTAGTGAAGGCAACAGTGGATCAAGTAAGTAAAAAGACGAGGGCTAGTAAAAGTCCTTGGGTAACAGAAGAGATATTGAATTTAATTGATGAAAGGAGAAAATATAAAAATGCAGTAAATGAAGCGGGCAAAAAGGAATATAACCGTCTCAAAAATGAGATCGACAGGAAGTGCAAAATGACTAAGCAGGGATGGCTATAGGACAAATGTAAGGATGCAGAGGCTTATTACAAAAAAACTCAATGGTTTGTCACCTCATGGTTCCATGTCACACACATCAGCGAAAGTTCTTCACCAAGTGTTATTCACAGATCACATCTGGATCACCAGTGAAGACGGAACAGGCTAATATTGCTGCTCACATGCCAGTTGCGCAGTGAACTGGCTTTATTGCTGTACACTTGTCCTGTGTTGAGGGACAAGGATAAAGTGATGGTATGGCGATGGAACTTGATGAGGTTTGTTTGCCATAAATACATTGACTCTGCACAAAAGAGTAAACAAGTAACCGGCAAATGAAATTTATTTATAATGTCTACTAGCTGGTGAATGCGGTAAATGATGTCCTCACAGGAGTGCACCTTGAGGGTATACAGGCCTCAGTGATATGAGCATGTCGTCCGATCACGTGACCACGGAATAACAATTGACGTCAGTCTGGAGTGAAGCAAACTTTCTTTATGAACCACCAGGCACACTGTACTTAGGAACGAAAGCGAAACATGTGGACAGAAAAATTACTCTCAGACTTCAAGAAGAATATAATAATTCCAATCCCAAAGAAAGCAGGTTTTGGCAGATGTGAAAATTACCGAACTATCAGTTTAGTAAGTCATGGCTGCAAAATACTAACGCGAATTCTTTACAGACGAATGGAAAAACTGGTAGAAGCCGACCTCAGGGAAGATCAGTTTGGAAATATTGCAACACGTGAGGCAATACTGACCCTACGACTTATCTTAGAAAATAGATTATGTCTACAAAAGCTAGAAACGTAGGTTTGACTTTCCTTAGAATATTCCAGTCAACACTGTCAAAAGTTTTGTCTCTTTCAATTTCTGAAGGTGGCATGGGTAATATACAGGGAGCGAAAGGCTATTTACAATTTGTACAGAAACAAGATGGCATTTACAAGAGTCGAGGGGCATGAAAGGGAATCAGTGGTTGGGAAGGGAGTGAGACAGGTTTGTAGCCTCTCCCCGATGTTATTCAATCTGTATATTGAGTAAGCAGTGAAAGAAACAAAGTTTTTATTTCTTCTCCATGGATTTTAATACCTACTCAGAATTTTTCTTCTGAGGTTCGGCGATGACATTGTAATTCTGTCAGAGAGGGCAAAGGACTTGGAAGAGCAGTTGAACGGCATGGATAATGTCTTGAAAGGAAGATGTAAGATGAACACCACCAAAAGCAAAACGATGATAATGGAATGTAGTCGAATTACGTCGGGTGATGCTGAGGGAATTAAAATAGGAAATGAGACACGTAAAGTAGTAAAGGAGTTTTGCTACTTGGGGAGCAAAATAACTGATGATGGTCGAAGTAGAGAGGATGTAAAATGTAGACTGGCAATGGCAAGGAAAGCGTTTTTGAAGAGGAGGAATTTGTTAACATCAAATATAGATTTAAGTGACAGGAAGTCTTTTCTGAAAGTATTTGTATGGAGTGTAGCCATGTATGGAAGTGAGACATGGACGATAAATAGTTTGGACAAGAAGAGAATAGAAGCTTTCGAAATATGGTGCTACAGAAGAATGCTGAAGATTAGATGGGTAGATTACATAACTAATGAGGAGGTATTGAATAGAATTGGGGATAAGAGGAGTTTGTGGCACAACTTGACTAGAAGAAGGGATCGGTTGGTAGGATCAAGGGATCACCAATTTAGTATTGGAGGGCAGCGTGGAAGGTAAAAATCGTAGAGGGTGACCAAGAGATGAATACACTAAGCAGATTCAGAGGGATAGAGAAGCATAAGGAGCTGCTTCAAACCAGTCTCAGGACTGAAGACTCCAACAACAACAACGTGGGACATGGAGGGCAGTCGTTGGTGATTCCAACCATTTGACGAGTACAAATGATGGTCCCTTCACAGAGTTGACGTGCTCGGTTGACCGTCATCTGTCGAGCCCGTGATTGTGGCATAACGGAACACTTCCTGAGGATGGCGTAATAAAACACTGCGATTCCTGGCGGCTGCAACTTGATGACCGGGTGTTGTGTAATGTCCTTAGGTTAGTTAGGTTTAAGTAGTTCTAAGTTCTAGGGAACTGATGACCATAGATGTTAAGTCCCATAGTGCTCAGAGCCATTTGAACCATAAAACTCTGCAGTGCTGCACCTACATATCTCAACTTCCCCACTAAAAGTCTTCAAGGTACTTCAAAGGCTCGGCTTCGCACAGTCCAGCCATTACTGTAAGGCAGATGTGTACGCAAGTCATCGTCATAGGCACAGTCTACACGTGTCTCCAACTGCTGGTTGACATTCGGGTGAGATCAGGTGAGTTGGCAGCGGCTACGCCATAGTAGTTGTCGTCGAAGCTTGATGGTACAGGCGTAAGCAGTGTGGTCAGTAAATGCAGCTGGCCACAACTCCGATGCCTTGACCGCATCCTCGAGAGAGCGGGATGTATACATCCTTTTAATTCTGCTTGATGAATGTTCCGTTAAATGCGCGAAACCCTATCAGCACAGATGATGATCCAAGTGTCTATCAAATCGAGCTCGCAAATGACAGGGCCGAGTTCTGGGCATGGTGTATGCTGAGGAATTTTGTCATAGCGAATTGTACAATAAAACTGCCCCCGATCACCATATCATCTATCCTGCCTGAGCACAACTGTGTTAATTCCTCAGTAAAGAACTGAGGAACGTTCATGCCTTTTGTTGGTACCGGACGGTGCGTAATCATTGAGAGGAGTACCTCTGGGATTATAAGAGCCATGCCCCTGGCATTTGATAGGTAACATATCGGTCGCTATTAAACTTCCTTTGAAAAGTTGTGCGAGGCCACTGCCTGTATCCAACGCATGTGATACGCGTGTCGTGCATCCGCAGATGTCCTGGAAGCCAAGAACGTATATTTCCTGCAATAAGGCCACCTCAGTGTCGGCTGAATAAAGTGTGTCGCGTAACAATGCAAGATTCTCGCGCAACTGGATGATATTGATGTTAATCTTCACGTATCGACATGACTGTCGTTCGCCCTCGACGGCAGCATCAGTCATCGGTGTACCCGGTGGTCACGGGTTCGCTCACCCGCACGCCACCCTGACGTTACCATTACCAAGTTGTCCGCAGGAGATGGGTAGGATTATGTAACTCCCCCTCTTCTGCATGTGATGTGCCCACCAAAGAGTCGTCCGCCCACGAGTTACTGGAGAGAGGCTGTCGGTGTGGTTCATCGGCTATCAAAAATCCCCTCTTGTTACGATTCCTCGCGGCTGCGTCGGTGTTCCATCGCCCCTCCATCCCCGCACTGGTGTCAGGAAGAAGAAAAGTCCGTCGTCCCAGTTCCTAAGAGTGAGCAGCGTCGGTCGACAACTCCGGAGCACGGACATCCACGACACTGTCGAAATCGGTATGATCGTTTGCACCTGCCCACAAGAGACAGTCCCGAGACGGCGTGTCTCCGTGACAGAATGTGGATGTAGATCCTACTCCTCGGCGCCTTCAGAGAGGAAAGTTCGGGTTGGCACGACTCGTGAATCAACATCCAGCCGCTCGTTGTGAGGTGACGATTGCTGTTCAGGTCAACCAGGCGACTCCGTCTGCATAAGGAGGACGGTATGTGGCTCATCAACAGCGCCTTCGCCCGCCTGCGGTGGCAGCATGTCCCGATCCCCGCCGCCCGACGACGCAGATGTACATAAGCAACTTGCAGGAACGATGGAAGAACGTGCTGTGCCGCTTCTCTTGAAGGATTCTTGGCGATCCGCCGCTGCAAATGATCAGAGCGAACGTGACTCTCCTGGCTGCTTCCGGAGCATGTGCGCGGTTGTCCATCGTACGCGATAATTGTACGACAACCGGCGGTGTTTAAGTATGAAGGAACACTCTTCGTCAGTTCGATTTTGACCCGTTTACCCCGTTGAGTCTGCCACTTCTCAGCCACGTGGCTAATGACAGTCCCGTAGGGCTTAAGAGGGGGAATTACAATTAAAGAGCAGCCTTAGGTGCTTACAGACGTTGACATAGATCAACGGGGCCACATAAAAATATATGCCCCGACCGGGACTCGAACCCGGGATCTCCTGCTTACATGGCAAACGCTCTATCCATTTTTTAATATCTCATTTTCATTTTGTTCGTTGCATCTGCTCGGGGCGGACGTCGTAAGACATCCGTTGAAGTTTGTTGTTGCTCGATTATCTCAGGTTTTCTTTTATTACAGAGGGCAGCTAAACCTCTGACCGAGCACGCTGAGCTACCGTGGCGGCGTCCATCTGAGCCACCGAGGGCACATAGCGCGACTGCAGGGATTTATCTCTGGCTCGCCTCCTGCGAAATCCACATTGTGCGAATGCACAAACAGTGCCCGAACTCTTACGGGAATCGGCAATGCGCCGCGACGAATGAGTATAATGGGCGGGGCACTACGAATGTAGTGCGGGACAATACGTTGAGAATGTGGGTTTCGCAGGAGGCGTGCCAGATATAAATCCCTGCAGTCGCACTAGCCTCTGTGCCCTCGGTGGCTCATATGGATAGAACGCCTGCCATGTAAGCAAGAGATCCCGGGTTCGAGTCCCGGTACGGGGCACACATTTTCATCTGTCCCCGCCTGTAAGCAGCTATGGGTGTTCATTTCATTGTAATATCATTCTAACGAGCTGTATGGTCACCGATGGTATCTGTTCTTCTGGACATGTCCTAGAGAACAGATACCATATATATGTAAGAGGGGGGATAACGGACTTCGTGGATACCTCAAAAAGTCAGACGAATATCGGAAGTGTTCTTATACCCCTGCCTGCGTGTTCAGCTGTAACAGCGCCGGTATGTCCATCAAAGTGCGTAAACTGTGGTTTGTCGGCAGTGCACTGTTCTTCGTCAATCATCTAAATATTGACTACCCTGGCTGTGTGCGAAAAGTGAATACCAGTTGCGTCCTGTGGATCTAGACGTAGTTCGTTACTCAACAAGTTTTCTACTTCGTGTGCTCGCGGTCTCGGATATTCGGCTTGGAATGTAATCTTGGTAGTGTTCTTCCTAAAGGAGTTCGTCATGTCATTGCAGTGAGCTTGTAGTAAGCGCCTCGCGCTCGCGAACGCCACGAGGCCGGAGGGGCGGCGACCACGCGTCCTCGCCGGTCCGTCACTGACGGCCAACTTTGGTCGCAATAATTCTACCGACGTGGAATTCTTATATTTCGACCGTTTCTACGACTTCGAATAATGATTTCCAAACGAAGTGAAAGGATGAGTTAAATTGCAATGTATCTTGACAAATACTGTATCCTAACTATTATGTTGCTTCTATTTGCAGTCGTAAACAGCAAGCTGAATCTCCACAAATCGCTGAGATGTGAATACTGGCTCTTCTGAACTTGGGCATTGGCAGTGCTCTGTTCTTGGACTCTAAATTATTATTTTGCCTAAATTATTATTTTGCCCCTCATTGTACATTACCCATAGCAGAACGTCAGGTTTGCCGGCCTCTGTGGTCGAGCCGTTATAAACGCTTCAGTACGGAAACACGCGGCTGCTACGGTCGCATGTTCGAGTCCTGCTTCGGGCATAGATGTGTGTGATTTCTTAGGTTAGTTAGGTTTAAGTAGTTCTACGTTCTAGGGTTAAGTCCCATGGTGCTCACAGCCATTTGAGCCATTTTAATAATATTGTTTACTTTTTTCGCACTCCATGGGGTCAGTAATCGTGTTCTGATGCTACCACAACTCCAATGGCGAGACGAGCTGCAATAGGTATCTAGGTTGAGGATCCGTGGTGCGAACACACCGATCCAAGTGGTCCCCCAGATTCTCGACTGGTTTTAAATCCGTGGAGTTTGGTGACCTGGTCCTCTTCGAACTACACACGTACACTGCCAACTGTGTGACAAGTTGCATTGTACTGATGATAGATGCCGTGGTGCTGAGGAAAAACGAACTGCATATAGAAGTCGACTCGGTTCTCAGTGGTGGATGCATACTTGTTTGGATCGACTGTGCCTTCCAGTATGACGAGATCACCCACGGAAGGCCACGGAAAGATTTCCAGGTCATAACGTTGCCCCCCCTCCCCCCCCCCCCCCCCCCGCCTGGACCATTCCCATGACTGTTGAAGGGTACCTGCTTTCAGATGTCTCATTCAGATGAAGCGTAAAACGTGATTTACCTGAAAAGGCCACTCGGTGGACGTCCAGTTGCAGTACTGGCGTGCAAACTCCAACCTTCGTCGCCAGTGAATGGCAAACAGCAGACGCCACGGGTCCAGGAAGCGGGCGCCTGCTGCTCAAGCCCACAAGTAGCATCGTTCGCTGGACGGTCGTGGATGGGACACCGTCGGGGGTTCTGCTTAGCAATCAGTTCCACAACAGTCGCACTTCTGTCTGCCGGTCGCTCAGCCCTGTCGAGTTAAGCCCACGGTGCACCAGGCTTGCATCGCCGCCGATATGGATTCCACGTTTTTTCCACGCCTGGTTCCAAAATGGTTCAAATAGCTCTGAGCACCATGGGACTTTACATCTGAGGTCATCAGTCCCCTAGAACTTAGAACTACTTAAACCTAACTAACCTAAGGACATCACACACATCCATGCCCGAGGCAGGATTCGAACCTGCGACCGTAGCAGCAGCGCGGTTCCTGACTGAAGCACCTAGAACCGCACGGCCACCGCGGCCGGCGCCACGCCTGGTCTAATCTAACCATGGCGGCACGCCAAAAATTTACAAACTTAGCCTTTTCGGAAGAGCTTCAACCCTTGACACGAGTACTAATGATCATATCCCTTTGGACGTCGGGTAAATAGCTCCATTTCCATATTCGACACAGTTCCCCACAGTCGTTTAATGAACAAAGTAAGAGCATATGGACTATCAGACCAGTTGTGTGATTTGATTGAGGAGTTCCTAGATAACAGAACGCAGCATCTCATTCTCAATGGAGAGAAGTCTTGCAAAGTAAGAGTGATTCCAGGTGTGCCGCAGGGGAGTGTCATAGGACCGTTGCTATTCACAATATACATAAATGACCTGGTGGATGACATCGGAAGTTCACTGAGGCTTTTTGCAGATGGTGCTGTGGTGTATCGAGAGGTTGTAACAATGGAAAATTGTACTAAAATGCAGGAGGATCTGCAGCGAATTGACGCATGGTGCAGGGAATAGCAATTGAATCTCAATGTAGACAAGTGTAATGTGCTGCGAATACTTAGAAAGATAGATCCCTTATCATTTAGCTACAAAATAGCAGGTCAGCAACTGGAAGCAGTTAATTCCATAAATTATATGGGAGTACGCATTAGGAGTGATTTAAAATGGAATGATCATATAAATTTGACAGCCTGTAAAGCAGATGCCAGAATGAGATTCATTGGAAGAATCTTAAGGAAATGCAATCCGAAAACAAAGGAAGTAGGTTACAGTACGCTTGTTCGCCCACTGCTTGAATACTGCTCAGCAGTGTGGGATCCGTACCAGATGGGGTTGATAGAAGAGATAGAGAAGATCCAACGGAGAGCAGCGCGCTTCGTTACAGGATCATTTAGTAATCGCGAAAGCGTTACAGATATGATAAACTCCAGTGGAAGACTCTGCAGGAGAGACGCTCAGTAGCTCGGTACGGGCTTTTAAAGTTTCGAGAACATACTTCACCGAAGAGGCAAGCAGTATATTGCTCCCTCCTACGTATATCTCTCGAAGAGACCATGAGGATAAAATCAGAGAGATTAGAGCCCACACAGAAGCATACCGACAGTCTTTCTTTCCACGAACAATACGAGATTGGAATAGAAGGGAGAACCAATAGTGGTACTCAGGGTACCCTCCGCCACACACCGTCAGGTGGCTGCAGGGTATGAATGTAGATGTAGATGTAGATTTTGTCAACGTCTGGCAAAGGTTCCGAGTTGGAGTCTCGGTCTGGCACATAGTTTTAATCTGTCAGGAAGTTTCAACGACTGTATTGTTTTCCGCTTCCCTTTACATCTTTCATGTACCCTCCACTGCCACTGCTGCCGCCTGCTGTCTGTGAGTGATAATTGCACGCTGACGTCAGACTTAGGCAGTGGTCACGTGGACTGTGTACATACAGATCATGTACGCCACTGAGCGAGGTGGCGCAGTGGTTAGCACACTGGACTCGCTTTCGGAGGATGACGGTTCAAACCCGTGTCCGGCCATCCTGATTTAGGTTTTCCGTGATTTCCCTACATCGCTTCACACAGATGGCGGGATGGTTCCTTCGAAAGGGCACGGCTGATTTCCTTCCCTATCCTTCCCTAATTCGAGCTTGTGCCCCGTCTCTAATGACGGGACGTTAAACAATAATTTCCTCCTCCACAATGCACGCCCTGCCTCCACCATGCTGGCGTGTGACACCAACTGAGCCGTGCTGCGGTCACGTTGGTGCTGTTCTACAATGTACAGTTTCCGCCCTCTGTTTGAGGCCAGACGGTATCGTTTAGTTGGCACGGTTGCGTTTGTTTGTCAGCTTCTCGTGTTGACTGGCGCCACTCGTTTTCGCAAGGGTTGCCTACCAGCTAGTGGCAGCTGCGGCGGTTATCGATATGTAGTAACTGTTGCCCCATCTTTGGGGCGACGTCGTTGGTTTTCTGGGTCGTGTGAGTTGGCCAGTTCTGTTGGGGACTCAGGAGGAGCCAGGTCCGCACAGTGCCAGAACACGTATGGGCCGCTGGCGGTACGCGTGGACTGCCGGATGGAAGGGCTGTGTTCACGAGGGAGTACGACCTCGTCGTAAACCGGATCCAGCAAGCTTTAAGGTCAGTGCATTTCAATCCATGTACAGAAACCTCCACCAATGTGATATCTCACGATTCTCCAGTGACTTGGGTTCGTGTTGCTGCTCGTAGTTTCGCCGACGCGAAGAGTAGCGAGTGGAGTGCTTGGGAAAGGCAGATCTGATTAGCTTTCCTCGACTTGTTACAATTTGTTAAGTTCAACAAACGGTAATTTTTTTGCCTGGTGGCCGCTAACGTCCCAGTTACCTGCCCTGGGGGTTAGTTTGTGTAACGGCAGTGTAAGTTTCCTCACCTTTTCTCTGCTGTCCAGTAAAGCGCGTAGTTTTGGAAGCTTTCTTGATCGTAGGCCGACTGGTGATTCTTCTACTCCGTTGTAGTGATTGCTTTCTCGTTCCGGGGGCTCTAAACACAGTATTCTGGGGACGTAATACGGACTGCCGGTTCCAGCTTTGACGTATTGTTCCATCGTTGCATTTGGTTTATCAGATGTCAGGTAGCTTCACCAAGATTGCCATTAGTCATTCGTCTGAATTACCATCTCGTGAAGTGAATGCAACTCTTGGCTGTCAATCTCATCGCTCGCGAAAGTGTTTGTTGCCGGAGCTTCTCTGAGGTCGATTCCTGGAGCACCGTCTGTGGCCCCTTGGTTCTTGTAAGACATGTATGTTCCAAAAGACTGATGGCCAATAGTTCTGTGTTACGCTCCTTCAGCCCACGTCTTCTGCGGGTATAATCTGCCTCAGTACCCTTTAGGGAACTTATGTACTGGTCCTTGTGTTTTAGTATTCTATTATTTATTACAATATCTTGTAATGCCTACATCAAAGGTTATATTTGTCTAGTTAATAGTTTTGGTCGCCTTCTGGAATAAATCTAGCAGTGTAGTGTTCAGTGGTTGGTTAACTTTGTAACACAAACCTTAACATCATCTTAGTTCACGCATTGTTTTTTAATTAACCTTTGCTATAGTATTTGCTGTTTTACAGCAGATTTCTATACTTTTTATATTATTGCCGTTCCTGGCGTGATTGTGGCCATTTGCCTTAAAATTCTAATTTGTCATTCCTGGCCTCTGATGCCTTCTTCTGTGTTTGTGGCGACTTACCTTTAATATTCCAATACCAGTAAGTTGTGAATTGCACCTAGTTCTTACACAATTCTTAATATATTGCCATTCCTGGCATGTAAGACTTTCTGCCCAGATCATAGTGGATTGCTTTTAAAACATTATCTGCTGTATCTGTATTTAATGGTGATTTGCTAAATTCTAACACACTGAAAACTCTTATTTAGAGAGTTGTTTACTCCTTCATTAATAACGTTTGGTATTTTTTATTTATTGTTGAGTATGGAATTACTGGTTTAAAATAAATTGTGTATAACTGTAAAAGGCAATAACTAACAGTGTAAGCCACATGAAGGGGAAAGGAACAAAATAGGCAGATGTAAAGATAATATGCAGAGAACCACAGGGATGTGTTATAGTACCGTTGCTGTTTACACTATATATATATATAATATATATATATATATATATATATATATATATATATATATATATATATATATAGAAAGCGTGGGATGCCTTTCAAGGCTATTCGCAGATGATGCAGTTGTCTATACCACAGTAGCAACGCCACAAGATGGTACGAATTTGCATAACGACCTGCACAGATTCGATGAGTGGTGCAGGCTCTGACAGTTGACCCTGAACGTAAATAAATGTAACATTGCACCTAAGTAGGAAAAGAAATCCGCAGCTATACAGCTATACCATTGATGACAAGCACCTGGAAATAGCATATGCCGTAAAATATCCGATAGGCGTAACTATCCAGAGCGACCTTAAGTGGTATGACCACGTAAAAGAGATAATGGGAAAAGCAGACACCAGACTCCTATTTCCTTACGATTCTTGCGATCAGTCTAACTCAGCAACGAAAGAAGTGGTTTATAAGGCGCTTGTTCGCCCGATTCTTGAGTATTGTCCATCCATCTGGGACCCCTGTCAGTTAGGACAGAAGTTCCAACGAAGAGCTGCGCGTTTCGTCACGGGATCGTTTAGCTGGCGAGAGACCATCACGGAGATGCTAAACAAACTCCACTGGCAGACGTTACAAGAGAGGCGTTGTGCATCAGGGTGAGATTTACTACTGAAATTTCGGGACAGCACTTTTCAAGAGGAGTCGGACAACATATTACTTCCCTCCACATACCACGAGGAGAAAATTAGAGAACTTAGAGCCAATACAGAGGCTTACCGCCAATCATTCTGCCCACGCAGTATTCGCGAGTGGAACAGGGTTGGAGGGATCAGATAGTGGTACCGAAAGTACCCCCCCGTCACACACAATTAGGTGGCTTGCGCAGTATGATGTAGACGTAGACGAAAATCTGAGTTTCTATCATTAAACACGATGCGAAGAGGAGCTGACATTTGCAGTTTTTCTCATTTGAAATTAAAAATCGAGTACTAATTTTAACAACTGAACGAATTATGTTAGTATTACTCGTGTAATACGTAGTTAGTGTAATTTTTACGAAATTCGTAGTTTTAATGCGATTATTAAAGTTTTTACATCTGGCCAGGTGAAACGTATTGACAGTCCTTTTTACAGGCGACACAGCTACAGTTCTACAGTGATTTCCAAGTTCTTGTTTCATTGTGGGCCATTTAGTTCACTGCTTCCTCAGCAGAAGAAGAGAGAATGTTAGTTTGGCAGGAAGAATAGTTTCCTGACGATTACTGATAAATGTTTTTCACCCTTTTGTAACAAATGAGTCTCCGTTTCTGTCCACAGCGTCTGGTTCTTACAGAAAAGGAGCGTTTATGTTTTACGACTTTTACTTACTCCAATACATACACGGAAACATTATCAAGATAAGGTCTTCATATAAGGATTGATCAAAATGTTTCTGTTCGAAGGCCGTACAATCCAGAAACGATATTTCAATCCGGCGAAATCCCCGTGAGCATTGAGGCACTCGTCCCACCGGTGCACCATGCTGATGAAACACGGTGTCCTGCTGCGTGAAGAAGTCCGTTGCTGCGTGCTGCACATCGTCCACCCTTCAGTGGCTTTTCTGAAGGGACGAAAGGTATGACAATCAAATTGGGCAGAGATCAGTACTTGGCACAAATGCGTCACGGCATGTGCGATGTGGAGACGTACGTTATCGTGAAGCACCAGCAGCCCTTAGCGCACACATTCTTCATTCTCTGAAGGGCGTCTACCGCTGCTTATCCTTCGGCAGTGAAGGAAACAATAACAGCACGTTGGTCCCTTTTCGACGCATTTGGCAATATGCCACGTTTAGACATTTACCGAACACACGTCGGATATAAACGGATACCACACTAATCCCTTGCCTGCATCTTACTGTTTATATACCCGCATATAAGTCACGTTACGTTGTATATATGCTGCAGCAACGCCCTAAAACGGAACGCCCTTTTTAAAATCAGCTGCAGCAAAATTTAGAAACCTGCACACTCTCCCAAATCGTTTTCTTATGTTCTGAGACAGACTTCAGAGCTAAGATATTTTTACTGTACCGCTAATTTTACAGCTACTCCTGCTGTCAGATGACTGCAGGAAGCTTTCATGGGTGTCGGAGACATCCTACAGAAGCGTTCTCTGGTAAAAGTAGACACAGATACATTTGGTCAGACTGAAGGTGCTCGTGCAGCAGTCGCAATGCTACCTTGACCAGGAATTTGCCTAAGGCTGCTGTCCTTGTAGCCCTGCCAACACAAAAGAGTGCTACAGCTGGAGGTGAGTCCTGTGTGTGTGTTTCTAGTAGGGTTAGAATACAACAAACACAATAGCTTGCAAGACAAGTTTTCTTTTAATTATAAGGTGTGAAACTTTGTTTCCGCGGCTTGCTGATAGGTGGTGACAACGGTAATTAGCAGTTGAAAGAAACAGATCGCAGGCATCAGGCAGTTAGCTTGGACCTTGGTCAACATAACTTCATTCAAACATTAGTTGATTTGTGTCTGTATCCTAAAGTTGTTCTCGACTGAAAATGTCAGTTTATGAGCCTAATTCTCGTCATTTGCTTGAGGTGTTACTGTTTTGTTTCAATAAGAAGAAAACAGTGGTTGAGTCTCATTGAATGTTCTCAAGTACATATAGTAATGATGCAATTAGTGAAAGAACATGTTGTGAGTGGTTTCAATGCTTCAAGACCGTTGATTTTAACATCATAGTCTGGCATAGTGGTGGAAGAGAGAATGTTTCCAAAGTTGTAGCATTGGAGACATTGCTGAGTGAAGACTCGCATCAAACTCTAGAGGAATTGGCACAATTAGTGGGAGTGACACAGCAAGCCATTTCAGAACGTCTCAAGTGTATGGGCACAATTCAGAAATGCAATGCAAAAAATTGTGGGGATATCCCGGCCTTCTTCCACATCGACGGCCGAACTGAATATTCGTGGCTCCAAGATCATATTCTGCATTTGGTGGGACCACTTTGACGTCCTGTACTACGAGGTGTTAAAACCAAGTGAAACAATCACTGGTGCTCATTGTCAAGTGCAGTTAATTTGTTAGAGCAGAGCATTAAAATACACTCCTGGAAATTGAAATAAGAACACCGTGAATTCATTGTCCCAGGAAGGGGAAACTTTATTGACACATTCCTGGGGTCAGATACATCACATGATCACACTGACAGAACCACAGGCACATAGACACAGGCAACAGAGCATGCACAATGTCGGCACTAGTACAGTGTATATCCACCTTTCGCAGCAATGCAGGCTGCTATTCTCCCATGGAGACGATCGTAGAGATGCTGGATGTAGTCCTGTGGAACGGCTTGCCATGCCATTTCCACCTGGCGCCTCAGTTGGACCAGCGTTCGTGCTGGACGTGCAGACCGCGTGAGACGACGCTTCATCCAGTCCCAAACATGCTCAATGGGGGACAGATCCGGAGATCTTGCTGGCCAGGGTAGTTGACTTACACCTTCTAGAGCACGTTGGGTGGCAAGGGATACATGCGGACGTGCATTGTCCTGTTGGAACAGCAAGTTCCCTTGCCGGTCTAGGAATGGTAGAACGATGGGTTCGATGACGGTTTGGATGTACCGTGCACTATTCAATGTCCCCTCGATGATCACCAGAGGTGTAAGGCCAGTGTAGAAGATCGCTCCCCACACCATGATGCCGGGTGTTGGCCCTGTGTGCCTCGGTCGTATGCAGTCCTGATTGTGGCGCTCACCTTCACGGCGCCAAACACACATACGACCATCATTGGCAACAAGGCAGAAGCGACTCTCATCGCTGAAGACGACACGTCTCCATTCGTCCCTCCATTCACGCCTGTCGCGACACCACTGGAGGCGGGCTGCACGATGTTGGGGCGTGAGCGGAAGACGGCCTAACGGTGTGCGGGACCTTAGCCCAGCTTCATGGAGACGGTTGCGAATGGTCCTCGCCGATACCCCAGGAGCAACAGTGTCCCTAATTTGCTGGGAAGTGGCGGTGCGGTCCCCTACGGCACTGCGTAGGATCCTACGGTCTTGGCGTGCATCCGTGCGTCGCTGCGGTCCGGTCCCAGGTCGACGGGCACGTGCACCTTCCAGCGACCACTGGCGACAACATCGATGTACTGTGGAGAACTCACGCCCCACGTGTTGAGCATTTCGGCGGGACGTCCACCCGTCCTCCCGCATGCCCACTATACGCCCTCGCTCAAAGTCCGTCAACTGCACATACGGTTCTCGTCCACGCTGTCGCGGCATGCTACCAGTGTTAAAGACTGCGATGGAGCTCCGTATGCCACGGCAAACTGGCTGACACGGACGGCGGCGGTGCACAAATGCTGCGCAGCTAGCGCCATTCGACAGCCAACACCGCGGTTCCTTGTGTGTCCGCTGTGCCGTGCGTGTGATCATTGCTTGTACAGGCCTCTCGCAGTGTCCGGAGCAAGTATTGTGGGTCTGACACACCGGTGTCAATGTGTTCTTTTTTCCATTTCCAGGAGTGTACAAATGGCAGCAGTACATTGACAGGCAGGATATAGTGATTTTGCAGCATCATGATGCTCGACCCTACATTGCGAAAGAGGTCAAAATGTTCTTGGAAACGTTACAATAGGAAGTCCTACCTCACCTGCCGTATTCTCCAGACATTGCGCCCTCTGACTGTCACCTGTTTAGATCAGTTGTGCATGGCCTGGCTAACCAACACTTCCGATCTCATGAAGAAGTCATAAATTGGATCGATTTGTGAATCGCTTCAGAAGATGAACAATTTTTTTGACACGGGATTCATACACTCCCAAAAGATGGGAGAAAGTAGTGCCCATCAATGGAAATACTTTGAATGATATGTGTGGAACCAATTTGCTTCATTAAAGCCTCAAATGTTGGGGAAAAATGATAGAAGCAAATCTCTACACCATTTAATATTTCTGTATTTACACCCTGGGGCATTGTACTCTGTATGACAGTCTGGATTTATTTCATTATATTAAATAAACAAGGCACCTGTCATTGCTGTACATGTGAACACCTCTGTTAAAAGATCTGTGTGTTTCCTACATGTCACAATGGGGATATTGAGTTCGCCATATATTTAAAATGTTAAGATTGTTATGTAGGGAAAAAAAGAATGTTGATAAAATACTTTTTACAATAATTTGTTTCATATAGTAACATTTATAAGAGGAAAAGTTTTGTTTTTATTTATTTACGTATTTGACAAACCTTTCATCCAGGACTGTGCAAGACTGTCTCTTACAGGCTTTTAATGTTTTCGTTAGTTATAAACTGTCTTGAGTGAAACTACTATATTGTTCCACTTTAGTAAACTGCAGGTGGAGCCACACCACCATTCTCACGACAACAGTATTACTGTTTGGTGGTTGAATCTGCTTCAATTTATCATCTAACATAAGTGAATAACACAGCGGTTAGGTTAATACAAAAATATCTTGAGTGTAATTATTTATAATTACCTCCAATTTGACCACAATATTTTTACCTTGTGTGTGCATAAAAAATATTCATACAGGGTGTTTCAAAAATGACCGGTATATTTGAAACGGCAATAAAAACTAAACGAGCAGCGATGGAAATACACCGTTTGTTGCAATATGCTTGGGACAACAGTACATTTTCAGGCGGACAAACTTTCGAGATTACAGCAGTTACAATTTTCAACAACAGATGGCGCTGCAAGTGATGTGGAAGATATAGAAGACAATGCAGTCTGTGGGTGTGCCATTCTGTACGTCGTCTTTCTGCTGTAAGCGTGTGCTGTTCACAACGTGCAAGTGTGCTGTGGACAACATAGTTTATTCCTTAGAACAGAAGATTTTTCTAGTGTTGGAATTCCACCGCCTAGAACACACTGTTGTTGCAATAAGATGAAGTTTTCAACGAAGGTTTAATGTAACCAAAGGACCGAAAAGCGATACAATAAAGGATCTGTTTTAAAAATTTCAACTGACTGGGAACGTGACGGATGAACGTGCTGGAAAGGTAGGGCGACGACGTACGCAACCACAGAGGGCAACGCGCAGCTAGTGCAGCAGGTGATTCAACAGCGGCCTCGGGTTTCCGTTCGCCGTGTTGCAGCTGTGGTCCAAATGACGCCAACGTCCATGTATCGTCTCATGCGCCAGAGTTTACACCTCTATCCATACAAAATTCAAACGTGGCAACCCCTCAGCGCCACTATCATTGCTGCAGGAGAGACATTCGCTAACGATATAGTGCACAGGATTGATGTCGGCGATATGCATGTGGGCAGCATTTGGATTACTGACGAAGCTTATTTTTACCTGGACGTCTTCGTCAATAAACAGAACTGGCGCATATGGGGAACCGAAAAGCCCCATGTTGCAGTCCCATCGTCCCTGCATCCTCCAAAAGTACTGGTCTGGGCCGCCATTTCTTCCATCATTGGCCCATTTTTCAGATCTGAAACGATTACTGCATCACGCTATCTGGACATTCTTCGTGAATTTGTGGTGGTACAAACTGCCTTAGACGACACTGCGAACACCTCGTGGTTTGTGCAAGATGATGCCCGGCCACATCGCACAGCCGACGTCTTTAATTTCCGGAATGAATATTTCGATGATCGTGTGATTGCTTTAGGCTATCCGAAACATACAGGAGGCGGCGTGGATTGGCCTCCCTATTCGCCAGACATGAACTCCTGTGACTTCTTTCTGTGGGGACACTTGAAAGACCAGGTGTACCGCCAGAATCCAGAAACAATTGAACAGCTGAAGCAGTACATCTCATCTACATGTGAAGCCATTCCGCCAGACCCATTGTCAAAGGTTTCGGGAAATGTCATTCAGAGACTACGCCATATTATTGCTACGCATGTTGGATATGTGGAAAATATCGTACTATAGAGTTTCCCAGACCGCAGCGCCATCTGTTGTTGACAATTGTAACTACTGTAATTTCGAAAGTTTGTCTGCCTGAAAATGTACTGTTGTCCCAAGCATATTGCAACAAACGGTGTCTTTCTATCGCTGCTCATTTAGTTTGTATTGCCGTTTCAAATATACCGGTCATTTTTGAAACACCCTGTATTTGCACTTGTACTTGAAATAGTTAAATACATCATTCGTCCAAAAAGTACAGAAACTGATTTTATTGCTGGTAAATTAGTATCATCAGTGGAGTATTAGGGTGGCAGCTTGAACTAACAACATTCAGCAATAGATGTGCATCTGACAAGTCAGTTGTGAGCAGGCTGTGTTGAACAGTGGGAAGTGTGGTCACATCTCATCAGCATTGTTGTTGTCACAAATCAGACTAGCAACATCCCTAATCTGTGTTTGTAATAGGTTCTCCAGAATCCTATTAAAAAGAGAAGTGTGCGTGCAAAAATTGTCCCACAAACCTTGTTTCCAAGCAAAAACTATGGTGCTTGGACGCTTTTATGTGATGATTGAAATGCAAAATGAGGGCATTTGTTTTTTCAAAAAATTAAGACAAGTGATGAGACGTAGTTGTTGTAATCTGAGAACAATAATTTTCTGCTCAAACAGTACACACACTAGGAAGACAAAGTACAGTAGAATTAGCAATGCACAAGTGGCCAGGGAAGACCGGTGCTTTGGCCTGTGTATTCACTAGTTCCTACAGGGGGCACAGCTGACAGGCAACTGGTGTCATATTAGCATGCCATATGGTCTCTAATGGCAGAATCAAACACAAACTTCACACGCAACCTACGAAACGATGTACACACAAAGTTCATAGTTACAGCACACCTCTTCCTTCACAAAGAAATGAGCAGTGTTTTCACATCAGTTTCTTTTATGGTCAACGTAAGTCTTCAAATTGTGATACACTGCCATCAGCATGTAGGGTGGGAAGTGGTGAGACCACAAATGAGAGCGATGCTCACACCCCCGTGAGAGGCTGAATTATAAGACCAGTGTTGATGGCTCCATATTAGAGTTCAGCCACAGGAAAGGAGACGGCAGTGGAGGCATTGCAGCAGGCAGCACTGGCTGCAACGGTTGTGGCAGCAGCATTGGTGTCAGCTTTGACAGCCTCCGACAGGTTAAGGGACGCCCACAACAGACGAGACAGTTGTGATAACATTGGCAGTAGTGGCAGAGAGGTGAGGGCCCCAGCCACGGAGTAGCAGCCAACTGGGCAGACGGAGGATGTGGGGGTGGTGCAGTTGCGCAGCTGCCATGTGGTGATGTAACTGGTCAACTTGTCACGTTGCCCTCCCCTTGACTGGATGGATAGTGCAGAGGTGTGGGTCACAGGCATTCCGATTACCTCTGATACCCGTTATGGCCAAAGGTCGAACCTGTGATCCCAACAACAGCCTTGCCGAGTCAGAAGTTTTGTGGCACTACTACTGGTGGATGGCCTGGCATTAGCCAAAGCAAATGTCACAGAGACTGAAGCTGACGACTATGCGACAACTCTGACACTGTTATCGCAGTTGGGGGTGGACCTATAAGAACCGAGGAACTAGTAGAGAGCTCCTGGCATGCCCCAAACACATTTTTTTTTTGTATAAATCTCAAATGTCTGTACTAATTGTTCTGATTTCCCATTTGATTGAGCATGGAAAGGAGGAGCTGCAACATGTCGAACAACACTTTTATACTAATATCTTAAAGTTTCTCAGGTGTGAACTGAGGAACATTGTCTATAAGTGATATGGAAGGCCTTTCATTGCAGAAATATTGGATAAAGCTGAAATTATTGCACTGGAGAAGTAGATGGACAATGCATCACATATGGAAACCCAGAAATTTATGAAAGATCCTGCAAAATATACACAATTTTTTCCCCAAGTGTTTTGTGGATCTGGCCACGGTGACAGGGAAGTATGCAGAGCCTCCTGACGGGTGGCCCACTGTGTGTGGGCCATTAAACTCGCACCATTTCCCCATCAGTGCCTGGTCAAAAATGTCTACTTGCTAATGCTTTTGTACATGATACACCTTAGGGATACACATGCAATAAACACATAACCTCACACTGAAGGATGGAGGGTGCTACAACCTGGGAGCAGTGTTCTCTGTAGCCAACATCAGCACTCCATACCAAACAGAAAGATGGATTTGTAATGCAAAATGATATCTTAAAGGATCAGAAGCACTGCCCAAGAGGCTTGTCTGGCCAGTCATGTTGCACAAAAGAAACAGCTTTGCTTAACACAGGATTAGTAGCTACCATGGCTGCAAATTTGGTGCTAGTAGTAGTAGGGGAACCATCAATAACATTTTGATCTTCAATGGCTATATGAAAACAGGGTAATTCCTATATACCAATGTCTGGATCCATACCAAATGGCAACTGCAATAAGGCACCACTATTAGCATGTTGCACCATAAGGTGGTACTGAATGTCATAATTGAATCACAATAGGAAAAGAGCTCACTGCTGAAACCTATGTGTGGCTTTTCTGAAAAGGATGCCAAAGGGTTAAAAAGAGACAATAGAGGTTTTTGGTCTGTAATTGGGTGAAACTAAGAACCGTATAGAAAAATATGAAATAATTTAGAGCATACACGATTTCGAAAACTTCTTTCTCTGTCTGAGAAGGAAACTGTCATGCTTGTTATGCTGAATTTAAGGAGGCAGAGTCATATGCGATATGGCATTCCAATCTCTCTCCATACTTGTGAGCAAGGGTGGTGCAGAGTCAGAACTGAGATGTGTCTGTCACAAATGAAAGTGGCTAGCCCTGCTGAAAAGTGACCAAACGAGTAGCTGACTGCAGCTTAAATTTAATAAACTTTGATGCCAAGTCACAAGCCAGGCATTAGTGGAAAGGAACATCATTAAGTAATAATGGACACAATGGTTGTGTCACAGTAGCAGTGTCCTGTATCGATTTGGGATAGTACACGGTTTTGCCTAAAAATGCCTGCAATTCCTCAAGGGATGTGGGATACGGCAGAGCAGCAATAGCATCAATGTGCGGGTGCAATGGTTGAATTCCAGCTCATGACATTTGAAACTCCAAATAAACTCCACTACAGAGTGAAAATTTCTTTCCGGGATAACGGCTGGTTGAAAAAGCTGTGTCTTGTCCAGGTTGCACTTTTATCTTGCAGACTGTAAAACAGAAAATAGAGCATGAAATTTCTGCAAATGTCCCTCTGAAGAGGCACCAGACGCTACTATGTCATCTAAATAGTTGAGGCAGTCTGGCACTAATGCAATAAGTTGCTGAAAAATGCATTGGAAACTAGCTAGTGTGCTTGCTACACCAAAAGGCACAGACCTGTATTTATTAAAGGCCCAATGGGCTAGAGACAAGTGGAAAATGTTTAGATTACTTGTCAAGTAGCATCTGTAAATGTGCCACTGCTTTAAAAAATAAGGCTTCCAATAATTTTGCTAACAGCTCGCCAGGGTACAGCAAGGGGTAGGTATTGATGACTGTGCAATAAGCAATAATAGCTTCTTCTTTTTTTTTTAAGTCATCATTGAGATGTAATTTACCAGCATGCTTTTATACTATCCTTAGTGGTGCTGATCATTCACTCAAAGAAAGAGGTCTAATACCATTAAGGAATTGAAGGTTATCTAATTTTGCTTTTATTTAACCACATAAAGTTACAAGTACCAGGTGGAAGCAGAAAAAAATGAGGATGGGCATACTGTATTATTGTAATACTAGCTTGAAATTATGTTCCACAATCCAGTTCTGGAGAAAACAGATCACAAAATTTGACACAGTGAGCGTCTAACTATTGGTATGGAACATGATCTGGAACTAAATGCAGTTCACCATGGATGGAGAATCCATACAGTTCGAAAGTGTCAAAAGCAAATTTTTTTTTCAGTGTAAGCATTGTCCACAGCTAGAAATGTTAATGAACAAACCATAGCATTGTGTGTCACAGGTGCAGAAAATGGTCCAAGAATGGGAATATGTTGTTTGTTACAACTCACAAGCCTATGTGGCAGCAGGTTCAGAGAGAGCGAGTCCCCCTTCTGGCTGAGCCCCCTGACGACATAGGGAACACACTACTGATACCTGCGCTGTTTCGTCCCTTTGTGTGCACCAAGGAGTGGTTGCTTGTCATACTGGAGCATTGGAAGTATCAGCAATGACCTCTGTGCTGTTTCTGTGGTTGGGTGGTGGTCACGGCAGAGCCCCCAATATGAGTGGGTGGTATTGAGGCAGATGATCGGTGCACAAAGCATATCGAGCTGCAGAAATCTAGCCCTTCTCAAGTGGCCATCACTTTCAGTGGTGACTGATCATTGAATTCTGATTTTTATGACCCTCCACCCTTACCTTCCCTGGCTACACACAGGGAAGAGGTCCTCGGGATGAAACCCGTTCCCATATATCTATTTGTACTAGGACGGGTAGGGATACATTCACCAACACTAAGGCACTGGTTTTTGTTGAGTATTTCGTGGACAAGTTTGATGAAGTGGACTCCATCAGTAAAATGCAGTAGGGCATCCTGTTCGTCAAAACTACTTTTGCTGCCCATTCTGCAGCCGTTAGTGCTGGTGATCGCCCTGGTGATAAGCGGTGTCTATTACCACTTACCAATCTCTGAAAATGGTCCAGGGAGTGATTTTATCCTACAAAGTAACGAGGTACACCATGCAACCTGGAATGACATGGCATTCATTTAGTTTGACATTTGTAGAGGTCCATAAAGACGCCCACATAAATTCTAGTGCCTCTACTCGGGCTTTCGAGGGAGATACACTGCCAGAGAATCTCAAGGTTATGTGTTACTTATGTGATGTGAAGCTATGCATCCTGCCACCTGTGAGGTGCTTGCAGCACTTACATTACATTTTTGGCACGTCTTCCTGCTGTGTGTGTGTGTGTGTGTGTGTGTGTGTGAGGTATTCCTGCCTGTCATAAGAGGTGACAAAAAGGAGTCCCACCCCCTCAAGGGGGTAGTTAGCACCTGCATACGGAGACAGACGGTTCCACGGGCTATATTTACGGTCATTTTGGATTGTTCACTTCTTCTGGTTTCTTCCTTCCTTTTATTGGTTCCTTTCTTTGTACTTCTCCATCTCTTTTTCTTACTTCCTCTTTCCCTTGCCTTTTTCTCCTTGCCTTTTTCTCCTTTCCTTTTTCTCCTTGCCTTTTCTACCTTGCCTTTTCCTCCTTGCCTTTTCCTCCTTGCCTTTTCCTCCTTGCCTTTTCCTCCTTGCCTTTTCCTACTTGCATTTTTCTCCTTGCCTTTTTCTCCTTGCCTTTTTCTCCTTGCCTTTTTCTCCTTTCCTTTTTCTCCTTGCCTTTTCTTCCTTGCCTTTTCCTCCTTGCCTTTTCCTCCTTGCCTTTTCCTCCTTGCCTTTTCCTCCTTGCCTTTTCCTACTTGCATTTTTCTCCTTGCCTTTTTCTCCTTGCCTTTTTCTCCTTCCCTTTTTCTCCTTGCCTTTTTCTCCTTGCCTTCTTCTCCTTGCCTTCACTGGTCTGTGACTCGGCGTGAGACAGTCTGTCCTTTCTTTCCCTCTCTCCTTTCTTTTTCCTCTTCTTCCTTCCTTCCTGTGCGTGCCTGAAGGCTGACCCATGCGTTGGCACGCGTAGCCGGTGACGGGGTAACGTGTGATTCCCTGCCCTGGGTAGACACGTAAGGCACGCACGTACCCTCTGGTAAAGGCCAGGCCCAGGGAGGGGTGATTGCCTGAGCTGACACCTTCCGACCATGCCGATTGGTCCCTCCGTCCGTTTCTCGGGAGGTGTGACCTGAGGTGTGAACAATCACCTAAGGCGGGAGTGCCCTCTGAGAGGGTCCCCACAAGGAAGGAGCACGCCACCGGAGATGGTGGCAATCATGGGGGATTCTTCCGCAATGGATTTCTCTTCTTCTTCTATCTCGACTTCTGCCCAAAAACGGAAACTTGACCAGCCAGCAGTGACAGAAGTACTACGGCCTGCCACACAGTTCCTCGTAGTTTCTCGATCTGAGGACGGAAAAGATTTTTCCTCTGTCAATCCTTTCATTATCCAGAAGGGCGTAGATGCCATAGCCGGATCGGTCAAATCTTTTACCAGGTTGCGTAACTGTACCTTGTTACTAGAAACTGAGAGAGCCTTTCAGGCACAAAAACTGCTTTGGGCCACACTCCTGTACACGTTCCCTGTCCGGGTGGAGGCTCACCACACTTTAAATTCGTCTCATGGTGTGGTATACACTAGATCACTCGATGGATTGACTGACGAGGAGATTCAGTCTTTCCTCGCTGAGCAGGGCGTGACGGCTGTCCATAGGTTCATGAAAAAGGTCAACAATGACCTTGTACCGACCCGGACGCTTTTCTTGTCCTTTGATAGTGTTCAGCTGCCATCGCGCATCAAAACGGGCTACGAGGTTATTTCTGTTCGCACCTATGTAACGACACATATGCGCTGCTACCAGTGTAAGCGTTTTAATCACACTCGCCAGTCTTGTTCCAATGCAGCTAAATGTGTCACTTCTGGCAGGGATGCCCATGAGGGTGACCGTCCACCTCTGTCTCGTTGTGTGAACTCTCAGGGTGACCATGCAGCATCCTCCCGCGACTGTCCCATCTACAAGGAAGAACACTGTTTCCAAGAAATTCGGGTCAAAGAGAAAGTGTCCACCTCGGCTGCAAGTAGGAAGCCCACTCTGCTCGCAGCGGGGAAATACAGTACTGTCCTCACCTCTCCTCGGAATACCAGGGAGGTGGCGACGCAGACGTGCGATCTGACCTTCAGCACTACGGTCGTTCGTTCGGCCTGTGCTAAGATCGCCCGCTCGACGTCTCCTCTTCCTCCCGTCACCCCTCAGACACAAGCACCTTTATCGGCTTCTGCCAAGACGAAGACCCAGAAGTCAGATGCACGGGCCTTCAAGAAAGAACCGTATTGTGCAGACCTTCTACGTACCTCGAACTCCCAGCCATCGAACAATACTTCCAGAAAACAACCTTCCAAGAAGGCTCATACGAAGCACAGGTCTCCTTCCCCGCCACGGCACATTTCTTCTACTGCGACAGCCAGCGGTTGCCACCCCAGGCCATCATCCGTCTCGCCTGGCCGCACCGCTGGTAGCCGAACATCTTGTCGTTCACCAGCGGAGGAAGCTCCACCTCCCTGTCGTCTTAACAAGACGGAAATAGACCTTTGGAAGAAATGGACGATGACTGTCCACCTACCGTTAGCGGTGGGAGTGCTCGCTTGAAGCCGAGCCCTCAGCGGCCTTAGAGATAACCCCTTCTTGCATCTTCTTCTTCTCACGATGGAACTTGTTCACTGGAATATTCGCAGCATTCGCTCCAACCGAGAGGGCTTAAAGATGCTGCTCCACTTGCACAGTCCACTCGTCGTAACCCTCCAGGAAACGTAGCTACCCCAAAGCGATCGTATTGACTTGGCACACTACACCTCTGTGCGTTTTGACCTACCACTGTGGCAGGTATTCCAGCTCATGGAGGAGTTATGTTGCTGCTCCGGGATGATATCTACTATGAGCCCATCACATTGCACCCCTGCCTGCAGGCAGTTGCTGTCCGCATTATTCTCCCTACTTTTACATTTTCCATTTGTACCATTAACACTCCATCATCATATGCCGTTACCAGGGCAAACATGATGCAAATTATTTCTCAGCTACCTGCACCATTTTTGTGAACTGGACAGCAACAATGCTCACCATCCTCTTTGGGGCCCTCCAGCATCCTGTTCGAGGGGCTCCCTGTTAGCAGATGTTTTTAACCAGCTCAGTCTTGTCTGCCTCAATACTGGCGACCCTACTTTTCTTTCAGACACCTCTCACACCTATTCCCATTTAGACCTCTCTGTATGTACTACCCAACTTGCACGCCGGTTTGAGTGGTATGCACTTTCTGATACATATTCGAGCGACTACATCCTGTGTGTTATCCATCTCCTGCATAATACTGCCTCTCGCTGCTCAACTAGTTGGAACATCTTCAAACCGGACTGCGGGCTCTGCTCTTCCAGGGCGTCCTTTTTGGATCAACCCTTCACAAGCTGCGATAATCAGGCCGCACACCTCATGGAAGTCATTCTCACTGCTGCTGAATATTCCATCCCTCACATTACTTCTTCTCAACGTCATGTACCGGTTCCCTAGTGGACCGCAGCATGTAGAGACTCTTTACGTGCTCATCGACGTGCTTTCCGCACCTTTAAATGCCACCCTAACGTGGCGAATTGTATCAATTATAAACGATTACGTGCAAAGTGTCGTCGTATTATTAAAGAAAGCAAGAAAGCCAGCTGGGCAGCTTTCACAAGCAACTTCAACAGTTTTACGCCTTCTTCTGTTGTCTGGGGTAGCCTGCGCTGGCTATCTGGCACTAAGGTCCACTCACCAGTTTCTGGCTTGACGGTCGCGAATGACGTCCTTGTGGCCCCTGAGGATGTCTCCAATGCCTTTGGCCGCTGTTTCGCAGAGGTTTCGAGCTCCGATCATTACCACCCTGCCTTCCTCCCATGAAAACAGGCAAAGGAAGCTAGGCCACCTAACTTCCACTCCTCGAATTGTGAAAGTTACAATGCCCCATTCACCATACGGGAACTCCAAAATGCACTTGCCCAGCCACGGTCCTCCGCTCCAGAGCCTGATTCAATTCATATTCAGATCCTGAAGAACCTTTCTCCTGCTGGTAAAGGTTTCCTTCATCGTATTAATAATCCCATCTGGATTGAGGGTGGTGTTCCCACATGCTGGCGCGAATCTATTGCCCCGATTCCTAAGGCTGGGAAGGACAAGCTCTTGCCTTCCAGTTATCAACAGATCTCGCTTACCAGCTGTGTCTGTAAGGTGATGGAGCGAATGGTTAACTCTAGTTTGGTTTGGCTGCTCGAATCTCGACACCTACTTACCAATATACAATGTGGATTTCGCAGGCGCCGCTCTGCTGTCGACCAGCTGGTTACTTTGTCGACCTTCATTATGAATAACTTCTTGCGGAAGCGCCCGACCGCTGCTGTGTTCTTTGATTTGGAGAACGCTTACGACACCTGTTGGAGGGCGGGCATTCTCCGCACCATGCATACATGGGGCCTTCGCAGTCACCTCCCTCTTTTTATTCGTTCCTTTTTAATGGATCGACAGTTCCGGGTACGTGTGGGTTCTGTCCTGTCAGACACCTTTTGCCAGGAGAATGGGGTGCCACAGGGCTTAGTTTTGAGCGTCACTCTCTTCGTTTTATCAACTTGACACACCTGTCTAAGGATGTTTGATTATGGTGTTTTTTTTTAATACTATGCCTGTTAATGCATCTTTTATAGTGTTGTCCATTTTAGTTGCTGTTTTAACCTTGTGCCTCGCGGTGCATTCCTTAGTCAGGGCGCTAATGACCATTGTAGTTGTGCGCCCTAAAACCACAAAAAAAACTGTGTGTGTGAAGTCCTTCTCTAACGAGAAGACTCAGTTTAGGGTCGGAATATGGTGTGTTCCATAACTCACTTGTCACTGTGCCATGTAGGCGCATTTTGCGAACTGGACAGTCAGTCTGCCCAGTATAATCTTCTCCCAGCCAGGAAATATTGTAATATGTGTGCGGAACAGGACTTTCTAGGCCTTTTCTCCCCTCAGGTACTGCCAGATATACGTCTTCTGGCTGCGATGCCTCCAGGCTACCTGAGGCATTCGCTCTCAATGGTTGTCTCGACCACCAAGAGCCACAGCTCGCGGGTAATTTGTAATGTATCCATATCACTTTGTGCACTTGTGAGGTAGTACGAAATAAAGTACGTCCACGTAAAGGTTGTTGAAATCGTTGGGGAGTGGAAATAAGGGGAGGGCAGTGAGTCCTTTAGTACTACGCATCCTAAACTGAAATGTACGGATGCACGACTAGAGGCCTACAAGTGAACTGCATACAAACCCGGATGAGCGACTGTTCTAACCAATGAAGAAGAGCCGAGCGATAATGACTTCAACGGATGGCGACCCCACAAAAGAGAAAGCATAGTAGCAACTTCGATCGCCTAAACGCGGCGATTCCTGCCTGGCTGATGTCACAGAATTCCACGCAAACATGCCATCCATCGCATAATAACGTTTTCAACTGTCCGACATAGAAATACAACAAAATGTTGTTTTGTAAATTATTGTTGTTGTTGTGGTCTTCAGTCTGAAGACTGATTTGATGCAGTCCTCCATGCTTCACCATCCTGTGCATGCCTCTTCATCTCCTAACAACAACTGCAACCTGTATCGTTCTGAATCTGCTTACTTACCTCCCACACTTCCGTGCAATACTGTACTGGTGATCCCTTCGTATCTCAGAATGAATCATATCAACGGATCCGCTCTTTTGGTCAAGCTGTGTCTCTAATTTCTTGTCTGCCCATTTCTATTCGGCACCTCTTGATTAGTTACGTGATCTACCCATTTAATCTTCAACATTCTTCTGTAAAATCACATTTCAAAAGCTTCTATTCTCTTCTTGTCCAAACTATTTATCGTCCATGTTTCGCTTCCATACATGGCTACACTCCAGACAAATGCCTTCAAAAAAAGACTACCTAAGTCTTAAATCTGCATTGGATGTTAACAAATCTCTCTTCACATATACTTTTCTTCCTATTGCCTATCTACATTTCACACTGATCGGTCATAACATTATGAATACCGGCCTACTATCGGTATAAACCCTTCCAGGCTGTAGCAGCATCCCTTGGAAAGGAATGACTGCTAGTCAGACACACGCACAGTGAAAATTGTCAGTAAGCATCCTTACCGTGTGTAGAATGGGGAAGACGCGATCTATCTGAGTTTGGTCGACGGAAGGTTGTGATGGTCCAGAGACTTAACATGAGCATTTCGGAAACTGTACGACTTGCGGGTGTTCGGGGAGTCCTGTGGTGAGTGCCTTCAAAACAAGGCATAACCAAGGTGAAACCTCGTCCAGAAGTTCTGAGATTGGGCGCCTACCCCTCATTACAGATTTCGGACATTGCAGGCTGGGCAGACTGGTAAAACAGCGCAGGCGACGAACTGTGGCTAAACTAACATAAGTGTTTAATGCTGGTCAGAGTACAAGTGTGTCTGAACACACAGAGCATCGAACACTTCTAACAGTGTGCCTCCACACCGACGACCCATGCATGTGCCAATGTTAATACCACGACATTGTAAACTGCGACTGAAATGGCCTCGTGACCATCGGCATTGAACATTTCCGCAGTGGAGAGAGTTGTATGCTCTCACGAAATCCAACACCTTCATCAGGCCAATGGGAAGGCACAAACTCGTCGTCTTCCACGAGCACAGCTTCTTGACACCTATATAGCAGGACGGATAGAAGCTATCGGCGGCTCCATTACGCTCTGAGGATCATTCTCGTGGGCATCCGTGGATCCAGTGGAGCACATGCAAGGCACCATAACGGCCAAGGAGTATGGCACACTGGTTTCAGACCACGTACATCCATTCATGGCGATCATGTTTCCCGACGTCAGTGGCATTTTTCAACAAGGTAATGCGCCATGTCAGAAGCCCAGGAGTGCGATGGAGTGGTTCGAGGAACACAGCGGCGAGTTCTAGTTCATGTGCAGCCCCCCCCCCCTTTCCCCACTCGCCAGATCTGAACCCAATCGAAAACATCTGAGATGTCATTGAACGTGGTGCCAGAGCTTATTGCCCCATTCCCCAATATTTACGGGAATTGGGTGACCTGTGTGTGCAATGTGGTACCATCTCCCTCCAGCGACTTACCAATGCCTCTTTGCTTCCATACCATGATGTATCACAACTGTTCTCAGTGCCAAAAGTGGACATACCGGCGGTTATGTAGGTGGTCATAATGTTCTGGCTTCTCAGTGTATATCCCCTCTACTTCCACCATCATCAGTTTCTTGCTGCCCAAACAACAAAACTTACCTATGACTTCGAATGTCTCGTTTTCTAATTTCCTTAGCACCGTATGATTTAATTCGACTACATCCCATTATCCATGTTTTGCTTTTGTTGATGTTCGTTTTATAACCCCATTTCAAGACACTGTTCTTTCCGTTCAACTGCTCTTTCAAGTCCTTTGCTGTCTCTGATAGAATTACAATGTCACTGGCAAATCTCGAAGTTTTTATTTCTTCTCCCTAAACTTCAATTCCTACTCCAAATTTTTCTTTGATTTCATTTAGTGCTTGTTCAATGTACGGATTTTATAACATCGGGAATAGGCTACATCCCTATCTTACTCCCTTCACAACCACTGCCTCTCGTTCATGTCGCTCAACTCTTACTTTATTTATTTTTATTTACACGACTAGTTTCGTTGGACCAAATTGAGGGGCAAATCTTCAAGGTAATGGAACAGTACATGAAATTGTAACACAAAAATAATACAGATAAAATAAAATGTTTTTGAATCGACAAACCAAAAATTTAGTAAACACATTGAACAATATAACATAAGAGGCAGCTTAATTTTTCAAGGAACTCCTAGACAGAACAGAAGAAGTTGCCCATGAGAAAACTCTTCAGTTTCGATTTGAAAGCACGTGGATTACTACTAAGATTTTTGAATTCTTTCGGTGGCTTATTGAAAATGGATGCAGCAGAATACTGAACACCTCTCTGCACAAGAGTTAAGGGCTAGCCGCTGTGGCCGATGGGTTCTATGCGTTTCAGCCCGGAACCACGCTGCTGCTACGGTAGCAGGTTTGAATCCTGCTTCGGGCATGGATGTGTGTGATGTCCTTAGGTTAGTTAGGTTTAAGTAGTTCTAAGTCTAGGGGACTGATGACCTCAGAAGTTAAGTCCCATAGTGCTTAGAATCATTTTTTGAAAAAAAAATTAAAAAGGGCCTGCAAGTTAAGTATTCGGAGTATGTTGTCGAAGTAAAGAGACTTGCTTCTGTTACATCTAGGTGACTACACTGCATTTCGTAATTAAGTGACTGGCGGTTCATCCTATCATCTTCAAGCTATTTCTCTATCATTCCACTCCCAAACAGATCGCAGGAGAAACGAGCTCGTAAATACTTCCGTGCGAACTCTGATTTCTGTTATTTTGTTTCGGTGCTCATTTCTCCCTATGTAGATGGGCGCCAAGAAAAATATTTTCCAATTCGGTGGAAAATCTTAGTGTTGGAAATTTCACGAGAGGATTCTACTGCAACGAAACAAGCCTTTGTTTTAATGATAGCATTCCAGTTCACGTATCATAAGCAAGGCACTCTCTCCCCTACTTTACGATAGTACAAAACGAAGTTCCTTTATTCAAACTTTTTCAAAGTCCTCCGTCAATCCTGTCAGAAGCGGATCGCACGCTACACAGCAATACTCCAGAAGAAGGCGGATAGGCGTAATGGAAGCCGTCTCTGTAATAGACTGTTGCGTTTTCTAACAGTTGTATCAATAAATTACAGTTTTTGATTTGCTTTCCCAGCAACATTATCTATGTGATCGTTCCAATGTAAGTTATTCGTAATTGTAGTTCCTAAGTATTTACTTGAATTTACAGCCTTTAAATTCCCATTACACGATAAATCACGCAAATATGGAGGATTTCATTTAGTACTCATCTGGATGGCTTCATACTTTCAGTTATTTAGAGTCAATAGTCAGGTTGTTTTCGGCAATAAAACAACAAATTAGGCAGTTTTTCAGACCAGGCCAGATTCGATCTTACATTACAGTTTCTTGGGTTCACTCTCAGAGAATCGTCTTCCGGATTCAGACTACATCACCATTAATGACTGGCATAGGCTCTCTTCTCCTTCAATTGATCGGTTCAATAAATTAATGGAGTTTTAAGTGATATTTTGCAGTTTTCATGGGCGACATATTGCTAAGTGTGACGGACTGATGCAAAAGATAATTTCTACAATATCTTCAAAGTTTGCCGAAATGCATCACAAAATGGTTTCTCTCTATGTAAAACCAAGAACCTTCTTTTGAAAAAGGCATATGTACACACAATCTAAAACAGATTACTTATAAAATCCCCATGAAGTAAAATCTTTAGTGAGTTGCTTCATGATCTTCCTGAATTACAGTGTGTTACAGTGAGTTCTAGCTCTCAATTTTACGTACTTCAAGGTGGCTGTTACTGTGACATGGAGGTGTTCATTTATTATAATTTTAGTCTCTAGCGATGCTTAATAATGTGCATCAGTACCGCGGTAGAACAGTATACCTGCTGACGTCATTCGCGTTAGCCAGTAGCCGTACGACACGCCGGAATGGCCTATCTGATTGGTTCTAGTTCCCTTGACCCTTACATTTGTCCTCTAGCCAGTCTTGCTTCGCCATTTCGCACTTCCTGTTAACTTGATTTTTTGAACATTTTTTCCCGTTTCGCGTGCTTCATTCGTTGCATTTTTATATTTTCTCAGTTCATGCATTTTTATATTTTCTCCTTTCCTGCATTTTTATATTTTCTCCTTTCCTGCATTTTTATATTTTCTCCTTTCATGCATTTTTATATTTTCTCCTTTCATGCATTTTTATATTTTCTCCTTTCATGCATTTTTATATTTTCTCCTTCCACGCATTTTTAGATTTTCTCCTTTCATACATTTTTTACATTTTCTCCTTTCATGGATTTTTTTATATTTTCTCCTTTCATGGATTTTTTGTAGTTTCTCCTTTCATGGATTTTTTATAGTTTCTCCTTTCATGGATTGTTTTTATATTTTCCCCTTTCTTGGATTTTTTATAGTTTCTCCTTTCATGGATTTTTTTGTAGTTTCTCCTTTCATGTTTTTTTTATAGTTTCTTCTTTCATGGATTTTTTTATTGTTTCTCCTTTCATCAATTAAACTGAATGTCTCTCGTGTAATCCAAGGATTTCTACTAGGAATTATCGCTTTACCTATCTGATCCTCTGCTGCCTGGTCACTATTTCATCCCTTAAAGCTGCTCGTTCGTCTTCAACTGTGTTCTTTTCTCTTGTTCTAGTCAACTGTTGCTTAATGCTGCCTCTGAGACTAAAAGCAACCCATGGTTCTGTTAACGTACTGTAACCGCCCTGCTAAATTGTTAGAAACGTAGTCAGCCGGTGTCGCAATTTTGAAATAAGAGTTAGTACGAATATTGGGTAGTAAATGTTTCACGTGAAGCGCCGTTGCGACATAGGCAAAGGTCAATTGTGGAAACTAAGCCACTGAATATTAAAAGTAACGTTATTAAGGACTGACTACACAAAACAAAAGGGCACGTACATTTGCGAGTGAGTGATTCAAAATAAGAATTGATACTGTAAGGGAAATAGCTCATAAGTGTAGTTACGTTGGTACATACTCAGTTGTACGCGAACGCACGTACATTTGCAAGTGAGTGCTTCAAAATAAGAATTGATACTGTAAGGGAAATGGCTCATAAGTGTAGTTACGTTGGTACATACCCAGTTGTACGCGAACGCACGATCGGGATAGAGGCACGTACATTCTAGGGTCCATCATTCCCCGTGGCGTGCGTAAAAAGAATTGTGGTTAAAATTCATTTATTCGCCTGAGTAAGAAAATGATCGGACTTCGTAATTAAATGAAAAGAAAGATTGCATGTTCCGAATGTCACGGCAACTATGACCTAAATATTGAAATTGGGCACGAAGGGAAAAGGATAAACTCATTCACGTACCTCTATAGTTGAGCAGCGCCGTCATGAAGATAATTGCCTGCATCTAAATTCCCCATCCAAAATTAAATTAATAATAATTACAGGAGCTGGGATCCATGGTATTGTAAACGAGAAACTCACATTGTTTCAGAAGTTGCTTTCATTAATCAGCATAATTTCACTTGACAATAACAACCACTTCGTTTATACGTCTAGTTACCAGGGTATAAGAACAACGAATGGCAACTGTTACTAAAACTAATAAATGAAGAGCGTAAATCTTCTTTTGTCCGCCGGTGTTAAATCCTTCTCAAATTAATCTTTGGTACTAGTGTTGAATTATCATTTATCTGTACATCAGTAATAAGAAATTAATTTTCTTTACGTTATTCAAGTCCCATCACCTTAATTTCCCGTCTTCTTCCAATTTCTTCAGTTTTAATGGACATTTCATAACCAATAAAATGCCAGAGTGCACGCCTGCTCCTGGAAAAATCTTACAGTTTAATATTTGGCCCCTAGATCTGTCTTACAATTATAGAATTAACATGAAACCTTCCGATGTCTCCACGTATATGCCCTTCTTTTATGATTCTTAAACCAAGTGTCAACGATGATTAAGGTGTGCAAAATTCTTCTAGCCAGCTTCCTCTTTCATTCCTTTCTTCCAGCCCATATTCACCATCTATTCTTTCTTCGCTTTCTTTACCTACTGGCAAAAACCAGTCCGCATCACAATTAAATCTTCGTCTTCTTTAGCTACCTGAATAATTTCTTTCGTCTCATCATACATTTCTTCAATCTCATCATCATCCCCGGAGCTAGTTGGCATATAAACTTGTATTATGGTAATAAGTATGGGCTTCGTGTCTATTTTGGCTACGGTAAAACGTTCACTATGATGTTTACAGTAGCTTACGTGCATTCCTATTTTCTTATTCATTTCTGTAAAACATACTTACCTAGTATGCAAACTGAAATCAAAACTGTATAATACGATCACAATGAAACACAAAGAGAAGTCGTTCTAGAAAATAACTTTAAATTCATCACCTTAACGCAAATGAACTCAAAATTTCAAAGTAATATTGAAAAAATCAAGGAAACCTACTGAAAAATTAATTCTACTTATCTCGCAACTAAAAATACTAAAATTGTTCTTTGCCTTTTTACAAACTGAGTACTTATTCCATGGCGTTTCCCAAGTTACATAAATGTACCAGTCACTGAAACCCATACAATCAAAAATATTGAAAATAAGTAAGTCTGAAGATTCAGATTGGTGTTTTTAGTCCGGTTTCCTCAATACGCTGCCAAACTGGTTAAAAAACCAAAATATTTGTCCAGACTAAGGACAAAATGTATCCAGACTTCCTGAATGAGTCATTAAATGCTCAAATGTTTTGCGGAGAATAATCAGTTTTTGTTAACTTGTAAGATTGTGTGAACGTCGGAAACTGCATGTACTCTAGTCAAGTAACCACCTCAAATTTCCATTTTAATAATTCCAGCCCAATCGTAGATGAGAGGTGCTCTTATACGGAAACATGCAGAATTCATGAGGTCAGTGAAGCGAAAATGAAAAAAAGGCGTTTCAGTCCTTCCTTTACGCAGAAAATTTGAAATCGTTATTTAACCTCTCCCACGAGTAATATACAATGTCAATGATTAACTAACAGATATTAATGAAAAGTTCAAAAACGTAAAAAGGAAACCTCTGTAGCAAAAACTCCGTTAATTTTTCGAAAGAAACAAGTGATTTTGGGAAGAAACGGAGACATTCTTTTCTTATGATTCACTTCTGTTTTGACATGCGATGTACTAAAAGGTAGGTTGCCGAAATCCGTATGTTATACATCTTTTATGGAACATAAGGTTATGATTCATATATATATGTGTCTGCAATTATTGTAGTGAACCTTTTAGCATTACCGTATTGAATTTCTTTAATGATTTTATATTTTCCAGGTAGATGCATCACGGAATTGTGGTCACGTTATTTGAAGACGAAACGAACGATTCTCAACAGGTCGGACCTGAAGATCTATTTTTACGAAGTCCGAGCGAATATTTACTTTTTACGTGGAATGCACAGTAGTGTTTTACGGTCAAAGAGCCTTCAAACAGCCATGGTCGATCGTGCTCAGTAACAACCAGGGTCTAATACACAGAAGAATGTAACATCGACGGCTTGAAGGTTAAAAAACATAGTAATGATTCAGCATGCTAAAAGGTTTACTTATATTTGCGTAGATATGCGTAAAGTTACTAACCACATCATGGTACTGCATTTGTAAAGTGTCTTTCCCGTGGCAAACTCAAAACCATGCGCAGAATATTTTTTATTAGTTTGAATATTTCTCTCAGTTTCACCTCCCAATAAGGAAAGAAACGATGCGGTGGAAGCTAGTGTGCTCTCTTCCCTACTAAAGTCGAATATCGCGTTGACTAAATTTCCTTCATAGATAACTGAAACTATTTTCCATAGCCCAGCGAATTACTACAGGTAACACCTCATCCATAACTTAATACGCTGCACAGTGCCAGAAACCAAGACTCTTCATATTAAAATATACATCCGGTATCGACAATCATGACTGGAAAGCCTGCCCTGAGAGTTCTCTACAAATTTGTAGATTGCGACACCTGTCTGATATCGAGATGTGATTCGTGTCGATTGTTGGTATGGAAGGCGCTAGGGTCGATTCACTTGGTGTCTGTCCAAGCGGTGGTAACCCATAAACTCTCAGTGTTGACGTTGAGTGCCACAGTTCGGCCTTACGGCACGAGGCTTTCGTTTGCGTGGGGAGTGTGAGTAGTACCGGAGTTTATAGTAAAATGGGAGTATTCTGGACGGAAGTTCCGTTTCTGGGTGTTCGGCCGCCTGCCGCGAATGTTTTTATTTTACCCCAGTTCGGCGACTTGCATGTAGATAACGAAATGGAGACGAGGACGACAGCTACGAATGCGGTCGTCCGTATTCCGCGAGCATTGCCTCCTTGGTCTGTATCTCTATGCTGCTTGCTGTCTGACTGCGCAGTTCTCGGTAAATACGGATCATTCTTTGCTGATACGCCTCGCAGCGCAGCCGTTAGTTTTCCCTGTTTAGGTGCGGGCAACGAAGAAGTTTATGCGTGATGTCAGTGCTTGCTGTGTTTAGCGAACTGTGGTTTACTTTAATTCCTTAGAGGATTTTCATTTTCACTTACACTTCGGGAAAAGGTGAACAATTAATTGCTTCAGCATACTCCTAGCAGTGAAACTAGTTTGAATAAATGTTAATTCGGGGTTTTTGACGGTTTGTGTAATAATTAATTAGGGACACTTAGCTTCGTAGTTGCGCTCTGTAGTCAAATGTCACAGAATTTTCACTGCATAGAATACTTACTGGAAGGGTTCACTGCAGTTGGCAACGGTGTTGGAAGACGAGCACAAAGGGTGTCCCGTAATTACAAGTAAATAATGGTGCGTAACGCGTTGAGCCGGTCACAGCTTCTACAAATAGCGTGGCTGCGAGAACGTTTCAGTTCATCACGGAGTAGTGGGTACACACAGGGTAGTGTGAAGATCCCCCACCCCCGTACGCTATAAAACAGATTTCACTTCAGTTAATTAACGTAACTATAAAATTACCGTGCTGTGTAACTTGCCAAGCATAGACCGATAACTGCTGGCATCTTGTTAAGCTTTTTGTCGAAAAGCTCTTGGAAACACGAAGTTTCGCCGCTCATATTCAGTGAAATAGTTTTATTAGAATTTATCCCACCGTGTCGTGAGTTTCCACAACTGTAGAAACTACAAAGGTAAAAAGAAAGTATCACTCTTAATAACCAAAAGGGTTGTGTCTAAAAGATGATCGCGGGTGAGTGCCACATACTACTCCTACAGCAAGTTATTCGGAAATGAACGTGAAATTCAGGGTGAAACTATTGGCAGAAAACCAGTCAATGATACTTTTGAGAATTTTTTCACCGTTTCTACCACTTATGTATACTGGGAGTTTCGTGGATAAATATTTTTCCCATTTTAATCCATTTCCTGAACGTTTTTCGACACTTCTCGAGTTTAGGGGGCCCACTTGAGATCTGATCTTTTTTTACAGATTATAGTCGGTTTGACTATGCTGATCACGAATATGAAATGTTTGTCATCAGTTTTGAAACAGTAAAGCAGTATACTGTCATTTAAGTTAATTAAATTGTGAAATGGGTTTGATACAAAGCGTTGCCACCATAGAAACTCGGCCAAATAGTTGGACAGCATATTGCACTGAGTACCAAACATGCGCTTGTTTTTCTGTTTTTCTTTCTGCCATATGCCTTCAACACGATTAGTATCTGAGTGAATAATTGTATCAACGAAATGCATGGAATGATTAACAGTCAAATGGTGGTTACGTAGATTCTGGACTGTTGACGCTCCGCACAAAACGGAAACAATATTGGTCCCAGGCCGCACATATTGTTGTAGAATCGGCAGCAAAGTTGCAGCGTCTCTTCGAACTAAAGGAACGAGGAATCTTTCTCTGCTCTGTCGTATCCGCCGAATACCCACTGCTCCTTAACCTTGTCACCTCGATAGTATTTTCGGACAAAACAGCTTTCGTCGACCTCAACTGTACGCCCTAGACCGCCTAAAAAAATCGGTTCTTGCACGAAACACTCGTGCCTAATGCCTCTCCACAACTGTTTCCAATCCACAGCCGTATTAGCAGATATTTGCAGTTCACGCATCAAAAATTTCTGTTTATAGAATTTGAAGCTACAGAAGTAAGCCATTTTGATAATGCATTCGATAGACAGATGACTACCTGTAAAAAAAAAATCTTGCCGAATTGAAATCTTCCTGCAAATGCGTCTTACAGTACGACCGCCGGCAGATTGCTTGCGTTTTAAGAACATCTCATTGACACCGCCAAGGCATTGGAAATTTTCACATAATCCCACGTTTCAGCAAATCATGACCGAAAGCCCATTCAATAGCTGGACCACTATCACGGCAAACGTCGAACAAATTTGCCACACGAAATTCGGCCAAATCAAGGAAAATTCTAGTCGTTAAGAGTTAGTTCGGTGTTTCTTCGTCCGTTTGTTCTAACACTTAAATACACTGTTGTTTGATTTTAGTGTGAACTGAATGAGGCGATTTTATCAGAGTGCTTTGATGTGCTACGATTGAGCTCGAATGAAGTTGGCAAACAACATTCGTGGTCCGGTCAAAAAATGAGACTTTCATTAACAGTTTTTCTCTCGATATATTATAAAGTTTTTATCGGGAATGAAAAGACATATTAGATCAACATAGTCTAACTGATCAAAAAGTGAGATTTTCGAAAATTCTGTCCCCCTAAACTCGACAAGTGCCCGTTTTCTCATCACTAAACAACGTGGAAGTGAAAGCCAGAACTGCTTTATCCGCGTTAGTGCCATTCTGTGTGTCAAAAATACGAGCCGTGTATACTTCAAAGTGAGATTTAACTGACCAACTTCGTTCCTATTCGGGTTTGGTTGTCAAATTCGCCATTGTTCGAGGATTCGTCGAAGTTTGGTCGTTTGAGGGCTTAACTTCCAGCACAGGGATCGGATTTCCCTGTGACAATGACTCATTCAGCTATCGCAGAAGCGCAGAACAAGGGTGTAGGCAGCCAACTCCACGAAGTGGATGCGAGCCATGATCTATCTCGTTCCTCCCTTACTTCATTTGTTGGAAGCATTAAATTCACATTTACGCTCGCGACATACTGCCTTTTTTGGCGTCTGAACTATAGGTGGGATTGGCGGTTTCGGTGAAAACTGTTGCCTTCGAAATTACCATGTGTGAAGTGCAGACTGCGATACATTGCGACCACCTCTCCCCACCCCCCTGAAATCATGGTTATGGCTTCAGGTCGATCTGTAGCACAGCTAGAGGTCTAGATCAGGTTGAAAGATGAGTTGGCAAAGGTAATAGATGTGAGTGAATCAGTTTGCACACGCACCGGCCAAGCGACATATTGAACGCGTGTAGGCTTTTTCACCGACCGACCAACTTTCCATGTCGGGATGTTGGGCGGTTGTGCCAACAGCCTGTCAGTTTGGTTTTTAGTCTGTGTTCCTGGAGAAATCTGCAGATGTTTATGGGACACATCTGAGGAGTGTCACTATAGATGAATAAAGCTGCTTTCTGAATTTTAACGAATCCAGTGATTTCGAGCAATACAGGTTAAATCGGAAATTAACATGCTTATGGTGAGACCTGTAACATGTATTAAGTAGTTAAAATGCAAGTAGTGGTGGTGACGGACTAGTGGTGTTCCGGTGTGCCCAGTCACCTCAGGTGTCATCGATAATGTCTTGACTCTGTTGTCGAAAGGAAAACGGTACGATGTCTAATATTTAAATCAATCTGTCGCAAGGCATGGTATTTCCGAATACAACTCCCATGCAAGCATTTATTTCATGACATGACCCACAGAGTTTTCCAATTGAAAACACTGCATAATTCTCTCGTCTTTCTTTGGAAGATAAACTTAGCGTCAGCTTTCGTTCTTCCACCAGGAGTTTGTCTATTAAAAAATCTGTCCGTCTCCATAGGTGTGTAGTCAGCGCGACTGCATGCCGCGCAAATTGGCTTGGGTTCGATTTTCGACTGGGCCGGTGATTTTCGTCTCAGGGACCGGGTATTTTCTTCATTGCATCCTCATCGACACGCCCTGAAGTGGCGTCCACTTAAACTAGGCGACCGGTCTGACAGGAGACCCTGGCCACAGGACATCTCATTTCACTGAAAAATCTTAAGGAATATTTGTAAGATAATTATCCAAACACGAGCGTACAATTCAAAACGGTGGTTAAGTGGCAGCGTACAAGCCGACGAAACGACGGATGTCTCAACTGTAATTCAAATAAATGTAAATTATCGTTCTGGAGATAACGAATGAGGATATAACGAGATTTTGACTTACCCAAAAACCGGAGTGCACAAGGCATAGCCACAGTTTAGTTGCAAGTGATAAGCAGTTAAGATACTGATAAAAAAGTATCGCAAACATACAGCGGCTGCAGTGCAGTGGCACGGAAAAATTGTCCATTCTATCATGAAACAAGCGTATCCTCATGCGCCCTCTATCCACTGCTATTCACATCAGTTGACCCTCCTCTGTGCTTGTAAAAGTTAATCGATTAAACATTTTTGTGGCAAACCAGGATTTCACGCATTTTTAGACGTTCCTGTAAAAAGTGCACTACTGAGGAATGGGGATTTAGACTACCAGGTTCATGTGAAAGAAGGCATTTTCATTCACGCGCTATACAAACGATTATTCACTATAGACATGATCAGCATTTAATGATGCGATAGACAATGAAGGGTGGGGTAATTTCTTACATTGAGCAATTGGGCTAAAGATTCTGAGTGACCAGGCTTCTTCTACTGCAGCTGTTAAATTACATTTCCCTCCATTACAAATATCATGTTTTACATTTTGCAAAGTAAAACTGTTGACAGAACACGCCGTGAACTTGAAATTGAAAACTGCATTAAGACTGGTGAAAGACTTAAAATGCGAGGAAATTTTTGAAATGCATTGTGGAAGGTAAGAGCCTTACAAATTTAGTACAAGCTAAAATTGTAACGAAACAGAAGTATTCAGAAATTGAGAAGGCTAGTTTTAGAAATAATTGACACATTAGTAGTATTGGATTCCAGGACTCCCCTGAAACAGTTCTACACACCTTGTAAATGAGAGTCCGCAGGTTATAGTAGATCAGTTTCCCTAGAGCCTCAGGTCCTCCTTAAATGGATTATAAGCAATGGATTAAAATGTGTTCTCTAAATGTGTGAAATTTACTGTCGTTGGTTCTTGAAATTCCAGCGACCACTGTCTTGCAGAAGAAGCATGGGTACGTTAAAAGCGTTATGGCCAACTTTCACAACACAAATGACACCATCAGACTTTACGATTTTGGCTGTACTGGTAGACGGGAACTGTGAAACCTTAAACAAATCGGCAGGATTTCATACCTCGAAAAAGGACAGGAGGGTGGAACAATTTTATAAAAAATGTAGGCCTAACGGTGCATTAGTATGTATTACATTTTAATGAATGTATTGGTGTTTAATATATTTCTGCATTTATGTACTGGTTCCTTAGTTGCGTGTTTCTACTAAGTCACTTGTGTGGTGTTCCTGTTTTACAAGATTTAAGATTTTGCTTTTTCGCAATTCATAATTCTCAGCCTTCCCTACGAAAAATGCCACTCTTCACCACTGGAAATAAGTTTATTTCAATGTCTTTCATTTCGATTTGTCGGTTTGTATCTCGTCAGTCACGTATAAATCGCGTTGCAGAAAAGTGAATCATTTCAGTCGATAATTGGGGTACAACAGCACTGTATTTGAGGTTCGGTTAAATAGCAAGTGGCTAGAAATAATTATGTAACGAGCAGCCTCTCCTCGCAGCTTACAACCTACTGTGAATGTATTTTTCGCTAAAATGGTTTGATGTTCAAGTCCTAACACGATTATGAAAAGTATAGGTTCTCATCCGTTTATGTAACGAAGTAGGTGAATCTTTCCTTGCATTAGGCACTTCTTCGCCCAGATTTCTGAGTTTTTGGCCTTGTTATCAAGGTTGTACATATAATACTAAGTGTTGTAGTTTGGCTTTGAAACCTCGTACATTTATTAACCATTTAAAGTGTTATGAAACCAAAAATAAGTCGTATTAATGAGGGTCAATGTAGCAGACATTTATTAATTTAAAATTTTTGAATTAAATAAAATATTTGTCCACATTTTCTAGACCCACGTTCTGAACGCATTGCTCCTCTCGGCCGTTAGGGGGGGGGGGGGGGTTAGGAGGAGGGGTTAGAGGCAGTGAGAAGTAACTTACTGGAATGCGTGAACGCTTAATATCGATTAACTACTACGATAGGCTAAAATTTTATTTTACTCTTAGCAGTATGAAGGATTCACAAACGCTAGTTATACATTAGGATTAAATGAGGATGCACATTAATAAATTTCATAACGTGATATAACAATTAGGTGATAATATAGTAGTTTCTAAAATTACATAGGTACGTATTATTCGATCTTTAAGGCACTTTACTTAACTGTGTTGTTAGCTGACGGGAATATATCCCACTCTCATGGGCGGGAAAAACCTCTTCGTTGCTTTGGCAAATCTTTGACAATGAAACGTTTTTCCTTCCTTCTCTGCCATTAGATGAGCGACCTAGGCCTAGACACCCCTACAGATCAATAAACTGTGGCGCCATCTAACCCACATTTGCATACGAATAAGGAAATTTTTAGTTGTATTTTGTAGTCTCCAAATATCAGGTATATCCTCAGCCCACTGACACCGTTCTTACGTTGCCGTATAATTTTTTTTAGTCACACGGCTGTACAGGTTTTGTCGGTTCAAAATTGACGCATCCCAGTTAGCCGGTTTCTTATGTCTGTTTTTATCAAATTAATGTTACTGAAAACAGCTGTCAGCATTTGCATGAGGTAAAGACGGTGCAGTTAAGGCAGAAAGAGCCACCTCAGAAAATCTTCAGTTTTCAGTAGAGGATCCCAAAACATATCAGGTTCACTAATTTCATTCAATACTTCAGGATACTGAGCTTGTGTGTTACAGCTGTCTCCATTGATCGTCTACTTGATTTTTTGGGTATGATCATCTGGTATAATTATAAGCACAATAACGTCAATAAGTGGCATTAGAGTTGGGAAACGGCTCCTGAAAAGGTGAGCCCTGCTTCTGGTTTGAAAACTTGGAAACTTTAACAAGACAGTCGTCCATGTTGCATTGTTCTTGGTGGCAGCATATTTTTAGAAATTTTTGCGACATAAGACCCCTTGTAGGTCCGGGGTTTAGAATAGGCCCGAGACATTCCAGCCTGTCATAGGAGGTGACCAAAAGAGTCCCACATTTTGGCCTTCATGTGATGGTGCCCTGCAGGGTTTGAACTCAATTTTTCAAAGCTTTCTGAAGAGCCAGCCAATTGGGGAAGGGGGCCTTACATGGTGCATCATTGTCAATCATGCACTGAGATCTTTAGCCCCCTTTATCATCACATTGATGTTCCACCTGTTCTCTCTTGGGCGAGGACTCCTTCCTGGGTGTATTTTCCACCACACTCTATCCAGTGTAACTTTCTGTACTGATGATGCCCATGGACTTTTGTTCCTCATATCCAACATGGTAGCCAGTCTGTTGCGGTGGGGCCGCCATGTACCGTGTTGGTTGTAGCCCCCTGACAACGCAGCAATAACTCTGCTGATGCCTGTGCCATTAACTCTATGTATGCCAACGAGCCCACCTGGGGCATTGGGACTTGCAGTAATGGCCATCCTGCCAGGTGGCATTTGCTGCGGCTGGGTGGCACTTCTGTCGAGGACCCCCTTGTCAGTGGGTGGCATCAAGGTGGATGGCACACCATGAAGTGTAGGACCTCATCCCTTGCTGGTGGTCTACTGCCAGCAGTCTTTAAGTGGGCAAAGTCAAATTTCAATGCTAAGAAATATGAACCCATGTCGTTCCCTTCCCTGGCCACACCATGGCAGGAATGCCAGGCTAAGAATGGCACTGAAGCTTATTTGCGCCAGTACCTCACATGTACGAGAGTTAGTGGTGAATCAGTCGTCCATGAAGTCTGTTCTTTGTGGAGCATTTGGAGGACAAGTTAGTGGAGATGGAGGGTTGTCCAAAATGGGCTTAGGGTCAGCTTTGATAAAAATAGCATCCTCTGCCCAGTCACAGGCATTACCCACTTGCAACAAGTTGGGGTTGTTTGTTACCATCACACCTGATAAGAGCTCAAATATGGTCCAGGTTGTTATATTCCACAGGGACCTTCTATTGCAGTCTGATGACGAGCTGTGCGCCAATTTAGAGTGACAAGGTGTTCATTTCCTCCGGCGTGTCCATTGGGGTCAAAGGGATTACCAGTTTGCCACCGATGCCTTCATCTTGGCTGTTGAGGGTGTCCCATTACCCAAGTAGGTCAAGGTGATGGTCTACCACTGTGACACCAAACCATATATCCGTCATCTGATGTGATGCTTTAAGTCCTGGAAGATCAGCCATGTCTTCCCACTGTACTTCCAGCGCACCTGTCAAGGTTGTGGACATCCATCCATGCATCCATCCCAATACTCCATGTGCTCTGCATCCCATCTGTCAACTGTGAAGAGCATCATTCACCTTGCTCGCCAGATTGCAGGATTTTACAGAGAAACAGGAAAATCGTGGAATATAAGACCCTGGAATGACTTGCCTACATGGAGGCCAAGAGGAATTTTGAGCGCCTACATCCTGTGGCTATGACCACGTCATATGTTGATGCTACAATAACACTTGTCGCCCTATCAGTTCTTCAAACTCCTGTCACCTCTCAGAACCAAGAGACTACACCTGTCCTGAAGATGGGAGCACTTCCCTCCCTGTACTACCTACTTCAGGAGCAACACCTCCCCCCCCCCCCCCCCCCCCAACCATATGAGATTTCAGTGCCCACTTCTGAGCCAAGGCTTCTTTGGCTCCTCTTGCTAGGATGGAGTCATTTAGGCCACTCTCCTCCGAGGTTTCTGCTAGTGGGAAAGATGACACCTGCCAATGGCTGAGGAGCCCAAAAGCAGCTGGTTGTAGGGCTTTACACTCATCCAAAGACTTAAGCCTATGAAGTCCTCCAGCCAGGGAAACCCAAGGAACAGAGAGACAAATCCAAAAAGAAAACCCTCTAAGACCAAGGAAATTGTGGTGGCACCCACAACACTGCTACCTACAAGCTCTGTGTCTGAGGGTGGAGCGGCGATTTTGGCGTCTGCTGAGGACCTAGATCTCGCCAGACCCTCAGACACAATGGATATACTGCTCAGGCAATAAATCGGTGGCAGTAGGTGACACTGAGGTGTAAACTACCTCAATGAATGTTTCATGCCTTCCCAGTCTCACAGTGACGTCATCCTCCAGTGCTTTTCCATCGCCTGGCTGAGCTACGGTAACTGTTAAGCTTCACACCTGCTATCAACATTGCCCTCCAGGAAACCTGGTTTCCAGCAATGTGGGTCCCTGCCCTACGCAGGGCAAGGGATATGACAGGAACTCTAGTGTCTATAACAGTGTCTGGTGTTCATGTTCGTCCTAAACTCTGTAGTGAACCTGTGCCCTTTCAAACCCTTCTTAAAGCTGTTGCTGCCAGAATGACGACACAGGAAATAGCTGTGTGCAATGTATATCTTCCTCCAGATACTACAGTACCCCTGTTTGTATTAGGTGCGCTGATTGATCAACTCCCTAAACCTTTCCCAATTCTGGGAGATTTTAACGCCCATAACCCCTTGAGGTGGCAGTGTGCTTACTGGCAGAGTCGAGATACCGAAACATTACTGTCTCAGTTCGACCTCAACCTCTGAAACACTGGGGCCGCCACACATTTCAATGTGGCTTGAAGTGGTTACTCGGCCATTGATTTATCAATTTGCAGCCCAGGACCTCTCCCATCTATCCACTGGTGATTACTTAGCGACAGTGAGGTGGCGCAGTGGCTAGCACACTGGACTCGCATTCGGGAGGACGACGGTTCAATCCCGCGTCCAGGCATTCTGATTTAGGCTTTCCATGATTTCCCTAAATCGCTCCAGGCAAATGGCAGGATGATTTCTTTGAAAGGGCACAGCCGACTTCTTTCCCTGTCTTTCCCTAATCCGATGAGAGCACATGACTACCTGTGTGGCAGTGACCACATCCCCATCTTCCTGTCACTGCCCTAGCATCAGACATAGGGACATGTGCCCAGATTGGCTTTAAACAAGACAGACTGGAAAACTTAAACCTCTGCTGTTACCGTTCACTCTACGCCACTTGGTAACATCGATATGATGGTTGAGCAGATGACTGAAATTTTCTTCTCAGAAAACGTGGACCCTCGCTCTTCAGGGTGCCAGAGGTGTAAGGTAGTCTCTTGGTGGTCGCCAGGAGTCGCTGAAGCAGTTAAGGAGCATCAGTGAGCTCTACAGTGGCATGAGCAGCACCCTTCTCTGGAGCAGCTCATACCCTTTACAACAGCTCTATGCCTTCTTTCGGCAACTTACCAAATGATGGGAGCAGGGGTGCTGGGAGAGAAAAGTCTCGACCAATAGGTGCCATGTCACCTTCCCAAGTCTTCGCAAAGATCAAACGTCTTTTTGGTTACCAGACCCCACAGAATTCAGTGTTAGCATAAATGGCGTATTATTTACCGGCGCAAAGGCGATTGCCGAGCATTTTGCTCAAGCCTCTGTCGGAGAATTACGCCCTAGCTTTTTGCACTCTCAAACGGCGGTTGGAAGAGAACGTCCTCTTTCACTACATGCCCCAGTGAATCCTATAACGTCCCATTTACGGAGTGGAAGCTCCTCAGTGCTCTAGCGCATTGCCCTGACAAAGCTCCTTGGCTGGATCAGATCCATGGTCAGATGATTAAACATCTCTCATCTGACTACAAGCGACTTCTCGTTATCTTCAACTGAATCTGGTGCGATGGCATCTTTCCATCGCAATGGCGGAAGAGCATCATTCCGGTGCTCAAACCCTGGTAAAAACCCGCTTGATGTGGATAACTATCGACCCAGTAGCCTCACAAACGTTCATCGTAAGCTGCTGGAATGTATGGTATGTCGGTGGTTGGGTTGGATCCTGGAGTCATGTGGCTTGCTGGCTCCAAGTCAGGGTGGCTTCCGCCAGGGTCGTTCTACCACTGATGGTCTTGTGTCCATCGAGTCTGCCGTGCAAACAAAAACGACGGCAACCAGGTGTTGCGTTTGGAAAAGGCTAACGTACATCATACGACACAACCTGGCGATATCATACGCTCAGCACATTGTATGAGTGGGGTCTCCGGGGCCAACACCCCGTTTTATGTTCAAAACTGCCTGTCGCTTCGTACATTCCATGTCCAAGTTGGTGCCTCTCATAGTTCCACCCATACCCAGGAGAATAGTCCCACAGGATTCTGTATTGTGTCTCTCTCTTCTTAGCGACCATTATAGTCTAGCAGCAACTGTTCCGCCTTCCGGCTCACCTCTGTATGCATAAGACTTCTGGATTTCGTAATGCTTCTCTAGTACCGTTGCGAATGGCTCCTTGGAGTCGCCGCTCAGCCACATGGCCCACTCATGGGCTCTAGCATGCGGTTTCCAGTTAAAGGGTAAACGTCGGGTGTGGTCACAGCATTCAAAGAACAGTAATCAACACAGAAACGGAACTGTTGTTCTCCAGAAATTGATTTCTTCTTTACAATTACAACAGGCGAACACCACGGTGGGTCTGAAGGATCTGTTTTATAATTCTGGCTTCTAATTGTTCTTCGCCAATGTCTTCTACCAACTCTTTGACTGGTATTCGGTATGGTTTCTGAGAGATTCAGGCTGCATTCCCAGTATGAATACGATGCTGAATCGAGTGACAGGTCAGTTTGCACGTTCTCGGAATAAATCTGCATACTCCAAAAAAACAGGTGCTAAAATCTTCTGTTCATCAGCTGTCAAATGTATCTTCTTCCAAATCTTGAACTTAAGTTCAATATTAACTTCTCCTCGTTGCAATTTTGTAGTACTGTTACAAAAAATGTGTTCATAATTGCAACGTTTACCTCACTGGAATCTGTATTACATCACTTTTACTTACGCTCGACTCTTCAGCAACTTTCGTTCCTCCTGGCAAAAAACATCCTCATTGCTCATATTCGTTATTGTAACCCGGACTTTTGCGACATTCTCTCTCACCTACACTTCTAGCAACATGACAATGTATTCTATCGAGTAATTCACTCTTCTCGGATCGGTCAATAAATAACAAAGTTAGTTCCTTGCATCGGGGTGACTGAACTTCATCGTCGATTGTCTTTCCTGCTCCATTGGGAATTTGCTGAGGCTGATCAATCTGAACATGGACTCGGACTGTGAACTGATGAATCGTTTGGGTGGTCCATTCCCATGACGTCAGTATTGCTGCTCCTTTGAGTACGATCAGAAGAGCGATTTTCTGGGTTGTTGTTGCTACGGCCTAGTCTGATCTTTCTTTCTGCGAGAAATCTCTGCCTCGCTAGCGGATACGAAATCGAATCAAAGTACACCGTCATAGCGCGTTTAGTTATTTGAAACTACTTGCACTCTTGCTGGGTATTTATCTTTATTTTGACCTTCACCTTCGCCTTAATCTTGGCCTTGGCCAAGAATTAATCCTACGTCAGGTTCTCCATAGTTACGTAGCTTTACTCCGTTTAGCCATCGCAGTTTCAATGTATCCCGTCTATCTATGCCACACCACATAGTCTGTGGTCCCGCGTCAATAAGTAGTTCGTGGTAGGTGCTGTATATCGCGGGAAAAACATCGAAGTCATTTGCGGCCTGATTTTCACTGGAACTAACAGGAATCACAGTCTCGGGCAAGGGGCGGACGGAGTGGTGGCATGTATATCCCTGTACTCGTTTAAATATCCCACAGATTGTCTGTTCTTCGCATTACCTTTCTTCTTGTTGCGACAGTCTCTCGAAACCTGTCCTGCATCCCACAATGATAGCAGATTCGATTCTCTTTGCAAACATTAAGCTTGTGACCCAGCTTATTGCATCTTTTGCGTTGTACTGCTGTGTTGAAGACTGCATTCTTGTTTCTGCATCTCATTCGGTCGTCTTAGTGCTTCAACGAAATCAACAGCTGATTCTACTGCTACCCGAAACCTTTTACATCGTTCCAATCGAATAGCTTTGCTTAACCAAGAATGAAGGTGTCCCTCTCTGGTCAGCTTTGAACAACAGAATGCGATTTCCATCTTTTTCTAACTAGTACGTTAGAGCGTTGCTGCTTAGAATTCTGTCGACAAACTGCTAGATTCGTCTCGTCGCATTCGCAGACTGCAAAGCTGCTCTCTGTAAAAACTGATGGCGCTTTTACGTTTAAATCTCTGAACAACAGTCGTTCTAAACTCATTGTAATCTTGTTTTCACGCAAGTAGGCTCTGTGCTAATGAAATCTTCTGCTGATCTTTAAATTCTTAATTTGGCAATCACTAGCTTACCGGAATCTGTCGATGATGCTAACAGGGCGGCACCTTCTAGTTTCCGAAAAAAAGACCTCCTTCACATCTTCGGGTTTTCCGCTAGACACTGTTGCTGATGGCAATAATTTCATTCTAGTTGTACCTGTACTGCATGAACTATCATTTGCCAAGTCTCTCGGAATGTTAGTCTCGCTTCTTTCTGCTTTTAACTGCCGAATCTTCTCTTGCAGTTCATAATGTGTTTGTAGATCGACAACGTTACTCTCGATTGCGACATTTCGTCTAATTTAACGCCAATGAGTCGCTCAAATGTAGAATAAAAATCGATCACTGCCTTTCGTATTCTAGCCAAACTAGAGTAGACCAACCTGAGTTCCAGCGTTGATTGTCCCCGCGTAGTTGGAATATGATGTTAATGTCGTTGCTGCTGCTCCTCGAAGTTCACGTTGTGCTGCACATTTTCAGGACTAGATTTTCCATTATCCCCATGCTGCCAATTATATAAGGGAGGTAGTTTGTGTTGTTGCCCAAGATGATAATTAGACGAAATAGTTGTAAGGATTTGTAAGCGGTGGGTCCTTGATGTACGGCAATATGCGAACACCGAGAAGGAAGTTTAAACAGTTCTATTAGTGAAGGCGGATTATAAAACACGCACGCTACGCGTACCCATCGTCACTGTGTCCGACATCCTAACAGTGGCTAATGCTGTCATATCGGAAGGCTCCATGGTGAGCTACGAAAAGACATACTCGCGCCTGAGGCCGCGCTAGTTAATACCACGCGCTGTGGACAGACAGCGGCCCGTCGCACTGCGGCCGGATGCGCGTCTACTGACCAAGCAAACTGTCAGCATTAGACAGGTCAGCTGGCGAGCACATGTTACCTACCGTACGGCTGCGCACAATCCGTAGACCCTTACACGATTGACTATGAGAAGAAAGTTCAGATTTCAACAGGCTGAATTTTAATCGTTGTGCATAGTATTGCCCACAAAACACTGGACACAAAATAACTGTTTAAGGGCTCGGTAGTCAGCGCAGAATACAGTGGCCGGTAGATCGCAAATGGCAGGGCACGTGTGAGGAGAGCAGTAGTGGTGGAGGTTAAGGGCAGGCGCTGCAGGGGAAGTGCCGTTCTGATCTAAAACCTACGCTTACATTTCTGTAAATACGAAGTGTTGCTCCTCCACACGCACACTCGATAGGTACCCTTTCAATAAGATCTGTCACCTGCTTTGGTTCGTACGTAAAAATAACTTCGCCGAAAATGCAGCCTGATATGTTGACCATATGTAGCGTTCAGAGAAACGCCATGAGTGGCGAATATTAAGTAAGACCATCACATTTAACTAGTTTAGATGTTGAAATTAGCTTCGTTAAACAGAAATGACTGCGAGAAAATTTTGAAACAGTGTCTTACTAAGTTAATGAAGTTACGAACTGAGGAAAAGCAAGGTCAGTAGCTATGGAAAAGCACATCCTCACCACAAAACATGTAACACCTTCACTTAAGTTGCACAAAATCGGTAGCATTTACCGTTTCACCAGCCATCGATTGCCCTAAAAAATGACTTTCTTTCATCGAAAAGTCTGTAGTTAGTGGATCAATATGGCAATGTTTCGCATAATAATCGTAAGTCAAAAATCCTCTGTGTATCATTTGCCAAAATCTCGTTTAGATATCTCAAACCGTTTATGAAATATGGGGAATGTTGCGAATATTTCACTCTGGCTTTATCGCTGGCGCGGCGCGATACCAAATGAGTGAGCTGCATCAGATAAATTTCCTCGAGTTTGGTGACAGACGTCCGCTCAAGTCTCAAGAAAAGTTGACTGCGTTAGGTAAGTTCCATGTGCAGTAACAATACGCAACACAAAATTATAGCGAGCTATGGTTTTCATTGAAAATTCTTCGAATTTCGCGCAGTGTCTTAATTCCACGTAAATATGACAATAACTAAGACCATTAATGGAATATTAGCACATACAGAGAGATAAAAGTAAAGAACAATTTTTTTGCCAAATGCTTTTTGTAAAGTCGTTTGAGAAAGATCGAAGGACGTGTCTGGATTCCGTCATTGTAGCGGGTTGCTGACCAGTCGAAAACGCGCGCCTACGTTGGTCTACCTCTCCGAACAAATGAGATAACACGCCCAGTGTTTTGGACAAAAGAAATCTCTGCTTATAGGTTTCATTCAGTTTTATTCATATGTGTATCCAATTCAACTCCTGTATTGAGTTTTTCAACTCAGCGTTAGCTATGCTCCACAGAATACGCTGTTCGGATATAAACTCCATAAGCTGCTCATCTGAGATAGAGCAGTGGTCAGCCGGCATTTCTGATGACTGTTTCAATAATTAGATAAGAATTAACTATCCTGTTCCTGCCTATGCGCGCGAAACATACTGCATCCGTCGCCTAGTAATTCGCTACTGTTGGACTTCGCCCACTCTTCCAGCCAAGCAAATCGCTGCGGCAGATTTAGAGATCGGCAGGACTTCTCAGAGATCAGATCACAACTGGTCAACCACCGGGAAGAACATTTTCTTTTTCATGACTCACCACTCACAAAATAAGTGAAAGGAAGTGACATCGCCTTTTTAATTCAGGTCACTAACTCTGAATTTTTATCTAGTTTGATCCTAGTTCTAAAGAACTAATAAAGAGGCGTAATAATTGTTACTGCCCTATTAATGGTGAGATATTAAAGTTTTAAACATCGTCAGCTGTAAAAGTTACAAATGTTGCAAAATAATACTAAATATTTATCAAGTGATCCTTTTTATGTCTTGATATTTCAATTGGAAAAATATAGTATATAAATTAGAACTGTAATTAGTGTCTGCTTTCATTTAGTCAGTATTACCATATGTGAATTCCAAAAGGAATTTATAAATAAAATCTGACCCTCTTCAGTCGATGTCTGTTCTCAGTGCATATTTGTCGTGTTGTTAAAAATATTCGTTAACAGGGCACTGATGTTGCTCTGATGCATAACGCCCTTGGAACAAATTGATACAGCGTCGGCCACTGTAATTTTCTTGTTTCTCACCAGTTCACGGGATCGCTGTTTCTAGGCAAATATCCCTCCGCTAAATATTTATCAGAGTCTACAATTGCCGCATTTTGCACGTGGTGCCTTTCTTGGTTTCACCAAACTCTTTCCAGGTTGCTCTGGCATTAGTGGTAAATGGTTCAGAAATGAGCTGTGTTCTTGTTGAACAACCAACGCTTACTTAGCTGTAATAGCCTTCATGCTGAAAATCCTTGTTTGAATCGGAGGTCCAGTAACGTAACGTTGCCTGACCAATTCGTTCCCGCAGATAACGCCAAAGCACTCAGATAACCCTTTAAGGAAATTATAAACCATTGACTCGATCTTGAGGACATTCTTTCTGTCCTTCAGATTTAAATTGTCGTTCCATTAATCTTGGTAAGATTCTCGTTTTTTAGTGTGACAGTTTTGAAGACCTCTCTTTGGTCACCTCACTGAAACTTTCAAAATCAGTAAAGCCTGTTGCATCATCTCCCAGGATGTACCTTGTAAGTTTAAGATGATGGATTTTTGACCGAAAACAGCGAGGCAAGAGACTGAATCGCAAATAGTCAATTTTCGTTTTTTTCACTGAATAGTCATTTTAGTGCAGCGTATCGTTCGGTGTTGAAATGAAACAAGTCGTACTTCTACAAATGGTAGAAAAAGTAGTGCATTTTACACTGTATGTGAAACCAAATAAGTCACTGACCTATTTCGATCCAACATATGCTGCTCGTTCCTGCGTTCAGCCTGTTGTCCTTCGATAGTTTACATCCAATTCCTTTATTGTGGCACTGATAGTCACTGTTAATGCTAATTGCGCGGCAGTTGGTGGTACTACTATGGCTCCAAAAGAAGAATAGTACTGCAGATTATCGCGGAAATAAGTTAAAGGAAATTTCTGTAATTTCGAGAAGGTAGTGCTTTTGTACGAGCTATGTTCGATGGAAAGCAATTGGAGAATATTGCAGGTAAATATCAATCTTCCTTGCAACAACCGTAGGAAACTATAGTTGTAAATATCAATATTAACAGAAATATCATTCTTACATTATTAATTTCACTCCAGCTGCAGAATTCAATGTAATGCCTCAATTGACGTAATTCAACGTAATATTTTGGCGAAATTTCTTGATATTCCTCTTTCGCAATCTGAGTAGTAATTTTTGTAAAAACTATGACATAACTCAGAATATCTATCAGTTGTTTACAATCAACAGATGTAAATTAGTATAATGTAACTGCCTAGCCAGCGTTTCATGCACCGGATCTGCGGACGGCCATGTTTGCTCGTTCTAATGCCAGCAGCTCGCAGTGTCGCCTGGTCCAAAACACTGCTGTCATTTGCTGTAAGACAAAAGCACATTCTGCGTAAAGGTACTTTTTAGTACTGTACTGTTACTTAGTTTAGTTATGATAAAAATAAAAATGTAAATTATTTCAGATACATAACAAACATCCAACACGTGAAGTGGCAGGGGGGATGTCAAGGATTGGTAATCTAATGGAAGTGGAGGAAACCAAGGAGAGATTTAGGTGACAGATATCGTGCAGTAGGGTTTCTTTACAATTGTGAAACTACGATGTTGTACACATTCGAATTGCCCACAAGATGCACCAGGCACCCATTTTAATCTGAAGTTCAGTTGTCATTATGGCTGGAATGAAATATGGGCTACCAGATCCATTTGGAGGACACACTGCTGTCAGGTCTGCCTGGTGAATGGAGAGAAAAGTTGTTCACAAGTGGTATGGATGCCACACAGTTCAGTGCTGAAAGACGCATAAGGGGAATAGTGTTAATGGAGAGAGGACTGGAGCTTATCAACAATTCTATTGTCTGTACTTTGAACAAAGAAGTTGAAAAAGATAAAAGGAAAACCTCGTCTGTGAATTGTAAGATGGCAAATAACTTGGAAGAGCAGTTGAACACAGTGGATAGTGTCTTTGAGAGATCATAAGATGAGCAAAAAGTGTAATGGAATGTAATCTAAGTGAAGTGACTATGAGAGAATTAAACATAAGGCAATATATTGTATCTTAGTATCCCATATAAATGTGGTACTCTCCCTTGATCATATTTTAGACAGCTGAATAAGATTTTAGATATTCAACCTAAAAATTTACAGTAAAAGTTTTCTCTTATCAAATTTCTTGTACATGATCCAGAAGAGTATATGAGAAATGCTGATGTTTTAGCAGTCTCCTGACTAGTTTGATTTGGCCCACTGTGAACTCCTCTATCCCAACTACTTCACCTCATAGTGTAACACACCCAGTTATTTTCTGGACACATTCCAATTTCTGCCATCTCCTGAAATTATTACCTCTGTAGCTCCCTGAAGTATGGTGGAAGTTACTTGTTGGCCTCTTTACACATGCCCTTCCATTTTGTCCCGTCTTGCCACTGTTCCTGTGGTGAAACTCTTCATTTCTTACCACATCAGTCCACTGAATTTTCATCATTCCTCTGTAGAACCAGAGGCCAAATACTTAAATTTTCTTTTCTGGTTTATCACAATATGTAATTGACTTTCATAAAATTGTGTTCCAAAAGTAAAATTCCCCTCCCCACCTGCTTCACCCCCTCCTCCAGCATTATTTGATTGCAGGTCTCCCAATAATTTGTTCAACTCCTAATTTTAATTGCGTCACCTATGTGTTCAAACTCTTCTGTCATGTCATCACAGATCCTACCCCGCATAGAAGCCTTAATGCACTCATACCACATGCCAGCTTATTCCTGAGTTCAACAGTGGAACTACTTTTGTGTCATTTCACTTTGTCACTGGATATTCATGTCTTGCAAGTTCATTTTATCCGGTGGATCTTCAGTGGAGAGTTAAATCTTGAATGAAGAAATGTGTCCCGTACTCGAATCACACAGCATCCAACTGAGTATGCCTTATTTGGTAATTTTCAATGTATTGTAAAATTTAACTGTCCACGCCATGGTTTCATTTCTTTAAACTTTTTGGAAAAACAATCAATTGCAAATTGCACTTTGAAAAGCCGGTTGGCATTATCTGGTTTGTCAGAAAAAATGTAAAAATGATATTTCTCTGAATTGGTTGCAGACATTGTTTTGCGAAATATCGGTGTCTATCAAGGGATTTGTTGATCAGTAATCATAGATCCTTGTTTTCCAAAATTCCCATAAGGATAGCAAACCCAAACCATTTTATAAGTTCGGATCCCGTAATGTTGACAAATGTGGCATTTTTTAATCAAGTTTCCTTCTATTGCAATTTTAACTGTAACACTAATTGGTTTCATTGCTAATATACTCAGATCTTCCCCAATATATAATTCTGAGATATCCATGATGCTCTGTGTATCTTTGGGAAATATGTGCGGACCTGGAGATACTTAAAATTCATTATTAGTCCTCAGTAAATCATAGTCTGTCTTTGTCTGATAAAGCTGTTTTCACATGTAGCCTTTCCTCTGTTGTCTTCAATCCTGAGACTGGTTTGATGCAGCTCTCCATGCTACTCTATCCTGTGCAAGCTTCATCTCCCAGTACTTACTGCAACCTACATCCTAGGTTGGGATAATCCTGTGACAGACCTAGAAACATGGTTTTGATGGATTGGACAGGCTATGCACCTAGTTCTCGCATGGAGATAATACCCCTATGGAGAGGTGATGGGGAATAAAAGTGTCAAGGGGGTGATTAGAATTCTTTGTAGGTTGTGCAGTTATGGACGACTACTTCCGGAGGGGTGGGAAGGATATCTGTTATGTCTCTTATTTCAGGTTACATGCTGCTATGTCAACTATTCCAACACTGTGCCTGACCAGCTGACATCACAAACACAACGGCTGTTACGAAAGGCATAACATAAGAATTCACCAGTGGCAGGCTCAATTGTGATCTACTTCTTATTCTGCGTGTTTTGGAAGACAGTATATGATTACTGTGCTTCAGTGCCCTCCTCCTTGACAAGACCTGGCCTCTTGGATCATCATAGTTAGGACATCATTACACTAAAATGACTGATCCTGTTGGCTGCCACAAATGGCTCCAGTCAGCTTTTTAAGGATTACTTTCGCCACCCTGTTCCCTTAAACTCTACTCATAGGGTCATTCCATGCCAAGTGGTCTAGAGGCTCCCACATGACCCTCATGGATTTTGATGGAATTTTGTATGAACATTCACTCATGTTCTCAATGAAAACTGGCAAAGTTTGTTTCAGAAATTCAATACCTTCAGAGATAGTCACTTGTTTAAGACCATAGCACAGCTTTCTATAGTGTGTCCTTGAATTTTCAGCAACTTTGAGATGAGATATCTCTATGTATTTGCATCAAGGAAACAAAACTTGGCATCTTACACAACTTTTAGAGCTGTTTGAAGTAAAATAATAAAAGGATTTGAGCAATTTTCATATAGGTAATTTGAAGCAAAGTTGGGCGAAAAATAGCATGTTTCAAAATGCGAATTTTAGTTTTTATATCTCCAAAAGTAATTGTGGGATCTACATGAAACTTTGCATACCATAACTCACCAACACCAGGTCTTAGAATATAAAATTTCATTCTCCTATTGCTTTCCATTCTTTCACAAATCTGGGGTGAAGTTGGCGATTTTTCAAAAGTGCTAAATATGGGTATTTTTAGTCAAATTTTTCAAGAAAGTGTTTTCTCCAAACTCTTCTAAAATATGGTCATTAGAAAGAGCATATTCTAAACTATATAGAAAAGTGGATTTGGTTTTGCAATGCAAGTAAATAAGGCCCTAAAAAGTAGAATCATCAAAGAGGTGCATTGGAAGTTCAAACACATTTTTCTGGTCCTCAAATTATACCAGAAATCTTTTACTTTGCCTTATACATTTATTTATGACTGGGATAAGTGAAATGGATGTGTGGGACCTAGATTAAGTCCAAATAGAGAATAAAATAGAAACTATGGTCTCTCTCTCTCTCTCTCTCTCTCTCTCTCTCTCTCTCTCTCTCTCTCTCTCTCTCTCTCTCTCTCTCTCTCTCTCTCTCTCTCCCACCACTCATGCTGTCCACCAAGGATAGTAACAACTAAATTATCAAGTCTTTATCCAATTTTCTGCTTCAGTTAAGATTCACCATTTCTTCTGCAGTTTTGTGTAATAAACACTTCCAATTCAGCTAGTGCAGTAAGAGCATATCCTTCTGGAAACATGAGTTTTTGTGGTGCAGCACTCACTTATTGCCTCCCTTATTCTACCCATTGTTTTATTACTTCTACTATATCGTTCAGTCACCCTCATCAGCTGTCCCACTTTACACGTGTCATCCTAACACAGTGATCCCACCTCTATTTCTGGTATGTGGTATATTCCCCAAAGCCTAAGTCACCTCGTCCCCCAAAATCCTCCCATGTTTCCTCCTACACACCCTGGAAACTCCTTCAATCATTCTGTGATGACATACCATCAGTTCAAAGTTACTGAGGGTTTCTTCTAACCATGTTACCTCATTCTATGTATACCATGCATTAAATAACACCTGAATCACCCATTGATAAAAAATGTTGATGTGCTTGGTGAACAGTGCTCACTGTCAACATGGTCGTATGACAAGCCATAGTCCACTTAAGACTGGATTTATGTTCTCTCCTGGCATAGCTCATCTGAGGACAGAGCATGTGTCTCATGCAAAAATCCACTTTTTTGCACAGCAGGTAATCTTCCTTGTACCAAACATACAAAGAAAACTCCCTTACATCCTAGGTCTTCCCGTGTAGACCTACTATAGCCATTTCACTTAAAACTTCTTGCTCGCTACTAATCACTTGTTTCCCACTTTCTTTCTGGCTCAGACCTCAAATTTTTGGGTTAATCTAAGGACTTGTGACAAGTTTCATATTTCCACATGCAGAATTCTCGTAGACAACTGCATTTTGAAAGTCATTGGTAACAGTTTCACAATCTGATATTGGCCTTGACACTGCATAAAAAATAGTGTAATACTATTTACAGTGTGGTAAGTTGATAGATTTCACAGTGGCCATCCTTGTCTTAAGGTGATCTTTCCCTGTGAGTCACTGCTCCCTCTTGTTTGTATAGTGCCAGTCTTTGCCTTAACCAACCTTCTCAATTCTTCTCTTGCCACCCTCACAAATGCATTAACCTATTGTCCTTCTCATCTTGTTTTCCTATGTCAATAATTGAATGCATGTTACGACCATATACCTCATCATATGGCTAAAATCCTGTAGTTTTTGCGGTTTTGATTTGTACACAAAGATATCTTGAACAGACATCACAATTGGTATGTGTGTGCTATATGGTATTATAGCATACTCCCTATTGCTTCATGCACCCTTAACATGATCCTACTAGCTTGACAATGTAGATGACTTGACCTCAATTTCTTCCCACATTACAGCTTAAATTCCTTCTATAAATCCAAGATACAGATGACCCCCTTAATTTGTTATTTCTGGTACCTTTAAGTACCCTGTTGTTAATTACTGCTTGTTCCAATGTTGCTGCTTTTTCATTAGGCACTGCGACCAATGAGACAGGTTATGAAAAATGGTTAGTAATAATAAAACATCAATCCCAAAAAATTCAACCTCCTAAATCCCTCGTCACCTTTCAATGAGTTTTGGCTTGGCTACCATGGGACCTCTGCCATTGTAGCACCTTCGCACTTCTGTGCTGCATGTCTGTCCTCCCTTTGGAACATGTCACACTTTTTGTGAATGACGTTGAGGTGCTAGAACTTCAGCACACAGAATAGTTTCTTCTTTCGTAATCTATCGTTCTCCACTTTGGTGTTTGAGGTTTGGCTTTATTTCCTCTTCATCCCTGTGCAGTTCTGAAGGCCAGCCCAAGTGTACCATGTGACGGGGTAACGCGTAGTGACCATCCTCAGGTCTGCAGGTAGGGTTCCCACATACATGGTACAGGCCAGGTCCAGGGAGGGGTGGTAGTTTGAGCTGTAACCCTCCCAAATTGCCATTCAGTCCCTCTGTCAGAAGTTTGGGAGGTGTGATCCATCGCCTAATGAGTGTGAGCTCCCCTCTGTGGAAGGGTCCCTCAGCAGGAACGAACATGCTATGCCTTTGGAGATTCTGTCACAATGAGCCAATTCCAATCTGTGTCCACTAAATGTAATGGGAATAAGGGGAAACATTCAGACTCTTCCAGCTTGCTCATTGGTTCCTCATACCATATACTGGACATTGTCATTTCTTTGCAACAGTTAATCCATTTATTATTCAGAAAGGTGTTGACACAATTGCCGGTCCTGTGAAATCCTGCTCTCATTTATGTAATTGCACTTTGCTTTTTGAAACCAAGTGTGGTCCTCATGCCCAACAACTGCTTGCAGCTTCACTCCTCAAATGCTATCATGTTAGTGGTAAGGCCCATCGTACCCTGAATTCATGCGGTGGTATTTACACCAGGCTGCTTGATGGTCAGAATGGACAAATCCAAATGTACCTTTCTGATCAGTGTGTCATTGCAGTCCATTGGATAATGAAACAGGTTGATGAAATTTTAGTTCATACAATCTCTCACTTCTGAGAGAGTAGTGCCTCTGATGACTTCATAACTTGTTCTATCTCTGACAGTCATGCACACACATTTGAAGCCTGATGAGCTGTTACCACTGCTACTGTAACAACCACACTCGGGTTGCAACACAGCCAAATGTTACTTGTGGTAGGGATGCTAGTGAGTAATTACCTGCCTTCTCCTCCCTCCTGCATAAACTGCAGTGGCGACCATGCAGCCTCATTCTGAGATGAGTCATCCAGCAGATCTGACTGAAGGCTTGCAAGTTGTTGGCTAGTTGAAAGCCCTGCATTTTTATAACTAGTCGTACACACATTTATAATTACATAATATTTTGGTGATAATGTAATATGTTGCTAATCTACATCTATGTTAAATGTTCTTTCACAGTATAACAACTTTTACTTACTAAGGTGGTTTTAAGCTTTAGTCTGAAAATGAGGGCTAATTCATTTTGTTCAATTTACTGTGGTAATTTGTTATACAGTTTCATATCATTATAAAATATACTTTTTGTGTCTTTGCCTTGTTCTTTCTATCTAGATGGAGGTGTTGACTAGCTCTTGTTTCATGGTCATGTATTAGGCTGTTTGTGATGTACATGTTGAGATTTTTCTTAATGAACATTGTTCTGAAAGATATAGTCCCAAGAAACTGTTAGAATGCCTAGCTTTCTAAATAATTCTAGAGAGAGGCCCCTGTTGTTGCTGTTTGTTGTTATCCTTATGGCTCTTTTTTGTACTTTGAATACAGTTTCTATGTTACTGGCACTTGTTCCCCAAAACATGATCTCATAGCTGAGGGCTGAGTGTAGATATTTGTAATATGTTATTTTAAGACAGGTATTGCATACTGGTGCGAGGATTCTAAAAGCATAGCATTCTGTGGATAATTTCTTTGCCAAAATGTTGACATGGCTTGTACATTTCAATTGGCTGTCTACATTCATCCCTAAGAATTTGGTACTTCTTACTCATTCTAATTCATCATTAATAACCTTTATTCTAGTGGCATTGTGTTTTTTGTTCAATTGGAAGTTAACATAGTTTTCTTTACATTTAGGGTTACTTTATTCTTTAATGACCAGTTGTGGACATCATTGAGAGCCTCGTTTGCTCTTCCTGACAGTTGAGTGATTTTCACCTGTTATTACTATGTTGCTGTCATCAGCAAAAACTATTTTTTCTCCATATCTGATACTTTGTGGGAAGTCGTTAATGTATATAAGATAAAATATTGGGCCTTATACATTTACCTGTGCGACTCTTATATTCACATGTTCTGGGTCACAGGTGTTTTACAAGGGAATTTTTTGAAACTTGTTGTATCTCAACTCGCTGTACTGTTTTCCAAGTATGATTTGAACCACTTCTTTGTCACACCTCTTATTCCTATTTGCCCTAATTTATGAAGTAAGATTTTGTGGTTGACTGTATCAAAGGCCTTAAACAAGTCTAAAAAGATACCACTTCCATTTCACCTTTGTCCAGTGCTTCTAAAATTACTTTAGTGAACTGTGCTATAGCAGATAGTGTGCCTCTTCTGGGAGTATAACCAAATTGGTCATTGGAAAAAATATATTTACTCAGGTAATTTAGCAGTCTCTTTGACTAGTATTTCTATTATCTTAGAAATGATACAATATAGAAATCGGCCTGCAGTTCTCTAAATTTTCAACATATTCATTTTTAAGGATAGGTATAACTTCTGCTTGTTTTAGGTACTCCGGAAAGTATCCAGATTCGAAAGATTGTCTGTTAATTGGCCCTTTATGGAGTCTATGCATTCTATAATTATGCAGACTGGTATTTCATAAAGTCCTACTGAAGTTTTATTTTTTAGTTGTACTACTAGTGCCACTTCCCTTTCTGTAGTTGGCAAGAGCACCATTGTTTGTTGGCTGGTTCTGAGTAAGTAAACCATACGTATATGGAAATTTCTGCTGTAGTTTTTTTGCAATATTACTGAAATGAGTTAACAAAATCAGTTAATTTGAGGGTTGCCTCCTGGTACCTCTTTGTTTTTAATATGTCAATTGAGGTCCTTTTTAGCAGAGTTAAATGTTTCCTGTTTGGTGATGTTCCAGGCTGCTTTTCTCTTATTTTCAGCTTTAAGTAATATTTTGTTGTTTGAAAGTTTTTTGCAGCTGGCAGCACCTTTCGGTATATTTTCCTGTACTTTTTGTAGAATTGCAGAACTTCTGAGTTAGATTGATTATTTTTTACCGAGTTGAGATAGGAGTTTCTGAGGGTTTTTTGATATGTGTAGTTACCCATTGATTTCTCTTAATAGTTTTAGTTAGTTTTGGTAAGCATTGCTTCAAATCTGAGTTTAAAAATAGACATAAACATGATAAATTTGATTTGCATTGGTTTCTGCATAGACTTCCTTCCAATCTTCATATTCTAGCTGGGATTTACTCATACAGGGCTGATTTGGAAAACATTCTATTGTATGTACACAGTTCAGGAAGAGTTTCTACATGAATGTTACTTTTTAAGATCTGGCAGAGGTGGTCTGATAGGCCCAGGTTTTGGACAATGACATTTTTTCCTATCAATATGTGTAGCTACATGATCTATTGATGAGGAAGATTCTTTTGTTATTCTAGTTGGACAATTAACAAGGGAGGATATTCCAAACAGCTTAGAATATTCACATATGTTGCTAGCCTTATCAGGCTTCATCATTTTAATGTTACTCACTGCAGATAGTTACATTTGCTTTTGGTCCAGAAACTGGCCTCCATCACTTGATTCCACATTGCTCTCCTTTGATTCCCATGGTGCCAGCAGCACAGCTCAAGGAGGCTATAATTCAGATGTGCCACTAGTCCTCATAACACATATTTCATTAGAATACTGCTGTCATTTGCAAACATTTGTACAAAACATCATTCAAACTAGCTCGCAGATGATTATCAGAAATCAGATGACAGACACAGGACAGAAGGCATTTTTTCCCCCAAACCACATTCCATTGCTATTACTAAAAGAAAAACTTCATGGCCTGCAGTACCAGTTTCATATTGCTTATCTGACAGTGTTCTGGGTTAACAGAAATATTCCTTTTTAAAATGCAGTCAATATTTACAAAACTACTGAAAATGAAACTGTTGTCAGAATGTAGTCAGAGGTATGATCTTGAATCAGCGGTTAAACATAGGAAGAAAAGTATCAAGAAATTGTGTGCATGTCTTCAGCCAGTACAGATAGATGCACAAAAAACACACACTATATTCATCCAGTGTTCCATAATGAGAGCACTTGGTTGCTTCCAACAAACATTGAACTTAAGTTAGTTTTCAAATGACATTTTAATTGTTTGCTATTAAAAATTTTGGAAAGGTTTGAATTTATAATCAAAGAAACTGCAGTGTGTAAAACAGCTCCAAATAATAGGAAGTTTAGTCATGGAAGCAATAATAGCAATTAGAAACCCAATAGCAATCATTTTCCCTTAGTTTGTTTGTGGCCTTCCATAACATTTTAAAGGTTTGTTTCAGCTACATTAAATCTAGGTTTATGAAAACTATATTACCAATGTGATGTTACTACACTTCACTTTCCTTTGAATTCTGTTGCATGCTTTTGAAATTAATACTTAAAGCTACAAATAGTTTACATTCCTGCTTTGTGTCCTTTAGCCTTTTCACTATTCAAGGTTTTCATTGCATACTGTTGAAGCCTTAAGAACATAGAAATAATCGTAATGTGATATGACTCTCGTTCCTGTCATGCTATTAAATAGGTTATATTAAGTACATGACATGGTAGTTTGTAGACATACATACTTAGTAGAAAAATGTTCTGATCTTCATGGGCAGCTACACAATGTATTGTTACTCCTGTGCTTTTTAATCTCTCTCTAGGAGAGCTTGCATCACAGTTGTAGGCTTTTTATGATATATTTTCCTGAAAATATATATTTGTGCACACTACTGTAATTCAGTTGCAAATTGTTTACTTTGAAGTGAACAACTGTGCATATAGAAATATTAGACACACTCTTAATATGATCTGAAATACTGAGTTCCTGTTACTGTTAGCAACCCACTTCTTGTCGTAAGTGGACTAATAAAAAGGTTGATATGTGTTTACATTACAAAGCACTTAATTGTATGTGTTGTCTGGCAGTTTAATGTGATTATGTATACGCTTACAGGTGGCCACTTGTTTAAGATTGATAGACCCACAGATTGCCACCTCTTCATAATATTAGACTTCATAAATAAGATACAGTAATACATTTATGTTCCTTGACATGATTTAATTATATTGGACTTCACTAGCTATAGCGAGTGAGCTGCTTATGACGTTGCAGTTTTGTGTGTTTACACAAGTTAGGGTTGGTACACTGCGTTTTTCATTATGGCATATATACGTCAAGAATATGTGCACCCTTTCTATTCAGTTTTCTTCAGTTTTGTTTTTTACACAATGCTGGTACTGTGAGGAAGGTAAATGACTGAAAAGAGTTGTAATAGAGTAACCTCTCACTATTCTCACCTGTCTGAGGAAAGAATTATTAGCTCAAGAAGCCATAGTTTCTTCAGTTAAACATTCTGTTGACATCTTCACTGTTTTGATATGACTTGGTCACACTCATCTACAGTCGTATGGTATGTATTTAAAAGTTTTGTGTAAAATACAATAGATTTCATGTAAGTTTATGTTCTGATAACTTGAATTAGTAGTACAAATTTGCATTTGTCAAAGTAGTTAATGAAATCATTATTCACATTTGTAACTATTAGTCATTTAAATTTGGTCCCTTTGAAAGTAAGCATAAGCATTTCGTATTGCCATTACTGATGCTCCTACTTTGTCATTTCTTGCAAGCATTGTAAAATGTCTGGTACAAATATTTGCAACAATTGGAGCTTTGTGAAGTTCAATTAAATGACACAATATCATATTTCGTTTTTCCAACATAGACATTACAGTATTTGGAGATTTATGAACTACAGGAAATTGTAAAGCACTGATGTAGACAATGTATTCTACCCTTAATGTAAAATTCAGTATTTAGGTTGCATGTACTGTAACATGAAATATTTAAAATATTCCTCAGTTACTAGAAACTCTTACTCAGCTAGAGGACATTCTTTGTTTGCATTTAGGATGTATACTATAGTCAGCCACAGGGTCATCTATTATTGATAGACCTGTGTGTTGTCTTCGTATCTTTGGCAGAATTTAAAACAGCTAACAAGAACTTGACTCTGTATGTTGATGTTACTAGTAGATTTGTTATGATTTGCACATGATACAATGTTGTTCTCAAGTGAAAGGACAGAATCTTTATAAATTAAGCTGCCTTACAGATCTTCAGCTACTTCATGCCCTTCAGTAGGTATTCCATAAGTGTGTTATTATGCATATATGGCTTCATATGTAGACTGATAATGTGTGCCACATCATGTGGGACATAGTATACACTAATCATGTAGTTTTAACTAATGGCAGATAATGAAAATTAAAATTTGGATTGTCATTAATACATTTTTGACTTTCCTAGATGGTAAAATTTAAATTGTTCTGTGGTGGTATGTCTTGTCACAGGCACTTGACAGCAGTGTGGTTGTCCAAACCAGCCAGTAATATAATAAATGTACAGGTAAAAGTATCCTTTTGTGGAATATTTGAAGACTGTGGCCTCACACACAACAAATGTTACTAAAATTTGGTAAACTGCAGATCAAAAAATTGTTACCTAACATTGTGTAGACTGTGTTAAAGCTTCTAAATGTCATTTAAACTTTATTTATGGAAATCTGAGAGGAACTCCTAAAAATGTTGTTTACTGTGTTCTATAACCTAGGTTTGTAAAAAACATAAATTTTTTCTTGGTTGAAATCAGTCGTTATCCAAACATTCTTGAGCTACAATTGACAAAACATTTTGTTTCAAAATATTTCAATTGGTGGTGACTCATTAGCTGTAAAGTCCCCCAGCTTCATGCTCAACATGAAATGTTACTGCTGTATGATGATTTTCTATTGATACACATTAAACATGTAATTTAGAAAGATTGTAACATTTCTATTGAATGATTTCAATTTGGTTATGATGAATATCATCTTTTGTATTACCACGTATGGCACATGGTGTAGCTATTTCAACTATTATTAAAATAAGGAAAATCTTTCGTGTGAAGTAGTTTGTTTTTAGCTAAGGAGTAACCTGCTTGTAGAAGGAAAACATAAACCTTTCAATGTTAATTGGACGAAACATGTAACAAGTCTCTGTAAAGTGTCTGCATGTTGTATAAATTAATGCTATAGGATAGCAGCACTGTCACTCTAGATGTTAATCTTTATTTTTTTATGCACTGGTGGGAAAAGAAGTTACTCAACAATCCATTAAAGAAAAATCTAAGTAATAGGTGGAGTCTAACCCTTAATGCGAGAATCTATCTTCTGTGTGTCAAATAACCTTAGACAATCTTTCAAAAGATACTCATCTGTCTAAGACAATGCTTCTGCTTACTTGCATACATCTGTTTCTCCCTCTCTCTCTTTCTCTCCTGTCAGCCTCTCTTGGCCAACTCTTTATTTTTTCGACCCCAACGGTATTAGGTTGAAAGGCCTGAGGGTGTCATTCATTTTCTTTCTCTAATCTTAAATTCCATAGGGAGGAGGGCCTCCATAGATGCAGTGAAGCCAGTCCTCCTAGAGGTATGAACCTGTAAGAAAAATGTGGTCCTCCTGACTGTGGGTTATGTGATGGCTGGTAATAGGTCCTTTGAATAACCTTAGTGCTAACAAGCTTCAGAGTAAGCCCTGGGTATGAAGGCTGACAAAGAGCAAAGAGCTGGTGAGAACTGAATAGACAATGGGGGTATCGACAGGAATGTTCATACCATCATTCACCCACAATCACACTAATTTGGGAACAATGTGATCAGCAATTTGGGACATTGCTCTGCATGGAAAATAAAGTAGGTGACCACACAAAAATGGAAAGTTCGCGGGAGGCGCACATTGGCACGGTGCGCCACGGATGGTAGTTGCTGCAAATAGTCCCGTCCACAAGAGGGCACGCGAGAATTTGGCTGCGACCTCTGCCAGCAGAACAACAACAACTCAGGCAGCATGGGCCGTGTCCAGTCAGTTGACATCGGGCATGCCTGAGACAGTTCCCGGTCTACTCTGAAGTGTGATGTAAAAGTGAACTGTGTTCCTACAAGAAGCACACCACCTCACCACTGCACTGAGGCAAGTGACAAAGCACAACAGAGGAGGCTGGTATTCGAAAATACATGTGGTGACACGCACTGGTTGGATATTCTTGAGGGACAAATGGAAGTAATGTTACTGGTGCCTAATGTGAAGAGAAGATTGAAGTGAAAATAAAACATTGTGAGGGATTGTTGCTGTAATAATGATGAACCAATGTAATTAATCCCAAAACACACTTCATTACACAGCCTCTAAGACGATAAAAGATTCCACCTCATAGACATCTGCACTAATGGTCTTCATTTGTATTTTGGTGATCACATTAGGAGATATGTGACTGTTCTGGATTTCTAGCAGGAAGACATGATGTTCAGTCAGCTTGACAAGAGACCTGCAGCACCTTCACCTGCAATCTTCCATTTGGGAGAGGGACATGAACTACCTGTACACCAACATTGTTCCACAAAAATGTTAAAACTGTGACAAAGCAGCTCTACCTGCTAACCAGCCAGCATGTTTCCTCCTGTCATGCATTTCCTTAACCTTTGCTGAAATGTTTACCATAAGATCCAAAAAACCAAGGAACAAACAGTAAACAATGACTGCCTGTGTCTGTATGCTATCAGTTGCTTGTAACACATCGTCATATCTAAAAGAATATTCAGCTGAATGCAGTCCTAAATACCAGTGGACAACTAACTTCGTCTGGTGTGGAAATGGACAGCTTATAATAAATACAGAGCAAGATGCCAGTCTTAGTGGAAGGCCCATCCTGGTGTTTCATGGGCCAATCAGTTAGATGTGGTGGAACTGTGAGTGTTCTAGAAAAAGTTCAAAGAATAGTGATAGCTCTGTTGGTTGCTGTTCCTAAGTTGGCCTGACTTTGGATTTACATCAGAATGTCTTGAGGGAGATAGGATAACCAGAAGACGGCAATGTGTTGCATGGCACAAGAAACAACCACCTGTTCTCCAAGATCTGTGTGGACTTCGCACTGAACTGCATCAACAAAGAAGACCAGCCAGAATTCATAAGAGGTAAGAGGGTACAAAGTAACCTGTTGATGTTGTTGAGTAGTAAATTGCATCCTACTCACTGCTGTTTACCTGTCTTCAGTGTAATATCAGCACCAGTTAACACTGGTGTGATGTATGTGCTATGAAATCAGTTGTGACCAGGAGCAAGACAAAAACATTTTACTAGCACAGGCAGCATCACTGGGAAAAATAAATCTTTGTTTAGTATTGCTTGAGATATTCCTAACAAGCTATTTATGTATGTTCCTTTCCTGTACCTTTGCTGTTTTCCTCATAAATTACATTTAACAGTAGAATATTGTGTACATTAATATTTGTTACTTGAGAATTACCTGTCTCTGTTCTGCATTAATGGTGCAGCACAGTAGGTGTGGGAGCCCCAACTCACACAGGTGATGAAATGTTAACACTACTGCCTGCAATGTACGTGTCAAGTAACAAACTTTCTGTAGTATGTAATAAGCACATTTAAATGAATGTACCAGGTAAATGAAGTTAATTGGCATCTATAACAAACAGTAACAGAAACTTAAATATTTTACAGATGTGACTAATTACTTTGATCATCAAATTAAATGTGCTGAACGAAATCACAATGTCACTATATTTGCCATTCATTTATATAGTAAAGAATTCTGTACCAGTTTTCTTAGCTCATGTCCAATGCTGATAGATATGTGAAAGAGAGGTGCATTTTGCAGTAAAAAACCACACCAACCTGTTAAATGATTTATTACTCTGCATCTAGCTTGGTATGGATATTGCACACCAAAATGAGTTCCATGCAAGCTGTGCTGCCAAATTTTTGTTCTCCATTGTCATATTTGTTAAGTGATCGGCTCAACAGATGATAGTGAGTGGAATAATAAGTGTCTTTAATATAATAATTTGTAAAACATAACAATAAGAATGTAGTTATGTCATATCTCCTTAAAACATGAAAATTCAGACTCTTGTAATAACATTGTAAAGTCATGTTTTCCACTCTGTTTTTAATCACTAAAATTATGTCCCAGAATTTGAACCATACCTGCTGTAATGCACTTGCTGGTTGTGGCACCACAGTTAAAGCTATAAGACTGCCTGGTTGTGCAACAACTGAAGAGCAGTTGCCATTTTGTGTTAATACAAAAGTTAAATTCAAGTATACTGAGAACTCTCCTGAAAATGTCAAAAGACAATTAGGCAGTTGCACCTTTTCATTAGGGTGTCTTACTGTTCACTTTTGGGATGCAGTGAAGGTGATGTGAAGGAATCCTCCCCTCACCACTGTAAGCAAAAGACATGATCTGCCATTCACTCTCATTGTTCTCCTCAGTGTGCAGGGTGTTCCACAATTCCTATTCCAGGCTTTCACAGGTTGTACAGGAGACTTTGTATATTTGTCGATATTGCCTCCTTACCAAAACCTTATCTACCAACTTGCTCTACAAGCCTGTGGCAGGAATAGTGAAATATCCTGTTTTTGTTAGTTACCAGATTGATGCAAAGTGGTTCGTACACATTATTGAGCCTCAGTAATAGAGCATCTTGCACATCTAGTTTTCAAACATCTGCTACTATACAGATAGTGGAATTACATGCAATTACTACACAAAAATTTGTGAATAAAGTTAACATCTAATTTCCTTCTTTCTTCCTATGTTGTCAATTGGTTCAGAGCAAGTCTGTTTGTTGAAAAGCTGACCTAGATTCTGATGCAATTAACCAAGCTTGGGAGGAAATTCAGTGCAAAAATGTGCTTGCATGTCACCAGCTTTCATTCAGTCCTCCTTAATGAATATTACTATGCAGTAACAGAAATATGTTAATCCGTTATGCTCACACAATTGTCTCTTAACATTTCTACAATAAAACCTCAAGTCTGTAAAATGTATAACATAGTTCCCCATATGAAGTAAACTAATGACTTCATTGCTTATGAATATGAAAAAAACATTTGCCGTTTATCGTGTTAGTATTATCAGTCAGATAATGTTTATGAAGTAAAGTATTGTGTACATATTGGTTTGCAAGTGACACTCGTGACGAACAAAAAGTTTGTTGGAAGTTACTACAAAGTGTGCTTGCATAGATATTTTGAATGCAAACATATTACTGCAATGGTATTACCATGTTTCTGTACTGTATCTGAAAATTCTATGCCTCATATTGGTTTACAAATGTACTGATAAATCTGTATTGTCTAAAAAATAGGTCAACCATGCTTAAGAGCAGCAGACTAATTGCTCTGTAAATTCATTCATGTGTTAGTAAATTACTTGGTGCATGTAGCCAAGAAAATGTTTAGGAAAGGTTTGATGTTGAGCAGAAAGTTTGTTGGCAGTTCATAAGTGCTCTCACTCAACAACACTGGATGGATAAAGTCAAGGGAGATGCATGCAATCCATGCTAAGACAAGCACTCACTTTCTCCACTTCCTAACTGTACTATTTCTCTTATTCACTAGAACTTCTATGTTGCACATCTTAGAGTAAATTATGGCATTATAAATTTCTGAATTTTGTCAATTTTGGGAAATGATTATGAATTTTTATTGTCCTTAGTTGTAAAAACTATTACATAACTCTGAATATCTATTAGTTGTTCAAAATTAACAAAGATATGTAAATAGTATAATGTTACTACCTAGCCAGTGTTTCAAGCACCGGATCTGTGGACGGCCACGTTTGCTGGTTCTGATGCCAGCAGCTTGCAGTGTCTCCTGGTCCCAAACACTGCTGTCATTTGCTATAAGACAAAGGCACATTCTGCGTAAAGGCACTGTTTAGTAGTGTACTGTTACTTAGTTATGAGTTTATTTATGATAAAAATAAAAAATGTAAATTCAGATGTCTAACAAACAATTCTGAAAAATAAAAGTAGGGCACTTGTAACACAGATGATGGGTAAAAGAACCAAATAGGTAACTGAAATGTGATTCAAATGTAATTACATTTTAAATCCTAAAACCTTAAAAGTACACAAGGGATAAAGAACATGTTACGTGACATTATTTGCTAGTATTCACTGTTTCAATTTTATAAAGTTGTATGTCTTAATAATTACTACAAAATTCTGTTGTTGTGTGCGCTTGTGTTTGGCTAATGGGTTGGTGAATGCGAGGAGGATGGTGGGGAGGTGGGGGGTGGAAAGGCAACTGTCAGATTTCAGTCACAACATACATGCCTACTGGACTTTAAACTGTCATTTCTCCTTAGTTGCTCAAGAAGAGACCAAAAGCACCAGCTTCAAATATTTTCTGATAAAGCAGCCCACAATAAAACAAGACTAAAGAGACAAAAATGCTGAGAGTCCACTATGCCTCACTAATGAACATATCAGTGTATAAACCATGTAAAATGTGCCTTGCAGGAATGCCACCCCAGAAGAGTCTCGTCAATATACAGAAACGGGCAGAGTCATCGGAAAAAATATAGAGCAAGATACCAAATGGAAAACAAATAATTACAACATAGAACTAGAGACTTTGCCCAACATGAAATACCTATGATAAGGTGGCACGGGTGATGCAGGGGAGTTGAAGGATGTCACGGTGTGGTAATCTCGTGGAAGTGGAGGAAGCCAAGAAGAGATTTAGGTGACAAATCTCATGCTGTAGAGAAAGTTGTTTTTCAATTGTGGTTCTTAGATGACGTACACATTGGTGCAGCTATTGTTTGATTTGACACTCATTCTAATGTGAGTCAACGTTAAGTCCAAGACATCAAACTGCAAGAAACGAAAAATAAAATCAGCTCCATTTGCAAAGTGAAGGTAGCTGAAAGTAACAAGATAGGTTAACTCTACAGAAAACAAGGATTGGTAACATTCATGTGAATGTTCCATTTTCTGTATCAGACTAACTAAACACTAGGTTAATTATACAGAAATAAGGATGTGTACTTCTAACACAGAAGCATATACTGCACAATGTTGGCCAGACTTGCAGCAGTTTCAGAATATGATGCAAGTACTATGTGTGGAGTACTGGAGTGAATCTAGTTTGTGCTCATCTCTAAGGCCTTGAGTGTAATAATGAAGGCATGCAGAATATTTTACAGAGCTACAAGTGGGTGGGAGGGAGAGGTCCAATTTTAAATGGATATATTTACTAACAAAGAAACATGACTAACTACTCAGAGAATAGGACAAATGGACCTACTACAGTGAAGAACAATGAGTAGGCCTTCAGTTTTAATGCACAAAAATTAGCCACATACAGAATGTCAGGTACAAACACATAAATAGAGCATTTGAACTCTACAAAACACATGGAGCGGAAGATTCTGTACATCCATCTTCTCACAGATGGGTGTGGGCCTTGGCTTTTCAGTATGGACTGTCGAATATGTAAAATTAAAAAGCCAGCAGGTGATGTTTCAAGTGATCACTGTATCAAAAATCTACAGGTGCCAGTCATTGAATATTGGCCTTTGTTCTGAGTGAATCAGACGTGGGAATCTTCAAAACACATTGCAAAAGAGTATTCTCGGTAAAATAACAATTTGGAATTTAGATGGCTAACAGGTGTTCAATATGACACTCTTTACCTGGAGAAAAATGTTATTTCAAAATTGTACACTGCAGATAAGTGTTGAAAAGCACAGAAGAAGAACAGTGTTCAGAAGGAGAGAGAGCCACAATGCTATTCAGTCTGTACAATGAACAAGAAGTTTAAAAAAGATGAAAGGAAAACATTGAGGTTTCTGAATGAACTTTAATTCTGTGAGATAGAAAATCACTTGGGAGAGCAGTTAAATAAATGTCTTTAAAGAGTTTATAAGATGAACAACAAAAGTGAAACAAATGTAATGGAAAGTAATTTAATTAAATAAAGTGCTTCTGAGTGAATTATATCATGGAATTAGACACATGAAGCAAGACATTATTGTATAATAGGATGCCATAAAAATATGTGGCATTCTCCCTTGGTTTAAACTGACAGGGGTTAGATATTTTATCTAAGGATTTACAGTACAAATTTTCTCTTATCAAATTTGTTGTACATGATCCAGAAGAGTTCATCAGACTTCTGAGGGGATTGGAGAGATCAGGATGGCCCACAACAAACCTAACTACTTCACCTTGCAGTATAACACACTAAATTATTTTCTGGACTACTCTAATTTCTCCCTTCTCCTGAAGTTCTTTTCTCTGTAGCTCCCCCTGGTATGATGGAAGATACTCTTTGCTCTAACATGTGGCCTGTCATTTTTTCCCTTCTTGTCGTTGATTCTGTGGTGAAACTATTTATTTCCTATTATTTGGGCCACTGATTTTCCAACATTCCTATGTAGAACCACATCTCTAACAATTTGATCCTGCCCTTTTCTGGTTTTCCCACAATACTTAGTTGACATCTATACAATTACGTGGTCCCCCTGTGGGTTCGGGGGTAAGAATAGGCCCATGGTATTCCTGACTGTCGTAAGAGGTGACTAAAAGGAGTCTCAAATGTTTCAGCCTTGTGATAATCCCTCTTGGGTTTGACCTGTAATTTTCAAAATTTCCATTGTTGGTGCATGCCATTTAGGGAAGGATGCCTTACGTGGTGGTTTTCTATTGGTCCATCGTGCACCACCATCTTGCGTGCTATCTATTGTTGTGTGGCGGGATTTACACCCCATGTTTTCTGGGTTGCCTCCTCATCTTGTGCGCAATCCCCTTCTTTGCGCCCACGACAACTGTGGACCCTTTCAACACCTAAAATCCAGTACGGTAGCCAGTCCGTTGTGGTGGGGTCATCATGTACCCTCTTGGTGGTAGCCCCCTGACCACGCAGGGATCGCACTATCGCACTACAGATGCCAGAGCTGTTTCCTCACCATGCATTGCAAGGAGTATGTGCCCATCTTGTCTGGGGCACCGGGACTCCGGGCAGTGGGATATGGGCCAGGAACCCGTTGGTTTGGCTGGGTGGCACCCTTGGGGACAGCCCTTGTTCAGAGTAGGTGGCATCTGGGAGGATGTGGCGCAATGAAGTGCAATAAATCTCACGAAGCTGGTAGTCACACTGCCACCAGCGTCACTAAGCGAGCCAGAATTGAATTCGATGCTGCACAATATGACCCTCAGTCGTTCCCCTCGTTGGCTCTGCCGTAGGAGGGACGCAGATCTAGTGCTGAGCAGGAGCCTTATGTACCACAATACCTTGTCAGCAGCAGGACTGATGGTGACTCATTTCTTTCGACAAAGCCTCTGTTTTTTGTGGATCACCTGGAGGATAAGTTTGGGGAAGTGGCGGGGTTGTATAAAATGAGGAATGGGTCCATCCTCCTCAAGACGTCCTCCCCAGCCCAGTCACGGGCATTGCTCTTGAGTGATAAGCTGGGTGACGTCCCTGTTACCGTCACTCCCCACAGTAGCTTAAATATGATCCAGGGATTATTTACCATCATGACCTCTTTTTACAGTCCGACGATGAGCTGAGAGCTGACTTGGAACGACGTGGTGTGCATTTTGTCAGTCGTGTACACAGAGGACCCAAGACTAACAGGGTGGCCATCGGTTCCTTTATCTTGGCCTTCGAGGGTGCTCTATTGCCTGAGGTGGTCAAAGTAATGGTTTACCGTTGTGATGTCAAGCCCTACGTCCCTCCCCTGATGCGGTGCTTCCAGTGCTGGAAGTTTGGGCATATGTCCTCCCATTGCCCATCCAGCGCCACATGTCGAGATTGTGGACGCCCCTCTCTTCCCGATTCTCCATGTGCACTTCCGCCTGTCTGTCAACTGTGGGAACACCACTCTCCATGCTCGCCGGACTGCCTCGTTCTTCATAAGTAGCGGAAAATAACGGAATTAAACACCCTGGACCGGCTTAATTATCGAGAGGCAAAACTGAAATTTGAAAGGTTGCATCCTGTCCCTCTACAAACTTTTTATGGTGCAGCCACGTTATCGTTGCCCTCGCGGGCGGCAGTTGTTGCCTCATCGGTGCCGCCTGCAGTGGGCCCTTGGGGCCGTACATCTGTCTGCCCCCCCCCTAGTGTCTGGGGGCAAGCCTTCCTCTGTTGCCCCCTTAGAAGTTGGGGGCAAACCCTCTTCTGTCACTCCCCCCGCACATGCTTCAGGAGTGACATCTGCTCAAAAACCAGGGGGCTCGATCCCTCCCCCTCCCCCTCCTTCTCCGCCAGCGTTGCCTCTGCCGGTTCCTCTCTCACGGAAGGGGTCCCTCGGGGACCTCCCTTCTTCCGTTTCTTCTCCTACCTAGCCGGATGTCAGCCAGTGGCTGAAGGTTCCGTCACCTGCTGGTCATAGAGCTTCTGCGTCGTCAGCCTCCGACGCTCCTTCAGAGAAACTCTCCCAGCCCTCTAAGTGAAAGGACAGATGCGAGAAGGAACGGAACGTGTCCAAGAAGGACGTTCCGGCGGTTTCAGTACCGCCTGCTGTACATAGTTCTGGCTCTGGGGATGAGGTGGAGATCCTCGCCTCTGCCGCGGATCTCGCCCTCACGGAACCCTCAGGGGCCTCTCCTATGGATGCAGATGACTCTCGCCTGGTGGCGGCCGTTGGCTCTGAGGCGCCGTCTGCCTCTTAGTCGCCTTCACGCCCTCCCAGTCCCTTCCTGCTTCCATTCTCCAGTGGAATTGCGGCGGTTATTTCCGCCACCTGCCTGAGCTCCGGATGCTTTTGTGTGTTTCCCCTGTTCTCTGCATTGCGCTTCAGGAAACTTAGTTTCCAGCAATGCAGACCCCCGCCCTTCGCGGTTATCGGGGACACTATAAGAACCGCGCTGCCTGTCAACGGGCTTCAGGTGGAGTTTGCCTCTTTGTTCACCACTCTGTCTGTAGCTCGCCAGTACCCCTTCTCACACCTTTAGAGGCAGTCGCTGTCAAGATTGAGCTCTCGCCAGTTATTACCGTTTGCTCTGTTTGTGTTCCTCTGGATGGGCAGCTCCCCCACCATGTCTTGGCTGCGCTGCTGGCTCAACTCCCGCCACCATTGCTGCTTCTGGGCGATTTCAATGCCCACAACCCTCTATGGGGTGTGACTGTCTCTGATGACCGCGGTCGTGCAGTGGAGAATGTGTTGGCTCAGCTCGACTGTAACCTCTTGAACACTGGTGCTCCCAGGCATTTCAGTATGGTCCATGGCTCGTTCTCGGCCATCGATCTCTCTCTTTGCATCCCCAGACTTGTCCCATCCCTCCACTGGGGAGTGCATCCTGACCTGTGTGGTAGTGACCATTTTCCCATCTATTTGTCACTGCCCCAGTGTCATTCTTCTGGGCGCCTGCCCCGCTGGGCTCTCAACAGGGCTGACTGGCTGGCCTTTTATTTCCGCTGCCACCACTGCTTCTCCCCCACAGGGTGACATTGATGACGTGGTCCGTGTCTTGACCACGTCAATTATTTGTGGCCGAGGCTGCCATCCCCCGCTCTTCTGGACTCCCTCAGAGGAAGGCTGTCCCCTGGTGGTCGCTGGAGATTGCTGAGGCTATTCGCGACCGTAGGCAGGCTCTCCAGCATCGTAGGCAGCACACGTCTCTGGAGACCCTCATCGCCTTTAAGAAGCTCCGTGCCTTGGCCCGTCGTCTTATTGCACGGCGTAAGCAGGAGTGCTGGGAGAGGTATGTTTCATCCTTGGGCTCTCGTGTCTCCCCGTCGCTCGTGAGGTCCCGCATCCGGCGGATTTATGGATACCAGACACCTATGGGTGTCCCTGGAATCTCCCTGGACGGCGCTGTCTGCACTGACGCTGCCGCCATTGCTGACCACCTTGCCGCGCACTTTGCTACGAGCTCTGCTACTGCAACTTACCCTCCCGCCTTTTGCTCTCTAAAGGAGCGCGCCGAGCAGCCTCCATTATTATTCCACACACGTCGTTCTGAAAAATACAATGCTCCTTTCAGCGAGAGGGAATTCCTCGCTGCCTTCGCCGATTGCCCTGATACGGCACCAGGACCGGACTGCATCCACGCGCAGATGCTGAAGCATCTCTCCAGGGCTTGCCAGAGACACATCCTCACCATCTTTAACCGCATTTGGAGCGAGGGCGTGTTTCTGTCGCAATGGCGAGAGGGTGTTACTGTCCCCATCTTGAAGCTCGGTGCAGACCCTCTGGCGGTGGACAGCTATTGTCCCATTACCCTCACTAACGTTCTGTGCAAATTGCTCGAACGTTTGGTGGGGCGGCGTTTGTGTTTGGTCCTTGAGTTGCGCGGTCTCCTCGCTCCATCCCAGGGTGGCTTCCGTCAGTTCCGGTCTGCTGCGGACAATTTGGTGCGGCTGGAATCTGTTATCTGTACGGCCTTTTCGCGCCGTCAGCATCTCGTTGCTGAATTTTTTGATCTGCGGAATGCATATGACACAACATGGAGGCATCACATCCTTGCTATGTTGCGTGAGTGGGGTCTTCGTGGTCAGCTCCCAGCTTTTCTTCAAAACTTTTTATTGCGCCGCTCTTTCCAGGTGCAAGTCAGTGCTGCCTCTAGTTCATCTTATATACAGAAAAATGGGGTCCCACAGGGCTCGGTGTTGAGCGTTTCCTTATTTCTAGTGGCCATTAATGGTCTGGCTGCAGCCGTGGGGTCGTCGGTGTCTCCTTTGTATGCCGATGACTTCTGCATCTCATTTAGTTCAACGACTACGGGAGTCGCTGAACGCAGGCTGCAAGCAGCCGTTCGCATGGCGGCATCATGGGCTCTGACTCGTGGATTTCAGTTCTCTGCAGCCTAGACTCGAGTTATGCACTTCTGCAGGCTACGGACGGTCCACCCTCATCCGGAACTTTACCTCAACGGTCACCTACTTGAAGTGGTGGACACTTGCCGCTTCTTAGGACTCGTCTTTGATGCCCGGCTCACGTGGGTTCCTCACATTACTCAGCTGAAGCAAAAGTGCTGGCGGCACCTCAACGCCCTCCGCTGCTTGAGCCATTGAGCCACGTGTCTTGGGGTGCCGATCGCTGCACACTGTTGCGATTGTACAGAGCCCTTGTGCAGTCTAGGCTTGATGATGGGAGCCTGACCTATGGGTCTGCATCACCCTCAGTGTTGATGTTGGACCCCATACCCCACTGTGGGGTTCGGCTTGCAACTGGAGCTTTCAGTTTGAGCCCCGTGGATAGTCTACTGGTGTAGGCAGGGGTTCCCCCGCTGCAGATTCGCCGCCACCGACTGCTCGCCGACTATGCTGTCCACGTGCATTGCTCACCGGGCCATCCCAATCATCGCCTGCTTATCCCTGCCAGGGTCCTCCCTCTGCCCGACCGGCGACCTAGGTCTGGGCTTTCCATTGCTGTCTGCGTCCAGTCCCTGCTGTCGGAACTGGGATTGTTCCCTCTTCTGCCACCCTTCCGGGTCCGTGCACACACGCCTCCCTGGTATATGTCCCGGCCATCCGTCCGCCTGGACTTGGCATGGGAACACAAGGAATCATTTCCGCCTGTGGCCCTCCTTCGCCGTTTTCTTGAAGTCCTCGCCTCATTTTCAGGCTGTGAGCCTGTCTACACTGATGGTTCCCTGGTAGATGGTCGTACTGCTACGCTTTTGCTCACGCTGCCCATGTTGAACAGCGCTCCTTGCCGTCTGGCTGCAGTATTTTTACTGCAGAGCTGGTGGCCATAATGCGCGCTCTTGAGCATATGCGTTCCTGCTCAGGTACGTCCATCGTCATCTGCAGTGACTCCCTGAGCAGCCTCTAGGCTATCAACCGCTGCTATACCTCTTCTCCTCTGGTATCCTTTATTCAGGAATATGTTTTTGCCATTACCCACTCTGGTTGTTCGGTGGTCTTTGTTTGGACGCCAGGTCACGTTGGCATCCCGGGGAATGAACGTGTTGACATGCTGGCCAAAGGGGCGATTGACGCTCCCACTTTGGAGATCGGCCTCCCGGCTCATGATCTGCAGCTGGCGTCGCGCCATAAGGTGGTTGGGATGTGGCATGATGAGTGGCGTAGCCTGACTTCGCCGAATAAACCGCAGGCAGTTAAGGAGATGACCGATGGGTGGCAGTCCTCCTTGCGGGATTCTCGCAGGGACTCTGTCATCCTGTGTTGGCTCCGCATTGGCCATACCTACCTGACGCACGGACATCTTTTGCATCAGGAGGATCCCCCCCCCCTGTGTCAGTGCGGGTCCCGGTTGATGGTCGCCCACATTTTGTTGGAGTGTCCCCGACTGCACACCCTCCGGCAGTCTTCTAATCTCCCGGGCATGTTGCCTTTGGTTTTAAGCAACGATGCCTCCATGGCTGATGGCGTTTTAAATTTTATCTGTGGTAGTCCTTTTTATGGTTCTATTTAGGGGAGTCCTGCCCCTTTCCCTTTCTATGTCTCTTGTCCTCGAGTGTCTCGTTGGTTGCAGATTTTAGTGTGTATTTGGATGGTTGACCATGAGAACAAAAAAGGGAAAGAGTTAGTCAACCACTCTCCGGCTCTCTTCTTTTCTTCCATTTCTTTCTGTCCGGTGTTCGTGTGTCCTCTTCTTGTTTCCAGCGTTCGCTGCCACATTGTTCTTTCAGTGACTGGGGGGGGGGGGGGGGCGCGTCTCCTCCCCCTTCGGGGTTTTACCTGCTCCTTAAATTTTCGTCTCGCCTGATTTGGGAATGGGGGACTGATGACCTTCGCTGTTTAGTCCCCCTTAAACATCCCAACAACATCATCCACCACCACAATTATTTGGTCCTTCTAAATTTACAATGCTCCGCCACCCTGACCCCTACACCTTACAGTCTTTCATGTCTTATGAAGAAATGTTAACTGTGCCTCTAGCATTATTTGATTGCACGTTTCCCAATACTTTGTTTAACTCTTAATCTTCATTGGCTAACCAATGCCTTCTAACTCTTCTATTGTGTCATCAGACAAATTGTACCCACATAGATGCCTTAATATACACTTTACACCTATCAGCTCAATACTCTGAGTTCAACAGTGAAACTAATTTTGCACTCTTAATGTTTGTTCCTTTGGTCTAATTTCACCAAAGGTTGCTTTGACTTTTTTATATGCTCAATAGTCCTACCAATTACTATTTCACTTTTGTTTTCTTCACATTTTTCTGCTGTCATTTCACTTTGGCTTTTCTGCTTTCCTATTTATTTTACACTTAAATGTCTTATAATGATGTATTCCTATCTCTTACTGCAGATTTTTGTATTTCCTTACTTAAGAAATCAATTTCAGTATTTCCTCTGTAACACAACGTTTCTTTACAGTCACCTTGTACATACTTAAATTTGTCTGATCAACTTATGTGATCATCCTTTTCAGATAAATCCCTTTCTCTTCAACTGACCTGCCTATTACAGTACTCATTACCACAGTATTTACTGCTTCAGAGAACTTCAGACACACACAATTCTTCCAAGTACCCCACTTCCTTCACCACCAATAGTTCCGGACAATTCTTATAAGCTTCAGTCTATTCATCATTATTAAATTGTGATAAAGCTCTATATCTGCTCCCCGGTACACCTTGCAATCCAATATCAGATTTTGCAAGAGGTATCAAAATGATGTAATCCAACTAGAATCTTCTCACGACTCTACAACATTTCGAAAATTAATAGAAGAGGTACATTTCGAATAGTATATTCATAATTAACTTATAGAACAATTGAATTTGTGTTGTTTACTTTCACTCCCATTGCCATGTTAAGTGTTCTACAATTCTGCCTTCTATTACATTGCCTACTACAGTATACCAATCACTCACGATTATTAGATTTCCATCCTCATTTCATAAATATTTTGTCATATTTTCAAATTGTGACACTGACAGATATACCTGAATCATTATTGGTTTTTTCCCCTGTCAATTCTGATGAGCATAATGTTATTACTGGGAAAGTCCAACAGCAACCAGAGGCTGACACTCATGGAGGCTCACAGAGCCTCTCATCTGTGCACTCTACTGGTCAGCTGACAGCTTTTGGAGATAGGACTGGCCATCTCTAACTCAGTCACGCTCGCCTTGATGTGTGTGTTACCTCACTGACACTGTGCACCTCTCCATTGCTAGTGTATCTATTATAACAAGCTGTGTCTAGGTGTAATAAAGTACATTGTGTCTGTCACCACATAGTGTTCTCTTGTGGGATTAGAACACACACAGTGACACATTTCATTTTAGCCAAGGAATCTTTGGGATTATCTGACTGCGTCTGTTTCGTGGCTTTGGATTTCTGCCATGAATCATTACAACTTACTCCATGAAAATGAACATTGAAACTATTTGACAACATATTAGTTGGCAAGATATTGCCTATGACTACAAGGAATGACAGCATCTGAACAGAAGTTTTGCACAATGGCATACCACACAGATCAGTCCTCACTTGTCTTGTTTAATTTAAATGAATGTGATATTTCTCCAATACAGCCCATATAATTTGGCTATGCAGATGACTTGTCAACATCTTCTAATCTAGCCATATTCAACCAATACTTCCAAAAAAAGGTTACAACCTAATGTAAGCAAAACACTCACAAAATGGGCATCTGTCTCTGGCACACAGAGCCCGAGTATCGTAACATGCACCTAAAATACCTTGGGACCGACACTTCCTTATAAGGCTGACGAATTAATACGGAAATAGCTCCTCTAGTCAATATAGCTTTTTGCCGATGCACCACTGCCAGTTTACTGTGACCCTCGCACCCTAATACTGACTATGTAGTACATAAATCGTGTCACTATTCAACACTAAAAGATCCATGCCGACTTCTCCCCTAGTAAGTAATTCGCCTATGGCCAGCGCATGAAACAATTCTTGAGAGTCATGTACCTTTTTTCCAATGCACCACTGTCAGTTAACTGTATCCTCCACACCGTCACATTGACAATTTCACACAGAAATTGATCTTTTAGTATTCAATACAGATGCAATGACAATTTTTCGCGGATTGAGTAATCCGCATATGTTCAGCGTATGAAACACCTCCTGGGATTCATCCAGCTTTTTCAAATGCCAGTTAACTGTACTCCTCGCACCCTCACATTGACGACTTAACACAGTAATTGTCACTATTCATTACTAAATGATCCGTGCCGACTTCTCTCCAAGTTAATAATGCACCTGTGGTCAGCGTATGAAACGCTTGCTGATAGTCATGTAGCTTTCTTTCGATGCATCGCTTTTAGTTAACTGAAACCCTCGCACCCAAATACTGGAGATATAACAAAGAAATTGACAATGTATGGAACTTCTCCCGGGAGTCATGTACCTTTTTTCCGATGCACCACTCCCAAATTGCTGTAACTCTCGCACCGTCACTTTGACGATTTAACAGAAAAATTGTGTTGCTATACAATACTAAAGGATCCCTAGCGACTACTGCCGGAGCTCATATCGCGTCTATGGATCTTCTCCTGGGTATCGTGTACTTTTTTTCCGATCACCTCTGCCAGTTTACTGTAACCCTCATACCATCATGTTGACGAATTAACTCACAAATTGTTACTACTCAATACTATTTTGTCACTATTCAATACTATAGGATCCATGCCGACTTCTCTGCACCCTTACATATACGATTTAACATAAAAATTGCATCGGTAATTAATCATGACATAATCTCTGTTGCATCATCACTGTCAGGTAGTAGGGTTACTGTAGATTGGTTGTGGTGTATCGGAAACAAACCACAGGACCCCAGGAGAGGTGCAAGCCATGGCCGTAATCTCATTAGTGTCTTGGAGAGATGTCAGCACGGAGGGTGCGAGGGTTACGGTAAATGGGTTGTGGTGCATCGGAAACAAACAACTGGACCCCCAGGAGAACATACATGCCAGGACCGTGGCCACGCTAGTCTCTCGAAAAAATTCGGCATGGTGCCTATTGTATTTAACGCGACGCAATTTCTTTGTTGCATCGTTAATATGAGGTTGCTAGAGTTGCACTAAATGGGTTGTGGTGCGTCGAACAAAACCTGCTGGACCCCCAGGAGAGGTTACATGCCATGGCCATAGTCTCGTTCACCTCTCCGAGAGAAGTTGTTATCGCGATGCAATTTCTGTATTACTTCGTTCGTATGAGGTTATGATGGATCGGAAACAGATTAATGGACCCCCAGGAGACGCTGTGTGCCACGACCGTAGTGTAGTAAATAACTCGCAGAGAATTTGGCGATGAGGCTATAGTGTTTAATGACGACGCAATTTCTGTGTTGCGTCGTCTTGTACCAAGCGACGCGGGTGTCGAATCCATGCCAGGCGACATGGACCTCGATTACCACTAGAGGTCTCTCCAGCCTTAGCGCCGTAATCCGTGGCTGCGCGTGTGCTCCTGGCCTGCGGATGTGAGGGCGCCACGGTGGGGTACGTGGTACCTGTGGCTAATGACGACATACTTAATCAGGTATTTAAATGCCTGCCCTCGTTCAGCAGGCAATCTGTAGGCGAGATGTCAATTAACTCGAATATCAGACAGGGTGTTTACTTGGTTTCTGTGTGCGAATAGATTTGGGTTTGCGAGATTCCATTTGCGACCCAGTTGCTATTTGCCTGTTGCTGTTCGTTAGGTCTTCCTCGGTCGTTCGTCATTGTTTGTGTCCGTCCTTCCCCGTTTGTTTTGTTCGTTCGCTGGGCGCTCCCGTTTGGTGCTGCCGCGCTTTTGTTCTCGGCAACTCTGCAACCGTTCCGGTCTCGGTTACAACATTTTAACGACGAGGTAAACAGACCACCTCCATGCTAAAAACTACCACTGTCTTCTGGAGCAAGAGCAGCAGCTCATGCAGCAGCAGCTCTAGTTACCTTACAACAGTCGCTGCAGTTGCTAACACAGTCGATGCTCGGGACGCATTACCACAACAGCTTCAGAGTCCTCGGTGTGTCCGATCCTTTTCCAAGTTCCCCGTCGTTCCCTCTATTTAATGACGCTAAAGCAGACTGGGAAACGTACATACATCGGCTGAAACATTTCACGGCTTTTGAAGTTACAGATGACTACTAGCAGCAGTCGTTGTTTTTGTATTGGGCCTTCCCAGACACGTTCTTCTCCGCAAGTTGGCACCGTTGTCGAATCCTTTGGCTCTCTTTCCTGGCGGTATGCCTTTCGCTGACGAACTATTATTCCCAACACTACCATGTGGTCGCCTCTCGGCTAGAGTTCCACCAGTACCATAAACAGCCTGGTCAGTCGTATTGTTCGTGGGTCATGGACTTGCAGGGTCTGAGCAGTCGGTGCGATTTTACGTGCACCAATCGGCAGTGTATGATTTCATATTGACTCCCTTATCCAGGATGTGGTGGTTCAGCTTGCTCCCGATCCTGAGGTCCGCACTGCGGCGCTGAAACTATATAATCCCTCCATGGAAGAGATCCTCCCCATTGCACACTCCCTTAAAACTGCTTAGGCGACTAATGAGCGCTCCACTTGTGGCCGGGCGGTAAGACGGATTCCGCCCTCGCGACGTCGAGAAATTCAATGCGCTGACAGTGGGCACGTTAGTCTCTAGAAGACATGTTGGAATGGAGACTGTAGTATTCAATCGCGGCACAATTTCTATTTTGCATCGTCAATGTGAGTGTGCGATGGTTACAGTGAACGGGTTGTGGTGCAACGGAAATCCGTTACTGGACTCCGAGGAGATGTTACATGCAGTGACCAGTTGTCACTCGGAAAGAAGTTTGCATTACGATTGAATACTAAAGGCTATATGCTATTTCTGTTTAGCATCGTCGGTGTGAAGGCGCGAGTGCTAGATTAAACAGATTGTGGTGTATCAGAAAACTACTATAATCCTAAAAGTAGTTCCATGTGGAGACCATAGAAACGTTAGTGTCTCTGCGAGAAATTGGCATGGAGCCTGTAGTAGGCAATCGAGATGAAAGTTCTGTGATGCATCACAACCAATTTACTGTAACTATCGCACCTTCACGTTGTCGACGCATCACAAACAAGCTACTAGTCTCCTGGACAGGTCCCACGCGGTACTGGTAGACACGCTAAATTCGGGGAGACATGTCGTCGTGGAGAATGTATTATTTAATCGTGACGAAATTTCCGTGTTGCTTCGTCAAAATTTGGGTGCGAAGGGTAACACTAAATAGGTTGTTGCATCTGAAACAAGATACTTGACTCCCAGGAGTGGTCCCATGCGATGCTGGTAGACACGTCAGTCAGTCGGAGAGAAGTCGTCATGAAGAATTTAGTAATCTAATATCATGCAATTTTGGTGTTGCATCGTCAACACTCAACATTGTCAGTGGCGAAACAGATTTCAGACTACCTAAAAGATCAAAACGAAAATATCTGCCTCATATTACTCTTGCTAAAGAGATAAACCTTCCTCCTTTTTTTATATTCCCATTTACTTCCATATTCAGGAATGCTGCAACGGCCTTAAGATCACCGATTCCCTGTTCTGCGTGTCTGTTACAAGTAGGTCCAGGATGTGATCTCCACGAGTCGGTTCTAATTGCTCGACGTAATTTTCGGATAGTCAAACACTCAGTATAAAGTCAGTCGATGCTCGCCGGCCATAGTGACCCAGCGGTTCTAGGCGCTTCAGTCTGGAACCTCGCAAATGCTACGGTCGCAGGTTCGAATCCAGCCTCGAGCATGGATGTGTGTGATGTCCTTAGGTTAGTTAGGTTTAAGTAGTTCTAAGATCTAGGGGACTTATAACCACAGCAGTTGAGTCCCATAGTGCTCAGAGCCATTTTTTTCTAAACACCGTCTGTACCTTTGTAAAAATTTCGGCAGAATTTATCTCTGGCTTCAGCCAGAAAGCACCATAGCTTTCTGTACCTATAACGATTTCAGCTATCAGCGCTTGCAGTTCCGGTACTTTACCAACGCAGCTTCGACAGTTTACAATTACAATACCGATTGCGGTTTGGCCCCCGCATGTCCTGACTTTGCCCCGCACCCTTTGAGGTTGCTGCCCTTTCTGTACTTGGCCGAGGCCACCTAACCTAGAAAAAACCGCCCAGTCCACGCCACACAATCCCTGCTACCTGTGTAACCGCTTGGTGCGTATAGTGGACTCCTGACCTATCCAGCGGAACCCGAAACCCCACCACCCTATGGCGGTCAATGGTTGAGAAAGTGCCATGTGCCACACTAAAGTGTGTGGGAGCGCTTATGTTTAGTAAACAGAACAGCTTCAATTATACTGCCCACAACCCTCTTTGGGTTAAAGTCCCCTAATAACAGGAAGGGAGAAGGGATTTATTGAAAAAAAGTGCTGAGGGCACTGGATGTGGGTGTCCTGTCAGGTGGGAGGTAGAGATTAGAGATCGTGATTGGAGTGGCCAGATGGACCCTGACAGCAACGGCTTCCACAGTGGTATGGAGGGTAACACATTTACTAACAATGTCCTTGCGGACCAAGGTGCACTCACCACCAGAAGCCTGCAATGGGCCAATTCAGTTACGACCGAAATCATGGAACCCACAAAGGGTGGGTGAGTAAAATTGACAAAATGGGTCTGCTGGAGCGCAATGCAAGTGGCAGAGTAGAAAGAAAGAAGGGCCTACAATTCTGGGAGGCGACGCAAATATCCATTACAATTCCACTGGAGGATTCTCAAACCAGAGTCCAAAGTGGAAGTGAACGAACCAGAGTCGGCCACACCACCGAGTCGCTATCCGTCACCAATACGGATGGGGTAATATCCATATAGGTGGGGTCAGACTCTGTTGGTTCATTGACTGTGGGAGTGGAAGGCTGCACCTCAGGGGGTACCATAGGGGCCTTGCCTTTGTTCCTGCGTTTCTGCTCTTCTCTTGGGAAGGAAGAGAAGGGTAGACTTCAGCAATGACAGGCACAGAACTACACTGGCAAATCTTGGCGCCCATCGGCTGAGGATCACGCTGCTCCTGTGGAGCAGTAGATCACCTTTCACAGGAGTGCGAGGAAGAGGAGTCCCGGGAGGGAGCTCCAGTACCGGCAGCTGCCAAAGGAAGGGAGCACTTCTCCAATGGGGGAGAGGGAGCAGCACCCAAAGGGGTGGGTATGGCTACTGACGAGGAGGATGAGGAGGAGGAGGAGGACGAGGAGGAGGAGGAGGGGCTAATAAGGTGGGGCTGGGATGAGGGGGGGGGGGGATGGATGCAATTTAAGCAAAAGTCGAGGTCATAGAAAAGGGGTGGAGCCAGTCCTATTTTTGACGAGCCTGTGTAGATGAGCCCATGTAAAGTTTTGTACTTTTGAATCCTCCTTTCTTTGTCAGACGCCAAGAGTGCTGTCCATTGCAATTTACACACATTGGTGGGGGAGCACAGCCACTGCTCTCATGGAGGGGCACCCACAGTCATCGCAGAGGGGATCAGTGGTGCAGTGGGAAGACGTGTCCAAACCTTAAGCATTTAAAACATCTGTGGTGGAATGTAAGGTTCTACACGGTACCAATACACCATTACCTTGACCACTTCTGGGAGTAAATCCCACTCTAAAGCTCACAGAAATTAAGGAAGATACAATTATAGAATTAAAAAAAATACTAGGAGACAGGCAAATCAGTCTACAGACGATCAGGAGAAACTACAACACGATTCATCCCATAAGAATAAAAAACATTGCCGAAGGAATAGAGAAGTATTGACCGGACAGGAGAGTAAAACACCCTTTGTGTAACAATAAATTATAACAATCCTTGAACAACTACTGTTGTTAATCGCCTTACTGAATTATTACTGAACAATTGCTTTGCAGAACACCACCAACTAATTCTATAAACATTTGTAAATTTAATGGGGGTGGTTCAATGAAGTCTATAAAATGATACAGCCGATGAAACCGGCAGCATATGGAAATAATTTATGTAATCCCAGGTTTTACACAGTGGCAGAAGGGAGTGCCATGAGCAACGTACTAAACATACTGACAGGGAGGGAGGGAGGGTGGAGGGGCGTGAAGTTGGAGATCATTTCCTTTTTACGCCTTTCTGTAACAACTCGAGGAGACTACAAGCAAAAATGCATACCATTAAAAAATTAGAACATTTTTGTAGCATATATGTTTATTCTTGTTTTTGTTTTAGCAAAAAGAGCGAGAGAATATTGAAAAATATCGAATGAAACGCAGACCCTATAGCTTAGGTGTTTCACGTAGGCTAATCTGAAATTAAAGCGTGGTTTTGCCACCACGCTATCCCCCACCCACGAATTTTGGTTGTGTGTGGTAACAGACTGATTCGTCGCACAACCCGAGCATTATTATGTTACGTTGGAACGTCACAATTTGATTGATAGCTGGCGAAATCAACGAATGTAAAAGGCAACATCCCCCAGGCTTTGTCTAGGCAATGTCTCCGCAATATCCTTTCTTTCAGGAGTGCTAGTTCTGCAAGATTCGCAGGAGAGCTTCTGTAAAGTTTGGAAGGTAGGAGACGAGGTACTGGCAGAAGTAAAGCTGTGAGAACGGGGCGTGAGTCGTGCTTGGGTAGCTCAGTTGGTAGAGCACTTGCGCGCGAAAGGCAAAGGTCCCGATTTCGAGTCTCGGTCGGGCACACAGTTTTAATCTGCCAGGAAGTTTCAAAGGCAAATAATTTGTTACCACAAACTCTGACAGGCAGCGAAGCCCAGTGTTTATATCTGCTCCATACTGAAAAATTTTACAGGTTGAAATACGTAACATTTACCGACAATGAGGCAGTTCCCGTGCTTGGTGCATAGGAAGTATAGCGAATTGTTCGTCTCGACTTGACCTACACCACAGTGGTACGTTGTGAAAGGTACCGCTTACAACTTGCGAACTCCGCAATACAGTTGGCGTCCGTGAAAGGGAGGAGCGGTTACAGGTGAGGCATTACAGAATTCTCACTGACGCTTGAGAGGCTTAACAAAATCCGAATTATTTAGTCACTGTTTAAGCCATAATATTTCCCATCACGGACAATGCTGCAACTACGTTGTAGTAAAGACGTTCTTAAGCTGACTGATGATCCGTTCAGGCGTAAGGTCAAATTTTTGGTGGGTAGAAAATGAGAAACTAATAACGTATCGAAATTACGTAATTATTTCTAGGAGATTATTACTATCGTAAATACAGAAAGCTTCTAATACCGAATAGTTCCAACATATTTTTCAAATACTAGATTTTTTAAGTGACATCATGCTGGTAGTTATTTACAAAAACGAAATTCAATTCCTATATTGGATAATTCGAGTTGAGAGGGCGGTAAATAGAAATGTCGTGTGGCTAGGACCACCCGTCGGGTAGACGGTTCGCCTGGTTCAAGTCTTTTGCCACTTGGGCGACTTGCGCGTCGGAGAGGAAGAAATGATAAGACAACAACACTCAGTCCCTGAGCGGAGAAAATCTCCGACCCACCCTGGAATAGAACCCGGGCCATTAGGTATGACATGCCATCGCGCTGACCACTCGGCTACCAGGGGCGGACAGTGTAGCTTATTATTTGGGTGGACAGAAGGGCGATAATTAACAGCAGCATAATATTACGGCTCCTCTCTCATGTCCAAACAAGTTGCGTTATGCAAGCAATGTTCACACAGTTGTCGAAACGAGTTACGATATGTAATCGAAGTTTATGAAAACACTAACGAGCGAAGTGGGGCAGTTGTTACACGCTGGACCCTCAGTCAGGAGTACAACGGTTCAGACCCGCGTTCTGCCATCCAGTTTTAGGTTTTCCGTGGTTTCCCTAAATTGCTCCAGGCAAATTCCGGGACGATTCCTTTGTCAAGGATGGGGAAGGAAATCAGCCGTGCCCTTTCACAGTCCGAGCTTGTGTTCCGTCTCTAATCATGTCCATGTCGGCGGAACTTCAAACCAAATCTTCCTTCCTTCCTTCCTCCTTCCTTCCTTCCTTCCTTCATTCATTCATTCATTCCAGAAGTATTCCATCGTTGTTGCATACTTCCGCTAGAAAAAACAGTGAATGAATTAAAGAAGATTGTTCAGAGCGCTATGGCACTGCAACAGAAATGAACCATAGTCCTCCTTCGACCTTCTTTATTACTGGCAAGAACGCGAAATTCGTAAGAGCTGTTTAAATTTATTTCCACGTTTGCGCTGTGAAAACTTTTTTCGTCTTTCAGGTCCCCACTACCCAGCGCATACTGCCTCCTAAGAAAACCCTCACCCCTCCCCCTGCCTCTCCCACCGCCCCGTTTGATCCACCTCTACTTTTCAATGAGTAATGCTGCCCTAAAATATAGGTGAGTTTAATAAAACATTTACAAAAAGGAAATACAATTTAGCTTTCGCGATTATCACAAACAACGAAATTTATATCCGTTCACTGTCTTCCCAAAAATGCTGAAAACACTATGCCACATTTGCTCGGTTTGCAAACTTTCCTTCTCACAGCCTTCACCACAGACCTTTTGAGTTAAATGGTTAAGAATTTGGAAGTCAATGACAGAAAGCAAATCTATAATCCAAAAATAAACAGTGCAGAAATATAAGTGAGTTCACTTACCGTGACTGTTACCTCCAACGCCAGCAGCAGCAACACCAATATCACGACAACCAGCTGCACCACCACCAATACCACCACCAGTAACAGCAACAACAAAAACACCTCCACCAGCAGCAGCAGCAACAACAACAAAAACACCTCACTGTCAACAATGAAAACAACAATAAAAACTGCAATGACAACAAAAACTGCAACGGTGACAAAAAATACAATTCCAACAACAGCGAACACTACTCCAATACCAACTCCTTCAAACAACTCCAGATACCACTTCACAACTTCAGAAAAGCAGGAAGAATGATTTACAGCTCTTCCTTTCGTCTGTCGCAGCCGTCAGACTGATCACGTGACTCATCAGCAGCGCCTCTCGTGGCGCCTCAACCACCGACAGTCCGACAAATTCGCTGCGTGTCGGTGTTTTGACCGACCGACGAACTTTCACTGTCGGGCGCGTCGCACCACTCGATAGCCGACCGAACAGATTGCGTCGAGTGTAGCGCGATCGTGCCAGCCGCCCGCCTAAAATTCATGTTTTGTCACAGCACACAGAATTAAATGCTATTCCAATGTACATGTGGACGTCGGAGGAGGATGAAACTTTAAGGACAGAGTATTTAAAGAAATTTTAAGACTGCTGATGTATTCACGGCGATGCAGGAAATTAAGCACCTGTTTCATTTTTTACCGAATACATAATGGTGTCTCTATGTGCAACAAGAGGTTAAGTCTGTCGCCCTTCTTTATTTCAGTTTTTAGGTTTCATTTCCGATACTTATCGGAAATGAGATCTAAAAACCGGAGAATCGACGTGCCATAGACGTTAATTCATAGAATGTACTTGCTTCATTTTTGTAAGTACTGAAAAATTCCAGCCTATATCCATGGCATCTGCTACGTATTTATTTATTTTTTTTTTAAGTCTAACAGTCGCTAAATGCTTCATTTCTTACGCATCTGTTGTATTCATTAGATGACGTGCGTCGACACCATGTGTAGTCTTTCTTCTTCGAATATGAGCCTCTGAAATTAACAGGTCATCTTGTTGTGCTACGTCCATAAATAGTTTTCACGAACGTCTTTTGTTGTATTTATTTTGCTTTACCACAATGCATTTTCTCAGTCAACTATAAATCACGTTGCACATTTCAGGAACAATTTTAGTTTATAATTGTGGCGGCAGAAGAGCACTGAATCTTACACCTGCTGCCATTGGCGAGAAATTGTAATATACGTAGCTAACACTCTCTCCTCGGACTTAACAACGTCTGTCAGGACTGCAGTATTTTCCCTTAATGGTTTTATGATGTTCAGCAGTTCCGAAATGCACGATTCACCCGTTATGCGATTGCCACTTCCTTGCCCACAGCTATCTCTCGGCTATTTTTCCTTGTTGCCTGTAAAACTGGCAAAGCAAACCCCGTTTTTACTTCTGTGAAAAACTAAGCGGGATGCCGTAGGGCAAACACAACGAACTAAACATAAAATAAACAAATTACGACAGCAGGTCCGCACTATAATCGCTGAGTTCAGTCTGTCATGACGTGTGTAGGGTGCAACGGAATTGGTCATCTGGCAGCCGATAAATTGGTGCGTGTGGAGGGGTGTTATATACGCCTTAATTTACGCAAATAAAGTTCGTTTATACTTAAACCAATGCCAAATGCGACTTCCCCGCTTTCCGACGCTGAGCTGCCTCTGTTTCCTTTACCTGGTCTCCGATGATAGCCAACACAGCCGGATAAATGTTTTGGTTCTGGCACAAATTTTAATTACTTCCTGATGAATAGCGGAGAATCGTTCACAAACTATAGCGCACAGGTTTTTAGTGATTCAACGTTCCGTGGGCAAATTGTGGTACCCATGTTGTTGTGGTCTTCAGTCCTGAGACTGGTTTGATGCAGCTCTCCATGCTACTCTATCCTGTGCAAACTTCATCACCCAGTACTTACTGCAACCTACATTCTTTTGAATATGCTTAGTGTATTCATCTCTTGGTCACCCTCTACGATTTTTACCCTCCACGCTGCCCTCCAATGCTAAATTTGGGATCCTTTGATGCCTCAGAATATGTCCTACCAACCGGTCCTTCTTGTCAAGCTCTGCCACAAACTCCTCTTCTCCCCAATTCTATTCAATACCTCCTCATTAATTACGTGATCTACCCATCTAATCTTCAGCATTCTTCTGTGGCACCACATTTCGAAAGCTTCTATTCTCTTCCTGTGTCACTTCCATACATGGCTACACTTCATACAAATACTTTCAGAAACGACTTCCTGACGAATCTAAACTTGATAACAAATTCCTCTTCTTCAGAAATGCATTCCTTGCCATTGCCAGTCTACATTTCATATCCTCTTTACTTCGAGCAACGTCAGTTATTTTGCTCCCCAAATAGCGTCTCATTTCCTAATCTAATTCCCTCAGATCTGGGCAAATATTAACTTTATTTCGTAGCTGGAGGAGTAGAAGGTTCAAGTTTAACATCGTGTCGACAACGAGGCGGAACACAGGCTCGGAATATGGAAGCATGGAGTAGGAAGTCGGCAGTGTCCTTTCAAAGGCACCATCCCGGCATTTGCTCCAGAAAATTTAGGAATCCTGTACCTGAATGGCCGCAAGCAGGTTTGAACTATCAGTCTCCCGACTGTGAGTCCAATGTGCTAACCATTGCGTAATCTTGCTCGTTAATTTCGTAGTAGTTTCGAGGAACCTCTCTGAGGCTACAAGCAAACTGCGAGAAATCTTGCTCAGCTACTTAGCCGAGCTTGTCTCAAGCATTGCCAGTAACTCTCCAGTGGTGTGGCCAGTGAGCTGTCGTAATGTTTGCATCGGTATACTACATAGCTCGCAAGGTACAGTATTCAAATGCTTCAACGCTGTTGTCAGAAGCCTGTTATGAGATATCGGAATCTAATGCTGCGAAAGCTAGTTACTCGAGCTCTTTCTCTCATTCAATTATTGTCAGTGTCATTGTCAGTAAAGGACCCTACACATGCTCCGGTTTATCGACCGACCGATAAATTGTGCGTGCGTAGCTTGTTGCCCGACCGACCTAGTAATTGTACGAGTGTTGCTTGTTGATCGAAAGACCGACCGATTTTTCGTTGCGGTCGGTTGGTTAAGTAAGACCAGCAAACAGTCGCAGCCCCCTCCTCATTCACCCTACAAATTGTGTAGTCTGCCGTGCAAACCGCCTGACAACAGTTCCTTTTCAGTCACCACGCGCGAGGTTCAATTAGTCAAAATAAATTATGAATAATCCGCCTCGATAGCGAAAATTCCCGGTGTTTACCCAGGTTTCAACGTGGATAACCACACCTTCTTCAAAACAAAATAAAAAACAGCTTGCCTAAATGGGCATAGTCAATTTCTAAAATGAACACCCACAACGGCAGGTCCCCATTAAATTTATTAACATTACACGGTACATCCGTACCAAGTCAATAACACTACTTAACTGTGTGCTGCCTCGCCCCAGCCAACGTGCGTTGGGTCACAGGTTCTCCACTGCACTAAGGCCTCGCCGGCTGTTCCCCTGAGCGACTGTCGAAAATCTCTGCGCATGCGCGCGGCTAAGAAACGCTCTTCTTATGCATAGAAACGGGATACAACAGTTAACATGAATCGGGGCCTAAGTAACTACAAAAAGTTGTCGCCCAAATAGTGATAGAAGCGTTGATGCGGAAATTACGACATATTAATTCTCGACCAACGTTGCGCACAGGTCGTGCATCAGCCACTAACTAATATAGAGACAATAAAATTAGGTAAAAATTACAACTAACATACATAAATGGCTATGCATGAGGACATAGTAAAGTGCAATCGGTTCCAAACCATACTACATGCGGGAACCATTAAGTTGTAACTCACAGAGCAAACGGTCTGCAAAACTTGACACCTTAACGGATAATCGTGTGGGGGCGGTGAGGGGGGGACGGTGGAAAGAAAATCTCAAATGTTGTTAACGGATAAAACCACACAATTTCTGCTAACAGAAACCATCACTGTCGCTACATCGCCAAAATGCTAAGTGGCTGAGCAGGCCGTATTTTGTTCTGAAGAAGGCGTGGTTATCCACGTTGAAACCTGGGTAAACACCGGGAATTTTCGCAGTCGAGGCGGATTGTTCATAATTTATTTAGATAATTACGATTGCTGACGCACTGCAATGCTGAAAGTTCTTAAGTTCAATTAGTCGTCTGTCTGTGGGTTTTATTTCCGATACCCTTCGGAAATGAAGCCTGATACCCTTAAATAGACAGACTGGATTTTCATTTCATTTCCGATACGTATCGAAAATAAAAACTAAACACCGAAATACAGACAGTCGATGGACTTTTATTCATGAAATACGCCTGGTTCATCATCAGAGGTGTTACAAAAATGCAACCTATCGTCAGCCCCTTCTGCTTTCAAGAGGAAAGTGAAGGGCTTTTCATAAGTTCTAACAACTGTTAAGTGCTTCATGTCTTATGAATATGTTGCTGAATTTGTTACATAATATGCGCCGTAGCCATTTTCAATCTTCTTCTAATTTGTAATGAATTTCTGGAACTTACGAGGGGTATTATGAATATTACATACGAACATAAATTCATAAAGTTTACATGAATATAATTACATTTTCGTTTCGCTTTTGCTTTATCACGAATATTTCCTCATGTCATTACGAGTTACTTTGCAGGATTCAAGAATCATTTTAGATAATAGTCGGGATTAATTGCGCTGAATCTGAGTTCCTCGTAACTTCCGCCAGTGGCCAGAAATCGTGATGTAGCTATCGTTTGACGACGTTCACGCACTCCGAAGAGCATTTTTCATCCACTCTTAAATAACTCCAAAAATTTTCGGGTCCGAGCTCCGTAAGTAACACAGAGTAGGTGCACTTGATCCATTGCATGATCCATTCCAATACCCACGGCTTTATCATGGCTTTATCATGGCTTTTTCTGGTCTTGTTAATTCGGAAACTACCAAGCCAAATACGAATTCTTTTCCTGTGGAATACTAAGTGGTATATCACAGAACAGAACGTCACAACCAACGCTAGGAGCCGGGCGGCGCTGAAGTTATTCAGTGTAGTCGGTCGGAGTGTGCGTCGTGTAGACTGCCTTAAAATGGTGTGTGTGTGTGTGTGTGTGTGTGTGTGTGTGTGTGTGTGTGTGTGTGTGTGTGTGTGTGTGTGTGTGTGTGTGTGTGTGTGTGTGTGTGTGTGTGTCCAGTACAGCAGTTAATGATGGGACAGGCTAGTCCTGCATGACAGTTATCTAGCACAGAATGTGAGGTGTGCTGAACACAACTAATGTGGGTAGGCTGTCCAGTTAGGGTAAGTGGCCTAGCGTAGAGACCATGACCGAGTCACATGTAATGTTTGACTCCAGAAGCGTTAAACGTGTCTTTATCCCTGCGCGACTACATTCAGCACAGGCTTCTCATTCGTGGTGTTTGTAATCACGCAGAGTGAGGAAGTGCACTAACAAGTAAAACTGAAACCAATGAGTAAACGTAGAAGAAATGGGAGAGACTAAAAAGCAAAGTAAGGAACAAATATTTGTTGTATACTAAAACAGTCTACAGGATATGTAACTGGTCAAAGTTACTGTTTTTCTAATCGAGAACAACTGATTTAAAGAAATTCATTTGTAAAAAATCCCACACTGACACCTTCAGGAATGTAGGTAGTAGTAAAACGTAACAGCGAAGTGTTGCAATGGGTGATCAGGACATGACACCTTTTAGAAGTGAGAGGGGTGTCTGATGGTTTTAACCAAATAGGCCAAGAATTTATATGGGTGCACATTATCGAGAAGTCAGCGTTTTAGACATCATGTCAATTATTTCTTCTGTAAGTAGACATATGAGAAGAGGCTTCTTGCAGTCCAAAACCGGATAAGACATTTTGTTATTACGTAAGTTATTAATAAAAAATTGACTACGACAGTTGATATGCGGACTGATTCGTATAAAACGTGCATTATTTGACACTTAAGGCACATTACATAAACACAGATTGGTCTAGTTTCAATAACGTTTTATTTATAGCCGAATTCCCGGCCTTTAAGCTCACGGAAGTAAATATTACGAGAAGACGCGCAAGAGAGGGAACGATACGAAAATTTCGCCGGACATGTTGTATTGGAACCCTGGTCGGAGACAAAAAAACTATGCAACAGCAGCTTTGGAAATTCGCGAAAGCCTTCTGTGTGGTGCTAACTATATAAAAGCATTCAGCCACATTTACGATGTTAAATGATATGAAGTAGCTTCTGCTCATGCTTCGAGCCAAAGTTCCGCACGCGCTGCAACAGTTTGTTCACTATGCTAGGGTCCGTACACACACTGTGTAACGAATTTGTCGCTTTAGTGAAGGATAACAATTTCGCTTACAGATTGCAGGGCCATGAGAATGAGCTTACAGGAAGAATTGTAGATTTACCGGAGGAGGTACATATAAATTAGAAGGCAAAAAGAACCTACGATCCAGTTAGTTTTTACTTGGTTTTACAAACTGCAGAAAAGCTGCAGAGTCAAACATTGTGAGGTAGGTGGTGTACTGCAGTTGCAAGTTCCGTTTCATCAAGATACGAGGAAAAACTAAATTCGTAATCAACTAGTGTAGCTGATGGAAATGGAAATGACGTGTGGCTAGGGCCTCCCGTGGGGGAGACCGTTCGCCTGGCGCAAGTCTTTAGTGTTGACGCCACTACGCGCGAATTGCGTGTCGATGGGGATGAAATAACACCCAGTCCCTGGGCCGAGAAAATCTCCGACCCAGCCGGTAATCGAACCGGGGCTGTTAGGTATGACATCCCGACGCGCTGACCACTCAGCTAATAGGGGCGGTCAGTGTAGCTGATTATTTGGCAGATACATATTTCTTAACAGGAACAAGGGATTAAAAATAAGGTGCTGACTTTCCAGTTCCAATCATAAAATTGCTACGTTAGTTTTGCTGTGTGTCCGTTATCTCAGTATGTTTGACAAATGAAAAATACGAACTTCTTAGCACTGTGTGACGAATGTGTGGAAGCAGTTCAGGTACAACATGTAACAATAAACGTAGTCGTTTTTGTGCAGTTAGTGTATCATTTACCTCCAGAACTTCGTTTGGCTATGGAAGACTAAAGTACAGGTTCTCAGTCAGGCGGCTGTAGCCGACAGCGACACAAGCAATAACAGGAAAATAACCGATATTGTGACTTTTACGGGTTCCTAACCAGGAGCGAAATTTGTAATATCTGTGCTTCAATAGTTTAGTTTCTTGTTTCTGCGTGTTAAAATAAACTCCTGGAAATAGAAAAAAAGAACACATTGACACCGGTGTGTCAGACCCACCATACTTGATCCGGACACAGCGAGAGGGCTGTACAAGCAATGATCACACGCACGGCACAGCGGACACACCAGGAACCGCGGTGTTGGCCGTCGACTGGCGCTAGCTGCGCAGCATTTGTGCACCGCCGCCGTCAGTGTCAGCCAGTTTGATGTGGCACACGGAGCTCCATCGCAGTCTTTAACACTGGTAGCATGCCGCGACAGCGTGGACGTGAACCGTATGTGCAGTTGATGGACTTTGAGGGAGGGCGTATAGTGGGCATGCGGGAGGCCGGATGGACGTACCGCCGAATTGCTCAACACGTGGGGCGTGAGGTCTCCACAGTACATCGATGTTGTCGCCAGTGGTCGGCGGAAGGTGCACGTGCCCGTCGACCTGGGACCGGACCGCACCGACGCACGGATGCACGCCAAGACCGTAGGATCCTACGCAGTGCCGTAGGGGACCGCACCGCCACTTCCCAGCAAATTAGGGACACTGTTGCTCCTGGGGTATCGGCGAGGACCATTCGCAACCGTCTCCATTAAGCTGGGCTACGGTCCCGCACACCGTTAGGCCGTCTTCCGCTCACGCCCCAATATCGTGCAGCCCGCCTCCAGTGGTGTCGCGACAGGCGTGAATGGAGGGACGAATGGAGACGTGTCGTCTTCAGCGATGAGTCGCTTCTGCCTTGGTGCCAATGATGGTCGTATGCGTGTTTGGCGCCGTGCAGGTGAGCGCCACAATCAGGACTGCACACGACCGAGGCACACAGGGCCAACACCCGGCATCATGGTGTGGGGAGCGATCTCCTACACTGGCCGTACACCTCTGGTGATCGTCGAGGGGACACTGAATAGTGCACGGTACATACAAACCGTCATCGAATCCATCGTTCTACCATTCCTAGACTGGCAAGGGAACTTGCTGTTCCAACAGGACAATGCACGTCCGCATGTATCCCATGGCACCCAACGTGCTATAGAAGGTGTAAGTCAACTACCCTGGCCAGCAAGATCTCCGGATCTGTCCCCCATTGAGCATGTTTGGGACTGGATGAAGCGTCGTCTCACGCGGTCTGCACGTCCAGCACGAACGCTGGTCCAACTGAGGCGCCAGGTGGAAATGGCATGGCAAGCCGTTCCACAGGACTACATCCAGCATCTCTACGATCGTCTCCATGGGAGAATCGAAGCCTGCATTGCTGCGAAAGGTGGATATACACTGTACTAGTGCCGACATTGTGCATGCTCTGTTGCCTGTGTCTATGTGTCTATGTGTCTATGTGCCTGTGGTTCTCAGTGTGATCATGTGATGTATCTGACCCCCGGAATGTGTCAATAAAGTTTCCCCTTCCTGGGACAATTAATTCACGGTGTTCTTATTTCAATTTCCAGGAGTGTAATAGTCACAGTTCTCGCGTTTTCGTTTGAGTCGGAAAGTAAATCGATTTTGTGACATATTAAAAGTTCTTAATCGTGGGCAAATTATTAGTTTCCTCTGAGTGCTTCGGTAGTTAGCTTTTTGAATCTCTGTCTGCTAATCTGTTACACAGTTCCTGCGTTTTCGTCAGGGTCTACAGTAGAGTTGCGCTGCACGTGCCGATAGTACGTGGAAAACTAAACTATGCGGGACAACGGTCTTAAGTATGGACAGCAAATGCGATTGTTGTGTGCGGATGCGAGCCGAGTTGGCGTCGCTTCGCTCTCAGCTTCAGGCTGTGACGGCTTCGGTTACACAGCTTGAGGGTGCAGTGGACGGGCACCACTGTTGTGGACTTGCCGCGGGGATTCAATTGACGTCCAGTGCGTCCGAATCCTCCGATCGGTCCTCACCGCTGGACAGCCCAGTTACAGCTGGCACTGATGATGATCCCTCACCTGTGATGGAGTGGGACGTCGCCCCATGGTGTAGCAGGTGGCGAAAGAGTTCCCAGGCGGCCGACCGTAAGGCCTCCCCGGTTTGTCTGACAAACAGGTTCCAGGCGCTGTCTGTGTCTGACGCTGTCGCAGAGCCAGAGGCTGCCTGCATTTGTAGGTTGAAACAGGAGAGGCGACAATCACAGAGGGTGGGATTATTGGGATTATTGATAGTTGGGAGCGCCAACGCTAGGCTCCTTATGGGATCCCTTAGGGACATGGATGCCAAGAAGGGAAAGAAAAGCAATGTGCACTCAGTGCGCTTACAGGGTGGAGTCATTCCAGATGTGGAACAGGTCCTCCTGGATGCCATGAGGAGGATAGGGTGCAGCCAACTGCAGGTGGTGGCTCACGTCGGTACCAATGATGTGTGTCACTTTGGATCAGAAGAGATTCTATCTGGTTTCAAGCGGCTAACAGAAGTGGTAAAGGCTGCCAGTCTTGGTTGCAAGATGAAAGCAGATCTGACCATTTGCAGCATAGTTGACAGGACCGATTGCGGACCTCTCGAACAGAGCCGAGTGGAGGGTGTGAATCAGAGGCTCAGACGGTTCTGCGACCGTGTAGGCTGCAGATTCCTCGACTTGCGCCAAAGGGTGATTGGGTTTCGGGTTCCGCTGGATAGGTCAGGTGTCCACTATACGCACAAGGCGGCTACACCGGTAGCAGGGGCTGGGCGGGTTTTTAGGTCTCGGGAAAACACAAAACGGGCTTTAGTCACAAAGGGTGCAGGCCGAACACAGGAAGAACGTACAGTACATACAGGAACCATCGGTATAACAGTTGTAAATTGTTGTAGCTGTGTTAGGAAAGTACTGGAGCTCCAAGCGCTAATAGAAAGCACTGATGCTCAAATCGTTATAGGGACTGGAAGCTGGCTGAAGACAGATACAAGCTCGGCCGAAATTTTTGCGAAGAACCTAACGGTGTTCCGAAAGGATAGGCTAAACACGGTTGGCTGTGGCGGGTTCGTTGCTGTCAGACGTAGGTCAATTTGCAGCGAAATTGACGTAGATACTTCCTGTGAGTTAGTACGGGCAGAGGTCACTGATGGCAACTGGAATAAAATAATTGGATCCTTTTGCCGAGCTCCCAATTCAGGTGATACAGTTGCTGAAAGGTTCAAAGAAAACTTGAATTTGAAATCAAACATGTACCTGACTCATACGATTATAGTTGGTGGTGACTTTAATTTACCCTCGATACGTCGGCAACAATACGTGATTAATTCCGGAGGTACGTGTAAAACATCATCCGAAATTGTGGTAAATGCATTCTCTGATAATTATTTCAAGCATTTAGATCATGAGCCCACGGGAATAGTAAACGGTTGTAAGAAGATAGTTGACCTTTTACCAACAAATAATCCTGAGTTAATAATGAGCATCAAAACAAATCCACGGATTAGTGAACGCTGGGTTGTCGTAGCGAGATCGAATACTGTAACCCCAAATCCTCCAAAAATAAACGATAAATATACCTAGTGAAATGTAACAGACTTACTAAGGAAACTGCCTACACTACACTTGTCCGTTTTCTTTTAGAATACTGCTGCGCGATGTGGATCCTTCCTTACCAGATAGGACTAACGGAGTACATCGAAAAAGTTGAAAGGCAGCACATTTCGTATTATCGTGAAATATGGGAGAGAGTCTCACAGAAATGATACAGGATTTGGGCTAGGCTTCATTAAAAGAAGGCGTTTCTCGTTGCGACAGAATATTCTCACGAAATTCCATTCACCAACTTTCTCCTCCGGATGCGAAAACATTTTGATGACACAGACCTACATAGGGGGAAATTATCAATACGATAAAATAAAGGAAATCGGAGCTCTTTCGGAAAGATATAGGTGTTCGTTATTTTCTCACGCTGTATCAGATTGGAATAATACACAATTGTGAAGATGGTACGATGAACTCTCTGCAATGCACTTAAATGTGATTTGCAGAGTATCCATGTAGATGTACAGGTCCTGTGTGGGCCGTATAGTATGGCAGCGAATATTCTCATGAAATAATACGCAACCGTTTTACGCTGGAAAAAGTTAGTTCTAGAAATTGCCACCAGGTGCACTTCTGGTGTTGTGAATGCAGGATAGACCTATGGAAATGTTTCCTTAGATAACGGATTAGGAATAGGACTTCGTCAGAAAGGGCAAACAAGTGGAAAGGTGCATTCATTTTCTTACTAACCGCCGCCTATAGTTTTTCAGTATGAGCACCAGAGGCATTGACAAGATGCTGCAATTTTCTCGTGATTTCAACACCGACCAATGACGCGGCAGCGTGCTTCCCCGTTTCTGTATCATGATTAACACTACTTTAAGAGAACCAATCCTTGATTACGAATGTAGATAGATGACTATGCAGTAAATCTATTCACTGTCAGTTCTCGAACATATACACCAAAGTGTACCAGACAGCGATCTACACATTTGTAGCACTTCGATCGTAGTGCGTAATTTAAGATCATTCCCTACGCAATGGTCACAGAATTCTTGCATTCTTAGGATAAAGATAGACTGAAAGATCTCACATTGTCTGCAGCACTGTCACTGAGTTAATATGCAGCTGACCAGAAGTAGACCGCTACATTTCGCATCTCGTGAGGTAATAGTGAGCCGAGTCCCTGAGCACTGTTCGGCACCAATCTTGTTCTCTGTACCCATCCAAGTGCACAAGATTTCTCCAGATGCGCACATGTCCAGGTGTGTAGTAGTAGAGACGAAAGTGTTGTGTTGCAATAGCAGTCAGTCAAGAAGAACAAGAAACGTGTGGTCTTTACGCATGATTAAACTCCAGGCGTACGGAGTTTGAATCATTTTATGTATATCAACTGCGCTATCAATTGTAACGTATCGTTCTAGTGTCTGGGGTCAGTACTAAGAACGTATTGGTAAGAGATATCATAAACACATGCGATCCTAAGGCTACACAGCTCTGCACTTAACACACTATAATGTTAGAGCGGTGCACATTCCGACCTAAAAGTCGTGTGGAATGCAACGCTGTTAATATTCGAATGTATGAAATATATTTCAAGCACATGACATACTTTCTTCTTGCAGGTTTCTCTACGATAAACTGAGGTAAAAAACTTTAAAATGAAAAAAACTACTTCCTTAAAACATCGATTCTTCGTGATACATCCACAATATAAATCTTTAGAAGTGTATGGCGTCCACTGTTCACATCCGATCACGGTTCAGAAATTGTACTATGCTTGCATCACTCATATATAATGTTCAATAGTAACGGAGAACGCTTCTTACAAGGAAACAGACGCATATCATCAGTGTTTGACATGTGAAATGACACGTCTTGTGGTCACTAACTTCATAAATATCACATCTGTAAAGCAGATGTATACATGGGGAATCAGAGGGACATAAGTTTGCGAGGCAAACTTAGAATCACCGTATTTATGAAACTGAAGACTTTCATTGTCAAGATGTGGTAGGTGAATGGAGTACGTTGCATATATCTTGGTTCGTCTAGACGAAAGCACAGCGCGTTAGTTTCCGGAGCGTTGAAACAGAGGTTGAGATGTCTTTTCGTGAGGCAATCATACAGTATCTCGTGCCACGTGATCTCGTCAGCCGATGACAGCAGATATTCAGAGTGTAAGACACGTGTTATAGTCAGCCAATAGCAAGATCAGTTGTTATGTAGCGCGAACACACAGAGAAAAAGTTAACGGTTTATACAGGGTGTTTCAAAAATGACTGGTATATTTTAAACGGCAATACAAACTAAACGTGCAGAGATAGAAATACACCGTTTGTTGCAATATTCTTGGGACAACAGTACATTTTCGAAATTACTGTAGTTGCAATTTTCAACAACAGATGGCGCTGCAAGTGATGTGAAAGATATAGAAGACAACGCAGTCAGTGGGTGCGCCATTCTGTACGTCGTCTTCCTGCTGTAAGCGTGTGCTGTTCACAACGTGCAAGTGTGCGGTGGACCACATGGTTTATTCCTTAGAACAGAGGATTTTTCTGGTGTTGGGATTCCACCGCCTAGAACACAGTGTTGTTGCAACAAGACGAAGTTTTCAATGGAGGTTTAATACATCCTTTATTGTATGGCTTTTCGGTCCTTTGGTTATGTTTGAAAAATTTCAATGGACTGGGAACGTGACGGATGAACGTGCTGGAAAGGTAGGGCGACTGCGTACGGCAACCACAGAGGGCAACGCGCAGCTAGTGCAGCAGGTGATCCAACAGCGGCCTCGGGTTTCCGTTCGCCGTGTTGCAGCTGCGTTCCAAATGACGCTAACGTCTATGTATCGTCTCATGCGACAGTTTACACCTCTATCCATACAAAATTCAAACGCGGCAACCACTCAGCGCCTCTATCATTGCTGCAGGAGAGACATTCGCTAACGATATAGTGCACAGGATTGATAACGGCGATATGCATGTGGGCAGCATTTGGTTTACTGGCGAAGCTTACTTTTACCTGGACGGCTTCGTCAATAAACAGAACTGGCGCATATGGGGAACCAAAAAGCCCCATGTTGCAGTCCCATCGTCCCTGCATCCTCAAAGTACTGGACTGGGCCGCCATTTCTTCCAAAGGAATCATTGGCCCATTTTTCAGATCCGAAACGATTACTGCATCACGCTATCTGGACATACTTCGTGAATTTGTAGCAGTACAAACTGCCTTAGACGACACTGCGAACACCTCGTGCTTTATGCAAGATGGTGGCCGGCCACATCGCACTGCCGACGACTTTAATTTCCTGAATAAATATTTCGATGATCATGTGTTTGCTTGGGTTATCCGAAACATACAGGAGGCGGCGTGGATTGGCCTCCCTATTCGCCAGACATGAACCCCTGTGACTTTCTGTGGGGACACTTGAAAGACCAGGTGTACCTCCAGAATCCAGAAACAATTGAACAGCTGAAGCAGTACATCTCATCTGTATGTGGAGCCATTCCGCCAGACACGTTGTCAAAGGTTTTGGGTAATTTCATTCAGAGACTACGCCATATTATTGCTACGCATGGTGGATGTGTGGAAAATATGGTACTATAGTGTTTCCCAGACCGCAGCGCCATCTGTTGACCATTTTAACTACTGTAATTTCAAAAGTATGTCTGTTGCAATATGCTTGGGACAACAGTACATTTTCAGGCAAACGGTGTATTTCTATAGCTGTTTAGTTTGTATTGCCGTTTCAAATATACCGGCCATTTTTGAAACACCCTGTATTAATGTACATAGGATATCTACAAGCAAAGCTGAGCTCTCACACGTAATATTGATCTTTCTTGGGGTGTGTTAAACTTAAAGATACATCACACAAACGTGCCAGTAAATTTAAAATTATGAGATAAATGTCTGGGCTCGGAATTCTTGTAAGTGGCAGGCCCTCAAACTGCTCAATTTTAAACGCTCTGTGATTTAGAAATCCATCCCACTTGCTCACACGTAACATAATTCATCTTGCGTAAAAAGAAATTTACTTTGAAAGTAACGCTTTTCGAACCACTGTTCGCAATACTATCTGGAGACTGTTAGAAATAGGCTCGATTTACCAGTTGCCAGAGAGCGCCAGAAAAGAGGCATTACTGCGCGTGAGGAGCTGCAGTGGTGTAGGGAGCTCACATGTAAATATGTACAAAGCACTAAGAGAGCTTACATTACAATATAAAAGAAACAATGCATAAGAGCATACTCTGAAGATCACCGGAATTTCGTAAACCCCACTAAACAGCATAAATCGGCTTTAAGTGCACATTGGTTTTTTCCAGATTGTCAATGAAGTATGTCCCATCTGATATTAAGTTTTTGAGTGTGACTTTTGGGATGTAAATTTTCTTCGAGTACCAGTACTCTACGATATAATTTTTGTTTCTTTATTATAGCATAATGCCACGCATGGCAGAAGATAACGTGGACTTGAAATTCAGCGAACTGTTGGAACTAACCAATACTGCAGAATGAAACACTTGGTTTCAAACAAAATGATTGCCTCAGGTGAAAGATTAATAAAGCCAAATTTCTTTAGCAAACTTGCAAAAATAACTTCATTGTTCTGCAAGGCGATTAATGCTTGACTGCTAATAACTTTGAAATAAAATTGTTGTGTACATATTTCGGCGTAATCAGAGCGTACACAACTTTCCCACTAGTGCGCGCCCCGCTAAGCACAATAGCTCAGTCGCAGCGCTCGTCCATCTCTGCACTGAGATGGTGCTGTCTTACAGACGGACCAAATTCTGCTTCCGCTGATCCATGTATTAATATGTAACGCGCAGCCAAAGAGATTGCGCGAGTATGATCAGCGAGGAGAAAAGTTTCTACGTTAGCAGCAATGATAACTGAACGGGCGAGGTATTATAACTGGTGCAGACAAATGCTGACTGGTGCAGACTGACTAATCTAAGGTCTGTACACTCGTCAATAGTCAAGTTTCAGTCTGCGCCTAATAAGATTATCATATTGTTGTACATAGCCATGAAGAGAAATGTATACACATTTTGTCAAATATCACAGATATGTGAGAATAAGATTAATGTACCAAGACCAAAGGAACTATTAGATTGTCAATTGTAAACAGCATCCAGAATCAAGTTAGGTAAAGACTAATTTTCACACACATTTATTAAAATAATAAAAATCATAATCAGGTTCTGTTTAAAGCTGGTCACCGTCAATCTGCTACTCTAGGCTTGCAAGTGGCGTTTCTATCGTCTGACCTAATGGCAGTAGACAAACACGCCGCGTTAAGACCACAAGACATACTGCTGACACTCGCCTACTTCGTTAGAGCGACAAGTCAACTAATCTGATAAAGTGTGTACCGAAGGTCGTACAGTACGCACACCACGAAACTAAAATCAGAAAACTGAAACTAAAAATATATTCTTGCACTCCGTAATTATTTCTATCAAGTTAGATGCACATAAGTTTTCATTTGACGTGGGAGCTGTAGACGAAGAGAAGCAGCGAAATCACTTAAGGTAAACACGGGTCACGTGGAGAAGACCAAACCCCTCCACACAACTACTGAGACGACTCTGCGCATTAGCAAATCTGGCAGCTAGGGCGCGCAAGAAAAAAAATTTTCGGTAGCATCTGGGTGCTTGCTGCTAATGCATATACAGCTGACACACCCACTTAAAGTAGCGGGAAGCGGAGAAGGTACTGCTCATACGCGGGTCAACTGCGCATGGGCATCAGCCCGCTGGCGACTGGTCAAGCGAACCTAATGTGAACAGTGGCGACCTCATGCTCATAGCAGGCAGTTTATTGTTTACGAAGTATTACATAGTCCTCGCCCTAAGGCCTTTGACATAGTTTTATTTTCAGACGCTTGTGCCTGCACGGTATTTTGTTGTTGTAAATTGCCTTTTCCTTTGCCATTAAAGATTTATTTTTTTCTCTCGTTTATATTTTATTGCTGCAGTATCATTATCCAGTAGCAGGATATAGTAACATCTTTTGCTAGAGACTCAATTCTTAACAGTCAAAGTTACAAAAATTTAACTGAAAGCTAAAACAATGAAAAATTAGTTTTTCAGACCAGTTGATGATAATGATGATGATAATGATGTGCATATTATTATATTATCTATTATTTCTCAGACGTTATGACTGGTTAAAAATGGAAAGTGACGCGGACCTTGATCAAGTGTGACTTCCTTTTAACTCTATGGTATATGTAATTATTGATACTTGTTCAATTAGCTGAAAGTTCCTAAATGCAATATAACAGATTTCTGTAGTTGTATATATATGTTTGGATCTAGATGTATTGCGTTGATGTACTGGTGCATATTGTGTGGTGTGACTCGTGTAGTTGATACTATAATTGGTATGTCAACTTTATCCTGATGCCACACGTCCTTGACTTGGTCAGATAATTGGATGTATTTTTCAATTTTTTATCCTGTTTTCTTCTGTATATTTGTTGTATTGGGTATGGATATTTCGATTAGTTGTGTTAATTTCTTCTTTTTATTGGTAAATATGTCACGTTTGTTATGTGTTGTTGTATCTGTTGTAATGGGTCTGTTCCAGTATAATTTGTATTCATCATTCTCCAGGACATTTTGTGGTGCATACTGCTATGTGGGAATGTGTTGTTTTACTAGTTTATGTTGTATGGCAAGTTGTTCATTATTACTTCTTCTAGTATTGTACATCCGCTTGTGATGTGATCTACTGTTTCTATTTGTTGTTTGCAAAGTCTGCATTTATCTGTTGTGGTATTGGGATTTTTAATAATATGCTTGCTGTAATATCTGGAGTTTATCGTTTGATCCTGCACTGCAATCACAAATCCTTCCATCTCACAGTATATATTACCTTTTCTTAGCCATGTGCTGGATGCATCTTTATCGATGTGTGGCTGGTTATATGAAACGGGTGCTTGCCATGTAGTGTTTTCTTTTTCCAATTTACTTTCTTCGTATCTGTTGATGTTATGTGATATAGAAGTGGTTATCGCCTCTGCGGGTCCGGGGGATAGAATAGGCCCGAGGTATTCCTGCCTGTCGTAAGAGGCGACTAAAGGATTCCCTCCCCCTCAAGGGGTAGTTAGCGCCAACGTCCGGAGACGGACGGTTCCACGTCCTATATTTGCGGTCATTTTGCTTTGTTCACTTCTTCTGGTTTCTTACTTCCTATGGTTGGTTCCTTTCTTTGTTCTTCACCATCTCACTGCCTTACTTACTTTTCCCTTGCTTCCTTCTCCTTGCCTTCTTCTCCTTCTCTGGTCACCGCTTCAGCGTTTGAGACAGTCTGTCCTTTCTTTCCCCCTCTCCTTTCTTTTTCCTCTTCTTCTTTCCTACCTGTACGTGTCTGAAGGCCGACCCGGGCGTTCACACGCGTAGCGAGTGACGGGGTAACGCGTAATTCCCCGCCCTGGGTAGAAAAGTAAGGCACGCACATACCCCCTAGTAATGGCCGGTCCATGGAGGGGTGATTGCCTGAGCTGACACCTTTCGACCATGCCGATTGGTCCCTCCGTCCGTTTCTCGGGAGGTGTGACCTGAGGTGTGAACAATCACCTAAGGCGGGAGTGCCCTCTGAGAGGGTCCCCACAAGGAAGGAGCGCGCCATCTGAGACACTGGCAATCATGGAGGATTCCTCCACAATGGATTTCTCTTCTTCTTCTCTCTCGACTTCTGCCCACAAACGGAAACTTGACCAGCCACCAGTGACAAAAGTACTACCGCCTGCCCCACAGTTCCTCGTAGTTTTTCGATCTGAGGATGGAAAGGATTTTTCCTCTGTCAACCCTTTCGTTATCCAGAAGGGTATAGATGCCATAGCCAGATCTGTCAAGTCTTCTGCCAGGTTGCGTAATGGTACCTTGTTACTAGAAACTGAGAGTGCCTTTCAGGCACAAAAACTGCTTCGGGCCACACTCCTGTAGCCGTTCCCTGTCCGGGTGGAGGCTCACCGCACTTAAAATTCGTCTCATGGTGTGGAATACACTAGATCACTCTATGGATTGACTGACGAGGAGATTCAGTCTTTCCTCGCTGGGAATGGCGTGACAGCTGTCGATAGGTTCATGAAAAAGGTCAACAATGACCTTGTACCGACTCGGACACTTTCCTTGACCTTTGATAGTGTTCAGCTGCCATCGCGCATCGAAGTGGGCTACGAGGTTATTTCTGTTCGCCCCTATGTCCCGACACGTACTCGCCGCTACCACTGTCCGCGTTTTAATCACACTTGTTCCAATGCGGCTAAATGTCACTTGTGGCAGGGATGCCCATGAGGGTGACTGTCCACCTCCGTCTCCTCGTTGTGTGAACTGTCACGGTGACAATGCAGCGTCCTCCGGCGACTGTCCCATCTACAAGGAAGAACGCTTTCTCTTTGACCCGAGTTTCTTGGATACAGTGTTCACCTCGGCTGCTCGCAAACTATTTGCTAGTAGGAAGCCCACGCTGCTCGCAGCGGGGAAATACAGTACCGTCCTCGCCTCTCCTCGGACTAACAGGGAGGTGGCGACGCAGACATGCGATCTTACCTTCAGCACTACGGTCGTCCGTTCGGCCATTGCTAAGATCGCCCGGTCGACGTCTCCTCTTCCTCCCGTCGCCCCTGCGACACAAGCACCTTTATCAGCTTCTGCCAGGACGAAGACACAGAAGTCAGAAGCACGGGCCTTCAAGAAATAACCGTCTCGTGCAGACCTTCTACATACCTCAAGCCCTCAGCCATCGACCAATCCTTCCACAAAACGACCTTCCCAGAAGGCTCATAGGAAGCACAGTTCTCCTTCCCTGCCACGGTGCATTTCTCCTCCTGCGCCCCCAAGCGGTTGCCGCCCCAGGCTGTCAACTCTTTCGCCTGGCCGCACCGCTTGTAGCCGAACATCTGGCCGTTTACCAGCGGAGGAAGCTCCCCCTCCCGGCAATCTTAACAAGATGGCAGATGAACCTATAGAACAAATGGACGATGACTGTCCGCCCACTGCTAGCGGCGGCAGTGTTCGCTCGAAGCCGGGCCCTCAGCGGCCTTCGAGATGACCCCTTCTTCCATCTTCTTCTCACGATGGCACTTGTGCACTGGGATATTCGCAGCTTTCGCTCCAACTGAGAGGACTTACACCTGCTGCTCCACTTGATCCGTCCGTCGTAGACCTCCAGGAAACGAAGCTACGCCCATGCGACCATATTGCGTTGGCACACTACACCTCTGTGTGTTTTGACCTACCCCTTGTGGCAGGCATTACTCTCCCCACTTCTACATTTTCTGTTGTACCGTTTACACTCCATCGTCGTCTGTCGTTACTAAGGCAACCATGATGCAAATTATTGCTCAGCTACCTGCACCATTTTTGTTAACTGGAGACTTCAATGCTCACCACCCTCTTTGGGGCTCTCCAGCGTCCTGTCAGAGGGGCTCCCTGTTAACAGACGTTTTTAACCAGCTCAATCTTGTCTGCCTCAATACTGGCGCCCCTACTTTTCTTTGAGACGCCTCTCACACCTATTTCCATTTAGACCTCTCTGTATGCACTACCCAACTACCACGCCAGTTTGAGTGGTATGCACTTCCTGATACATATTCGAGGGACCACTTCCGTGTGTTATCCATCTCCTGCATCATACCCTGTCTCCGTGCTCAACTAGTTGGAACATCTGCAAGGCGGACTGGGGGCTCTTCACTTCCAGGGCAACGTTTCAAGATCAAACCTTCACAAGCTGCGATAGTCAGGCCGCACACCTCATGGAAGTCATTCTCACTGCTGCTGAATATTCCATCCCTCACACTACTTCTTCTCCACGCCGCGTACTGGTCCCCTGGTGGACAGCAGCATGCAGAGACGCCTTACGTGCTCGTCGACGTGCTTTACGCACCTTTAAACGCCACCCTACAGTGGCGAATTGTATCAATTATAAACGATTACGTGCGCAGTGTCGTCGTATTTTTAAAGAAAGCAAGAAAGCCAGCTGGGCTGCTTTCACAAGCACCTTCAACAGTTTTACTCCTTCTGTTGTCTGGGGTAGCCTGAGCCGGCTATCTGGCACTAAGGTCCACTCACCAGTTTCTGGCTTGACGGTCGCGAATGACGTCCTCGTGCCCCTGAGGATGTCTCCAATGCCTTCAGCCACTTTCTCGCAGAGGTTTCGAGCTCCACTCATTACCCCCCTGCCTTCTTCCCCCGAAAACAGAGAGAGGACGCTCGGCCACCTAACTTCCACTCCTCGAATCTAGAAAGTTACAATGCCCCATTCACCATGCGGGAACTCGAAAATTCACTTGCCCGGTCACGGTCCTCCGGTGCAGGGCCTGATTCTATTCATATTTAGATGCTGAAGAACCTTTCTCCTGCGGGTAAAGGTTTCTGTCTTCGTACTTACAATCGCATCTGGATTAAGGGACATGTTCCCGCATGCTAGTGCGAGACTATTGTTGTTCCAATTCCTAAGCCGGGGAAGGACAAGCATTTGCCTTCCAGTTATCGACCCATCTCGCTTACCAGTTGTGTCTGTAAGGTGATGGTTTGTCTGCTCGAATGTCGACGCCTACTTACCAATGTACAATGTGGATTTCGTAGGCGCTGCTCTGCTGTCGACCATCTGGTTATCTTGTCGACTTTCATTATGAATAACTTCTAGCGGAAGCGCCCGACCGCGGCTGTGTTCTTTGATTTGGAGAAGGCTTACGACACCTGTTGGAGGGCGGGCATTCTCCGCACCATGCATACATGGGGCCTTCGCGGTCGCCTCCCTCTTTTTATTCGTTCCTTTTTAATGGATCGACAGTTCATGGTACGTGTGGGTTCATTCCTGTCAGACACCTTTCGCCAGGAGAATGGGGTGCCACAGAGCTCCGTTTTGAGCGTCGCTCTCTTCGCCATAGCGATCAATCCAATAATGGATTGCTTCCCAGCTGATGTACCAAGCTCCCTTTTCGTGGACGATTTTACCATCTACTGCAGCTCGCCTATATCGGTCGATCGTCCGCTCAAAGCTGGATTATAGGAGCTTTGTATACTCCTCTGCACGGCAGTCCATCTTACGCCGCCTCAACTCCATACAACATCGGGGTTTACGTCTTGCGATCGGTGCGTTTTATACTAGTCCCGTCGAGAGTCTTCATGCTGAAGCCGGTGAATTGCCACTCACCTACCGGCGCGATCTACTGCTTTGTCGGTAAGCCTGTCGGCTACTGTCAATGCCCGACCACCCATCGTATCGTTCCTTTTTTGACGGCTCTCTTCACCGTCAATACGGGTTGTATGTCTCTGCCCTGCTACCCCCTGGAGTTCGCTTTCGTCGCCTCCTTCAACACCTTGATTTTTCACTGCCTGCAACCTTTAGAGTGGGCGAGAGCCACACGCCACCTTGACCTCAGCTCGCTCCCAAAGGAGGCTACCCAAAGTTCTGTATACCACTTTCGTTTTTGTGGAACTTCGTTCGAAGTTCATTAATATGACCTTCATTTATACAGATGGCTCTAAGACCAATGACGGGGTCTGGTGTTCTTTTATTGTCGGGGCACAAAGTTTCAAATACCGGCTACATGGCCATTGTTCGGTCTTCACAGCTGAGCTCTTTGCCATCTACCAGGCTGTTCTTTTTACGTCTGCTGCCACCGACATTCTGCTTATGTCATCTGCTCCGATTCTCTGAGCGCCATCCAGAGCCTCAGTGATCTGTGTCTGGTTCATCCTTTAATTCACCGGATCCCACGCTCTCTTCGGTAGCTGGTGAACGACGGGTTTCCAGTTAGCTTTATGTGGGTTCCTGGCCATGTCGGTATCCCTGGGAACGAAGCTTCAGATGCCGCGGCCAAGGCTGCGGTCCTCCAGCCTCGGACGGCTAATTGTTCTGTCCCTTCATCAGATTGTAGTACGCTCATTTGTCGGCGCATTTTATCGCTGTGGCATGCCGATTGGGGTGCACTTACGGACTACAAGCTTCGGGCCTTGAAACCTCTTCCCGCGGCTTGGACGACCTCCTCACGCTCTTCTCGGCGGGAGGAGGTCGTTTTGGCCCGGCTACAAATTGGACACTGCCGGTTCAGCCATCGCCATCTGCTGGCGGCTGCGCCGGCGCCGTTCTGTCCATGTGGGCATTTGCTGACGGTCCGACACATTTTAACGTCCTGTCCGGATTTTACTGCACTGGGTCTTCATCTTGGCTTGCCCTGTACTCTGGATGCCATTTTAGCGGATGACCCAGGAGCTGCTGCTCGTGTACTTCGTTTTATCAACTTGACACACCTGTGTAAGGACGTTTGATTATGCTGTTGTTTTTTTTAATCCTATGCCTGTTAATGTCTTTTATAGTGTTGTCCCTTATAGTTGCTGTTTTAACCTTGTGCCTCGCGGTGCATTCCTAACTTAGTCAGGGCGCTAATGACCATTGTCGTTGTGCGCCCTAAAACCACAAAAAAAGTGGTTCGGAGATTGCAGTGGTGTAGCTGATGTCTTTATGTGATTAATTGCTTTGTGTATTTTGATAGTTTCTGCTGATTCTAGAAAGTTCTTTCTATAATTGTCTAAATGTCCATAATGTAGGTTTTTTGTCGATAATCCCCTTCCTCCTTCCTTTCTGCTTAATGTGAATCTTCCTGTTGCTGAATGTATGTGACGTATTCTATATTTGTGGCATTGTGACAATGTAAGTGTATTGAGTGGTTCTAGGTCTGTGATACTCCATTTCACTACTCCAAAGGAGTAGGTCAATATTAGAATTGACAACAAGAAACAAGACAAAAGCTATAAATACTTATTCTACACAGTTTTCAGTATTTTTTTGTCTTTGTCTATATTTTTCTCTTAGTTCTTTAATATTTTTATGATCTATTCCTATTTTTTGTCTGTATACTACATATTTATAGGCATGTTTTTTCCATCTCTTCTATGCAGCTGCTGTGGTTATCCAATATGTAATCTTCTTGTTTAGTGTGTTTTCTCTTGACTATGCTATTTTTCTTACATTTACCTGCTCCAAAAGCCATATTTATATCATTGCTGAATACTTCTGTTATCTTTAGTAATTGGATGAGTTATTGATTTGTTGCTGCCACTAGTTTAGATCATCCATGTATAGCAAATGTGTCATTTTGTGAGGGTATGTTCCAGTAATATTGTATCCATAATTTGTATTGTTTATCATGTTGGACAGTGGATTCAGAGCAAGGCAGAACCAGAAAGGACATGAGTCTCCTTGGTATATTCCACTCTTAATCTGTATTGGCTGTGATGTGAAGTTATTTGAATTTGTTTGGATATTAAGTGTGGTTTTCCAATTTTTCATTACTATGTTTAGGAACTGTATCAGTTTAGGATCTACTTTGTATATTTCCAATATTTGTAGTAACAATGAGTGGGGTACATAGTCAAAAGCTTTTTGGTAATCAATGTGTGCGTAGTGTAGAGACCTTTGTTTAGTTTTAGCATGATACGTCACCTCTGCATCTATTACCAGTTTCTCTTTACATCCTCGTGCTCCTTTGCAGCAGCCTTTTTGTTCTTCATTTATAATTTGGTTCTGTGTTGTATGTGTCATTAATTTCTGTGTAATGACTGAAGTTTATATTTTGTATATTGTTGGTAGGCATATTATGGGGCGATATTTTGCTGGGTTTGCTGTGTCTGCTTGATCTTTTGGTTTCAGGTAAGTTATGAATTGAGTAAGTGTATCAGGGAATGTGTATGGGTCTTCAATGTAACTGGTAAATAATTTAGTTACACGTGAATGTGTTCAGGTGAACTCCTTTAGCCACAAATTTGCTATTTTATCTTCTGCAGGGTCTTTCCAACTGTGAGTAGAATTAATTGCTTGGGTGACTTCATGCTGCAAAATAATCACTTCAGGCATTTGTGGTATGATCTTGTTTCTGTTACTGCTTGTATCCACCATGCATGCCTGTTACGCTGTACCAGGTTTGACCACATGTTGCTCCAGAAGTGTTCCATGTCTTATGTTTGGTGGATTGTCTATTTTAATGTCTGTTATCTATCGTCTGGTAAAATTTCTTTTGGTTTGTGTTGAATGTTTGGTTTTGTTTCCTTCTATTTCCACATTTTTGTATCTTCTAAGTCGTTTGGGCAATGCTTGTAATTTCTTCTTCTTTTCATCTAATTGCTCTATCGCTTCTTGTTGTGAGATTTTACCTAACCTTTTTCGTTTTTCGTCTGATATTTCATTTCTTATAAATTGTGTTAGCTGTCCGATGTCTTTTCTCAGTTTTTTCTATTCTGATCTGTAGCCTGTGATGTCATGCTGCTTTTGTCGGTTTCTTATGTGTGTTGATTTGTTCTGATCTCTGCCTAGTGTGTATATTTAGTGTAGTGAGTGCCCCTACATAAACCAGTAGTTTTAACTCTTCCATAGTTGTATTTTCATTTATTTTGTTCTGTATGATTGTGTTGATAGTTATTGTTGTTTCGACTTGTGGGTTATTTGGTAGTCTATGCAAGAATGGTCCAACGTCTGTATTTGTGTCTTTGTATTCTATGTATATTAGTAGAAATTTTTTTTCTGTATTTAACATGTGTGTCACTTCATGTTCTATTTCTGTTTGTTCTGGTGACCATCTTATGATTTCGTTTTCCTCTGATTGTTTAATTGATGCGTGTTGTTCTTTGTTTGCTCTGGAATGTGAGTCCATTACTGTATTTTCTTCTTCTGATTGCACATTATTTTGTTCCAATATTTGTTGTATTTTTTGTTTGATGTTTGCTAATTCTGACTGGGTTATCTTGTTATTTTGATCATTACATGGATCTGATCAGCTAGTCATTGTTCTGTAAAAAATTTCAATTCTGGGTATCTGGTAATAAATGTTGTGTATACTTATGTTCTGTTGTTACCAAGCAACAAACTTAGGATCAAACACAACTGGATACAGATCACAAGGTGTCGGTTAACTTAACCTGACCATCTCATCCTCTGTCTTTGATTTAAATCAAAATAGAGGTGTTTTGCAGGATATGCTTCCTGCAACCACTCTAGAAGGATAGCATTTTCCGTGTGGCTAGCAGTGTCGTTACCATTGTGGACGGGCATATGGTTCAAGCGTCGTTCCCGACCATGACAGCGCTTGTCCGAGGCTTCCTTGGTTCTGTCCTGAACCAACTAATCACACTAAAAGGAGGTTAGCCCTATTAGTGGTTTCTTTTCGTCGCCTTTTACGACTGGCAGAACATACCGCAGGCTTATTCTTTTCCCGGTCCTCCATGGCGTTTATTATTATTATTGGCAACGGTAGTTGTACAAATATGTTGATAACCATAACTGTTATACAGCACACACTATTAATTCCGCACTCACATGTTTAATCTGAATTGAAAAATTTGTGAACACCCAGAATAAATAACCATGAGCCTACCATACAGTGAGGATACAGACATTCGAGAAGAAAACTTAGAGAAGACCCGTTTCTACCCTGAACATAAGGTTTTCCAGTAGGAAACAGCCAATACCCAGCTACACTGTTGAGTGTCTAAACCACGTAAAACTGGCCATATTGCCAGGTGGACAGTGCTTATTTCAGCATTTCCGTTTGAAGTCAAGCATGTGAAGGGCTCTGAAAATGTCCTTGCAGATGTTCTCAGCCAGATGTTTTCCGAAGCTACGATTAGTGAGACAAGGGAGCAGGTGGAACTTGACCATCTTAATTGCATGGTGTTGGGTGAAAGTCCCCTTTTCTTCGAAGACGTTCCTCAGCATCAGGATCAGGACCCTGTTTGGGCCAGTATTAAGCAACGTGTGTTGGCAGGAGAGCTGTCGGACGAGTATGAGGTCAAGAGGGGTATTCCTTGCTGGGAGGACGGCAATGCTAAGCAGTCTGTCTGTTTGCCTGTAACCTTGGTATGTCTGGTCTTTCGTTATTTTCATGATTCGATGGTGGGTCGCCGTTTAGGGACTTAAGTCTCTCCCAAAAAATCACGGAGCATTTAAAGTGGCCCTCCGTGGACCAGGATGTGAGACAAATGGTATCCCAATGCTGCTTGCGTAATTTAGCCAAACCCAGCAATACTCTTCAACAAGGTTGGTTCAGTTCTGAACGAGTGTCAGCTACCATGCACAAGCTCAATATAGATTGCGGTCTTCACCTCGTACTAAAAGAGGTCATCCATATGTACTAGTTAATTGATTAATGGTGTTCGTAGCAGTAACGTTACGTCTCAGAAGGAGCCAAGTAAATCTGAAAATACTAGTTAATATCGATGCATTCTCTAGTGTTTTTGGGCCACCCAAGCAGTTAGTTGGCGATAACGCTCCTGTCTTTCTTTCAGGTCCTTTAAAGGCATTCTGTTTTCAGAACTGTGTCAAGCATGTCACCACCACCCTGTGTTATTCCCAGGGGTCCTTTGCGGAGAGAGTTAACCGGAATCTTTAGTCCTTTCTGATTATTTATCAGAAAACCCCCAGTAAATGGGACTAGAGTCTTCCCTGACTTTAATACCGCCAGTCATGAAGCCTTGCTAGTTATGCCTGCATCCTTCATGTTTTCCTACCCAGTTAATTCCCCTCTTTCGAAGTTGTGGTTGAATTCAAGATCTTATTCCAGCCGACGATAATCGGCATGTTCTCAAGGAAATCTGGAACTGGGCCATGCTTAATATACTCAGAGCTCATAATAAGCAAGTGGGACGTTACAATCATAATCGGGAAACCTTTAAGGGCAGGCCGGGGACTAGGTTTATGTCCGCAATTTCCAAGGGAGGCAGGTGCGTGGTGGGAACCGCAGTAAATTTACTCCTCTTGTTTATCGGCTGTACACCATCATGCGTGTATTAGTCCCAGTAAATCTGCTCGTCAAAGAGAACAGCTCAGGTAAGCAATATCGGGTTCACCTTCGTCAGGTTAAGTTCAAGTAGCTCAGTGTTTGGATTACCTCCTCCCTAGGTTAAGGTTGTGGGGGGTGTTTGAGCCATGCTACCATAGCTTATGCGTTGTCTTAAAACTTGGCTGTTACTCTGCGTTTGGTTTCACGAGGTTATTGAGGTTATGCCATGGTTCTTGCTCTTTTTACACGTAGCAGCAGCGGTGTGTATCGATATTTGCACCGTATACCATCTTCGGTCTGGTGGTGATAGTTCCGGCTTGGTGGCGTCCAGCCAGCCAGTCAGTCGGTTGGAGTGGATCAGCAAGCAAGTTTCTGGACGGTGCAGTTGGCCTGGCCCGTTAGTGGTCTCTATGCAGTGTCGGAGCATGTGGGGGCTGTTAAGAGTGCTACAAGGTTCGTGGTTCATCTACCCAGGACATGAAGTTCAGCGGTGATTTAATTACGGAAGCCACGTCTGTTCACCTTGTCCCCTCGCTTGGTGGTCCGCTGTTGGCGGTATTCGTGGGAGCAACAGCGAGTCCTAGAGTTGGTTAAGGTTTGGCTTCCGTGTGGTGGAATTAACTATATTTGTCGGTTTGAAATTAAAGTGCACCAGCAGAATATTCTGCCTTGTGGCCGTTAGTGTTACGATTACCTGCCTTGGTCGCTGACGTAAATTCAGGCAGTGTGCTTTCCTCACCTGTTGTTGCTGTCCAACATGGTGTGTAGTTTTTGACAGCTTAGCGTATTTTTGGTTGTGGGCGGCTATGTCCGTAATGTTTTGGCTCTCGAATTCTCTTATACTGGTCAGTGATAAGAAAGTCGTCTTGTCGGTGAGTCTCTACTTGATTCGCCGGCAACAACCAAGAGACAGTCATAGTTGGGCTGACTTCTTGTCTCGACTAAGCGAACGTTAAGATTTCAAGGGCAGACCAGGCCCCCTGGAAATTTCTGAGCGTCATTGGCTATACTGCCTTTGTTGTTAGTTTTTAATGGTTCAATTTGTATGCTTGTAATTGTGTTTCTAATATCAAAGGCCTTCATCCGTTTTAAAAGTACGTTTTTCTATATTGGGCAACTCTTAAATTTCCTGATGATAAAGCTTGGGCATTCTGCCTGTTGAAAGGTTATCGTAGTTATGTTTTAAAATTATCGGCCTTCAGCCGCTTTTCAAAAACTTAATGTGCCTAGTCAAATATTATTTCAGGTTAAAGCCTAGAGCCTTCTAAGGCCAACTAATGTACTATTTGTCTTAAAAAAAATAAAACAAATATTTATAGCAGTTGTATTTAATTGATGGGCCTTCAGCCGTTTCAGAAATAGTCTCTTCTGCCGGTAGTCAAGCTTAGAAGTTGCGCTGTAATGTTTGGACGACTAAATATAGTGTTATGTTTGGAGTGTAACTGACAGCCGCTCATTCTGGGTCCCCTTCCACAATTCCTACTACTTGTCCAGTCCTGTGGATTCAGCAGGGCGTTTCAGAGTCTAATGGAATGTAATCGAATTACATCAGGTGATGCTGAGGAATTAGATTAGGGAATAAGACACTTAAGGACTGAAAACAACTGCTTAAGATTTGGACACAGCTTCGAAGCGGCTGACGTAAGTTTTGTTTCATGGACTAACTACATAGTGGCGTCTGAAGCTATGAACTGTAAATATGTCCTGAACAGTACGATAGTTAATCCAAAATAATTTGAGAAATTACTACTTTGTCAGTTACGTGATATGTGAATGAATATTAAAATGAGCACCATGAAACGACAATCTTGCTGCAAGCACAGCCAGTATGGGTATGATGTACTAGCAAGCACGGAGAAATAAAAAAGCGTTAGCTATGTTGAATATCAGAAGTCTTGTTAATCTCTTAGGAAAAATTTCTCGTGTGTGTTTGTGTGTGTGTGTGTGTGTGTGTGTGTGTGTGTGTGTGTGTGCATGCACGTGTATGCACGTGTTTGATTCGCGCATGTCGTGGACAATTTATTTACCTACTTTTTGCTCTGACGTTTTAAACATCAGGCCATTTAGCCTTGGAACTAAGTACACGACCGAACATTAAGATAATAGAAAAATCTTGCTTATATAACTCCATTGGTAAAATCAAAAAAGAGGGTTACTAAATATGTAAGTAATTCTGGTGTTGTATTGTTTCACATTCTGTGAGAACAAAATACTTGGACATCATCTGTTTGATAGTCAACGTACATAACAGCACCCAGGAAAAAGAGATCAGGCGAATATGTGAAACCTAACTCTTTTTCAGGGCTGCATAGCGCGTAAAAAATGTTTTGTCTCTGATGCTGCGCTTAGTTTGTTTCATATAAACGATGCTGAGCTGAGAAGCTGAAGTGCAGCCCTCAGGATATTGTGCGAACCCTTGTTTGTATCAAGCAAGCAGCTGGTGTAGCGGAGGAGCTGCAACAGAACAGATGCCAGGACTCGCCGACCGTATGATGTACGCTCCTTACCAGTGAAATCAGAGCTGTAGCAAATGCAATTTACGAGTAGAAGAATGCTGAGGTGTGTCGAAAGTTCAAGAACTTTATTGCAATTTGTGAACACCTTGTGAACACCTTGGACTTGTAAACAATCAGCAGAATAATATAGATACCACAAAGCAAAACAATTACATATGTAATTCTGTTTTATGTAACGGTTCCTTTGGATAAAATTGTAAATATTCAGCAAAAACTGTTAAAGTTAAACAAATTAAACTGGATGGGAATTTCATCCCTCGCTGCGGGTATTTTTTTATTTTTGGCGGGGGTTTCCTGTCGGCTGCGCCTAAGTGAGGAGGAATTTAATCAAAGTGTAATACGATGTAGACACAGCTATTCACTTGAGACTCATAAACTCAAATGTAATATTGTAAAAAAGTGTCACCCAATCCAGGAGCAAACTAAACATTGTAATAATGACAGGTAATTTATCGATCAGCGCCCATGTAACTAAGTTTATTACATGACTAAATCAAATGAGAATGCTTCCGAAAATATTTTTATTGGAAAATCAAAGCTAATAATTAAAAAAAAGAGTAAAATTCTTTTGTGAAATATTTGAACGAAAACCTGTGTACTAGTTCGTAACTGGTTGAATGCATGAGGTATGTTATGTTCAACACACACAACTTTTTACAGGTCCCTTGAATGTGTGAAATTATATCACCGTTATTTGTGAAAGACATTTATGCCGAGCATGCAAAGTGATTCCAAAAGCGCCTTTATAGAAACTTATCAATACTGTAATGTATAGTAAAATATTTTCTGATTTCTATGCAAGGAAATTTGTCTTGCCAAACGATTTTAATTACAAGAGACATTTGCTAAGTGAGCGGAGCGAAAATGCAAAATGTGTAGCGACGGTAAAGAAATAAGCGGTCATTATGCACTTCATTTATCCTAGCATGATGGTGGCGCTTTCTTGTGTTGGATACCATAAAGTGTAACCATCTGCTGCTACGTTCTTCTGTATTTCGTTAAACTTTCGATATTTAACGCAAATGTGTGAGTAGAGTTTATGTACAAATGCACACATCTCTGATTCCTGTGATAACAACTGTTTCTATGTACGAATGTTTATGTCTTCCTGTTAACAGCCAGTAGGAAAAGGAATACTGACGAGTTGCTAGAGGTTACAACGACCGGATATATTGCGTTTTCTTTCGTCACTTATTCTAATATATCGAAGTCGAACCACTCAGATCAAACTGCCGATCATTTCTTTTCATTTGATGCATGTATCTGTACACACAAATAACGTTCAGGTGATCGGTCGATGATCGTCGTACAATGACATTGGCAGCCGTTTCGGTGACCTGACGGTCTTCTGTCTGAAGATATTATTGGCCGGAGACTTAAACGGATGCTTATTTCGCATCTGTTGTCGGAAATAATTAATTTCATTTTCTCATACCTTTCTGCTCATGTTTGTCGCCCATGGACGTTCCTCCCGACCGTCGCGGACGTGTACAACAGCTGGTAATTTTCTTTACCGTGACACACTGGGAAAACTTCAACTCCCAGAATCTTTTCATTCACTGTAAATTCATAGAGACAGAGAAACGTTTCCACTTCTTCAGTCTTTTCATCATCTATGGAGCTAGTGGGCACAGCAAATTTGTACTGTTGAGGTAGGGCCGGCCTGTGTGGCCGAGCGGCTCTAGGTGATACAGTCCAGAACCGCGCAACTGCTGCGGTCGCAGGTTCGAATCCTGCCTCGGGCATGGATGTGTGTTATGTCCTTAGGTTAGCTAGGTTTAAGAAGTTCTAGGGGACTGATGACCTCAGAAGTTAAGTACCACAGTGCTCAGAGCCATTTGTACCATTTTGCTGCGGTAGGTTTGGGTTTCGTCAATACACGGGAGTGACAAAAGTCCTGGGATACCTCCTCATACTGTGTTGGGTGTCCTTTCGCCTGACGTAATGCAGCTATTCGGTGTGACGTGGACTCCATATGGTGTTGGAAGTCCCCTACTGAAACAGCTAACCAAGCTGTCTCTATAGCCGTCCATAATGGCGGAAATAATGCCGTGAAGGCCGTCGCCCACCGCATTATGCGCGGTAAGAGGTAATGCCGGAAATGTGTTCTCGGCATGCTCTTGACACCGCGGATAGCGGAATACCGAATATCCTAACTTTGAGGTAGATGCATGGGGAATCCGTTCCAGAAGTACAATTACGCGCTGTCAGTTAATTCCCTTTGTGCGGCAATAATGAAGTCGGAAACCGCTTCACATGAATAACCTGTATACACACGACAGCTGCATCAATGCAGTGCCCTTTTATACTTAATATATGCGATAACAGTCATCTCTATTTATTCATATTGCTGTACCACTACTTTTTCAATCCCCTGCATCTTGGCCACGATAATGCATTCACTATGCTGGTGACAGGAGCTTACCTGCATTCCTATTTTCTTATTCATTATTCAACCTACTTCTGCATTACCCATATTTGACTTTGTGTCTATAACACACTATCCAACTGACCAGAAATTCTGTTCCTCCTGCCACCGAATCTCAATAATTTTCATTATATCTTCAACCTATCCATTTTCTTTCTAAAATTTTCTATTCTACATGCCAAATCGAAATTTCCACACTCCAATCCGTAGAAAGCAAGTGTTGTTCGTATTGATGACGTGAAGTAATAGCTTTGCTAACCTGATGCTCGAGCAACAGTAGCTAGCTGCTAAGCGGTAGCTCATCAAGGTCTGTGACCAATATATAACTGTACACTCAGACTAAGGATACTGATAAAATATCCATTTATCTGTAGTTCATCCAAAAAGTATCGATATTTATCGCCGACTGTTTTATTCCCGATACATCGACAATGAAATGGGAATATCGAATGCCGATATTTTTAGTTTAAATTATATTTTTTCACGTTTTTCTGTAAATATTTGAAACTATTCTTCTGAAATTGTAGTTGAACATAATTTTTCTTTAACTATATGGTGGATTCTACTAGTTTTGAGCTTTCGTCACGTCTAGTATAGCTGGCACAAAGTTGTAGTCTTATTGCACTGGGGGAGGGGAGGTGTGAATGGAATAACAAGATTTCTGATGTGAATAAGCAGCACATTACTCTTGTTTAAAAAACGATTTGTAACGCAACTAATGTGCTATTTCTTGACATCGGCCATCTTCAAGAACGAGCGAAAAAAGTGATGAACAAAATTCTAAATGGCAAGGCTGGTTTTACAGTGGACGGAGAATTGTGAGGGGAAATGCCGACGTAATCGGCGCTCGGCGCTACCAAAAGAAACAGCAACATTTGTCTTGAACCACGCAATTTTAACACTACAACTGTTAGGTCGCTGGCTTTTGCAGAAATGGCAAAAAAGGGAAGTCGACATGAAGTTTTCCGGACAAATCCGATAAGTGACGAAACCGAACAACTGACCCGTCAGACACCTTTCATTGTGCCACTTACCTGCAATTGCAACTGTTAGCACAGTGGTTATTACCAAGTTTGAACGTTTATTGATTTCCTTCCAATTCTTGCATGCACCTCTAGAGCGGCAGACTGTGTGCAACCGATATGTTTATAGCCTGGCACGTCGGAATTCTTTCCGTCGATATATCCATACTTTTTAGAAGTGCTGAGTGTCGACAAAGATATATCGATATTTAAAAATGTATCAGATTCCCGATGTTTTTTTAAAATGTCAGTAGTTCTAGCTGAGACACTAGCAACCTGTTTCGGGCGGGATGGGGCGGAGGCTGCCCGCCTGTAAGGAGTGGCCAAGGAAGCCGCTGACGCCAGGACTCTTGCCCCAGCGCCCTGCACGACAGCGACGCCCCTTCGAAACACAACTCGCGGCCCCGCCGACGGTAAGTGAAAGCGGCGGACAAAGGGCACGACATGGGACAAGTGCCGGGTGGAATCAGTGTCAGAGTGGTGCATCGCTATCAGTGACGGCCATAAAAAGAGGTTAGTGACTCAAAGGTTAGCAAAGTGGAAGAAGAAAAGTCTCAAAGTCAAGTACCAACCGCTGCCCAGCAAGTTAATTGAATTATATTCAGTTCTGTAGAGAGTTCTTAGAGATGGGACAGTCGTGTCGAGAGTCGAAATTATGATAAAAAGTCTACTCAAGTGGAAATCTGTTTCAATTTTGTAAATAGTTTAATGTGACTGAAATTGATTTTGTTGTCGTATCGAGGTAGTCCCAGAGGGTAGAATGTCGTCATGGTATTGTTTGTCATATAGTAAAAAATTTCAGTGTATGTATTTAAGCAAAGGCGTTTACAATTTCTTTACTGTTTCAATATTATTTCGAATATTGATGGGAATTTCATTGTCCCAGGGCTGTGCTGACCCGTCCATTCTACCCTCCAACTCCACACCTGATAATGGGTGGGAAATACATATCTGAGTAGGAACTTTTTTCTTCACTTATTTGACCAGAATTGGTGAGATACGTTCAGTCTATGCTGTCGTTGTGGAACCATCGTGATATGTTCGATCAACGACATGAATATAAAGGATAGATCAGCTTTCAATAGCTATATTACAGGTACACGTTCCAAGCAGGACTGCAGCCACAGTTCACTGCATGTGGATTGGAAGACTATGATAAATGGAAGAGTGTAGGAGAAAGAAGCAGAAGACTTCAGTTCAGCAGATTGCGACAGTGCAGAGGAATGGAGCCATGATGAGTGTCGTAAGCGATACGTGCTCATGCTCATGTGCATCTCATGTGCCGAGATATTCCACATGAAGTATTCACTCTTCCAAAACGGAAGAGGCGGGCAGTTGATGCTACATTCCCTTCAGTGTGTAATGGTAGTTGAATTAAGTAACCGTTATGGTACCTTACCTGAACCTCGCGATGCCACTAATATTCTACTGTATTTCTGTTAACTACTTAACATATTTCTGAGACGACATTCAGATTTGATTTCACTTTTGATACATCGATATGTTTATATTGTAATGATATTATTTCTATGCGTGTTCTTTCTTTTGTCACTATGATATTTGACGTACTTTTACTCTGATTTTCGGGAGCGTAAGCGATTCGTTGTTAAGGTGTTGAGATGTTGTAGAGTCGTAACTTGAAAAAGTGAAGTGTTGGACGTCCTGTTGGAAAGACGCGTATTGTAGTCCGCTTATAAAATGTGAACTTTAACAGTGACTGTGAGGAAGATTTAAAGTATGTTTTGTATTGTGAAGTGATGTTTCGTGTTTACGTGATATTGCAATAAAAGCAATTAAAAGGAAGTGTAACTTAATTTCGGAGTGCTGATTATTTTTTTACATCACCATTGTCCAGCAAAAGTGTAATCGCCAAGAATGGTTTGAGAAGCACATCTACAAAACTTTTGAATATAGCAGAATAAAACCTAGGCCTCTTTGCATCCGAGGTTATAATCATAACAACCTAGAATTTCAACGATTGAGCCATGATAATACAACGAGACCAGCGTTGGAAACAGAAAAAGACGCTTGCCTACTTTTTTATTATTACGTGAAATGACTTTATTAACTGTGCTCTAATGACACCTGCCACATAATACGACTGTTTCTCACGCTGCTAAATACTGCATTATCGGGCAACAAGACCGCAATCAGTAAATTTTGACCTTTGTTGTGGTAGGGTTGTTAGAAGTGGACGCATATTAGTGTACGTGCTGTATACCACTGAAGAGCAGATACTTATCCTCATCCAGTTTCCGTCCACCAACCCACCCTCGCAGCTATGCGGAATGTGTTCTAGCGAAGAGCTATTGGTGTCTGACGGGAAGCAGTTTAACACCCATGTTGGCTGTAAGCATACAGCCGAGGGCTGTACCTATAGCCTCCCAAATGCAGAATGGAGAGTCTGATGAAGAGATAATGGCTATGGAGCAGAATGGTACCAAGGTGCATTTTATAAGTCAGGCGGACCAATGCCGTTGTTGTAACTGCCAGCCATTTTTTAAATTCAGTCAGTTTCCCACCTCACAAGACATGTACCTCTGATGAGGATCAAACAACTCGTTTAGTTCATAATTAGACCACCGAAGGCATCGGAAATTGGCAGTAGCCAATAAGAACGGAGCATCCGATCACAACGGGGATGTAAGGCGGGCCCAGCAGCTCTGCAGCCTCAGAATGAAGCGCCAGTCGAGATTGTCCAGCCGCAGCACCAACGGAATACGAAGCAACCGCGGAAAAATAAGTACCGCCTGCTTAATGTCGGTGTTTACTGCCGCGTGAGGGCCTTTGTGCTGCTATCATGGCTTGTAACGGTTTTCCTTTTTCGCTCATCAGTGGATGCGACTTCCTGCAGCCTGTCAGGGTCTGCTGCAGCGACGTGTCGCAGCCCGTCGAGGCCCACAGCAGCGGCAGCAGCGTCCTGGGATCCTGTCTCGCATCTGGTCGGCCTGACGGGGCGGGACAGTCAGCTGCTGTTGTCGGCTGAAGACGCCCAGCCAGCCCTGGCTCGCTGAAGCGCACTGGGGGTCCTAATCAGCATGACGCTGTTCGGTACTGGCCCCCATCGTACGCGCCATCACAGAATATTTATTTATTTATTTATTTATTTATTTAACCTGGCAAGATTAGGGCCATCAGGCCCTCTCTTACATCTAACCAGGCATTCTACTTATTTTACAGTCATATGTTTCAGTAGGCATGTTAAACTACATCTAATACAAAAAGTGAGATAAACAATTAGAAAGGTACACCTCGAAAAATGCATTATTGAAGAGAAAGATTTAAGATAGGAGTGCTGGCAGCAGGGAGTATGAGGGAGACTCATGGTGAAGGGAGGAGAAGAATAGAGATACATGATGAAACATAATTAAGGAAAATATAAAGGAAAAGGAGACTGCGTGGCTAATAGAGATAGATGAAGAGGAAGGCATCTCAGCAGCAAGATACGAGACGCTAGCTTTGCTATTTGACAGATGAGAGGATTGGCCTTGCACATTAATTTTGTGGAGAATTTTATGCGGATGATAGTAGGAAATGCTTCAACTTCTTCTTAAAAGCCACAGGAGATTGAATTTTCCTCAAGGTAAGGGGCAGTTTGTTCCAGAGGCGGACAGCGGCAACTGAGAAGGAGTTTGCAAAAGTTTTTGTTTTGTGAGTGGGCACAGTTAGGATACCAGATAAGAGTGACCTCGTGTTTCGATTATGATGGCATGACAGGTTTTTAATCTCTGAAGCTAGGTACTGGGGTGCTTGCGCGATGAGGAGTCGGTGAAGTAGACATAGAGTGTGGTAGTCACGCAGTTTGTCTGGCCGCAGCCACCCTAGCTCGGAGTATGAAGCACTAACATGATCATATCGGCGAATGTTGCAGGTGTAACGCACACAGGCATTCATGGTTGCTCTAGCCGTCTTTTGTTTTCACTACTCATGCCTTGTTGAATCACATCACAATAGTGGAGGTTCGGTAGAACGAGTGCTTGCACGAGCTGGCGTTTCAAGTCCTGTGGGAATATGTTCCGAAACTTTTTGAGAGCATAGAGACAAGCAGACGTCTTTCGGCACACTGCGACTGTATTCTCCGCCCAGTTGAGATGCTCGTCCAAAGTTACACCCAAGTTCTTCACTGTTTTCTGATATGGTATTGGAGTACCTTCGAGCAGAATAGGAGGTAGCCGTTGGCGGAAATCTGAACTTATTAATTTCTGATGGGCTATTAAGATTACTTGCGTCTTTTTTGCATTTAATTTAAGCCCCAGATTTTTCGCCCATGTCACTACTGAAGACAGATCATCATTCATCAGAGCGATTGCAGTGTTTACGTCTTCAGGTCTGACGCTTAGGTAGAGCTGGAGGTCGTAGGCATAGAAATGATATTTACAGGAGGACAAAACCGACGAAATATCGTTGACATATAAAGAAAACAAAAGTGGCCCTAAGACTGATCCTTGTGGCACTCCCGAAGAAACATGTTTCTAGGAAGATTTTTCATTTGCGCAGACAACACATTGCTGTCTGTCTTTTAACTAGCTTTCAAACCATCTCATTGCACTATCAGAGAAATTAAGCTGTTGCATTTTTCTGAGTAATATGTCAAAGTTAACAGTGTCAAAAGCTTTGCTGAAGTCCAGTAGCGTAATCACTAGGCAGTTGCGGGTTTTCGACCTTAGGGATGGGTCGAATTATGCTTCTTTTCCATGCAGTGGGGTATATTCCGTTCACGAGGGAAAAATTAAATATGTCAGTTAAGACAGGTACTAAGATATCGGCAACATTCTTAATCATGGCTATACCGATACTGTCGTTGCCTATTGCATCAGAAGAGATTCTCATTATTGCTTTTCTTGCCGTATTTGTTGTTACATGTTTTAGATGGAAGGTATCGTTGTTAGTTATCCTGTTTGGAGATTCTTGTGGACGGTAATTATCAGCCGTGCTGGTATTCAGAGGTGCAGAGAAGAATTCATTTAATTCGTTAGCTGACACATGAAAAGTAGTTTCCGATTTTGCCTTTCCGACCCCCAAGCTACGGAGATTCTTCCATAGAGTCGTGGGTGTCAGATCGCTGCATACAAGGGAGCGAGCGTGCCTGATTTTGGCATTGCGAATGCATTGTTTCACTCTGTTCCGTAGCTTTCTATATTCTTCAAAACGTTCGGGTTTCGGATCTGCCTTGAAACGCCTGTGGGCAGCATCCCTATTAGTCATCATTTGACGTAATTCAGCTGTCAGCCATGGAGCAGGAGATTTTCTTACACGGACTGTGCGCACAGGTGCATGTTTGTCATAGAGGGCAGTGAGTTTATCACCAAGTTCATTAATTTTGCCGTCGATTGTAGGTTCTCTGATTATTTGATGCCATGAGATTTCTGAGCAATCGGCTGTTAGAGCGTCAAGGTCAATACGTTTCATGTTCCTACAAGTTATGTAACGCGATTTGATCCTTGGGGGCTGCACAGAGTAGGCCAGGAATATTACATCATGTGCTGAGAGGCCAGGGGCCGATGATTGACCAACATCTCTTACTTTGTCAGTCTGTTTCGTTGCTATCACGTCTATAAGAGTATGACTGTGCGCCGTATGGTGTGTAGGTTGCAATGGAAGAATGTTCATGCTATTGCAACTAAACAATCTTCTTAGGTTTATTGCGGAGGGAGTGTCTCTTAGCAGGTCTATGTTCAAGTCACCCATTACGATGACATGTTCGTATTGACACTGAAGTGAATGTAATTCCGACTGGAAGGAACTCATTGAGCTTATTTTTGGCGGCTTGTACACGACGCCAGTCAAGAATTTCCGACTTTGTATATTTATTTCAATGAACATGAATTCAGCCTCTTTTTCTTCAGCAGGATTTGACGTACATAAGACTTTCGCTTTGAGATCTGTTCGTATATATGCGCCGACCCCGCCACCTCGCTTTTTTGATCTGTCTGCCCTAAGAAATGTGTACCCTGGGAGATGAATAGATGCAGAGGATATGTGTGGTTTCAACCACGTTTCGGATAAGAGGATTACGTGGTAGTTCAGTTGGTGGAAGAGGAGGCTAAGTTCTTCGTAATGCGCAGGTAAAGACTGAATGTTGCAGTGAGCTGCTACAACCTCGGACGCGTTCCGCTGAGCAGCCTGGAGTAGGGTGGCAGACTGGTTTGTCCCTTTGTTAGGCACTACCTGCCGCGAGGGGCACTGACCGGTGTTTCCGCCAAGTGACATATTACAGGGGGGTCCGAGATTTTGCGCGCCCTGTTTGTGACTCCGCGAGAGCCGAAAGAAAAGCGACTGCAAGAGATTTCCTGAGGTTGCGGGAGTATAGAAAATGGATTAGTGGTATTCGGTGCAGGGAGATTATGACCAAAATGGTGACAGCTGTGTGTCACTGAGTATCCTATGTCGTAAGAGGAAAAATGTAATTAGAGTATTTGAAACAGCTTAGGGTGGAAATAAGGGAAAGAGGAGTGATTTAAGATGCCGATGCTGCCAGCAGAGAGAAGTAAGCTTAATATTTAATAGAGTATCGTAGGAAGCTAGAATTAAATTGAAATTTGCTAAAGTGATACTGATAGTGATTTTTGTTATGAACAATTTAAACCGAAGAGATGGTTGACTAATGAACTAAAGGAGAGACTAATAATTGCAATAGAACTATTACAGAATTGAAGAGAATAAACTGAGAAAATGAAAAAAGTATTAGCAGTAACTAAAACTAAGCAATGGCTACAGCTAAAGACACAAAAAAAATAGTAAAAAGTTAATACAGTTACAAAAACAATTTGTTGAAGGTACAAATAATTAAAAAGTCAATACAGTTACAAGAACAATTAGTTGAAGGTACAAATAATTAAAAAGTTAATGCAATTACAAGACTATATCTGAGTATAGGACTGTTAAGATTTGCAAATGGTGTTAAGTTTGACTTTTGGCTCGAGTAGGTTCACTTAATACTATTTAGTTCTGTCATGTTTGTGACTGTCTTCTTTCCAGCTGCAGTCTTAATGATTACTCTGCCATCCAGAGTCCACACATTCTGAAGACCGAAATGGGATATGGCACTGTTTAAAATCTTTAGCCGCTCGTGTGTCAGATCTTCCCTTATTGTAATCCCTGTCCTTGCTAACTTCTTCTTCTGGGTAAAGATCTCCGCCCTTTTTCGGTACGACACAAATTTAATTATTATTGGACGAGGTTTGGTAGCACTTGGTAGTTTTCGTCCCACCCGGTGGCTCCTGTCAATGTCTGCCTTGGTCACTTCGACGCCTAATTTTTCACGCGCAACCTGTATAAGCAGGTTGTCCGTGTCTTCTTCTTTAGTTTCTGCTACTCCAAACAGTCGTAGACTATTTCGCCTTTGGTACTGTTCTAGCTCGTCTGTGGCGGCAGATAGTTTCACTTCCAACTCTCGTGCCTTTTTCTCGTATTCAGACACAGACTTTTTTAGTGCTGTAATTTCGGCAGTATTGGCCTCAACAGTTTCACGCATTTTGGCCAATACTGCTGCCGTTACAGTATCTGATATGGTGCCTGCTATCAGATCGAGATTGTTTTTATCGCGAAGCGCAGCGTTTACCTCAGAGCGGACCAGCTCCGCTATACCGGGAGCCGCGGCCGCACCTTCCGCCAGGAGCAGGCCCGCCGCACCTGCTGCTTCCCCGCTGCTGGACGCGCTGCTGTTGATTCTTCTGTTTACCATTTTCTCGCAGATATTGGCGGAGCACAGAAAAAAAAATAGCACTACTACACAGAGCACTGTTGTTTACACGATTTCCACTTGTACTAGACAACACCACCTGCGAGAAACTCCTTCGAATTCGACTAAATTTCGCGAGCCGAACTTAACACGTGTTACACTGCAGCCGCCATGAGCAAATGGACAGAGTACGGATGAAGTGGACGAGAAGATGAAAGTCCTGTGCACCACAATGCTTCTCTTCAGTGTACAATTTAGCCGCTAGTGGCTCGAAACGGTTCCATATTGGTATGGAAGCAACCACAGACAGAGTGGCGTATTGTGATAGAGAATGCAGCTAAGTCTTAAGTGCGGTTTACGGAGGTGGAATGGGATGAACTTTGTCGTGCAAAGCGTATATCGAGCAGCAGTTGACCGCCGAGTATCACCCTAACCGCCGTTCCTCCGGACATTTACTGTGCTGCTCTAACCCTACCCATTACAACAGTGTACAATCGCTCTGCAACCCGTGTGAAACCAGGTGACACATCCGTTTACCTACAGCACTCCACCGTTAAAAACTTTTACAATCTAGAGATGGTGCTATCCATTTCGTTGGAAAGACGAAGCAGACAGATACTCTGCGATGTGTCTATACACAGCTTCAACGCAAGGTAGCCGAGAACGAACACTGTGCATGTAGAAGACTTCGAGGAGTGGGTCAGTATGGTGCTGGCGAGAACTAGTGTACTGCGAATAACGCGCTGAACTCTGTGCTTACAAGAAGGCTCTATTTTCTATATTCTGTAATGGCGTTAAGATAAAGATTCAGATGATATAGTGCATCCTGTGTATAACTGAATAAAAATTGTATATAACCATGTAAGTGTTTCTCACTTCTTACCTCTTATTATAATGCAAGTACTGCAGCTACTGCCCCAATGTTGTCACTGGAAACTAGCAGCAGCAGAAAATTAGGCTATTTACGTAAAGTCTCCATAAAAACCCATTGCACGCCAGTACCTGAAATGGTCGGTATAATTGAAAGAGCACTGTGTTCATTATTTTCCATAAAAACACATTGCACACCAGTACCTGAAGTAATACTATCATTGAAGGGTGGGTCAAGCATCAAGACTTTGTTGTAAGCGACTGGAGCTGTGACGCTGCGCAAGAAGACCGGAACAAGGAGAATGGCGCACTTCTTGCCGACAACATGCGTGAAAAAATTGTAGGTCCATCCAACTGCCGAAAGATGAGGGGGGGGGGAGGGGTTATATGACTTTGGCGCGAATTGTGCCCTCCGCTGCACACCGCTTGGTAGCTAGCGGAGTATATTTGTAGATGTAGAAAACAGTTAGTTCGGGATAATGCAAACCTAAATGTAGCATTCAATCAGGACAATCCGAATTTAACACACATTTATCAGGCTCATGTAGGAACCGACATGTCATTCAATGATTTTGTTAAGATATGTACAGATAACTGGAATCAATCACATATATAAACCATGCAGAGAGGTGAGTACATCAGCATACGCATTACCATGGATAAATTCCCATGCATGGCCGGAGTTGTTTGACAGGATAGGTGTCGCATATACGTGAACGCGTAATTTCAAACTCTCAAACATGAAGTTGAAGATGTACGCAAGGAACTAGAAACATGTTGTCAAACCCGTCTGAGACTGAACAATACACTGAATGATCGGGTTAATGCAATTGAGGAAAAAGTAATCGGTTTCACTGAAGGGAATAGGTGTCATTGAGAACGGGACATTGTACGAACTGGTTAACGCAACTGAAAAGAAAATAACTGTTACCGGGAAAGGGAGCTCCATACAGGCTGTATACACGGACAAGGAAAAAAAATCCTGGATTTCCCGGTTAAAAATAAGTTTCTCCCAGGTGAAAACACACGTTTTCCATGTTGAATGAAATTAGATTTTCGCTCGGAATTCTAAAAATTTTCAATCCCTTGAATGGTTTTAAACACGGGCGTAGAATTTCCCGGCACTTTAGAAAACGAAACTCAGGGGAAAAAATATGTTTTTGAAAGATCTTCGATGGGCAGCAACACGTACGCTGCATATTTTCGTATTACGCAAATATAAATTCGAATCCCACCAAACACCGCATGTTACTTTCCGATCCATTGAAATCGAGTTTGCGATGCGCTTATGTAAGTCTCATAGATCATGTCACGTGATCTCGCCAGCGGATGAAAGTGGATATTCAGACCATACGACACGTCATGTACTCATCCAATAGCAACATCACTGTTAAGTAGCGCGAATACACAAACAGGAAAATTTAGTGTAATAAATTAATATACGGAATGTTTCTACTAGAAAAGCAAAGCTTTCACGTGCTGCAAGAGAAGTTAAGCTTTCATTTGTAATGTCGATCTTTTTTGCGCGTGTTATGCTTCAGGATATGTCGCGAAAACTTTTAGCCGAGTCCAGCGACTTGTCCTCGAAGATTCCCACAAATAAATCAGTTACCAGAGAGGAGAGGGGGCATCCCGCAATACTACATCAATTTGCTCGTAATAACGACATAGATGTCCGACCTTCTGGGCTCGAAATTCCTCTAAATGGCTCGCCACCAATGAGTTGATTTTTAAGAGTGTCAGACGCTGTGTGATTTAAACCATTCATCGTACATTCACGCACATAGTCCAACTTACATAAAAGGAAATTTACTTTTAGAGCAACGCTTTTCAATCGATCATTCGAAATATTTACCCACGACTTGTTAGAAATAGGCTCGTTTCAGCACTTGCCAGAGAGTGCCAGATAACAGGTGATGGCGCAGGTAGCCCGTAAGTATGTACGTGTGAAACACTGAAAGATCTTACATTAGGTCATAAGGGACAAGAAATCAGAGGATACTCCAAAAAGCATCGACATTTCGTGAACCATACTAAAATGTGCGCATTTAAACTGCATACTTAAAGTGCACATTCGTATGTTCAGATTGCAAATGGACTAGGCCTCGACCTGATATTAAGCTTTTCAGTGTGGTTTTCAGGATGTAATTTTCTTGGAGTACCGGTACTGTATCGTCATGTTTGGTTATTTATTATGGCATCATGCCATACGTGCTAGAAGACGAAAACATGCACTCGAAATGCAGCGAGAATTTGAAACCAGCCAATAGTGTGGAGTAAGCACTTAGTTTAAAATACATTGACTGCCTCAAGGGGAAAGATTAGTAAAAGACAAATTACTGTAGCAGACGGACCAAAATAATTTCATTGTTCTGCAAGGCGATTAATGCTTGACTGTCAGGTGGAAATAAAATCTGAAACTAATAACATATATTAGACTTCCGAAATTATGTGAATGTATTTTAATTCACGGGAGAGCAGTAAACCAAGAGGAAACAGCAAAATCACTAAATGTAAACACGAGTCACGTGGAGACTACACACTTCCACACTATAGTTCAGACTGCTCTGCTTATCAACTCCGGATCTACGATATTTCCGCACTTTGGCAATACTAGATAGTGGAGGCCTCCTACATCGAGCGTTTGACATTGGACGACAAAAATTTAAAAAATTACATTTTCAGAAAAATGTTCATATCTAGCGCCTATCTTTCTGATGAGTCTGATGGCATCCATTACAAAATATACGCGTTTCAATTTCACAGAGCGATATTCAGTGACGTGCGACGGAAGAATGCTGTGTGAAGATGCGAGGCACTGCACTTTGGCACACTTAAGACCACATATCGAGCACATATGTTTTATATATCAAAGTATATTAGGACAGTCGAAATTAAAATGTCCGGTGATGCCTCTCCTGCTCCCAGTCGGCCTGTTTGACACCCTGCGCCTCAAAAAAAACACTCGCAATTAATAGTTGATGCGATTATTTGCAATCGAGATACCTAGAGCACAGAAAATTTGCGCTCTTTATTGGCCATTAGGCAATAGCGTTTCCTTTAGCCTGACATAAAACTAAGTATAGGGTACGTGAAACCAGTAAAGAGAAGACACAAGCACGACAGTACACTTTTCTTCAACCCTTAGCCCCTACCTTTTTTTTCTCTCTGATCTTGTTACGGCTTTACATGGTGTGCTTTCGTTTCTGCAAAAGAATGTTACCTCAACAAAGTTTGTCAAACGTTTTGCTACATGAAAAATTGAAATGTCGGTGTGTAACACTGCAAAAGGTGTTAATACATATAGTACCAGAGAACGGTGTGGTTTTTCGAACAGATGACGTGTATTTTCTCTCTCTCTCTGCTAGATAAAACCAAATAGGCTTTCCAATGTTGCAGTAATTGCAACATATCAAATAAACCAGCCTGTTTTTTGCGACGAATGGTCATTTTTATGACAAGGCAAGATATAATTCTGGCCTGTTAGTCCTACTACAAGCAAAAAGCTTAGTTAGCTTCACACTTCATTCAAACGTTCCAGTTTCTCAAGCATGACATCGAAACGTAGTATACGAAATTTTTATATAAATTTGAAATAGTCATATTATTCCATTATTTGTGTGATGCCCTGTTTCTTCTCCTTTCTCATTCTAACAAACAATCTTTTCATCACTAATTCCGGAACTATTCCTTCCACTCTCAAAACTTATTCGCCGGTTAATTTCTCTAACCCTGTCAGAACATCCGGTTTAGTAATAGCCCGATTATCCTCCGGTTTGGCGTTTTTACATGTTCGTACATCGCGTCCTCTGCGCTACTTCCAGACCAGAACTTCTTACTGAGAGCTGTGCAACTGGCACTAACCCGTGTAGTGATCTGACCAAACATTTTCTGTCAGTTTCATTTTCTAGGATACACCGAGGAGATAATACGTAATCTGTCTTAGCTGTTATTCCTGATACTCGTTCATTTCCACTCTGGTAGTCTGAATCTATGGATTTCGCTAGTACTTAAAACAACTCTGGTCATTTGCAAACATAATCAACCACATAATCAGACAGCGATTCGCATTCACCCGTTCGACTTTACTCCGCTCAGCTCGTATCGCCCTGTCTTCTTTTGCCTGCAGGAAAGTTTATTTCTAGATACGACGAGGATTCCCCTGACATACACATCACGTACACTATGCACGCATTCAAAAATCAAACTTATGATTCGTTCAGAAATCGACTTAGAATGTGTTCAACACACACACTCACTCACTCACTATAGATCCGAGCCTGATGCACATGCGTGAATCTGGCAGGGTGAGAGCGGAAGTAGAACTTTTCCCGGTTGCAGCCAGCTGACGCTTAGAGTGCTTACACGGCCAACTATCACATTTCTGTAGCCAGAAGCGGGAGGAGGCGCTGCTCATCCGCGACTCAGCTGCGCATGCGCATGAGCCCGCTCGTAACAGCTAAACGAATCAAAATGTAAACAGTTGAGGTCACGCTCATCGGAGGCAATTTGTTGTGTCAAAGGCTTTAGGGAGACTATGCAATTATTCCTAACATTTTGCTGTTGGCAGATGCCTGTATGTGCACTGTGTTTTTTTGTTGTATATGCCGCATTTCCTTTGTAGTTTAAGTTTTATTTTCAGTTTCCTTTCCCTCTTCATTTTTTATTGCTGCAGTATTACTCAGCAATAGCGGGATACAGTAATATCCTTTGTTAGAGTATCGGTTCTTACCATTCAAAATTACAAAAAATTAACTGAAAACTAAAACAATGAAAAATTCCCGACATTCTACAAATTCCCGGAGTTTTCCCAGTTATCTCCCGCATGTAAAAATTTCCGTTTCCTACCCGGGCCAACGGGGAGATCTTGGAAATATACCCTGAGCATAAGAAGAGCGGATATATAAAACCTCACGCTGTATAGAAGTACAGTTGGTGTACAACGAGATGTCGAGTAAGCATAAAGGCATCGAGGCACGGAAGCTCGTTCGTGAGAAGTTTCTGTTGCTTAGGTTAGGGCATTTCAAGCGGGAGCACAGACTGCGAGAAACCTTTAAACCAGTTAGTGAATCTCTAGATAAACTCTCAGTGAAATCCCGCGATGACGAGATGACACTATTGCCGATTTCATTAACCTCCACAGCGATGTTAAGATAGAAAAGACATTCGGTGTCAGTGGTGAGAAACCGTACATGTTGTGCACACAGCCAATAACTTTAAATGAAAAAACGATAGAGATCGGTAATAGAGTTCCAAAGACCACCTGGTCTACTGAACCTTGTTTTCCTAAGACCCCAAAAACTGTAAATTATTCGCCTAAAGATGTGGAAATGTATCATGAAATATTGCTTTTAACTGACCTGCACAAGAATGCAAAAAAGTCGAAGCTATGTGAAATACGAGGGTCACTGCAAAAGAAATGCATACTATTGTGCAAAAATACAATTTTCATTCTGCATGTGTAAAAGTTTTAGTTCGTAGATACACCCTTCCTGCTTATTTTCAAATTTAATTGAACTTGTGCTGTGACGGAGCCAATCATGGTAACGTCTTCAAGATGGCTGCTACACTTGACGTTCGTCAGAAGCAACTTGCTTTCATACAATTATGCGATTTGCAGGGGGGAATGGGGGTATCCTCCCCTCTGGATTAGACGATCCCCTCCTCTGTTTTTAGCTTACGCGTCCCAATCTGGGATGTTTATTTCCCACGCACTGGAGTAAAACTTTACATATAATTCAAATTTGTGAAGCCGAAGACTTACTTTTTCAAAATTAATAAGCAAAAATTAACAGTATTAACAGTGTCATGTAGTAGACTGTACTAAAAACTTTTAAATATTTCAAAACATTTAGAACTAAATCATCATTATCATGTTGACATTTTTGCTTTCGTCTAAGTTGCGTCATCCGTTTGCTTGCGAGCTTGCGAGAGTGGTAGTGTGTGGCCGTGCGGTTCTAGGTGCTACAGTCTGGAGCCGAGCGACCGCAACGGTCGCAGGTTCGAATCCTGCCTCGGGCATGGTTGTGTGTGATGTCCTTACGTTAGTTAGGTTTAATTAGTTCTAAGTTCTAGGCGACTAATGACCTTAGCAGTTAAGTCGCATTGTGCTCAGAACCATTTGTGCTTTCGTTCAAAAAATGGGTCAAAGTAGTGCGAAGTGAGCATCGGTACTGGTCAGACGGGATCGGACAGCCTGACTTCGGGAGCCGCGACCTCGTGGGTGGAGCTTAACGCTGGCGGACGCGACGCAACGAGCGAACAGCACCAATTAATTTGGAGTACGCGATACTGGGAGCCTAACACACGGTGATCTTCAAACGTTCCTGCTTCGGTAGCTTCATTAGTGAGTTGAATGCCTCTAAGAACTGCGGAATAGCAGGATGTCATTCAAACAAAGCAAAATTTCTGATTTCCTTAAGAGCAGTGCATTACCTGATATGTGTACAAACTCTGACAGTCACGATACTAACAATGGTGCTAAAAGAGTTAAAATAGATAGTGAATGTAAAAAAGAAAATGGTAATGATGGTGCTAATACAGGGAAGTGACTGAATCTCCGGTGACTGAAAACTGTGACACGTCTCAAGGTAGGAATGGAAGTAACCTTCCTCTTGAGATAATAGTAGTAAATTGTTGCCTAATCACGTTTTCAAAACTGGCGCCCCCAGGGGCTCAGCATTCATTTGCTCGGTACGGACTTGGCGACCCCGGGGTTCCTGAGCTGGGGACTGGTAAGCGCCGCCAGTCCCCTGTTACCGTAAGCTCTGGGCATGCTTCAACGACCACCGTGCGGCGCGGCGGTGGAATGTTGTGTGTCTCAGGGAGTGGGGATCTTGGCTGGGCCGCCCGGATCGCGAGGATGGAATAAACCTCTATAAACAACCCCTCAATCTCAAGGTGTGCTACGCGCCGATGAGATGCATGGCTGTTGAGGTGGAACAGTCGTTAGCGGGAAACCTCTGGGGAACCTGCCGCACCTCAGTTGTATAAGGCTTACCTAGGCACGCGGGGCTCTGTCTAGGTGGACTCTTAGTTCCGTAGCTGCTCGTGGGACCGAGATAGAACCTACCAGCGGCCCACCCTCTCCGCTGGGAGAAGAAGAAAAGTTCGAGGGTTCCAACACCCAATATAACAAGAGGGCTCGTGTAGCCAGTCCTCCTGATTCAGGTAGTCGTAACAGAACGCATGCTGCTTCGCCGAATGTGTTTCTTGACATTAAAAGAAAAGATGGTTGTTTCGCAAAAGTTTCACCATTTTATATCCAGAAGGGCTTAGAAGGCATTGCTGGCACTCTAAAATATGTAAAGCGCTTGCGAAATGGCATCTTGTTGGTTGAAACATCTAGCTTCCAGCAAGCTCAGAACCTTCAGAAGGCGTAATTTCTTGGGGAGTTTGCGATAGAGACTGAGTTTCACAACACCTTGAACAACAGCAAGGGTGTTGTGACTTGCAGAGATCTGGTTGACATTCCCAAGACGAACTGAAGGCTGAATGGTCCCGGGAAGGAATTGTCGAAGTGCAGCACATTATGAAACGGGTGGATGGTACTCTCGTAAAGACTGACTCGTTTATCCTTACATTTAACACCACCAAATTGCCAGAGCATGTGAAGGCCAGTTTCCTTCGTCTCAGTGTACGGCCTTATTACCCCCAACCCCATGCGGTGTTTTAATGCCAACACTTTGGACACACGACTCTCGGCTGTAGAGGGGAAGCCACTTGCGGGAAATCTGGTAAAGCCGCCCATGAGGGAGTTGGCTGCTCCTCTCCTCCCAAGTGTGTCAACTGCTCTGGGGATCACCCTGTGTGGAGTAGGGACTGCAGAGTTTTCCTTGGGGAACGGAAGATCCAGGAACTTAAAACTACAAAACGCCTCTCGTATGGTGAGGCGAAGAAAATTTAAAAGTCCATGCAGCCGCCCACATTCGCTGCTTCCTTTTCTTCTCTTCTCAAACAGCCAGTGTTGAAATCCGATGCCACTACACAAACGGAGGTGGCTGCTGTCAGCACTAGCCCGTGCGTTTGTCAATGTACGTGTGCTGCTGCCATTCCTGTGAAGCCTGCTGCTCCCCCCCGGCCTTCTGACCAGGCCGTGGTAGCTGACGTCGTGGAACTTCCTGCCCTTTCCCGGGTCCAGTCTTGTGCATTGCCCAGCGCTGCTACACCCCCTACTGCTTCTGAGGTTTTGGCACCAATGCCGCCTCAGGCCAGAAAATCGAAGCCAGAGACAAAGGTGAAGACTCGCCCGCTAAAGGAGACCGACATTCTACAGTCTGCTGATGTGGATGTCATTCTCTCTGACGTCTCTCTTGACTCCTCGTCAGAGGCGATGGAGGTTGATGTCAGACTGGGACACTCATCTCGCCACAAAAACCGAGCCTCCGTCTGTTGTGGGCTCTCCTCCCCGACAGAAAGTGAGAATGAAGGTACTCCCACCCTGATAGATGGCTCACATTATACAGTGGAACATGTATTGATTCCGGGCACATGTGGATGAACTGCACCACCTAGCACCGCAATGCCCCCTGTGCTTGTGTTTACAGGAAACGCATTTCAAACCATCTGATGCTCCTTTGCGATATGACGTATAGTCCCTTAGTACAGGTGACCTGACTGGAGAAAGGGCCAAAGGCGGAGTCGCTGTGTTTGTCAATAATGACCACCACTCCTCTGCTCTCCCCCTGGATACTGATCTGCAAGCAGTTGCAGTTGAAATTTATTCACCTCTGAGGCTTACCGTTTGTTCCCTTTATTTACCCCCTCTGGATGCAATGACCTTAGACGCTCTCACACATCTTATCGACCAACTACCCCGCCCTTTTCTCCTCCTGGGAGACTTCAATGCCCATAATGTCGTGTGCGCTCGAGGTCGAAGATGTACAACACTTGAGATGTTAGGAGGCTCTCCAAAATTCAACACAGGTACTCCGACTCATTTCCCTCCTGCTACAGGGTCATTCTCAGCCATTGACCTATCTTTCTGCTCTCCAACCCTCACAGACTCTGTTCACTGGCAGGTCATTGACGACCTCCATTCCAGCAATCTTTTCCCTATCCGCATTCATCTGCTGCATGGTGTATTGCTGGAGCAGCGGCCACTGCGGCCACTGTTCACTCGGTTGGCAGTCTTTGACCGCCACCATAGCATCCAAGAATGGGTGTATCACATCACGCTTGTGATCAATCATGCTGCTGACCTGTCCATACCACAGTCTTCTGGCACTCTTGAGCAGCGTCTTGTGCCTTGGTGGACAAGAGTGCCGTTCAGCCATCTGGGACAGGCGTGCGGCTCTACACCGATTTAAATGCCGTCCAACAACGGTCAATCTTAGCGCCTTTCGAATCCCGAGAGCCAGGGCACGCCGTGTCATTAATGAGAGCAAATAAAGGTCATGGCAGGCGTTCCTGGACTCCATCAACCGTTCCACTTGTTCCACAAAAGTATGGGAAGCCATTCGGAGGATTTCCGGTAAACATAGCCGTTTACCAATAGCTGCTGTCCTGAACGAGGGATGCCTCCAAACGACACCCAGAGCCATTGCTCAGACGCTGGCAGAGCATTTTGCACAAAGTACTGCCACTGCAAATCAGGATCCAGCGTTTCGTCGCTACCGGGAGACTGTCGAAAGAGGGAACTTGGACTTTCGGTCGAACAGTTCTGAGGCGTACAACTCCCCTTTCTCCATGTGGGAACTTGAATCGGCTCTTAGTGAGACATCTGACACTCCACCGGGTTACGACCGCATCCGGTACTCCATGCTTCGTCATCTGCCAGCGGCGTCAAAGGAAATCCTCCTCGAATGTTTTAATCTCATATGGCAGGCAGGAGTGTTCCCTACTTCGTGGCGGGAGGCAATCCTCATCCCTCTCCTCAAAACAGGGAAGGACCGCACATGTCCCAGTAGTTATCGTAGTATCTCCTTGACAAGCTGTGTCGGAAAGACCCTGGAACGGATGGTTAACCGGTGTCTGGTCTGGCTGTTAGAGACCAGACAGCTCCTTAGTCGCTTTCAGTGTGGATTCCGAAAATTTCGGTCCACGGTCGACAAACTGACCCTCCTAGAGACGGCTATTCAGCAGGCTTTTCTCCGTCAGCATCACTGTATTGGTATCTTCTTTGATATCAGTAAGGCATATGATACTACTTGGAGATAACGTATTCTTGCTCAGCTGCATCAATGGGGCTTTCGTGGCCGCATCCCGATTTTCATTCGGTCTTTCCTGTCTCAGCGGTTTTTTCGGACCTGCGTTGGTAACACACTGTCTGATCGCTTTGAGCAAGAGAACGGTGTCCCCCAGGGCAGCGTTTTAAGCGTTACCCTGTTTGCAATAGCCATCAACTGTATAACGTCTACAGTGAGGAGTCCAGTACAGTGCTCCTTATTTGTGGACGACTTTGCTGTTTTCTGTTCCTCCTCCAGTGTTGGAACCGTGAGCCGTCAGTTGCAGCTAACAGTGCGGCGGTTAGAGGAGTGGGCTGCAAAGACGGGTTTTCGGTTCTCTGCCGATAAGTGTGTTTGTGTTGATTTTAATCGTTCTCGTCGTCTTTTTACTTTGCCTGCCTTGCATATGGGGGATACTGTCCTATATTTTAGAGACACAGTGCGGTTTCTGGGCCTAATTTTTGACTCCAGCTTGTCATGGCTGCCACACCTACGTGACTAGTGCCTTCAGGGTTCTGGCTTTCAAAACACCCTCAAGTGCCTCAGCCGCAGATTTCGGGGAGCGGACAGGGCGCGTCTCCTTCAGTTTTACCAAGATTTCGTGCGTTCACGGTTGGACTATGGGTGCACAGTATATGGGTCAGCGAGGCCTTCTTATTTGCAGATCCTTGACGCTGTTCACCATGCTGGGATTCGACTGGCCATGGGTGCTTATCGGACCAGTCCCATACCCAGCCTCGGTGAGCAGGCGAGCTTGGAGCTGCCGGATGGTAAGTGGCGGTTCCCCAGCCTCAGCACAATCTTGTTGCCCATCCACCTCTGGACCGCCTTTTTTCCCGCCGTCCCCGGGCAACGTTTAGTACACGTTGCACACGGATCCCAGAGTCCCTCGGTGTGGAGTCTGTACAACCCCAAATCCAGGATTTTAACCCCCTGCCACTCTGGTTACTGAAGAGGCCCAGAGTGATTTTAGATTTATTGCAGTACAAGAGAGATTGCACTCCTGCCACCGTTTTTAATGCAGCATTTTCTGCCATTTTATCTGAGCACCACGACTATGTAGCCTGTTTTTACGGATGGGTCGAAACAAGGGGATTCTGTTGGGTGCTTTTTTTTTTTCTTCGAGTTCGTGTCTTCAAGGTCCGCCTGCCTCAGACTTTCGCTATCATTTATGCAGAATTGTCTGCGATCTTGCGGGCACTGGAGCACATGAGACATTCTTCCTCTGCTAAATTTCTTGTCTGTTCCGATTTACTCAGTGCCCTTCACTTATTGCAACGTTTGTATCCGGCAGACAAAACTGTCCAGACAATCCAGGACGCCCTCCTCCGACTACAGCGACTGGGGAAGGTTGTAGCTTTCTGCAGGGTTCCGGGGCATGTCGGCATTGCTGGGAATGAAAGGGCAGATCTCGCAGCCAAGGAGGCGTGTCTCGCCCCACAAGTATCTCAGTGTGCTATCCCCTTGCACGCACTCACCTCGCTGTTGAGCTCATGGGTTATGCGCCGGTGGGAGGATGAGTGGCTGGAAGTTACTGACAATAAGCTCCGTATAGTCAAGCCCACAACGCGTGTGTGGTGTACTTCCTTTCAGCCCCATCGACGGGATGAGGTTCTCCTCACTCTGCTTCGAATAGGCCACAGCCCTATGACGCATGGCTACCTGCTCCGGCGAGAGGACCCTCCAATGTGTGGTGCTTGATGCATCCAGGTCACTGTGCGCCACGTTTTATTGGATTGCGTTTTATTTTGTGACCAGCGGGCCGCAGCTGACTTGCCAGCGGACCTGCCATCTCTTTTAGGCAACACTCGGACGATTGTGGCTAAAGTTTTAAAGTTCTGTGACATGTCAAATGTTTTTACAAAGATTTTAGGGAGAGGATTTTAATTTGCTCGCTGTGTGACAAGCTAAGCCCATATTTTATGTAAGTGGGCAGCCAATAACAATTACCTGTGACATTCTTGTTGCTATTTTTCCCCTTTCCTTAGGTTTTACTTTCTTATGTTACATTTTCCTTCTTTTCCTGCTTTCTTTGGGTGTGTGCTTTAGTTTTCTTAGGTCTGTCCACGTTCGTTCCTTTTAATGTATGTCAGAGCGCTGATGACCTCGATGTTGAGCGCCCATAAGCCCCAACACACCACCATCAAAACTGGCAAAAGACGAAGCCGTGGCTGTCCGTAAATAACAAACTTAGTAACATGCACAGTGTGTTCACAAGGTCATGAACTTCAGGTGGAAAGCAGTGAACGTGTGCGTATCGATAACGCTATTTTAGTTGGTGTTCCTGCTAATAACGCCAAAAAATTGCATGATCTCCGATTTTATCATTTAAAGTGCAAATCACACGAGAAGTGCGTAGAAATAAAGAGTATAAAAGAAAAGTTCAGAAAAATGTGTCAGTGACAGTGAAAAATTGTGGGGAAAGCAGCATCAAGAAAAAGTAATCTCAACTGCTTCGTTGTTCAGATCTGCATATGTAATAGCTAAACAGAAATTATCATTCAAATTGTATCCTGCAGTAATCGAACTGCAAAAGCTTAATGGTTTATCAGTTGGTAATATGCGTCATTCTGATGATGCATGCCGAAATATCTTTGTTTGTAGGAGAAGAAATGAAAAAGAATCTTGCTCACTTCCTTGTGGAATCGTGTACAAACTTTAGTATCATGATGGACGAAAGTTTAACGGTTTCCAATAAAACTTGTTTAGTAATATATTTACGTTTGTCCTTCGAGGGAGTTGTTTGCAATTTTTTTTGACATTGTTGAATTAGATAGTGGGACAGGACAGTGCATTTTCAGCACACTGTTAGCAGCTCTTGAAAAGTATGGCATTACAAATGATGTACTAAAAAAACCACCTCGTAGGTATCGCAACAGATGGTGGCTCAACAATGCTTGCACCTTACAAAGGCGTAGCCGCTCTATTGCGTAGTCATTTTTAAGGATTTAACTGTCGTTCATTGTAGGAACCACAAAAGGGAATTAGCTGTCCACGATGTTATGAATGATGTAGCGTATGTATACCATATACAGTTTTTTTTAGATTCCTTATATTCTGCGTTTTCTCGAAGTCCAAAAATCAGAGACTACTACAAAGTGTTCCACAAGCATTATCCTCGCATCTATTAAAATTAGGCCGTATTTTTCGCGTACGTTGGATTGCTTCCTCATTTAATGCTTTTCGAGCTCTTCTTGAAAGTCAGTTCTCTTGTCCATCTTCCTGAAAAACTGAGACATGGTGATTCCCGATCAACTCAGGAGGGATCTAAATTTGAAGGTATACTAAAACATCTCACAAAGTGGTTGCTTGTAATGGAATTAATACTTGCAGAACTTCCAGGGCCTCATAGAGCATAACTATCATTCTTCACGCAGAGCAGAAATTCTTCAGTCTTTAAAGCAAAACAGGAAACTGACGTGGCTCTAAGAACTCTTGAAATGCTCAAACAAATGACTCGCCATGGACAAGGATGATAGTACAGGAGTTGGAGGAAAAGCGTGCATTCAAGGGGGTATTAGTTAAGGAACCATGTTGTGATGAATATAACAGATTTCAGACATTTCGGAAGAAATGTTTTCAGTTTTTGGTACACAATATAAAAAACCGCTTTGAGGACCTGGATTTCTTTTCGGCTGTAGCCATATTAAATTCAGATACATGGTCTTCAGATGATTATGAACGTGTGTTTTATGGTGACATGTCAGTTTCTCGCTTGTGTAATAAGGTGGATTTTAAATTACGTGAAAGTACGTGTGCATCACTAGTTAACGACTTTCGAATCTACAAAGAAAATCCTCAACATATGCCCAATTCTGTGGAGGAACTTGTGAATGCAGTCGAAGTTATGCCTATATCTATGGCTGAATGTGAACGCGGATTTAGTGCCATGAATTTAACAGTAACTGATCAGAGAAATCACTTACAAATTCCGACACTTTCAAATTTACTTTTCATTTCAATAAATGGACCTTCGATACAGAAAAATTTGCTGCAAGGTGGATCAAGTCTCAGCACCATAGCGCCCTTTACAAACCAACAGTCAAACCCTCGAATCTTCAGGAGCACTCTTTCATCTCGTCTCGTCATTTTAACTTTAGTTTAGTTGAAAATTATATTCTGTATTACTAGCTGAACCGGTCACACTTTGAGGTAATATATTTTAGTGTAGTTTGAGTATCGTATGAGATGAATTAAATGTAAAATTAAAATTTTTGTTTTTTGTGCTTAATTTTAACACAAGGAAATTATAAGTGAATGTTAATTTGTTAAATCATCGTACTATGACAAAGCCACAGCAATCATTTACAAAGTTGTTAATTAACAACATATGAAGATTTATTAATTTTATAAATAAGCTAAATAAACTCGGCATTGCCCGGATGTCTCTACATTTCCCTTATGTCCTTCTCCTGCCCTTCTCTCTATCCATCTGCTTTTCTCCTCTATCACCTCCTATCCCCTCCTTTACTCTCCTCTTCGCTAAGGTCAATTTCTCTCGCCCTCTAAGTCAGTCTCCTCCTCCTCCTCCTCCTCTTCCCCCTCCTCCTCTTCCCCCCCCCCCCTTCCTGTCCCTGACATCCTACATTTACATATTGAAATCAGTAATTTGCGTTTACAATTGTCATAAGGACAATGCTGAATGTTTTTTTGTAGTTGATTTGTTCACTTCGAGTATTCGGAGGACACACAATTTGCACATGTTTACCTCGATCCATAGGAACCATATATGGCAAATTCCACTTCATTTCGAAGTTTCTTGCCACCTTCTGCCATTCTTCACGAAAAGTAATGAGTATCATTTACTTTTCAGATTCCAAAAGATACTGTTTTTCAGACTGATGACACAGAGGACGCACTATCAAAAGATGACGGCGACGTATCTCTTGAAGAACATGTACCTCCCACATATGTCAAGCACATGTTATCAAATGTTCTTTTTAAAGCGGCCTTGGGGGAGTATGAACAGCAAACTCCGAGCATCGAAACATTGGTGCATAACCTAGCTGTGAAATTGTATTTGTGGACGATAATAATTGCGACGAATTTGTTAAAACAGAAACAGGAGAGCTCGAATTAATTCGATTTTGGAAATAAATAATTTTAACAACTCTTTAATATCCATTTTAATTTGCTTAAAATGCCAATAAAACATTACTTAAATGAAATCAGTACTGAATGTTGCGTGCTTACCTTTATGCAATTCAACACCAATGAAAAAGCTTCACATACTTCTTGCACTATGAGGGAAATAGCAGAATATGGTAATTTAAATAAGTACATTAGTGACTTCCATGAATCGCTAGTGGCTAAAAATCGTCATGTGGTGGCCCATCGAATTCTTGGTGAAATAATGTCTTGGCAGTTGTCATCTTTAATTACTTACTATAGTTAACTACACCTCTTATTGTAAAGAAAGTCTTCAGTCGACATTCTCGTAAAATTACTAAATATCGCACCATCGTCTGCTGTTAGTTCCTAGGATACTATTTCGTGGACCTTCTTTAAAAAATTTTCATTTTCGTGGTTAGCTGCATGTGCAAGTACCAATTAGGCCGCCGCTGCGATCACTTTAACATCCATTATAGTGCAAGACCGACACACGTGTGGCACAAATTCTGTTGCTTTGGTATAAATTAGCTTGCCGCATTCAACATACGCCGTAAGATGTTGCCTGTTGTAGCATTCTACAAGACGGCGCACCCCACATTTCCGTAGCATTCCACAGTGTTGCAAGACGTCGCCCCAGCGTAAACGAGGCTTTAGAGACAGGTCTGTACTGTATGGTGGATGTGATGTGTTGCATACGAAACTAAAACCTGCAATCAGATCCTAACTGTGAAAAGATGTCACACTGCAGCAAGATAAAGCTCGCCCACCTTGTACCAAACGGACAGCCGACGCAATAAAGGAGTTGAGATTCGAGGTGCTGGAACATCCACCAGACCTGGCTCTAAGCAATTTTCACATGTTTGGACCCTTAACGGAAGCACTACAGGGAAGAAGATTTGAAAGTGATGACGTCATTGCAGCGGTGCAAAATTGGTTACAGATGCAACCGAAAAACGTATTTTCTGATGAAATAAAAAAAAAAAACTCGTAAAACGTCGGGAAAGCTGCATTGAAGTCCAGGGAGGTTACGTAGAAAAATAACGCATGTTTCAGTTTTCTATCAGAATAAGTGTGGCTTTTCACAAGTGTGCCTTTACTATGTGAATTCCCCTTGTACAGCTGTCTGTACATGATTTTCTAAATAAGCTTTACCTATAATGTACTTTTAAAGATGGCTTTTTTCTGATAGTTATTTATAAATAGATGTTAATGCCGAAACTCATTATTCACGCGTATGCACTGTTTAACCATGGGTAACGCCACGGACCAAGCTACTAACATATAAAATTATACAAACCCACTAAGATATCCCCCCCTCCCCCCCCCTCCCCAACACTGGTAAAAGCACAAATCGCACACTGCATAGAATTCCTGTGCTGTGAAAATGAGACAGTGGGAAACATCCACAAGATGTTGAAAAAGGTGCATGGAGATGCTGCTGTCGATCTCAGTACAGTTAGTCTGTAGGCAAGCGGGTTACGTGATGAAAGCGGGCGCGGCAATATTGAGGATTGTCCTCGCCCCGGTAGGCCTTGTACTGCACACCCTCCAGACAATGTGAAGAGAGTTAACGAACTGGTGACTGCTGCCAGACGCATCACAGTGAACGAATTGTCACGCTACGTTGGGATGGGGGAAGAAAGTGTTTGCAGAATACTAAAAGTGTTGTCGTTAAAAAAAGATTTGTGCCAGGTGGGTTCCAAGGATGTTGACAGTGGCTCACAAAGAAACAAGAAAAACGCTATGCAGTGAACTTTCGGAGTAGTACGAGAATGTTGGACAATAATATCTTGGAAGAATTGTGACAGGTGATGAAACGTGACTCCATTATTTTTCACCAGAGACGAAGAGGCAATCAATGGAGTGGTATCATGCAAATTCACCCAAAAAATAAAAATTCAAAAGCACACCTTCTGCTGGAAAAGTTATGGCTACGGTATTTCTTGATTCCGAAGGACTCTTGCTTGTGGACATCATGCAAACTGGAACCACCGTAAATTCTGATGCATATGTGACGACAGTGAAGAAATTTCAAGCTCGACTGAGTCGTGTTCGACCACATCGGAAAAAGCAGGACGTTTTGCTGTTGCACGACAATGCATGGCCACATGTCAGTCAAAATACCATGGAAGCGATCACAAAACTCGGTTGGACAAAACTGAAACAACCGCCTTACAGTCCTTACCTGTCTCCATGTGACTATCCTCTCCTTGGGAAACTGAAAGACTCTATTCGTGAAACAATGTTAGAAGATGACGACTCCCTTGTGCACGCTGCCAAACAGTGGCTCCAAGAGGTTGGTCCAGAATTTTACCATCTGGGTATACAGGCGCTGGCATAAGGCAGTTCAGAGGGATGGAAATTGTGGAGAAACAAAAATATTGTTCCTAAAGGATGTAGTTGCACGCTGTAAGACTTTTAATCTTTTATTCTACATGTATGCATTTCTTTTGGAGTGACCCTCATACAAATACAATCCATCTTTTTGGAACTATAAGATCTTTTTTTGGATGGTGGGAAAAATAGCAGTGGTGATGGTATTGAGATTCAGCATAAAAGAGGGAGCAATCGACTCCCACAGTACTACGACCGGCTATGACTGCTCATGGCATCAGCTGCCTCTGGTAATATAGCTCATTTGAATGAAATTGTTTCAATAATTTCTGAGCAGAGAGAGAGCCATCATCGAAGAAGTACAAAGACTATAGTTCAAGAACTGCAGAAACCAGCACACAAAAAACACCCTCGAAGCAATGATTAAATGTTTGGACGACCTGTGGCCGGCCAAGCTTGTCATGAGGGAATATTCACGTGTGAATAAATGATTCAAATACATTTTCATGGTCATTGATAGTTATTCTAAATATGCCTCAGCATTACCCGTGAAAGGGAAAACAGGGATGGAAGTTGGCATGTGTTTGATGGATTGTTGAAGATGGGAACGAATCGAAGCCGAGACAAACTTCAGACATGTCACAGTGGTGAGTTTTACAATAGATTCAAAGGCTAAGAAAGTAGGGAACTTATCTGTCTGACGCCGCTAGGTGCGCTCGGATCGCGTATATTTGGCATGTGTGTGCTCGGCAGCTCAGTCGACATCCATCCGTAACAGCAGGAACATCTCTGAACGTCACATTTTTTCGATGTTAGAACTTGAAATGTGCTCTGCAATCTAAAATCCCGCCAGTTGTGAGGTGCGATCTGATACTGTTTTTTGGCAAAAACAACTATAGAAATTTATCGTGAACTGATCAAAGTGTACGGAAACAACGTAATGAGTGAATGGTACGTCCGGAAAAGGTGCATTCGGTTTAAAAATGGCCGAACCAACGTTCATGGTGAAGAGAAGAGGAGACGCCTGAGCATTTCGACTGACGATCTTGTTGCTAAAGCTGATAAAACGATTCGTGTAAACCATCGGTTCACAATAACGGAGCTTTCGATTTCTTTTCCACAAGTTTGAGACTTAGTTGTTTGAAATTTTCACTAAAAAGATAGGCTACCAAAAATGCTTACAGAGCACAATAAAGAACAGTGAATGGGGGCAACGTTGACATTTTTGGAGGCCTACCACAAATATGTTGATTCATTACTGGATCGAATCGTACCGGTGACGAGACTTGGGTGAAACACGTCAATTGCGAGACGAAATTAGTCCATATATAGGGGACCCACAACGTCCTCCAAAAACACAAGAAAATGTTTGCAAACCTTGTCATCTGGAAAGTTGATGGCGACAGTCTTATGGGATAGGAAAGGTGTGCCTCCTATTCATTTTATCGAACGTGGAGCAACCATAAATTGTGCCTGCTACTGTCAAACTTGGCACAGCCTTAGAGCAGTTCAAAACAAACGCCGAGGAAAGCTAACGTCCAAAATCATGTTTTTGCACCACAATGCCCGACCTCACACAGCAAACTTCACTAAAGAACCCCCTTCATTCATTCAAATGGGAAATTTTCCTTCATCCGCCCTACAGCCCCGATATTGCACCAAGCGGCTTCCACTTGTTTCACAAGATGAACTGGCTTGCAACGCAGCGCTTTGTTGACGACGCGGAACTCCATTCTGTCGTGACTCACTGACTGAAGTCTCAGGTGGCAGAATTTTACGAAGGAGGTCTCTCACAGCTTGTCCGCCGCTATGATAAGTTCCTCAATGTGTTTGGTGACTATGTGGAGAAGTAGTGTGTCAGTCGCTCTTCCAGATGCATATAATAAAATGTGTTTCTTATACCTAGTTTTTTTAATTCCAAAACGTTCCCTACTTTCTGAATAGCCCTCGTATTTCAAGACTGTGATGGAGCTGTATGGAACACACAACTGTTAGAAATTCACCCACCTGAAGGTGAGTATCGTCGAATGTCTGAATAGAACAGTGAAAACCCACATGTGGATGCAATGCAATCTTCGTGGCTTACACAAATGGATCGACATCGTCCCACAAATAATTGCACACTGTAATCGAACCAAACATGGTACAATAAAACTGAGACAAATGGATGTTCGTAATAATAGACTTCTAGATACAGAATACAACGGTATTAAAAGGTGACATCCGAGAAAACAGCAATTTAATATAGGTGGTTTAGTACCTATTTCGAAATACATGCCAAACTGGTCAACCGAGATACAGTTTCCGAAGTGCGGAGAACGAATCGTAGAACCTACGTCTTAAAGGACAGCAGTAGTGCTGAAATGGTAGGATGCTTTTACATACACATCTGGTTCCGAACACTTCTGTAACTCCAGTATCTCGTAGACAGGGCCACACGGCTTCGAGGGAATACAGAGTTGGTTAAATGGTTTGGCTGGATCTACACTGACGATTTGTTATGTAATAGGGATCGCAGACCACAAGCACCTCAGTAGCATGACATGCGTGATAAGAGCATTAGAGGAGGAAGCGGTACTCTCGGCAAACTGCCAGTCTAATTACACACTCCGGGATACAGTAACTGTCCACCTGCAACAAAACTTCAAAACCAATTGGCACGCGGTGATAAGGGGATAAATCTATTCGATGATGTCATTGTGAGGAGGGTCTTTCACTCTCTAATTTTACCCTAAGACAGCGAGAATGCTCTGTGACTCCCATACGCAGAGAGATAGATCGTAAATTAAACACTATGCTCAAGGTGATAGAAATATGTGGAGCGCTGTTTGGTATACTTCGATGATTTATGTGTTCGAGAATTAACGCTGAATTGACGTACTGCACAGTCATCTATTCATGTTCGCAATGATACTCGCAAAGTGGAGAAAGGGGTGTTTAGCTATGACACTGAAATTGGGGAAACATGCAGTCACATAATTGGACGGTGTTGAAGTTACTGTAAAATTGCTAAAATAGTTCTCGCGATCAACTATAATGCTTATTGTTAGAGTACATCGATGATGTCTTTTCCATCCCACCTGTGCCGTGGCGCGCTGTTGGTTGCCACATAAAGATTGACTGATATCGCTTGTTTGGTTTGAGGAAAGAGCTTTGGTGATGGACTTCTGCGGTGGATAGCACCGAAACACTGATCGCGTACATGAGTGCAATATGAGGAATCATTCGAAAGGGAAGCCAGAGCCACCAGCTATTCCGTCAGTGAGAGAGACGAGTCTAAATGTGGACTGTAGTTTGGAAACCAATGACACCTCTCCAGTTTGCTTATGTTGCAACTGTCTCTTTTTAAAATCAGCCGATGTGTGGCGTGTTATGCTATCCGCCGTAAGAATATAATTTACACTGTGCAACGTCTAGTTTCCTGCGAAAGGCCATGGATCAGAACTTCTTAACGTCAGTTTAGAACCTGGCACAGGCCTCGAGGTCGTTGCAGAAAAACGAAATGTTTGGCATTGTACAAAAGTGTTTCAAACAACTAAACAGGACCAGAGGGAGCGTCTCATGCGATTTAGCATAGTCTGTGGGATACGATCATTCGCCTATAGTACAAGTGATCAAACTTAAAAGTCGCCTCTGCAGTGCCTGCACATTTAATAGGATTGTGCCTTACAGGAAGCAATAGCAGCAGCAGTTTGAGGTGTAAATTCGGTGAGGAGCGTGGTATACCGTTAGGGATGCTTGGATGGCTACACACTGCGCTATTCTCGAGAGCATTGCGAAATCTTTCTCCGGACTGGACCGCACTGCAGCGATGGATCACTGCGCCAGCATCAGTGCCTAGGTGACTTCTAAATCGGATGAAGTTAGTTGAGCTTTTATAGTTAATTCTTCTCTGCTTGGGGGGGGGGGGGGGTTAGAGAATGACGGTGAAAGCATGTTGGGCTGACTGATTTGAATGGACGCGAATATGCTTCAGGCTATAGTTTCTCTGTATCGTTTGGAGATGTACCACATTGCGCACATTTCCACCGAATGGTCAAAACATGATCCTGCTGCTGTAACTAAGGTCGTTCTGTTTCTACATGGATTACAGAATGAGGTGTATACGTCTCTCTCCGACTTCTGCTCAGTTCCGACTTTAATTGGAACGATCACAAGCTGAGAGCTGTAGAAACGGAAGCAGTTGAAAGGTGCGTAGGGGGTGACTGGCTGCTACAGTAAAATTCCAACGTGGTTTCAGTTTCGGGGAAGGTGACTCGTTTCGAAATATGAGAGTGCCACAAATATGATTGAGTAGTGGTTGTAATCATTAAAGGAATTGTCAATAGGATCCAACGCAGGTATGTGCTCGAATGGAAAGACTCGATTCAAAATCATGGACATAATTTCTAGCAGATAGCGTAACACTAAAGATCTAAGAAGCTAGTGTACATTTTCTTACGACCTCAATCAGCACATCATCTACTACTGCTGTTTCTGTTCCTTCTCAGTCAGTCATCGCCTATAGCTCAGTGGGTAAATCGCAGAACCTCTGACACGATATCGAGACAGAATCCGCCACAAATACTATAGAATTATCTAGCTGGGGTGGTGTGCGGGAGTCGCAAATACTGCTTACATACCACGTTCCCTAGCTGAATCACTTTCAAAATGCGGTAATTTCATCACCAGGTTGCATCGTGGACTACGTGCTGGTTTGATAATACACATTCCTACGATCATCCTCACGGTATTCGTCCCTGACTGAGGCGGTTTTTTACGAGACAATGTCATCCATGTTACAAGCTATACCCGCTTTACGAATCGAGGTATACTTGTGTGCACCTGTAGAACCAAGATCGCTTATTACAGTACCATGAAGTGATTGTTGCGATAGTTTTTTGTTTTTTGTTGTTTTTTGACATCTGGCCGATTACGTCTCTTTTTCTGAGACACAGAGGTAGCGCTCACAAGAAAAAACGTAAGACTCATGCCCACCCATCATTATTTTGCATCGTGTGGAATCACTTATTGGCCAAGTATTATACGAGGGTAAACCCAAACGTAAGGTCTATTTTTTTTTTTGCAAGTACATACACCTGTTTATTTTTATAATCGCTTACTTCAGTTTACAGCTTGAACATTTAGCTATTTTTATGCTTAAATATCATTTCTGTCGGTTCATTTTTGTAGACGCTGTGGCAGTTTCTGTATGCCCATGTCATAGCAGCTCGCCGCCATGCTGTTCAGAAGGTTATGAACCTCTTCTTTCACCTCGTCGTTGGAGCTGAATCGCTTTCCAGCCAAATGTTCTTTTAACCTATGGGTGGGTGGGTGATTATGTTCCACTGAAACTGTTGCACGAGAGCAACAGTTTGCCGAGCGATGCGTGGGCGAGTGTTGTCATGGAGAATGTGTACGCCCTTGCTCAGCGTCCCTCTTCTCCGGTTCTGAACTGCCTGTTTGAGTTTTTTCAGAGTCTCACAGTACCTATCAGCGGTAATTGTGGTTCCAGCGATTCAGCTCCGATGACGAGATGAAAGAAGAGGTTTATAACTTTCTGAACAGCATGGTGGCGTGCTGGTATGACATAGGAATACAAAAACTGCCAAAGCGTCTACAAAAATACATGGACAGAAATGGTGATTACGTCGAAAAACAGCTAAATGTTCAAGCTGTAAACTGATGTAAGCCATTGTAGAAATAAACCGGTCTATGTACTTATAAAAAAATAGGAGACCTTACTTTTGTGATTACCCTCTTACTTAGCAGTAGTGAGGCATTTGAGCATCAGGCTGATAATGTGTGTGTTTGTGTAAAGGGAATGACTATGTCCAGTCGTAAGGAAGGTGTAGATATTTCTATTTCCATAGCCACAGCCGTCAATAGTGTATTTCCGATACTTCACTCATTGTTCAATGCCTTTCAATTGAGACCGCAATCATAACATTTGATAGTAAGTACATGGATAAAATATGTGAACGAATTTGTAGGATGATTGATTCTACCTGTAAGTGCTTGGCCTGCAGCGCAGGTGACCTGTGCGGGAATGATTCACGTTTCCTGTTAATAGCAGCAGCCGTCCAAATTCGAAGGCCTGTTGGAGTGTACGAATGTACATGAATTACGATGTTGTCCTCTAGACTGCCGAATAGCGAACTAATACATAGTACGTGTTGGATAGCTTTCGTCAATACATGGAAATTCGAGAGTGAATATGGATGTGTGTTTACGTTGGACTGTTATCCCCTCCCATGTAAGCTGTTTGGTTGACTGCTTCTGCACATTTCGCGCATTTCTTTAGTTGAGAGAAGACCAATTGTGGGGCGTGCATCTAACAGGTGAAAGAGACGTTTGCTTGTCCTCTAGACATGAGAAACACTTCAGTTGACTTTGTAAATGATATGGGTGATTTCGAATCTGTTACATCAGCGATGTCGATATTCGCAGGTGAAAATATCGTTTTTCGACTGTTTGTTTCTAGTTAGTCAGTGGTCTAGAGCACGCTCCACCTAGCTAAAGTTTCGGGTTTGTAGAGAAATAATTTCCAGGCTATATCTTCAGAATTATTACGTTGTGTGAGCGATCGGGAGGCTACTGCTGTGTGCACGATATCGACAAGTACCACGAAAATGAAATATTATGGTAAACCATGCGAAAATACTTTGTTCTTGTAACCCTAGAGTCTGGAGGTGGTGGTAGAAATGCGAGAAAGCAAGCAGGCAGGTTTAGACCAGAGATAGTAACGCATTTGTACCGTCGGCAGTGACTACAATCCACTGACGGCTTTCTGATGTAAAAGGAGTGATTTAGTATTGTGGAGGATATGAATTGTATGTTTACTACATCGACATGATGCATGGTGATGTATTGCTGGGTTGGAGATCTGTCTCACACTCCAATATTCAAGCTCCTATCCCCAGTGGGAGAGCATTGTAATGGAGTGAGCGTGTTTCCGTATTTGACGATATATACGGCACTTTCCGAGGTTTAGTTGTAGCTGCAATATGGCGATCTGTGTAAAATAGTTTATTGCAGCTGAATGTCACGTCTATAGAAAGAAAGAAAAGGTGGACGGTACTTGCATTTGCCTGACACCTTACATGCTCCTCAGTCCTAGGGAACACCTTCCATGAGAACCCTGACATGATAAACAAATCCAGTAGTATGTCACATAGCTCCGGATAAATCGTGACATTAAATTAACCAAAGTAATACGAGTAACGAGCGAGCAAATGGAATACCACAGACTAACACAAGAATGCCTAAAAGCATGTCTTACCTTCCCACCATGAGACACACGCAGTTCTAAGGGGAGAAACGAGAAGCTGAGAGCAGAACAGTGTTAAGCTAAAGGCTCTACGATAAGGGACGGACACCCACGTCTCGAGCTAACCGCTAAGACCACCCCCAGCCCATGTTAGAAGATAGAGCTCTCCAAAAGAACAGTATAGATCTTACGATAAGACTCAAAGGACCACACCAGCTGCAAGTTTTAGCGTCTCTGTTACGTTGCAGACTTTAAAAACGTTGCCCCACCACGAAAAGTATAACATTTCTCATTGGATAGACAGAATTTTTGTAGGCGGAGCTTAAGGTTAACATTGAGACCCTGACTGGTCAGATGAAAACACAGCCAGATAGTTTTTTTTAAAACCAACTTCGGTAAATTGTAGTAAGGAGAAGTTAGGAGAGAGTTGCTTCCGAGACAGCGAGGTGAGCGGAGCTGTGCTGCACGCTGCTCCCTGATGAACACCGATAAGGTAGTGAATGCACGTGATGCCGCATAAGATCGCATAAAGCTGCACTCAGAACTACGGCTGTCTCATCTGTTACACCCCCTTTTTGCGTAATACTGGTGTCGATCGTCAATTGAAGCTCATGGTGCTCACATTTGCCTCTTGAAGTAAAAATCTGAAACGCCACGATTTTTCTGTTATATAGTTATTGAGATGCTACATCAGCCACTGTAATTTACGTCAAGTTAGATAAGTAGTTAAAGATAATTGAGAGTCACTGTAGACCATTTTGATAGTTTTCTCTCTTGTGAAACTTAATGTAAAGCTACATTATAGATGTGATATGGCATAGGTCATCCTTCGATCCATTGTACAACTTGGAAACCCACTCAGGGAATATTGGTTCACATTTTTGTTGAACGCAGTTGGTTATTATCATCCTGTATTAAAACACTTCCTTTTATCAATAGTGCAATCTATAAACACTGTTTTGAATAGAATAAAATTTCCAATGGTAAACATAGCTGATAAAATAACTTCGAAAAAGCAGTTAACTAAAAATAGGAAAGCCTTGAGTTCAGAATCTTAATACTAACTTAATCTAGTGGAAGGGGTTCTAGTTTGTACCTGGGACCTGTTAGTGGTAAGCAGGCACCAGACCACACATGATACGTAGTCAATTCTCTAAAAAACACGCTAAGAGAGCGTCGTTGCGCGAAAGTTGTAGGGAGACACGATATAGAACAGACACCATGCAGAATGTTCGAAGCATTGGGACATATGTTATACCTACACTCACACTGGTTATATCTTTTATACCTGTACAGCACCTGAAAAAACTAACTGCACTGTTTGTGGAAAATGTGTATATATTGCATTGTAACTGTGGTGTCACCGCCAGACACTACACTTGCTAGGTGGTAGCCTTTAAATCGGCCGTGGTCCAGTAGTATACGTCGGACCCGCGTGTCGCCACTATCAGTGATTGCAGACTGAGCGCCGCCACACGGCAGGTCTAGAGAGACTTCTTAGCTCTCGCTCCAGTTGTACAGCCGACTTTGCTAGCGATTGTTCACTGACAAATTACGCTCTCATTTGCCTAGACGATAGTTAGCGTAGCCTTCAGCTACGTTATTTGCTACGACCTAGCAAGGCGCCAGTATCCGTACTATTGATATTGTGAATTATGTACCATAAAGAGCGACGTTCTCCATTAATGGATTAAAATTAAGTATTCCACCAGCTACGTCCGTTTTTCTCAATTCTAATTCACTAGTCATGTTCCAGACCTCACGCCAGCCTACGTGAGCTAAAACGCGTGCATTTCGGCCTCCTTTAGGAACACGGTTGGCTCTCCTGCCAACCACAACAGTAAAGTTACTTTGGCTTATGTTGTGAAAAATTTGTATATATGGCATTGTAAAGTTAGTGTGGTTTATGTTGTGGCAAGATTAGAGGATGACGATGTGCTAAATCTGTACGTTCCTCATGCTAGGACACACAAATAACTGCGGGGGTATGAGAGAGATTTTTTTATGTGGAAAATTGTGTGTGCTATAGATACTGATATTCGTTCCAGAAGCACAGCCATCGAGAGGAGACATTAGCAGCAATTTTAATATTAAATTGTAGTTACAGTCTGGCACTGATCGATGTACAGGTGCACTTTTAAATATGTTCCTGGCTTCCAATATTCTTGTGAGTCTCATATGTATTTGATCTATAGACAACTTTATGGGTTTAACTGCCAATGCACCTTAGCGACTGTGCAAGATAATTTTACCACTGAAAGTCCTGTCTGCAGAAATATATGCATATTTAGGAGCCTCTACATAGCAATGGGAACGTTCGTGTGTGTTGAGAGTGGGAAGTGTAACACGTGATGGACTGGGATATCACGTTAGGATCGCTGGGAAGAGTTCATTCGATGTTATTCTATGCAATTTGCAGTTAAGCACAGTTGAGTGTTTCCCTCATTTTGCGCTAGGAACGATGCGCCCTGTGCTACTCTGCCTTCACTGGTAAAGACAAGTGCTGCCTGGAGGTGCTCGCATATAGCGGCTGCATGAGCGCACCTTGGAGTACTGTGACGTCAGTATAACACTGGCTATATACCTGACAAATAGATGTTACTTTCACCTGCATCTGAAGGTGGCTCACGGCTGTGACAGAGCGCACATCAATGGTCAGTCGTGTCAGCATCAGTGCCTAGGTGAACACATATTTCAAGAGGAATTTCTCAGGTATCAAGTATGAAAGGGATGTGCTTGCCTCATGTGTGAGGGCATCTGTGTTTGGTTTGACAGCTGACAGCCGTGCCATTTCGTGGGGCTGCTGGTAGCCTCCTGTGTGCTCTGGGGGACAGGGCGTGTCGGACGACAGTGCTTGTGCGTTTTGATTGTCCAAATAGCACAGAACACAGCCCACAGACCTGCTTTCAAAATAATGCAGTTTACGAGTACTGAGCGTGTCCATACACCACTGCTCCTAAATAACGCAGTACAGTTTGCAGGTCTGTCCTGAAATTATTTCGGTAAATTAGGAGCTATTTGGGTTTCTGCAGAGCGTTAATTAGGAGTTGTTTATGGGTCTGTGGGCTGTGTGGAGTGACCGCCAGGCATTTATTTTGTACCAGTGTGATAAATATACTTCATCCCAAAATAATTTGTTACGAAAAAAAGTACACTCCTTAATTACTCTCCCCAAAAGCCCAACGCTGGGTGAGTCATTTTCACGCCATTTTCCCCCTCCAGACCACCATCTTGGATTATGTCAAAGGAGGGATGACAGAACCCTCTGGTGGCTGTAATGTGTGCTTGGCTAGTTGGAGTCTAGATCTTGTGGTGGAGACATTGCCTGCAAAATAAAAACTTACGTCCGGCACAGGCTGAGTCGTTTTTGCGCCATCCCCCCCCCCCCTCTCCCCTGCATCGGACAACAGAGCTCTCTGGTGGTTGTACTGTGTACTAGCTCTAGACCTCACGGTGAACACACTGTTTACCGCTTTCTTGGATAACAGTACTTATGTCAATAGCTTATGTCATGGCTGCCATCTTGGATGACAGTGCCCTCTGCTGGTGGTTGTGTGTAGTAGGGCAGTTGGAGTGCGGACCTCCTGGCTGACACCCTGGATGGTGGTGCTGCCTCTATTTGCTTAAATAAAGATTGTGCATGAGTTCGACAGTTGACGATTGGCAAGCATGTTTGCATAGTCTTTTAGATGGATTACTGGTTTGAAAATTACGAGTTACTTGGCTATCCGGATGTAAATGTATTGCACTATTTATGAGTGGTTTGCATGTCTGTATTCTGTGCAATGCGTTATTTTGACAGTTTAATGCTTTACACACACACACACACACACACACACACACACACACACACACACACACACACCTGCTAATTTTATACATGAGCTATTTAGGAATACTTTGCAGATCTGTATGTTGTGTGGCATGTCAGAGCGTGTGTTCTGTATCGCTGTGTTAAATATACTCCATCGCAAAATAAATTGTTCCAAAATAAATAAAGTACACTCTTCCAAACTCCACCAGCCCAGTGCTGGCTGAGTTCTTTTCTCACCAAACCCTAGGACGCTGAGGCAGTTGTGTGACTTAGGTCACTTGGACTACATCCATTATCCTATCTTCTTGCGATTTTCTTAAGTTAGTAGAGATAACCATTAGTAGAGAACCCGCTGGAATCTGTACTTCCTACCATTTTTCTAGGAGAGGGGGCGTGGCACTTTCCGGCCAAAAGCCGCCATCTTGGATAATGGTACTAGCATCATCAGTTGACGTCATGTCCGCCATCTTCAATGACGTCATGCGCTGTTGCCAAGTCTACATGCCGCCATCTTGTATGGTGTCATCGCCGCCATCTGGGATACATCTGGCAACAATGCAGAGTGCACATTGTATTATCCCAATACTGATGTACCCTCCTAATTATTTTTTGAACACGAACAGACACATATTTCTTTTGCTACTATGTGCCACTTGAGAGCTAAGGAGAGAGGAATGTGTCTATCTGTACATTGTCTATTTTGTCTTAAACTATGTTGCCTGTGAGTGTTGGTTCTCAATAGCGTTTTCGTGAGTGTCTACTGATTCTATCAGTAACAAATCCAACATTATGCTACTGATCCACTTAGGATGGAGTATACCACAGCAAAAAAAAGAGTCACTGCAACCTTATAAAACACAGTGGTTGATCATAGGTCTTGTTTTCTTCTTTGGTGCAAACAGCATGTGATTGTGTCTTGTGAACATCGATCGTTGTGTAACACAACATAGATTAACCTGTACACTTTGTTCTGAGGCGAATGTGTAGTAATTTGTGTTGTGCTTGCCATATGGCGGTACTTATTAAACATTTTTCTCCTAGTACAACTGACTTTAACTCTTCTGAAATGTCCTGTAGCAGGGCTTACCTGCACGTCCAGATTTTATAGCCTCTTTATTTGTGCTATATCATTGACAACAATGCGATGTCGCAGTTCTGAAACTATGAGAGGAGGGTGCGTAGTAGAATTTTAACGTCCAACATCTGCTGATATTATAATACGTATGCAGCACTTCACGGGTGTGCAATATGATTGTAAAAGAGTACGTGGTTGGTGTCAGAAATTTCTCTCCCCATCCCCAAGTGTTAATATATATAAAATGGCAGGGAAGGGGAAGAACGTTGTTACATATGCCTGATGGCGGCAGTGTGCAGGAGCTCAAGCGGTCAGGACTTGATAGTGGGCATCCAGGGCTGCCGTTAAATGACAAAACAGAGAATTAAGTACAATAAAGAGGATTTATTTCGATATACGGTGTACCATAGGCGCGCAGAGGGTCGGAAGTTTAGGCCAGTCAAAGAGGTCGAACAATTAATTGCAGTGGACAAAGGATGGGGAAGTGATTCATGTTAACTTAGGCTGGTGGTCGGTCGTGAAAAGCAGAGCCAGAGGGTCTGCCTTCCAAAAGGACGTCTGTTCTCCTTGAGGTCGGGATTACAGGAGAGAAGCAACTGTGTTCGGCTCCGCACAACACTCCAGCGCCCACACATGTGATCTTTATCCCGCGCACGCTATTGGCATAAACCAATGGCGTGAATTCGTTAGCAGATTCAGCAGAGGTCTCAAGGCGTCTCTTGTCACTAGTTTTAACTGGAAAGAACTGGTTTGGTTTTGAAAGACATGTGGCTTGTGTCACGTAGGCACGGCATAAGTTCCTCGGGGAGAACACTTGTAAAGATTTGACTGGGTCTTTGAAATAAATTTTCAAAACCAATTCCCTAAAATATTCCTTGACTGGCTGCCACTATGTACATAATTTAATTATTTAATTTAAGTGAGATTTTAATCCTCTGGCTGTTAAGACTCGTCACCAGGTAGCAGACACTATGAGTATATATTAATTCGCCGGCATCCTCTGATACCGGCAGCACGTTGGCGATCTACGGATCCTGTTCCTTTCCAAATGTCTCTGGAGGATTTGTCTTAAGAGGCAGCGTTAGTTATCAGGCGAAGGCTTCCTCATGTGCTGCTAAGCGTTGCAGTAGGTTCCCCCCATTTCTCAGTTTGCATATGAGTTTTCCCACAGTCACTTAGGGCCAATGACATGACCTCCCCACCCCCTCCACCCGCACATACTGGGAGGTGTTGCACACACGAAGTTTCATCATCACTCCCATGTCTGTCTGCAGGCTCACAGTGCCTTCTGCAGGAGTCGTGGTTCTGTGTCGACAGAGACACAGATCTTCCCGTCACAAATGTGGTGTTGGCTACACTGTTACCAGGTGCGTTCCACCAGTTTTTCGATCTGTTACTGTGCGTATGACGTTCGTATTTAAGAATGACGTTGGTCATTGGTCTTTGAAGAATTGGTTTATCGATATACAGTACTTGATTTCTAAAATCGCATTTATTACTATCGTGACCTCTGAGATTCTATGACTTTGTACACAGGAAGAGATTATTTTTTCTGCTGCAATATGATCATTTTTCTGTCTTCTTTGTGTGTTCCAATGGCGTATATAATTATCACCGCATCTATTTACGAGTATTATAGCGAAACAATATTGCTAGTATTACTTGCCTACCGTCGACATGGTCCTCGGATTGTATTTGGTCGCTCAATTTTTATCCACGATGTGCCACGTATGTATCACGTCGGTTGCACCACTCCCGCTCACATTTGAGGGGTACTCACGATTAAGGCACAGGTAAGTTGTCGTAGCAAATACACCGTGTGGTCACTGTACAGCGTGTGCTTTTGAAATGCTATAGATCAGTCGAAATTACGTATCATGGTTAGTATATGAAGCTACCGCATATACTTATACTTTGGAAAGTAATGTGGGGATTTCATTTGCGGCCCCAAGGTGGAATGAAGAGTGGTAAGAAAATAAATAGTGTGACAGTCAGACGGAGGGGGAGAGATGTTCTGATTGTCCCAAAAAGAGAGGTGGTTGGGGAGAGATGTGCTCGGTGCTGAAACTGTTAGCAGCGATTATCAGCAAAGGAGTGCACAGATTTCGTGTGGTGAGCTTGTAGGTGTCTAAGAGTTTAGACTGGCTTGTCTGGGTGCTCATAGAGAAATTATACAAGAGTGACGACTAGTAAATTCTTGGTGCTTACAATGCTAATAGTGTTTACCAGAAAAAGCGTCGACAAGTTCTATACGTTTTTGCATTGGCAGGACGACCTCTGCCTGGACTATTGAACCCCGTCTGTGACAGCTCCACACACGTTTTGCAGATTTCTGTGCCACCTCTGGGGAGACATTCTGCCTTAGTGTTAGACGAAAATCTGGATCTCTCCCGTTGGCGACCTGGTGGCCACGATCGAATGAAGAGTTCACTACAGTATCGGCATTATCCAGCGAATATAAGTATCGATTTCCTCGTACTGCAAGAGTACAGCGTTCTTTAATACTTCGGCTTATGACGTGGCATGTGTATGCAGTTACTACTAATGGTGGAGATGGCCGTCAGTGTTAGTGCCAAGCAATCAGAGAGCAAGTTGTGATGGGTGCCTGTCACCGCTAGCATCGTCATCAGAGGCTATTCCCATCACGTTGCAATCTGAAGGGTGATCTACTCTCCAACAGGCGAGATGATTTTCGGAGGGCTCGAAGCAGATACTGCTCGCCTCTCTCTACAGGAGCATTCTTGTACCACTGGGATAAACATAAACTACCTTGCGTTGGAGGCATCAGAATTTTATTCTGATGTCACACAATCAAGTAATGAAGCTTGGTATTCCTTATACAATGTCTTTGGCTTACAGAATCGTCTATGCTGTCACAATTCACGCCGACGTCTTCGTTTCTGCGATTACAACGTTACACACAAGTAATGGAGTGGTGACTTAACAATGATACAGAAATATGGACCAAAACTGATATCATGATCATGAAGTCGATGCGACACAACATGCCACGACGCGATGCGCCACTAGTATTGGGGTTAGGCTGTAACGGCCCCAAAGTACAGATATACAAGATGGAGGCGATGACGTAAATAAAAATGGCGGATTTTGGTGGGAACTATTAATTTTGGCGGGAAAGTGCCACGCCCACCTCGCCAAGAGAAATGGCATGAAGTACATATTACAACATGATAATGCATCACACCTCGCTTATCTATACTAAGCAAAGAAAATGGAGGGAAAAAGGACTTTTCTTGATTATTTAAGCAATTTCAAGCAGGTGTGTTCTTCACTGGGTGTGGACTCCAACTGGCTTAGTTCATATCGTCGCCACCAATGGTTGCACTCCTGACGTCAGATCATGAGACAAGTACCGGTATCCAAGATGACGGCACGACGGCACACATTGTGTTTACCGTGAGTTCCAGAGCCTAACTGACTTAGTTCATATCGTGGCCACCAGAGGGCGCTACTGTGAAGTCGCGTGATGCAAGATCGTCTGCTCTCTTGCTGGACATAGTCTTCTGTAAATATGCCACCTAAGGTAACAGCCCCATCGAGCATTGGAATTAAGTACTTGTTGGATATGATTAAAGTGGAAATTAACCTATCAATTACCTAAGTCAATTTACAAGTTCAATATTCAATGATCAAATGAGAAGATCCACATTTTCCCGCAATCAACGTGGTGGTCATAAATGACCTAGCACCCCCCCCCCCCGTCCCTCCCAAGTAGAATGCTGCACTCCCATTAGTCACGTGATTCGACTTCGTATAGGTAAGATAAGGGATTCACTATACTTTCAACTAACTAGTTTCAACTACTATTCAAGATCCAGACCGCCACCTCTTCCTAGAAACCAGCGCCAAGTTTGAATTCTGGCAGTACAGACAGGTCACTTGGGCTTTCGCTACCAACCGAAGAAAATCGTAGCAAACTAAGCTCACAAAGCTCACCCCCCCCCCCCCCCCCCCTAACCTAAGCCTCCAGGGCGCAACCTCTTCCTAGGGGTTGCTGGTAAAAGGACTGCGTCCGCACTAGACTGCTCCCAAATAAATAAAGTACACTCCTTCATCTCTCCATCAGTTTATTTAAGGATGGAGTACATGTATCACAGGACAAACGCTCTGACATGCCCCACAGCATGCAGACCCGCAAACTACTCCTACATAACTCATGTATAAGGCTCCACATAAACTGTTGATAAATGTAAACCATCAAAAGTAACCCATTGCACAGCCTAGACGTGCGAACCACTCATAAATAATATAACACATTTACGTCTAGACAGACAACTCGTAAATTGTCAAAATAATAATCCATCTAAAAGAATGTGCCTGCTATTAGTCAACTGTCGAAATCATACTCCAGTCTTCATTTAAACAATTACAGGCTTCACCACCACCAAGTGTATTCGCCACTGAGCTCACAGCTGCACTGACAGTTCATATTGGTGCCACTAGAGGACGCTGTAGTTATATCAGGTGATAGCGCAAGTACCGTAATCTAAGATGGCGCCACCTAGTGTGTTCATAACGAGCTGCATATCCCAACTGTCTTGGTACATTTCGTCGCCGCCAGAGGACGCCACAGTCACACCAGCTGATGACGCAAGTACAGTTATCCATGATTGTGGCAAACACCGTGTTCTGCACAAGGTCTAACATTCAGTCCCACCAGCAGTGGAAGCTGTTGCCCGTTTCCAGACGTAAACCAAGATGGCTGGGGAAAATGTTGGCGAGACGACTCTACCTGTTCTGGGATGCTGGAGAGAGTAGGGATTGACTGCACTCTATATATAAGTTGTTTCAAAATAGTGTCTATCACACTTATTTTTTTCAGCACACAATAGCAAACTGCTCCTAAATAACTCTTCACACTGGTGTGTACACACGCTCAGTACTCGTAGACTGGCCAAATAGCGCATAGCGCGACCTACAGAGCCGCTCACGATATAATGCAATGAACGCGTGCAAGTACAGTCCACTGTCCCCTGTCCCGTAGAGTACACAGGAGGTAGCGATAAGTGACGAATCAGTCAGATGTCAAACGGTGCACAGGCCCCTGCTCGGCTTCTGAAAGCATGAGGTGCTGGCACCCCCATTTATACGTAACACCTGAGAAATTCCTGTCCGCTAGACACCGATGCTGACACGATCGCACGTACGGTCGACTCGTCTGGAGGTCTGAGAGTTCTTTGACAGCTGATAGTTAGGGCCGCTCGTGCCACAGCCGCTGCGTGGTGAGGCACCAGCAGCTCGGGTCCCGCAAGCTCCGTCACAGTCCCCGAGCCGTCGTCGTCGAACACCGGTGAAAGTTGCATGCCTCTATACAGCCACGGTTATACTGTCATAGCATTCCAAAGCGCGTTCACGCCAGTCTCATATTCGAAGCACCTCCAGGCGCCACTTGTCTTTGCCATCGAAGGAAGAATATCACAGAGCGTGTTGACACACGTGTTCAACCGCACTCATCCACCCCGGCGTGACTGACACGTTGCTATCTAAAACATTCTCAGTCGTAATCTTACGTCACATCGCTTTCTGGTCAAGCTCTCCGTAATTTTATAGTGCCCCAGAAATAGTTAACGCTCGCTTTCTTGTTGTCTCAGCTTGTATGCGCCAAAATCCATGTCCTGTTTACCAAAATATCGATGAATCCAGTGTTCCTCCTGGACATAACATGATAGACTTCCTATCTCAACATATGCAATTGTTCTCACTGTTCCTGTATCCCACCACAATCAACCGTGAACTCTCATTGAATCTTATCGAATTTACCAGTCGAATTACTAACGCCGTCGGTATCGAAGCACCATCCACATTTTCTTTCTGGAGCTTTCTGAAGTCGTTTTGCAAAGATCGCTAAATTGCACCGACGGTTCCCCCAATCTATATACCCCCAACCTGTCCATTCTTTCTACAGATGGTACACTCATTGGTAATAAACTATTTTACACTAATCACCAATCTGCACCGTCCGCCCCCGGTAGCTGAGTGGTCAGCACGACGGACTGTCAATCGTAAGGGCTCGGGTTCGATTCGCGGTTGGGTAGGAGATTTTCTCCACTCAGGGACTTGGTGTTGTGTTGTCCTAATCATCATTATTTCATCCCCATCGACGCGCAAGTCGCCGAAGTGGCGTCAAATCGAAAGACTTACACCAGGCGACCGGTCTACCCGACGGGAGGCCCTCGTTACACGCCATTATTATTATACCAATTTGCACCGACAACCAAACATCGCAAAGTGATCTACAGGTCATCAAATACCTACTATACTTGCAAGAATATTGGAGCGTCAAACCGATCTCCAACCAGCGAATAAACCACCGAGTACTGTCTCGATCTAGTAAACATGCAATTCACATCCCCCGCCATACCAAATCTCTCCCTTTACGTCAGCGAACCGAAGTCACTCTCAGAAATGATGTGCAAAGACAGGCTCGTTTCCCCTCGGCAGAAACTCCTCACTGTTTCCGCTTCCTTGCTCGCATTTTTTACAGATATCTTCAGATACATCGAATTCAAGAACACCTTTATTTTCGCCATAATATACCATTTTCGCAGTACTTTCCGATTTCAAGCACACAGCAGTAGCCTCCCAATCGCTAACGCGACATAATGCACAAGACATAGACTGTAAATTATTTCTCCACAAACACCAAATTTTAACGACGAGCAGGGTGCTGTAAACCATCGAATGACTGCAAATATCAGTTTACTCTACTTGTTTCTACTCTCGAATACCGAAATTGGAGATGTAGCAGATTCCGGATGATCAATATTATTTACAAACTAACTAGGGTGTTTCCCACGTCTACAGAGCAGGTAAACATGTGTCCAAACACACCACTATGTTCAGTCCACTGCTTCTGCACATTCGGTGCCTTTATTTAGTTGAGAGAAGAACCAATTTACATGGGAGGGAATAACGCTCCACCGCAAACGCACCAGCTTCTCAAAGTTACACTTGATCACGAAAGCCGCCTAGCACATACTTAGTATTAGTTCGCTATTCGGTCGTCTGTAAAATGGTAAAATTAGCTCTGATACATTCCTACACTCCAATATACCTCTGCATTCGGAAGACTGCTACCATTAACATGGGAACGCGAATTAATACCACCACAGACTTTGCATACATGGACACATTCTAGAAAACCCCTCACATGTATCTTCTATCATATTACTTACAATTAAATCATACGATCGCGGTTTTAACAGAACGGTATTCGGCAATTCCCGAAATATCGGAAATACACTCTGTTGACCGCTGTGGCTCTGGAAATACCTGTACCTTCTTTACGACCAAACACACTCTTCCATTCGCTATCAGAGTACTCCAAGTCAAATCCATACAATCCCTACAACAGCACATACACATTTCCTTTACACAAACACAAATACTTTATAAACCTGATGCTCAAATGTGAACATATCAGACAGCCAGCACTAATATTAAGTATAATAAGACTTCGTCAATAATGGATGCATACGACATCAAATAATACTGACCGAAAATCATCATTCTTCCTGCGAGTCATGCCACCGTGTCATAGACGCAATCGAGCAGATGGTAAAGAACAAATCCCGATCCCAACAAATACTTCATGTTTCTCTCACAAGCGCTCTTTGTTCTGCAGTTGCACGCAAGTATTCATGTTAAAACCTATAACTGCTTTACGAGTCGAGGTACGAAATTACTTCTGAATGAGGTGGTGTTTTCTGGATTGATACCGTGACCGTGATCGTAGAAATCTGGCTGTTAACAACCAACAATGCAATCTCACAATAAACTCAATAAACTTTGAAAGCCATTCGGCTAAAGAACGTGGTATGCAAGTGCTATTTGCGACTCCATCACACCGCACTCAACTACATAATTCATTAGTTTTTGCAACGCGTTCTCTCTAGAGACCATATCAGACGTTCCGCAATATATATGCTGAGTTATAGGGCACAACAGACAGTAGTAGTAAATGAGGTGCTGATTGAGGTCCTAAGAAGGAAAATATACACTAACCTCTCAGATCTCTGACCTTACGCTACATATTAGAAATTACGTCCATTCAAACACATACTTGCTTATTATTACATCCACAAGTCAATCATATTTCACGCACTCTCATATCTCTAAACGAGTCACCTTCCTCGAAGCTGTCTTCTACAGTAAAATTAAAAACCATCTTAATCACACCCTACACATCTTGCACTCGCACCCATTTCTATAGCTTTCCACAAGTGCTAGTTTAAATTTTGGTTGGAGAGAGGAATATACAACACCTTCTACAACCCGTGTAGAGACAGATCGAGCTGAGTTACTGCTACAGGACCGTGTTTTGAGCATTTGGAGGAAATGTGCGCAATGTGGCATGCACCCGAACTAGATACAAGTACTACAGTTCCCCAACATGCTATTTTCGTTATTCTATAAAATACCAACATGTAAATAGTACGAGCTTTTATAGTTCGTAATTTTTCTAAGTAATCTAGCCGTCGATGCTTGTGCAATGACGTGTAGCTAAGGTGTGCCTCCAGCGTGAAGAAAGAGATTTCACAGTACTTCCCCAGAATAGCGTAGAGTGCAGCCACCCAGGCATTCCAAACGTTTCACCAAGTCCGACACCTCAAACTGCAGCTGCTTATGTGTACACGATCATATTAAATATACAAACACCTCAGAGACCACTTTAAACTTACATCACCTATACCATAAGCGAATTATCGTATGAAACCATCCCTCTGGTCCTGATTCAAACACTGTTTTCTAACATTCTTTTGGACAGTGCCAAACATTTCGTTTTCATCCACGAATTTGAGGTCTGTTTCAGATTCTAAACTGACATTAAGATGCTCAGGTTCACGACTTATCACAGAAAACTATACATCACACGGTGTAAATCATATTCTTATGTCGGGCAGCATAACACTGGATCATTTTTAAATAAAACACACTTACAACATAAGGAAACTGGAAACTATTCACAACGCTGCCAAACTCTTCCAAACTACCGTCCAAAAGTGACTGAAGACATCTACATATAAACTGAATGTCACAGCGACGGATCAGATGGCTCCGTGTTCCATTTCGAGTTATTCCAAATTTTGCACTCATGTACGCGATCGCTGTTTAGCTGATAGCAACCACCAGAAGTTGTCACCCATCCACAAAACTTCCTTCCCAACTCAAACAAGCGATCTCACTCCATCATCATGTAGTAACCAACGTACGGATGTGATTGAAAAGACACCGCCGATGTACTGTAATATTAAGCAACGGACTTAATAGCGCGAAAAATCTTACACTAATTTCAGCACCAGCCAATGATGTGACACCATGCTCCCCAGTTTGAGTATCATAGCTAAACAATGCTCTCTCCACGTTGCGAGTATCACTGCGAACATCGATAGATGACTAAGCAGTACGTCCATTAACTCTTAAATCTCGAACACAGAAATATGTAGAACACTCTTCGATATAGATTGATGATTTGTATCACCTCGAGTATAGTGTTTGATTCCCATACGCTGAGAGATAGATCGTAAATTATAGAGCATTCTCGTCGTCTTAGGATAAAAGAGTTTGTACATGGGATCAAGTATGCTCCAACAAGAGGAACGCTAGAAAACGTTGACATCGAAACGAAGAGGAATCAAGGAGGTAGTCAATTTTTTCCCATCGAGCCAGTATAATTCTGTATGTCTACTGAGGTACCAGTGACACACGTGACTTGACTACTGTGTATGAAGGTAAAATGATCTCTGTACTCCTGAAAAGCACTAAACATACTTGCATCTGCGTTATAGGATAACAGAGGGTGGAGGGGCTGATCGATTGAGAAAGTCAACCTTTAAATCGTACCTCGTTACAGCTCTAATTCATTCTAGAGCAGGAGAAGTTGATGCAGGTCAATTTTTTTTTTTCAGTGTTCTATCCGGATGCATGAGTCACGTGACATAGCCTGCGTTCTACTCGTATACAGCTACATGATCGGTATGTAGTTTAAAGCATTTCTACTTGCGATCGTTAACGGTAAACCTCTCGGTCATCAGATGACTTCCATCTCATGTGTGATGAAACTTCTGTAAACGGATTTTGATTTTATGCGATCCTCCTGTCGCATCTTGGGTGTAAAATCGAGACTTCAGGCTCATAACTAACTTAGCGGTATGAGAGTGTGATGCGCTTCAATCCCTGTGTACACATTTGCTCGGCTGATGTGCTGTTTACAGACTTAATGACGGAATGACTTGGAACTTTCACGTGTCGGACACTGCTGCTAGGCGTTTATTTGTTTCCTGGAAGGATGTTCGCCCGCTGCTAACTACCACTTTATACAGGGTGTTACAAAAATGTACGGCCAAACTTTCAGGAAACATGTCCACATAACATATTTTCTTTCTTTGTGTGTGAGTAATGTGTCCGGAAATGCTTACTTTCCATGTTAGAGCTCATTTTATTACTTCTCTTCAAATTACATTAATCATGGAATGGAAACACACAGCACCAGAACGTACCAGCGTCACTCCAAACACTTTGTTAAAGAAAATGTTCAAAATGTCCTCCGTTAGCAAGGATACATGCATCCACCCTCCGCCGCATGGAATCCTTAATGTGCTGATTCATCCCCGGAGAATGGTGTATTGTATTACAGCCGTTCACAATACGAGCACGAAGAGTCTCTACATTTGGTACCGGGGTTCTGTAGACAAAAGCTTTCAAATGCTCCCATAAATGAAAGTCAAGAGGGTTGAGGTCAGGAGAGCGTGGAGGCCATGGAATTGGTCCGCCTCTACGAATCCATCGGTTACCGAATCCGTTCTTGAGAAGCGTACGAACACTTCGACTGAAATGTGCAGGAGTTCCATCGTGCATGAACCACATGTTGTGTCGTACTTGTAAAGGCACATGTTCTAGCAGCACAGGTAGAGTATCCTGTATGAAATCATGATAACGTGCTCCATTGAGCGTAGGTGGAAGAACATGGGGCTCAATCAAGACATCACCAACAATGCCTGCCCAAACGTTCACAGAAAATCTGTGTTGATGACGTGATTGCATAATTGCGTGCGGATTCTCGTCAGCCTACACATGTTGATTGTGAAAATTTATAATTTGATCACGTTGGAATGAAGTCTCATCTGTAAAGAGAACATTTGCACTGAAATGAGGATTGACACATTATTGGATGAACCATTCGCAGAAGTGTACCCGTGGAGGCCATTCAGCTGCTGATAGTGCCTGCACACGTTGTACATGGTACGGAAACAACTGGTTCTCCCGTAGCACTCTCCATACAGTGACGTGGTCAACGTAACCTTGTACAGCAGCAACTTCTCTGACTCTGACATTAGGGTTATCGTCAATTGCAGGAAGAATTTCCTCGTCCATTGCAGGTGTCCTCGTCGTTCTAGGTCTTACCCAGTCGCGAGTCATAGGCTAGAATGTTCCGCGCTCCCTAAGACCACGATCAATTGCTTCGAACGTCTTCCTGTCGGGACACCTTCGTTCTGGAAATCTGTCTCGATACAAACGTATCGCGCTACGGCTATTGCCCCGTGCTAATCCATACATCAAATGGGCATCTGCCAACTCCGCATTTGTAAACATTGCACTGACTGCAAAACCACGTTCGTGATGAACACTAACCTGTTGATGCTACGTACTGATGTGCTTGATGCTATTACTGTAGAGCAATGAGTCGCATGTCAACACAAGCACCGAAGTGAACATTACCTTCCTTCAATTGGGCCTACTGGTGGTGAATCGAGGAAGTACAGTACATACTGACGAAACTAAAATGAGCTCTAACATGGAAATTAAGCGTTTCCGGACACATGTCCACATAACATCTTTTCTTTATTTGTGTGTGAGGAATGTTTCCTGAAAGTTTGGCCGTACCATTTTGTAACACCCTGTATACAGTGCAGGTATAATTTATGACCCGTGATGAGATGTGAACTGTAGACACTATACGTCTCCACAAAGCTATATTGTGCCCGAATAATGCAAAGCAAATGCTTTACGATTCAATAAGATAGTTCAGAGTAGAGAAACCTGAAAGAAGAATGAGTGTCTGATGGGTCGGAAAAGTATGCGATCTAACTTAAGAACTGAGTAATAAGTGCAAAACGCTGTAGTCTTAGGAGTGCGTGTGTATATGTTCTCTCTCTCAGAAATAACTTCCAGGTGCGGATCCTAGACTCTAGAACAATACTTTAGAGTTGATAGCTTGGTGGATTTATGTAAAAAAGGAGTCGAGCTCCTCCCATCTGGGGCTCCATCACGTGTAAAAATCAATCCTTTGTTGTTCTTCTTAACTGTCCGCTATTATATGACCGCACTTTGGAATCTGTTAGAGTACATTGATAAGAGGTGCTAAGCTCCCCGACATGGTCGCATCTCGAGAAATTTCGTGCACTTTGAATTGAGCTTCCCAGGTCCTAACCCGTCATTCACGAGACGTGGAGGGTAGAGGTCTTCTTTTGATCGGTTTTAGAATAATTCGCTAACTGTGCTGCAGGTCTGGTTTGTCAATGACAGGGTAAAAGACCTTCCTCTCACTAAGACGGCGGGAATGTTCTGATTCCCATACGCTGAGAGATAGTGTTTAATTTATGATCTATGTTCGAGGTGATAGAAATATAAATCATCAAAGTATACGAGACAGTGCTCTACATGTGTTTAGAGTTAAGAGTTAGAATTAAGAGTTAATTGACGTACTGCTCAGTCCCCTGTAACGTTCGCAATGATATGCGCAACGTGGAGAGAGTATGGTTTAGCTATGATACTGAAACTGGGGAAACATGCTGTCACATTATTGGCCGGTTCTGAAATTAATGTAAAATTTTTAGCACTATCAAGTCTGTTGCTTAATATTACAGTACATTGTCGGTGCCCTTTCCATCACACCTGTGCATTGGTGCGCTGATGGTTACCACATAATGTTTTAGTGACATGGCTTGTTTGAGTTAGGGAAGAAGTTTAGTGGATGGGTGACAACTTCTGGTGGTTGCTAGCAGTTAAGCAGCGATCGCGTACATGAGTGCAAAATTAGCAATAACTTGAAATGGAACGTGGAGTCATCTATTCCGTCGTTAGGACATTCAGTTTATATGTAGATGTCTTCAGCCACTGACGGAAGGTAGTTTGGCAACGTTGTGGAGAGTTTCCAAACTCTTCTAGTTTACTTATGTTGTAAGTGTGTTTTATTTAAAAATGATCCAGTATTATGCTATCCGACGTAAGAATATGATTTACACCGTGTGATGTACAGTCTTCTGTGAGAGGCCTTGGACCTGAGTATCTTAATGTCAGTTTAGAATCTGACACAGACCTCGAAGTGGTGTCAGAAAACTAAATGTTTGGCACTGTCCAAAAGCATGTTAGAAAACAGTGTTTGAATCAGGACCATAGGGAGGGTCTCATACGATAATTCGCTTAGGGTATAGGTGATGTAAGTTTAAAGTGGTCTCTGAGGTGTTTGTATATTTAATATGATCGGACTTGGTGAACCTTTAGGAATGCCTGGGTGGCTGCACTCTACGCTATTCTGGGGAGGTACTGTGAAATCTCTTTCTTCACGCTGGAGGCACACCGTAACTATACAAGTCACCTATCTGTCGATGCTGGCGCAATGCCGTAAATTCGATGAGCTTTTATAAAATAAGTCCCATAGTGCACAGAAAAATTACGAACTGTAAAAGGACTGATGACTTCAGAAGTCATTTCAAATGGCTCTATGTTGGGATGAATATAGAATAACGAAAATAGCATGTTGGGGAACTGTAGTACTTTTGAGCATTCGGAGGAAATGTGCGCTATGTGGCATGCACCCGAATTAGATACAACACGGTCCTGTTGCAATAACTCAGCTCGATCTGTCTCTACACGGGTTTAGAAGGTGTTGGATATGCCTCTCTCCCACCGAAATTGAAAATAGCACGTGTGGAAAGCTGTAGAAATGGGTGTGCGTGCAAGATGTCTAGAGTGTGATTAAAAAGAGGTTTGCCGCCATCATGTAACAGTACATTTCGTCGCCGCCAGAGGACGCCACACCAGTTGATGACGCAGGTACAAAGACAATTAGGGTTTGGAGCTTATGGTGAACCCAATAGGTGGCGCCATCTTAGATTACGGTACTTGCGTCATCACCTGACATAACTACAGCGTCCTCTAGTGGCTTCGATGTGAACTACGTATGTGTGGCTGGGGACTCAGCGGCGAATACACTTGGTGGTGGCGCTGCCTCTAATTGTTTACATAAAGATTGGTGTATGATTTCGACAGTTGAAGACTAGCAGGCAGAGTCTTTTAAATGGATTATTATTTTGACAATTTACGAGTTGTTTGTCTGTCTAGACGTAAATGTGTAGTATTATTTGTGAGTAGTTCGCATGTCTGTAGGCTGTGCAGTGCGTTCCTTTTGACGGTTTACAGTTAGCAAGAGTTTATGTAGAGCCTTATAGGTGAGTTATGTAGGAGTAGTTTGTAGGTCTGAATGTTGTGGGGCATGTCAGAGCGTGTGTCCTGTGACACATGTACTCCATCCTTAAATAAACTGCTCCCAAATAAATAAAGTGAACCAAAGCCTCCAGGCAGCAACCTCTTCGTAGGGGTTGCTGGTAAAAGGACTCAGTCCGCACTAGGCTGATGGAGAGATGGAGGAGTGTGAGTGGGGGAGGGGGGTGGGAGGGGAGGAGAGGGGAGAGTTGCTTTGTTTGCAACGATTTTCTTCGGTTGGTAGCGAAAGCCCAAGAGACCTTTCTCTACTGCCAGAATTCAAACTTGACGCTGGTTCCTAGGAAGAGATGGCGGTCTGGACCTTGAATAGTAGTTGAAACTAGCTAGTTGAAAGAATAGTGAATATCTTTTCTTACCTATATGAAATCAAATCACGTGACTAATGCAGTAGCCAATACGAGTGCAGCATTCTAGGGCTGAGGGGTGCTAGGTCATTAATGAAACCACGTTGATAGTGGGAAAATGTGTATCTTCTCATTTGATCATTGAATATTGAACTTGTAAATTGACTTATTGAATATGATTAAAACTGAAATGGAATTAAGTACTTAGGTAATTGATAGGTTAGATGCTCGGTGTGGGAGTTACTTTAGTTAGCATATTTACGGAAGACTATGTCCGGCACGAGTACAAAGGTGCGGGCTGAGGCAGTGACGCAAGTAGTCGCTCGCGGGCCCGGACGCGGCGCGTGTCTCGTTATAATGCACGCGCGAGAGAGAACAGACGATCTTGTCATCACTCGACTTCAAGGTAGCGACTTCTGGTGGGCACAATATGAAATAAGTTAGTTGGGCTCTGAAACTCGCAGTAAACACAGTGGGTGCCGTCATCTTGGATACCGGTACTTGCCTCATGATCTGACGTCAGGAGAGTGCCCTCTGGTGGCGACGATATGAACTAAGCCAGTTGGAGTCCAGACCGAGTGGAGAGCACACCTTCTTGAAATTTGTTAAATAATAAAGACAAGTCCTTTCTTCCCCTCCCCCCCCCCCATTTTCTTTGCTTAGTAGAGGTAAGTGATTGGTGACGCATTATGATGTTGGGTCGCTATTATTTGGTAGGTCTAAGGAAAATAAGATTGGTTAAGCCGGGTGTTCTCTCAAACTGTCTGTAACTGAAGACACAATACAGATTGGTAATAGTTATAGGATGATTACCCAACATGTACGTTCTTCCACTGCTAACGCCAATTGCTCTATCTATTTGACCTGGGGTGTGACGAATAGTGAATTCATCAATGACAACACCTTCGTTATCGTTTTTTTTTTTTTTTTTAGAGCTGTGTGTAGGATTCATTAACCAGCTTAAAGGTCTCTCTTAGTGTTTGCTGTCGATCCATATGACGTAACCTCAGCAGCCGTAATTCCTCACGAACTGCTTTACGCACCTGAATCACTTCGTGGACATCTTGGTGTAAACTGATCAGACATCTCTGCTGTGTGAGGCTATATATATATATATATATATATATATATATATATATATATATATATATATATATATATATATATATAGTCGTCTTGACCAACCTTCTTAACAACAAGGATGTGTATATCTATTTTCTCCTCAGTAGCCTGGACCTGACTTGATTAACTAACTTTTAATGCACTCACCATTCTCAGAATAGTCTGGTAATACGTCTCTAATTCCCTGCGCATACCTGCAAGTTTATGCGCAATAGTCTGAATTTTCGCATTCAAGTACAGGCGAATGTTCTTCTCGGGTTGAGAGGCGAATTTCTCCATGGTGTAGTTTAGACTGATGTACTAACCCCTCATACAGTGCTATATATGCAAAAACCCTTGAAAGATTCGGCTGTACCTTCCTTCACTCAGTTTTCTTGTTTTATCAATAACGAGAAACCCAAATTGTGAATGATTCATGCAATCTGCATATATCTGTACAAAATCATTGCATGATATTCGTTCCGATATGTGCCTGGTAAATGTGTTTTAAATTCTGGTTGTCTTGTTTACGGATAACGCAAACCTCATTATAGCCTTCAAACAAGACAACCAGAATTTAAAACACATGAGCACCCATATGACGACCGAAACTGAAATATTTTCGAATTTGGTCTTGGTTTTCCACGTCGACATCGTCGAATATGTAGACTGTGTTTGGCTTTGCTTTTTCAGGTGGAGGGATATCACTGCTTTCACTGAATGTCATGTGTGTAACAACATCTACACTGCACAATATCTCGTGCAATACCTGATACTGGAGTTAAAACAGTGTTTTTGGGAATACACCAATATGTTCATATCGGGCCCCATCTACATGTTAGCAGAGTCATGAGGACATTAGTCTTCCCCCAATTGGGTGGATCCACTATAATTGCTCTTATATTATCAGGAAGGAGAATTCCGTTCTTCTTGTTCTTCGTCAGGTCTTCATTTGCATCTTCACAGGACCAGTCCCCAACAACAAAGTCTTTGTGGCAAGAGTGCTTCACCCAGCCCGCCACGATACTCATTGCACCAGGTACAGACGTGTAGTTGTGATATATAGAAAAATAAACGTGAAAGGGTAATAATAGTCAGTTAAGTGATGGAACTGTGGTAGCTGCACATACTGAGCTATATTGACAACACAGAGAAAACAGCTATATATTTTACACATGAAGAGTAACCTGATCAATGATCATCTCAGTTACTTGTATAGCATTGAAAAATATTGTAATACTTTATGTATTATTTCATACCTCTGTCATTATAATCAAACACTGTTAGATAATTTATGTATAATCTCAATTTAAAAATCCTACATGGGATGTAGCATTTCAGGACTATCGTTACAATCTGTATATATCTTCTTCTTCGCACTTATACAGTATTTACCAATGAAGGTTTTTGGCAAGCAATAAATTCAGCGCATATCCCACTCAAGCCAATAGATTACGCACAGTACTCAGGTTCTTCACACACACATTTCATCTGTATCTCTTTAGCTTTACCGTTCATGTGCTGTTGTAACAGAAAGTGTCACATCAGTAAGGCAAATGTCTGGGTGAGAATGAGTTGGAAGCCAATGCAGTAGTTCTTACAATTTTTAATATATTGTAAAATGTTAATTTTATTATATATATGTATCTAACTGTGGTGTGCATATGCTGAATGGTATGACAGCTACCCTTACCACTTAAGTGATGCAAAGGATACGAATAACCCCAACTGAAACGACCCATTTGGCAGCTAAAACGAAGTACACACTGTACCAGAAACCACCACACTGAACTCGTGAAATGCGTCATGCAACCTTACTTACGTTACACGAAGTCCACTGTACGATAAATGAAAAGTCTCTCACATAACTAATATCAAAAACATAATCAATCCAAAGATTTCGCTTTGTATGCATCACATGTCTGAAAACAATGTGGACTTATTAGTGGAAGCTCGTTTACTGAGCAATTGGTTTACTTGTTCAAGAACTTAACAGCACTGCAAAATACGATTTACAAGAAACATAAGGAAATTCACTTGGCTGTCGTGCCTGAAGTGTTGTCCCTCCTCAGAAAAAAAAGATAGTGCTGAGGTAAAACCGAAAAAAATAGCAAAACCACGCACACCCAAATAAAATATACATACACGAAGAGCAACTCTCTCTCTCTCGCTCGCGCGCGCCAAAAAAGAAACCAGCACACACTGACACGCTGGCGCTACACTCAACTACAACACTATGGACACAATAACACGAAACAAACTGAACCGCTAAATTTTTCAATAACCGCATAAACGATAACTGTCATTGTCACGAAGCGGAATGGCTCACAACCCTTTGTTTCGTAGGTCGAGGCAGTGAGCCAGACCACGTGACTCGCCAGCGGCGCCTCTCATGGCGCTTAGCGGCACTACATACGCACCAAGCGGCCGACCGTCTAATTGGAGCCATGTCGGTAGACTGCCCAACCGACCGACGAACTTGCAGGGCCAGGATGTCGGGCGCGTAGCGCCAGGAAACCCCCCTGGTTCTGACACAGCGGCCGCCCATAGCTGAGTGGTCAGCGCGGCAGAATGACACACGAAGGGACGCGAGTTCGATTCCTGACTGGTGCAGGAGAATTTTCTGCTCAGCGACTGGGAGATGAAATGATGAGGAGGACAACACAACACCATCTCCGACGCGCAAGTCGTCCAATGTGGAGTCGAATGCAATAAGTACTTGACCTCGGTGGCCGAGCTTCCCCGAATGGGAGACTCCAGGCCCACGATGCCGTACGCTCGTTTTCTTTAAGCCGATTCAGCGAACGTGTCGTGTGTAGCGCTTTCGTGCCAACCGCTCACGTTTCGTCACTGCGCGCAAGATTGAATACTGCTCTGATATACATGACAAGGTGCGTGGTGGACGAAACTTTAAGGGCGAAGTTTTTAGAGGAGTTCAAAGGATTCAGATGTTTGTGGAACACATCGTGAGAGGAGTATAGCAGTAGAGATGCAAGAAAAGAAGCACTTGTATCATTTTTTTTTAGGAATCCGTCTGGTTTCGTATGGCACATAGAAAGATTTAAAGTCTGTCGGCCTTCTGTATTTCCGTTTTCAGGTTTCATTTCCGATAATAATGAAACCTAAAAACTGAAATATCGACATTCCATGGACGTTAATTCATAAAATCTGCTTGCTTCACTGTTGTAAGTTTTTAAAAGTCCAGCCTATATCCTAGCCCTCTGCTATGAACAGCAAAGTGTGGGACTTTTTTTCCGGTTCTAACAGCTGTTAAATGCTTCATTTCTTATGCATCCGTTGTATTTATTAGATGATGTGCACCACCACTACATGCAGTATTTCTTTCTCGAATTTGAAATGAGTCTCTTAAATTTACAGGTCATCTTTTATGTTACAGACATAAATAAATTAATAACAACATTATCAACATTAAGCCTATGCCTTAACTGCATTATTTTTTCTTAAGAATGGTTTGGTGACGTTCAGCAGCTCCCAAATGCGTGATTCAACCATTCTTCAATAAATACGAAAATCATCTGCTCCCAGTTGGTTAAGTAAAAGAATATGGGGAATTTCTTCCCTTGAATTGGCCACTTCTTTGCTCGCAGCTTTCTCTCGGCTTTGTTTGGCTTTGTTACCTTTAACACAGTCAAGACGGCCCCCGGTTTTGTTTCTGTGTAAAACCAAGCGCGGTCTCTTAGACGTAGTTCAATCAACATTTTTTTTTTTGTCCTCAGTCTACTGACTGGTTTGATGCGGCCCACCACGAATTCCTTTCCTGTGCTAACCTCTTCATCTCAGAGTAGCACTTGCAATCTACGTCCTCAATTATTTGCTGGATGTATTCCAATCTCTGTCTTCCTCTACAGTTTTTGCCCTCTACAGCTCCCTCTAGTACCATGGAAGTTATTCCCTCATGTCTTAGCAGATGTCCTATCATCCTGTCCCTTCTCCTTATCAGTGTTTTCCACATATTCCTTTCCCCTCCGATTCTGCGTAGAACCTCCTCATTCCTTACCTCCTCATTCCTTACCTTATCAGTCCACCTAATTTTCAACATTCGTCTATAGCACCACATCTCAAATACTTCGACTCTCTTCTGTTCCGGTTTTCCCACAGTCCATGTTTCACTACCATACAATGCTGTACTCCAGACATACATCCTCAGAAATTTCTTCCTCAAATTAAGGCCGGTATTTGATATTAGTAGACTTCTCTTGGCCAGAAATGCCTTTTTTGCCATAGCGAGTCTGCTTTTGATGTCTTCCTTGCTCCGTCCGTCATTGGTTATTTTAGTGCCTAGGTAGCAGAATTCCTTAACTTCATTGACTTCGTGACCATCAATCTTGATAAGTTTCTCGCTGTTCTCATTTCTACTACTTGTCATTACCTTCGCCTTTCTCCGATTTACTCTCAAACCATACTGTGTACTCATTAGACTGTTCATTCAGTTCAGCAGATCATTTAATTCTTCTTCATTTTCACTCAGGATAGCAATGTTATCAGCGAATCCTATCATTGATATCCTTTCACCGATTATTTTAATTCCACTCCTGAACCTTTCTTTTATTTCCATCATTGCTTCCTCGATGTACAGATTGAAGAGTAGGGGCGAAAGGCTACAGCCTTGTCTTACTCCCTTTTTAATGCGAGCACTTCGTTCTTGATCGTCCACTCTTATTATTCCCTCTTGGTTGTTGTACATATTGTATATGACCCATCTCTCCCTATAGCTAACCCCTACTATTTTCAGAATCTTGAACAGCTTGCACCATTTTATATTGTCGAACGTTTTTTCCAGGTCGACAACTCCTATGAACGTGCCTTGATTTTTCTTTAGCCTTGCTTCCATTATTAGCAGTAACGTCAGAATTGCCTCTCTCGTGCCTTTACTTTTCCTAAAGCCGAACTGTTCGTCACCTAGCGCATTCTCCATTTTTTTCCATTCTTCTGTATATTATTCTTGTAAGCAGCTTCGATGCATGAGCTGTTAAGCTGATTGTGCGATGGTTCTCGCACTTGTAAGTTCATGCCGTCTTCGGAATTGTGTGGATGATGCTTTTCCGAAAGTCGGATGGTATGTCGCCACTCATATTCTACACACCAATGTGAATAGTCGTTTTGTTGCCACTTCCCCTAATGATTTTAGAAATTCTGATAGAATGTTATCTATCCCTTCGGCCTTATTTGAAAGTAAGTCCTCCAAAGCTCTTTTAAATTCCGATTCTAATAGTGGATCCCCTATCTCTTCTAAATCGACTTCTGTTTCTTCTTCTATCACATCAGACAAATCTTCACCCTCATAGAGGCTTCAATGTATTCTTTCCACCTATCTGCTCTCTCCTCTGCATTTAACAGTGGAATTCCCGTTGCACTCTTAATGTTACCACCTTTGCTTTTAATGTCACCAAAGGTTGTTATGATTGTCGGAAGGACAGACTCAGCACACAGGAAAGTCAAATCTTTTTCGATGTCTTCACATTTTTCCTGCAGCCATTTCGTCTTAGCTTCCCTGCACTTCCTTTTTATTTCATTCCTCAGCGACGAGAACTTCAAACGTATCTCGTCATTCCTTAGAACTTCCGTATCCCACTTCTTAGCGCATTGATTCTTCCTGACTAATGTCTTGAACTTCAGCCTATTCTTCATCACTACTATATTCTGATTCGAGTGTATATCTGCTCCTGGGTACGCCTTACAATCCAGTATCTGATTCCGGAATCTGTCTGACCATGATGTAATCTAATTGAAATCTTCCCGTATCTCCCTGCCTTTTCCAAGTATACCTCCTCCTCTTGTGATTCTTGAACAGGGTATTCACGATTACTAGCTGAAACTTGTTACAGAACTCAATTAGCCTTTCTCCTCTTTCATTCCTTGCCCCAAGCCCATATTCTCCTGTAACCTTTCCTTCTACTCCTTCCCCTACAACTGCATTCCAGTCGCCCATGACTATTAGATTTTCTTCCCGCCTTAAATACTGCATTACCCTTTCAATATCCTCATACACTTTCTATATCAGTTCATCTTCAGCTTGCGACGTCGGCATGTATACCTGAACTATCGTTGTCGGTGTTGGTCTGCTGTAGATTCTGATTAGAACAACCCGGTCACTGAACTGTTCACAGTAACACACCCTCTGCCCTACCTTCCTGATGATGTTGTTGTCTTCAGTCCTGAGACTGGTTTGATGCAGCTCTCCATGCTACTCTATCCTGTGCAAGCTGCTTCATCTCCCAGTACCTACTGCAACCTACATCCTTCTGAATCTGCTTAGTGTACTCATCTCTCGGTCTCCCTCTACGATTTTTACCCTCCACGCTGCCCTCCAATGCTAAATTTGTGATCCCTTGATGCCTCAAAACATGTCCTACCAACCGATCCCTTCTTCTAGTCAAGTTGTGCCACAAACTTCTCTTCTCCCCAATCCTATTCAATACTTCCTCATTAGTTACGTGATCTATCCACCTTATCTTCAGTATTCTTCTGTAGCACCACATTTCGAAAGCTTCTATTCTCTTCTTCCTATTCATAACGAATCCTACACCTGTTATACCATTTTCTGCTGCTGTTGATATTACCCGATACTCATCTGACCAGAAATCCTTGTCTTCCTTCCACTTCACTTCACTGACCCCTACTATATCTAGATTGAGCCTTTGCATTTCCCTTTTCAGATTTTCTAGTTTCCCTACCACTTTCAAGCTTCTGACATTCCACGCTCCGTCTCGTAGAACATTATCCTTTCGTTGATTATTCAATCTTTTTCTCATGGTAACCTCCCCCTGGGCAGTCCCTTCCCAGAGATCCGAATGGGGGACTGTTCCGGAATCTTTAGCCAATGGAGAGATCATCATGACACTTTTTCAACTACAGCCCACATGTCCTGTGGATACACGTTACGTGTCTTTAATGCAGTGGTTTCCATTGCCTTCTGCATCCTCATGTCGTTGCTCATTGCTGATTCTTCAGCCTTTAGGGGCAATTTCCCACCCCTAGGACAAGAGTGCCCTGAACCTCTATCCGCGCCTCCGCCCTCTTTGACAAGGCCGTTGGCAGAATGAGGCTGACTTCTTATGCCGGAAGTCTTCGGCCGACAATGCTGATTATTAGTCAAAATTTAGGCAGTGGCGGGGATCGAACCCAGGACCGAAGACGCTTTGATTATGACCACGGGTCTGCCTCAATCAACTTAAAGGAAACAAAACAAAAACAGGGCGGCTCTGTAGTCGAGGTGTCTTAGGCTGCCACGAAATCGGTCGGTCGGTCGATAAATTGGTGCATTTGTTTCGGCACACTGAAGGTTTATTATACACACGTCACCGTTGGTTAGATTTTTTATGTTTAAATGTCAATTAATAGTGCACTGGAGGTAAAAGTCTCACGGAAACTCTAGGAATGGATGATGATGATGATGATGATGATGATGATCCCGACTATATGTAATTAGCCGTGGACGATTCTTCGAGCGTGCTGTAAGCTATGTTTTTTCACCTTTGCCTTTTTAATAGTTTCTTGGACCACCAGTCACATTAGCATTCGTCCTTATGCAAAACTAACACGCCATATCTGGTTCTTTTCGTATTTATAATGCGTATTAGTAAAATACGCTGTTACTGTGGTTAGGAGGAATCGGAAACATTTACGATAGCGATTGTTTGGCATTTCAGAAGCTGACGCTTGTGAACTGACAAGACACTGACTGAACCTAGACATCTTCATTTGGATATATTAATGCTACTTTCAAGAAGTTTCGACTTAGACACTGATGTAGCAACATCACGGCAGATTACATGTTTTCTAACGGTTCACAGTATCTGAAATTTTTAAAATAATATTCACTTTCTCCTGCATTAATGACAAGCTCATGTTTCAGATGACAGTCTGCAATGATTTTCACTGCCGCACGTACTTTTCTTTCGTAATTGAAATGTGTTGGGGTTTTCAGTCTGCATTTCCTTATTCAACTTGTTAAACATTGGAAAAATCAAGGAATAGGAAGTACAAATGGCTCATTTCTGGAACTTTGCAACTGTAAGCTGCACTCGTACATTCATTACGTATATTCCCGTAAAGCGGAGACATTTCAATTGCCAGTCGCCTGCCCGGTGTTGATGAAAAAGTGAGATTTGCAGTGCCTGTGAGTTCATAATTACGAAGTACGCGTGCATGCTTTTTCAAAGGACCACAGCATCGGAATTTTGAACGACACAGGCAATGGAATATCGTACAATACTTCGTAAATTCGGACATTTAGTTCTTGATTAATTTTCCTCGTCTCAGCTGAATGTTTCCATCTGGTTTTCAAACTAATTTGTAAAGTTTTCACCAGTTATTATCATGGTTTTTATACAATGACTGCCTCATAAACAAGTGGAATATTGTCCGAGGTTCAGTGTGGTAATTTTTTCAGAGAACAGCATATTCACTTTTGCCGGTTACCTTTACTTAAAAATTAGCGTAAGTACATAGCGGTACTGTATGAGAACTGTTACTGCAGATTTATTCAAATGCAACAGGTATTTTTGCAGTGGTAAGATTTAACGCTATTTCCTTCTCAGTTTCAACAAACTGTCGATTCTAAACGAGCCGTAGCTTGCTGTTGCGGGTAGTTCGTTTTTTCTCGAACATCCTTTACACTTGGACCGCGTGAGCTGAATGTAACGAGATTATTCGAAGAGGCTCGATACTGTATCGAAGGATTCGGCGTATCGACAGATGGAGAGCACACTCTACACATCGTAAAATGGAGCTGGGCTAACTATACTCGCGTTAAACATGGGATTAGCATTACTGTATTCTGGAAGAGCTGCACTGTGTTTTCACTTCACTTTTATTTGCGGCAACAAAACAGTAAGACGATATACGTACCTTTTACGAAAATGCATTTTCTGACATTAGCGAACTTTCGACATGCGGCAAACGTTTCGCCATTGCAGGCCAAGTGATCACATTAAGCGCATTAGGTCTTAGGAATGCATCATATTTTAATCCGCCACAAACCAAAACTGTGTCACAATTTCTTAACACGAGATAATTACATTTAAAGATGAAGCTCATTGGTTTGCTCGCGCGTCAAGTACCGACCTGAGATAGAGATGTATCAGAATCGTTATTGGGAGAAAGAAAAACAAAATATAAAATGGTAATTCAAAATTGTAGGAGTTACATTATAAATTGTAATATTTATTATTTGTGATACATACTGAAGTACTGTGACGGACTTCATAACTTCTTGTGAAGTTAGTTGCCGATATGTTTATATTTTCTTAAATTTCCACATTTTAATAATTTCGCAGAATAGCTACTTCCTTCCATACTGCGCAAATCAAACATTTAGCTGAATCCACTTATACTGTACGTCAGTTCTATGGTGATAATGGAACTCCATTGACATCACTATCGTTGCCGTGACAGATGCTCGAAGTATCACTATCATTTCGTCAAATAACTACAGTGATAGTTACAATCTCTTTCACCGAATTTTCCAAAACGGGTTGATTCTGCCACACTCTCTCCGCGATGCTCTACGTGTGTTAGTCAGCGTTGGTCCTGTCCTGTGAGATCGCGTTGCAGTATATCCTCCTCCTCCACCGACGTCGTCGGCCACAGAAATGGCAAATACGAAATGCTAGGTCGTCCCAAAACTGCCAAAACTTGAAAAAAAAAAGATTCAAATAACTTGCTGGATGTCGAATGTTCTCTCCTGCTGTCGAAAAGCCTAAACATCACGATGTACCGCATCCTTAGCAAGTGAATCTATACAGATGATCCGCTTATCCATACAACGTCCCCCCCCCCCCCCCCCCCCCCTCGCAAGAGATTCGATCGTTAATGTTTTTCCAGCTTCCTTTTCTTTCTTGAACATTTACTTGCCAATCTACACAATAGTGTTTTTGTTTATATTCAGATCTGCAGCAGTTCCAGCGGGCAACCGAATACCATTAAGTTTCCCAGTTTGAGTCTTTTCCACTCTTAACTTTCGACGAACATCCTTCTGACGCAATAAATAACAGCAACAACATGCAAAATAATAGCTCCAGCAAAAGTAGGCCCGATAACAGAATCATAGGGTGCAAACGAACACACTGCCTGCTTGAAGCTGAGGCAGCTCGCCCTCCAGAGTCGTGGCTTTCGGTGCCGGCAGTTTGAAATCTCGCGAAAGCTGCTGTGCAGGCGCGGGGACCACCTCAGAGATCTCCAGAAACGACACATGAACCGGATTCCACGTTAAGATCGGGACTCGCAAGTCTTCAAAGTAGAGTCCAACTGAAAGACTTGCGTCAGGAATAACAACAATTATAATTATCATCGTTATTCTGTAAATATATTGGACCTAATAGCAACAAACAGATCTGCTCTCTTTGAGAATGTTTACATAAAAACTGGTAAAAATTGTTGGTACAGCTGCCTCACGATCACTGATAGCAAAGTGCAGAGGGCACCTAGATGCTACTGCCTCTTTATGTGATTCATTAAACCTTGCACCAGCTCATGTCGGACCTTCCACACGCACCAATCTGTCGCCAGACCGACCGAAACATTGTACTTGTGTATTCTGGCCAAACGTCGGGTTTTTATTCATAAAACATACTCGCTTTGTTGCTATGTGTTAAAAAATATTCCATCTCTCTTCCGATGTGAAGAGGAAAGAGTTGGGAGTTCTTTCATTTATAACAGTGGCTTAGATGCTTCATTTCTTATGTATCTGTTGCTCTATTTACTTCAAGATGTCCGCCAGTACCATTTGTAGTCTTTCTTCTTCTAATCTGAAATGAATTTCTTAAACTTATACGAAATATCTTTCATGCTACGCACATCGAAATTATGCTATATATAGAAATCCCATACAGTTTATATGATCATTAAGTTTTAGTTCTTTTGCTTTACCATAATACATTTTCTCAAGCAACTATAAATCACTTTATAGCTTCGGCAATTATTTTAGATAATAGTGGAGATACATCTGCACTGAATTTGAGATCTTCGTAACTTCCGCCACTGGCTGCAAACCGTAATGTAGCTAAATACTGTAATTAAAATAAATATATTAAAGTGCTAAATCGTATTGACTATGCGTATGAAGATCCAAAATGTTCTGTGCTTATTTGTATCTTTTGGCCTTCGGACGTCTCCCACATTAAATGAAGACTGACTGAAACCCTCAGCTGCCGACAGGTGTTGTTGATATACCTCGATGTGGACAGCTGAAAATGTGTGCCGCGACAGGGACTCGAGCCCGCGATCTCCTGATTACATGGCAGACGCTCTATCCATTTTTTTTTTTAATTCTCGTTCTATTAGTTGTCGTATGTGTTCGGGGCGGACGTCGTAAGACACCCGTTTAAGTTCGTCTTTGATCGGTTAACTCAGCGTGTTCGGTCAGTGGGTTAGCAGCCCTCTGTAATAAAAAGCTGAGTTACCGTGCCGGCTATCCATCTGAGCCACCGAGGACACAGATGAATTGCGCGACTGCAGGGACTTATCCCTTGCACGCTTCCCGTGAGACTCAATTTCTCAACTGTCCACAATTCTACCTATGCAATGTACTTTATAGACATTTGCCCATTCACTCATTACTCGCGCACGCTTTGGCGATTCCCGTAAGAGTTTGGGCAACCTGTGCGCATTCGCACAGACGAAGGTCAGTGGCTGCGTAGCCTTTAACGATATACATGAAGACAGTAACTGTTCTCGAAAGAACAGATACTGTAGATGACCGTGCAGCTTTTCCCTGGAAAAGGTGTCCACATCGAGGTATATCAACACCACCTGTCGGCAGCTGAGGGTTTCAGTTATCATTTATTCGAGGGAAAAGCTCGAAAGAACCAATACTGTAGATTGGCGTTCAGAACGTTACTGTCTTCATATGTATTCTCCTACATTTTAACTGAAGCTGCGGGCGGCGGACTCCGAGAACACTGGCGCTTGCCGTAATCAAGGAAAGCCTCCTTGTAAGGTTTCCTCTTCACTTCAATAAAAAAATGTTTGATAGTGTTGTTCAATATATTATTCACGCACACGTGTGATACACAGATCTCGCAATACTTCGTATCTAAAATCGAACATCTTCATCCTTTTCGATACGAGAGAGTGTTAAAAGTAAAAACAAAAAATTGTACAGAAATTGAATGGTTTTTCGTACACCTGTCTGCGCCCTGCGCATTCATAATTAACGTCTTTGCCAACTCTTTGGTCGCTCGGTGTTTGATTTTTGTTTTTTCTCAACTCTTAATTTTACGGCATCCTGGAGGCCTTTCACCATGTACCTACACAATTACCCCCACGCTGTACGTTGACATGATATGGAGACGTACACTGTTTTTTTATATTTGTTTGTATATTTGAATTCAGCGCGCTAACAATAGTGTTCAGTTTGCTTCATTCTCGCTGCCGGCTTTCGTGCTGGCGCACTGGCCGATTTGGCGGCTAATTGGTAGACGCCAACTATCAGCATGCTAAAAGCTGCCGTCGCAAGTGCGTGCACTCGCTTTCTTAGTTCTGATTCCACAATAAGTGTCACAGTTTCACCTGTCACTTATCGAAGAATGCTGTGGATTTTGTCTTCAGTGTGGGTGCAGTAGGTGTGTGCCTATTGTACAAAATCCGAAGCTGTGGCAGAAAATCTCCATTTCTACGGCCAGGGTGTCATTATTACCCGTCGTACTCGCCATATTCAGGTGAGAGATTCCTGTGGAACAGCTTTCGTCGATGAGGTAAATACCTGGTGGAACAACTGTAGGTCACTTGTCGATGTATCAAGCATTGCGAGCCACGACACTCATAAGTTATTTCGTTGCAGACGCATGTTCGTGTCACCACACTTGACCGTCCACTTGTTTAAAGACAAATATCCCCGTCCAAAACATTCTATAAAGTGCTTGTCTTTAAAGTTCATTTCTTCATATAGAGTTTGGTTTCCAATGAAAATTTGTACAAGTATTGAGTGACAACAATGTACGTAACGTGATACCTTATACCTATGGCTGACATTCCATCCATCGCTTATATTACGAACGTCATAAAATTTTCATTTACTGGATTCTGTTACTACAGTTTGTAATTAATTTGTACATGTGATGTGAACGAAGATAAGGTGAAATTAACAAACATACACATTATCATGATACAATACAAGCATATTATACATTTATATTTCATTTTATAGATGAGCTTTAATCACTTATGGGAGCTCATTTCTTCCTTAGGTATAACAGGGAGAAAAATAGGCCAGCAGTTCGCATTTGTTTAGTCCTAACTACACTTGGCGCCGCTTCCTTAGTTTGGAATGGAAGAAAGGAAAAATACTCATCTACTGGTTCAAAGATTTATGACAAAATTTTACCCGTACAGTCATGGACTAGTTGCCAAGGAACTTTTGCTTCACTGAAATAATGTGTACCGACTAATCACCCATGTAGTATCGTGTTGTTTCTTCGTGTGTTCGTGCTGTTTACTTCAATTCACATATAGCTTAGTATGGAATCTGATATTTTAACCATTGCAGACTGATCTTTCTCAAATGTCATTATTCAAGCTTTCATGTGACCCGATAAAAATTAACTGGCTTTTGTAAAATCTCATGCTTAAACGTTTATGTTTACTCTGCAGCAAATACGAACTTATAATCGTCAAGGAGGCACACTGCGACGGTACATATTTCATTTTTCATTTGCCTTACGACCTTTGCATAAATATACTTATAACTAAATTGGTTACTCTAGGTGCAGACCGTTTAATTCGGAACGTGCTACTCTCGACGAATTCTCTTCTTCTGCGCTGCGACGATGCACTGGTCGAAACTAACTTGAGACGAATTGCATTACCTAGTTCGGTGGCCACTGATACTTTGAAAATCTCATTCTGAAAATAAACAAATGTCTATGAAATGAAACAAAGTATGGAAATACCTGAGGGCATACGCAATGACACTCTGCAGCGGAGTGTGCGCTGATATGAAACTTCCTGGCAGATTAAAACTGTGTGCCTGACCGAGACTCGAACTCGGGATCTTTGCCTTTCGCGAGCAGTGCTCTACCAACTGAGCTACCGAAGCACGACTCACGCCTGGTACTCACAGCTTTACTTCCCGCGAAAGGCAAAGGTCTCGAGTTCGAGTCTCGGTCGGGCACACAGTTTTAATCTGCCAGGAAGTTTCATTTGTTTATTTTTTTATCCATTATGATCATTTACTCTGCAAAGAAAATTATTTGACATTTCTCACGGTATTTTGTCGTTAGTCCTTAGTTTACACGTCTCATATAGTTTTTCATAATGCTTCGATTTGGTTGTAAATATGTTGTATATAGTTTAGTATTTAATTAAATCTCTGTGTACGTATATTAATACGTTACTCAGTTCTTAGACAGTAGATGTATCTGCGTAGTTTTTTGGTTTACTTTGCATTTAAGTTACTCCTATTTTGGCTGTACCTTCTGCCAGTCTGTCGCGCAAGCGCTTCGCATGAAGGGGTGTGTAACTTTTCATTGCTGCTGACCTTTATGCCTGCTTATACAAGTCAAAAGAATTACTTATGCCTCTACACATTACTTTATCTTAAAATACACTCCAAAAGAAAAATTACACTTAGAATTGTGTACACTATGTATAAGTATCTAACGATAAAAAAAGTGTTACGCCTCGTCATTCTAGAGGCTTTTATATTTTTGTGTGGGTGGAGACCCTTGTCTCTTCCTGTTTTCTCATAAACTAACCTGTATGTCCAGGATATGGTATTTTGGAAATTACATATGGCCCTGAATAGAGTAATTACCACTTCTTATCCTATAAACTTTCCTTATATACTTGGCCTTGTTTTTTAGTGTAGCTACGGTTTGTTTGTTTTTATCTTGTAGTGTCTTTTCTATAGTGAGTCCCTTTGGTATGGGCGACTCCCACTCATTCCTTTGTTTTCTCGGGAACATCAGTTCATTATGTGTGAAACCAGTTGAAGAATGTGGAAGATTATTGACCACTTGCATGAAAGGACTTACGTATTCTACCCATCATGTGTGTTTGAGGTGTATGTCCTAATAAAGCGGTTAAATTCTTTAAAGACTCGTTCTACTGTGCTTGCTTCTGCGTTAATTTATGACCTCATACATATTAGTAAGCCTTTTTATTTCCACTTTTGCCCAACGAATTACGAAGCATTGTCAGTTAGTTGTACCTTTGGTTTACCTACTCTTTTCAAATAGTCTCCCTCAATTCTTTTTCTGACATTTGTAGATGTTGCATTTTTGATGGCACACATTCTGATATGTTTCGAGAAAATATCATATAGTGCTACTACATATCTTACTCCTCATTTACTTCTTGGATATGTACCAGCTATGTCCAGGGATATTATATCTAGAGGGTCTTTTGTGAGTACTGGGTGTAGCTCAGTATATTTTGACACATTGGACGGTTTTGATTTTTGACATATTGCACACATTCTTAATACCTGTAGGGCTCGCCTTCTCAAATTTGGAAAACAACAAAGTGTTGCAATTTTTTAAGTTCATTTGCCTACTCCATAATGTCCCCATACTTCATGTGTGTATCTTATAAATTCGTCGACTTAATCTTCAGGAAAACACACACACACACACAATTGATCAGATTTTTCATGTTCCCTACAAAACAAAACGCCCTTGTACTGCTGATACCATTTGCTTACCTCTCCACTTTCATCTTGCTTAACCTGGACAAGGCATCTGCAATAACATTCTGACTTCCTTTAATATAAATGACTTCGAAATTTAATTCTTGTAAATATGATACCACCTAGTTAATCTACAGTGCAATAGTGTACATGTTAAAAGAAATGATAGTGAGTGATGGTCACAAACTTCGTTAAACTTGCCCCCACAAAAAGTATTCAAACTTTTTAAATCCCCATATTAGAGCTATACTTCCTAATTCTGAGACAGACCTTCTTGCTTCTGATAACGTGCGACTACCAAAACTGATGACCTAGGGTACTTTCTTGCCTTCTTCCTCTCGCATCTGGAATAAGAATGGCCCCAGCCTTGATATGAGGTAGCTGTGCATAGACCAAAATCCTTGGGCGTTTCAGCGTGGCTAAGAATGTTTGCATTGCCTAATGCCTGCTTAGTGCTATTAAAGTCCTCTTGACACTTATCACCCCATAACCAAAGCCTATATTTTCCTAACTAATTGAGCAATGCATCACTGTTCATCAGTTGTGATCGAACTTACGAAAAACGAAACTAGTCCTAACGAGGCCTTTAGTAGTTTTTTATTCCTAGGAGGTCGACAATTGCGTATGGCATCAAGATTTTGATGACGTTTGGTTTGTGGGGCGCTCAAGCATCAAGATTCTTCGGACAACAAAGTGGGTGTGGCTGTTAGCATGTCGTCTACATAAACAGTGATTTTGCTTAGCAATTCTGGTCCTAAATCCTTGTCCAATGCAGACATAAACACTTCTGCGCTAATGTTTGTCCAAAAGGTAGAACACGGAATTCGTAACTTCTGCCACCACAATCAAATGCAGCATATTTTCGACTTTTTTCGTGGGGCTTTGTTACCGATTAGGACATCTTGAGATCGAGTATACTGAAATATTTTGTATAGTAAATATTTAGAAGCTGTTTGTAGTACCAGTACGCATAAGACCAGACAACTTGGACAATGTTATTGATACCTCTAGCACCGGTAACAAATCTTACAGAACCATCTGGTTTGCTTACTGGTAATATTGGGCTAATAATTCGCCATTTAATCATATGATTGATCTCTCTTCTTAGTGCATCTCATTTTGCCCACGGAATAGGATATGACATACACAAAATGTCTAATGTAGATAGACTTCAAATTTATATTCATAGTCTGATTACTCTGGCTCCTTACCGAAAACATTGGCATACTTAGATAACAAATAGAAAGTTCTTGTCGTTGCATTTTATTTAGTACCTGTGAGTCACTTAGTGAGGTTAGTTACGAAATGGTAGAGGAGAAGCGGTTTGCTTCTTGTTCAGTATCAAATTTGTTTGTGAAATATACTGCTGGAAGGGAATATCGTACTACTACATTTTACTCTTGTTTGTTTTCGCTACTTTCATCAGTTTTTATGACTAAATACATAGAAGAGGTCTGGTCCTTTGTATAAAAATGGCATTTACCATTACCTATATCAACCTGTGTTTTGTATGTTCTAAACGTGTCCAAGCCAGTAAGGCAATTAATTATAAGTTAGTCAGTTATAGGAAAGTTACACTTCACTGTAAATTGTTCAATTTGTAATGAAATAAGAGCCTGATGCTTAGCCAATTAAGTCTTACTGCCTGTAGCAGTTTGCACCTTGCAATTTTGAACAGGAAATATAGGGAATTTGCCTCTCTTCTTCAATTCACAAAGAATGCATTTGACATTAGATTGGTAGTTGAACCTGTATCTAAATTTAACTGTATGTGAATATTAAGTTTTTTCTCTTTAGTTATTGCTTGTACTTGTTCCTCCTTGACTGTATGTACTATATCTCACTCACGCTGATACAAATAATCCTTGATGTCGCCTTGTTTGTCAATCCTTATGAAACATTTTTGTAGTTTTGCTTTGCCCCACTCCCTGAGAGGTCAATAGCCTGAGGCTTAACTACGACCGGTTGCTGTTGTCCGACGGCGTATTGTGACTTAATTCATTACCCGGAGAAATTTGTTAGTTGCACTGTGTGGGTACTTCGCCAATTTTTGTCGTTAGCTGCTGTGCCGTTATTTTGCTGCCGTAAGTTCGGCTCCCGTACAGCGTAAGGCATGGCATTGCTACCGCGCGTCGGCCACTAAAGCGGCTGACTCATGTTCGGCATAGGGCCTTGTGATGGTGAATTTCAATTCGCTAGTGCGTTGAAATTACCTCCGTTGTTTTGGAAATTTTTTTAAACAATTTGTTTTTTCCGTTCCCGTTACCATACTCATTACTTCAGGATACACAATTTTGCTGTTGTGGGTACCATCCTTGCTGTGTGTTTAGATCACGTTTTACTGACTGAAAATCAGGCACAACAACAACATAATTATGTAAATCAGTTGCTCTATCGGGTAAATGTCTTTCCTCACAGATTAAGTCAATAGAATCAAGCACTGACAGAATATTCAGTGTTATGCTCTGGCGTTGTGACCAATTTTTCTCTAATGTGCGAGGGTAAACAACTTTTCAAAAATTTAACACGTCGACCTGCGATAGTGGGTTCGTCTAATAGCGTGTCTTGCTCTGGTATTTTTGGTAGTATCCACGTAGACTAACGTATTTGCCATTGAATGGTGAAGGGTTTAAAATCTCGCGTCTGAGTCTTTCTTGTGCTGCCTCAGATCAGTATTTGTCGAGGAAAGCTCGTTCAGATTGGATATAAGCAGTGCAACGTTCGGTCACTTCAGTGGCCCGTAAAACCCTATCACCTTGCATATATCCAACGACAAATCTGATTTTCTGTGCTTCCGTCCAGTTGCGTGGAAATACATGACAAAAAGCACTGATAATTATTACTAGATTCGTTCTTTTACCCTGGGCAGTGAATGTAGGAAACTGTCGATGTCTCAGAAAACCTTCGTCTGCAAAAGTAGTAGATAGGTACGTGACATTTGCGATCGTATTCAGGTGGTTATTGTAGTTACGTGCAATACCGGCTGGTAATTGTTCGGGTAGTGGAGTTGTGGGTAAGTTTACATTTTGCACTTTACAACTGTGACTGGTATCTGCTGTGGACCTCTTGACGATTTATGAATAAATACCAACAAGGTTGTGGTTTGTTCCCATTAGCCTGTGTATTATTCATATGCATATTTCCAGATTCGGTAATATTTTCTTCCAAAAGATTGCTGATCCTATCTTCCGTCGCTTGTAGGTTAATGTTTACCTTGTTCACGACTTCATTTTCCTTTTTATGCGTAGCTTTTTCTACATCTGTGTATAACTAACAATCGGTTACTTACCTCTATGCAAACAGTATTACCCGTGTCTAACATATCTGCTTCAGCTTGATTTTCATTGATCTTCTCTCTCTCTCTATTTTTTAGCACATGCTTAATCAACTTCTAACGTTCTTACCCTTAAAGTAAGCTTTGCTGCAGCTAGAGGTACACCTTCATATTTTTTATTTAGTTTGTTAATGACAATGGTTACCTTTTTTACTGTCGAAACCATCTGGTTTTGTGTCTCTTCAATATTTGTGTTTGCGTCTGTGATTTTCTTTATCTGTTGCTCTACTAGATCGTGATGGACATTAGAAGAACCTACCTTCTGTTATAAATCCGTAATGTTACTGTTAACTTCAGAAAGTAATTCATGCTTTACCTGTATTCGTCAATTTCAGTGCGAAAATTGTAGGCTAAGTCTTAGAATTTCTGTGAGACCGTGTCTTGCAAATCCTTGAATACTTGGGTTTGTTCTTGCTTCATTGCATTTAGATGTTGTGTAACAGTGTTTTGTTGCTGTTTTACGTGTTCATCTCTTGTGTAACAACGTTTTGTTGCTGTTTTACCAAGTGAATATCTTGTGTCAATTTACTGAAATTGGTATTCATCTTGATTCATATCATCAAATTTCGCGCTTGGGTTAGACGCTGCCATAGCAGTGCTTCAGTTGTACTACTGTGGTTGCTGTGACCAAGTGGTGTTTGTGACATATTGTCAAAATTCTAACTGGGATCGCTCTCCGGTGTTTCATTTATCTCTGATAGGCATGCATGGCGCCCGAACTTCAACTGTTCGATCATGCAATTCTACGCCATCGGCTGATTGCGTTTTCGCTATTGTTATCAACAGTGGGCATATATTTTTCTACCATGTTGTATGAACACGCAAAAAAATAAAATTTTCAAAATGTTAAAATTCCATATGCTAATTATTATACTTGACTATTATAATTTACGCGACGTCAGAGCCTGTTTTAAGTCAATTATGATGAGGAACTGTTGTCACAATTCCTTATGTTTTTATCGATAATGCGTATCACACCGCAAAATTTCTGAATTTTATTTGCGAAAAATATAAAAGAAGGGAATAATGAGGAAAAGGTTTCTATCTACTTCAAAAGAGGCACTACCAAGCGTAACTATGCAAGCAATTTACGTTGTAATGATGTTCTGTGTAATGTTGTTACATTAATTTATTCTGAAGGCGGTGCTGATATTCAAGACCATAAAAGTGGGTTAAAAGCTGTGAGCTGTCTGGGGAAGTTAACCTTGCATTACTGAGCAATTGTTTCACCAGGTATCCAGTCTAGATTATCAAATTCCCAACCAGACTAACATTAATTATAATCTAGTCATACAACAGGTGATTTTATATATATATATATATATATATATATATATATATATATATATATATATATATATATAGAATTTAAATTTGAAATTTATTTTAACATTGATCACAGAAATTTCAGCATATTGAACTTGATTCATAACTAAACTGGTGCCTTATTTATGATTGTGAAAATGTGAGTTGGTAGTCTTACAGAACACATCAAATAGGGGAGCCAAGATTGGGGGACTATATACAACACTGCATTCATTAAATAACACACGAAGAACGTTGGAACATATGCAAGTGGAAATTAACCACAACCAAACGATTCAATTTTCATCCAAAGAAGTTAGGTTCGTAGCGCAATCCTGTCCGTCATGAAATGACCACACACTGGTATACTAAATTCATACTAACTCTCTGTGAAATATTCCCGAAAAGAATAGCTGAGGGCTACTTGATGCTTACACCACATGCTTCACGAGGTCAACCTTACACAAAGAGTTTAACTCCACAATAATTTTAATAATTAAAATAAAATTACATCGAAAAGCAATTTAAAAAAGAAAAACCTCGAACTGGTTACCATCTTCTTACTATTGACCTGATGGGTCAAACAATTGTATAAGCACGTGATACTAGTCTCACAATGTACAGCTCCACATGGGTTGAACATAAAGAAAAGTTGCTATATTGAAAAATATTGTCAAGACGAGACTTTATAATCTCGAGCACATTCGCAATTTAAGATTGATGGTCGTAAAGTTACTGATAAACACGTGGTTCCACTTTACTCACAAAGTAGTGACAAAGCAACTACCAGAAGATATTCTGAACTTCACACTCGAATTACACTGTGTTGCAATTTAAGATAACATTAAACATTTTAGAGCTAAACCTGAAATAAAAATGATTAAATTTTCAGTTAGGCTGAACTTCGAAAATCCATTGTCATACAGACTTAGCAGGCACGAGCTTAGCTGGAGATCTTACCACTTCAGACACTCGGCGCAGACAGACTGACCTGGGTTCCTACCGAGCGTGCTTAACAGATACAAACGGAAGTGACCAGAGAGGCAGCTTCCTATACCAACATGACAAGGGACGGACAGGACCATACTAAGAATAGAAACCTCTTTGCTTCTAGAAAGCGTGGCTACCTGTTCAGACGTTGGTCCTACTGTTCTCTAGCAGACAGGCTTGTCTGCTACCATCAAGCATGCAACTAGAAATACATTTGCTCATTCATTCTTTCACACAGAAGGGAAGGGGGATGACACTATCTTATCATATACAGTATATAAAAGAAAGTGGATGTAGGTTGCGTATGCGATTGTGTGACGTGGATTACATATAAACTGTGTTTAAAGTGTAGTATTGTGACAGATCGTTCTTGTTTATGTGTAAAAGTAACACATTTCACTGCTGTGTCTCCTCCCAGATAGTCAGAAACACCACAGTAAATTTAGAAATGGAATGTATGCCGTAAATGACAACAGGTTTAAGAAATTGTTGGATTCCTTTCATGTTAGAGACCTTTCATAACCCCAACGCTCTGGGAAAAGACAGTGCAGGGATTTTTCTGGCCATGCTAGGACATTCCCATGCAGGCTTATCACACCCATCTTAAACCAAAATGTAAAGAAAAGGCAAAAGGTCACGAGCTGTTTGCTAAGACACAATAATTTCAACACATCTTTAGAACCTACCAATTTCAAAGAGAAAAACAGCACAATCTGTGACACCTGTTTAAAAGATCGTGTAGACCTAATTCGGTCAGCAAGTAAAAACAATGGTCCTTGTATCATTAATTTGAAAACAATTTCCGATTGTTACCCTTATGGAGTTCACCAGTATTTGCTCATTGCAAGAGCCAACTGATCACAGGAAAATTTATGACTGCTATTTCCATAAATTTTACTTGTTAATAAACAAAGTTGCCACAGCAATTAAAAAAAAAAACATGAAAATAACATCACTATTATAAAGCAGAACATTACAATGCACAATCCGCAAAAGCAAAAAAATAATAGAAAAAACATGTTTTACATAGTGGTTATCGCAAAAAATGCTATATCTTAAACTATTAATTTGTAGAATTAAAATAACTTTGTGGCACTAGTTCAATCACTCTACTATATTTCAGTTAGTTAGCAAACAATTAATTGTAGTTTCAGTATAATGACACAGAGATCATTATGTGATTGTCACCCTTAAGGGGTTCCTCACTATAAATATGCCCCACGCAAAGGCTAATCGATCACAGTCCAATGAGAATGAATAGCTATCTGACTGATAAACGAAGCAATGCCACAGGAATGAATTTACGAAACAAACTATCACAAATCTAATACATCACAAGAACAAACGTTGATCAATAAAACAGCTCTGTAAGTGAAATAGTCAACGTCTAAAAAAACACCAATAAATAAAACACCTGCAAAATAAGTAAGTCTAATAAAAAAACCCAATAAATCGAACCCCTGCAAAATACATGATCAAAGTTTCTCTGAAAGAACACACGTATACACATTGGACTAAGAACCATATAATCACTGTTCACTGGCGCACTCAGTAGCTTCACTGTTCCGAGGCACAGTATATGAGGGGAGCGGGGCTGGGGGGGGGCGGTCGTCGACGCAGCTGTCAGTAGGGATTTTTGTCCATCTGTTGCGTGCCCTCCCGCCGTCTCTGCCCTTTCATGAAGTTTCTCTTGTTGGCCCGTGTCACCTACATATCGATTTGGTTCCATGTTTGTGTTGCCAATTCGTGCAGTATCCTCGTTTGACACGCCAGGTTGATATTCCTGGGCAAGGATGACACTTAACGGCTCTTCTTTGTGCCACCCTTAGCTACCAGAGAACATCGAACTATGATTTACTGTCACTTGACAGTGGGCATCCACCAGGAAATGTTAATAGGGGTAAATGGGCGTGGAGCTTTTTGTCAGGTACTGTCCAGAGAAACTGGCAGACTTCAACGACGCCTGTCTTCTGTCGTTTCACCACGGCCGTCTCGTCACTGTTGCGTGTGTGTGGTGCGTTGCCAGGAGATGGATTTCCGCGCGGTGGACCGCTCGGCCATCTCAGGTCATCGCCTCCACGAAGAGTCGCACTGGTGCAGCCGGCCATTAGCTCCGGGTGTAAGGGAAAGCATTTGCCGAGTACCCTTCTTTTGTTGTCGACAGCGCTCCTTAAGTGGCCCGGTCGACAGTGCGACGTGCTGGGAAACCCGCCTGTTTACAACTAGTCCTCCTCCTCGCTACTCCCGCTGTCTCGTAAGAGTTTAGCCAGTAAGCTTTCACGTTCTCAACTGTATTCACAAAAATTGTTCATCATAGTTATGTGATTACAAAAAGTCATACATAATACCACTTAGTATTGTCTTTCACAATTTTGAAGAACAAAAGTGAGACTTTATTTTAAAAAATTAAGTTAAATGAATCGACAATATAAAAATAAAAGATAAATGACTTGACAGTATAAAAATAAAAATTAAATGAACTGACAACATAATATCTAAATCCACATCACTTGTGTGGTTCACTTGCGTTTTAATCAATCAAATGCTACTTACTAATTCACTAAAATTAATAGGATTATGTCTTGTGCAAGTATAGGTCAGGGCAGCATAGGTTCACATGTTACACACACACACACACACACACACACACACACACACACACACACACCTGTTGTCTATACTACAAACTAACTATCCATAAACGTGTATTACTCAAAATTCTACTTCAATCCACTACTAGTTAATCCCACAAGCTACTTCAATACTACTTCAACACAGTGTTTATACCACTACAACATTGTTCTAATTCTTCCTCTTCTTGACACTTGCAGCATATTTCTTGTCACTTGATAAATATGGAGAAATTTTCCTTAAACATACATAGTAAAAATAACAATGGTTATTTGCACGCCAAAACATTACCAGTTGACACACCTGATAAGAGACTAGCAATTTTACATTTATCATACTCATATGTTCATACATAAAACAGTAAGACAATTTCATCCAAAATTACGTTATCACAAGAATTAATCATGCAGATGACTCTGAGAAGGGTAAAAATATTTTCATCCTACAGGTTATATTACATTTTCTTACCCATTTTGCTCCAATTCCGTTCCTTCTTTAAGTTACCTTTCGCTTCCAAATCATTTATTTCGACTGTGGTGGTTATTCTGGATTCATTTCTCATGAATGTCAAAATTTGGTCTCCTCTATTCTGTAAAAGTTTCATCTTAACATATTGAACTTACAACAGACAAAAAAGATCCAAATCCTCCTGTAGTTTAATGTAATAAGAATGAAGCAAAACATTTGTCATTTAAACCAAGCTTTCCTTCAGTCCCATAATCAAAATTATTTAACCTTCCTCTACCTTCAAGAGGGACATTTCTTCAGTTCAACTCATACAGGCTGCAGTGCATTCCACACCAGCGAAAACAGTAAGCTGTAATGCTCACAGGATCAGCAAAACACACAAACGTCACTTTCCTTGGACAATTATTAAAGCAGAATAATTTTTCAGACTCTGGCTCAATATCAGTCAAGACTACAGAAAGGATCCATATTTCCGTTCCATTCTCCATTTGCTGAAAAACTGATCATATTTGACTACCACAATAATATTACACAAACCACAATTCTTCTTTCACCTTGAAGGGAATGAATATACTGATGAAATCCACAGACAGCACTTCATGTACTCAGCTATAAAGAGCAAAAAAGATGTATCATCAATATTAATATATTAGCGCATATTGGGAAGCCATTGGTTAAACAATCGTATCATCGCATCCTGTTTTCAAGATTCCAAACTTACTCTTTCTTTTCTCAAAATTCTCGTATCTTAAAATATTCATACAGCAAGCTTACTACAGTAAGAGATCTTCAGTTATACTGACAGATACAGAATTGTGATAGATATATAGTAACACTGAAAGCAGAAAATCGGAAACAAGGCTACTAACAGCTGGGGACCTGGGTTTGCCAGGCCCATAATACCCACAGATCGTATATTCCCCAGAGATTTACATTAATTCAACACAGATCTTGCTTCTCTCAGGAGTGGCTCTTTTAAATTTACACAAAAAAACTGTGGTGTCACCGCCAGACACCACACTTGGTAGGTGGTAGCCTTTAAATCGGCCGCGGTCCGGTAGTATACGTCGGACCCGCGTGTTGCCACTATCAGTGATTGCAGACCGAGCGCCGCCACACGGCAGGTCCAGAGAATCATTGATAGTGGCGACACGCGGGTCCGACGTATACTACCGGACCGCGGCCGATTTAAAGGCTACCACCTAGCAAGTGTGGTGTCCGGCCGTGACACCACAGTGATAATGTGGTTTTTCACACTGAATGAAATATAACTTGTACCGGTGCTACACAACTCGTCTTAACAAGTCGGCGACCAAACATCAAAGGCAATGAAGCACATGTTAACATATCGGCGACCAGAAGTACAACTAACTATAAAGACTCTACAATTTTCCTAACAAATGATAAATTGTTCTCTCTTCGTTTCGCAGCTTCTTGCTATCAAGCGCTGCGGCAATGATTTTAGATATCTGGGCCCAGATAGTCATAGTGTTTAAAAGTACCTTTTAAACGCTGAACGCGCGTCTTGGTATAGGGGCACGTTATAAACAGATTTCGTTTCTTTACCCCCGCGTTGTCATGCTTAGTATCATTACAAACTACAGCTCGATGGCTGTCCTTTTCTCATATGCAAAATGTCTGAAATCCAATAATATCACTTTGCTTACGGCGTGAGGAGCGATGACTCCGTCAGGATCATCGCGACTCACGCATAGTCATGATATTGCTTTCGAGAAACAAGTTAGTATTACTTGCAAAAATTCTTTACAATAGATTTTACACACTACATCAGGCAAAGTGGTTAACATACAGAGTATCAGGTAAGTATATTCGGACGACTGAAATTGATAGTAATTTGTCCATAGGGTAACTACATGACAATTGAACTGTGCTCTTTCTAATGTATTGTACAAGGATAACAAATGTTCATTTCTCGGTAAAAGATAATGAAATTAAGATAAAGATACACATACATAGATACATTATACATGGCATAATAAATATTAAAAAATAACAAAGAAATAAATTACTTGACTTCACAGGAAGTCTGGGTGCTGTGTGCACTCGTGGAAAAAGTGTTACAAAAAATTGACATTCTTGTTTTACAATGACATATTAAAGGAATATTTTTGTCGTTGTTTCGTCGAAGATTTCTTGCAGTAAATACGTAGCACTTCAATTTTTGTGGCTCTCATAACATACCTAACCAAGTGTAGTGTAACTTTTTTTTCTTTTTGCATGATTTGCACTGGGAGTGGTAGAACTTTGGGTATAAATGATAGCTCTGCACTTGAGTGGGGAAATTGATTAAACTTTAACATTGGAGGAAAAGTAGGGCTTCACTTTAAATGTTGAAGTTGGAGTAGTTATCGGGGTGTGATGTTGCGTTGGAAATCTGTCGTGGGTCAGGAACTGGAAGATTGGTTCTGCAACATGTAGAGCAGTATGGTGGCGGACTCTATTTCACTTGACACATGTCCGTGCTTCCATTTATGTTTTCGTGTATGAAAGCACAGATTTTTTTATGAGAATGTGCTTACTTACTAATAACTTAGTCTAAAAGTAAATTGGATTAGGCAAGGATAACACCTACCCCCATGAACCATGGACCTTGCCGTTGGTGGGGAGGCTTGCGTGCCTCAGCGATACAGATAGCCGTACCGTAGGTGCAACCACAATGGAGGGGTATCTGTTGAGAGGCCGGACAAACGTGTGGTTCCTGAAGAGGGGCAGCAGCCTTGTCAGTAGTTGCAGAGGCAACAGTCTGGATGATTGACTGATCTGGCCTTGCAACACTAACCAAAACAGCCTTGCTGTGCTGATACTGCGAACGACTGAAAGCAAGGGGAAACTACAGCCGTAATTTTTCCCGAGGGCATGCAGCTTTACTGTACGGTTAAATGACGGCGTCCTATTGGGTAAAATATTCCGGAGGTAAAATAGTCCCCCATTCGGTTCTCCGGGAGGGGACTCTCAGGAGGACATCGTTATCAAGAGAAAGAAAACTGGCGTTCTACGGATCGGAGCGAGAAAAGTCACATCCCTTAATCGGGCAGGTAGGTTAGAAAATTTGAAAAGGGAAATGGATAGGTTAAAGTTAGATATAGTGGGAATTAGTGAAGTTCAGTGGCAGGAGGAACAAGACTTTTGTTCAGGTGAATAGAGGATTATAAATACAAAATCAAATACGGGTAATACAGGAGCAGGTTTAATAATGAATAAAAAAATAGGAGTGTGGGTGAGCTACTACCAACAGCATAGTGAACGCATTATTGTCGCCAAGATGTACTACTGTAGTAGGCATGGGCTTCGTGTCTAAGTTTATATGCCAACTAGCTCTGCAGATGATGAAGAAATTGATGAAATGTATGATGAGATAGAAAAAATTATTCAGGTAGTGAAGGGAGACGAAAATTTAAGTCATGGGTGACTGGAATTCGAGAGTAGGAAAAGGGAGAGAAGGAAACATAGTAGCTGTATATGGATTGGGGGAGAGAAATGAAAGAGGAAGCTGTCTGGTAGAATTTTACACAGAGCATAACTTAATCATAGCTAACACTTGGTTCAAGAATCATAAAAGAAGGTTGTATACATGGAAGAATCCTGGAGATACTAGAAGGTATCAGATAGATTATATAATGGTAAGATAGAGATTTAGGAAACAGGTATTAAATTGTAAGACATTTCCAGGGGCAGATGTGGACTGTGATCACAATCTATTGGTTATGAACTGTAGATTAAAACTGAAGAAACTGCAAAAAGGTGGGAATTTAAAGAGATGAGGCCTGGATAAACAGAAAGAACTAGAGGTTGTACAGAGTTTCAGGAAGAGCATAAGGGAACAATTGACAGGAATGGGGTAAAGAAATACAGAAGAAGAAGAATGGGTAGCTCTGAGGGATGAAGTAGGGAAGGCAGCAGAGGATCAAGTAGGTAAAAAGACGAGGGCTGGTAGAAATCCTTGGGTAACAGAAGAAATATTGAATTTAACTGATGAAAGGAGAAAATATAAAAATGCAGTAAATGAAGCAGACAAAAGGAATACAGACGTCTCAAAAATGAGATCGACAGGAAGTGCAAAACGGCTAAGCAGGGATGGCTAGAGGACAAATGTAAGGATGTAGAGGCTTATCTCACTAGGGGGAAAGATAGATACTGCCTACAGGAAAATTAAAGAGACCTTTGGAGCTAAGAGAACCACTTGTATGAATATCAAGAGCTCAGATGGAAAACCAGTTCTAAGCAAAGAAGGGAAAGCAGAAAGGTGGAAGGAGTACATAGAGGGTCTATACAAGGGCGATGTACTTGAGGACAATATTATGGAAATAGAAGAGGATGTAGATGAAGACGAAATGGGAGATACTATGCTGCCGGTAGAGGTTGACAGAGCACTGAAAGACTTGAGTCGAAACAAGACCCCGGGAGTAGACAACATTCCATTGGAACTACTCACAGAGTTTTGTCAGGACTGGCTCTCCCAAGGCTACCATCTACTGAGCAAGATGTATGAGACAGGCGAAATACCCTCAGACTAAAAGAAGAATATAATTCCAATCCCAGAGAAAGCAGGTGTTGACAGATGTGAAAATTACCGAACTATCAGTTTAATAAGTCACAGCTGCAAAATAATAGCGCGAATTCTTTACAGACGAATGGAAAAACTGGTAGAAGCCCACCTCGGCGAAGATCAGTTTGGATTCCGCAGAAATGTTGGAACACGTGAAACAATACTGACCCTAAGACTTATTTTCGAAAATAGATTTAGGAAAGGCAAACCTACATCTCTAGCAATTGTAGACTTAGAGAAAGCTTTTGACAATGTTGACTGGAATACTCTCTTTCAAATTCTGAAGGTGGCAGGGGTAAAATACAGGGAGCGAAAGGCTATTTAAAATTTTTACAGAAACCAGATGGCAGTTATAAGAGTCGAGGGGCATGGAAGGGAAGCAGTGGTTGGGAAGGGAGTAAGACAGCGTTGTAGCCTCTCCTCGATGTTATTCAATCTGTATTTTGAGCAAGCAGTAAAGGAAACAAAAGAAAAATTCGGAGTAGGTATTAAAATTCATGGAGAAGAAGTAAAAAATTTGACAGAATTGATATGTCATCGGCGAACCTCAGAGACAGCAAAGGACTTGGAAGAGCAATTGAACGAAATTCACAGTGTCTTGAAAGGAGGATATAAGCTGAACATCAATAAAAATAAAAAGAGGATAATGGAATGTAGTCGAATTGAGTCAGGTGATGGTGAGGAATTACATTAGGACATGAGACACTTAAAGTAGTAAAGGAGTTTTGCTATTTGAGGAACAAAGTAACTGATGACGGTCGAAGTAGAGAGGATATAAAACGTACACTAGCAATGGCAAGGAAAGCGTTTCTGAAGAAGAGAAATTTGTTAACATCGAGTATAGACTTAAAAGTATTTGTATGGAGTACGTGGACGATAAATAGTTTGGACAAGAAGAGAATAGAAGCTTTCGAAATGTGGTGCTACAGAAGAATGCTGAAGATAGATGGGTAGATCACATAACTAATGAGGAAGTATTGAATCGGATTGGGGAGAAGAGAAGTTTGTGGCACAACTTGACAAGAAGGGACCAGTTGGTAAGACATATTCTGAGGCATCAAGGGATCACCAATTTAGTACTGGAGGGCAGCGTGGAGGGTAAAAATCGTAGTGGGAGACCAAGATATGAATACACTAAGCAGATTCAGAAGGATGTAGGTTACAGTAAGTACTGGGAGATGAAGAAGCTTGCACAGGATAGAGCAACATGGAGAGCTGCATCAAACCAGTCTCAGGACTGAAGACAACAACAACAACAACAACAAGGATAACATTTGTTTATGTACATAAGGTCTCATTCTCTTAGGAATATTTAGTTCTCATATTTATCTATTTTTCTGGTTTTATCTGGTTCGAGACGTTTTGTCATTACTCGGCCTGGTAAGTAAATTTGGTAGCAGTTGTCAAAATCGAGGTTAAGACACTTCCGATTACTGTCTTCATAAATTCACAAGGTACTTGAGTGCTTAATTCATTGCTTTATCATATTTTATTTTGAATGCATTTCAAACACATTTGGCATCCGCGCTCGTTGTGCAAAGAAAAATTGATTGTTGAGCGCTCAGCGTACACAGTGTTGCGTCCGTTGGTCACAATCACGTGATAATATCTTGACAGTTCCACAACGCTAGCAGCAGTATTCTGCGAGAACCAGAGCGTTTGGTGTCTACTAGCCGTGGTGTTGAGTTTTTACTCAGTTCGACTCTGGATTACGGAAGCAGCCAGATGCGGCGACTCCTAGCAGCTGTTTCGAAGAATGGGTCCGTGGAAAGGCGTACAGTACCGTTTGTGGTAAGTACAACACTTATTCACTTTCACTCTTCGGCTTTCCATGGTTCAAATGGCTCTGAGCACTATGGGACTTAACAACTACGGTCATCAGTCCCCTATAACTTAGAACTACTTAAACCTAACTAACCTAAGGACATCACACAACACCCAGCCATCACGAGGCAGAGAAAATCCCTGACCCCGCCGGGAATCGAACCCGGGCGCGGGAAGCGAGAACGCTACCGCATGACCACGAGATGCGTCCTCGGCTTTCTACATGGTGGATTCGTGGTACGAGTACTTATAAAATAACTCCAAGGACACGTGTGAAATACCGCGTGTGAAGTAATCACCTTTTCAGTTCACACGTTATTATTAATTCGTGTTCACATTTATTTGGTCGTCATGTTAAGGTTCTCAAGCACCACTTTTATACGTGTCCATTAATTACTTGTCTACAGTCGGTTCACACGCAGCAGCATATACGTGTCCATTTATTACTGACTGCATTATTACTGCAAAGTACAGTTAACATTTAGTATACATATCATGTCTAAAAATTATTTACAAAGAAATATTTAGTGTCTGTGACTACAAGGCCTGACGAAAAGCGTGTCTCTTGTTTGTAATCTTGTTACTTTTCTCTTTACAATATTTACTCTTTTCTTAAGTCGTTAGTTTGAACACGAACTGTTCATCACGTAAACGAAGCCACATTGACTATGTCTTCAAACTACCATTAGGGAAATTTGGGAAGCTTGGTGTTCCCTATGGTGCAATTGCACATAACAAATCTTAATTGAAATCGCAATTTGCGGAGAACAAGCATAGCCCGTCGACAACCAATGTGTCACGACTATCCATTCGTATAGCATATATGTATCAATCATGCAACCAGCTCGTAAAATTTACTTCTCTACTGGATAAGGTAGGATGGTAAGGACACTGAATAGAGGAAAACACAAGACTTTCATGGAGTGAAGAGATTTGAAGACAGTGTTAACGACGTATCATATGATGAGCGTAACATAAATTATTATCACCTTATTTTTTCATGACAAATAGTATAATTAAATCCATACAGTAGTTAAAGTGTCGTCTAATCCAGCTCTCCAAACAATTTTCTATGCATAACTAAAATTACTTAAACCATGCATTAGCAGTGAACAGTGTCTGTTAACTATCTTCTGTTCCATGTATCGTAAAATTGGTTTTCTAAAAAAAAAAAATATCTCGAGGACCTGAAATAAATATTTCTAGTACTAAATTAGTTTATTTATAAATAATCTTTGTATTTCAGCTGCACTGTTCCGTAAAATTGTTATGAGCGTATACGGTTTTCTCCGTATTATAATAAAATAATTGAGTTCCGCGCTTCTTTCCTGCTACCTGGAGCTGCTGCTTTTTGCCTGCAGCAATTCATAGGTGGTCTCATAAAATTTGTTGTTACACACTCTTTATGCATAACACAACATTTACCTCATTAGAGTAAGCGACCTTAATCATTTTTTTTTTACCTTCGGGCAATCATTCTGGTCTGAATGATCATTTTAATTTATCTCATTCAAGAGGAGAGAGCTTTGCTATAGCCTACTTAAAACTAGTGGTAGCAGGTGGCACTTAGCACGCCCCTACTATAATATTTGTCAGCTCTTTCGGCTGTGGCCGTTCTTGGCTCAATTAACTTAAAACTAACTTATATCTAAGACAAATCTTGCTCTCATACAATAAATGTGTTTTACTTCAGGTGCTCATATAAATTACTTATCTTCTTGTGGCAGGTCGGCAGGGTGTGTAGTCCTGTGCATTACTCTTACATACGTTGGTACTTCCTACATACTCAGTATTTCTTCAGGTCTGCGTGATGAAACAATCCTTTTATTCGTCCAGATACAGGGTCAGCTAATGGACAGCAACCAATGTGCGGCTTTCTTAATATATATAATATATATAATATATGGTCCTTCTTTGCTGCCACTTGTGATTCTTATGATGAATCAAAGATGGTTTGAAGTGGGTCTTTAATAGCACTCGTTCATTTATACGATACGATAAGACTTTGCTAATGTGTTCGTCATGCGCCTTTTTTTCTTAGGTTGGGATGAGTGGTTAAAGATATGAGAGCTTGTCTTATCTTGTCGTCTAATATTACTTCAGGGTGTTGTAATTTTGGGATGGGGTCTACCCATTCATTTCTGTCTAGTCGTTTAGAGACTAGTTCTGATAGTGTGAAACCAGCTGATGTGTGAAGTAAATTATTAGCAATCTGTTCAAAGGGTGTGACGAAATCAATCCGCCGTGTCTGCTGGTTTGGAATATACGTTCGTATGAAACAATTGAACTCTTCGAATACTCTTTCTGTGGGATTACTTTTCGGTCGGTACCGGGATATCAAAATTTGTCTGATGTTGTTGGTTGCAAGGAAATTTCTCCATCGTTTCCCCACGAAAGTTTATGCGTTATCACATAACATGGGTTCAGGCTTGCCAAAGCGAGGAAAGTAGTCTTTCTCAATACGTCTAATTAGTGGAAGTGTATTAGATGACTTCATTGCATAGACTCACGTGTTTGGTAAAAAGCTCTAACAGTACGACCAGATACTTCACACCACCTCTTCCCTGAGGAAGTGGACCTGCATAATCCAAACTGACGATTTGGTTTGGTCTTTCTGTACGTATCGAGTTGTAAGGTATTTGACAAGTTGAAAGGTTTCGCCATTTGGCAAATGGAACAATTTCTTAATAATTAGTGCAACTTCTTGTGAAGATTAGGTACATAGCAGTATGTTGAAATCTTCCATTTGTATTCCTAAAGATTATGTTGAACATCTCATCTGGTGCACTCACCTCTCCTAGGGTCACTATGGCCCAGAAAAAAACAGACACACTACATTCGTGTCAACAGAAGTTCGGTGAAACAAAATTCCATTGTGTAATTTTGACAACGAGTGATCAGGGTGGTTTTGAAGAGGCTGTTTAATTTGTAGCCAATTGCGATCTGTGTCTTGAAGAGTATTTATTTGACGGCAAAGACGCAAACAGTAACTACGATGCAGAGGATCTTTCATAAGAAGAATTTGTTGATTAGGAATCTGTTCTATTAATTCAGTAGTCTCCGGCAATCCTTCCGGCATACGTGACAATGTATCAGCAATAATGTTATTCTTGCCCTTTACATAAATAATTTCAAAATCATACTCTTGTAGAAATAAACACCATCGAGTAAGCTGAGGATGATACAGTTTGCAAGAGAGTAAGAAGCTCAGTGCTTGATGATCTGAGTATACTCTGGTTTTGTGACCATACATAGTAATCAAAGCGGCGAAAAGCCCACACAACGGCCAATCCCTCTATTTCAAATAGACAAAACTGATGGTCAGGAGGAAGTCAAAATAATCAGTTTTGCCAGTCGGGTCTTAATCGAATGTGAGAGATCATATTCGGTAACCGAATTAAACATGCACCTAATCCTTGAAACGATGCATCGCAAGAAATGCAGAAATCTAAACTCATGTTTGGATGACTTAAAATGTTACTCTTTAGAAGATATTCTTTGATCTTGTCAAAGGCTTTTTGGCATTCAGAAATCCACATCCCGTGGACGTTTTTCTTGAGCAAATTTAACAATGCGGGATTGATCATTGATTGATTCGGAATGAAGCGACGGAAGAATGAAGCTAATCCAATGAAACCTTTTAGTTGCCTTTTAGTGTAAGGCACAGGGAAACTTTGTATTGCTGTTAACTTGCTGGGATCAGGTGAGATTCCTTCCGAAGAAATTATATGTCCTAAAAACGTCACTTCTTTCTTGGCAAATTTGGATTATTTGTAAAATTACGGTAACACCAAAATCAGAATCTTTGAAAGATCTTTTGTAGGAGAGTTAAATGTTCTTTCCAGGAAGTCGTTGCTATTAGTAAATCATCAACATAGACGGTGACTTGGTCAAGTAACTCCGGTCCTAGCACACGATCAAGTGTTGCAATAAAAACACCAAAACTAATGTTGAGACCGAAAGGTACTACACGAAAATGATAGGATCTGCCGGCAAAGATAAAGGCTGTGTACTTCCTCGATGATGGTGATAGTTTCACCAGCCAATAGCTACTTCGGAGGTCTATTGAGGATATGAACCTCACACTATGGAATTTTTGTAGTTGTTCCTCCAGTGGTTCTGGTCTTGTGCATACTGGAATGATGATTTTATTAATATTCCTTGCATCCAAGACAAGTCTGACGCTTCCATCGTGTTTGAAAACAGGTAACAGGCTACTGTAGGGAGTGCCGGACGTTTCTATGATTTTCGACTTAAGCATTTTACGTATTTCTTGTTTGACGGCTTCTTTACGGGACTGAATAGGTTGTTTTGCAAAAATTATCATGGGGTTTAACTCTCATGTTAAATTCATAGTCTGCTATGATACCTGGTTTTCTGGAAAAAATGTTCACAAATGTTGATAATAAGTCATGTAGTTCTTACTTCCACAATTTTTAGGCGTAACTCGTCGGCGGTTGGAAATAAGTCAGGGTCATTGTTGACGTCACTGAACTCGTCATACGCACTGTGATAATGTTGCCTGTCAGAAAGTCTACGTATTTTCACTTTACGTTCCAGGTTGGTTATCCTGACTTTGCACGTTAAGACTAGATGCTAGGACACCGGTCATACGTCTAATGAGAACCACTTACCTTCAGCTAGATCAATGATGGACTTTCTACGAAGAAATCGTGCCATTCCTAACAAGCATGGTACTCACACATTCTTTACTACTAAAAATGTGCGCTGTATACAGTCGGATTTAAATTGTATTGATGCTTGTACTTGCAAGCTAACCTTCTGTACTAGGGAGCCTACTGCTCCGGATACAGTACATCCTTGTACAGGAAGTGAAGGAATTTTTGTTACAGAGCGCACCTTTTTATATATACACATAGACATAGCATTAATATTTGCACATGCGTCGATGATGGCAATGATTAGTATGTCACAAATGTGAATCAGAGTTGACGCTTGTACTTGGTTTTCCCAAAGATCGTTGTTTTCGTAGGTGTTCTTTTCGTCTAATAGCTCGACCTGTAAGTCTTTGTCGTATTCGTATCTATGTTGATATGTCTTTTAATGAAGTTGCCCCGCATTGGTTCCGCAGCTTCCCCGTGGAGACCTAACGAAGCTGCTAATGGTTTTCCGACTGGGGTGGAGCTTGAATGTCAGTTATTTTTACTTGACTAGTATTTTGCGACATACCACGTCAAAAATTGCGTTCGTATACCACACGACTTTTGCATCTCTTGATTGCGTGTTATTGGACATCGCGTTTGGTGCTTGGTTCGCCTGTGTGTAGAAAATGGTCGGATTTCCTTGGCTTTTATGATAGGCGGTGTCAGGAAAAGCATGCGACGAATTGTCCTGAGTATTGTTCCTGAACTGTTGGTTGGGTTGCTTAGAAAATGTCGCATTTTTCGGCTGTGGAAAATTCATTTGGTAAGAGGGAGTCAAGTGACTCGGCTGACTGTACTGTTGTGGTCTGTTATAATTGTTCCATTTCTTGCCAGTGTGACGATTTCCATTATTCGTCGTGTTGTTCTGGTACTGGTAATTACCATTGTGATTTATCAGCGAATTACCGTATTGTTGCTGTGTGTTTTGATAAATCGGATTGTATCTATTGTGGTGTGGATATTTGTTATGTTGATTTCCATTACGGTGGTAGAAAGTGTTATGATTTCCGTAAGGCTGAGCGTTTGGTTGCCCCGTCTTATGATGGTACGACATTCCATTGACGCAATTTGTTATGTGCTGCTGCGGAGCGGGCGGTCCATTATTATAATTACTCCGCACGCTCGCACGCACATCCTCATAGATCATATCCAAACTGGTAGGCTTCTAGGTCTTCTTTACTCACATTAACTAGTTTTTCTCTTATTGACACAGAAAGTTTTGACTTTAAGATCATGATTACATCTTTGGTTGAAATGCGCGTGTCCCAATACTGAATTTTACGTAGATATTTCTCAAAATAACGTCTCAAACCTCATCCTTTGGTGTTTAAAGGTTCGGCGTTGTAAACCTCCTTTCGGTGTCTGTATACCTCAACTCCCGAATTTATTCAAAAAATGCTTTTCAAAATCTGCATAGGTGTGACATTTGTCCTTTATTTCGGTACCCCAAATTGATCCTTCACCGTGTACATAGCCTAAGATGAACTGTAACCGCTGCCTGTCGTTCCATGATTCTGGAAAAGCACCTGTGAATGATTTGAGAAATGCCATGGGATGTATATTTAGTTTTCCAGGTGTAAAAGGCTGAAAAACTCTGTGTTTTAGCACACTCTCGTCTCGCATTAGTTCAACGAGTGTTAGTTGATCGGCATGACTACGTGACGTGGAAGTTTCGTCACGCGTATTATTTACTGTTGGTGAGATTTGTGCCTGACACTCGGGATATTGAGGATTATCGTGTTCTCACTTTGTCACGTTGCAATTCCGTAACTTGTCGTTTCAGTTGATCTATATCATTGCTTAACTGACGTTTCCATTCCGGAAGATCATGGCTAAATGCTCGTCTGATTTCACCTAATTCACTGGTTAAAAGTGTCACCAGAAGTACCGAGAGCGGTTAAGATTTCTGCTGCAGCAGATTTAACCGTACCCTATAGTTCACCGTGTACCTAGCTGACAATGTACTGTTCTTTGGATTGCATCCACTCTTCAAATCCCCTATTAAGTGTATTGCTTATACCGGTGTTGACATCTGCGATCTTTTTGTCAATATTGACATCGGATATTTGCTGAGCAAGGTCAACTCGCTCGCCAACGTGGTTGACACCTTCTGTCAATTGGCTTACTCTCTTTGAAACATTACAGTGATGTTTCAAAGAGTCACTCGCAGTTGATTTACAAACATCTATTTAGGCCTGCATATCTGTGAACTTGCTACCAATATTAGTCTCGACGGATTCCACCATCTAAAGAACACTATCAATTTTTGCGTGTACGCTTGCGTTTAGCTCTCTTGCGTAAGCATTGGTAATGGCTTTAAATTTTTTCCTCCATGGTGTCTTTCGAATTTTTGACTTGTGCTTGGATGTCGGTAATAACTGAATTTAAATTGTTAATTCGCACTTGAGTGTCCTCTATCCTTGATTCTAAACTGTTGAACCTGCTGTCACTTTTTGCTGACTGATTTGCGTTTCAATATTGTCACTTTGGTTTGTTAACTGTCCCATTCGAGTGTCAAGATTACCCATGTGAGCTTCAATGTTATCACTCTTGTTTCTAAGCTGTGCCATGTTTGCTTCAAAACTGGTTTTCATATCAGCAAACACTGGCGCTTATCGTAATCAAGAAAATCCTCCTTATACGTTTTGCTTTTGACTTCAATAAAAAAATGCATAATAGTATTGTTCAATATAATATTATTCAGTCACACATGTTATACATACTCACAATACTTCGTATCTAAAATCGCACATATTCATCGTCCTTCTAGATACGAGAGAGTGTAAGAGTAAAAATAAATAAGTGTGCAGAAATTGAACGGTTTTTCGTTCATTTGTCTGCGCCTTATCGCGCATTCATAATTAAAGTCCTGGCCAACTATCTGGTCGCTCGGTGTTTCATTTTTTGTTTTTTAATAAATCTTAATTTTACGGCATCTTGGAGGCCTTTCATCACAATATCCTCCCCTCGCAGCTTACAGGTAATTTCACGATTGCATTACATTTTGTCAAATATGGTTTGTTGACGTTCACAGTCTCAGTAAAGCGTGATTCATTCATTCTTGAAAAATTTCGAAAACCATCGGATCTCAGTTTCGTAACTAAGAGAGCGTAGGTAAATTTCTTCCTTTGTACTAGTCACTTCCTTACCTACAGCTTTTTCTCGGCCTTTTTGGACTTGTTACCTCTACAACAGCCGAGGCATTCCTCAATTTTTGCATGTATAATATTACAAGCTACATCTCGTAGAACATAAACTCATTAAACGTAAAATAAACATTTGACAACCAGTCATAGGAACAGACATTTGACTGATTTTGAAACACTCTCCCCATAGAGTCGTCTAATCATACAATGAAGGCTTTCACGACCGGATATTTCAGCTGCTGAGATTTCTTCCGGGTTGTATGGCTGTGGTACATGGAACTCTTCTATCCCTGCCGTTTCGTCCAAGGCTGCTTTGGACATTTTGGGAGGTACTCCCGGTTGCGCTGAGTCTTGCCGACTGACGAGAGACCCAAATTCAATACAGAAAACATGTTGAAATGGATGTGTGTAACTGTGCAAGTCTCAACATCTCTGCTTACATACTGTCATCGGACGAACTACCACAACAACAGTAACTATTTATCTTACTAACCTTTGTATGTAAAGACCCGTGTTAAATTATGTTACCATTATGCTGCATTTTATTGCGCCTTACTTCAAATTGTTTTGTTGGCACTAGATATCGTTTGCTACTGTTGTAATTTGCTTTCGTATGTGTAGGTTGTAATAGTGATAAATTATGTGATGCAACTGTCTTACCCGGTACGACAACTCGAGCGTTCTTAACTTAGTTATTTACGTACAGCTCATAGTAGTCCATATTCCTTGATGAAAGTGAAAGGGACTCATAAGAATATGTGGAAATACGAAAGGAATGAGATTCAAATTTCAACCCTTGCTGATGATTGTCGTGAATAATTGAGGTAGTTTTGTACTGTGTTTCTGGTCCATTTCTATGTCCTGAGGCACATAGTAATATTTATAGTGTCCAGAACTCCTCCTACATTTACAGATTCGGAAGTAGGGAACAAAGCAATCAAGAAAAAAATTTGGAAATAGTACACAGATGCTATATTACAGTGACGGTGATAATTGCTGTTCTGAGGCGAGCACCATCTACCACGAGGTAAGTTCGGCAGTAGTCTTGTCAATGAGGCGACCTGAAATGTCGTGGCAGGCTGAAAAGTATAAGCTTTTGTTTCAGCATATGGCAATTCATGACAAAACTTACTGTCGGGCGGTGACTTCTTCTGTCTGGTGCGATACTTCAGTCGTTTGCATAAACCACTCTTAAAAGATAATCGATGATGATTTCCTGATAATTTCTTGACGATTTGATGTACCCCTTCTTTTCCGCGGTTCAACATTGTGATAGTGACTTCTAGACGCGACATTTGCGATGGCAGGTGAACGTTAACAGGTCCAGGTACGTAAATGTTTGGCACCTCGCAAATCGTCTTTATAGGATACTTCCGATGTCACTATAATGAGCGTTGAAATATCAAGGAAGTATCATTTTAAACGCAATGGTTTTTTCAGAACACTGTAAAAGTTAAAAACAAATCTGAAATATTATGTTTCGAAGAATGAGCTGAGATGAGAATAGTTTTCAGATTATATAAATCAAGTGTACTGCGAAAGGTCAATACTGTCATTACAAAAACTGAAAAATATATACCATATATCCCGGCATCATAAACGTCAAGCACAACAAAGAAAATATCCCCTCTGAAATGAAGTACGGTCATGTTTAGAACACCATCCATAAACCTTTTGTTAGACTTTAACGAGCCTTTATATTGAGATTTCTGGGCAGTTTGAATGAGAACGGACGGCGTATTTAACATGCCCACCGCTCGGGGTCCACAGTGCGTCAAATTTTGCCCTACAATATATCACCCATATACGCTTTTGTCAGGAGATGGCGGCAGCGATGTGAGATGCCGTGAACAGTAGAGCAGCTTCAGATCGAAGGAAATATAGCAAATGCCCCAACGGGTTGTCAAGCACTAAATGTTAACGGTTGGAAATCTCCACTGCTTCCCCTAACTTCTTGTGTTTCATAACTATCATTACTGTTGCTGAAGTATTAAAAAAAATAAGAGTAAAGTAAGACATAGCCTGAAACAAAATTTTCGGTTTGCTCCATCTGAGTTGGTGTAAGACAAAAATTTGGTGTGCGTAAGATAAAGTTTTCTCTACATAAAATTCATACTGGGGGCCTCGCAAAAGGGGCCTCGCAAAATTTGTTTTCATTCAGAAAAATGAAAACATTTTAATTCTATGTAATATTACTGAGTAATTTCAGTAATATCTTAAAAATGCAGCACAACTGGTGATATGTACGCATAACCAAAACATTAGTTCTGTTGTTGAAACAAAGGAACTCAATTTTAGATTTTCCTGTACCTGAATCCCAAGACATTTTATAATCCCTAAATTCTAAACTAGGAAAAACGAGCTATATAGCAAGAATAATTTGCAGTTATGCCACTTCAGAAAAAAGTTTTACGTCACTCCAGTTCCCAGAACTCCTGAAGATACACGCTGAGGGTGGATATTGTACAACAGTCCCTTCGATTGCTCACGGATGTCACTAAACCCGCCCAAAGATGTAGACAACCATGGAGGAGCAGCGCCTATTGGACAAAGGGGCTCCAATACACGATCAGTGCATCAGGAAGGAGGTACACAGCTCGTGTTGTCTGTAGTTAACCATGCCTTGACGGTCAATACCGCGGTTCGATCGATTTCACATTGTTAGTTTGTGCTAGGAAGGGCTCTCAACAAGGAAAGCGTCCAGGCATCTCGGAGTGAACCAAAGCGATGTTGTTCGGACGTGGAGGAGGAACAGGACAGGAACTGTTGATAACATGCCTCGCTCAGGCCGCCCAAGGTCTACTACTGCAGTGGATGACCGCTACCTACGGATTATGGCTCGGAGGATCCCTGACAGCAACGCCACCATGTTGAATAATGCTTTTGGTGCAGCCACAAAACGTCGTGTTACGACTCACTGTGCGCAGTAGGCTGCATGATGCGCAACTTCACTCCAGATGTCCAAGGCGAGGTCCATCTTTGCAACCACGACACCATGCAGCGCAGTAGAGATGGGTCCAACAACATGCAAAATGGACAGCTCAGAATTGGCATACGAGACACTCTTAAGTGAAGAGAACGTGATGCCTTCAACCACACAATCGTCGGAGAAGTGTTTGTGTATAAGGCGTTCAGCCTGGTTGGGTTGCCTTCACTGTTCAGCGAGTGCAGCAAGGTGGAGATTCCCTGCTGTTTTGGGGTGTCATTATGTGAGACCTACGTACGCCGCTGGTGGTCACGGAAGGCGCCATAACGGCTGCACGATACATGAATACCAACGTCCGACCTATAGTGCAATCATATCGACAGCCTATTGGCGAGGCATTTGTCTTCGTGGACGACATTTCGCGCCCGCATCGTTCACATCTTGTGAATGATTTCCTTCAGGATAAAGATATCGCTCGACTAGAGTGGCCAGCACATGAAACCTATCGGACATGCCTGGAATAGACTGAAAAAGGCTGTTTATGAACAACGTGACGCACCAACCACTCTGAGGGATGTACGCCGAATCGCCGTTGAGGAGTGGGACAATCTGGAAGAACAGTGCCTTGATGAACTTGGGGATAGTATGCCTCGAAGAATACAGGCATGCATCAATGCAAGAGGACGTGCTAGTGGGTATTAGAGGTACCAGTGTGCTCATCAATCTGGACCACCATCTGTGAACATCTCGCTGTATGGTCGTACAACATGAAATGTGTGGTCTTCATGAGCAATAAAAAGGGCAGAAATGATGTTTATATTGATCTCTATTCTAATTTTCTGTACAGGTTTCGGAACTCTTGGAACTGAGGTGATGTAAAATTTTCTTTGATGTGTGTACTTTGGTGCAAAATGATGGCATTCTTCAATACTGAATGCAACGAAAAGAGAAAAATAGTTCTCAAGAAGCAAAGGGCAATTGGAAGAATAATGAAAGCAGCGGAAAACCATGCAAACCTTTCTGTAAGGACCTAAAAATCTTAAAGCTTCCCTGCATTTGTATACTTGAAGCGGTTATCCATGTCAAAAAAAGTATATTAATAAAAGAAAACCTTTTTCTTCCATACAAAATTGTTCATAATTACAATACTAGATGAGATAGTGACGTACATGTTAGTCATTGCAACGCGACATTACGCCGAAAATATGTGTAGCATGCAGAAACAAAACGTAACTACAGATTACCAAGACATACAAAATCTCTTCCAGAATTACAAAACATTAACAAGTCTGTGACAGGCTACCTACTACGTAATTGCTACTATTCAATCTCATAGTATCTCATGTATGAAAAAACTGCAATTCAAACTTTTGATTGTAGAAATAAGTTGTAAATATACCGTATTTAGTCACATTTGTAATTATTCACTGTATGCATCCAGTTCATTATAAAGATTTAAATGTTTAAAACCAACAGCTACAAACGCTTTCTGTACAGTATCTTGTGTATAATATATTTACTGAAAAGAGCTTTATATGGACAAAGAAAAAATTAAAAATTTGCTACTTTTAGCCTTACTGGATTCCTTATCAACTGTTTTGTAATTCAGTTTACGTGCTATATCTGCTTCAGTCGATAAAACTGAGAAGCTGAAAAGTCTGTGATCTGTTATATATTGCAGGAGCTGTTTCACATGGTTAATGAAGTTAGTTACATTTGGGATCTTTATTTGCAATGCTTCATATATTTCGTAAATTTGGAAATCAAAGCTTTCACCCACTCGCAGGACTCTGTGTAAATCTTGACGCTTTTTTATATACGATCGTTTGAAATAACTTCTAACTTACTTGGATCATGAAGAAAACTAAAATTCTCAATGTTGTTCTAAAGATATAAATCTTGAATCTACATTGCTCAGTATGGAACCAATCATGGTGCAAAAAAATCTATTTTGTATCGGCTTTTCGGAGGCTGTTTAGATTCATCACTGCTTTCATATTCGAATATCCTTATCTTTTTGGCTAACGTTTTGTTGTTAAAATTTTTTGGCGGAGCATACCTGCTTTTCTCAATAAACTGACGTCATTCAAGCATTGCTCGAACCCAGTTTGTCGATATTCTTCGATACAATCGCAAAAAGTAAGCAAATGTTCAAGATAAATACTGACATAGACTTTGCACAGATTGCCGTAATTTGCTTATAACATTAACATGCGGTAATATCTCACACCATAGGTCCAACGATGTGATGAATTCTAAGGTAAGTAGTTCGTTCAAAAGTGAATCACAGTCACTGAGCGTTTCTTCCGTGTAATTTTTTAAGCTTTTAATGCATTCAACGACATCATCAGACTGCAGTAGTATGGGCTTCACTGGTTCGATTCTGCTTTCCCACCCTGCATCTGCTAAAGGTCTGATAGCAAGCTTTAATTTGCTTGATTCGAAAACAGCAAATACATATTCTGAATAAAACTAAAAAATATTTTTCCTGCGGCTTAAGAATAAGCCGCACCAACAGATTCCATTTACAACACCAGCATGGTGTAAAAAATGCCCTGGGATTTATATTTAATATTCGTGTTTTAACTCGAAGATTTATATCCGCCATATTAGCTCCACTGTTGTACCCTTGGGCCCGACAGTTCTGACAATCTAATCCATTTTTTTTTCAGCTCTTCCAGCATTATATTCGTAAGATATTCTCCAGACATCTCAGGGACGGATGCAATTCGGTAAAGATATATTCTATTGGGCCGGTTGATATATTACAAAATCTTAAGATAATTGACATATGTTCACCCCGACTACTGTCTCTAGTGCAGTCGAACAAAATAGAATAATATTTTGCCTCTATTACCGTATGAATCACTTAATCAGTAACTGTTTTTGACATCGATAGGAGCAATTATTTCTGAGTATCGTGGCTTCGGTAATGGTATGTAAGGTGCATGTCATTGTGTTTCATGAGTTCTCGTAATGTAGGATCATAATTAGGTATCAATTTTAACAAGTTTAAGAAATTAGCAGAATTCTCACTGTCGCCGCCTATATTGAAAGATTCTCTGTGACGTCTAAATGCCATATTATGAGAGGAGGCTAAGAAACTAATGATATCAATTAATCCCTGAAATAACCTGTTCCAAGGTTTGTGGGATTCAGGAATTAGACTTTCGTTTTCTTGCTCTAGTGTTTACCAAAGAACATACGGCATTCACTTTCCAAAGGATGACATTAAAGAATGGAATACAGTATGAGTATTCTCATGCCTTTGTACAATACAAGGCAACTTAGGTGTTCAGTCTCAGCACCCTCTTTGTACCATTTGAATTTGTGAATTGCGGAATAGTCTGCATGCAAAACGGAAAACTTTATTTTGAGAATCTGAATAAACCAACAAATGGCGATATGAACGTGGTATCAGTATCTGAAGATGGTATCATATACCATTGGTGATCTTGCAGCTCTCGAAGAACAAAATTCAGACCATTAGCTGCTTACAAGGGTTGATAAATATCAATGGGGAAAGTTGAAAATCCGTGCCCCGACTGGGACTCGAACCGGGGATCTTAACCTTACATGGCACACACTTTATAGGACCGAGCCATCGGGGACACAGAGGATTCTGCGACTGCAGGGACTTATCTCTGGCAAGCTCTCCGTCAACTCCACATTTTCAGCTTACTGCCCACACACTACATTTGTAGTGCCCCTGCCCACTATACTCATTACTCACGGCAATCAACCTACCGATTCCCGCAAATGTTTGAGCATGCGATTGCATCGGCACCGAAAGAACAGATACCATCTTCATACAGATAAAGCTTACCGGCCAATGATCTTCAGTGAGGATGCACTGACATTGCTCGAGCTCTTACGGGAATCGGTAGATTACATTTGTAGTGCCCCTATCCACTATACTCAGTACACGCGGCAGTTAGTGTGTGGACAGTAAGTTGGAAATGTGGGTCTCACGGGGAGCGTGCTAGAGATAAGTCCCTGCAGTCGCACTGTCCCCTGTGTCCTCGATGGCTCAGTCGGACAGAGCGTCTGCCATGTTAGCAAAAGATCACGGGTTCGAGTGCCGGTCTGGGCACACATTTTCAACTGTCCCTGTTGATATTTATCAACGTCTGCAAGCAGCAAATGGTCTGGATTTCACTGTAATTCAACCAGTGACGATGTTGAGTTTCACAGTTTTTTAATTTTCTTGTAAAATGGCAATAGAAAAGTGCCTACGATCATCGTCTTTGGGAAAATCTTCATCACTGTTATTTAAATACTGTATAGGGCCATTTTGAATAATATTAGGACGCCGAGAATCCAGTACGGTAAACGTACATATTCCTGGGTCCGAAATAACAAATGGTTCTTTAATTTCATTGACATCCCTGTTAACTGGCAGAAAACACTAGCTTATCAGAATCTGACAGTGGAACTCATGAAGAACAACTGAGTTTGATTCTACGTGTATTTCTCATTTTTGTGGTTCCTTACTCTGTTCACCTGGAGTACTTCCCAAATTCAACAAAGTATCGAACGTGACTGTTTCCTTTTTGGAAATCATAGCAATAGATTCAGACGTTTTTGAGAAACTTCATTGTACCTGCACTTAAAACGTGAGTCATAGAGCTCTTTCAACTTCTCTTTTTCTTTTTGCAGAACCAGATTCCCATTTTCTCGCGACATCTCTGTCTCTTTTGGAGCCTCCTGACATGTTAAAGATACGAAGGTCATATGAAGTATCTGTGACCTGTAAAGAATAAAATTTTTACTTCTTTGTATAAGTATTTACGGTCTGTCGACGTAGCTGTGTCGCATGAGGTTGTGGTTAAGAGGAAATGAAAGTTAATCACTGGATGGTGATGGAGAGTGAGCGGCTGTGGGTGTTTCTCTTAATCCTACATGGCTACCCATAGCTACCAACTCGGCCATCACGTATCCATCAGCTGTTATGGTAGAAGTGGCACACGGAAATAACATTTCGTTAAATTGACTATGACGGAGTTTGATGTTCAAACGTGATATTAATTTGTAGTAAATAATTTTACCCCGATGCTTTACTACTGCTACTGGGCACGCATACGCCGAGCAGCTACATACAACATTTCAATTGTTTTTATGCAACTTCTGGCAGCAATGGAAAACATGGCGTTAGAATCACGAAGACTACCGACTGTAGCGGTATAATTATGTCGAGCACACATCGGGAGCAAAGCGACACAGCTACGCTGGCAGACTGCGGACATAAGTGATGTGTAGTAGTTTTTATAAAGTGTGCAATGAATTAATAAGATTAAAATGGAGTCGAGTAATGTAATGGATGAATAACAGTCGGGTTTCAGTTACAGTAAAATTATTTGTGTTGGGTGACACACTGCAAAGTTTTTATTTATTTATTTTTTCTTTATTGTGATTTCATTCCCCTGCCCCATATAGGCAGGGGAGGGCTGTCAGGGGCACAATCCGCCGCTCTTCAGCCGAGTGACATGAACTTAAAATAAAAATAAAATGGTACATACAGAAGGCGATAAACGGGAACTTAAAACAGTCTATATTTTCCACCTCCATTTTCTCTCATTATTCTAACACGGAGACGTTCATGGAGGACAGTTAAAAAGATAGCAGAAAGTTAAAAACTCAGAGAACACACTGAATGGATATGCACACGTTAAAAGTCGGCCACAGTAGTAAAAACACTTTGTGCTCCAAGTGGGTTTTAAGAATCGCCAACTGTGTATTTTAAGTGTGTTGTTCCAAACGACGAAGAATAAAACTGCCAGGAGGGACCTGCCGAGGGAAAGGGCAGAGAAGATGGAAAAGGAGGGGAGAGCAAGGGGCAGCAGAGGAAGCAGCGGGATGAAGAGAGGAGGGGCATCAGTGGGTACACGAAGAGGCAGGAGACACGTGGGGCAGGACACGAAGAGGGAAGACAGGACAGGAGGTAGTGCAGACACACTGAAAGGAGGCACAAGAGATGGAGGGGGAAGCCGCTCAGAAGGAGAGAGGGGATGGAGAGGGAGCCCTTAGGAAAAGGCAGGAAGATGCGGTTAGAGTTGGAAGGAAGGGTAGATGTCAGGGCCAAGCTCATCATCCGGGAGGGGTAGATGGTGGAAGTTGCATTGGGAAAGGAGGTGAAGGGTGTGGAGTTGGAGTGAGGGTGGGAGACAACAGTAAAGGCACGGCAACTGGTTGGGGGTGGAGAGGAAGGAAGACACCAGGGGGTGAGGGGGATGAAGGCGGCGGCGGACAATATATGGTGTGCGGATGTGTTCAGGGAAGAGGAGAACGTGGGGGAAGGGGATGAGGTCGTAGTGGATGCGCGTGGGGGACTGAAGGCGGATGCAGAAGGCGAGGCGGAGCGCATGGCGTTCCGGGATTTAGAGGGCTTTATAGAACCGGGGAGGGGCAGATACCCAAGCTACGCTGGCATAACAGAGGATGGGGTGGATCAAGGATTTGTAGGTGTGAAGGATGGTGGAAGGATGCAGACCCCACGTCCGGCTGGACAGGAGTTTCAGGAGGCGGAGGCGGTTGTGAACTTTGTTTTGGATGGTAAGGAGACACACTGAAAAGCGTCCTACACTCACTAAATCTGGCTAAAAACACAAAATTTGCGTGGGTTTATTCAATTTATTGGTGGCAAGGATACCATAAAACCTAACACGATTATGTTGTGGAGTAAAGAGTGTGAATTACGGCACAAATCATGTAAATATATCTTGGCTCCTTGGCCTCTTGGCCTCTTGGCACGGAGGATGCTGGGAATTTGTCGGTAACAGTCGAACGTCGTCGTTTTCGGAACACATGCCAACCCACACGATCTGCTGAGAGGGTGCTGCATTGTTACTAGTGTGTTGTAACATACCGTGACTGACACAGATCGTGAATTAAGATACGTCTATAAATTCTGATGCCTCGTAGGGGGTCATGCAGATTGATAAGCAGAAAATAATTCAGAACGTGAATGGATGGTGCGCTGAAGAGATAACTAAATGAGTTATTGCGTCTGATGGAGCGAACTGTGCAGCGTGCAGCCAGGTACATGAGTCATAGCTGCACAATTATAAAAAATTATTCGGCAGTACGGCCATAATAATGTTGGACTGCTTACTGGGATTCCTTGGTACCACTGTACATCATTGATACCGTAGGTGCAGATTGGTAGGAGGTGGGCCCATCAGTGGGTTACCAACTCTGGCCGACAAACCATCCCCTCTGACCCCTGACCTCAATTGCCTTCTTTCACTCCTTTTACTCCGCAAAATATTAGTAAAAGGTTCTGGCGTCTCCATGTCCCCAGCAAAATGAAAAAGGAACCTCACGAAACTGAGAGTGTTAGATGATGGCAAACGTCCACCTTTGGGGGGGCCTTACTTACCTATGTTCTGCGCTCACATGTCATCACTCGTCTTTCGGTATACACGTGTAATAAACAAACATGAGAACGAAAAGATAGAATCCAGCATGGTAAATCGAAAGCATCGAAAAAGTAAGATATGAAAACAATATATTGCAAAATTAAGTTGAAAGATAACTTGCTTGGACTATTTAATGGATTGGATATGTTGGCAAAATTTTGTGTACTAACAACATTTATTTTCCCAAACAAGATATAATTTATACTAAAACAAGTTATGGACTGAGTTTCCTGAACAACTACCAGATGATTAGATACTCCGGTGGGTGGATCCTGGTTGGCAAAGATAGTTTAACTGGGTGATAAGTGAGCCACGTACTCTGCCTCTAAAAGTGTGGATAACGCAAGCTGAATTGATGTGACGCTGAGCAGACATTGATTGAACAAATCTATTGAAGTTTCACTACATAGCTGCAGCTGAGAACAAGTGGCGATTGAGATCTCTACGCCCTGACAACGCTGGAGCGGCAGTGCGTTACCCTGTTTACATGCCACAGCTTTGGCCTGGACTTCTGGTCTAAGTCCAGCACGCCAGTGCTTCACGACTCTCCAGAAAAAAATTCAGGAACGACACTGCCTCCACCCTGTCTTGAGCCAATTACAGGGCTCTAGAAGCGCTAAATTTCCCCTCCCACACGAGAGCACAAACTTATGTCCAACTAGGGCAAGAGTTAAGAAACTTGCATCTCTAAAGAGATGATTTTCCCCAAAGTCGTGTTGCTTCCCGCAGCAACAAGCAGACAGACACACCTCATAGATATTTTATTACGTCTCATAGCTAGGACTAACAAGCTTCAAGGCACAGGCAATTAAAGTTCTGTCTCTAAGTATTTCTCAGATCTTGGAGTTTTCTTATACAATAGAGGCGGCCGAGGGTAGTGGTTCACTGGCCTACTTCCACTATTTGCGAACACAAAAACATGTGAATTTTTCCTACACATGGTTCAGCACACAATTCCCAGTTTACGACTCCACTGGGTAGACACTTTCCTTGAGACTGTTACCTCTGGTCAAGCTTCTGCTGGCGCCACAGCAGGTATCACAGCATTGTTCTGCTTGAGCCCTGTCTCGATGAGGGCCTGCTCTGTCTTGCCGGACAGGCCCACAGCCATAGAGGGCAGACTTACTGAGGGATGGGAACGCCACCAACTACTTTAAACTCCCATAAAACCGTCTCTATGAGCTAAGAACCATACCCCACCAGGCTTCATCAGCATCTGTTCAGGCCATTAACTTTCTGGAATCTTGTTCAAGGTACGTCAGGTTGTAATAAAATTTCTAATAATTTTCCATGCATGAAAAATATGTGAGAGAGTAACTTGACTTCCCTCACTGACCCCTATCTGCCATTGATTTCTGCACGGGTAGTGTCTCACTTCGATATTGTTTAAAGTGACACAAACCAGAGAAAATCATTAAAAATAGTATGAGAACCTCATCGTGATAACCGATATATGTGGGGAAAAAAGTAACTTTGCCAATCAGGATTGCCCATCGCTAAAATACATCCTAGCTAGACTTTTCACTCATTCCAGGTGTCATTCACTCACATGAAGCTGCAGGCCAGCAAGAATACATGTAAACATTGCCTAATAAATGCAGTAATGCTGCTAATTGCGCACTGCTGACACACTGCTGTGAGAAGTATGAACCACGTAGACCCACCGCCAAGCAATCTTGTATTTTAATAACCGTTAAAATTTTGTGTCGATTTGTTTGTGCTCTCTATAGATTAATTCTGACTCTTTTGCACGACAGTTTTTAGCATGGATAGCGACTGCAACTGCTGTGTTCGGATGCAGGCTGAGTTGGCACCACTTCGCTTCCAGCTTCAGGCACTGTTGGCTTCGGTCACACAGCTTGAGGCTGTTGCCAATGGGCATCACTGTGGGGGTCCGGATGGGGGTTTGTTGGGGACGGCCAGCTCGTCCCACGCATCCCCCGATCGGACTAAGACCGTGGCTGCCCGGGATACTGCCCACATTGACGCTGATCCCTCACCTGGGGTGTAGTGGGAGGTCGTCTCGAGGTGTGGCAGGGGGCGAAAGACATTCCGGAGGGCTGAATGGAAGGCATCTCCAGTTTGTCTGACGAACCGGTTTCAGGCTCTGTCTCCGGCTGATACTGATGTTCGGCCAGAGATGGCTACTTGTCCTGTTCCAGAGGTTGCCCTCAGTCTGCAGGATCCGGGCAGTCGCAGAGGGTGGGCTTGCTGGTAGTTGGGAGCTCCAATGTCAGGTGTGTAATGGGGCCCCTTAGGGATATGGCAGCAAGAGAGGGGAAGAAAACCAATGTGCACTCCGTGTGCATACTGGGGGCAGTAATTCCAGATGTGGAAAGGGTCCTTCCAGTTGCCATGAAGGGTACAGGATGCACCCATCTGCAAGTGGTCGCTCATGTCGGCACCAATGATGTGTGTCGCTATGGATCGGAGGAAATCCTCTCTGGCTTCCAGCGGCTATCTGATTTGGTGAAGACTGCCAGTCTCGCTAGCAGGATGAAAGCAGAGCTCACCATCTGCAGCATCGTCGACAGGACTGACTGCGGACCTTTAATTCAGACCCTCCACTCGGCTCTGTATCAGAGGCTGAGACGGTTCTGCGACCATGTGGGCAGCAGATTCCTCGACTTGCGCCATAGGGTGGTGGGGTTTCGGGTTCCGATGGATAGGTCAGGAGTCCACTACACGCAGCAAGCGGCTACGTGGGTAGCAGGGATTGTGTGGCGTGGGCTGGGCGGTTTTTTAGGTTAGATGGCCTTGGGCAAGTACAGAAAGGGCAACAGCCTCAACGGGTGCGGGGCAAAGTCACGAAAAGCGGGGACCAAGCAGCAATCGGTATTGTAATTGTAAACTGTCGAAGCTGAGTTGGTAAAGTACCGGAACTTCAAGCGCTGATAGAAAGCACCGAAGCTGAAATCGTTATAGGTACTGAAAGCTGGCTGAAGCCAGAGATAAATTCAGCCGAAATTTTTACAAAGGCACAGACGGTGTTTAGAAAGGATAGATTGCATGCAACTGGTGGTGGCGTGTTTGTCGCTGTTAGTAGTAGTTTATCCTGTAGTGAAGTTGAAGTGAAATATTATGGGTGGAGGTTACACTCAACAACCGAACTAGGTTAATAATTTGCTCCTTTTACCGATCTCCCGACTCAGCAGCATTAGTGGCAGAAAAAACTATGTGCAATGTATTCCAAATTTTCTCTCAAATTTTCTCAGCGTATTATAGTCTTAGGTGGAGATTTCAATTTACCAGATATAGATTGGCACACTCAAATGTTTAGGATGGGTGGTAGGGACAGGGCATCGAGTGACATTATACTGAGTTCACTATCCGAAAATGACCTCGAGCAACTAAACAGAGAACCGACTCGTGGAGATAACATCTTGGACCTACTGATAACAAACAGACCCGAACTTTTCGAGTCTGTATGTGCAGAACATGGAATCAGTGATCATAAGGCCATTGCAGCATCCCTCAATATGGAAGTTAATAGGAATATAAAAAAGGGAGGAAGGTTTATCTGTTTAGCAAGAGTAATAGAAGGCAGATTTCAGACTACCTAACAGATCAAAACGAAAATTTCTGTTCCGACACTGACAATGTTGAGTGTTTATGGAAAAAGTTTAAGGCAATTGTAAAATGCGTTTTAGACAGGTACGTGCCGAGTAAAACTGTGAGGGACGGGAAAAACCCACCGTGGTTCAACAACAAAGTTAGGAAACTAAACTTGGAGTGAATCTCTCTTTGCATTCGCAGTAAACGCAGAAAAAACCTCTCAGACTAACTTTGACGTCGTTTAGCTTCTGTTTGAGTAAGGAGGGTATGCGTGAAGTGTTCAGTGAATTCGAAAGTAAAATTCTATGTACCGACTTGACAGAAAATCCTAGGATGTTCTGGTCTTACGTTAAATCAGTAAGTGGCTCGAAATAGCATATCCAGACACTCCGGGATGATGGCATTGAAACAGAGGATGACACGCATAAAGCTGAAATACTAAACTCCTTTTTCAAAAGCTGTCTCACTGAGGAAGACCGCACTGCAGTTCCTTCTCTAAATCCTCGCACAAACGAAAAAATGGCTGACATCGAAATAAGTGTCCAAGGAACAGAAAAGCAACTGGAATCACTCAACAGAGGAAAGTCCACTGGACCTGACGGAATACCAATTCGATTCTACACAGAGTACGCGAAAGAACTTGCCCCCCTTCTAACAGCCGTATACCTCAAGTCTCTAGAGGAACGGAAGGTTCCAAATGATTGGAAAAGAGCACAGGTAGTCCTAGTCTTCAGGAAGGGTCGTCGAGCAGATGCGCAAAACTATAGACCTATATCTCTGACGTCGATCTGTTGTAGAATTTTAGAACATGTTTTTTGCTCGAGTATCATGTCGTTTTGGGAAACCCAGAATCTACTCTGTAGGAATCAACATGGATTCCGGAAACAGCGATCGTGTGAGACCCAACTCGCTTTATTTGTTCATGAGACCCAGAAAGTATTAGATACAGGCTCCCAGGTAGATGCTATTTTTCTTGACTTCGCGAAGGCATTCGATACAGTTCCGCACTGTCGCCTGATAAACAAAGTAAGAGCCTACGGAATAATTGAAGACTTTTTAGCAAACAGAACGCAGCATGTTGTTATCAATGGAGAGACGTCTTCAGACGTTAAAGTAACCTCTGGCGTGCCGCAGGGGAGTGTTATGGGACCTTTGCCTTTCACAATATATATATATATATATATATATATATATATATATATATATATATATATATATATATATATAAATGACCTAGTAGATAGTGTCGGAAATTCCATGCGGATTTTCGCGGATGATGGTGTAGTACACAGAGAAGTTGCAGCATTAGAAAATTGTAGCGAAATGCAGGAAGATCTGCAGCGGATCGGCACTTGGTGCGGGGAGTGGCAACTGACTCTTAACATAGACTAATGTAATGTACTGCGAATACATAGAATACATTGAATGATTACATGATGGAACAAACACTGGTAGCAGTTACTTCTGTAAAATATCTGGGAGTATGCGTGCGGAACGATTTGAAGTGGAATGATCATATAAAATTTGTTGTTGGTAAGGCGGGTACCAGGTTGAGATTAATTGGGAGAGTCCTTAGGAAATGTATTCCATCAAGAAGGGAGGTGGCTTACAAAACACTCGTTCGACCTATACTTGAGTATTGCTCATCAGTGTGGGATCCTTACCAGATCGGGTTGACGGAGGAGATGGAGAAGATCCAAAGAAGAGCGGCGCGTTTCGCCACAGGGTTATTTGGTAACCATGATAGCGTTACGGAGATGTTTAGCAAACTCAAGTGGCAGACTCTGCAAGAGAGGCGCTCTGCATCGCGTTGTAGCTTGCTCGCCAGGTTTCGAGTAAGTGCGTTTCTGGATGAGGTATCAAATATATTTCTTCCCCCTACTTATACCTCCCGAGGAGATCACGAATGTAAAATTAGAGAGATTCGACTGCCGGAAACCCTCCGTGGGCCCTCGTTCTTCCCGCGAACCATACGCGACTGGAACAGAAAAGGGAGGTAATGACAGTGGCACGAAAAGTTCCCTCCTCCACACACCGTTGGGTGGCTTGCGGAGTATAAATGTAGATGTAGATGTAGACCCAGGGGTCACTGCTACATCAGACTTCCGTAAAACATTTTGTATGTGGTTAAAAGGCCTTGCAGCAAAGAAATGTACCCATTCACACCATATCCTGAGGTCAGAGATGCCTGAAGTCCCTAATCATCTACAATCTCCTGGAGTATGAACTGTTCTTTGCTAATTGATTTAACCCTGCCCTATCACTCATTTGTTCTCAATCTTCAAACATACACATTCTCAAATACTCAATGAACAGTGAAATAACATGTGTAATCTGTTTGCCTTATTACCTAAGTTGTGTAAATTTGTGTATTATTTTCTATGACATGAAAACAAGTGCAGGAACACAATTATTTTTGAGAGCGTTAATAATTATGCAGAAAAAACGTATTCCTCACAATCAAAACAGTTCAGTTGATACATACAAAAACACATATAGATATTACAGAAAGGTATCCTATCGCTCCCTCCACAAGGGACCCTGGGGAGACAAATTTTACAATTGAAAATGTCACACGAATTGAAAACATGGCACTTATGCACATTCAAGAACCGTGACTGGTAGGACTCGAGAACAGCAATTTGCACCAGAGTGGAATGGCCTCTCATTCAGTACATGACGTGACAGAAGTGGCGGCAGATGTCTCTGGCATTCCCTCTCGCCTCTGGCAGCATCTGGTGTCTTAGCAGTGTCATTGGCAGCTTCTGTACCTTAGCCTCATCCTGGTCAGACCGCAATCAGCCGTCAGGGACTGGCATGACAGCATTGCGTTTGACGCTTCAACTGACCCCTGGCATAGAAATCCATTAAGCATTAGCGGGACATGGGACAGCCCTACTCTTCCCGTTCGCCTCTGCATCGGAATGCACACCTTGCTGATGTCCTTGAGGCTCGAGGTTACATAATTCTCAAATGCAACCTTCTTCATAAAGAACAAGCTGTAGTTTCGTCTTCCAGTGGGTTAGCCACACTTGTTTCTAGCCATGCAGATGAACGTGACAGCGTATACGCAGTGATGTTCTCTTTCCCAGGTATGTATGTAATCGAAACGTCATTCTCCTGGAGCAAGATTGCCCATCTCGTAGACGTTTGTTTCGGAGTTTCGCTGTGGGTAGAAATTCCAAGGCATTGTGGTCTGTGTATACTCTTGTTTTTCTCCCATACAAGAAAAAACGAAATTTCACGAAGCCGAAAACCACAGCCAAAGATTCTAACTCAGGAATTTCTTTCACACTTGTTGAGGACTCTGTTTCCAAAGGCAGAGGTTTTGTGCACCATGTTTCCCTCTTGCTGATATCATTGGAAAACCACTACCCCAGTCCTAGAGTAGTAGCTGTGTGACGCCATACTAAAGTCCTCCTTCAGGCTGGGGTGCATTAATCACCGCGGTTCTGAGGCCCTGAAATTCATCTTCCGCCACGTCGTCACATCGCACGGCGTCTTTCTTACTGTGAGCTGGCATAGGCGCGGTGTCACTAATTTCTTCTCATGGACGAATCGTTTATACAATATTTGCAATTCTAAGGAAGCCACGTAGTTGTTTCTTGGTTGTTGGCGTGGAAAATGTCATAATTGGCTATATTTTGTCCGGGTCAGGTGTGATTCCTTCCGCGGTAATGATATGTCCGAGGAATTTTAGTCGTGAGATTTCTATGCATGACTTCGTAATGTTGACGGTTACGTCGCATTCTTTGAAGGGCTGTAGGATTTCTTAGCGGATCGCATAGTGCCCTCTCCACGTCGGTTCCGCTATCAAGAGGTCGTCCACGTAGGTGGTGATCGTTTACTTAATGGAATTCCTTAAGATGATATCGAGTCCTCTGATGAAGGCAAATGAAGACACACATAGCCCGAATGGCAGACGTTTAAAACGATAGCATTTCCCGAATGCAAGGAACGCTGTGTGCTGCCTGCAGTCTGGGTGGAGCATAATTTGCCAGAAACTGGACCGTAAATGAAGAGATGAAAAACCATAACACCATGGAAATTTTGCAGGAGTTCCTCCAGCTTTTCCGGACGATCCGTCTCTGTCTTAACGGTTGTACTGATTTAGCGCGAATCCAGCACGAAACTCATGAGCCGTCAGCCTTCTCTACCACAGTCTGAGTCGACGAGCACCACGTACAACAACCCACTATGATGCCTTCGTCAAGCATCCTCTTGATCTCGAGAAAAACCTTCTGTCTGTAGGCGTGTGGGACTTGGTAGGCAAGAACGAAGAATTTCGTGTGTTTCCACAACTGAAATGCACACATGAATTTTTGCTCCGGTTTTCGGTAGAAAGACGTCTGCGTTTTCCTTTAATATTCCTCCTAGCTCTTCTTTTTCTTGTGTCGGTATGTTTACTAAATTCCCTAACATGTGGTCTATAGCACCTCGCACCTCTTGTCGCATTTGCTCAACGTCTTGAGTGTTGCGGCTACACTCACACTGCTACGACTGATTTTTTTTCTTCCCCTCCGTTTTCTGTATAGTTTAGATTGAGGCATTAATATTATATCACTCGTCAAAGAAGGGAGGACCAGAAATTTCGCCTCTAAGGTATGCCCTTGGCAACTGAACATCAACCTCGTTTGTAACTGCGCTTCTGTATGCTTCCCTATCAAAGCGCCGGTGATTTTGGTTCCCTTCAGCGTGAGTGCCGTCGAAGAATGATTTGCAGCGCATCTCTTGTATGCCTAATCTGATATCGCCGTCACTTGGCTTTCGTTGTCCACAATCCCGGTTAGACTGACCTAGCAGGCTGCGATATGTAAATACGGTTGGGTCACTATCTCCTTTTCCTGTAGCAGTTCTCTTGTATATTCGTACTTTAACAGGGTAATATCGCTCGTTTCGATAGTTTCTGTGGCATTTTTTGAGCTGAGTCTGCAGCGGCTGTATATAAATTCTTGTTTGAATATTCTCTGCGTAACCCCTGCGATGGGTTTCGTGGTCTCAATTCCACATATTCGCTACTTTGGTTATTCCATTGACCTTGACCGTTGTAGGTCGTGCTATTGCTTTACTGTTGGTCCCTAGAATCCTGTTTGCCCTGATTCGAGTTGTGTTGCTCTCTCCAGTATCAGTTACGTTGGTGGTGGTTGTTGTTCTGATTATAATTTCCTCATCTTCTATTTTCTCATAACGGCTGATTATCCCATTGAAGTTTGAATTTTCGTTTCGATTCGAACAATGTTTTACCCCATTTCGTCCATCATCATTCCTCTCTGGCGCATCTGTCCAGTTACGGTCATTATTTCTACTTCTTTACCGCGAGTTGTGAATTTTATTCACGTAATCGAGTTGGCACAGCGCACTCTTGAAATCTTCGATTGAATCGCTACACCTACGAATGAGCAGTTGCTGGTAACGTAATAGTAATTTAATATGGCAGTGCCTTATGATTTCCTTGGGACTGTACGATTGATTCAAGAAACATTATCTCCTTTTTTATCCTTTCCTGTGTGTCTTAAGACCAGTATGTGCTACGGAATGTGTCCTTAAATTATTCGTAGGAGCGACAACTCTCCGCAACTCCGCACATATGTTCTGCAATCGACCCTTCTAAGAAACCACAGATGAACTGGAGCTTGTAATTCAGTGGCAAAGTTCTCGTAGCAAGTAATCGTACTTTGCCATCCAGGTCTTTTGATGTAATGCGTTGTTTGCCTCCTTGCACACTTGAAAATTGTGGATGGTCAAGAAAGCTTCGACGTATCCGCCGTACGAATTTCCCCTCTCGGCGGCAGCGCGTGATTCCATGTACCCGTGCCCAGACGATCCTCGTGCACTTTTATGGTATCCCATCGTGTAGTGCGATTCACATAGTAATGTTTCTGACCTCCGTAGACTTGTACAGTGGTTTTCCGGCTCGCTCTCTGACATGCTGCGTGTCACCTATGGAGCGTGTTCTTTTACGCGTTTCGCCGCGTCAGGAGCATATTCCTGGTGCATTCGCCCATGTGCAGAGCGTGTGTCCTCATATAGTGTTTCGGAGAGTAGCAAAATATTTTCTCCACTTCTGTGATGCTCTCGATGGCGCTCTACCGGAGGAGATTGTGTTTGCAATTGCACGACCCGCTCATGTGCCTGCCGATCGTGCTTTGCCAATTCGTTTTGTTCCGCAGCGACTCGGGTCTGCTGATCGTTAACTTGAGAGATTTCGGCCTGTTTGATTTCTACCTGTTCTATTCGCATCGTAGCCTCGCTCATTTTTATACCCTCTGTAACCGTTCTTAAGACTAATTTGCGTGTTTCCTCCTCTTCCTCCCGTCTCTTTTTCTCTGCCTCTTCTCTCTCCCTTTCTGCCACTTGCATGAATTGCATGAGAGCCTCAAACTGAGAGCCACCGCTAACACCTCCAGGAGTAGATGAACAAGATTCCAACATACTATGACGATTCGTTCGTGACTCTGATCTGCCAGTCTCACTGATGCTGCGTCTCGTACCGGCAGCGCCTACATTTCGTTCAGCTGCTGTCTCCCGTTATCTTCGTCACCTGACTGAGACCTGTCGTCATATTCTGCACGTTCTACATTTGACATTTCTACATGGTCTGCACCTGCATTTACCTGAGAATCCTGTGTAACATCTGCCTTCTCACCACTAGTAATCTGACGTGGATCCATGGTCAACAAAACACAATTACTTCCGCTACTCTGTAGCAAATGTGCCTTGCTTCTTGTAAGCATGCAGTCTAATTCTGACCCAAACGAATTTAAACACTATACATTTCTCTGCCACACAGATTCTACTGTAAATTATGCTCCCGTGAGCTACTGACAACGCCGTTCGCCCTCAGAAACAAACACTTCCTCTATAGCTTCTAACATTTCTGGATGTAGTAGGGGAAGATATCAGTGGGCTAACAGTTGGTTTGTCATACATTATTTATTCTATTCTTTGTTGTGTGATCGACAATTTACAAAGACTTAGCACCACTACTTATACGCCACTAGTGCTAGAATGCAGAAGACTATGGAGCCATGAAGACTACTTCTTTTCATAACCGTACTGTAGACTGGATTGCTAAAAAGCGATTTATATCCTTATGATGAGTAAAATCTCTATTCTTGGTCGCGACTTTTAATTGACCTAGGTGAATATATTTCGTGGATTAAAGCAAGCTGCATAAACCTTGAAGGCGCGACTACCCTCGGACTGTAAGGCCGTGGGAGGTGGCCCACATCGCCCATGCCTTACGCCGCTTCTGGTTCCTTCTATGTGCAACTGCCCTAAAGAGAGCTGATTATTTACTGTATATTAAAGCCCCAGATTACACAAAAGAATTGTTACGGCTTTCCATTTATTATCGAATTATGATCAGGTAAACTGTTTAAAAAAAGGGGGAAAGTGGGTAATATGACACTAGAAAGCTAGATTATAATTCGAAGTAACATCTGTTCACAACCTGCATATTAAGTCTTGAACTCAGCAGGTCCGGAGAGGAGTTCTCCATTTATGCACATCTGCACCCTGGTTCTTGGAATTTAGTGTCGTTATACGCATAATAGTATGCAGCTGGTAACTCTTAAATTGCAAGTATGAAAAAATATTCATGATATAAAACTGATAGTGAGAGAAGGCACTCTAAAAGTGAAAACTAGTAAAAAATTACTTAACTGCTGGTGTACATGAGCTAGGCGTGAACTAGGGGGAGGCTAGATGACGCCCGCCTGAATACTACAGTGTGTCCCCCATAAAACCGGTACGCCTCGCGCCCTAGATTCAAGATCTAACTAAAGAAGAATAGATAATAGTAACGTTAAAAACAAGGATTTGGTGGCCATGGGATTGCTTTTTACGTGTCATCACGTTCCCAGTAACATGCTGTAATTCTGCAGGCTTCATGTTCCGTTTAAGATCGTCTATTGTGCGAGGATTGTCAGCATACACTTCGACTCACCATCGTGTGACTTATTTATGGGACACATTAAAAAGCAGAGTACTCTTGAGGACCAGAGGCCTCTGTCGATAAAACTGTATTCAGGGAACACGTTGATGATGTGCGTCGTAGTTTGGTTGAATGTGTGAGTGGTTGCTCCATCTTAATATAATATTGCATACAGCTCCTGTGCATAGGAAGAGTCAAAGACCTCTAGATGTCTGACGCTCTTTAAGGTATAATTGAAAAATGTTAGGTGTTTGGTTTGCGTTTTCTGGCATGCGCATTATTGACCAATCTTCCCCGAGTTGAGAAGTTTTTCGTGCAGAATATGTAGGTTGTCTTGCAACCAGTATCTGCAGTTCTGGGAGTTTACATAAGCTCGCAAACGCTACCAGTCCTCTTCCGACAGCAAGTAAAACAAGAGGTCCACTTAACCGTTTTTCCTGAACCTCATAATTCAGCTCTTGTACCACAACTCATAAGATAGGCTTTTAATTTCAAATCGTTTAGTACACGTGACGACACGATGCGCAAGATTCACCAGGGCTGTTTTCCCACATCCCGAATTTCTGGAAAACAGCTTCCTGAATCTCCATTTACAGATTTTTTTTTTGGAACACCCAATGGACAGACACATTTCATCACATCAGCCAAAGGGAAAAATTAGCAACCTTCACATGCTGCGTCACATTGAGTGCACTGAGTGTGGACGGGTTACTCCTGTAACCGAAATTGCAGATCTTAAGATGGTTCTAGAGGTACCGAAACCAGTCATGTGAATAAACATTTTGCAATCAAGACCAATTATTATTAGCATTATACAAAAAGTGATTGCGGTATCCCTGCAGACATTAAGTCTTTTTTGCAAATTATCGTACCGTTTGAGTGGCTGTGATCACAAAAATCGGTTCTGAAAATCATTCACTAACTAATGTCCTACTAACCGACAGGTCAGTATTTGAGCTCATTACAAACACATTACTATTCCTTCGATTCACGCTTTGTAACCACTTTTTTCCGCTTCTTTTTTCATATACTAACCTCAGCAATGCGATGCTCAAGCTACCGAAACAAACCCAAGACAAAAAGAGAAACTACACTCCTGGAAATTGAAATAAGAACACCGTGAATTAATTGTCCCAGGAAGGGGAAACTTTATTGACACATTCCTGGGGTCAGATACATCACATGATCACACTGACAGAACCACAGGCACATAGACACAGGCAAACAGAGCATGCACAATGTCGGCACTAGTACAGTGTATATCCACCTTTCGCAGCGATGCAGGCTGCTATTCTCCCATGGAGACGATCGCAGAAATGCTGGATGTAGTCCTGTGGAACTGGCGCCTCAGTTGGACCAGCGTTCGTGCTGGACGTGCAGACCGCGTGAGACGACGCTTCATCCAGTCCCAAACATGCTCAATAGGGGACAGATCCGGAGATCTTGCTGGCCAGGGTAGTTGACTTACACCTTCTAGAGCACGTTGGGTGGCACGGGATACAGGCGGACGTGCATTGTCCTGTTGGAACAGCAAGTTCCCTTGCCGGTCTAGGAATGGTAGAACGATGGGTTCGATGACGGTTAGGATGTACCGTGCACTATTCAGTGTCCACTCGACGATCACCAGAGGTGTACGGCCAGTGTAGGAGATCGCTCCCCACACCATGATGCCGGGTGTTGGCCCTGTGTGCCTCGGTCGTATGCAGTCCTGATTGTGGCGCTCACCTGCACGGCGCCAAACACGCATACGACCATCATTGGCACCAAGGCAGAAGCGACTCTCATCGCTGAAGACGACACGTCTCCATTCGTCCCTCCATTCACGTCTGTAGCGACACCACTGGAGGCGGGCTGCACGATGTTGGGGCGTGAGCGGAAGACGGCCTAATGGTGTGCGGGACCGTGGCCCAGCTTCATGGAGACGGTTGCGAATGGTCCACGCCGATACCCCAGGAGCAACAGTGTCCCTAATTTGCTGGGAAGTGGCGGTGCGTTCCCCTACGGCACTGCGTAGGATCCTACGGTCTTGGCGCGCATCCGTGCGTCGCTGCGGTCCGGTCCCAGGTCGACGGGCACGTGCACCTTCCGCCGACCACTGGCGACAACATCGATGTACTGTGGAGACCTCACACCCCACGTGTTGAGCAATTCGGCGGTACGTCCACCCGGCCTCCCGCATGCCCACTATACGCCCTCGCTCAAAGTCCGTCAACTGCACATACGGTTCACGTCCACGCTGTCGCGGCATGCTGCCAGTGTTAAAGACTGCGATGGAGCTCCGTATGCCACATCAAACTGGCTGACACTGACGGCGGCGGTGCACAAATGCTGCGCAGCTAGCGCCATTCGACGGCCAACACCGCGGTTCCTGGTATGTCCGCTGTGCCGTGCGTGTGATCATTGCTTGTACAGCCCTGTCGCAGTGTCCGGAGCAAGTATGGTGGGTCTGACACACCGGTGTCAATGTGTTCTTTTTTCCATTTCCAGGAGTGTATATTCATACCATTGCTACATTTAATTAAAATGGCATTAGTTCTCTTGTCCATCTCCTTGTTCTCTTCCATCCCTGTTCCAACTTTCCTCTCAACTCCGTTCATGGCATGGTGCCAAGCAAATCGGGGTGTAGAGAACTTGGCAATTACTGAACCTGCAACTCACAAGAAGAGGAAAAGAACACATTTCATTAACATACGAGATCACTTGATGTACAACAGTCAATACTAGACGATTTTCCTGATCTAAGCCCCTTCATTTACGTACTAGTGCGTCATTATCTCGAGTTCTCCTGTTCCTATACTCCCTTGCTTAGATCTTTACCTCACTTAGTTAACAGCAACTCCTTTATGTGCTTCTCGTCACTACTACTCAGTGTTTCTTCGTTGTTAAGATTTATTCTCTATTCGTTCCATTCTGATCCACATAGTGGCCGCCCACAGAAAGTTACTTGAAAAAAAAAAAATAAGGAAATATTATAATGATTACTGCAGGACCTTTAACCCTACCTCGTCTTGTATTTGGTTACAAACTGTTGGTTTCTTACTTCTGTTACGGCACAGATTAGCAAGGGGAAGAAAATAAAATCAATTATTAAAACTCGTACACATTGCGACAAACGAATTCAAGTCATACCAGACACAGAGGGGAAACAGGAATCGAGCCAGTATGTCGTAATTTGTTGTCGACCTGGCCCACTTGGGACACTGTCTACTTGCTGTTGATTGCGAATCCTTACGCTGTAGACTGAGACAGAAAACAAAATGAAGAGAGACAAGAATATTCGTTAGCTCATGAGACTCTGTTTCTCTGATGAGGGAACACAGCGAAGGATAGACTGACTTAACAGGCTGTTGACTGCTCAGTGTCGCACAATGACGAGGACGCGCTCGGTCATTACGAACCGGGCCTCCTGTCACAGACTCGAGCTAGGTACTCCAGCCCTCCAGCTAACGTCTTGAGTTGATGACTGGAAGTGATGGCATTCACAGTGATAGATTCACTACAGCATGGTAATCGTGGAATCGAGTGCTGTCTCCTACATGCTCCAGCACAGTCTATGTACCAGCCGAAGGTGTAAAGAAGATGATGGCCTCCATGGTGATCGTCGTCTGCCATCTACTGATGGAGAAACTGAGTGTTTCCCGACAACGCCACATCACAGAGTTTGCACTCAACATGCGAGAACGCCTTTCGGAGGATGAAGCATTCCTCAAGCGAGTTTGTTTCAGTGACGAGGCTACTTTTCATGTTTCTGGAACATTAAACGGACACAATGTGACCATCTGGGAGACTGAACGCCCCCATGTGACTAGGGAGCTTCACCGGGATAGTCCAAAAGTGAATGTGCGGTGTGGAATCATATGGAACCGAATAATTGGTCTATTTTTCTTCAACGAGTCAACAATTACTGCAGATGTTGACCTCGATCTTCTGACAGAATATGTAGCTCCACAATTGATTGACTTGCACCATCTTGCTGGAAAATGATAGTTGGTTGTAACACCACTTTTGCGACTGCATGTTCGTCGGTTCGTTAATGAAACATTTCCAGGCAGATGGAATGAGAGGAATGGGCCAATTCCTTGGCCCCCGTGTTCACCAGATATCACTCCGTTAGACATTTTTTATGGGTATGTAGAAGATATCGTGTATCAAACACAGATACAGGACATTGCTGACTTGAAGCAAAGGGTTCGTAATGCCATTGCCACCATTGATGACACTATGCTGCAGTGATAATGGCAAGAACTCGAGTATCGTCTTGATGTGCTTCGTGCAACTAAGGTGATCATATACAGGTTGTAATATTATTGGGATTTCCGTAGTATGAAAGCTGCGAGTACCCTTGGAAAGGCATTCACCTATCTGCATATTAAATGATCACTTTATGAGATGAGACCTATTCTTTGATAGACATTTGTTTTATATATTTTACGTAATTGTAAAGATGCGCATTTAGCGCGGACGCTAATACATAGATTGCGCAGTCAAAGAAACATTTTAACAGAAGCTGAACTGACGTTCCGCTTCGATGTAAATAAAAGACGACAGTAAAAAATCTTTTGTAGATCTTCAGATTTCTTAATGTACTTCTGCTTGTAATGTGGAAACGTAAAGAAGGTCGACTTTCAGATAGAAAAGTGAGCGGTCTTTCCAGCGTGCAGACAACATTATTAATTAATAAAATTCAAGTAATTTATGTTAGAAACTGTAAATCGGCAAGTTATTGTTATGAAGGTGTTGAACAGTGCAAGAATTGTCTTTAACGAAGGAGAGTAGTAATGACTGTAATTTGTGACGAAAACGTGAACCAAGGAGACAGCACAGGGCAGGCTGAAGCCTGATCGCACCATACAGTTAGAAAAGTACTTACTTATGTTACATTGTCTATAAATAAGCTCTAATTGCTTGTGAGAATTGTTTGAATATATTTAGTGTTTACCAGATTTCTTACTCTATTCTTCTCCTTTATACTTTTTAAACTCCATGCCATATTATTTTTATTCATGTCAAACAGCCTTTACTACAGCAGAGAATACTGCGGCATCCTGGTCGTTTACAGAAGGCCGCTCCTTGTCTTCTATACAACTCATAGCTGCCCCATTTATTAATGATTTCATTTGCAAATGCAATAATTTTTTTTACTATGCATTGTTAAAGGTCCCTTAGAAAATTATAAAATTCATGCTGATTACGTAAAGAAATGCGGGTCGTTTTTTTCCAAATAATAGGAGGCTAGTTTTTGATTGCGCAAAGACGTCTGACAACGGTCAGGAGCCGACCAGAAGACGGACGTCTTCGACCGCTTTCGTGTCTCCTATGGCAAAGCTGTGCCAAACTGGGAACACGACATTCTAGTATGAAACACAAATATATTTAAATTCTTTCAATTTAAATCTAACCTAATTTTTTATCGTACTAGAAGGTCTATTAAACACTGTCAAAAAACTTTTATAAACACTGATTACAATAAAAGAAATGTCAAAATATTTCAACAACTGCCGTTGTAATAAAATTTTGAAGCTGTAAAGGGACTTTGTAAACGATAGCCTTTTTGTACGTAATACAGGGTGTCCATAATCTAGTTCTTAACAAATGGGGACAATTACGTTAGTAATTATTGTTTCAAGATAGACAGCTGTTGTATCTCACACAGTTCCTAACGTCTGCTTTGACATAAGTGAAGCATCAAAGATTTATCAAATTGCATGTAGGAAAGGAAAAGTGAATAAGGCACGTATAATATGAAATATGCGTAGGAACTGTAACTTAGGCTTTAACTGTAACTATCTTGTCTATACCTGATTTTATCATAAACTGTCGCTACTTTGGCCAGTGTGGACGGAAAACTGTTTACCGTATGGGTACTGCAACACATGTTGCAGTTTTAGCATAGCGAGGGTGGTAGCCGTCATCCCACCTTAGGTGTCTCGGGTAGCAGTAGAGCAATCTCTATTGCGGTTCCGAATTCAGGCAGATGGTCCTCACACTGAACAAAGTTTGTACCTAGAGCGTGAAGCATGTTACGCAATTAACAAATATTTACCTCTCATGTGGAAATTAAGATGTTTCTTTCGATGGTTTATTCTTCTTTCTCTCCCGCATACACTTACAAATGTTTAACAAAGTTCCACGGTCGTACGATCACTCGTTTTCCACGGGGGCCTGTCAACTTGCGAGAGGTTAATTATAACCACCCTGTAGTTTGTTGGAGGGCAGATAGCGGAATCAAGGGATAAAATGAGTTTTAATTTTTGTTTATTCGGTTATTGCATTAGAAGCTATGGAAACAGCAGTGATACTTCTGTGACGAAATCCACATATGTTGCAAAAGTATGTATGTATGTGTGTATGTTCCACATCTCTTAAAACCACTGGACCGATTTCAACCAAACGTGGTTGACGTATCTGAGAAGTGGTCCTTAGCCCTACAGCGATTGTTGCCTGACAATAACAAAGTCCAGGAGATATCATGGTATAAAGACCGAGGTGCGCGAAAAACTGCCGCGTTATGCATGACGTTTAAATTTATTAAGTCTGCGCTACTAATTTCGTTCGCAATAAATTTCGCTGACAATGTCCACATAAGACACCAAAGGCAGCTAGAAAATATCATGGTACCACACAAAGTTTACACTACGAATACAGTATTTTTTGTTTTCGTTTTAATAGAAAATTGGCAATTTGAATACCCAGGAAACGTCGGGTTTTCCACCTACTAATAAATAAATGTCATATGACATTGTTGATTCCCGCGCAGAGTGGCCAAGCGGTTTGAGGCTTTATGTCACGGACTACGCAGCCTCTCCTGCCAGAGGTTCGAGTCCTCCCTCTGGCATGGGTGTGTGTGTGTTGTTCGTAGCATAGGTTAGTTTCAGTAGTGTGTAAGTATAGGGACCGATGACCTAAGCAGTTTGGCCCCTTAAGAATTCACACCCATTTGAACATTAAATTCACCCTGTAGGATATCACACTCAACAATGTTCAGTCTGTGTCAGTGATCTCGGCTATGGAGGTGCGTACTTCTGGAGGAAGGGGGAAGGGGATTAGTGTTCAAAGACAACGAGGGTATTAAGAGACGGATCACAGGTTCGGATTAGGGAAGTATGGGGAAGGAAATCGGCCGTGCCCTTTGTCAAAGGAACGATACCGGCATTTGCCTGAAGCGTTGTAGGGAAATCACGGAAAAGCTAAATGAAGATGGACGGATGTGGATTTGACCCGTCGTCCTCCTGAATGCGAGTGCATTGGGCTAACCACCTCGCCAACTTACATGGTGTGGGTACTTCTGTGATACAGTTACCTTGTCCGTAACTTCGAGAACGGGCAGTGTTTCTTTAATTTTTTGTCTTCTGTATTTCTTACACAGGCTAAGGCAAAATTAAAAAAAATGTCATCCCCAGGAGACATCACAGTAATACAGTGTAACTTCGTCTCTCGCCCTGATAAGTCTCACTTTGGCAAGGAACAAAGCCGACAAGTTTCAACGCGTTTATGATTACATCTTGTAGAGCTACCAAACAGAGAGAATGTTGATTCTTATCTTTGACTCGTTATTGCCAATGGGGTCACAATCGGGTTATTTAGACGACCAGCCATGATGCAGTAGGATGCCTCAGTGTTCCTGAAACCAGGAATGTATGCATGCAGTCCTGTGCATCATCGTTCTGGAAGGCGGAAGTGTCCACAGCATGCTAATCGTGAAGATATAAAAGAAGGGAAACGTATGTCAGCCGTGCACGGCTCGTGTTCATGCCATTTATTGTTTGTCATCTTCTATTACGGTACTGCCGCCTCGTTTTCTTATTCCATTTACTGGCGTCACGAACTTCCTTCCTTACTTGCCCATGAGTGGCAGCAGCAGCGCGTATCGATAACTGCCCTGTCATACCATCCCTGAAGCGACCGATAGTATTTCTGGGTCGTCGTGTGTCTGGTAGGCAGTTCGAGACGGACCAGCAGTGCATCGGGCACAGAGCCCCAGTGAGGTCGGCACAGGCATTAACAGCGGGGTCGACCGTTGGCTGGTCGTCTGGTCGGTCGTCTCATCAACGACGTGTATTTGGGTCGGTTACTTCCTGTGCTGAGACGTCGTTTGTGTTACCTCCCCATGGTGGGGTCAGAGCCAATGTCTCTGGGAGGTCGCCCGTCTGAAGGAAGAAAGTCAGCTGAAGATGCACCAGCAGTGCAATCGCGACGGAGCAGCAGTTGTGGACGAACCAGCAGTCCAGTCGGTCTGTTGGCGTGGAGCAGCAAGCAAGCCTCCTTTCGCGTGGAGTTGGGCTGGAGCCGCTGGCGGCGTACACGCGCATTTGGAGTGTGAGGTGCTGCTTGCGAGTGCTAAAAAGTTCGTCGCCCACCGATCTTGGACATAAAAGTTGAGTCCTCAACGTACTATCGAGCCGCAACTGGTTACATTTCTTCGTTTGATCCTGGTTGTTGCTTTTGGGACATTCTCACGAGCAACAACGTGTGTGTATTTAAGTCGGCTAAGATTCCAGCTGTCTTCCTGTGGAATTTAACTTAGTTTATTACCTGTTATTGAAGTTCGCCAGCGGGATCTTCTGCCTTGTGGCCGTTGACGTTCCGGTTACCTGCCCTGGTCGTTGACGTAATTTTCGGCGGTGTGTTTTCGTCGTCGTGTTGTTGCTGTCCAGTGCGGCGTGTAGTTAGACGGCTGAAGTGTTTTTGGTCGTTGTACGCTCCAATATTCGGTGTGTCGTATTGAAACCTTGTGGTCGTTTTACTGGTTGCGTAGAGCGGAACTGATCTGGTTGATTGGTCGGTCGGCTGTCAATCGGAAGGCAACCCAACCGGCAAAGAGATTGTTGGTCAGGCTGCCTGTCGAGCCTAAACGGGTGTTAGTGTTACAATTCCAAGCCGACCCTTGGAACTCCTGAGCGCCGTTCCGTGTCTGTTACATAGTAACTTCCCTGACTGAGTTTTAGTTATTTGGTTGAGTTCCATTAAAATTGAAGTACTAAGGCCTTCAGCCTGTTTAGATTGAAGATTTAGAAAATATTTTTGGGTAAAACCTCCAGTAGAACCTTCTATGTCATTTTCTTACTTAGGCATTATGTCTTCCATTTTAAATGTGGCCTTCAGCAGAGCTAAGGTTAATCAAGAAGGTCCATTAAAGTTTTTAGTGTTTTGCATTCTTGTTGTAATATTGTGTGTTGATAATAAAGTTTGTATGTTGAGTGCAACTGACAGCAACCTCATTTTGGCCACTTTCCACAACCTAATCCGCTCTGTCCTGCTAGCTAAGGCGTTTCAGTATGGTCACCGAGAATATCTAAATAAACATTCTCGTTCATGTCGTTCATGTTCTTAATAACGTGTATGAGTGAATCCAAAACGTCAGAGAAGCATCTCTGACATAAACTACAATCTTCAGACGATGCAGGTTGTCGTTGGATTCGACGCGACGCAACGCCTCGCATCGTTTGAAGGAAAAAAAGTTTTATCTCTTTTGTTTATAAATCAATCAGTTACTAAACGAACAGGGGACTGAAAATACATGCTACAGCTTTCCCACAGGTGAGTGGGTACACAAACGGCACTAAACTATGTTGCGAGAGAGACCAATGACAGCATGAAAAGTTAATGAGTTAAAGCAAGGTCTCGTTAAAGCATGAAAAGGCACAAATACTCTCACATACAGGGTGTCAATTTTTGAACTATGTGAAATAAAATCGTCATAACTTCTGAACGGTTTGCATTAGAGCGTTAAAACTGCACGGTTGGCCGCAGGGGATGATTGGGATTCATCGCTGAACCAAACAACATTCACATACTAATTCCTCTTTCATTTGCATGGGTTCGTAATACGCAAAATTGACGTATTTGGCTGACTGAGAATCCACATTTCGCAAATCGAGAAGTTCTTCACTCTCAATGGGTGACTGTGTGGTGTATAATGTTCAGTCACGGAACAATCAGTGCGATGTTCATTGATAGCACGGTGACTACCGAACTGTAAATGAAGGTTTTGGAAGATGATTTCATCCCCATTATCTAAAGTGACCCTGATTTTAAGTAAACTGGAAGCAATCTTGATCGAATAAATTTTTTTAATGTGGTGATGGGTTTTGATCTTACTATAAGATTATCTTCAAACCTACAATGAACAAGAATCCTTATAAACCTATAAAGGACGAAATCGTATTAACTCATTATTACTATCTATAGAACTCATAAAACAAATTAAAATCTTATAGCTTATAAAATATTGTGTAAAAAGGTAATTACTGCGACGTAAATAGTGTGGCCCGCTATCACGTTCTATTATCGACCAAAGCAAAGATGACTACAAAGACGCCACTCTAGTAAACATGATTTTGACGAGACGTTTTTTAATTAAAATTTCAATGGTAACAGGTACTTATGCGCATACCACCTACTCATATCATGTAGTGATCGAACTTCTGTTGGGTCACCATGGCAACCTTAGAGCGACCGTAACGGTAATATAATTCTTACTTTATCAATTTCTGTAACATTCCCTACTGATATCTAGAATACGATATCAGTAGAGAATGTTACAGAAATTGATAAAGTAAGAATTATATTACCGTTACGGTCGCTCGTCTGCATGGAATGCAACGAGATGGCCATCATGAGCGTAAAGTTGATGACATTATTTTGTCCGCCCATGACGTGACCGCCCAGAGTGGTTTTGTGTGTTTTTTAGTGGCATAATGTTTGCGGTAACCGTAATGTTATATTGAAATATAGTGCTAATGAATGTACGAATAACCGCTGGCGTAGCAGGGTGAAAAAAAATCTCTTGTCTTATAGTAAAACACAGATACGTGACACATAGCGTATACATAAGGCAAGAAAATTGTTGTTTTGCCACATATTAAGCTGGATTATCTGCGTGTGTGCACCAATCAGTCAGAAGTTATTATTATGCTTTATATTTTGCGTACTATATTGTGATACTAAACATATATGAGTATGGGCACTTTCTCCTGACGTAATGTCTGTCCATATGAAATAATAAAATACAATAGTTGTAAACACCCCCCCCCCCCCCATGAACCATGGACCTTGCCGTTGGTGGGGAGGCTTGCGTGCCTCAGCGATACAGATGACCGTACCGTAGTTTCAACCACAACGGAAGGGTATCTGTTGAGAGGCCAGACCAACATGTGGTTCCTGAAGAGGGGCAGCAGCCTTTTCAGTAGTTGCAGGGGCAACAGTCTGGATGATTGACTGATCTGGCCTTGCAACATTAACCAAAACGGCCTTGCTGTGCTGGTACTGCGAACGGCTGAAAGCAAGGGGAAACTACAGCCGTAATTTTTCCCGAGGACATGCAGCTTTACTGTATGATTAAATGATGATGGCGTCCTCTTGGGTAAAATATTCCGGAGGTAAAATAGTCCCCCATTCGAATCTCCGGGCGGGGACTACTCAGGAGGACGTCGTTATCAGGAGAAAGGAAACTGGCGTTCTACGGATCGGAGCGTGGAATGTCAGATCCCTTAATCGGGCAGGTAGGATAGAAAATTTAAAAACGGAAATGGATAGGTTAAAGTTAGATATAGTGGGAATTAGTGAAGTTCGGTGGCAGGAGGAACAGGACTTCTGGTCAGGTGACTACAGGGTTATAAACACAAAATCAAATAGGGGTAATGCAGGAGTAGGTTTAATAATGAATAAAAAAAATAGGAGTGCGGGTAAGCTACTAGAAACAGCATAGTGAACGCATTATTGTGGCCAAGATAGACACGAAGCCCATGCCTACTACAGTAGTAAAAGTTTATATGCCAACTAGCTCTGCAGATGATGAAGAAATTGATGAAATGTATGATGAGATAAAAGAAATTATTCAGGTAGTGAAGGGAGACGAAAATTTAATAGTCATGGGTGACTGGAATTCGTCAGTACGAAAAGGGAGAGAAGGAAACATAGTAGGTGATTATGGATTGGGGCTAAGAAATGAAAGAGGAAGCCGTCTGGTAGAATTTTACACAGAGCATAACTTAATCATAGCTAACACTTGGTTCAAGAATCATAAAAGAAGGTTGTATACATGGAAGAATCCTGGAGATACTAAAAGGTATCAAATAGATTATATAATTGTAAGACAGAGATTTAGGAATCAGGTTTTAAATTGTAGGACATTTCCAGGGGCAGATGTGGACTCTGACCACGATCTATTGGTTATGGCCTGTAGGTTAAAACTGAAGAAACTGCGAAAAGGTGGGAATTTAAGGACATGGGGTCTGGATAAACTGAAAGAACCAGAGGTTGTACAGAGTTTCAAGCTGAGAATAAGGGAACAATTGGCAGGAATGGGGGAAAGAAACACAGTAGAAGAAGAATGGGTAGCTCTGAGGGATGAAGTACTGAAGGCAGCAGAGGATAAAGTAGGTAAAAAGACGAGGGTTGCTAGAAATCCTTGGGTAACAGAAGTATTTAATTTAATTTATGAAAGGAGGAAATATAAAAATGCAGTAAATGAAGCAGGCAAAAAGGAATACAAACGTCTCAAAAATAAGATCGACAGGAAGTGCAAAATGGCTAAGCAGGGATGGCTAGAGGATAAATGCAAGGATGTAGAGGCTTATCTCACTAGGGGTAAGATAGACACTACCTACAGGAAAATTTAAGGGACCTTAGGAGAGAAGAGAACCACGTGTATGAATATCAAGAGCTCAGATGGCAACCCAGTTCTAAGCAAAGAAGGGAAGGCAGAAAGGTGGAAGGAGTATATAGAAGGTTTATACAAGGGCGATGTACTTGAGGACAATGTTATGGAAATGGAAGAGGATGAAGATGAAGACGAAATGGGAGATAAGATACTGTTTGAAGAGTTTGACAGAGCACTGAAAGACCTGAGTCGAAACAAGACGCCTGGAGTAGACAATATTCCATTAGAACTACTGATGGCCTCGGGAGAGCCAGTCATGACAAAATTCTACCAGCTGGTAAGCAAGATGTATGAGACAGGCGAAATAACCTCAGACTTCAAGAAGAATATAACAATTCCAATACCAAACAAAGGAGGTGCTGACAGATGTGAAAATTACCGAACTATCAGTTTAATAAGTCACAGCTGCAAAATACTAACGCGAATTCTTTTCAGACGAATGGAAAAAATTGGTAGATGCGGACCTCGGGGAAGATCAGTTTGGATTCCGTAGAAATGTTGGAACACGTGAGGCAATATTGACCTTACGACTTATCTTAGAAGAAAGATTAAGAAAAGGCAAACCTACGTTTCTAGCATTTGTAGACTTAGAGAAAGCTTTTGACAATGTTGACTGGAATACTCTCTTTCAAATTCTGAAAGTGGCAGGGGTAAAATACAGGGAGCGAAAGGCTATTTACAATTTGTACAGAAACCAGATGGCAGTTATTAGATCCGAGGGGCATGAAAGGGAAGCAGTGGTTGGGAAAGGAGTGAGACAGGGTTGTAGCCTCTCCCCGATGTTATTCAATCTGTATATTGAGCAAGCAGTAAAGGAAACAAAAGAAAAATTTGGAGTAGGTATAAAAATTCATGGAGAGGAAGTAAAAACTTTGACAGAATTGAAATGTCATCGGCGAACCTCAGAGACGGCAAAGGACTTTGGAAAAGCAGTGGATAGTGTCTTGAAAGGAGGATATGAGGTGAACATCAACAACAGCAAAACGAGGATAATGGAATGTAGTCAAATTAAATCGGGTGATGCTGAGGGAATTAGATTAGGAAATGAGACGCTTAAAGTAGTAAATGAGTTTTGCTATTTAGGAAGTAAAATAACTGATGATGGTCGAACTAGAGAGGATATAAAATGTAGACTGGCAATGGCCAGGGAAGCGTTTCTGAAGAAGAGAAATTTGTTAACATCGAATATAGATTTATGTATCAGGAAGTTGTTTCTGAAAGTATTTGTTTGGAGTGTAGCCATGTATGGAAGTGAAACATGGACGATAACTAGTTTGGACAAGAAGAGAATTGAAGCTTTCGAAATGTGGTGCTACAGAAGAACGCTGAAGATTAGATGGGTAGATCACGTAAGTAATGAGGAGGTAATGAATAGGATTGGGGAGAAGAGAAGTTTGTGGCACAACTTGACTAGAAGAAGGGATCGGTTGGTAGAACATGTTTTGAGGCATCAAGGGATCACAAATTTAGCATTGGAGGGCAGCGTGGAGGGTAAAAATCGTAGAGGGAGACCAAGAGATGAATACACTAAGCAGATTCAGAAGGATGTAGGTTGCAGTAGGTACTGGGAGAGAAGAAGCTTGCACAGGATAGAGTAGCATGGAGACCTGCATCAGACCAGTCTCAGGACTGAAGACAACAACAACAGTTGTAAACAAGTGTGGTAAGCAGTAGAGTAACACACACACAATCGACAATAATTGTGTATTAACGAACACTAAAAGGAATCGTTACAGCGGAGATATGGTTATCGTGACATCTATACTCATACAGACTAATGGAACATCGTGAAGCGTGAAGTATTTTAGAATAGTTCCTCAAACAGATCAAAAAAATATTTTTCTCTGAAATGCAGTTATTCGTCAAGTAGAGTTTCTTGATCTTTTTCCCGATGTATATAAATTTCCAGTTCTTTAAGGGTATTAAGTAAAAAGCCTTTAGGGACGGTATGCAAGATACTCATATTGTTATTAACAGTCCCTTCAGAATGTTTATGTTGGTTAGTGTGTTGCCCTAAGATAGAATTACTACGTGATGTACCAGTAGTATGTTCATGATACCTTATCTTAAAATTTCTACCAGTTTGGCCGACATAATGACTATCACAATTATTGGAATTTGAGATAACTATGAAAAATAAGAGTTATAAATATCTAATCTATGTTGAAGTAAATTTTCAGTAGTAAAGGCGACTGTAAGCTTTGTATCCATAAACATTTTATTGATTTTACCTTAAAAATTGCCATAATAGGTCATTTTGGTGAGCATGTATTTATTCTACGCTCTGCTTTGGGTGGATTTTGAACAGAGTTGCTAATTTGGTCATAAAGGGTATCAATAAACTCAGTTTCATAGTTGTTGGCTTTAGAAAATTGTTTTAGTCAACTCGTTTCGCACAGCCTCATTTTTTAATGGTAGTTTAACGATCCTATGCACCATGGACTGGAAAAAGGCTTTTTTGTATCTATGTGGATGACATAATGTGGAGTTAATTGTTACATCTGTAGTAGTTGGCTTCCTCTAAACTAAAAATTGGTGCCTCCCTTCATGATTAGTAATAGTAATGTCGAGAAAATTTATCGTCTGATCACTTTCACGTTCGACAGTAAACTTCAGTTTGGATGGCTGCTATTGAGGTTGCTCGTCAAATCGCCAATCTCTTCTTTGGAGCCATTAAAATGTAATAACGTGTAATTCACATATCTTTTGTAATATGCAATTTTAGTGTTTATATTTTTTGAGACAAACCCCGAAATAATTTCTCTATGACTAACAAAATTATCAGTGATTGTACCTGATAGCGAATTTCCCATGGTGAGACCATCTTTCTGAAAATAAATCTTCCCATTACACATGAAATAGTTAAAGGCTAAAGTACCCTCAAGTAATGTAATGAATTCTACTGTTTCTTCACTATTCATAATTTTGTGTTTCATAAGGTTATTTTTTATAATTTCGATCGTTTCGACTATTGGAATATTTGTATAAATATTTGTAATATCCAAAGAAGCGAATCTTGCACCATCGGGAACATTAATGTCATAAATTTGTTCTGCTAGTTGAAATGTGTTATACAAAATTCTTTTTGAAAACATAAAAGAATTTCAGCATGGTGTTCACTTTCTTATTTAAATTATATGATGGACAACTATTGGTATTAACCATCGGACGAATCGGTAAATTTATTTTGTGAAGTTTATTTGTGATCTTAAGATAATGAAGCCACAAATATCAAAATTAAGAACACTTTTGTCTTTAGCGTGAACAACCAATTGTTATTTTCAATTAATCTTTTAATATCTGTCTAAATTTTTTCAACGAAAATAACATAGTAGAAGTAACAAATATCCGTCTACTAAATTTCAAAGTTTTAAAGATGTAAGTTTCTTTATTTACAACTCTCAGAGTATTCCCTTCGTCTGCTTTTATAACGATGGCTTTATTCGTGGAAAGCTTGTCATTAACACACTCAGTTGCCATGTGCCACTACCTCCGGCGGACATCTATGGTATATCAGCGTTGTTTACAGTTTTATCAATATACAATGTCGTCCTGTATAGGTTTAGAAGGATTCTTGTCCATTGTAGGTCTGAAGATGATCTTATTATAAGATCGAAACCGATCACCACGTTAAAAAATTTATGCGATCAAGACTGCTTTCAGTTTATTTATAGTAATTATAGATCGCTGTTTCCTATAATAAGAACCTTGTTCTGTAAAATGACTATATGTGGTTTATGCCAGACGGACCTCGATCCCATCAACGCAGGAGAGTGTTTGATTTCCTGGAGGAGCACTTTGGGCACGGCATTCTGGCTCTGAGGTACCCAGGGGCCGCTGGCATGGGCCTGGAATGGCCGCCATATTCTCCTTTTCGTGAGGCTGTATTAAAGACAATGTGTGGAGTAATAACAGCAAAACCATTGCTGAGCTGAAAATAGCCGGTCAGGAGGTCATCGAGAGCATCGATGTTCCGACACTTCAGCGGGTCATGCAGAATTTCGCTATTCCTCTCTGCCACATCATCGCCTAAATCTGAATATCTGTAGTGATGTTTATATGTTGAATGAAGTGTGTGCACGCCGTAGTTTGTAACTAATTTACGTTTTTTTTTAAATATAGTCAACAGTTGTCACCCTGTAAGTAGCTAGCTGGCTCCGAAAATTAGATCAGGGAAATGGAACATCATACTCACCTCGTTTCAGTGAATGCTCCATGCTTACCACCATAATGATGAACAGGAGCAGAAGATAGCTACAACACTGGATGAGAATTTTACGTTCAGCTGTGGCAGGTGAATTCTGCTGTAAATTTGAGACATCTCACTCTGCAGCTCACTGCATTCACCTACAGAGATACGTCTTTTGTCATGCCCTGAGGAGAAGTGTGTCCTTCGATGTCCCTGGAGCAAGTATTCTTTACAGCGCCCAAAGAAGAAGCGTGTTCTTACACTCCTCTACAAAACTTAGCTAATTGTGTCATTTTCGGGATGTCGCCAGCCACTTGCAACAGACCTTGAAGGTTCCGACCAGTGATTATTAAATAAACATGCTGTCAAATTCTCGACTCTTACAGATGTTACCGTGTTAATCAGTGCACCATATTTCTTCCTTGGCATAGGGGAGAAGGCAGAAAATCTCGTCTATTTGTCATAAGTGATAAGGCGTCCTAGTACACACGTCCAGGAGCTCTCCCCAGCTATCAAAAGAATTGATGATGGTGATGATGACGAGGTCCCATACTCCGAGGAGCGTAGGGGACGATGCGGGAGACTACGCAACGTGCTAGCGGAGTTGGTTTGCCATTACCTCCCTCCGACCGTAATGTGGAATCAAAATAATTACTAAGCTCCAATCAAAGATCTTCTTAGACAGTTTATAACAAACATTCCAGCTATGCTCCGCTAGACCTAACAGCTTGTTCCATACTTTTGGCGTCATGTTCTCTCCTGCCCTTCAGATCTTGCTAAAAGGGATTCTTTCCACTAGAAGCATGATAAAGTTTTAGGATGGACTGACTGTGCCCGTTGCTTGATCCTGCTACACTCAGTCGGCAGAAGGCTTACCCCTGTACTTACTTAACTGGAATTCTGGCATTTGGCAGAAACATATTTATGGCTCTTGCAGTTCACCAACCAGCTAAAAGCCGTAATTACAAGAACCCTTCAATGTATCAACAAAAGGAAGCTCCAGTCATTAGCAGGTGTTATACATGTTGCTCACCAGATAATAAGCAATAATGGGACAGGCGAAATACCCTCAGACTTCAAGAAGAATATAATAATTCCAATCCAAAAGACAGCAGGCATTGACAGTTGTGAAAATTACCGAACTGTTAGTTATTGTCAGTTTAATAAGCCACGGCTGCAAAATAGTAACGCGAATTCTGTACAGACGAATGGAAAAACTGGTAGAAGCCGACCTCGGGGAAGATCAGTTTGGATTCCGTAGAAATATTGGAACACGTGAGGCAATACTGACCCTACGAGTTATCTTAGAAGCTAGATTAAGAAAAGGCAGACCTACGTTTCTAGCATTTTTAGACTTTGATAGAGATTATTACAGTCAACATTGTCAAAAGCTTTCTCAAATTCTGAAGGTAGCAGGGGTAAAATACAGGGAGCGAAAGGCTATTTACAATTTGTACAGAAACCAGATTGCAATTATAAGAGTCGAGGGACATGAAAGGGAAGCAGTGGTTTGGAAGGGAGTGAGACAGGGTTGCAGCCTCTCCCCGATGTTATTCAATCTGTATATTGAGAAAGCAGTAAAGGAAACGAAAGAAAAGTTCGAAGTAGGTATTAAAATCCATGGAGAAGAAATAAAAACTTTAAGGTTCGCCGATGACATTGTAATTCTGTCAGAGACAGCAAAGGACTTGGAAGAGCAGTTGAACGGAATGGACAGTGTCTTGAGGGGAGGGTATAAGATGAACATCAACAAAAGCAAAACGAGGATAATGGAATGTAGTGGAATTAAGTCGGGCGGTGCTGAGGGAATTAGATTAGCAAATGAGACACTTAAAATAGTAAATGAGTTTTGCTATTTAGGGAGAAAAGTAACTGATGATGGTTGAAGTAGAGAGGATATAAAATGTAGACTGGCAATGGCAAGGAAAGGGTTTCAGAAGAAGAAACATTTGTTAACATCGAGTATACATTTAAATGTTAGGAAGTCGTTTCTGAAAGTATTTGTATGGAGTGTAGCCATGTATGGAAGTGAAACATGGACGATAAAGAGTTTGGGCAAGAAGACAATAGAAGCCTTTGAAATGTGGTGCTACAGAAGAATGCTGACGATTAGATGGATAGATCACGTATCTAATGAAGTATTGAATAGAATAGGGGAGAAGTTTGTGGCACAACTTGTCAAGAAGAAGGGAGCGGTTGGTAGGACATATTCTGAGGCATAAAGGAATCACCAATTTAGTACTGGAGGGCAGCGTGGAGGGTAAAAATCGTAGAGGGAGACCAAGAGATGATTACACTAAGCAGATTCAGAAGGATTTAAGCTGCAGTACGTATTGGGACATGAAGAAGCTTGCACAGGATAGAGTAGCATGGAGAGCTGCATCAAGCCAGTCTTAGGACTGAAGACAACAACAACAACAACAACAACAACAACATTATTGCTTGCAGTTTACATGCATCGGTAGTGACGTGACTTAATTTAGTATTTGAGTAGGCATGCTGGATAATTAAAGTTTTTGGAAAAAGAACGTCCAAACACAACAGCTCCTTTAAGCCACTGTGCTATCCATTCATGCTAAAACATCTTATTGTGCCGATTCCACAGAAGTGACTGGTATGTACGCACCATTCCACTGCTATGACTTGGTGGAGGGTAACATGAGCACCTGTTATCAGTTCTACATCATTTTCAGCGCTACAATGCGATCAGTATGCTCTTCTAAAGGTGCAGCTTACGAATTAACTTTTGTGCTACTCCATGCAGTAAATATGGGTTACACAGTATGTCGAGTTGTTTATTTTCTTTAAGAATAATTCGTTTCTGTTATCCAGAGTGACAGCATTTCAACTGGTGTGAAAGGGTAAATACATAAAACACAAAATGACACAGAAAATGTTATCTATGAAAGCAACATTATGCGGAGGTCAAAAGCAAGAAATACATTAAAAATCGAGCTACAGATATGAATATACTTTTCAGTTGTTTTTGGAACCATTGTAACTTTCTTTCTGAGAAACAAACAGAAAAGTTTCTGCATCTGATTGCTTTGAGCACTGGAGTGTTTGGAAGCGGTACACGTAGGAAAGAAAGAAGCACAATGTGTGACGTCTAGCACTGAAGGACGTTGTTAAGTACTAAAGGTGAAAGACTGTGAGGAGCCAAAACACTATGACAGCCTTCATAATCGGACACTTGTCCGTTTTTGGAGCGAAGCACATCCAATCTATGAAATGCAGAATCAATGCTAAGTCCGCAGTAGGTTTCGGGAGATATGTGGCTCTGGGTGTCTAAACGCAGGTCACATAATTGTCGTAAATTACGGGCCGTTGGTTTGTGGGCATCTGATCTCATCACAGACAATGTCGTTAAAAAAGTTAATTACTCGAGAGCCTTAAGTAACGAAAAGCGGTTTTTTTTTAGTTTCCGTGACAAACAATACTAAAATTTGGATTCTGTGGCTACAAAACTGCATACTAAGTAAATTATCGAATTTTGATCGTCAACGTGCCTAAATAAATTAACATTTATATGCGTTCGACATTGTATCAACTGCTGGGGGCGCTCTGAATTTTCATGTCATTCTGAAACATCAGCTGCGCCAAGATCGCTCATATATCTTCTTATTTGTTACCGGTTTCGACATATCAGTGGTTAGTCACTATGTGACATGCAGCTTTGTAAGGATCATGAAATTCCTTTAATGTGTTACAAGATCCGATGGTGACAGGACAGCACAGATCTGTGGAAACCGGTAATCAATAAAAAGATTTACAAGCGATCTTGGCGCAGCTGATATTTCAGAATGATATGTAAATTAATACTTAATCCCTTGACAGCTGGAAAAACCCGAGTCTGTAACCAAGTTACTATAAAAGTGATGTTCATTATTAGTAAACAAACACCGAACATATAAATTACGAAAATTTTATGAACACCTCTGTAAAATATACCAAACAAATCGTAATGTTTCCCGAAAATAACTGCAAAAGTGGGTAACCTCACGCATGACTTCGGAAATGTTGAAATATGACGAGCTCCAGAATGTAAATGTTAGCTTCTGTCATCGTACAGCGGACAGATTTGAAACCACCTCTTTATTTACATCTTGAGCCAATGAAAAACAACCTACTTTATTCCGACTGGTCGGAATCGTTAACGTAATGACGAATACCACAGCTCACGTTCATTTAACAAAATACAACATATAAACACTTAATATTCCCTAACAATATCACTGAATACGCATGTGCCGGAGCACATGTCCCAAAAGACACATAAACGACATCTAAAGTTTCCAATTTTATGTATATTTAATAATTCAAACGTATATTTGATGAGAAACATCGAAGCAAAAGTTGAACAATACCAAACGTATCACTGTAGATGTAGAATGAAACTTTTTGCAGCCGGCCGCGGTGGTCTCGCGGTTCTAGGCGCGCAGTCCGGAACCGTGCGACTGCTACGGTCGCAGGTTCGAATCCTGCCTCGGGCATGGATGTGTGTGATGTCCTTAGGTTACTTAGGTTTAAGTAGTTCTAAGTTCTAGGGGACTAATGACCACAGCAGTTGAGTCCCATAGTGCTCAGAACCATTTGAACCATTTGAAACTTTGTGCAAAATGGTTTGCTTTGAATAAAAATTACTTAAGATTGACTGTAACTGGAGCTTTCAAACTGTAGCGATGGAGAAATAGTACAGCAGACAAGGAAACACTGACTTTTGAGTTTAGTTACTACGGAATCCTATTCATTGAAAGTAATTGAAAAATAATGTTATATTGGAAGTTGTTTGAAGTGCTTTCACTTTGTGTTGGGAGAGCCTTCTCGCGAAGCAATACTGTGGTGTCGGTTATCCTTGCGTGATGGATGGTGCTGTCCTTTGTCGTCAGCAGCTAAAGAGACGAGCACCAGGCGACCCGTCTACCCGAAGGCAGCCCTTAGACACACGCACATTTCACAGCAGACATAGTCCGTCCGTGAATGCATTTATTTCATCGTAGCTGCTGGAGTAAGCATATCCATTCCTTGAAGTGACAAATTTGATTTAAATGTCTCGCGATCTCGGTGAAAAAGACCAAGTCTGCGACCAGTTTGTCGTCACTGAGTGAAATCGCACATGACGTGGCCACATTACACACTTTCTGCCCAAAAGGCCCCTGGTGGCTAAAATAGCAAGCAATGTCTCGTATGAAAGAGAAAATCAAGACTTAATTTGGGAAGCACTTACCAGGTATGCACTAACTTCTCACCATCTGCGGAGCTCCATCTGTCGCCACAAAACAGATCCCGTCCCATGGTAAACACATGTTTCCAGCGGGTTCACATTCCATCTCAAAGACAACGCGACCTGTAGTTTTGGAAGCCACAGTTGCAACCGCTTACAGTTCCCTCGAAAATCTGTAGTGCGGAGTCAACACCGTGTACAAACATTGTAAGCTGTGCACAGTCTGTTGCATTAGTGATTCCATCAAGTGCTAATTAATAAGCAACGAAAGTTTGAGCTTTCTCCTTGAGTTGGTTCTCCAGATCCGCACGCATGTCTCGGATCCGACGAGAAACTGTTTGCTTGGAAAGGCAAACTTGGTCAAATTTCCTTACCTCTCATGGCGTTACACACTCTGCGACAGCCAGCGAACGGGAACTTAACACTGGCCCCACTGAAATCTGCGATCCACTTCATGCAATTATGTATGCATCTTTCTAGCTTGCTCGTAATGCTGCATAAGTCGAATGCTCCTCCCTGTCAGTTATCTAAAATTAATTGCATGAAACGCTTGTAAATTGAATTTGAAGCATGTGAGGAAGGCGCAGAATATGGTATGACTTCTTTCTGCCTGAAAGGTCGTTGCTACTGTACTTCACCGCATCGCTGTCAGCCTCTTCAAACTGTGCGGCGACGAGGGATACATACCGACTGGACTTTTTCATTGTAGTGAGCATCTTATGGCATACTGGACAACGAGGCAACCCATCTGTTTCAACAACAGCCTTGGAACAGCCGGCTGTATACTGCTCACCAAGTCAACGGTCGTCACAGTCAATTATTACCACATGTCCCACGGAAACCCAGATTGTTCTCCACAGCATGATACCGTACCACCGGCCATTGTCTATCGTGCTGTGCACACTTCGAGCTTCCGTTCGTCCGTATTACAGCCAATCTGGACACGACCTTCGACCTGGCGTAGCAAGAGAAATGTGATTTACCCGCCATGCAACATTTTTCCATTGCTCCTTGGACCAGCCACTACAATCCCACGACCACTGCAGCCGTAACTCGTGACGCCCTTGCATCAACGTGGGAACGTGTTTTGGGTCGTCTTCTGCGGAACCTCATCTTTGACGATGTGTCTGCACCAGTAGTGTGCTCTGACGTCAGATGTGTGTCATATCGCCGCATATTCCGCTTTACAAAACGAACAAGTCTCCGATCTCCGCTTTCTGAGTAAACTTTCGTCAACTTGCGACCTATTCGCGATTTCGCCGTCTTCAACAACTTTCTGTGGATCATCACGGTAGCACGTGGACACCCATAATAATCTGCCCTTATGTCAGTGGATTTTTCAGTTTGCAGCCAATTTCCTAGCTCGAATCATTTCTTATTCTCTAAAATGAACATGAACAGGCACAATCGCAAGAAACTCCTTTTTGTTGTGAGGTTACCGGTTTCGGTCTGTTTTAGACCATTTTCAGACCTACCACCGTGATGGTAGACCCCGGTAGTGAACGCAGCAGGTGTTCCGACTCAACGAAAGCTAACTACTGGCGTTCGTGGAGTCTGGTGGTAGGTCTGAAAATGGTCTAAAACAGACCGAAACCGGTAACCTCAAAACAAAAAGGAGTTTCTTGTGCTTGTGACTGTTCATGTCAATTTTAAGTAACAAAAAAAACGGCTGTTCTCTGAGAGAAATGTTCTCAAAAATAACTGATTTCCTATTCGTCTCTGCTCCGCTTATACTGTTAACTTTGTTTCGCCGTGCCACGTGCCCTTAGAGCAACCGGGCGGCATTCAGCATAGCCGTGGGCAGTAGGCACAATGTTTCGCTTCACCATCGTAAATTGCGAGATTGACAGATGTCAATGTGCACCACGAAAAGATATTTGCAAAACTCGTATCAGAAGAAGTAATAAGTTGGCAGACATTATTAATCTGATAGAAAGTATGAATGCTTAGATATTAAGATGTCAACACTGAAGCGTGTCCAACACAAGAAGCAGTAAATTACACGTCAAACAAGTTGAAAGACTGCTGACTACGAACTCACGGGTGTAACACGGCGCTGCCCCACGCTGTTAGTTCGGCTGCGCCGTAGAGTTCTGCTGGGGCGCCGTCGACGTCATCAGTGGTGTGGCTGTAGGGGGCCCAGGGGCTGCTCGGCGAGGCGCGGCGCGCTCGGACCCAGAGTAATCCGCTCCGCTTGTCTTGCGGTGGGTCGGCATTGGCGTCCCTCGGCTTGCGGACGTGAGAGAGAATTTTAATAATGGGCTACAAGTTCTGAGAGGGACGGCTCCAGTCCGAAGCAACTCCTGTAGAGTCAACAGAGCGCCTAAGTAGTTACTCCAGCTAAGGAAGGAAAATTAGGGAAATAAGTTCATGTAGTAGCAGATTTTTGTACTGTGGTAGGAGGGAGTATCACGAACAACATACTAAAAATCCCCACCTGTGCAGTGTGAGCGGAGCTGGGACGGCGTTTAAAGGACTCTTTTTGGTGTTTTTCTCGAATAACCGCCGCTTATAGGGAAAATGTTTCCCAGTACAAAACAAAACTGCATTCAGTTTCCTACGAAAAAGGTCCTATTAATGTTTTTTCTGGGAATAATAGCTTCCACGTTATAGAGGATGGAAAAATCGCAAATTTTGAAGAATAGTAATAATAATGAACAACTGCCTTCAGTCACAAATCTTCATTTTATTAAAATGAACGATGCATTTCGAGCCGTCTAGTCTGATGTCAATCAAAATACATGAACTTTACATTTCTTTTAATTCTAGGCAAGATCACATTGGTATTTTGTTAATATAACAAATTATGAAATATAAGATTATGTAACTATGATAATTCGGAAAGTAACTTAAACATTCTCCAGAACCACTCACCTACTACAAGAAACAGTGATGTGCAAATACACACTTTCTATTAAAAAGCACATTTGCAGAAACATTTAAACAGAGTACCTTTTCAAACTCTATTCAAAACAAGTCAAATAATTTCGACCCTTAAGATTCTGTATCAAAATGTTTCTGAAAATGTGCTTTTTAATAGAACGTGTGTATTTTTACGTAAACATTCTCCCCACAAGTATTCACCTACTGCAAGGAACAGCAAGTTAATTTTCGAATTATCATAGTTTTATAATCTTATGTTTCCTAATGTGGCGTTTTGTAATATAACAGGCCTAGAATTAAAAGAAAAGTAAAGTTGATGTAGACTGTCAAAGCTCTTAAAGATGAGCCCCCAGGGCTAGAAATTTATCGTGCATTTTAATCAAACTACGATTTATGGCTGAAGTTCGTTGTTCTTTATTATTACGAAAGTAATACAGAACGGATGAAACACTGCAACCTTTGGATAAAATTAGATGGAAAATAGTGTTTTATAGGTACAGAATTGATGTTTACTTTTAAATGAAGTGGATTTAGGACAAATATTAAATGCGTGTACCGTATTAAAGACATATTGTGGTTTTTCGGTGTGACAGAATGAAGGGGGGGGGGGGGGGGGGGGAGATTACAAGCGCGAGGGGAGATAGGTAGCCGTAGTATTGTCATGCAGCTACCTCAATCATGGGCCTCCAAAAAGAAGAGCGTACAGATGACTCCACACACTGTTTATCTCACTAACTACGATAGAAGAAGCAACTACATGGTCTTTCACAAAACTATACCAACCCTCTCTGTGGTGAGCCTTATGAATCACTAGTGATGCAGCGCGCAGACATGCCCGGTAGTATTTATTTTCCACGAAGTTCGTTACAAGTATGTGGACAACGGTTCAAATCCCGATCAGGCTATCCAGATCTAGGTTTTCTGTGATTTCCATAAATCGCTGCAAGTGAATGCGTGGATGATTCCTTTGAAATGAGCACGGCCGATTTCCTTACCTATCCTATTCGTAATCCGAACTGTTACTCCGTGTCTAATGACCGCGCTGTCTACGGGACATTAATCTTCCTTTCTTCCTTCGACAGGCCACGATTCTGTTTTTGTCGTATTCCAACACACTCTGGTAGACGTTTATGATTTTTATACGACGCATAACACTATTTCATCATATACAAACAACGCTGAAATTCGATTTCTACGTGAGAAGAAAGCTGCGTAATATATACACATATTTTGGTTGGCATTACTCCTACATATTCTGTACGGTTCCTCGAAATCGCTCATCATTTGCATATACAACCATGGGCTGCATTTCATGGCAATTCGATGTTTGTTGAATGACGCCTTCCTCCTGGTGCAATTTGAATGTCCGGGCGTGTTGCTAACTAGTGTTCACCCAACGAAAGGTTGCAGCTACGACGATTTCACTTACGATCGTAAATTCACGTCGAGTACAAATCGTGGTGCTCTGTGTGCACTGAAGCTGGTGGGACGTGGTTTCTTCTTTTCCACAGTCTGTACTTAAGGCGCAGTATTCTCAGATTGCCCTGAGCTCTCCCAACAAATGAGAGCAGATTATTCCTTGACTTACGTAATGCGTGTGTCTGGATAATAAGAATTACCACATAGCGCCCGCACTTCTGGTGTCTTACCATTAATCTTCCACGGCTCTGATGCGGAGTGTGAGAGCCCAGCGTCCGGATAAGCACATTTTCTCAGGAAAAATTTTCCTTCACTTCAGCCTGCCCGGAGTAAGCTGTCGGCCGTTTCGATCGTGGTCCAAGCCTTCTTTTTCTTCCACCATTCAAGGACCAGACTTTTGTCTCGTTCGGACCTCCTTCCCTCTTCTCCTTGGTCAAATGACGTCTCTTCTTCCCCTTTTTAGTAGGATCCTGGCAGTCTGCGTAGTCGATTTTCCTCCATTCTATCCATATGATTTTCTCGTTTCTTCTTGTAGTCTGTTATCTCCTCCTTAGAGCAAAGATGTATAGCTCCTGGAGTATATAATAATTCCTTAACCCGTCCCGTCTTGCACATCGCTTAACCTTTCTTCAAATTCTCATTTCTACTGAGTGTACTGTTTTCTGTGCAGAAATTTATAGCCGCTATTTCGGAGAGGGGGTGCAGGTGAGTAAGCGTACCATTTGTATCGGAGTTTGTTTTAGCCTCCTTTTGATCAGCGTAGATGTCTTGTTCAGGGTGATAAGCACCTATCATGCACGGATACACTTGTATCTCTGAAGAACGGTGAAAGGCGGGTGCAGATGTTTCTAATGTGTGTGTAGTCAGTACCCCAAGGACAATATATAAAATTATCGAAAAGGAAAAGTACCGTAAAAAATCTATGTGTGGTGTTCCGTGCGGCGGTCAACCCCGAGATAAATTGTTGCATCGCAGTGTGTAGTGATACAAAACGATGATCCATCCCCATTTAGCTAAATCAATGCTAATGAAGCAATACGGTGTCTTTACAGATAGGTATTTATTTTTTATTTTTTAGTAATCGATGATGATGATGGGTGAGACGTATTGTATGAACAGTGTGGCGCACTTTTGGAGACACGTGGCTCTTGGTCGCATGTCTGGGGAATTTTGTACAATGGCTGCTTCTTGCGACAGGGAGGGGAGCGAGGCCGTTAAAGTTCTGTAGAGAAGACAGAGACACTGTCAGCCACAGCCTCGCGTAAAATCGACCTTAGCGCGATACTTAACAGAGGAATATTCTTCTGTCGTAGCTGTGGCAGGAACTTGCCTACAAGACTAGTTGCGTTGGCAACGTGTGAGGAAGAAGTGCAGGAGATTCCTTCAAGACAACCGCTGAACAAAGTATAATGGTTGTCGTGGTAGAATAAGAACTCACTCCTAGACAAACAGTGTTGGAGCAGAAGTGTGTCGGGCGGTCGTCACCACAAAGGACGAGCCTCTACTTCCGATCCCGGATCCGTGCGCCAAAGAGGTCATTATCGCCGCCATAAACCAATTTTCATTATGCAGGTGAAGTCTCCACGAGCAGCAAAAACATAGTGCAATTGTTCCTCTGATTCCTCCCTCGTTCAGCCTAAGTCATTAAGTTCTTCTCGTCATAGGTTGTGCGTTGAAAGTAATTAAGAGTTAATTTGATCACAATAGGAACAAGGGAAAGGGACGAGTGCATTACAATGAAACAAGCATATCTCTCTATATAAAAGGCAATGTCCTGATTGACTCAGCGTTGAGGGCCGTGCCGTGATGAGGACAGGAACTTGAAATCTGTTAAACGATACCTTCAGTACAAAATCCACATCTTCTCCAAACGATTTTTCGAAATTCCAACCCCAAGGGGGTGAACTACAGGATGAAGGATTTTTTGAAAAATGTCGCTATTGAGGAAATTTTTAAGATAGACCTACAGAAATTGTCATTTGGCTTCTCGGTCAGAAATAAAGAAATCCGTATTTCAGCATTCTTGGAAATTTAACGATATGGGGGTGAAATAATGGATGGAAGCTTTTTTTGAAAATACGTCATTATTAAAGAACTAGTAAGGATTTTTAAAGCTACATCTACGAACAGTGGTAATTAACTTGTTGGCTAGAAAAAAAATAAATAAACAACAAAATAAAACGTGTTTCAGTGTTTTTAGAAGCTGAACCCCTAAGGGGGTGAAATAGAGGATAACATTTTTATGAAAACATTTTATTATGAATGGAAATGAAGTCCCATGCTGCTTGACAAACGTAGGGGAACGATGCTAGAGACGCGCACCGCAGTACTGGGCAAGGTCCTAATGGAAGTGGTTTGTAAGTGCCTTCCGCCGACCATAAAGAGGGTGAACGATGAAGCCGACACAGCAACAGTAATCTCGGGGCAGGTGAAAAATCCCTGACCCCGCCGGGAATCGAACTCGGGAACGCCTGCTCGAGAAGAGAAAACGCTACTGCGAGACCACGAGCAGCTGACTTTATGATGAAAGCAATTTTAAACCTAGATCTATGAAAATTTAAATTTGGCTCCTAAGTTAGAAATAAAAAATATGTCTTCCACTGTTTTAGGAAATTCAACCCCTACGGGGGTGAAACGGGCAATGAAAGTTTTTGTGGAAATATTTCACTGTGTGAACATTTTTGAAGCTAAATCTATGAAAATTTTTATTTGGTTCTCTATGAGAAATAAAAGCATGCACATATCACTGTTTTTGGAAATTCTACCCACAGGGAGGTGAAATAGAGGGTAAAACATTTTATGAAAATATTTCATTGCGAAAGTATTTTTAAAGCTAAATTATTAAAAATTAGTGTTTGGCTTCTCGGTCAGAGATGAAAAATATGTATTTCACTTCTTTTGGAAACTCAACCCCTGTGGGAGTGCAATGAGGGATGAAAACTTTTAAGAAAATATTTCATTACATTAAAAAAATTAAAGCTAAGTTTATGAAACTTGGCATTTTACTTCTCGGTTAGATGCAAAAAAAAAAAAAATATTTGTTAGGGGATGAAAGTTGCTATGGAAGAATCTCCACAAAGATGAAAAACGCATGATTAACAAATCGTTTGGACTCCAGCTAACAGAATCGCTTTACGGTCAGAAGTACATTCGGAAAAGACAACGCATATATGACCTTAACTGGATTGAAAAGCTTAGAAAGTGTTACATTTTGTGAACGCCACGAAAATTCGTTTAAAGAAAAATACAAAAATCTCTGCAGGCCACGCGAAGTAGCTGGCGTCAAGCTAGTGATCCTAATAAATAAAGGTCCCGAAACGAATGGTTTCTGCGATGCGCCCTTTTACGATTGGGTACGTGAATAGCTTATAACAGTAACCCCTAGGATGCAAACTACAAACATGCACTTGAGGACAAACACTTGACATGTGTTCCACATGGCCGCCATCCATGTCACGGCAGACTTCAGCATGTCTACTCATGGATGCCAATACACGCTGAAAAATTCCAAACGTGTTCAGAATGCACTGACAACCATCCAATAAGCGTTAGTGAGTTCATTGTTACTATCAACGGGACTGGAATGTCCCAACACAAATAAAAATCCAGCAGCTTCAAGTCGGAGGACGCGGGAGGCCATGGTACTACCGGACCAAGTTAGGAGTACTTGTTCTTGAAACGCTGTTGGCCAGTAATTGAGGTATACGGAATGAAAATAAAATCAAATTATGGCAGCTTTTCATTTGCAAATGAACGTAGCCTTAGACACTGACAGTGTTGTAACATTGGTATGGTTGCACTGGTGAATACGTCGTATGGCGGAAACCACTAGTTTCTGGACCTAACTTCATTAGGAATACTTCCTTGTATAACTGACAGTTATAGACACAAACAAAACGCTCGAGTACTTCACAGACAACCTGTACATGTAGATCCGAGTGTTTGTGAAATTTTCAAACAATCTGTACATTCAGGTCCCTGTGTTTATTAAGTCTTTTGTATGATCAGCCCAAGTAATAGACTGGGTGTCGCTACTGCGAACCGTCTTGCACCTCTGGTATCGATGAGCTGTCACAACACGCGAGTGTCATTGAGTCATGTTCTTTGATCTGATGCATTTCTGTGAACACTGTTTCCATTGATGTAAGCGGTTGCTCTTTCAGAAGTACAGTTGAGTGCCACTAGTGTGGCGATTGTATTTTATTCAATAGTTTCAGCTAGTCATAAAGGCTCAGTCGACCGAAGCACCCAGTCAATCAAGGCCAGTTAATTAATCTCAGGACAAAACTTCTAGTACCTTCCGCCGCGGAAGTCGAACACGCGGCAGAACAAATGGACGTGGTCAGCCCGGCATATAGGGCTCCGCCTCTGCGGCGGCTATTCCGCGTAGCGGCTCTCGCGCAGCGAGGGCGCCACCGTTAAGCCACGTGCAGACAGCGGCCAATAGCCGCTCCCTCCGGTTTCGTATAGAGGGACCCGCTCTGCCCTAGCCCAGCCAGTCTGGTACTCGCTCTGGATTTCGTTTCTATCTCGGCGGTACTGCGACTTGATCGTTGCTCGTTGTTAACATTTGCCTGGCTCTGGTTCCGAGTGGATTTACGTTTGTTGTTTGGTGTTGTGGTTTCCTCAAGCCTCCGTTGTTTATCTCTTCCTCGTTGTGTCGCTCATAGTCGGTTGTGGTCCGTTGTTGTCAGGTGTCGTTGGTCTGTCGTCGGACTCCTCCTGTATTTACCCGGTGGTGCGCGCTCCACCGCCGGCGGCTTCCCCGCCTGGCGGCTCCGATCCGCAGCCCAAGGCGTTCCCGCTGTTGGTTGTGGTTACAACAAAACTGACAGAGAGGCACTACCATAAGCGGATCCAGTTTGTGATGTTCGATTTTATGTGTAATGTCCTTCTCTTGCATACTCGCTTGAAGATGGCCAGAAGACTCTGTGACGAAATGTCATGATAGCATGTACCTACAGGGCAGTTCTTTCAAAATGTGTAACAGTGTTCTTGATACTTTCATATTTCTTAGCTCAAATCTAACGACCTGAAAAACATAGCATTGTGCCTTCGATTTGATTTTTCTGATGACATTCTCACAATTGGTCCTAGGCTTAACCAAGTGAAGAAACTTAGAACTAGATCCTTGCCGGATGTCTGGTGTAGGCAAAACTTCCTGTGACCTCTGACTGAGGAGTGTCATTTGCACACACATTGAAGAGAATGGAGCCAGCATGCAGCCTCGACATATCTCACTTCCTGGTGTCCCAAAGGTCTGCGTTGGTATTGAATATAACAAATTAAAAAGATGAATGATCATTTAGGATGTAATCTGCAATTCATGTAGGCGGGGAATTCTTTGTGAGATGGTATAGTTTCTCCAAATGCTCTACTTGATTTATTGTGTCATAAGTGGCTGTTAGATTTAGAAACTCAGCTCCTGTGATTTGCTTCTTTTCGAACCCATCGTTAATGTACCAGTGTGGGAGACGAAATATTTTGCTAGAGCTTGAGCCCTCGAATTCTGGAATAAAGCTCTGCTCCTGTTAATCAAGAACCAATTAAGAATCAAGACATCAGAAATCTTGTAATGATGACTCACGGCAGATATAGCCCCATGACTTTTCAGATCGTCTTCAGGTTCACATGATTTCAGTGCAACTGCCACATGCCACATCCCCGTTTCTCCACAGGATGGGTATCTGGTATGTGTTCCGACATATGTTGCAACATTAACTAGTATCGGCCTTAGAGCCAAACTGTTTGATCTGTTCGGTCCGAATCTCAGCATTTTGTCGCTTTTCCATTCTTGCACTAGTGTACATCCTAATCTAGGTATTTTACAGGAAATGAATTCTCAGGACTTCCGTTTCTTTTTTGTTCTAATTATTCATAGTTTCCGTATGTCCATGTTGTTCTCTGGACTGCTGTTTATATGAAGCTGGTGGAAAATTTTATTGGCATCGGCAGTAGCTTGTGGTGGTGGTCTGGATGCGACGACATTGAAGCTGTTAAGTAAGGTGTATATTTTTGAGCTATTGCTAGTAACGGAATGTATTTGTTTACTAATCAAAACATCCACGGGTGTACTGCCGGTCTATAGTGTCCAACGGGCACAATATTTCGGCGATCAAACATGTCGCCATCATCAGGTGAACTGACGGACTGAGCTCCTGTGAACGTGCCGGCACGGAGATCCGTACGCTATGGCTGCTCAGGGGGAACTGGGTTCGGTCTCGCGTGGATCTGCACGGAGATAACTTTTCCTCCGATGTGTGATGCAGTTCGCAGCAGTTAGTGCTTTGCCTCCCATGCATGCCGATGTAATGGGTCGTCACATGTAGAATGTCTTCTTGGGTGTCTCCTCAGCACAGTTCTGCAGTGCTAGCTATGCAGCGAGCAGGTGTGGCCAGCGGGTGTTGACGCTGCGCGGCAGTTTGCGGCCCAGCGTCCTGATTTGGGTGTTGTGTGACCGGCCAGCACGTTCATAAAAGGTGCGGGCGGCCGCCGGGAAGAGGTCACGGAGCAGAGGTACTTCCGCGATGTCGTGGAGATGACCGGCGGGGAAATCGTAAGGCAGGTGCAAGGCCAGCCGAAGGATGCGATTCTGCAGTGTCTCCAGCTTCTTCAGGTTCGTGTCGGCGGCGTTCGCCCTGACGACGGCGGCGTATTGGATTACAGGGCGGAGCTGCGCCCTGTAGAGAGTGATGCCCAGACGCGGTGGTAGTCGGGAGCCAGGGTTCAGCACCGGGTACAGGACGCGAAGCCGGTTCCTCACTTTGGCCACTTTTGGGACAGGGCTGCCACCGACGGTGAGCGGTTGCAGACCCGCAGGAACGAGTCGCCTGGTGACGATCAGAAACTGTGTCTTGGCCCTATTGAATTTTAGACGCCACTTGACTGCCCAGGCTGCCAGGGTGTCAACGGCGAGCTGCAGACGGCGGCGCATGACGGCGGCATTGAGGCTCCTCGTATATAGAGCCGTGTCATCCGCGTACAGGGCGAGCCGCACACGGTCGATCTTCGGCGCATCAGAAGTGTACAGCGAATACAGGAGTGGTCCCAAGACCGAGCCCTGTGGCACACCGGCGTTGATGCGGCGGACGGAGGACAAGCCATGCGCGGCCCGCACATGGAAGGTCCTATCGGCAAGATAGGAATGGATGAGACGGACGTGCGACGTCGGGACCCCAAGTTCAAACAGTTTGAACAAGAAGCCGCGGTGACACACACTGTCGAAAGCATGCGACACGTCCAGAAACACCGCGCCGAAGAACTCTCGCTGCTCGAGGGCGACGAACGCATCTTCCACTAGGCGTAGGAGTTGGTGAACCGCCGAGTGGCTCCTGCGAAAGCCGAACTGCTCTTCGGGCAGGAGGCCTTCCTCGTCAACGTGGCGCTGCAGCCGCCTGATGTACACCCTTTCAAAGACCTTGGAGACTAATAGGTCTGTAGTTCGCGGGCTGACGCAGATCCTTCACCATCTTCGGAAGCGCCACGATCTCTGCATGCTTCCAGGACTGCGGAAAACTGCAGGACCGGAGGATTACATTAAAGACGGCAGCGAGATGAGTGACAGCCACCGGCGGTAACTTCTGGAGTAGGGCGTTGGAAACCTCGTCTGGGCCCGCAGCTTTCCTGGGGTTCAGGGCACGCAGGATGGACGACACCTCCTCCGCCGTCGTCTCTTCAATGACGTCATCGTCGTCGCGTGCCTCCAAGTAGCGTGGGAGCTGGTCAGCAACCAGGTCGTCGTGGACAGCGTCGGTCGGGTCTTCGATCGGCGTAAACGCAGCCTCAAAGACGTCTGCGAGGTCATCAGTCTTCGCAGATGGTTCGCAGACAGCCTGACCATTGACCTGCAGTGGAGGGATACGTTGGGTGCAGCGTAGGAAACGCTTCGTCGCCTGTCAGACCGTGCCATCGTTAAGACAGAGGGTGGCGACCTTGTTATTCCAGTCGCGATTGCGATGGTTGTCAATGGCGACCCGGATATCCCGCCGCATCCTGTTGAGGAGGCGCTTGGTGTCGGCATTTCTTGTCCGCTGCCACTCCCGGTAGACCCGGTTGTTCGCCTGACTACTCCCGCCAGCTGCCGCCGGACATCCTCGCGGCCATCACTGAGGAGTTCGAGGTCGGGACGGCGTTGCTATGTTAGCCGTAACGTACTCACTCGCCGCCTCGCCGCCCCCTGCAGCAGCTGGTGCGGACGCAGCACTTCTGCACTTTGCGGCAACCACGATCGACGCTGCCGTTTGAAACCTGCCCCAGTCGATGCCAGCAAGTGAGATGCCTCGCCTGGGCTGTTGCAGGGCGTCTGAGTCGATATCGAAAACCACTGGGACATGATCAGAAGACTGAACCGTCCTCGTCGTGGCGGTGATCTGATGAGGGATGCCCTTGACGACTGCGATGTCGATGATATCCGGGAGGCCACGGGCAGGGAAGATTGTCGGATCGTACGGCCCCACCACAAGCGCATGGTGGCGTTCTGCTACCCGGAGCAGGTAGCGGCCAGCGGCATTGGTGATCCTGGAGTTCCAGGTTTACTATTGAAGTCCCCGGCGACGAACACCTTCCCCCTCAAGGAGAGCAGAGCATCGATGTCAGCAGGGTCCAGTGGACGAGACGGCGGCCGATAGGCAGCGACGAACGTGATGGCGCCCGCCGAGGTGTGAACGACGACACCAGTGGCCTCCAGGGTTTCCAGTGGTGGAAGTTGTATCACGTGATGACGAATGCCATTGAGCACGTAAACGGCTGTCCCACCGCCCGCCGTCAGTCGATCGGTGCGATAGCTGGAGTAGTTGGCCGCCCTGACGTCGACCCCAGGCTTCAGGTGTGTTTCGTTGATAAGGCAGACGTCGACGGCTTCATCTCGAAGAAATTGGCGAAGTTCACCAGCTTGAGTGCGGACGCCGTTGGCATTCCACGCGACGGCTGTGAGCCTTCTAACGATGCCCATTGTGCAGCTGGTGAGTGTTGACAGCGGTCGGGGCCGGAGAGGCCAGCGGCACTGCAGCGGTGAGTTGCTGCGACAGGGCTTCAATCAATTTCGTAGCATTGGTCACTAAGGCAGTGAGCTGCGCGACGAGGTTGGCCAGGTCAGCGGTGGAGGCAGCCGGCGTGGCCCCGTCGCTGGAAGGGGGAGGCGTGGCTGACTCGCTTGGAGAGTCCACCTGGGGCTGCTCGACCGACGGTGCTGAGCGCTGGGTACCCACGGGGCGCTGACCTCCGCGCAGGCGATTGGCGGGGCGTGGTCTGGCCGACGGCCCGGGAGAGACAGTACCCGGGTCCGCCACTAGCAGCTGTGGTGGAGGCGCAGGAGCCTCAGGTATCGGCACGCCATCCGACGTGGCAGGAGCAGGAGCAGCCGACGCAGCCGGGACGGTGAGGGCGCCCCCTGACGCCACCGCGAAAGAGACGCCGGGCCGTCTCGTTGCTGGCTTCTTCGGATGTGGCCCACGATAGCTGGGCACGTGAGCACCGCCACAGAGTGCACAAGTTGGCTTCTCAGTGGGCGGACGGGGACACGCACTTCCTGCGTGGGCGCCGGCGCATTTAACACATCTGTCTGGCATAGAGCAGTGGCGCGCGACGTGATTGATCCCCTGGCAGCGAAAGCACTGCACAGTGCCTCTCCTGGAGCGAAGATCTTCGGTCTGAACCGGAACGTCGGCGACCCGCGTCAATTGGTATAGTATGCGGTTCTCCACGGTTTCGGAGCAGACGACCAGGAAGAGCGGCATATCATCGCGCGATTTAGGAGACTTCATCTTCACGACTGCCCGTATGTAGAAGCCCAGGTCAGCGAGTTCGCGATGCAGGTGATCGGCTTCCATGTTGAATGGGAGGTCCCGGATGACAATCTTCAAGACTTTGTCAGGTGCGGAAGCGTGGGTATAGAACGGGATACCACGCTCAGACGCCTCCTGAGTGACCCAGCGATAGTCGTCAGCAGATCGGAGTGTGACCCTGTACAGGTCTCGTCCGGCAGGCTTCACAGTATACACGGCCGTTGTCCAGTTGCGCAACAACTTCTGCAGTTCCCCATAGGGCGGCCGAAACTGGAGGACCACCGGCGGGAGATGGGAGTCTGTCTTTGGCGCAGGATCGCGCGGCAGCTGGTCCGGCGCGTCAGCGAGCGCGTCGAATGAATTGGCGACGGCAGTTGGAAGCGTCGTCGATGACTGCATGCGTCTTGCAGTGCGCCGGGCCGGGACAAAACCATCAGCGTCAGGGGCGAAATCTTGCTTGGCCCTCTTCTCGATCGGCGAGCTGCGAACAGCGGACGTCGCGGCTGTTGCCCTCCTCTTCTGTTTCCCACTTCGTCCGCGTGGCTGAGGGGCGGTGGAGCTCTCATCTTCAGAATCGGGGAGCGGAACAGACAGCGCTGTCTTCAAAGTTTCCGGAGCTGTGTCCACCAAATCCATAGCCATAGCACTGGTCGTCATAAGTGGGGGGCCAGATGGGGCCGCCGACGGCGCAAGCCCGGCCGGACGGCGATCTGCCACACCCTTCGCGTCGCTAGCAAGCGCAGGTACGTCCTTCTCGCGGCTGCACATCTCAGCGACTCGTGCGTGCGTGCGGTGGGTTCGGTCGCGGCGGCGGCCGGTTTAAATACCCTCCGCCAGCGGCGCGCTCCCTCCGCCGTCCGCGCCCCGTGCCACGGTAGCGCGGTGGAACAGATTGCGACGGCGTCGTCACACGGAGGACAGAGCCATCACACCAACGTCATCTCAGACGCGACATGTTTGATCGCCGAAATATTGTGCCCGTTGGACACTATAGACCGGCAGTACACCCGTGGATATTTTGATTATCAAATACCCCGGGAGAAACTCAAGAATCATATTTGGTTACTGTTTCAGTGGTTTGCAATCCCTCGTGTTAATCCCTGGCCATAAGTTTCAGTCTGTATCCCCCACTTACGTTCGATGCTGACTTGTTAGTCCAGAACATGCATGTGAATCCAATTGCCAAGACTCCAAGATAGTATTTAAAGTAGACTGGCGAGGCAGTGAGAACTTGAATCGAGTTGCGGAGCCTGCCATGGTGATCCGTGCACTTGTGTAAACCGCCGTGCCAATATATACTCTGTCCCACCGCATGTTGGCGGTTTTGGGATCCTTTGTTAGTAAGGGCATGTTATTTAAGATTCGTTACAAGTCCCTAACCCTCCCGAGGAGCAGAGGGGTTTAGGCCTTTGTCATGTTCAGAACAGAGCGAAGGCCCCGTCCGTCAGCTGTCACCTGCACCTGTGGAGACGAAGCCCGACGTGCTTCACAAGTCTCTTACTGGAGAACCTTACGACCCGCCTCACTCACACCCCCTGTGACGATATCGGACACACCAGCACCCTTCTTCTCCATTAGCCAATTCTTCCTTGAATCAAGCTACATCCACACCTCACTACTACCAAAATGCTTGACGACGACGAGGGCGATATATACTGCCATGCAACTGGATGCTGAATGTGACTGAAAGCAAACACCCCACTACAAAGTGGCGTGCTGTGTGGCAGGCAGTGAATGCCACCACCATTGATACTGACATGCAATCTTCATGGTGTATAACTGTTAAAGGGAAACAGTTGTGCCAGTCCCGCCTACATCACATCCACCTCGCCGACTCACTATTGTGCGCCACATGCCAAGTGCTTCACACGGATGAACATCGTTTCGACTGCGGCTTGGCAAAGGACGTTCGGTATTTGGTTTGCCAGATGTTGACTTTTCTCACACGCACGACTCCCAACGGGGTAATTACACGATGACTTCGTTTCCCAGATGGGTTGTATTTCCCAAGAGCAAAAACGAACTCTTTTGCGTGGATTAGCGGCCACGCTGTTCACTACCTATCCGGCAAAGGCGAAAATACTGTACCCGGTTTTTGGTACTACCTAAACGAAAGACACTGTGCGATCGTTAACAACCCTAAATACAGACATTTTTTCTAATTTTCTTTGGAGCGCATTCCATAGCCCGCCTCGCAGCTGGATTATCCATGACTTGTTAACCTTCGAACCTCTTTCCAGTTCCTTTTTGTTAATGAGATAGAATAAATAACGGATACAACACAGTGGCGATACGGTAGTCATCGGAAAATCCGCAGTGGGCTATAGCATGGAGCATCCTTATGTCGTAAAGGGACGACTTTTATTATTCTGGTTGTTGTTGTTGTTGTGGTCTTCAGTCCTGAGACTGGTTTGATGCAGCTCTCCATGCTACTCTATCCTGTGCAAGCTTCTTCATCTCCCAGTACCTACTGCAACCTACATCCTTCTGAATCTGCTTAGTGTACTCATCTCTCGGTCTCCCTCTACGATTTTTACCCTCCACACTGCCCTCCAATGCTAAATTTGTGATCCCTTGATGCCTCAAAACATGTCCTACCAACCGATCCCTTCTTCTAGTCAAGTTGTGCCACAAACTTCTCTTCTCCCCAATCCTATTCAATACCTCCTCATTAGTTTCGTGATCTATCCACCTTATCTTCAGTATTCTTCTGTAGCACCACATTTCGAAAGCTTCTATTCTTTTCTTGTCCAAACTAGTTATCGTCCATGTTTCACTTCCATACATGGCTACACTCCAAACAAATATTTTCAGAAATGACTTCCTGACACTTAAATCTATATTCGATGTTAACAAATTTCTCTTCTTCAGAAACGCTTTCCTTGCCATTGCCAGTCTACATTTTATATCCTCTCTACTTCGACCATCATCAGTTATTTTACTTCCTAAATAGCAAAACTCCTTTACTACTTTAAGTGTCTCATTTCCTAATCTAATTCCGTCAGCATAACCCGATTTAATTGGACTACATTCCATTATCCTCGTTTTGGTTTTGTTGATGTTCATCTTATATCCTCCTTTCAAGACACTGTCCATTCCGTTCAACTGCTCTTCCAAGTCCTTTGCCGTCTCTGACAGAATTACGATGTCATCGGCGAACCTCAAAGTTTTTACTTCGTCTCCATGAATTTTAATACCTACTCCAAATTTTTCTTTTGTTTCCTTTACTGCTTGCTCAATATACAGATTGAATAACATCGGGGAGAGGCTACAACCCTGTCTCACTCCTTTCCCAACCACTGCTTCCCTTTCATGCCCCTCGACTCTTATGACTGCCATCAGGTTTCTGTACAAATTGTAAATAGCCTTTCGCTCCCTGTATTTTACCCCCGCCACCTTTAGAATTTGAAAAAGAGTATTCCAGTCAACATTGTCAAAAGCTTTCTCTAAGTCTACAAATGCTAGAAACGTAGGTTTGCCTTTTCTTAATCTTTCTTCTAAGGTAAGTCGTAAGGTCAGTATTGCCTCACGTGTTCCAACATTTCGACGGAATCCAAACTGATCCTCCCCGAGGTCCGCATCTACCAGTTTTTCCATTCGTCTGTAAAGAATTCGCGTTAGTATTTTGCAGCTGTGACTTATTAAACTGATAGTTCGGTAATTTTCACATCTGTCAGCACCTGCTTTCTTTGGGATTGGAATTATTATATTCTTCTTGAAGTCTGAGGGTATTTCGCCTGTCTCATACATCTTGCTCACCAGCTGGTAAGGTTTTGTCATGACTGGCTCTCCCAAGGCCGTCAGTAGTTCTAATGGAATGTTGTCTACTCCGGGGGCCTTGTTTCGACTCAGGTCTTTCAGTGCTCTGTCAAACTCTTCACGCAGTATCGTATCACCCATTTCGTCTTCATCTACATCCTCTTCCATTTCCATAATATTGTCCTCAAGTACATCACCCTTGTATAAACCTTCTATATACTCCTTCCACCTTTCTGCCTTCCCTTCTTTGCTTAGAACTGGGTTGCCATCTGAGCTCTTGATATTTATACACGTGGTTCTCTTCTCTCCAAAGGTCTCTTTAATTTTCCTGTAGGCAGTATCTATCTTACCCCTAGTGAGATAAGCTTCTACATCCTTACATTTGTCCTCTAGCCATCCCTGTTTAGCCATTTTGCACTTCCTGTAGATCTCATTTTTGAGACGTTTGTATTCCTTTTTGCTTGCTTCATTTACTGCATTTTTATATTTTCTCCTTTCATCAATTAAGTTCAATATTTCTTCTGTTACCCAAGGATTTCTAGCAGCCCTCGTCTTTTTACCTACCTTGTCCTCTGCTGCCTTCACTACTTCATCCCTCAAAGCTACCCATTCTTCTTCTACTGTATTTCTTTCCCCCATTCCTGTCAATTGCTCCCTTATGCTCTCCCTGAAACTCTGTACAACCTCTGGTTCTTTCAGTTTATCCAGGTCCCATCTCCTTAATTTCCCACATTTTTGCAGTTTCTTCAGTTTTAATCTACAGGTCATAACCAATAGATTGTGGTCAGAGTCCACATCTGCCCCTGGAAATGTCTTACAACTTAAAACCTGGTTCCTAAATCTCTGTCTTACCATTATATAATCTATCTGATACCTTTTAGTATCTCCAGGGTTCTTCCACGTATACAACCTTCTTTCATGATTCTTAAACCAAGTGTTACCTATGACTAAGTTGTGCTCTGTACAAAATTCTACTAGGCGGCTTCCTCTTTCATTTCTTAGCCCCAATCCATATTCACCTACTATGTTTCCTTCTCTCCCTTTTCCTACACTCGAATTCCAGTCACCCATTACTATTAAATTTTCGTCTCCCTTCACTATCTGAATAATTTCTTTTATTTCATCGTACATTTCTTCAATTTCTTCGTCATCTGCAGTGCTAGTTGGCATATAAACTTGTACTACTGTAGTAGGTGTGGGCGTCGTATCTATCTTGGCCACAATAATGCGTTCACTATGCTGTTTGTAGTAGCTTACCCGCATTCCTATTTTCGTATTCATTATTAAACCTACTCCTGCATTACCCCTATTTGATTTTGTGTTTATAACCCTGTAATCACCTGACCAGAAGTCTTGTTCCTCCTGCCACCGAACTTCGCGAATTCCCACTATATCTAACTTTAACCTATCCATTTCCCTTTTTAAATTTTCTAACCTACCTGCCCGATTAAGGGATCTGACATTCCACGCTCCGATCCGTAGAACGCCAGTTTTCTTTTTCCTGATAACGACATCCTCCTGAGTAGTCCCCGCCCGGAGATCCGAAAGGGGGACTATTTTACCTCCGGAATATTTTACCCAAGAGGTTGCCATCATCATTTAATCATACAGTAAAGCTGCATGTCCTCGGGAAAAATTACGGCTGTAGTTTCCCCTTGCTTTCAGCCGTTCGCAGTACCAGCACAGCAACGCCGTTTTGGTTAATGTTGCAAGGCCAGATCAGTCAATCATCCAGACTGTTGCCCCTGCAACTACTGAAAAGGCTTCTGCCCCTCTTCAGGAACCACACGTTTGTCTGGCCTCTCAACAGATACCCCTCCGTTGTGGTTGCACCTACGGTGCGGCCATCTATATCGCTGAGGCACGCAAGCCTCCCCACCAACGGCAAGGTCCATGGTTCATGGGGGGGGGGGGGGATTATTCTGGTTACGTCGCCGAAAAGGAACGGCATTCCTTTATCCATTTTTGTAAAATAAAAAAAGAAGGGTAGCGTCTAAAAAGAAAGGAAAAAAAGGTAAGGCGACTTTTCGCGATAAGCTGGAAATCCACTTTTGAGTCCCGGTCCAAAAAATAAAAAATAAAAAAAAATAACAAAATAAAAAGAAATGGGTGGCTTAGTGGTTAACGCATCTGCCTCGTAAGAAAGAGACCCGGATTCGATTCCCGGCCCTCGTACAAATTTCCACTCGCCGTTTCCGTCTATATATATAAAATCATACTTATGTGGGATGAACAAAGATTCTGGAATTGTGTCATTTCCTTTGTATGCTCCCAGTAGGTTTGATCGTTATGCAAGTATTGTGGAGATACCTCTCGTACTCCTGGAGGGAACACGACGCCCTTTTCGAGAAGGGCTGTTGAGGAAACTTACGCTGACGGCATTACAGTCGATCTACAGTCCAGTTCTAATGCCGGCCCTCTAAGCTTGATTCAGCCTTCAGCGACGCAGCGGTTCGGACGGTGTTCACTTCCCTGCCGCACGTCTGAGCGAGAGGTGTTTACGTTGAGTGTGTAGCGGTGTGCCGCGGTAATGCATAGAACGAGTCGTGGCCTTGTCGTTCCGCAAATCGACACATATATTTTTTTTTTTTTTTGTTAACGAATATGCTCGGCCGAAGGCTTACGAGATCGAACGTTATTTAGGGGACGAATTAAAAACCGAACCTGACGTTCTAGTTGGAATACACTTATGTACAGTCAGCAGCGTGGTCTATGTCATGTTAATCAGTGAAGCGGCATGTGACGAACTACTACTCCGACTCCTACAAGGACTCCGTTTCCGTCATTCGGACGGAAATGTTGGAGCGGTTGCAGTTGAACACTCCGGCATGGGACAACGAACGATCCGCGTCTTAGAGCTTCCATTCGAACAGCCAGAATAATTGGTGACAGACGCCGTACGTCCTTACGGAACGGTCCAATCCCCTGTGTCTGAAAAATGGGCGAGTTTCAAAACTTATCCTGCCCTCAATGGCGTCGGACAGATAGCGATAGAACTCCGAAAACACGTTCCGTCATACCTGTACGTCACTGGTTCAGGGAGATTGTCATCTATGACGGACTACCAAGGACGTGCTCTGGGTGTGTGAAGGACGGTCACGTCCGTTCTGAGTGTGCTCAACGAAGGTTGTTGCAGCTGCTCAACGAAGGTTGTTGCAGCTGCCACGGGATGAATCCCCCTCTCACACCGCGTCCGACTGTGCTCCCCATGACCTATGTCGCCGCATTACGCGATGACGTAGGCTGTGAGACAGAAACGCACCGAAACACACACACAGAGGCAGGTCGAGGCGGGCCACGGAAGGACGACGTTGCTCTGGACCGCGTGCACCAGTCGCAGGGCGCTCCCTCTTCGGTGCCGCTTGCGGCCCCTTCAGATAAGGCACTTACAGACGTCGATATTGCGACGTCACTCAATTCCGACGCCCCCCACGAACAACTAGAAACCGTGCTGACCTCTGATTCAGAGGCCCGTTTTCTGGCCGGCAAGGAAAACAGCGATGACCAAAACGCCGGAAGAAGCGCCGCCTCGCGGTGCAAAACGACCAATCTGATCCAGCAGGCAATTCTGAGGCGTTCTCGGGTACAGAGCAGACAATCATGGAAATAGAAAAACCGTTTATCGTGGGTGCAAGGGTGGCCAGCGGGACGGCGACACGACCTTCCGATGACGATGCTCCAGAAACAGCGGAAGACAATGTAACTTTTAATTCGTCTTGATTGCAAAATGTTTATTCATATGACCGGTTTTGGTTCCTTTAGCACCATCTTCAGATCTGATATTTCGGTTACAGGAGTAACCCGTCCAAATATAGCAACTTTCACATGCTGCGTCACACCAGCATGGGAAAGTTGCTGTATTTGGACGGGTTACTCCTGTAACCGAAATATCAGATCTGAAGATGGTTCTAAAGGAATCGAAACTGGTCATATGAATAAACATTTTGCAATCAAGACGGATTAAAAGTTACATTGTAAAATCACTGATTGCGGCTATCCTATCAGACATTGTCTGTTTCTGCAAACGGCGGAGGAGTTCGATCGACGGCAACATGCAATCGAGGAGGCTGCGGCGCCTACGACGCACGACAATTATAGGGACTGGTCAGAAGAGCCAGATAATGCCGGAGGAACTGCTCCCACACACTCGGAATAATGGCAGACCATGTGAGGAGACGGCGGGGAGGTCAGTAAGAAAGCAGCCTGTGTACGGAAGAAAGACCCTATCCGAGAAGCTTGCTGCATGGCTGTCAACGCAGATAAGGCACCTTACGGTCGCTCAGTTAATATCAATAGCACTGGGACGTCGGTGAAAATCATGATGCTCAGTGACCTGATAAAGGCTTCAGATTTAGTCATAGCGCTATTACAGGAAGTTCGGGTGCTTCCTCCCTCGGGCTTTTGCGGCTAGGACGAGAGCGGCGTTGGCACAGAGGTACTGTTAAAGTAAGGGACACGTGCAGACAAAGTGGAGTATTTGCCTTCTGCCCGTGGTACGGCCGTGACCACAGGTGGAATACCTTTGATCAGTATATTCGCACTGTCAGGCTCGGATAAGAGAAGGGAAAGAGCATATTTTTACGCCCATGAGGTTACACCGTTGTTCCAGGGACGATTCGATGCTTGCATAGTCGGAGGAGACTTTAATTGTGTGCTCGACAGAAAGTACCAACATCCTAACTATACTCCTAGCCAAGAACTTCGGGAGCTGGCCCATGATATGGAATTAGTCGATACGTGAGACCTGACGTATCGCAACCAAGCAGAATATACATTATTTACAAGCCACTAGGCGAGCCGTTTGGATCGGATCTACGCTTCCAGGGCGTTACCGATGTCGACGGTGCGCGCAGAAATATGGCCGACAGCGTTTACAGACCACGAGGCATATATTTGTACGGTTAACCTTGATAGACAGCAGGTATGGTGACGGAGGGGTAATTGGAAAATGAACGTCTCCCGCCTGCGTGATGCAGAATGCCGGCGCATGGTGGAGGATGCGTGGCATGGCTGCCTTCGTCGACGAAACCGTTATGGTTCTCTCCAGCAGTGGTGGATCGAGTGTGCGAAGCCAGCTTCACGGAGGACGTTAGTAGGTTACGGGAAGGAGGTTTCTCAATGGCAGCGCACGATCACTGACTTTTACTTTACGGCTCTCCGGGAACTGTTAGGTCAACCACATACTCCAGACGGTCGTCCACCGTGTCAAGGCGAAGCTGGTACAACTTGCGACGCTAAGGATGGCGGGTATGAAGAAACGCGCGAGGTCGCAGGGTGACTGCCCAAAGAGTTTCCCTCGAGGCATTATGTGATAAAGAAAAGAAGAAGAAGACGAAGGACGTTAATTCATGTGTTCGATCTCGGCGATGGCCGTCGCTTTTCAACACAAAGGGGCATAGCACAGGCGTTCACGGATCATTTTAGCAGATTCTATGCGAGCAACGGGCAGGACCAGAGGGAGCTGGAGAAAGTCCTTGAAGAGATCCCAGTCGAGACGCATGTGAACAGGGAAGCGGGCGTGTTATCTGAAATTACGTGTGAGCAACTGGAGGAAGCGATTACACGAGGTGCCTGCAACAGGTCCCCAGGTCCAGACGGATTCCCGTGGGAATTTTACCGTGCCTTTGTGGCCATTATGATACCGATGTGGTTATGCATGTTTAATGAGCTTGTGCAGCAAGAAGTACCGGTTCCCATTAAATTCACGGAAGGACTCATTATACCGTAGCCCCGTGGTCGTTAACCCTCCTTAATAGTGACTGCCAGATCTTTGTGCGCATACTGGGCAGCCGTACCAAAACGTCACTGGTGGATCGAAAACATGCCGATCAGACCTTTCTTGGCGGCATCAGTAATGTCCATGCAGCCTTGTGAGACTATCGTGACTTCGTCGCCCTCGCGCCTGCAAGCCGCCTCCGGGGGGGGGGGGGGGGGGGGCGACTAGTTGCTGTAGATTTCGATCATGCCTTGGGTAGAGTGGGCCATGTGGTGTACCTGGCGGTGGTGATTGATTGATAGGATGGGTGTCTCGCCAGTTTTGACCACTCCAGTGATGCGGCTGTTGCACGGCGCCACCTCATTGACTGTGATCAGCTGAGTATTTTAAGATCTCAAGGTCACTCAGGCAGGGTTGCCCCTTGTTGATCCTCCTATATGCGATCTCCTTAGAACCGTGCCACTCAACCTTCGCCGCAGTCTTTCTCTCTCTGCAGCATATATCATTCAAATGCAGAGCGTATGACATTAATTCCTCGTCTCCAGAATGAGGGGGAGACTAAATCAACACTGGATAGGCTACAGACGTACGGGATGGCAGCTGGCAGCGAGGTCCACTTCCCAAAATCACAATTCATGCATGTGGGGCGTGGACTGGAACTAGGAACGGAAGGATCCTTACCTGTGGTGCAAACCCTTCGCCGTTTGGTTATCACCTTTGATAAAGAGACGGCGGAAACGCCTGCGGACGACTACCGACGGCTGTTATTCAGAGTCAGCACGTCAGTGCGGCTGTACGCACTAGGTCGATGGATATGCTGCAGCGAGTGTTACTCGTCAACCTTTGTCTCGCGCCCATGATGTGCCATCTGAAACACCTTCTCCTCATGACGCGCACGATGGCTATGGGGATTCAAGCGGATTTTGGGCACTATGTAAGCCTGGGACAGCTCTTTAAGGTACAGTTCAACACACTTACCCTCCCAGCGCAAGAAGGGGGCGTTCCATTGTGAACGTGCACGAGAAGGCGCGTGCCATGTATATTAATACTATGCTAAAACGGTGGCGCAACAGGAATGACTCGCTTACGGGGACGACCATCAAAGCACTAGTACCAACATCGCATTTTCCTCCGGTCAGTGTCGGCCATACATCGCCAACCTTAATGTATGTGCGCACGTTCATCGTTGAACACTGTCGGGACGTCGGTAAAAGCTGTCGAACGTAACTGTCTACATCGATGGACGTGTACCACCTGCTTCTTCGACAGATCACCCGGAGCAAGGTCGACCGGAAACATCTAGCCGTTAATTAGCACGTGGTGTGTCGCACCGTACACCACCCCCACCTACATACGTCAGGTCCACGTGGTACATTGTAGTGAACCGGAAATAACGAACGAATGACAAAAAGTACGCAATACATTTGGCGGATTCGCCCATGTGTCAACAATGCGACGTGCTGGATACGGAAGACCACCGGCTGGTCTGCGGCGACGCGTTGGCTGTCTGGACCCTACCAAGGGAGATACTAGCATTCATGCGGCGCACTATATATACAGCAACATCTTCCAACGAAGTATTTTTTCCAGAGGAAACGTATTTTCTGCATCATAAGCAGGACGCAGTGGCGTGCATCACAGGGATGACGATCCATTACATATACATTACTCGCCATTAAAGTTGCTACACCAGGAAGAAATGCAGATGATAAACGCGTATTCGTTGGACAAATATACTAGAACTGACATGTGATTACATATTCACGCATTTTTGGGTGCATAGATCCAGAGAAATCAGTACCCAAAACAACCAACTCTGGCCGTAATAACTGCCTTGATACGCCTAGGCATTGAGTCAAACAGACCTTGGATGGCATGTACAGGTATAGCTGCCCACGCAGCTTCAACACGGTACCACAGTTCATCAAGAGTAGTGACTGTCGTATTGTGACGAGCCAGTTCCTCGGCCGTCATTGGCCAGACGTTTTGAATTGGTGAGAGATCTAAGGAATGTGCTGGCCAGTGCAGCACTCGAACATTTTCTGTATCCAGAAAGGCCCGTTCAGGACCTGAAACATACGGTCGTGCATTATCCTGCTGCAGTGTAGGGTTTCGCAGGGATCGAATGAAGGGTAGAGCCACGGGTCGTAACACATCTGAAATTTAACGTCCACTGTTCAAAGAGCCGTCAATGCGAACAAGAGGTGAACGAGACGTGTAACCAATGGCACCCCATACCACCACGCCGGGTGATACGCCAGTACGGCGATGACGAATCCACGCTTCCAATGTGAGCTCACCGCGATGTTTGTCAAACACGGATGCGACCATCATGCTGCTGTAAACAAAATCTTGATTCATCCGAAAAAATCACTATTTGCCATTCGTGCACCCAGGTTCATCGTCGAGTACACCATCGCAGGCCCTCCTGTCTGTGATTCAGCGTCAAGGGTAAGCGCAGCCACGGTCTCCTAGGTGATAGTCCATGTTGCTGCAAACGTCGTCGAACTGTTCGTGCAGATGGTTGTTGTCTTGCAAACGTCCCAATGCGTTGACTCAGGGACCCTGACGTGGCTGCACGATCCGTTACAGCCATGTGGATAAGATGCCTGTCATCTCGACTGCTAGTGATTCAAGGCCGTTGGTACCCAGCACAGCGTTCCGTATTACCCTCCTGAACCCACCGATTCCGTATTCTCCCAACAGTCATTGGATCTCGACCAACGCGAGCAGCAATGTAGCGATGCGATAAACCGCAACCGCGATAGGCCTTTATCAAAGTCGAAAACGTGATGGTACACATTTCTCCTCCTTACACGAGGCGTCACAACAACGTTTCACCAGTCAACGCCGGTCAACTGCTGTTTATGAGAAATCGGTTGGAAACTTTCCCCATGTCAGCACGTTGTAGGTGTCGCCATCGGCGCCAACTTTGTGTGAATGCTCTGAAAAGCTAATCATTTGCATATCACAGTATCTTCTTCCTGTCGGTTAAATTTCGCGTCTGTAGCACGTCATCGTCGTGGTGTAGCAGTTTTAATGGCCAGACACAGACGTTTGAAAGTACTGAATTACTGGCAACACTTGCAAGATGGCTACAGAAAACTGTTACGGCTACGGTTGTACAAGACCTGGTATGCCAGTTACGTAGGAACGATTTCTGCGGACCCGCCATTACTTGTTGGGTTTCACAAAGATGAGCACCGCCGCTCATATTTGCGCACCCGGCGCACCCGAAGTATAAGCGATCAGCTAAGGACAACTATGCGAATATGCGACCTAGGAAGAACTAACAGTTGCACAGTTAGCAGTGGATTGTTACTTCGAATTTTGTTTTAATATCCATAAATACTTTTCTTAAGGGTGCTGGAGGTTGCGCCACTTTGAGTTTGTTGTTATTTTATGCTGCATGGTAGGACAGCAGCGAGGTTCCTTACAGAACAGTTTTAATATATAATGACGTACTATGGTTTTGTGAATAATAAAGGTTTCTTTACCTCCTACCTTCTCTTAAAAAATGGTAGAGCACTTGCCCTCCAGGAAAAGAAAAGAAAATATAAAATGGCAAGGAGACCGAAAATATAAAATAGTAAAAAAGAGAAAAAAAAAGTGGTTAACACATCTGCCTCGTAAGCAGGGGAGCCGGGTTCGATAGCGGCCCTTGTACAAATTTTCTCTTGCCGTTTCAGTCTATATACATAAAATAATGTCTATATGGGATCAACAAAGACTCTGAAATTGTGTCATTTCCTTTGTATGCTACCAATAGGTTTTATCAATTCGCAAGTATTGCAGAGATACTTCGTGAACTCCTAGAGGGAACACGACGCTCTTTTAGTGAAGCGCTGTTGAGGAAACTTAGAGAACCGGCATTAGAACTGGACTGTAGATCGATTCTAATGACAATCGGTCATAACACGAGGAATCAGTCACACATAATAGCCTAGACACATTTCACCCTCCACAGGAGATAGACATCACTTAAGACACCAGGCTAAAGGGCCCATTGCGTGCCCAAACCTAACTGAATGTGTATTAAATAAAGTGTTTTTCTTTTATCCTTACGTCCCATCCTAGAAGAATAAGTCATCAAGGATGATCTCTTCAGTCCACACTACACACAAAAGAAAAAAGAAGAAAAAACTGCCACGCGCTCTCTCTCGCTAGCTGTGTTAATATCGAAGTGTTATTGTATGGATATTATATACAACCTTGGTCTTAGAACTTAGTTAAGATTTGGATTGCACTATGGATTTGTAAATTGTATCGTGAACTTAATTACGTATCTACTTGCTATGAGAGCAATAGACGCTGCCTGCTTCAGTGGGAGAGTAAAGATAAGTAATCTTCCTGATCGCTGGCAACTCACTGTGAGTCTAATCTTTTCCCGGCCGTCAGATCTTGCGTTACAATCCGGTCACGTCCTGCTGCCAATTCCAACTTATTTTTGCCACTCCAAGCAGACATAAAAGTACAGAATGCTAGCATTTAAGCCTGGCTGTGATACACAACCAACAACTTCATGAAGAGTTCGTATTTGAATGCAATGCATTTTTGAATGTGGAAAATTCTTCTATAATTGTGCACCGTACCAGTGAATCTACTGCTCCTGATAGGATGGAACATTTAATTTTATTCTGTCTTACTAACTTAACTGATAATTTAGAACGTAAGTACATCAGTACCTTTCGTTTTATAATTGATACTTATTCTTTCTATTCGGGGTGGAGTGAGACATAACTTTTCTCACCTTATCTACAGATATGTTCCTGCTGCGAAATGACAGCGCCTCTTTAATGTAAATTAATTGTAATCTTAAACAATACATTTTTGATAACAAGTGAACGGAAAATCGTTCTGAATTTCTGTATGTTTGAAACAATTTTCGTCCCAAGGAAAAGGATTATTTTACCTGCAATAAAAAGAATCAGAGTGAACTGACTTAATACCGAAAGAGATTCACTTAAAGATAACAAGCTGTTCACTTCATTTTTTTTTTTGGCATTATATTTGCTGTACACAAACAGTCGATCTATTGATACAGAAGTAAGTTACATTCTTAACATGATGTTGATAATGGATGACTAAGTTTGTACAAAAATGTTTGACTGATTTTGTACAAGTTTGTAACTTCTGTAAGAGTTTATTGTTAAACATTGTTAAATTTTTCAGCTTGTATTGATTACATTGCGAGACACAAATAAAAACGATATTTCATGTTTTCTTTAATGTGTCACATTCTTCACTTTTTGTCTTCTTTTCAGACCACAGAGTATATAATTTAAATAAACACTCAGTACTAAATGGTGAGTTCTGAAACGTACAAAGCTTACGAAATTTTTATTAACGATATGCACACCACCTTCTTTACACATGGGAGCCTAGATCAAGGGCTTTTGTACTTCGGTCTGCTACTCAAAGAGTCATAAAGTCTTTTGAAGTATCTTGATGTTACTAGACATTTTCTCATCCAAAGGCAACAGCATTTCCGAAACTGATTAAATTCTTCAACAAAAAATTGGTACAGTTGCCTCTTGAGGGCAATGTATAACTTTTTAATTACGTTATCACAGAGTGCCTATGAAAATCCAGTACATAGAGCGAATCATAGTGTCGTTTCTGACCTCTCTTTAACATCTAGAATCGGAGAGAGATTTGAAGCACACGGCTTAAGGAAGGCTTTGTGCTGATTACCACATACTGACTACGTACAGGATACGACTTATAAGTATAACGCAGCAGACAGTGAGCACTGTGTCAGCTGGAAGTCTGTCACTGGAGGTGCTCGTTCCTTGTTTGTCACTTTCTTCATCCGAAGAGGGATAAACAGTATTGTCTGTTGACATCGTCTCACCTCCAACAACTAGAACAGGAAAAACAAACATAAAAATGAGTGCATGAAATAGTAAATTGAAGAAGAAGAATTACAATCACTAAAATTTTTCTGTGTTTGTGATCGGAAACAAAAACGCCCTGAAGAAAGTCACTTGTAACAGTGACCGAAACGTCGGTGGTTTTACATATTGACAATGTGGTCACGAACCAAGAAAATTTTCATTGAGTGTGACAAAGGCCCGGAAAGCCTACGTTTATAAGATTAATTATATTTTTGCACGTTTATTACGATTAGTGAATATATTTCAATAATGCTTGGGTGAAACAGAAGTGATATCTGGTACAGCTCAAGAAGTGTTACCAGCCCTCAGCTTTTCTTATCTACATAAGCAATTTAGGAAACAATCTGGACAGCCCCTTCATATTACCTGCAGATGATGCAATCGGTTACCGTCTAATAAAGTCATCAGAAGCTCAAAATTAATTGCGAAATGATGCAGACAAGATATTTGTGTGGTGTGAAAAGCGGAAATTGACTCTAAAGTATAAAAAGTGTGTGGTCCTTCACATGAGTACTAAAAGAAATCCGTTAAGTTTCTTTTACACGATAAATCAAACAAATTTAAATACTGTCGATTCAAAATTTTGCCTAAGGATAACAGTTACAAACAATTTAAGCTGGAATTATATAGAAAATGCTGGGGGAAAGCGAACCAAGGACCTCGTTTTATTGGAAGAACACGTAGAAGATGCAACAGATCTACTGAAAAGACTACGTACATTACGCTTGTGCGTTCTCTCCAGGAGTATTGCTGTGCGGTATGGGACACTCTCCTCAAAGGAGGACAGCTCGTCTTGTATTACCGCGGAGTAGCGGGCAGGGTGCCACGGGCGCGATACGAGAAATGAAGTGACAATTATTAAAACTGACGCCTTTTGTCATTGCGGCGGGATCTTCTCATCAAATTACAATGACCAATTTTCTCCTCCGAACGCGAAAATATGTTTTTCGCCGTCACCTAGGCAGGGGGACAATCGCCATCGTTATAAAATAAAAGAAATGAGACCTGGCACAGAGAGATTTAAGTGTTCGTTTTTCCCACGTGCAATTCGAGAGTGGAACGGCAGAGAAATAGTCTGAAAGGTATTTGATGAATCCTGCGTCAGGCACTTAAGTGTGTACTGGAGAGAAGTCGTGTGAGCGTAGATAAGAGAGACCTTGTATTCTTTTTTTTATTTTTCTGGGCAGAAGCTGCCTCTTCGAGTGGAGACCCATTTAAAGTCAGAAACTTTTCAACGAAATACCAGGTGTGCTTGAAGTGAGGCAGAGAGAATACCAACAGGAAACACATGGGAGGGGGATTTCCAGTTGTGGTATTTGCCCTACAGCGTGTCGCTACCAATGGTCGGAAACCGAAGGATGGAAACTGTAAAAGTGTGTTTGTTCGTATGTATACATACACTAGGCTTTTAATTTTCTTATCTGGGACATACAGCCGCACAATTAAATCAAAAACAAAGTCGATGATTTGTACTATATGAGCAGTGTACTTCCGTTGCTGCCAATAGCATGAGGGTTAGAACTTCAACAGTCGCAACTATTCATTCACAACCGATACAAAATAGTTACATGTTTACTTTGAAGGGCAGTAGCGGGTGCAGTCACCAGTGTTGTGTAAAATCCGTTGCCAGCAACGTGGAAGGCGTAGTATCCGTTAGCCGAGCCTGTTCTGTTGATGGTAAGAACGGAGCAGTCTACTGCCAGTCGACTCTCTGGAACAGTTCTGAAGCGAATGCCACTAAGTTGTTCCTTTATCTTTGGAATCAAGTCAAAGTCACAAGTCGGGGAGTATGGTCGGTGAGACTGGGAGGTACTGTACCATCCACCAAACAGAGCAGCCACAGCTTGCGCCGTATGCGGTCGCGCATTGTCGTATGAAGTGATAGATGGGTGCGCACAAAGTGTCGCCGCTCCTTTCGCAAAGCTGGTCGCTGGTTATGCCCCAAAAACGAACAGTCCTACTGTGCATTTGATTCCCAAGATGAAGAAACCACTTCGTAGCATTAGATTCAGAACTGTTTCAGGGATTCGATAGGCAGCAGACCACTCCATTCGCACCAACAGAACAGGCTCTGCTAACGGTGTACTACGCCTTCCACACGGCTGGCCATGGGTTTTACACAACGCTGGTGACTACTTTGAAGGACAGTAACAGCTGCAAACAAGTAACTCTTTCGTATTGATTGTGAATAAATAGTAGCCACGATTTAAGTTCCAACCCTCGAATAATCATATAATAATAATAAATAATGTGATTCTTCAGTTTCACCCGGCGATTTTGTTTGATCGAAGAGTCCATGGGTTTACTGCTGGTCCATGGGCACAATATTACGGCGATCAATCACGTCGCCACCGTCAGGGCGCTGACGAAATGAGCTGCTCAGGGCGGGCGGCCGCCTTATATCCCCTCCCCCCACGGGCCTTCCCTCCGCGGTCCGCGCCTGCAGTCGCGCGTCGGTAGTCGCGGAGACGCAGGGGTCGGCGTCTATGGCAGCGTCGGTGTACTTGCTGCGTCCGCCCAGCTCGCCACATCGTTTTCGTTGCTGAGTGTCTTCTTAATTATACTCAGTGCTACTTCCATGCCTTGCTACAGGTATAATCGCAGTCTCGGTTGATGTGTTGGTCTCAGGTGCGAATTTAGATCGCCTGTCTCTGACAACGCTGTCTCATTGTTTAGAAGTCTGGGCCGAGATATTGGTACGCTCGTAATCCACCTCGTGTTTTCCGGACAAACAATGCTCTACGACCGCCGACTTGTTAGGATACTTCTGTTGTGTGCGCCTATGATGTTCTCGACAACGATCTTCGATGTTGCGCACTGTCTGTCCAATAGAAGTCCTACCACACTAACAGTGAATCTGGTATACACCTGCCTTTCGCAATCCGAGATCATCTTCCACACTTCCCAGTAAAACTCGTGTTTTATTGGGCGGGAAAAAGACAGTTTTAACTCGATGTTTCTTTAATATTCGTCAGATTTTCCCCAATAGTGCGACAGTGTACGGAATAAATGCAGTGGCTACTTCTTCCTCTGGGACTCCTTCCGTCTTCAAAGGTTGTACTGTAGTGGTGGTGCAGAGAGAGTGTCTAATCTGCCATTCCGAGTACCCGTTCTCTCGGAATACGGTTCTGAGGGGTTCCAGCTCCTGGGGCAGACTGCCTGTGTCTGAAATGCTGCGCGCCCTGTGTACCAGTGTTTTTAGAACCCCATTTCCCTTTGAAGGTTGGTGACAGCTTTCTACATGGAAATACAGATCAGTGTGCGTTTTCTTTCTGTACACACAGTGATCCAATGTGCCATCAGCTCTTCTCTTGGAGGTCAGGACATGCTTGAAAAGGTCGGTGGTCTTCTCTTCAATTTTCTGGCTATAAGCTCGACTAACTCTAATAGAGGCAACCAGTTGAATAATGAAACTTGTGTCGACAGTTTGTTGCGTTATTCACCAAGCTGCCTCTACAAGAGTCGGTAATGCTTATAGCCAGAAATTTGACGAGACGGCCACCTACCTTATCAAACATCTCCTGACCTCCACGTATTTTCTGTTTAATGGAGAATACGGTGAACAAACGGAAGTAGTCATCATGGGCAGCCCACTGTCACCCGTGGGCTCGAATTTGTATATGGAGTACTTCGAGTAGGAAGCCTTGGCGTCACCCGAATGGAAACCTACTTGCTGTTCCGTTATGTGGATGACACGTTCGTCATCTGGCCCCACGGTAGGAACAAGCTCCTGGACTCCATACATCACAACATCCAATGCACAATGGAGACCGAAGCAGTGTCATTGGGTCACAGTGTGTGCAGGAAGAAAACGCACACTGATCTGTATTTCCATGTAGACAGCTGACATTACTCATCTCAAATGCGGAGAGTCTGCCGAGGAGCTGGAACACCTAAGAACTGTATCCTGAGAGAACAGATACTCGGAATGGCAGATTAGACGCGCTCTGTGCCCCACCACTACAGTACAAACTTTGGAGACGGAAGGAGTCACGGAGGAAGAAGTAGCCACTGCATTTATTCCGTACACTAGTGCACTATTGAGGAAAATCGGACGAATATGAAACAAACACCGAGTTAAAACTGTCTTTTTCCTGCCCAATTAAACACGAGCGTTACTGGGAAGTGTGAAAGATGATCTCCGATTGCAAAAGGCAGGTGTATACCAGATTCACTGTCAGTGTGTCAAGACTTGTATTGGAGAGACAGGCAGTACTTATATGTCATTTATAAAATAATAATCCGCAGCTCGTGGTCGTGCGGTAGCGTTCTCGCTTCCCGCGCCCGGGTTCGATTCCCGGAGGGGTCAGGGATTTTCCCTGCCTCGTGATGATTGGGTGTTGTGTGATGTCCTTAGGTTAATTAAGGTTCAGTAGTTCTAAGTTCTAGGGGACTGATGACCATCGATGTTAAGTCCCATAGTGCTCAGAGCCATTTTAGAGATTCTGTACTTAGACTTACGACTAAAAACATATGATAGAGAGTATGTGACCATGTTATAAACCATTCATTGATTTAAATTCTGACGAAGACACTCCTAGCGGTGTTGAAACCCGGTTAAGTCGTTGAAATTACTGACCGAGGGCTGTTTTCTTGCAATTGTAAGTATTCACGGTATCTGAACGTGAAGCCATGGACAAAATTTTGTGATATACTTCTATTTCGGGCGATTTACATACGTTCTTATGTCTTTCATTTATCACTATATGGTATTCAACAGAAGACAAATATTTATTACGATCGAAGAGTCCACAGGTGTATTGCCGCTTCACAGTGACGGGCACAATATTACGGCGATCAACCATGTCGCCATCGTCAGGGCGCTGACGAAATGAGCTCCTCAGGGCGGGCGGCCGCCTTATATCCCCTCCCCCCACGGGCCGTTCCCTCCGCGGTCCGCGCCAGCAGTCGCGCGTCGGTAGTCGCGGAGACGCAGGGGTCGGCGTCTATGGCAGCGTCGGTGTACTTGCTGCGCCCGCCCAGCTCGCCACATCGTTTTCGTTGCTGAGTGTCTTCTTAATTATACTCAAATGGCTCTGAGCACTATCGGACTTAACATCTATAGTCATCAGTCCCCTAGAACTTAGAACTACTTAAACCTAACTAACCTAAGGACATCACACAACACCCAGCCATCACGAGGCAGAGAAAATGCCTGACCCCGCCGGGAATCGAACCCGGGCGCGGGAAGCGAGAACGCTACCGCACGACCACGAGCTGCGGATTATTATTTTATAAATGACATATAAGTACTGCCAGTCTCTCACGATGATTCTGTACTTTGTATCATACGTTTTTAGCCATAATTCAGTGACCATGTTATAGACCTTCTTTGATTTAAATTCTGAGGAAGACACAACTGATATACTTCTACAATTGAAACCCGGTCAATTCGTTAAAAATAGTGACCGAGGGATGCTTTCTTTCAACACTGCTACGAGTATTAGTGGTCAGACTGTATACGTCTTTGATAAAAGTTGACGTGTTATATATTGATCAAAGTGGGTTGTAGCGGTGACAAATCACAGATTTACGAATTTTATTGTCAAATACAGCCTTTCGCACAATCTTCTTTCTTTCCATGACATTGTCATTTACCTACATTGCTTGTGTCCGAAAAACACTATGTCATCAGAGGTATTTGGACACCACTGTGTACATCGTAATTGACCACTAGATATGACGGCAGTCGGACGCGGTATAAATGGAGGCGCGGAGTGTTGTGTTGTCAGCAGAGAATGAGTAACAGCAAAATGGATCGGTCAGAAGAACTCACCGTCATCGAAACTGGGCTAGTCATCATTCTACAGCTGCCCAAGACGACAGTTGGTGAAGCGACTGTGAAATGGAAATGCGAAGGAACAAACACAGCTAAGGCGAGACCGGGTACATCTCAGGTACGAGCCGGCAACGTCGAGTATTTTGGAGGGCTGTGATAAAAAATTCACATGAAATCAACGGAAGGAGTCACTGGATTTTTTTAAAGTAGCTTCATCAGTCCACCTAGCGCAGTGACTATGCGTAGCGAGTTAAAAGGAATGGGGAGATCCTTACAAGTCACACTCACCTACACACAGTGCTGAAGGACGCTTGAGGTGGTACGAACAGCGACCCTACTGGGCAGCGGATAAGTGAGGGGAACCGAGTGATTTGGAGTAATGAATTACGCTGTAATCTGTTGCAATCTGGTGGAATGGGTTTGGTTTGATGAATGCCTGGATAATGTAACCTGCCACCATGTGTAGTGCCAACATTGAAGTACCGGACGTGTTGTTACGGTAGGGTGGCATTTTTCGTCATAGTTTTTGGTAAGATGTAGTCCTTTTTGGTAGGATGTAGTCCCCCCATTGTGCTTAAGAAAATGCTTACTGCAGAACAACATTTTACAGCATTCTTTACTGCTACAGTAGAGAAAAAGTTCAGAGGTAGTGACTTTTTGTAGTATCATAACAATGCGCCCTAAGAGGAGAACATTTCTGGAATGGGCTGACTTGTGCGGAGTCCCGACTTCCATGCAATAAAACACGTTTGGGGGTGAATTAGAAAGTCGACTTCGATCCAGACCCCAGTGTCACCTTCTCTGATTTCGGGCTTCGAGAAATAGTGGGCTACCATTCCTCCACAGACATTCAGACACCTCACTGAAAGCGTCCCCAGCACAGTTCACGCCGTCAGAAAGGCGAAGGGTAGCCACGCCTCGTGTTATTGTACACTAACAGGCGTCCAGGTACTTTGGACCTTAAAGTATATTTCAGACTGTCAACAGTTCTAGAGAACAGGGAGAAACTAGTAGCAGTTCCTAGAGCAATTTGACCATTTGCAATGTGAAACTTGTTTCAGATTGAATGAAACACCCTTGGTGCACTCACTAATACCCGGCAATGACGCCGGTGAGCAAAGTTTGTTGGGAACAAGGGAGTAAACTACACGAAAGCAGTCTGTAGAGAGACATTCCATATGAGGACGAGCGTTGTCCTGTTGCTGTTCTTCTTTGTAAAACCAGATTTTAAATTTTATATTTAATTTTCGTAGCTGGATACCTTTTTTTAAAAAAAAATTCTTCATGTGCCCTGCAATACTATAGATACTCTAAACGTCAGCTGGTTCTGTGTAGTAGTGCACTGTAGCATTCAAAAAAATATGCATGTTTCTAGCTAACTTTTCCAGAGTTGCATTAATTAACATTATAATTAACCGGTTTTAACTGTTTTAAAGAAGAAATCCGAATGACCATGTAACACATAGTAGTATGTAAGTTTCACGCGCTGCTAAGCCAACACCCCCCCCCCCCCCCCCTATCTAGTCACAGGTGGCACCATTTCGGACCGAGACTTCCGCTAAAGCCACCTCACACGCATGGCTCGTTGACGCCGAACCATCAGTACTATTTATGCTGGCGTAATGCACACTTCTGTGCCGTCCACGCAAGACATTCAAGCCCTTTTTATACCTATCTGTCGCACTTAACACGTGTTAATGTGGAGTTTTTAGTTAATCCAGTAAGTACGAGGGTCGTTCAATAAGTAATGCTCCACATTTTTTTTTTTAAAAAAAAAGGCCATTAATATACATAGAAAAACGTCCTTGCTGGTGCTTCACATTCGATGTTTGTTCTGTGATCCGGTGAAGTTTCAAACCGCTGTGGCAGATAGCAGAGCCATAGTACCGCGACAAAATGGCATCTACATAGCTACAGGCAGTGTGCTGTTACTGAATTCTTGTGTGGAGAACAAGAAACCGTGGTGAACATACACAAATGTTTGTGTGTAGTGTATAGCGATGCTGCAGCTCATAGGAGTACAGTCGGGCGATGGGTAAGGAAAATTACAGCCTCAGGAAATGCAGAAACAGAGCTCCATAATCAGCCATGCTCGGGATGTCCTGTCACAGCCACTGCTCCGGACATGCTGAATCGTTCGGATGACAAGTTGTGAATCGCCGGTCGGCACGAATAATGACAACCGCCTCTACAGTTGTCGGTCAGCATTGGTAGTTCTTCGATGACCGAGACTCTTCGATATTCAAAGAAGTGCTCACGAATGCTCACAATGGACCACAAGATTCAAAGAAAGGCCATTTCATCTGAGCGTTTGGAGACCGACAGAGAGGCCTTTGTGTCACGGATCGTTACTGGAGACGAAAGCTGGGTACACCACTTTGCGCCGAAACAAAAAGGCGGTCCATGGAGGGGAATCATCCTCATTCACCAGAAAAGAAGAAACTGAAGAGAACCTGCTCTGCCGGAACAGTGGATGTGGCTTTGTGATGGCGTCATTCTCGTGGACGTGATACGAAGAGGGTCAACCATCAATACGGTGGCCAACACGATAGTGCACGCCCACACACAAGTCTGAGAACCCGGGAACGCGTTGCCAAATTGGGTGGACATCACTGTCTCATCCATCCTACAGTCCAGACCTGGCACCCTCGGACTTCCATCTCTTTGGGCAGCTTAAAGATTCTGTACGGGGAACAAAATCTGAAGACGCTGAAGGTGTCAGTCATGCAGTGAAAACATGGGCACGCCTACAGGCAAGAGCTTTTACCAGCAGGGAATAAATGCTCTTCCACAAGTTGGCGTACGGCTATAAAACGTGATGGAGACTACGTAGAAAAACAGGACATGCACAAGACATGTTGATGTATATCGTCACCAAATTCTGGCTCTTAAGAATAAATGTGTTCTGAGAAAAGAGATGTCGGGCATTACTTATTGAACGACCCTTGTACATGGGCGTAAGAAACTTAAAAAGGTTTATCCGGCTTCCTATCACTTAATGCCTCAGTAAACGGTCAAACGTCTTTGACAAAATCACTCTTATCTAGCCACGGATTTGCCAAGCAAGCATGTACACGTTCAAACAATGTTTGTCAACTTAACCTCGATTTGAAGCAAGCGCTATACCTGCTCGTGTGTATTTTGAGACTTGAGAGTAGTGAGACAGGCCAGAAATGCAGACAAAGCAAACCTGATACTGACTCTGTCTCTGTGTTTAAAGAAGAAGAAGAAGAAAACATGGTTTAAATGAGAGATTTACCCATGAAAATATGATAAAGGAAAATTACTCTCAGAACTCCTATGATTACATCAACTTTCTTCAAACGGGCAATGACACTTTTTGAAACTTATTAAGTCCCATCTAAAATAGCAAATTTTGTCGAGAATGTGTTAAACAAGTCCGTACACGTACTAAGAAAGCTTGTCAGTTTGCCCTTACTTATGAAGCAAACGCTTTTCGTGTATGCTGTATTTTGGCACCAATGGGAATGGCCAGAAGAGCAAAGACAGCATTCTGACGTTGCCTCTAGCACTGCGGTTAAAGAAGAAGAAAATAAGACGCTGGTCCAGGGAATGTTTTAAAATGAGAAATATGCAACTGGAAACCTGTTAATGAAATTGTTTCAGTCAGAATCTGATGATTACATCAACTTCCTGGAGGTGGACAGCGAAACGTCTCATAACTTGATTATCGTCATTTCACCTTCACATTGAAAAAGAAGATACAAGTGCCTGAAAACGTATGCCATTAGAGGACCAAGTAGGAGAGAATGTCATTGAAATACCGCATCGACGGAACATATGGCCCACATCGTCCATGGAAGAACTTCGAATTCTTTTATTGCATTCCACTCCGTTTGTATGTCACTGTATGCGTAAATTGTTGTTTTGTTCATAACCTCTTCATGTGTAATAGATGGCTGGGAAAGAAGTGGTACCTCTACCATTTTGTTAATTGTCAGTGCTACTTTGTTTCTTTACTTGATCGTAGTTTTCATAGTGGTGGAAGGTCGCGATAGAGTGAGACAAATTTCTCAATGAATATATGTAGCGAAACGTCGACATAAAAACGTTCGCCATGTTGTCAAACTATCCGCCAATCAAAATTTTTCGCAAACTCGACAAACACGGCCTATGATTCACAAACACGTCAAACTACACCGTAAACGGACAAACATACCTGGCGAAGTGGCGCATCGGTTACCACACTGGACGCGTATTAGGGAGGACGACGGTTCAAACCCGCATCCGGCCATCCTGATTTATGTTTTACATGATTTCACTAAATCGATTCAGGCAATTGCCGGAATGGTTCCTTTTAAAGAGCACGGCCGTCTTCCTCCCCCATTCTTCCATAATCCGAGGGCACCGATGACCTCGCTGTTTGGTTCTCTCCCATCACTCAACCAACCATGAATCGGTCAAACATTTCGCAAGCTTAGTTATGTTTGACAAAATGTTTCTTCGTTTACGGAGGCCTTTACAGCTGTCGCGCCATCCAGTTCAGTTATAAACAACTGCTTCTAGCGTGCTATCGTTTTTATCTAGACGATGAACGATGGTATTTGCCTGTAATCAAACGCTTTACCGCACCATGATTTTTTAAAAAAGCTGTGAGTACTGAGCTCTCATTATTATATGGTGTTTTATGGAAGTACACATCTGTTTTGTCGGCCGGAGTGGCCGAGCGGTTCTAGGCGTTTCATTCTGGAATCGCGCGACCGCTACGGTGGCAGGTTCGAATCCTGCCTCTGTCATGGATGTCTGTGTGAACAGTGTGTTGACGTGACGGGCGTTCTCCCGTCCAGCCGCAGCGCCTTGCACCGCCTTCAGCCGGCTGCGCCATATGGTCCACAGGCTCCTTCGGCCGGCGTGGGAACCGGAATCTTACTCACTCCCAACCTTGTGGTTGCTACAGCACCGCTTTACTCACTGATCGTATCTAAAGAAGTGATACGAAATTGTAAAACAGGAAAATAAGGAAATGAAATGTTGCTTGGACATAAGGGGTACCTTACAAATTTTAAAACCGAGTTTTCCCGTGTTCATTCTGAATAAGTGAAGTTATTTGTTGAAATTTTTGCGGCCACTGTGGGTGCGCCGCCGTCATTGGACGGATAGCGAAACTAAAAGAGCAAGAGACGGGAAATGTTTATGAAGATATTATTATCAAGCCTCAAAGCTGGTATTCTGGTCCTTGTTTGTATTCCTCGCGCACCGTCGCCGTGTATTTACTTCCTCGACGGTGGGAGGCCACGAAACTGGAAGCCTATAGCCGCCTTCTCTATTCGAGTTAATATTCGTTCTTATAAATCTCCTCGACTAGCACTCGTTGAAATTTATATTTTGGCCACCTTTCTCGAGTGCTCCTTTCCCGCACATATCACACTTTGTATTAAACAGCACGACCGCCACAGGCAGTTACAACATTCTTTTCCAGTCCTTCCCGTTTCTTCTCTATGCACTTTGCCACACCCACACAAGAAGATTTTTATTTTGTTATGGCGCAAACATAAGTCTTTATACAATTTTCTGGAGAATTACACATATTCGGGTTGTAATTCTAGAAACGAACGGCAGCGTAACAGAGAAAGAAGGCGGTTCGTCATCTTACATATTAGCATAATTAACGATATGTCGTTTGAAAACTCTTTCTATGGATAAACCATCACAGTCGTTGGCCTTGAGTGTCTTCCTTAAGAGATTCAGCTGCGATTTCAGGCTGTTATTACCGTTGATACGGAAGGCACATGAAGACAGAGTGCTTAACAATGCTTGCTTCTCGACTGAGTGCTGATACGAAGTGGCATCTTGATACTTATTTGAGTTTGTTGGCTTTCTATACATTCTGTCTAGACTATTGTCAGATCATCACTTGCAGGAACAAGAGATCGATATCATTCCCTACCTCCCTGGTGAAGTTTATTGCGTGATGAATCTATTCTGACAACCTGTAGAATGTATCAAGCTCTTATTGTGTGTCATTCACATAGTACAGATAAGTGGAAGGCTTTATTGGCGCAGTGATTAATGCATATTGTTCAAATTGTTGCATAAAAATGTCAGCTGCGACTGGCTATAAAGGTTAACCAATGGCAATACGAATTCTCATAAAATTTTACGTTCCACTTAAAGCAGCTCGGTTACAGACATAATTCGATCAGGTCACGCACATACGGAACAACTTCCTTCCCTCTGATCTCCATAGTACCTGCTACTGGGATACTCATTTCACATCCAAACTTACAAGAATGCCGCTCATGTATATTTACACCATGCTCAATATTTCTAACAAATCTTTCTAGTAGTTCACTTAAGTATTTATCCTTACAACTAGACGTCTCAGTTTCCTCGGTAAATGACTTGCTAAAAAGTACGGTCAAGAGTTAATTTTAATATTTTATTAGGTTGCAGCAGAATTCTTTTCGTACGTTCGCAAGACCACATATTCCGACAGCTACTGGGGGGAGGGCGGTTAGATTCTTGCTAACTGAGCGATTCGTTCTGGAGTCTGATCACAGATCTATCAATTTTCGAACGATTCTACTCGTCGGGTTACCAGCAATAATAGACTGAAAAGATTCGCTCAATAACAGCACTTCTTCAGAATAAGTGCAGGCAAACTGCCTCTGATATGTCAACGCGACACTGGTCTTAGACAGTGTTCAGCTATCTGGGAACCCGAGGAGAACCTGAAGAGGATCCCAACTGAGGGGTCGAAAAGTCGATTATGCAAGAAAAAACTGAAGAGGAAAATGATCCTGCCTAACCAAATAGAAGACTTTACGTTCAAAAATAAAATTACGTAATCTTGGAAACAGCGGACGCTGAATGACCGGGAGGTGTTAGGAAAGAGAGTATGTCATATATCAACAGCGACCCTCGTACACCCCATAAGTCGAATAACAAGATCACGTTAGGCCAACACAAATGCAAAGGACTGTAGTTACCAAATGAAGCAATTTTTAAATATGAAAAAAATCCTGTGTGCTCTTGGAAATATCAACGCGTAAGAGGGTGAAGAAGGCAGCTGTTCCAAGCTAAACCTGTAGTGAGAGCTGGCCGTCTCAAATGCCAACACCAACATTGTCTGTCCTCTTAATGTCAGACCTCGACGTCATTACAGGGCCTTCTGTTTCGTAGGTGGACAGCTAATAGCTGGAGAAGTTTGGTTTTATAATGACAGATTATAAGATGAAACCGTCTTCCCGTTTTCCCTTTATAAAATGAAAAATGACACGAAACTGTATTACAGATATGTGTCTTACCGCTAACAAAAGTGAGGTTGACCAGCCAACTTGTAATACATTAGAAGCAACAGCAATCACTCAACAGAGGAAAGTCCACTGAACCTGACGGGATACCAAATCGATTCTACACAGAGTACGCGAAAGAACTTGCCCCCCTTCTAACAGCCGTGTACCGCAAGTCTCTAGAGGAACGGAAGGTTCCAAATGATTGGAAAAGAGCACAGTTAGTCCCAGTCTTCAAGAAGGGTCGTCGAGCAGATGCGCAAAACTATAGACCTATATCTCTGACGTCGATCTGTTGTAGAATTTTAGAACATGTTTTTTGCTCGAGTATCATGTCGTTTTTGGAAACTCAGAATATATTCTTTAGGAATCAACATGGATTCCGGAAACAGCGATCGTGTGAGACCCAACTCGCTTTATTTGTCCATGAGACCCAGATAATATTAGATGCAGGCTCCCAGGTAGATGCTATTTTTCTTGACTTCCGGAAGGCGTTCGATACAGTTCCGCACTGTCGCCTGATAAACAAAGTAAGAGCCTACGGAATATCAGACCAGCTGTGTGGCTGCGAATACATAGAAAGAAGGATGATTATATGATAGCGGAACAAACACTGGTAGAAGTTACTTCTGTAAAATATCTGGGAGTATGCGTGCGGAACGATTTGAAGTGGAATGATCATATAAAATTAGTTGTTGGTAAGGCGGGTACCAGATTGTGATTCATTGGGAGATTCCTTAAAAAATGTAGTCCATCAACAAAGGAGGTGGCTTACAAAACACTCGTTCGACCTATACTTGAGTATTGCTCATCAGTGTGGGATCCTTACCAGATCGGGTTGACGGAGAAGATGGAGAAGATCCAAAGAAGAGCGGCGCGTTTCGTCACAGGGTTATTTGGTAACCATGATAGCGTTACGGAGATGTTTAGCAAACTCAAGTGGCAGACTCTGCAAGAGAGGCGCTCTGCATCGCGTTGTAGCTTGCTCGCCAAGTTTCGAGAGGGTGCGTTTCTGGATGTATCGAATATATTGCTTCCCCATACTTATACCTCCCGAGGAGATCATGAATGTAAAATTATAGAGATTCGAGCGCGCACGGAGGGTTTCCGGCAGTCGTTCTTCCCGCGAACCATACGCGATTGGAACATAAAAGGGAGGTAATGACACGTAAAGTGCCCTCCGCCACACACCGTTGGGTGGCTTGCGGGGTATAAATGTAGATGTAGAATACTAAGCTATACAACTATCAAGTCCCATTGTTATCAAAATGGATGGTTACTTCATTATGTAATTGGTTCAAATGGCTCTGAATACTATGGGACTTAACTTCTGAGGTCATCAGTCCCCTTGAACTTAGAAGCACTTAAACCTAACTAACCTAAGGACATTACACACATCCATGCCCGAGACAGGATTGGAACCTGCGATCGTAGCGGTCGCGCGGTTGCAGACTGCAGCGCCTAGAACCGCTCGCCACTCCGGCCGGCATTATGTAATTAATGCACCTCACAGCTAGGTTATTAGGCCCAATGAAAATTCATCAAGTGAGACTAAATCGCTTGAAAGATTACTTGCCAGGGTGTTGAAGTTGGGAACAATGACATGCGTAATAACACTAAAACAGACTTGACACAAAATTCTACTTGTTGAAATGAGCATTACCTGAAAAATACTACAAAAAATTGTAGGCGCAAGTAAGACCGAAGTAATGCGTCCAGCAAGTACTGAGAAAGCTTCATGTGAATGTGGTACACGACGAGCACTTTCTAAATTGGTGTACTAGGAGCTGCTCAGCAATAGCGATAGCTTCATTTAACGCAATAAGTACGGCAAGTCCACAGAGTCGCGCTATGGTTTCAAAGTTTTAGATATAGAGAATCGTGGTTTGTTGTAAAAAGTTTAGCAGCTCTCATAACACTTTTTTTCCCTTTTGTCCTGTGTTTCCTATTTGACTTAGGGGGCATCAAAATAGCAACAGGCCAGAAGAACGTTCCACGTATTATCTGGTACGGAGAACCTAAATCTGTTACAATGGTACTGCAGAATTATCGCTGCCAGTATGGGAGGTCAACACCGGAAAAAACAAGCACAATGAGTTGGTTCAAAAGCTTTAAAGAGACAAGCAGTGTCAAAGATTTTCGTCGAAGTCGAAGTACGACTAGTTCTCAAGCACGTGTTAACGGACTTGATGACTGAATTTTAATTCAGCCCCAGTAAGTCAACTCGTCGTGCATCGCGCGAATTGCAGGAAAGAAGAACGACTGCTCGTAACGTGTTATATTAGCCGTCGCGTAATTTTAAGTACCACAAAATGCAAGTGTTAAAGGGAATACAGCCAAACGATCGTCCGCTGTGGTATCCATCCACGTTATCTATACTGGCCTCCATAGTCGCTTAGAATGACTTCTTGAAAATATGCCTGTTTCCAGATGAAATAGCGTTTCACAATTCTGGATATGTGAGCCGCCACAACGTTGGGATTTGTGGCTCCTGACACCAACAGCACACACATGAACACATCCGTGATACTAAACAGCAGTGCCTGAGTTACTAAGAAGTACGATGGAATAGTCGTTGTGACACGCGTGCATGACGACAGTGAAAATTTGTGTCGGACGTGGACTCTGACCCGGTTGGCCCGGTTTACGCCAGCGGTCGGCTTAACGGCTTCGGCTACCCGTGCACGAATCATGGCCAGACCCAAACTTCGATAAGTCGTCGACCTTGTGTCACTAGCTGCACTCGCACGTTACGTATATTCCCGTACAGGGAGGACATATTTATATTTTTTTAAAAGTACGATGTTCTGTCTCGAATACTTTCGCAGTTATGATTTTCGGAAACGATAGGGGAAATTTATGAATATCTTGTAGCTTTTCTTTTATTTCCGCAGTGAGTAATGCAAACATTTTTTATGAAAACAGGTTTGTTTCTTTCAGAACTCTAAAACACCACGTTATCCTGCATTCTTATGACTGCAAAAGCCTGCTTCTCAACGTGATCGCTGTTCAATGCGACGGCCTTACGCCACCTTACTGGCAGGGCCTGTGTGCCCCTATGGCACCAGCATAGTCGTTGATGTCGAAGCCAGCGTCTTGCTGCATCCATATCATCCACACGCTGCTTCCCGCGGAGTGCATCCTTCATTGGTCCGGACAGTCGGAAGTCGGAAGGTGCGAGATCCAGGCTCTAAGGTGGATGAAGAAGAACAGTCCAGTGAAGTTTTGTGAGTTCCTCTCGGGCGCAAAAACTTGCGTGAGGCCTTGCGTTGTCATTAGAAGTTCGTTTGCATTTTTGTGGCGACGAGCAAGCAGAAGTTGTTTCACCAGTTTCGTGAGGGTAGCACATTACACTTCAGAGTTGAGCGTTGCGGCGTGAGGGAATATTTCAAACAGACCGTTACCACGCACGGGTTTAAAGGCTGAGTGGTGTGGCGCCCAACTTCTTCTTCGGAGGATAGGTGATGCGGCGTGACTCCTTACACAGCCATATTGTTTTCGGTTCGAAATGATGAACCCATGTTCCGTCACATGTGAAGAAGTTCGACAGAAAATTGTCACGATCAGCCTCGATACGGTCGCGCAATTCCGCACAGGTGGTCCTTCATTGCTCTTTATGGTCTACTGTTAGGTGGCGAGGAACCTGGCGTGCACTCACCTTTGAGTATCCCAACTGGTGGACTGCCGTGTCGACACTGCCAACAGACACCTCGAGTTGACCAGCGAGCTGTCTGTGATCCATCCATCACATCGCGTGCTGTCCGGCCGGATACAGTTATCACTCTTGCAATTCTGGAACTTGAGGACACTCTTACTCGGACCACGGGAGAGGCTACCCTCAGGAAATTGGACAAACGACTTCAGCGCGTTCGTCTCTGCATAGGTGCAGACGAACGTCTCCTTCTCCACAACACAAGTCTGAACACCCGGGAGGAGCTCACAAAGCTTCACTGGACTGTTATCCGCGCTACAGCCCGGATTTGCGACTTCTATCTGTTTGGCCCAATGAAGGATGCACACCGTGGGAAACAGTACGTGGATGTGTAACGAGGTTACTGACGCATGAAGACGTTGCCTCTGGCGTCGACGATGGATTCATTTCAGGTGGGCATACAGAACCACCCAGTAAGGCTATGGTATTGAACGGAGATTATGTTGATAAACAGGGTTTTGTAGGAAAAAAATTCATGGAATAATACGGTGTTTTAGAATCCTGAATAAAACCTAACTGCTTTCAGGAAAAGCTCACCCCCCGCTGAAAGCTTCGCGTGAATGCTGTACATGAGAACCAGTTTCTAAACTACTACACTTGGAGCTGCTTAAGCACAGCCATGAATTCCAGTGTACACTCGTTTCATTCAATAGGCAGCGAGTGTCTGTAAAGTTCCACTGTGATTTAAAAAAATCGCATCTTGCAAACTATTAGAAATACAGAATCGGGGTTTCTGTAAGACGTTTAGTCTCTTATAGTTTTTTTCCTTTGCCCTTTGTTGTGGATTTGTCTTGGGGGTTCATTAAAATAACGACAGGTCAGAAGAAGGAGCAATGTGTAGTGTAGTATGCAGAACGTAAACCTGCGGAATATTCGACACCAGTGAGGGAGGGCGCCACTGCAAAACCAAACATATGAAGTGGTTAGGAAACCCACAGAGACGGGGAGTGATAAAGATTTCGGTCGAAGTGGCCGTCCTCCTGTGTCTTAGGCACGTATTGTCAGAGTGCAAGCAGCACTTCGATGAAGGCCCCGCAAGTCAATCGTCGTGCATCGCGCGAATTACAGGAAGCGAAAAGTATTAGATAAGCGATTATGCCTTTAGCATACTAAGTACAAATGGTCGAAGTATTACAAGGAAACTATCGCCGTTTGTGCTATGGATTCGCGTGTTCTGTTCTGGCCTCCAAGGTCGCTATTTGATAAAGTGCCCGTTTCCAGATGAAGTAACATTCTACAATTCTCGTCATGTGAGTCGTCACATTAGGATTTGGGGCTCCAAAAATCCACACAACGCACGTGAACACATCCCTGATAGGGATTTTATATATTTATGTATTCGTATGCATCGCATGCAGTTTAAAAATACGGGTATATAACATTAGTAATACTATGTGTAACAGGAAGATGAGAATACACAAACTACATATAAAACTAGCTCAGTGTCAATATCTAGGTTCCCAATCCATATAAGAGCCGTATCCTTAGCTTTTATGAGGTCGCTCCAACTTCCCTAATGTGCTCGATTGTCTGTTTCGGAGCCCCGCAGTCACAACCCGGAGACTCTGTAGCACACCATCTGCAATGAGAGTCTGCGCATCGGCTATGCCCAGTGCCAGCAGTACTACAATTACACTTTCGGAATCACTTAGGCTCTTCAGGATTTTCAGTACGCTGGCAGCTTTGGTCCCACAGGTTTCTCACACCAGTGATACTGGCATCTAGCTCTTCTGCTTGCCGCAGTGGAGGGTTTCGTGAACGGAGTCTATTTCGTCGTAAACTTGGTATGTCTTCCTATATGGGTAATTCCAAGTTCTCCTTTATCTTGCGGTATTCTCTAAGCAAGGCCTCGATTCTGCAGATTGCGGGTGGATAGATGTTACTCATCAGAGGAAGCCCGTCAATCGATATTGGTCGGATTGCCCCTCTTATTAACTGCATAGTGTGGCTCAACTGGACGTCGTTCAAGTTGGTGTGGCAGCTGTTTAGCCACACTGGGGCACAATACTCGGCTGCTGAGAACACCAGTGCAATGGGTGATGAGCGCAAGGTGTCTGCTGAAGCTCCCCAAGTCATTCCACACAATTTTTGAATAATACTGTTACGAGTTTTTATCTTGGCAGCAGTATTTTCAAGATGTTTTATATATGAAAGGATGCTGTCAAAGGTGCCACCAAAGTACTTGGGGTACTTGTTACGGCAAAGAGGGTTTCCGTTAGGTTTCACCCTGAGCTCCGCATTTCGTAGTTTGTCTGTCCGATGGAATGTACATACTTCAGTTTTACTTGTACTGGGTTTAAGTAGCCATTTGCTAAAATAGGCGCTCATGACGGCTAGATCTCCTGTGAGAACTGTCTCCGCTCATCCTAGATTCTTGGTTTTACAAGCAAGAGCGATATCGTCTGCGTAGCAGAATTTTGTTGGTCTGGTACTGGCGTGATCGGAGCTATATATGTCCAGTAATAGGTGCGCTAAGACAGAGCCCTGTCGTTGACCATTACTCTATTTCCTCTCCTTGCTCACATTTTCTCCCAAGTAAACACGGATATATCTACCGTGTTTGATGGAGAAAAAATAAGTGAATTTCAGCCAGAGCTACAATAATGAATGGTAATACATAATGAAATGTAAGGAATCGATTTAAAGATTGCGTTGTCAACAGCATATCCTCCCTTGTTTATCATGGTATTGACGAGAGTTACTGTTTTCCGGCATCGGATTGGTTTTGGTAATTTGTACACCATACCTTCTCTCCAGACCGTGTCATATGCCGCAGTTAGATATACAAACGCGGCAGGTGTCTTCACGTTTTCTTGGAAACCAGCCTCTATGAAAGTTGTTAGGACCATTACTTGGCCGAAGCAACTTCTCTGTGGTCTGGAACCCTGCTTTCTCAGCTGGAATACGTTCCAGAATGAAGCCGCTAATTCTGTTATAGAAGAGGCTCTCCAAGAGTTTATAAGTACAGCTCAAGAGGGAAATTGGTCTGAAGCTTTGCGGGTGGTCACCTGGTTTACCTGGATTCTAACCTGCCACTATTTTTGTTTTCTTTAGCTCGACAGTCAATGTTCCACTATCTAGGATGTTGGAGAAGAAGCGGATCAGCCATTTTTTGCTACCATTACCCATGCTTATCTGAAATTCCGAGAGTATATTATCCACACCCGATGCTTTAGCATGTTTAGTTTGTTTCAAGGCCTCATCCAAATCAGCCAGTGTAAATGGTAAAGAGGAACTGGATTCGTTTGAGCACTGTGCTTTTAGAGAGGTGAGTTCTTGTTTTATTTTAGAAGTATGCCCTTTGTCACGGGATGATCTAGATGTTTCAACTATATGATTAGCGGTTTGGTTACTTTGAATACCAGGTTTCTGACCGGGTTTATGGAAGGCTCCATGCCTTTCTACTTGAATGTCTGAAGTTTACATTTTCCACCATCCCACACCATCGCACTCTTCTAGCAGCGTCAAGACATTGCAGGAGGTCGTCAGCAATTTCGCTGTCGCCAGTTTCGCTATACTGTTCATTAAGTTGTTCACAATGTTCATTCCAGCCTGGTGATATTCCTTTCTGTACCAACGAGGGATAAACTTCTTAGCAACAGTAAGAACAGCCACGACGAATAGAGGGTAGTTTTTAGGTTCTAGTGGAATAAAACACCGCCAATGAGCCCTGCGGAAATTCCATGTGGGTCGTGGTACAAATCTCGCTATTGGGACAGAGAGCCCCATATCGAGGATTACTGGCCTGTGCTGGCTGTGTGCGAGATTAGGTATGACATCTCTGGATTTCGGCACTGGGCGCTCTCTGCAGTCCCGTGACACAAAGCAGAGCTCCGGGTTGTAATCTCTCCGCCAAGCGACCGATGTGAAAGTTCGCAAATCCTTGGCATCATAAACCAGGTATAGATTTTCATTTCCTGCCCAGTCGTTGAGCGCAACACCACACTCACTGTCACATGCATAGTTCCAGTGACGGTATTGACTATTAAAATCTCCAGCATAAATCGATGGATGGGCAGTAACTGGCAGGGCATCCAGTGGCCGTGGCACATTTGGAGGCTTATAAATATGGTTTATAATTGTCTCCTCCACTTGCATAGAGACATAATGGATATCATTTTCCGTTTTCGTAGAAATGAGAGGAGCATGCTCGATATCGCGTCTTACATAGTTGGCAACACCATAAACACTGTGATATGTAGCAGCCATAAGGTCGTAGCCATGGATCCTACCATTTCTACTCACATCTTCCATAGTTGGAAAATGTGTTTTCCGGATTAGAACAACGTCAGTATCATTATCTGCAAGGAGTTTAGATAGGTAATGGTTTATAGCTCGGGTAAAACTTTCTATGTTTAAATGGCATATTCGTATTTCAGGTGCAAGTGTTTTAATCAGTTGGTCCTCAAAAGGTCCATTTTTAAAGCTTTTTGATTTCGATTTATCTGCATGTCTGTAGTCAGGAAATTCAACATCTAGTCTGGCGGCCTATTCATTGTAGCTCATTTAGCATTACCCAGGGTGCACATGTAGTATTCGACTACGGACGCGAGCTAGTTTACACCGTCGTGGCAGGGACAAGCTTAATTTTTGTTGTAGCCTAATGCACGTTAGTGTGACTAGAACGTTTTTCCTCACACAGAAAACCATAACGGGAAATGAGTACCTGGAAGTGACGACACATTGTCTGTTACTGCAGACCGATGAACCGCAGCCATCCATCATATTCCAGCAAGGTAAACATTTTTGGTAAATTACTATGGGACCAAACGGCTTAGGTCATCTGTCCCTAGGCTTACATACTACACTACTGGCCATTAAAATTGCTGCATCAAGAAGAAATGCAGATGATAAACGGGTATTCATTGGACAAATATATTATACTAGAACTGACATGTGATTACATTTTCACGCAATTTGGGTGCGTAGATGCTGAGAAATCAGTACCCAGAACAACCACCTCTCGCCTTAATAACGGCCTTGATACTCCTGGACATTGAGTCAAACAGAGCTTGGATGGCGTGTACAGCTACTGCTGCGCATGCAGCTTCAACACGATACCACTGTTCATCAAGAGTAGTGACTGGCGTATTGTGACGAGCCAGTTGCTCGGCCACCTCTGACCAGACGTTTTCAATTGGTGAGAGATTTGGAGAATGTGCTGGTCTGGGCAGCAGTCAAACATTTTCTGTATCCAGAAAGACCCGTACAGGACCTACAACATGCGGTCGCGCATTATACTGCTGAAAAGTAGGGTTTCGCAGGGGTCGAATGAATGGTAGAGCCACGGGTCGTAGCGCATCTGAAATGTAACGTCCACTGTTAAAAGTGCCGTCAATGCAAACAAGAGGTGACCGAGACTTGTAACCAGTGGCACCCCATACCATCACGCCGGGTGACGAATACACACTTCCAATGTGCGTTCTCTGTGATGTCATCAAACTCGGATGCGACCATCCTGATGCTGTAAACAGAACGTGGATTCATCCGAAAAAATTAATTTTTGCCATTCGTGCACCCAGGTTCGTAATTGACTACACAGTCGCAGGCACTCCTGTCTGCGATGCAGCGTCAAGGGTAACCGCAGGCACGGTCTCCGAGCTGATAGTCCAAGCTGCTGCAAACGTCGTCGAACTTTTCGTGCAGATGGGTGTTTTCTTGCAAAAGTCCCCAACATTTAACTCAGGGATCGAGACGTGGCTGCACGATCCGTTACACCCACGCGGATAAGATGCCTGTCATCTCGACTGCTAGTGATACGAGGCCGTTGGGATCCAGCACGGCGTTCCGTATTAGCCTCCTGAACCCACCGGTTCCGTATTCTGCTAACAGTCATTGGATCTCGACCAACGCGAGCAGCATTGTCGCGATACTATATACCGCAATCGCGATAGGCTACAGTCCCACCTTTATTATAGTCGGAAACGTGATGGTACGCATTTCTCCTTTCACGAAGCATCACAACAACGTTTCAACAGGCAACTGCTGTTTGTGAATGAGAAATCGGTGAGAAACTTTCCTCATGTCTGCACTTTGTAGGTGTCGACACTGGCGGCAACGTTGTGTGAATGATCTGAAAAGCTTATCATTTCCATATTACAGCATCTTCTTCGTGTCGGTTAAATTTCGCGTCTGTAGCACGTCATCTTCGTGGTGTAGCAATTTTAATGGCTAGTAGTGTACTTAATCTAACTTCAACTAACTTACGCTAAGAAAAACACACATACCTATTTCCGTGGGAGGATTCGAATCTCCGACGGGGGGAGCCGCGCGAACCGTGGCAAGGCGCCTGAGACAACGGGGCTACCCCGCGCGGCTCCAGCAAGGTGATGCGCCTCCATATACGTATCTGAACTTGAAGAATGTGCTTAACGACACATTTGCTAAGAGATGGATGCGACCCGACGTCACGTCATTACAATTCCTTTTTGTAGAGTTACAAAAAGGATCGCGTCCACGTGTCACCAATCAATGACATTGCTGCTCTTCGTGCACGAATCGAGCAGTCAGAACGGCTGACGCTGCAGTGCTGACATGTACATGGGCAGAACTCGAGTATCGGCTTGACGTTCTGCAAGCGACGAGTGGAACATTTATTGAAATTCCGTCATAACGGAAAATAAGTTTGATGGCTGCTAAACGTTTTACAACGAGCCACGGTGCTCTGTTTCTTACAGTTTCAAAGTTAAAAATTTTTGAAATTACAGCAGGACTTTACGGACACACTGTATACGTTTCGTTTTCTCTGAAAGTAGAAGAACTGTTACGACGTGATAGTGTGTGGGATGTGTCGTTGAATGCCGGGCATTTGCCACGCCGGACATTTGCCACACTTGCCCTTTCGCAGGTAGCGATCCCTCAGGTAAGGGACGCCCTTCCTTATACTACTTCTGTCCATTTTCAAACCGTCGTCTCCACCTCTTACTCGATAGAACCAGTACGTAAGGGACCTTCTTCTTCGACATCTTGGCCAAATAGAGAGCTTCTTTTCCGAAATCGAAATATTTATAACTTTTGGGAAACGAAAGCAGTACCGACGATTATGTCAGTAATTAGTTCTGCCAAGTATAAATATAGATCCCTCTGTCTGTACGGTAGCTTCCTTTCACGCTTACAGATTGCCATAGAAACAGTCCATCGGCAGGGGAGCAAAAAGAAAGGAACGATGTAAAGAGCATGCAAATGTACGCTAATCATTTCCTTTTGATCATTGCATTTGTGCCTACTTTAATTACTATAACTTCATGCCCAAAAGACAATAAGGAACGAAGAAAAGGGTATATGAATGTTTGAAAAGAAGAACGACATACTCCATATTAATTTACTCTCTAAACTGCGATATCCCTTGCGGCGAAACATTAGTCAATAAAGTGTATCGGGACAATATTCAAAACACGACTGAAAATACTTTCACTAAATAGAGATAAGAACATATATGATTGACATGTCATCTAAAGTCAACGTACACTTTTAAAATATTAGAAATAAAGAAATGATGTAAAAAAGAATGGTATGCTTGTAACGTACGTTGTTGTTCTACATTGTTTAGCTCTGGTATTTACAGGGTCACAGAAAAAGGTTTTGGAGGGATAAGCAGTAATTGTAATGATCTGCACTACAACAGAAACAAGAAGCACAACTTAAGGAAAAATAATGTAATGTGTTCCAGCTCACAAGCGACATTGTAGCAGATAGTTCCTGTGACTTAGTAGGGGCAGAGGTTATACTCGACAACCGGAATAAATTAATAACTGGATGCTTTTACCGACCCCGGTGTCAGGTGAAACTGTTGCTGAACAGTTCAAAGAATACTTGAGTCTCACTACATATAGGTACCCTACTCATACAGCTGTAGTTGGCAGTGACTTCAATCTACCTTCCGTATGTTGACAAAAATACATTTTCAGACTCTACTTAGATAGAAAACAACTTCCATAATGGCTCTAAATGCTGCTTTTAAAATTATTTCGAAAAATTAGTTCAAGAGGCCATTCAAATTTTAAATGGTAACGAAAACACACTTGACCTCTTAGCCACAAATAATTCTGAGCATCACGGCGGATACAGGGATCTGTGAACACAGTCGTCGTCAGCCTCAATTCCGTAACGAAGAAATTCACTAAAACTAAACGCGAAATATATCTATTTATAAAAGCAACTACAAAATTCGGTTGACGTCTTTCTAGGAGACAGTCTGCAATCCTTCCAAGCTATGTAAGTGAAGACCATATGTGGCTTAAGTTCAAAGAAAGTATAGTTTAGACGAACGGAAAATCTCCAAGATTGGTGAAGTTTTACTGAGACTCGAAATTTGGTGCGGATTTCAATGCAAGATGCATTTAATAGTTTCCACTACGAAACTCTCTGTAGAAATGTGGTGGAAAATCCAAAGAGGTTCTTGTTCTATGGTAAGTAAACCAGCGGAAAGGCTCAGTAAGCGATGAGGAGGAGGGGGAGACAAGGGACCCTACCCTTCGGAGCAGGTAAAGTCGTGGCAAGTGTCCGCGCACCGTGTGGTGGAATGCGCGCAGCCAGCTGACGTGGCACACTTACCGACCCGCTTCTCCCCAGAGCCGGAGCCCTCTGCCCTCCAGGCGTCCTCCGGCTCGCTGTCCCAGCTGCCAGGCGGGCCTGTGTCGCCGCCGCTGCCCTCCACGTAGCGGACGAGGGACAGCGCCGTGGGGGCCTCCGTCAACTGGCTGAACACCACCTGCGCACGTCATAAGTTGCCTCCTCACTACAGCTGCTGACGGTCACAACTTGCTAACATTAAATAGCAACCACTTTACAACAAGCATCCTGTATGTTGTATAAGTAAACTCTGGCAGTTATGTATCTCGTGAACGACGCATCGTACGAGAAAAATGTTCTAGGTAGAAAGTTAATATTGCGAAACCGGACGTCTCTCTGTACAATAACTCGCCACCTCTGAACCACCGTCCTGCGATGGCGGGGTCAGTTCTATATTTTCAGTTGGTCTACGCCGAAAAAAATATTTAAGGTTTACTAAAAACTATTGTTTTCCATTCGCGGTAGATGGCGCTGTAATCGACAAATATCAAGTGGGCCTCTTTTTGCAATTACAATCTGAAGCATTTGATTCTACATACCATTTACAAGGTAAATGTAAACCTTTCAAGTAACGTTTGAACATTAGTATCAACAGTTAGAACACAGAGTTGCAAATGTGATTGTACAGTAAAATACTAGATACAGACATCGAGATTTCTGACAAATAAACTAATTGACCGGTAACGTAGCTTTTTGTTCTCTAAAGGATTGACTGTGGTGAGTCCGCAAAGAATCGGAATGCTTTATTTCGGTGGCCATTGTCGAACAACGTTACCGCAGTGGCTGACTTCGATATGTCTTTCCACCCAACCACCGTTAATTTCGCGCCGGCAGGTGAAATACATTCAAGAGGCGCTGAAAAAAGTAAGGGAAAATTCACAGACAGGTGTAGTAATCATGGCCAACGAATAGATATGAAACGCTATGCCGATGATATAGCTGTCCTGGCTGAAAGTGAAGAAGATCTTGTAATCCTACTGAATAGAATGGATAAAGTTATGGGTGAAGAATACAATATGAGAATTAATAAAGCAAAAACAAAAGTAATGGCATGCGACAAAGACGATCAAGTGAAAGTCCAAGTTCATGTAGGCAATGAACTGCTTGAACAAGTTGATAAATTTACTTATCTGGGCAGTAATATTACCAGGGATGGAAGGAGCAAGGCAGAAGTGAGAAGTAGAATAGCCCAAGCAAGGGCTGCTTTTAACCAGAAAAAAAAAAACAAATTAACATCCAAGAGCATCAGCCTTGAAATCAGGAAAAGATTTTTGAAATCATATCTGTGGAGTGTGGCATGCTATGGGTGTGAAACATGGACTCTCGGGACAGAGGAAGACGAGAAGCTAAATTCTTTTGAAATGTGGTGCTATAGACGCATGCTCAAAATAACGTGTATCGACAAGTGGTTCTGGAAAGAGAAGGTGAGAAGAGAAGCCTCTGGAGTTTCATTGTAAAAAGAGGAGTGCAATTTGTAGGCCATCTATTAAGACATAAAGGGCTCCTGAACACAATCATAGAGGGATATTTGGAGGGAAAAAGACCAAGAGGACGACCACGACTCAGGTACGTGGATCAAATCGTGAAAGATGTGGGATTAACACCTATGAAGAGACGAAGAGAAAAGCTGAAAGACGCACAGAATGGAGACAAGCTGCCATTGTAGCTGTTGCAAACCAATCCTTGGATTGACCACTACAGAAGAAGAAGAAAGGTGAAATACAAACCACGACCATTGTAATAAGATAATATGTCCATGAAGCTATAGTGAAAAGCTATCCAGATATTGTAAACACAAATGTTTACATTTAGGTAGTAAATGAAATGTGGAATCTGATGCGTCAGTTCTTAATTGCAACGACAGTTACACTTTGTATTTATCAATACAGCGCAATCTTTCCCGAATGGAAAACAATGGTTTGAGTAAACAGTACGTATTTTTTGGCGTAGGATCCGAATATGCAGTAAAGATGGGAGTTCCCGTTGGAAAATAGAAACTGATCTGCCCCCCCTCCCCCCACGCAGGAGAGGTGCTTGGGAAGTAGCCAGTAGTGGTAGAGACACACATACCCTTTTCACCTAGAACATATTGCTTGTATGATGCGTCGTTCACGAGATATTGAGCTATCTGAGGTTAAAACTAACGCCCAGTAGTTTCGTGATGATCTGTTTCTGATGGTGAAGAACCCTGCAAACAGAAATTGCAGTAGCTGCAAAATATCGTCTGGCAGTATTTAGTTTAAAAAACAGTACTGAGTGAAAGCAGTGCCTTCATATATGTTCTGACTGGTTAATTCCAATTTATAGTGCCTAAAATGTGATCATGGAACTTAAACGTTTCGTTGTATTTGGAACAAACTTTTAGTTAGGACTACAAAACTCTAAGCGCAGAAATCTTTCAGGGGTGATACCGAAGTCGAGTAGAGATTATAGGTATTGTCTTGTGAACAGACAAGTTGGGGATGAGTGGAGGGTGGTGATGGTGGTGTTAGGTAAGACTTTTGACAGCTGTTGGCGGTGATATGTACACCTAATGTGGACGTCAGTATCGATGCTGCTCAACGTGAAAAGGCTTGGTAACTGTAGCACAATACTGTTTCACTCATTTTCATGCATACTACAATACACACCCAACACTGATTCATATCCAAGTGCACTCAGTTCAGTGATCCGTACCACAGCGTTGACAACTACAGCACCCACACCGTCCCATTCACCTATAACAGCTCATCATACCTACAAAGTACACTTCTTGACAGTTCCTACGGAAAGGAGACATTGTTGGACAGAATAATCAATACATGAAACACGCTACGTAAGAAATAGAGGACGAGTTGCATATTTAAAACGAAAAATGGTAGAGATTTTACCACATGGGAAAGAGGATAACAGACAAAAATAACTTTCATGTTTGACACAGGTCAGACTCCCAACATAAAGTTTGATATCGGAGTCTACTCGGGCATTAAGGCACATTTTGAACCTGTTACTCACGCTGGCTACCGAACTGTTGAGGAGCCCTTGGGCGATATTGTCCCGCTCTTCTCTCAAAGCGGTTCTCAGTTCTTGAGCAGTTCGAGGAGGGGTGTTTGACTGGGATGCTCTTGCCAGAGGTATTTCTCAACATCCTCTATAGGATTTAGGTCCATGGAGTACCCAGGCCATTCTATACGCTCAATATCTTCACTTTCCATGTGTCCGACATCTCTGCGGTCCTACGTGGACTAGCATTATTGTCCATAAACAGAAAGTCGGGACCTATCGCACCCCTAAATGGATAGAGATGATCCAGAATAATCTCCTGGCAGTACCACTATTGTGTAACGGTACCTGTCGCAAAGGCATTCTGTGATGTGCAACCTGTCCCCCTCTCTCTCCACACTGACTGGTGGCCACAATCACTTGCCACAGTTTCGTCGGAGAACATCACTCTGAACCACCGTTGATGACCCCAATTAACGTGCTCTCTCTCTCCCAAATAGTTCCTTCTCGACGATGGCGTGATTGAAGTCGGATCCACTTAACAGGCATCTAGCATACAAACCAGCCTGATTTAATCGCAACGAATCACTAAATCGTTGTGGCACAGACATCAGTCCTAGTAGCGCTTCCAAGGTCTGCAGCCATCTGCCTAAATGTTTGTCCCTTTTCGTCACTAGGGCTACGTATCGGCCTTCTTGCAGTGCATCCGTCCACAACGGTCGGTATACCTTCGCATAGCGTTTCCACCGTCACTGACCTTTTTAAATGTCGAGGTGGCACTTTTGAAAAAAACGTATTATTCCAGAGATTGAAAATATCGCTAAAGTTGTAAGGTTCTTTTATTTAGGGTACGACCGGTTTCGGGCTCTTATACGCCCATCTTCAGGTGTCGTAACTTGTTTCTGTGACTCCGAGTGGACACACCTGAAGATGGGCATAACACCACAGCCGCCTAACACGCGCATAGTACACCAGCATATCGAAGATATATATCATAGTAACTGGCAGCAAATGAATATTTAGAATAATAAAAGAACCTTAAAACTGTGGCGGTATTGTCAACCTCTGGTATAATGCTCAGTTGAGGATGTTCGTCCTACAGAGTTGTTTGTGACGCATTACTGTGGCCACAGCAGTGACACTTGGACCGGCTTCGAAGCGTCCGCCTGCTCGTCCACGATCGTAAACACTCACATGATGTCTTGCAGATTTGTTCCTGTTGCTGTACCAAATACAATGTCGCACTAATCGGTACCACAACCACTTTCATCAAACGCCGTACTGCACGAAGCGTCGAGTGCACAGAGAGCGTTCGTATACAGGCTTCGCTGCAATTAACACGTCCCGACCTCTACATTTCCTTTTAGTTCTGTTAGTGGGATATTCTGTAGGAATTGTTGGTTGTTCCGTAGCAACTGGCAATTGTTTCTCGGCAAGTGTCCGTCACTTTTTAGCAATTGTCAAGCAGAGTATCTTCATTATCGTATGGCTTTTACTATACATTTAATAAATTTCCTGAGCTTCATTCATTAACCAATGACGGGAGATAGCCATTGTGTCATGAAAGTAACCACCCCATCATTCACCGTAAGCAAATTGGAGAGATCACAAAAATCCACAACCACAAAGTCTGGGCACGTAGTTGCATGGGATCCCCCCCAAAAACGTAACGTGTGACCCCTGCCCGCTCTCCCAGTTCACATCATTTATCACTCACATATATTTATTTTCGAGGTTATCGACTGCACTTACCGGTCAGAACATTATGATTACCTACATAAAAACATTATGATACGCATTTTGGAGAACAGTGGCAGTTCGCCACGCAATCCGTCAAGAAATGGTTAGAAGTGGAGGCTTTCAGCCGATCACCCCCAAATGAACCATGACCTGCAGACTATGTGGAATGTTATGAACTCTTTTGTGGCACTAGATGATATACCAGATGTATTAAGTAGAGTTGACATGCAGGATATACGTGCACCGTCACATCAACTGGAATTTACCACTATATTTCTGAACATACTGCGATTTGTTCTGGCCTTGTACCATGGACAGTTGATGTACGGGGGAAGACATCAGCCACGAAACGGGGCAAGTGGACAGTACAGGCTACAGCCTTCACGCTGCATTCTGTAACAAGTACCGATCGCAGGTCTACCAAAGCGAATGGTTTTGTGGCAATTTTTTTGTCTACCCGTCTGTGTGCGCCAAGGGGTTCACGTGTACAACAGAACCATAAGACGACTGGGACTTTGTGTGACATGAATTGTGATTTGTGCGACTAGCAACAAATTTTCATTGTTTGAAGATCTAACCACAAGGTTCTGTCACCATTTTATTTGTAATTGATGGCATCGGCAAGTCGCAAACGGGAGTCGGAAATATGAGGTCCGTGTGAATACACGGACCCCATATTTCCGACTCCCGTTTTGTACAATGCCTGTGGACTGTAACTTTGAAACAGGCATTATACTCGGTTGCACCGCAGCAGTACCCTAGGAATTCTGCTTTTCACAGAGTAAACCTCCGACGATGGTCACAGTTTTTGCACTATAAATTTGAAATTCTTCCACAAAATTTAGTTAACGAAAAAGAAAGTTTGGAATCAAGAAGAGAGAATTAACTCTACTGGAATACATCCTGAATTTTCTTAAGTGAAGTGGAGAAGCGTTCTCTAAACTATGATCCAGTGAGAAGAATGCAGATTTTGACAGAACCGACAAGCAACTAAAAAAATTCAGTGAAGTTGGATCTAGTTTAATAGGGGAAACTCATCTGGAAAATATTATATTGCATGGACAAAAAAAGAGTTTGAATTTGTAAAATGTGTATTACATACGCAATGGGTGCGGAAAATGGCCACAACTAATTCAGTGCTTCATGACGGTTTTATCTGAATGCTTGTCGAACAACTTTATGGCATATTAAAACTGCAGGATCCAAACCTTCACATTTCTCAGGTACGTACTCTAAGAACAATTTTGCTGGGAATTAAGCCCTCTAGTAAGAATGTCATAGTGTTTAGTTAGCTGTCAATCGAAAATTATGTTCGAAAGATTCAAACACTCAAATTATCTGTGTACAATTAACTTCCAGAAGTTTTATTTTCTCTGTATGATACTTGATTTGACGCCACTTCATAAAACTGAGCACATAAGATCGTTTAAACTATGCATGCCCTCAGTGTGCCTGCACAAACATATTTCTTGTTGTACAACATTACTAAAAAGCCATTTTCAGTTGACTCCCAAGACATTTCACAGTATTTCAAAAATTAAATTTGTAAGTTTTAATGTCATGACAACGGATAAACATATCTGGGAAAACATGTAATCACATATTCGTGATTAAGTTCTTGGAACTACAAGAAACAGTATTAACAGAATAAAAAATGTTCCTACCATAGCACAAAAATGCGTCTATGTCCTTGGCAGAGTTAGGAGTGTAAAAGAAGAGTGAACAATTGCGCGATAGTTAACTCACGCCAAGCCTCCTGAAACAAACTCTTTGGTGTGAAGGGGTGGCGGAGCGTTTGCCGCGAATGCCGTCGAGGCGGATTTCGGAAGCGGGGGTCAGGAACACAGCACGGGTCGGCGAGGCAACGTGGCTGTGTGTTCTGCCGCCCCGCCCTGTGAGTTCCAAGTTAGTCTGGCTGAGCATCTTCCGGACTCAGGGAAGTGCACCGGAAACGGGAGTGGACACAATATTCCTTTGGCCGAGCAGTTCTGGAGACGAGCGGTGCATCGTTGTGATCCACACATGTTCGGGCGTCTCCAAGTTTTTCCACATTGTATGCTGGGTGGGTTACTTCTAGTCCGTTGCTTCGGTGCCGGGACCACGCAGCATACGTAAAAACTGATTTTGTTTCCCGCTGTGAGTGTGATAATTGTGACTGGTTTGCTTCCTGCGCGTGTTTGAGTTCTGCTGCTTCTATATGAGACTAGGTTCAACCTCTTGTAGTAGTAGTAGTTGTTGTTGTTGTCGTTTCTTGTTGTTGCGTCTAGTCAGGCGATCTGAGGAGCGCGTTGCCAGTTACCTTACCTTTTGTCGACTTTTCACAACTATTTTGCCTACGCTGCCAGTGTGTAATCAGTTTTTACTTAAAATATTCAAACGTGCGAAGTCCTAAGGGACCAATCTGCTGAGGTCATAGGCCTTAGTCTTACATACTACTGAAACGAACTTAAACTAACTCGTACTAATAACAACACTCACACCCAAGCCCGAGGGAGGACCGAACCTCCGGCCGAAGGGGCCGCGAAATCTGTGACATGGCGCCTCAAACCGCGCGGCCACTCTGCGTGGCTTTCATTTAAAAACTACTTCTCTGTTCATCAGGATATCATTGTATTTCTGTGCCTTGGGGCGTCTTCCCACTGGCTGGCTGGAAAAAAGAGTGTGGTGAGCAGCATATCGGGCCTGCCCTTTGTAACTTTGGTCCGTCTGGCTGGACCACAATGCCCGAGTGTGGTGGTTTCATATAGAACAGCTTTGTTTTCGTTTTAATGAACTTCTTTTTAGGGAAACCTGAATTATTTTATGTATTTTAATTACACGCATTCTAAACATGTTTGTGGCCTGCCCGCTTTGAAAACTTCCTTAGAACCTTTGAAGAAATTGTTACGTAACTTCCATTAGTGAAATATTATCATGCTTCTCTTAATGAAATTTGCTGTAACCTTTGGCGCACAAAATTTGTATATCTTTGGATAATAACATTTGTTGTCAATTTAAACTTTCTCACTTCATATTCCTATGTATGACTTTTGGAGAGTTGAGAGCAAGTATTTGAATTAACGCAACATTTTTTGTTGTTGTTATTTCATCTCTCTGAAGTATTTGATGACACTGTTGGTCGATTATCAGTAATTAATCTTCAATTTTTTTTTACCAATTCGATAGTTTTGTGTCAGTGTGTCAAGGTCCTGTTGACCTAATTGGTAACACTATTTTCCCCGAGGAGTGACACGAATCCTTAATTTGCCCAGTCCTTTCACTATCAGGCAACCTTGCATCAGCTATGTGTACCAGTGTACCATTCTGGTAGCACAGCGCAGCGTGGTTGTTTCTGCAAGTTGGATTGAATTATACTGATCATATCACAATCTGTTGGTTTTTCGCTTTGGGATTCAGGTGTATTCATCTGTTATGGAACATCGAGTCAGGGTAAGAGTGAACTGTCTTCGCAATGACCAGTTGAGATACGAGAATAAAATCCAAGGATTGGCAGACGATGGATATCTCGCAGAGCACCCGGCGCGTCTTCGCTCAGCTGTAGGGACTTCGGTGCAGCTGATGACACAGCGTGTTTGTCAGGAGAGCGTGGCAATGCAGCACCGCGTCACTTTCCTGTTAGAGATAGAGCAGACATTATAGTTTTCGATTTAGTGCCCCATTAGGCGTTCAGTTCCACTGCATGCAGGCGCAAATTATGCACAGGTTGCTTAGAGTTGAACACCTCGCTTCGGTAATCACCCATTCGCAGTTCAAAGCTAAGGTTGACCAGCTACCTAATAGGGATAGGGCCTAAATTTGCATGATATTCTGAATGGCTAAGAGTGGAAGAGTGATCAGCGGCTTGGTGAATTGGAAAATCTGGTGGTTACCGAAAATGAAAAATTTCTCCGGAGCCCAGAAGAACTGATATAGAGAACCCGCAGTCCAGTTTTGCTAAATTACCTAATCCACTCTTGAATGTGTTGCAAGGGATAGAATACCTTGCTGTCCATACCCAACAGGAATTGGTTAAATTTCCGTGGTTTACCGTTACCTTATGAGAACAAATTAACTTGGCCTGTGATATGTAGCTAGGTGAGCATGATATTGCTGCCGTCATTTTGCAAGGGACTAAACCAGAATACCGTTCCAAGGTCTTGTTTGCGGAGAGACTGACTACATATCGTGACTTGGATAGTTTAATCACTCTTGCGAAGGGGTTAAACAAGCTGATCAAAGGAGAGGCTGTGAGGAGGCTTTATCTCAGTCTTAGGCCAATCACACCTCGGGTGCCGTTTCCGCTAGCAAGATTGCTCTCGCCAACCACAGCAGTAACATCTACCTTGGGAGAACGTTTGCTCGTCAGTGTGAGTTCAAAGGAAAAGGCGTTTCGCCAGCTGAAGTCATAAAAACGGTGTCCTACAATCCTCTCCCGTTTGTGTGCGTGTACATCAGTCATGAGCTGCCCTGTGCGCTACTGGATTCCGGCAGCAGTCTTCCCTTAATGAGTCGGTGGTACTCCCGATAATGGATCATTTCTATTTTCCTCAATGTAAAGCCTTTAGCTAGAACTTGTAGAACTGTTAATGGTCAAGCTGTTCCTTTGGAAGGATCCATGTGCATTTCTTGTCACTTCCGTGAATTTTCTTGGTCCATAAAGGTGTCGGTGGCGGAGGGTTTAAGCACCGACCACTTCAGGTATGATTTCGTAAACAAAGTGAGATTGGTTTTCGATTATACCCATGGGAAATTTTATTTTGGATTTCATCTTGAGGTGAAATTTCACTTGACTCCATTCTAGGAGGGCAGGTCTTTGTAATACCAGCGTTACTGCCGCAGCGTTCGAAGTTGCACACTTACCTCGTGATCAGACAGGTTCTCATTCAAATGTTGATGGATCCCGGAAGTATTGACAGATGAACCGGGTTCGAAATGGGTCAAATGGCTCTGAGCACTATGGGACTTAACATCTCAGGTCATCAGTCCTACTTAAACCTAACTAACCTAAGGACATCACACACATCCATGCCCGAGGCAGGATTCGATCCTGTGACCGTAGGATGAACCGGGCGTGACGTCGTACTGAATATGGGGTTTTGCATTCCGACCGTCTTCCAGTCAGGCAGTCACCTTCACAACTGTCTCCACCTTACACTATGTGATCAAAAGTATCCGGACACCTGGCCGAAAATGACTTACAAGTTCGTGGCGCCCTCCATCGGTAATGCTGGAATTCAGTATTGTGTGGGCCCACCCTTAGCCTTACTGATACTCTCGCAGGCATACTTTCAATCAGGTGCTGGAAGATTTCTTGGGGAATGGTAGCCCATTATTCACGGAGAGTTGCACTGAGAAGAGGTATCGTTGTCGGTCGGTGAGGCATGGCATGAAGTCGGAGTTCCGAAACATCCCAAAGGTGTTCTATAGGATTCAGGTCAGGCCAGTCCATTACAGGGATGTTATTGTCGTGTAACCACTCCGCCACAGGCCGTGCATTATGAAAAGTTGCTTTACCGTGTTGAAAGATGCAATCGCCATTCCCGAATTGCTCTTCAACAATGGGAAGCAAGAAGGTGTTTAAAACATCAGTGTAGGCCTGTGCTGTGGTAGTGCCACGCAAAACAACAAGGGGGCAAGCCCTCTCCATAATAACACGACCACACCATAACACCACCGCCTCCGAATTTTACTGTTGGCACTACACACGCTGGCAGATGATGTTCACCGAGCATTCGCCATACCCACACCCTACCATCGAATCGCCACATTGTGTACCGCGATTCGTCACTTCACACAACGTTTTTCCCCTGTTCAAACGCTTAGTGTTTACGCTCTTTGCAGCAAGCGGCATATACCGGAATGATGTGTGGCTTACGAGTAGCCGCTCGACCATGATCTCCTAGTTTTACCTCCCGCCTAACTGTTATACGTAGTACTTGCAGTGGATCCTAATGCAGTTCGAAATTCCTGCGTGATTAGCTTGGCAGATGTCTGCTTATTACACATTACGACCCTCTTCAATTGTCGGTGGTCTCTGTCAGTCAACAGACGAAGTCGGCCTGTAAGCTTTGGTGCCGTGCGTGTCCCTTCACGTTTCCACTTCACTATCACATCGGAAAAAGTGGACCTAGGAATGTTGAGGAGTGTGTAAATGTCTCGTACAAACGTATGACACAAGTGACACCCAATCACCTGACCACGTTCGAAATCCCTGAGTTCCGCGGAGAGCCCTATTCGGCTCTCTCACAATGTCTAATGACTACTGAGGTCGCTGATATGAAGTACCGGGCAGTAGGTGGCAGTACAATGTACCTAATATGTAAAACGTATGTTTTTGGGAGTGTTCGGATACTTATGATCACATAGTGTAGGATGCAGGTATTTCTGAGTTGGTATATAAAATGCTTTTTGAGGGGGTTATAAGGCCGTCCACCTCGCGGTATGCATCATCGACAAATTTTGGTGCCTAGTAATAATTGGGGGGGGGGGGGGGGGGCTGACCCATTTTGGACTATCGCATCATTAATAGTAAACTAATCTTGGCGTCTGTCCCACTCTCAGGTCTAGACGGTTGTTTCCCATGGTTTTCCATGGACAACTATTTTTCCGTTTTCGATTTTAACCAAGCACATTACCAGCTCCCCTTTGCCGAATAATTCAAGTCGGCCACTGCCTTTTGCACTAGCTGGAACTGACATGAATTTAAGCAAGTGCCCTTCGGCCTTTCTACCGAGCGGCAGTTCTTTGTAAGGTTACTCGATTCTGTGATCGGAGATCTGAAGTTCAAGCGTGTGTATAACTTCAAGGAGGATGCTGTCATTTACAGTGCCACCTTCTCCGAGCATTTGGAGCACTTGCGACGTGATTTGGAGCGTCTGAGGCAAGTGGCCCTGTTAAACCGTCTAATGTTACCTTAGCTCGTAGTGAGGTATCTTTTCTCGGGCATTTAGTCCCGGCTGAGGGGGTCAGGATTGTTCAGTCTAGGACCAGAGCATTTAGTTTCTGCCCTCTTAAGACTAAGAAAGCGGTAGCCCGTGTCATTGAAATGTCTGACTTCTTCCGAAAATTCCTTCTGAAGTTTTCTTTGTTAAATCTGTCGCGAAAGAAGGGAGAGCAGGCTGTGTTTGATTTTCTCAAGATCGTTTTGAGTAATTACCATGGTCTCGCGGTTCCTGACTTCAGCCAACCCTTCGTGCTCCAGACCGACGCTTCTAACTCAGGGTTTGACGCCGTGTTCCATCAGGAGCAACGTGGAGAGCAGAGCTCCAAGCCTGTATCTGTATGTGCCCGTCTCCAGCTGAGAAGAAATACTCTGCTTATCAGTTGGAAGCTCTGACTGTCCTCTTCGCGTACTACCTTGAACACCGGGAATTAAAAAAAAAATGGTTCAAATGGCTCTGAGCACTATGGAACTTAACTTCTGAGGTCTTCAGTCCCCTAGAACTTAGAGCTACTTAAACCTAACTGACCTAAAGACATCACACACATCAATGCCCGAGGCAGGATTCGAACCTGCGACCGTAGCGGTTGCGCGGTTCCAGATTGAAACGCCTAGAACCACTCGGCCACACCAGCCGGCACCGGGAATTCACAAGGCCCTTAGTTGGGTTCTAGCTCGTCTGCGTAAAACTGGGCGTAATGCGAGGTTGGCTTCCATTTCAACGTGTGCCACTTAAGGAGGTGCGATAACGTTGTAGTGGATACCTTGTGCAGAATGTGCGAAGTGTAGGAGGTGGTAGGTCTTCTTAATTCAGTGCTTTCCACGATTCCAGTATTGTTAGCTGACTCTGCGCAACAAGAACAGGATCCCAAGTAGGGAGCAATTGAGAGTGGGTCATCAAGTACCTGAGTATGAACTACAGAAGGACATTCTCTGCCGTCGCGGTCCCTGGGATTATGATCTTAAAATGTCTGCCTGCGGCTTTCGTTCCGGATGTTTTCAAATATTATCAAAATTCTGTTGTGGGGTGCCATCTGGGGTATATAAAACCAGCCACAAGATCTGTGAGTCCCTAACTTTGCCGACTCTGTATCGTGATATTCGACAAAGGGTTAGTGTCGGGAATGCAAGGTGGCTAAGCCGAGTTCCGATGGGCATATGGAGTTGCTTCAGTCCACTCAGAGGTTCCCAAGCAGCGTCGTTTTATTGATTATGTCTGTCCCGCAGATCCCAGATGGGCAGCAGGGTGAAAAGTATTTAAACCGAAAAAGTCTGGGAGGCTGTAGGAGACATCAAAATAAATATTTTTCCCTAATATCATTTTTTCCTATGAGGATTATTTAAACTGGTAGAGGCCGTATTACGCTCTTCAGTTTTTAGACACCGTATTACGATCTTCAGTTGTTAGAGGGCGTATTACGCTCTTCAGTTGTAAGCAACTGTTGTCCACCAGTTAGCAGTGCACTGTCTTTGTTTACTAATGGAGCGGTAGACCTGGAATGAGTACACTGATGCGGTTGGTGCGTTCTACGTAGCGCACCACAACGGACGGGCTGCACAGCGGGTTTATCAACAACAGTATCCTAATCGCTGTATCCCGCATCATACGACCTTTGCTGCTGTGTACTAACGTCTGCGTGAGACCGGGTCATTTAGCAGATTACCTGGACAGGGACGCCGTTGCACTGTAAGAACGCAACAATTTGAGGAAGCCGTCTTCCAGCATGTGGAGAGGGATCCTTCAATCAGCAAGAGTGCAATTGCACGTAACATGGGGGCGAATCACACGAATTTAAGAACACTCCTTCCAGAGCAATTGTTACGTCCATTTCACTTACAGCGTACCACAACCTGGAACCAGTTGATTATCCACCCAGAGCACAGTTTTCGCAGTGGCACCTGGAACAGTGTGAAATGCATCCTACATTTCCATCCTCTGTGTTGTTTACCGATGAAGAAACGCTCGGGCGCGATGCAGTCTTCAAGATGCACAATTCGCATGTATGGAGTGAGGATAACCCGCATGCCACAGTTACTAGCGCTCATCATGTGCGGTTATTCGTAAATGTATGGGTCGGTGTTGTTGGGGACCGTTTAATTGGCCATATCTGCTACCTAGGCCATTAAATGGAAGGCACTATTACAATTTTCTCTCCAGAGCATTGCCAGAATTGCTGGAAGACGTTCCGCTCCCTACAATACAACGCAAGTTGTTCCAACATGACGGACACTTCAGACGTCGTGTGAGTCGATTCCTGGACCGACGGTTCCCAGGAACGTGGATTGGCAGCGGTGGTCCTGTACCATGGCCTGCTCGATCCCCAGGTATGTCCCCTCTGGACTTTTTTGTGTGGGGAGAGATGCGCAACCTTGTTTACGCAACTCGTGTTGCATCAGAAGAGGACTTGGTTGCCCGGATAGTAGCACCAGTAGGAACAATTCAGGATATTCCTGGGGTTTTTGCCCGTGTCAGACAGAACTTGATCCGACGGTGTAAACTTTGTTTACGTATCAATGGAGGCATTTTTGAAAATCTACTGTAACTGAAATTGAGTTGTGTTAATGTGTTGTCTCTGGATCACAAAAAAGAAGTTTGTTGGTTTAGTTAATTTGCCGCCTCTGCCGGTTTAAATATTCCTCATAGGAAAAAATGACATTAGGGAAAAATATTTGTTTTGATGTCCCCTACAACCTTCGAGAGTTTGTCGGTTTAAATACTTTTCATCCTGTATATTTGTGGTGGCTGATGGGTTTATTCAGTTCAGCTGGTTGCTTCCGAATAGCGGTATTACTGCAAGGCAAAGTATTAGGCTTTGACTAAGATTTCCTCTTGCTTCGGTCTTCTGAAGGATAGCGACGATGCGCAAGGGAGTTTCGGAACTTCTGTTTCCGATCACGGGTTAAACACATCACCATGACACTTTCTTACCCATCATTCATTCTTGAGGCGGGTTACTCGTAAACTGAAGTCTTCTCTGATTGTTTTCCATTCTCGGGCTCAAACTAAATGGAATCTTCCATTACCATGGCTGAATATAGCCTTTAATACCGCCACACATGAGGCGCATAGAGTTACCTATGTTTCTCTCATGTTTGCCTACCCCATTAATTCCCCTTTTATCAAATATCTGGTCCATACATGATTTATTGCCCAATGATATTAGTCCTTAAATAATCAAGGATAGCTGTCGTAGGGTCAGGGCAAACATTCATAGCACCCATAAAAGGGAAGTGGCACAGTACAACCAGGGCCGACGTCCAGGGATCATTCAGATCGTGCAGTCACGAAGGGACACGACTGTGCCTTCGGTTCGGAAAGCCCATATCGAAAATATTTCGTTGTATGGTACGCTCTCTGATAACTGTTGATGACCCAGCACTTAAATGTGCAGCTATTTGTGGAAGGGTTGCATTTCTGTTACGTTGTATGATTCTGTTCAGTCGTCGTCGGTCCCGTTCTTGCAGGATTTTTTTCCGGCTGCAGCAATGTCGGAGACCTGATAGTTTACCGGATTCCTGATATTCACGGTAAACCCTTTAAATTGTCGGAGTTGAAATTCCCCACTTCATCGCTGCCTCAGAGATGCTGTCTCCCATCGCTCGGGCACCGACTATGACACCACGTTCAAACTCAGTTAAATCTTGATAACCTGCCACTATTGCAGCAGTAACCGATCTAACAACTGCGCCAGACACTTGTCTTATACAGGCATTGCCGACCACAGCGCAGTATTCTGCCTGTTTACATATCTCTGTATTCGATCCGCATGTCTGTAGCAGCTTCTTTGGCGCTTCAGTGTATATTTGATACAGCGTTTCCGCATTATACCTTTCACCAACTCGTAGATTTCATACTAAGTCATCATGCTTCAGTTTTACAAAAAAAAAGCCCGTACACCATTTATGGATATGTTTTGTTGCAAGGCATTTTAATGTGCAAAAAAGGAAAGGAAATAGAATTTCACGTCCTCCAATGTCCACAACTTCAGCAACTGTAATGAAATACCATTTTGATGTCCATCGTACTGTGGATGGTGTCAAGTCTGCTGTACGTATACGTCGCAGTTAGCAATACAACCTGAGGAAGGCGTCTTGCAATAGTCGCCGAAGCGTTTGAATTTTGTAGTTGGCAGTGCAGTCTCAAACTCAAAAGAATTTTATTGAGGCTGTCAGGTCTGTTTCTTCTTTTAGAGTTTTCTGTGGCGTAATCTGCACATTAACTATTGCGGTGCGCAATGCCTTACATTACCTGCTTTAAGTGTCGCAGCTGGTCGCTGAGCTCCGCAAAGCGCGAGTCGGGCGTGACTGGAACACACTCCAGCTCTGGATTGTACTTCTGGACGATCAGACTAGATGCCACAACCGTCTTTGTGTACCTGCAAGCAGACACATACATCGGAGTCCGACAAGGGGCGGGGTACAGGGAATAGAGGCAGCTGCACCTCTGAGTCGTTACACCGAAGTACTGGAATGAAACAGAAAGACAGTCTGCGCACCATAAAGTAATAAAACAAAATCATTATTATATCCTGTCACAGAATGCTGTGGTCTAATGTTAATCGTTGCTGCCGCTAGGTCCTCGGGTCCCGGGTTCGATGTCAGACCGGGTCAGAAATTTTCTGCCCTTGTGGACTAGTTGTTTCTGTTCGTCATTTTCATCTCATCATCGACATGCAATTTGCCGAAGTAGCATCAAACAGAAAAACTTGCACTAGGAGGCCTAACTGCCAAGATGTGGTCTTTCGACCAATACATCCATACGATCATTCCATCTTATGAACAAAACTATCTACATCACGTTTTTACTACACTATTATTACCGGTTTCTGCTGAACTGGCAATTTTCTTATTTAAATTACAACACACGACTACCGTTGCTATTACTGGAGTGAGCTAGTGGACTTAAAGTGGTGTACATCAATGGCGTATTATTGCGAAATTTGTTACGTAACATACACTCTGAGAAAAATGCCGGAACACGACGGAATTACCAGAATTGCACGGAAATAGGTAGATGTGATGTACACAAACAAATGATTGTGAAGCTCTCTCTCTTGAATAAATCACACAGTTTTTCGGATATTGCAAACTGAGCAAATGAGTAAAACGTCGGCCCACCTCTGGCCCTTATGCCATCAGTTATTCGGTTGTGCATTAATTAAGAGATCCAGAATGAGATTTTCACTCTGCAGCGGAGTGGGCACTGATATGAAAATTCCTGGCAGATTAAAACTGTGTGCCGGACCGCGACTCGAACTCGAAGAGATGTTGGACGCCCTCTTGATGGATTTCGTGCCAAATTCTGTCCAGTTGGCTCTTTAGATCGTCAAAATTCCGAGCTGGTTGGATCACGCCCATAGTCTCAGAACTTTCTCAAATGGGGAGAGATCCGAAAATCTTTCCGCTCAAGGTAGGGTTTGGCAAGCAAGGAGACAGGCAGTAGATACTCTCTTCGTGTGCGGGCGGCCGTTATCTTGCTGAAATATAAGCCCATAATGGCTTGCCATGAAGGACAACAAAACGGGCCGTCGACTAGCGTCGATGTACCGCTGTACTGCAAGGATACCGCGGTTGACAACCAAAGGGGGTTCTGCTATGGAAATAAATGGCACCCTACTCCTGGCCGTCGGTCCAAAGGCGGACGACAGTCGTCTCCGCCGCTGAGCGGCGCATTTCTAGACACGTCATACATGATCATAGGGGCTCAATTCGAAGCGGGACTCATTACTAAAGACAATTCTGCTCCAGTCAATGAGCTTCTAGGCTGACAGCGCCCGACGCCACGGCAAGCGTGCTTGTTCGTGTAGAGAGGTCAGTGGCAGTCGGCGTAAGGGGCGCCGTGAGCTCAGCGCTGTTCCTGTGAGCCGCCTGTTAGTCGTGGTAGAGAGATCCGGCCCTCAGCTGGAGAGATCCGGCGTGCAGCCGGTGCTCCAGAGACAGCAGGGACCACTGCTTCCTTCTTGACGCTGTGTTTGGATATGGTTTACCCATTCCTACCAACAGCGTCGAATAGTGGCATTGCTCCTAATCAAATGTGGTGCGATTCGCCGATTACTCCAACGGGCTTCTTTGAGCCCAACTGCTCGTACTCTCTTAAATGACGACTTTTGAGAATATTCTTCACGCGCCTGTCTAAGAGGTACAATTACTGTCCAAGTGAGTACACAGAATAAAATTCGCAAAGAGTCTATGTCCTTTATTCATCTATCAGCCGCCAAATATTACAGTTTTGCATTTTCCATCGATATCTGTATGACTATCAATTTGTGACCAACTCGTATTACTCCACCACGGTGCGTCATTTTTTTCATCATACAGTGTATTTGAGAGTACAGGGCATATTGAATACACCATTTTCAGGTGTGAAGTCTGCAAGATATCAAATGGCTCTGAGCACTATACCCGGGCCACTGAAACATTGCACTTGACGTTTGCGTATGAAGTTGGCAGCGTAACAGTCACAAGTGAAGAACGATAGGCGCTAGGCGTTCAGCGTGGGGCGCCAGCCGATCACAGCGCAGTGAGCACTGCTGTTACTCACGAGTGGTTCAGGAACCTTTTAAAACAATTTCCTGTCCCTACAACAATTGTAATGGACAATGCTCCATATCATTCGGTGATACAGAACAAAGCCCCAACTACAAATGATCGGAAAGAAGTTATGGTGCAGTGGTTACAGGCTCGAAATATTGCAGCGGATATGGGTATGACAAAGGTTCTGTTATATTCTCTTGTTAAAGAAAATAAACCTACGACACCTACATACGTAGTAGACGAAATTGCCATGGAGCAGGGTCATACTGTAATAAGGCTGCCACCATATCACTGCCATTTCAACCCTATTGAGTTAGTATGGTGTGACGTAAAAATGTATGTAAGGAACAACAACAAGTCCTTTACAATAACAGAGGTGGAAAAGCTGTTACGTGAAGCTCTTGTGACTGTGGATGCAGCCTCATGGAGAAAAAAAGTAGAGCACGTCGAGAAGCTTATACGAGCAGCACAGACAATAGAAGGTATTATCAGTGGCCATGAACAATTAATGATTTGTCTTGCCGATGATGACGTTGAAGACGGTTTTAGCGATGAATCGGACAACAGTGACGATGGCGAGCTGGATGGAATTGCGCCATTATCGCTGTAAATTGGTGAGTGAAAAAATTCTGATATTGGTTATTTATTGCAATCTCGGTTATTATTTATTTTGTAAACTACGTACATTATTGATTTTAAAGTACCAGTCGTCAGATGCTTGTTTTTTGTATTTCTTTGCTCCGTTATCGAAAGGGTGCGCATTGTTATGCTTTAACATGCATTATTATACGGTTGTTTACTTCCTGTCATTGTAGTACAACTAAAAACGAGTTTTTATATACATTGTAATTGCTCAATCGCTTGCATTTACGAGACGGGACGGAAAACTGTATCGTCTGCTGTGTATATAGAGGCTGCTGTTGCAACATCTCTATTATAGTATAGCCAACCTAACTAGACAAAAAGCGAACTGCCAAGTGCAATGTTTTGGCGGCGGGGGTATATGAGACTTAACATCTATGGTCATCAGTCCCCTAGAACTTAGAACTACTTAAACCTAACTAACCTAAGGACGTCACACAACACCCAGTCATCACGAGGCGGAGAAAATCCCCGCCGGGAATCGAACCCCGGAACCCGGGCGCGGGAAGTGAGAACGCTACCGCACGACCTTAGCTGCGGACTGCAAGATATCACAAACTGTCGAAACCAATTACAGTATAATAAAGTTTTCATCACCTTTTGGCGTTTTTCATAAAAGCGTCTTTCATCAGATCCTAAAAATAAGTTTAAATATTTACATTTGCCTCGTTGCCCAGCGACTGCTTTTAGTTAACCACCAACTACTTACAGGATTCTTAGGCCATCATCTCGTGACAACTGACTTTCTCAACAGCAGATAAAAGAGCCACTGGAGTGACAGCAAAACCAAATAATGGACTAAATTTCAACGAAAATTCTACTAACCTGCTCAGGCGATGATTCAGTCTATGTTAATGTACTAAAGAATATCAACATAAATGCTACAGCTTCCATTAAACTTCCACAAATAATGAAAAATTCTGAGTTGAAAGAGCTGTCAGGAAAAGAAGTTCTGTATCACAAAAACCAATTTCTGGAGCCTTATACAAGCAGTCAGATCGCTTGAATGAGAAAACGAATAAGGAACACGTGCTAATGGAACATAGGTTTTTCCCATAACATTGTACAGTTTACACCTCTTGGAGATAGACTTTATACACCAGTTGAAGAACGTAATAGAGCAAGGATGAATTTTTACTCTGCTAATAAGAAACTTAGTGACGGATTAAAAGTATGTGCCGGACCGGGACTCGATATTGGGAACTTTGCTGTTCGCGGACGAGCAATATATCAAGTGAACTATTCGAGAACGTGTCACGACCGCGCTGGATGGATCATTCGGTAGAGAACTTGCTCGCGAAAGACAAAGATCTCCGTTTCAAGTTTTGGTCCAGCACAGTTTTAATTTGCCAGGAAGTATGATAATAAAGGTAGTTTAGAATTTCTATGAAGAGCCCCCGTTAATGTACGAGGGTTGTTCAGTAAGTAATGTGAGACATTTCTCTTCTGAAAGCAGTTGGTTAGGTTTCCAGTGCACCATATTATTCTCCACTCTTGTGATCACAAAATCCTATTGATCAACATAATCTTCGTTCAGTGCGAAGACCTTACGCCGCCTTACTGGCTCCCAGAACGCCCGCACGATACCACCCTACTGGTCGACGTGGGAACCAACGTCTTGCTAGATCAATGACCTCCTCGTCATCCGCGTACTGTTTCCCGCGGAATGCATCCTTCATTGGACCAAACAGATGAAAGTCGGAGGAAGGTGCGAGAGCCAGGCTGTAGTGTAGACGAGGAATGACAAACCTTTGAGTGCCCCAACTGGTGGACGAGTGTGTCAGCAGTCCCAACAGGGACGTCCAGTTGCGCAGCTAGGCGTTTGATTGTGATCTGTCGATCGCCTCGAATGACAGTGTCCGCACGTTCCAGCACTGCAGGAGCCACAGCTGTGTGCGGCCGGCCAGCGCGTGGGAGATCGGACGAGTTTGCATGACCTTGTTTGCTATGATGACGTACGCCTCGTCCAACCACTCACCGTGCTTTTGTTCAGTGCTAGGTCTGCGTAGACGTTCTGCAAACGGCATGAATATCTGCAGTGCTATGGTTTTCCACCAAAAAAGAAAATCAATGACATCTCTCTATTAGGTGGCACATCCGTTACAGACTCCATTTTGAAGGCAACGTACAGCGCCACCACCTAGCGGAACTTCATGAAACTACGGGCGCTGAAGCCGGAACATTTCACGATGTCCCACATGTCTCGCATTTTTGCAACCGAAATTGGTCGGCAAAAAGTGTGTTGCATTCCTTATTGGAAGCCCTTCGTATAATCAGCGCACGTAAAAGAAAACATCAGCATACAAATTAACAAATATGCCAAAAAAACGGGTGAAGACTTTTGTGTATTTGACGCTGATTAAGAGAACAACAGGACGGACAGGAAAAGAAATGTCCTCGTGGTTTTTAGTCTGAAGACTCGTTTGCCACAGCTGTCCACGATACTCTGTTCTGTGGAAGCCTCTCCATCTCCAGATAACTACTGCAACTCACATCCATTCAAATCTTCTGGGTGAGTACTGCCATTGCACACACTTGACATATTGTACTCAAACCTTGATATTCATTTACAGTTATTTGGCACACAGCTTTTCGTTACGCAAATTCTTGTTTCCTCAGAAGGTTTCCTGCCAACCTATCCCTTCCTTCTGTCAAGTTATGCCAAAGATACCTTACCTCAAAAAATAAATAGAAGAGTGAAACTGGTCTACAGCGCTTTTCGTAAACTAAATATCATTTTCAGTGCTAAGTTTCCGATGCGCCCGAACAGAAAATATTGTAATGACTTTGTACTTCCAGTTTTGGCTTTCGACAGTGAGATACGACTTTTAATGTGAAAACCATTCAAAAACTCAGGGTTGCGGTGGATAATGGAAAGATGCATTTCGGGAATCACTTGGAGATCAGGGAATAGACTGGGTAGGAACAAACAGTTACTGACAGATAAAGTGAACTAAAGGTGAGGAGACATGTAGCTAAGCGAATAGATGGTAGATAGATCAATAAAGCTCTTTAGTGTGTCAGAGACACGGAAAGGCCGAGAAGACGACCCGGTGCCAGGCAGGTATATCTGAAGGCCTAATGGCTGCAGGAACCATTGGGAGGTTAGGTGAATGACGAACGCCTGTTGATGACGGTGCTGAAAAGTTGCGGCATTTACAAATGTAAAGTTGACGTTACGTGCAGATTTCATACAAAGGACGGTCCGATCCGTGAAACCGAATGCCTACTCGTGAATGAGTAAAAGGGCTCAGCCTACGCAACGGCAACAGACGTATTTACCTTTTTAAGTGTTACCCTGTTTCTCTCCTCAGGGCGTCGAGCGTGATTAAATATTTATAGTTAGCTTCCGTAGCCGAGTGGTCAGCATACAGTAATAAGCCAGAACATAAAGACCATCAACACCCTATCGATACAGTCCCGTCCAGGCGATAGCAGCGTCATCTCCTGAGGAGTAACCTCTAGTCAAGACATATGCGCGGTGCATACAGTATCAGTGAGCGTGCTGTCGTGTGTAGACTGGGGAAGGAGCGCAATCTGACAAGGGAATGGTTCAATATTTTAACATGTCGAAACATACTCTGAAATTTTTTACACAGGAAGAGTAAAACGAAAGAAATTCACTGTGAAAACTATAGCTGCTGAGAGACACTGCAAGTATTAAAAAAATATAGCTAAAAATAGCCAAATTCGTAGCTCGCCAGGCGGCTGTAGAACACACACACACACACACACACACACACACACACACACACACACAGCCGAAGTCGGCGGTACATTTCTAAACAGGAAACACGACACAACCCGATCATAATTTGTAAAGGGCGTTTCGCGTTGCCATTCGTTGATAGTTTCTCTGACGCTACAGTATATAGTTATTACTCTCTCGGATTAGCCACTCAAGTAACATCTACTACAAATTATAAGTTGCTTTTTGCAATACTGGTAAGCATTGACAATACAGATAAAGTTGAATTAGTACTTATTGTCCTTTCGAAGGGAATGCCTGCTAATAGTACTTTTTTTCCTTCCTGTTTCACAGTAATATGGAATCCATTTAACGTTGTCAATTTAGGAATGATGAAATATGAAGAACGTGGTTCCCAGCCGAAATCACTCGCTTCTCATGAGGGAGTATATATGTGTCATTTGTTAGTTGATTTCCTTGACATTCATTCGAATGGTATCGACATTTCGTTTGACGATTCCATGAATTGTGGTTCTGAGGACGTCAGTTGCGCAAGTAACAGTTCAGGAGAAGAAGAATACCTTCCAAGCCTAAAAAAGTTGCACGTACTGCAACAGCATTCAGCGACAAGGAAAAGGCAGTGTAATATTGGTTAAATGTAGGTGGGAGAATATGCTTGCAGTTACGCAGTGGCGTTTTTGTTCCGTAAAATCGGAGCGTGAACTATACAAATGGAAGAATGAATTATATGAAGTAAGAAATTTGCACCAAACGGAAACCAAAAACCATCTGAATGAAAAACTGTTCGAAAGATTTAGAACTGCTCTTGAGAGGCTATGCACCCTCACAGATGAAGATCGACGAGACTGAGCTCTTCGAATTGCATCTGACATGAACATTGCTAATTTCCAGGGTTCGTCGACAGGGCTATGCAGGTTCAAGAAATCGTACAGAATAGAAATTCGCATAATTACCAAGTTTACGTCACGGAAAAGTGAAGAGCAGCTGCCAGTGATAAACTATGCTACAGAGAAACTCATAGCTGAGGTAAAGACAAAACTTGCTGTTGTCCCCGCAACGGCTGTTTATAGCGCTGGTAAGTCAGGTTTCGTGAAAGAACGGCATTCCTACGGCGCTGTATCATTTGGGGATGAAAAAAAAGACGCAGTCGGTTGTCCAAACAATGAATGCAATGACACATTCATATACAATAATGCTAGTGATAAGCATGAGCAATTTACTGTTGCCGCAGCTGTATACTGTCTTCAAGAACCGCAAGGCAAATTAGGGTCAAAAATAAAAAAGGGTCTATTTAGTAGCAAACATCTTGTAATCGACGTATTACAATCTGGAAAAATGTGAAAGAAAAATTTTAGACGTTTCGGTCGAAACGTATGCCTACCAGCTGCAAAACTAATTCATTGCTTCTGTTGGGCTCTGGAGATAACGACGCCTCTGTGTTTATGAAGGGCAACGAAAAATCTTCAGATGTAATGTGGATTACACCTGGAACTACTAGTGCGATTCAACCACTCGATAAAGGATTTTTTCGACAGTGGAAAGCATTCGCCAGTAAATTATCAGACAACACAATTTCCTATACCTCACATTTATTTCGGGTTTATCAGCGGAACACTGTTCTTAAACTCCAGTTATTTGTGCATTACCAGTTTTCTTCGCTTCGCAACGCGTTATGAATTTGATGTAGTGTGCCTGGGTACCTAGCGCAATATGCAGAATAACGACCGGGACCATTTCTGAATCCATCCCAGTTCTGTCTAAATAAAGCTAGTGGTTACTGCGAAGTGTCTGACTGCATAAGTTTTTCCTTTTCCCGGTGTGCCTGGTGCAAGAAAAATGTTTGTTTTTGTCATTCAATAGACACTTCGCATTTTTGTGACGACTACATGGAAAACAAACAAAGAACTGTTTCACTGATAGGCAAATGTACAACATTCAAACATTATTATAAGGAATGGCCTACAGGAATTTTTATGAAATGTGGTACTGCAAGACACATTTCATTTCAACAAATTACAAGTCCTCATTGATGGAAGTCGTCTGTGACATCAAACACTGCCATGAATTTATTTTCTCTGGTAGCCACTTTTATCAGAATTACATGTGCAAGAATTGAACTGTCGATATGAAGTAATTCTAAAAGTGTTTGTATAGTTTAAGCCAGGCTTCCTCCGGAGCAAACAAGCTAACAAGCGCGAGCAAAAGAGAACTCTGTGTGGTGTACCCGGTTTCCTCTTGCATGTTATTCAACACGACGTCGCTGCCCCTACTTATGTGTCCCTAACCTTCCCTAGTTGCTAATCGGAAAATGGAGATCTGTAGTTTAACATGGAATCCGAACCAAATGCCTTTAGTGGCCACTCCTACATCTGTGAAAAGTGAATGGTTAAAATCATAGTGAAAAATTTGTGGTCTGAACGGGATTTGGTCCCGCGCTTTTCGACAAGACCATTTTTGCTTTAGGAAAAAAAAATAGCACATCGCTATTAGACCTTACATGCGTGGTAGAAACGCTAGTTGTGTCACCTCTTGAGATGACGCTCGACGACGGTAATTAGTGTTCTGTTTATAAATTTCCCCTCAATGTTAATGAGAAACCAGGGAAAAATGGCAGCCGACATAGTAGAAACGTTTTGGACCAGTGCTAAGGAGAGATGGGATGCAATTCAGTGTAAAGTGCACGATCTCCACGAAAGTCACTCTTCCATACAAATTGAGACACTTAAATTCTTGAAACTTCCTTGCAGATTAAAACTGTGTGCCCGACCGAGACACGAACTCGGGACCTTTGTCTTTCGCGGCCAAGTGCTCTACCATCTGAGCTACCGAAGCACGACTCACGCCCGGTACTCACAGCTTTACTTCTGCCAGTATCTCGTCTCCTACCTTCCAAACTTTGCAGAAGCTCTCCTGCGAACCTTGCAGAACTATCACTCCTGAAAGAAAGGATACTGCGGAGACACGGCTGAGCCACATCCTGGGGGATGTTTCCAGAATGAGATTTTCACTCTGCAGCGGAGTGTGCGCTGATATGAAACTGCCAGAAAGTTTCATATCAGCGCACACTCCGCAGCAGAGTGATAATCTCATTTTGGAAACGTCCCCCAGGCTGTGGCTAAGCCATGTCTCCACTATATCCTTTCTTTCAGCAGTGCTAGTTCTGCTAACCATACCACGGGAAAATTACGGCTGTAGTTTCCCCTTGCTTTCAGCCGTTTGCATTACCAGCACAGCAAGGCCCTTTTGGTTAGTGTTACAAGGCCAGATCAGTCAATCATCCAGACTGTTGCCCTTGCAACTACTGAAAAGGCTGCCGTCCCTCAACAGATACCCCTTCATTGTGGTTGTACCTACGGTACGGCTATCTGTATCGCTGCGGCACGCAAGGCTCTCCACCAACGACAAGGTCCATGGTTCAAGGGGTGGGGGAGTATGCCGCATGTTAGCTCCAAAAGCTAAAAATTAAGAAGACAGCGTTCATAGGCAATGTTCGCTACCTCGTGTTCTCTTCCGATCCCTCTAGCCCAAACATTTCTATCTATATTCAAGTGAATGATAGTGAATTTTCTGCAAATGCTCTTTCGCATGTGTTCGCTTCCATTCGCTCCATTGTAAAGCAGGTTTTAGTTGGTTAAAATTGGTGTCTGTGAACTATGGATAATTCCGATACGCGGCGCTGCGTGAGTGATTCGCGAATTCATATTGGACCATTCCCTTGTGACTTTGACCGAGGGCAGATTGTGATGGCTCGGAGGCTGCGCACGAGCATTTCGGGAGCAGAACGACTAGTCGGGCGTTCTAGGAATGCTGTTCAACACGTGGCGAAACCACGTTCAGATGTCTTGTGATTGGGTGGCGACCCTTCAATACAGAAGTCGGACGTTATGCTGGGCAGACTGGTAACAGGCCACCCGCCGAACTGTGGCGGAACTAACGTGAGACTTTAAAGATGGGGAGGGTATAAGTGTGTCTCAACAAATAGTGCACTCCAAACGCTATGCTTCGGCAACTGATGGCTCATGCATGTGCCAACGTTAGCACCACGGAATCGGCAACTACGACTGAAATGCGCGCGTGACCATTGGCACTGAATTTTGGCACAGTGGAAGAGCGCAGTTCCATGGTCTCATTAATCCCGACACCATCTTCATCGTGTGAGAGAGCGGCTGCGTTATTCTCCACGGGCCATTCACGTGGGCATCCACGGGTCCAGTGGAGCTCGTGCAAGGCACCGTGACGGCCAAGGAGTATCGTAGACTGGTTGATGGCCACGTACACCCCTACATGACGGTAATTTTATGCGACGGCAGTGGCATTTTTCAACAAGATAATGCGTCATGTCACAAGACCTTTAGTGTGATAGTGGTTCGAGGAAGACAGCGGCGAGAACCAGCTGATGTGCTGGCGACTCAGCTCGCCAAATTTGAACCCGATTGTACACCTGTGGAATGTGACTGAACCTGGCGTCAGACCTCCACAGCCCCCAGCCCGGATTTTACGGGAATTAGACAACTTGTGTACCCTCCTCCTCCAACGACCTTCCAAGGCCACGTTGCTTCCGTGTCACGATGCCTCGCCGCTGTTATCCGTGCCAAAGGCGGTGAAACCGCCTGGTTAAATCCACAGGACAGAATAAGTAGTTGGAATTGTGGAAGAGGGCCAAAATGAGCGGCTGTCAGTTGCACTAGAACACATATAACTTTATTTACTTACCCAAACATTACAGAGAAATTTCCGAGCTGAACTATCGACTGAGTATGTCACACAACCTTATGGCTTAAGAGCACAGCCTCTTTTACTTTTAAAACGACTGAAGGCCCATAATTTAAAACACAACTACAATAAATTTTCAAAAGGCAGGTGGTGCAAGGTTTTATCCTTAAATAATATTTCAAATGACGCTAAGGCCCAAACAATATAAGACTTGACAAGTAAGGAAGTTTTAATTTTAAAACGGCTGAAGGCCCATTATTTAAAACCCAACTAAAAGCATTCAAATTCAAACCATCGGCTATGAGCCGTTAAAATGCACAATTAAACACCAATAAGAAAAGGCAGCACAGCCAGCGGCGCTCAGAAGTTTCCGTGGGTCGGTCTGCACTTGAAATATTAACGTTCGCTAAGGGGAGACAGATAGTCGGCCCAACCATACCCGATCCGCCGGCAACCCAACCAAGAGACAGTCAACGGACCCACCGACGACTTGCTTTCCACACAAGACGACTTGCTTTCCACCCGGCCAGTACAAAAGGAACTCCAGTGCCAAAACATAAAAGGGATAGCCGCCCACAACCAAGTATATATAAGCTGTCAAAACTACACACACGTGTTGGACAGCGATAACACGGCGAGGAAAGAACACTGCCTGAATTTTACGTCAGCGGTCAGGGCAGGTAACCGTAACGCTAACGGCCACAAGGCAGAAAATTCCGCTGGGGTACTTGGACTTCAAATAACCAAAATACGGTTAAACTCCACCGGATGGTGGCCAAACTTTTGCCAACTCGAACACTCGCTGTTGCTCATGGGAATACCCCAACAGCCAACCATGAAAACCAACGGCACAATGTGAGCAGAGTGGCTTCGGTAATGAAATCACGACTGAACTTTGATGTCCTGGGTCGCTGAGCCACGAACCTCATAGCAATCGGAACAGCTCGCACACACTCCGACACACCGTAGGGACCGGCAGCGGGCCCGGTCCATTGTGTCGCGCGGACATTTCCTGCCTGATTCACACCAACCGACCGACTGCCGCACACCGGCCAGCCGGAAACTATGTGCACCAGACCAAAGATATTACAAGGTGCGAATATCGATACACGCCGCTGCTGCCATACGTAGAAAGAGGAATAACCGCGGGAAACCAAATGCAGAGTAACAGTCAAGGTTTAAACCAACGCATAAGTGGGGTCCAACACGGCTCAGGTGGATATACCGGGTATTAGGTAAGTGGTTATAATGTTCTGTCTGATCAGTGTTAATTGCTGCCATGCAGAGGACACGAGTTCGATTCCTGGTACTGCCATGGATTTTTCCTTCGGAAGGAGTAGTACAGGGTGCACTGAGGCTCATTATGCCAACTGTGTAGCTACTGTACCGAGTAGTAGCGGCTGCAGGGTGTAGAAAGTCTGCAACACAACTGGGAGAGTGGTGTGCTGACCACATGATCTTCCTTGCCGTATCCACATGACGTGCCGGAGGTAGGTATCCCTTGGACCTTCATATCTTGGTGAAGAGCTAATTTCTTTAAACAATTATAAACTGTGAAACATATTTTGTTATTACTTTCATCTTAGTTGATTGACTATGTGAGAAGTGGAACAGTAATATGTGCTGTGTCTCGTGTTAGTTTCACGAGATCCATACGCTAGATTGGATGCCCTGTTAATACTGCAGCTGGAGGTCAGCAACATTTCACATTATTCAAACAACAGTGTAGCCAACGGCTTGCCACAGTGGTAACAGCTGTTCCCGTTAGATCACCGAAGTTAAGCGCTGTCGGGCTGGGCTAGCTTCTGGGATGGGTGACCATCCGGTCCCTCGAGCGCTGTTGGCAAGCGACTCAGCCCTTGCGGAGCAAACTGAGGAGCTACTTGATTGGGAAGTAGCGGCTCTGGCCTCGTAAACTGACACACGGCCGGGAGAGCGGTGTCCTGACCACACGCCCCTCCATGTCCGCATCCAGTGACGCCTGTGAGCTGAGGATGACGCGGCGGCCGGTCGGTACCGTCGGGCCTTCCAAGGCCTGTTCGGGCGGAGTTTAGTTTAGTTTCAAATAACAGTGTCACGAAACAAGCAAAAGCCGCAGTAATGTATGTTTATTTATCGACAAAAAGTTTCGAACGAGCCATCAGATTCGAGTCACGGAGGTGTCGCCGTGGTTAGCACACTAGACACTGGTTAGGGGGGATGACGGTTCAAATCGCCGCCCAATCATACACATTTTGGGCTTCCGTGATTTTCCTAAGGCGCTCAAGACAAATTCCCAGATGGTTCCTTTGACAAGACCGATGTCCTTACCCATCCTTTCGTAATCCGAGCTTGCGTTCCGTCTCTAACACCCGCGTCGTCGACGGAACTTCCGATTCTGATCTTCCTTCTTCCTTCAAGTCTCGGATACCATTACTTCAGGTTAAGTGAGCTTTTATAGTCTAAAGGAAGTAATGATTATCAGTTAGAGCAGTGGTTCCCAACAGATGGTCCGCGGACCCCCAGAGGTCCGCGAGCTATGCCAGAGGGGTCCGCGAGATGCTATTAGAATAAAAGATATATTAAATATATTTCATATGACATCATATTTTTGGTTTTGGCCGCTTCCTGCATGAGCAGTTTTAAGCTCGATATATTTTCAATAATGAATATGCCAATGTTTTTTCTAAGTACCAAAAATATAAAACGTATAAAAAGACTCTTAATCTGGCTTTTTTAGGTACTTGATACTGTGATATGACAAGGTACCAACCATGCTTGATGAGGGGGTCCTCGAGAAAACTTTGTTGGGAACCCCTGAGTTAGAGCATCTGTCACTCATGCGTCCATTACCAATTATCCCATTGGTCACTAGGTGGACAGATCGATAGTCAATTGAACTGTTCCTCATACTGTCTCATCCTAATTTATGGTACTGCTGTGGTGAGACAGTATGCGGAACAGTACAATGGACTGACAGTTCGTGCACTTAGTGACTAAAAGAAAAATATGTATAAGACAATGGACGGATGTGTGCGTAATAGATATTGCAAATGATAAAAACTATGCGATTTAAATACTAAAACGTCGCACCAGTTACAATTTCTTCATGCTGAGCACGACACATTTCGAGAATTTATTCTCATTATCAAGTGTGATTACTGCCAGTAACTGACTGGTTCTGTCAATAGAAGGCATCTCTCAGACCCAAATTGAACGTTCCGACAGCTTTCTTTGTGTTCCAGTTGGTGCTCTATATGTCTGTCTGTCTCTCTCTGTCTCGTCTCTCTCTCTCTCTCTCTCTCTCTCTCTCTCTCTCTCTCTCTCTCTCTCTCTCTCTAAATCCCTCTCCCTCTCACCCGCACCCCCTCTCTCTATCTCTCCCTCCCCTCTCTCTCTCTCTCTCTCTCTCTCTCTCTCTCACACACACACACACACACACACACACACACACACACACACTGTTGGAGGAGAGCCTACAAGGCACCATGTTCTCAGAGCCAGCGACAGCCTGCCCTGGGACACGGTTGCGTGCAGTTTGCTGGAGGGTACTTACTCTCCGACGCGCTGGCCGTTCCAGCAGTCTGCCGTGTCTCTGGTCTCAGCGAAGCTCTCGTCGGAACACAGCGACTCGGCTAGGTTGGCGTAGAAGCCGCGGCTCTTTCTTAGGCTCGCCATGAAGGGCTGCAGCTCCGACGATAGCTGATCACTGTCTGGTGCTGTCAACAAACCAAAGCGCATTTATCTTTAGGTACTCGGACTTAGTAGAACTCCATTCTAAATTGTATTTACTGCTTGATTAATATAAAGCACGTCACTCGTGAACTTTGGGGATATTAGTTGGGTTGTCTGAAGTCACAGGGAGGGTGTGATATGCCTTGTTGACATCCGAACGTCGCAGCTAGATGCTGGGTGTGGTTAGAGTGTAGACATGATATCTACGCAGTCTGTTACAGACAGTTGTGTACTGAGCGTGATAGTACGTTGCGAGTTAACCGGCTGTGAATGTGGCATGACAACCGAAGCATGAATCCGTCATAGAATATCAGACATTACGGATCGCGATGCGTAGGTCAGCTGTGTCCACAGCTGATGTTCACTATCAGGGACACAGTGTATTCCCACGCGTAAACCGCCACACAGGAATTCGTCAAATTTTTGACGAACGGGCGTTACTTCTCTTCATACATGGCGGCTGAGGCTCTCCTGACTTGAGAAACCTCTTTCAACTAGGACTCCACGAACACAAATTCTGACACTTCGACACGGAGCTCAGCTACTGGCATGGGCCTGTGAACAACCACACTGGACCCCAGATCAGCGGCGGCGTGTCACGAGTCCCGGCTTGCATCCAGCTCCCACTTGCCAACAAGGTTGTGTCCAGGCAAGTGGTGGCTTGGTGCCCTCCACCTAGCTCAGGGTTTTTGACGATCTAACTCGCCAATGAGACAGATTTCTTGGATGCCCTCCTGAGGAATATGGCACCAAATTCTATCAGCCGGTCCCAAGCCGAATAGCTGCTTTCATAAGGGACAGAGGTGGACCAATGCGTAATTGATTTGCTCAGTTTGCGCAGCTCTTTCTACTGGATAAATCATCCAATTTTTCTGAAAATGCAACGATTTGTTTCTCTGTACCCGTACAACACATTTCTCGATTTTCACCCCATGAGAATAATTCTTTCGTTGTGCATTTTTTTTTTTGTCTTGAAGTGAATTTTATAAATCTTTTTCTTTTGTCGTAAGTTACGGCTTTTGAGCTCTCAAAATGACAAAAGTTTTACATTTGTATACACATATATAATTTTGGCCCTAAATATTTTGGACCTTCATATACTATAAGTGGAAGAGGATTATACTTTGATAACATCAAGATTACTTTGATAACTTTGATAACTTTGATAACTTTGATAACATCAAGATTCCTCCCCCCATGAACCATGGACCTTGCCGTTGGTGGGGAGGCTTGCGTGCCTCAGCGATACAGATGGCCGTACCGTAGGTGCAACCACAACGGAGGGGTATCTGTTGAGAGGCCAGACAAACGTGTGGTTCCTGAAGAGAGGCAGCAGCCTTTTCAGTAGTTGCAGGGGCAACAGCCTAGATGATTGACTGATCTGGCCTTGCAACATTGACCAAAACGGCCTTGCTGTGCTGGTACTGCGAACGGCTGAAAGCAAGGGGAAACTACAGCCGTAATTTTTCCCGAGGACATGCAGCTTTACTGTATGATTAAATGATGATGGCATCCTCTTGGGTAAAATATTCCGGAGGTAAAATAGTCCCCCATTCGGATCTCCGGGCGGGGACTACTCAGGAGGATGTCGTTATCAGGAGAAAGGAAACTGTCGTTCTACGGATCGGAGCGTGGAATGTCAGATCCCTTAATAGGGCAGGTAGGTTAGAAAATTTAAAAAGGGAAATGGATAGGTTAAAGTTAGATATAGTGGGAATTAGTGAAGTTCGGTGGCAGGAGGAACAAGACTTCTGGTCAGGTGACTACAGGGTTATAAACACAAAATCAAATAGGGGTAATGCAGGAGTAGGTTTAATAATGAATAGGAAAATAGGAATGCGGGTAAGCTACTACAAACAGCATAGTGAACGCATTATTGTGGCCAAGATAGATACGAAGCCCACACCTACTACAGTAGTACAAGTTTATATGCCAACTAGCTCTGCAGAGGATGAAGAAATTGAAGAAATGTACGATGAAATAAAAGAAATCATTCAGATAGTGAAGGGAGACGAAAATTTAATAGTAATGGGTGACTGGAATTCGAGTGTAGGAAAAGGGAGAGAAGGAAACATAGTAGGTGAATATGGATTGGGGCTAAGAAATGAAAGAGGAAGCCGCCTAGTAGAATTTTGCACAGAGCACAACTTAATCATAGCTAACACTTGGTTTAAGAATCATGAAAGAAGGTTGTATACGTGGAAGAACCCTGGAGATACTAAAAGGTATCAGATAGATTATATAATGGTAAGACAGAGATTTAGGAACCAGGTTTTAAGTTGTAAGACATTTCCAGGGGCAGATGTGGACTCTGACCACAATCTATTGGTTATGACCTGTAGAGTAAAACTGAAGAAACTGCAAAAATGTGGGAAATTAAGGAGATGGGACCTGGATAAACTGAAAGAACCAGAGGTTGTACAGAGTTTCAGAGAGAGCATAAGGGAACAATTGACAGGAATAGGGGAAAGAAATACAGTAGAAGAAGAATGGGTAGCTCTGAGGGATGTAGTAGTGAAGGCAGCAGAGGATAAAGTAGGTACAAAGACGAGGGCTGCTAGAAATCCTTGGGTAACAGAAGAAATATTGAATTTAATTGATGAAAGGAGAAAATATAAAAATGCAGTAAATGAAGCAGGCAAAAAGGAATACAAACGTCTCAAAAATGAGATCTACAGGAAGTGCAAAATGGCTAAACAGGGATGGCTAGAGGACAAATGTAAGGATGTAGAAGCTTATCTCACTAGGGGTAAGATAGATACTGCCTATAGGAAAATTAAAGAGATCTTTGGAGAGAAGAGAACCACGTGTATGAATATCAAGAGCTCAGATGGCAGCCCAGTTCTAAGCAAAGAAGGGAAGGCAGAAAGGTGGAAGGAGTATATAGAAGGTTTATACAAGTACGATGTACTTGAGGACAATATTATGGAAATAGAAGAGGATGTAGATGAAGACGAAATGGGAGATACGATACTGCGTGAAGAGTTTGACAGAGCACTGAAAGACCTGAGTCGAAACAAGGCCCCCGGAGTAGACAACATTCCATTAGAACTACTTACGGCCTTGGGAGAGCCAGTCATTACAAAACTCTACCAGCTGGTGAGCAAGATGTATGAGACAGGCGAAATACCCTCAGACTTCAAGAAGAATATAATAATTCCAATCCCAAAGAAAGCAGGTGCTGACAGATGTGAAAATTACCGAACTATCAGTTTAATAAGCCACGGCTGCAAAATACTAACGCGAATTCTTTACAGACGAATGGAAAAACTGGTAGATGCAGACCTCGGGGAGGATCAGTTTGGATTCCGTCGAAATGTTGGAAAACGTGAGGCAATACTGACCTTACGACTTATCTTAGAAGAAAGATTAAGAAAAGGCAAACCTACGTTTCTAGCATTTGTAGACTTAGAGAAAGCTTTTGACAATGTTGACTGGAATACTCTTTTTCAAATTCTAAAGGTGGCGGGGGTAAAATACAGGGAGCGAAAGGCTATTTACAATTTGTACAGAAACCAGATGGCAGTCATAAGAGTCGAGGGGCATGAAAGGGAAGCAGTGGTTGGGAAAGGAGTGAGACAGGGTTGTAGCCTCTCCCCGATGTTATTCAATCTGTATATTGAGCAAGCAGTAAAGGAAACAAAAGAAAAATTTGGAGTAGGTATTAAAATTCATGGAGACGAAGTAAAAACTTTGAGGTTCGCCGATGACATCGTAATTCTGTCAGAGACGGCAAAGGACTTGGAAGAGCAGTTGAACGGAATGGACAGTGTCTTGAAAGGAGGATATAAGATGAACATCAACAAAACCAAAACGAGGATAATGGAATGTAGTCCAATTAAATCGGGTGATGCTGACGGAATTAGATTAGGAAATGAGACACTTAAAGTAGTAAAGGAGTTTTGCTATTTAGGAAGTAAAATAACTGATGATGGTCGAAGTAGAGAGGATATAAAATGTAGACTGGCAATGGCAAGGAAAGCGTTTCTGAAGAAGAGAAATTTGTTAACATCGAATATAGATTTAAGTGTCAGGAAGTCATTTCTGAAAATATTTGTTTGGAGTGTAGCCATGTATGGAAGTGAAACATGGACGATAACTAGTTTGGACAAGAAAAGAATAGAAGCTTTCGAAATGTGGTGCTACAGAAGAATACTGAAGATAAGGTGGATAGATCACGAAACTAATGAGGAGGTATTGAATAGGATTGGGGAGAAGAGAAGTTTGTGGCACAACTTGACTAGAAGAAGGGATCGGTTGGTAGGACATGTTTTGAGGCATCAAGGGATCACAAATTTAGCATTGGAGGGCAGTGTGGAGGGTAAAAATCGTAGAGGGAGACCGAGAGATGAGTACACTAAGCAGATTCAGAAGGATGTAGGTTGCAGTAGGTACTGGGAGATGAAGAAGCTTGCACAGGATAGAGTAGCATGGAGAGCTGCATCAAACCAGTCTCAGGACTGAAGACAACAACAACAACAACAACATCAAGATTAGGACATAATGGGCAGAAATGAATGTTTAGATTTTGATCGACATAAACAAATTACAGTTTATAGCAGCACATTAACCTCATAGCGATTGTTCAAAGAGACGACCATTAATCACACCGGCGCATTACATTTCAACGCGCGCCATAAACTAACCTCTTTGTGTGCAGTAAAATGAGACAGGCTACCAGAACCTATGAAACAGTTGCTGCCTGGATTCTACTGACCTTCCACACCACGTGTGCTTTATGAAACACCATATGAAATAATCTAATGAGGACATACACCTTATATAGAGTAAGGTAAGATGCCAAGGCTAGGTACTTTACGTGAGCACTCATCAATAGCATCTCCGCTTTACAAGTCTGGAGTCGCCTACATTTTTTCGCGTATGACCGGTTCCGCATTTACAAACAACTCATTGTCAAATGTGTGCTTTTCACAAAGTAACTCGTCAGTTGGTTAGATGTGTGGAGCTAATTAGTTCGAGGATAGATCTCAGTATGGATTATTTGTAAAACGAAAACCGGCCATATGAGGAAAAAATGGCGGTGCAAGACTGCTAAATAAAAACCGTTGTTCACACGTCTTCTGTCGAACCATTTAACTGGGAGAACTGTCGCCGTTCACTCTTGCAAGTAGCCTTCTTAAGGCCTCCTTACTGTCTGCTACTTAATATACGCAATTTAGTTATGATGAAGAGTAGGCTGATGTTTAAGAGACTAGTCAGGAAGAACCAACATGCAAAGAAATGGAATATGAAAGCACTACACTGTAAATAGATACACCGTAAGTTCTCAGAGACTACAGGTACTGCGATAATGCATAGCTCAGTAGGAAATTCAGCTGAAGAGAAATGAACATCTCTAAAAAGGCAACAGCTGAAGGTGGAAGTAAAAACATAGGTACAAGGAAGTCAACTGCGAGAAAACCAAGAGCAAACAGTTCTGCTGTTCTACGAAAGAAGCAGGTGCAAAAATATTCGGAGAAATTCAGGAATATAGAAATACGTCAGTCAGTTATGAAATAAATACGAAGTGTACGGAAAATAGGAGGAAATGGTTGCATGAAAATTGTGAAGAAAAAAAATAATGATTGTAGGAAGGACTGACTTACAATATAGAAAAGTCAAAACAATCTTCAGCGAAATTGAAAGCAAGGGCGGTAACATTTACATTGCAATGGGAATTTCACTGTTAACCACAGAGGAGATAGCGGATAGATGGAAAGACTACATTGAAGACCCCTTAGAAGGGAAGACTTGTTTGATGACGTGATGAAAGAAAAAACAAAACTCGACGGGGAAGGAATAAAGGATCCAGTATCGTTGGTGTGTAGAATGTCAGACTTGCGATGTACCATCAGACACACTGAAAAACGTCCTCCAAACAATTCCGAAGACTGCAAAATCCTACAAGTGCGACATTATCTCACATACAGCTTAAGAGCTCGTGCATCCATTTTGTTAATAAGAATAATATGCTGAAGCTTGGAAACGAAAACAGGATCTCATGGATGACGATCAGTTTCGCTTTGGAAACGGTAAATGCATAAGAGAGGCAGTTATATCATTGCGGATGATAATGAAAGCAAGACTCCAGAAAAATGAAATCACGTTCATACGATTAGCCACCACGGAAAAAGCATTCGACAATGTAAAATAGGGAAGACATCCCGCATTCTGAGAAAAATGTGGGCAAGCTGTAGGGAAAGACGAGTGATGTGTAGTATGTGCAAGATACAAGACAGAACAATAAGAATGGGACAAGAAGAACGAAGTTCTCGGTTTAAAAGGGGTGTAAGGGATGTAGTCTTTTACCCCCTCCAGTTCAATTTATATATCGATTAAGCAAATAAAAGAAAGAAAAGGAAGGTTCAAGAATTACAGGACATGCTGAATGGAATGAACAGTCTAATGAGTGCAGAATACTGATTGAGACCAAATCGAAGAAAGACGAAAGCACTGCGAAGGAGCAGAAATGACAAGAACGAGAAACTTAACATCAGTATTTGTGATCACGAAGAAAATGAAGTCATGGAAATCTGCTACCAAGGCAGCAAAATAACCCGTGACGGACGAGGAGGAGGAGGAGATTAGTGTTTAACGCCCCGTCGACAACGGGGTCATTAGAGACGGAGCTCAAGCTCGGGTAAGGGAAGGAAGGGGAAGGAAATCGTCCGCGCCCTTTTAGAGGAACCATCCCGGCATTTGCCTGAAGCGATTTAGGGAAATCACGGAAAATCTAAATCAGAATGGCTGGATACGGGATTGAACCGTCGTCCTCCCGAATGCGAGTCCAGTGTGCTAACCACTGCGCCACCTCGCTCGGTCCTGTGACGGACGAAGCAAGGACGACATCAAGAGACTAGCAATGGGAAACAGTGCATTCCTGGCCAAGATAAGTCTACTAGTATCGAACATAGGCCTTAATTTGACGCCGGTCGGTGTGGCCGAGCGGTTCTAGGCGCTTCAGTCTGGAACCGCGCCACCGCTACGGTCGCAGGTTCGAATCCTGCCTCGGGCATGGATGTATGAAATACTTAAACCTAACTAACCTAAGGACATCACAAAGTTCTATGGGACTGATGACCTCAGATGTTAAGTCCCGTAGTGCTCAGAGCCATTAGAACCATCTGAACCTTAATTTGACGAAGAAATTTCTGAGAATGTAGTATGGAGCACAGCATTTTATGGCACTGTAGCATATACTGGGCGAAAACCTGAACAGAAGAGAATAGAAGCATTTGAGATGTGGTGCTACAGACGAATGTTGAAAATTAGGTGGACTGATAGGGTGAGGAATGAGTAGGTTCTCCGGGGACAGGGCGAGGAAAGGAGTTTATGGAAAACACTGACAAGAAGAAAGGATCGCAAGACAGGACCTCTGTTAAGACATCACAGATTAACTTCCACAGTACTAGAGCGTGCTGAATCACGACGTTTGACGGGTGATTACATATTTAATTTTTTCCTCTCTTTTGAAACATAAAAAACCATTTATGGTGTAATGTTTAGAATGTTAATCAGGAAACATTTTTTGATATTCTAGAAAATTATATTTATTTGGTAACGAACTGGCTTTCAGTGTCTTCGGCCATCTTCAGGTCACAAGTGAGTGTAGCAAAGGCAAGTAAAACAGCGTGCGACTTTATGTAACTGTTTCCGTGTGAGAAATGAAGATAGATAGGAAACTATTAATTTTTTATGTGCCTTTTGTGTCTTCTGTTGAAATGACGTCTGCTTAAACTACAACAGGAAAAATATAGTTTATGTGGAGATAGAATTAACAGGTTATGAAAAATATAGCCTTCCATGAAAGAAATTGGAGATTAAGAAAGGAGCATACAACTTTTGCAGATCACCTTTTAACACAAAACCACTCATTGATCTAGAATGCGAAGTTTTACATTCTGATAAGAAAAGCGGGTAAATGATCCTACAGGAAAGCGCAGACATATGACGAAGAATGGCATCTAAGTATTAAATGCCAATACGCATTTTCCTTTTTCCTCTCTGACAATTTTAATGCCGCACTGGGAACTAAAACATGATTTAACAATGTTCATTTTTCATCAGTTGTTAAATGTATCTCCAGATTAAAAGCTGCACGTTTCATTTCACAGTTAATGTAACGCAATTTGCGCGACAAAAAAGTAATACTTCACTATGTACAGAAGATACAAAAATGTTGCACATGGAGTGTTTACAAACAGTACCTATAAGTCGCACTTCGTTGTATCAGTGTTTGCGACAATCAGTTGTAACATATTACTATGAAGACATGTAAGTCATGTCACGGCTATGGAATGCGTTGTAACATTGGGAGCAGATTGTCTTACGAACTGTTTTGGAAGTGTAACAGAACTCCACGCGCAGCCTACTCTAGCGTTCTCCAGTAAATTATGTAAACGAGTAAAAACAGTGAGTAGACGTCGCAAGCGGGCGGGAAACTTGTAAATCAGCCTGTATTCGCAAGAAACAGTACACTGCAGACAGAAGCGAATCGGTGAGCCCGGCAAAGTCATTATCGTTGCTGTCGTTCAACATTGCCTTACTGATCGGCAACATCAGCAACAGTGGCGTCTGATTCTGAAAAACATCTTTTGTTGTACTATACCATGTTTATGGAATCACTAGTGAAAACTGAAATCCTTTAATTATCACTCTATTTGTTCATTACAGCTGTTATTATTCTGGCATCGTAACTGTCCTTGTTTATTTTTATCTGTAGTAGGATACAGTAATTTTTGTAAGTTGAGCCACTGGTATAAATAAACTTCCTGATTTGGTAACTGAAAGTGGGTGAACTGGATAGCTTGTGCAGTAACTTTGTAGTTAAAGTTAATTTAAGTTTATGATCTGGTGCGGTGACGACAATAATATCGACAAATGTTGGCGTTATTGATCGATTAACAGAAATAATAAATAATAACGGTAATAATAATTTTGAACTCATCGTTTTACTTGTATTTGCGATGTTGCTGCAAGTTTTGCCTTTTCGTCGACATCAGAAATCTGTGCACTCGAAACGACTCAGTTAAACCGCAATTAGGTTTCGGAAAGAAATGACACCGTTGTTAAGAAGCGCTGTGGGTCACGGCAGTAAAGTTTATACACTGATCGTAACGGCGCTCGCTCACCGCGAAATACCTCTTGATAGAGACACCCTATTGTATTGCATGTATTAGAGGGATAACGTGAGTGTTGAGATTTTTGAGGCAGGAGAAAAGTTGAGACAACTGGATGGAGCCACGTGCTCACCAGGCAAGCTCTGCTGGAACGCAGTGCCCTTGGACCGCACGCCATCGTGTGCACTGTTCTCGTCCGTAACACCATAGTCCCACATGTGTGGTCCGCACACTCTCTTCACCTGAGAAAGAATTTGTATGTAGTTAAGGTACAGCTAATAGACATACTTAGGGTACAAGAAATAAGAATGATTAAAAACTTGATTGGAAACTGCTTTAATTATCAGAAGCACAATCTGCAGGTGCGACAATGAAGAACCATCTTCAGACTGGAGAATAATATTGGGGTCGCTTTTGTTCTTACTGTGTAAAAATGATCTTTGATCGTATATAAATGATTCAGAAACAATTCGCTTTGCTGAAGATGAAAGTATTGTAATCAAGTCTCATAAAGCTCTACAAGATTGTGTGCTCTGATCAATGAACAAAAAGAAAAATATACCGATTTTAATCATAGAAATGGTAGTGCCGACTGCAGTATCAGTTGCTGGGTAATTGGTTAAGGGTTTAATAGTAATTTTGCAGTGGTATAAATTTTTTCTTGTGTTTATTTGTTGTATAGTAAGGGTTTTCCCTCTGTAGAATTTGTAGTGTTGTCGAAGTATTTTGATTTTATCTTAGGATAAGAAGTTTTGCATATAATGGAGCTGGGAGTAAGGATGGAAATAAAGTTCTATTGTAGGTATTGCTTTGGAGAAAATGGAAAGATGACGTGGTTCACACGCAAGTGTTATTTGGAGCTGGAAACTGATTGAGCCCTGAAGGGCGACAGAATTTAAAGCCATGGGTTAGGAATGGAAAGACGAAAGAAGGGAAATTCTGTAACATGTGTAAAGATGGATATTCATAGTTATGTAGCGGGAAACAGTTTTGTGGTTCACTGACAAAGTGTCTGGTACTTATTATATTCAGACGACCGTAGTGGCCGTGCGGTTCTAGGCGGTACAGTCTGCCTCGGGCATGGATGTGTGTGATGTCCTTAGGTCAGTTAGGCTTAATTAGTTCTAAGTTCTACGCGACTGATGACCTCAGAAGTTAAGTCGCATAGTGCTCAGAGCCATTTGAACTTATTATATTCACTTTTTATTGTACACTAAAATATCAGTAGTGTGACCTAATTTACCTTTAGAGATAACAGAAAGTGGCTGTGAGGAGAGAGTAAATAAATAAATAAGTAAATAAAGCCTAATGTCAAAAGTTCATTTGAAGGTGTAAATAAAATGTTATCGAAAACTACTAACTGATGCTCTGCAGATGGACTGTCGGTGAACATAGAAAAGCAGAATACATTCAGTTCTCTACTGCAAAGAAACTGATCACACCACTATAAATAATACATTAGAGCGAATAAATAAATATGATACTATGATAAATTTGTATGTGTGAGAACCTGAAATCGCCACGTGTTGCAGATCATTCAAACGACTGAACTCTATTGTGTTACTGGTAAAATCAAATGTAGGAGATTAAAATGTCAAACTTAACTTACATTTCCTATTCACTAATGTCTTATGGCATTATATTAACTCATAATTGAAGAAAAAGCTTAGAAAACAAAAACAATAAAACGAAACAGCAGATGAAATAACCAGAGAAAATCAAGAACTGAAGGGAATTCGATCGCCGCTCCTTCCGAACCCCGCTCCTTCCGAAGACGTTTACGGTCGTAGATGAACTGCTCAATTCAACTGCCAATCTACTTAGCACATGACTAGGGTTAAGCATGAACAAAGCAAAGCCAAAGAGTAGGTTGTGGTGACCTATCAAATTATTTAAGAAGTGGAAGGATTCTGCTATGCAACAAGAAATATGGCATAAATCGCCGTAAGTAAGCTGTGAGAAACAGACTCACGGAGGGGCAGAAAAGTTTCTCCAAATAAAGATGTGTATTGGTACCAATAGCGAACTTGAAACTGAGGAAGAAGTCCTTCGTCCAGTACTTGGAGAATACGACGCTGAGTCCCAGGAAACTGGGGACAGAGGGAAAACCTCTGCACAAGAAATTGAACGCAAGGGAAATGTGATAATTCAGAATGATATTAACAATTAAAGTGTGACACGATATCAGATACAACGTTTGTAACCTCGGCTAGTGCTGGTCACGGTTGTGAATGTCAGCGTCAGTTTCGTAATTTCCAGGGGACGGGAAGTGATCTCCAACCTGGAGATAACAGGTCGGTCTTCCCTCAATCCCACTAAGTGGCTGCAGGTCAGTGTCGACCGTACTGTTTCCAAAAACGAGAGTTTTCACCCTTTGGGATACAAACTTCTGAGAGTGCGGTAGAATGCAATACCTGACAGCGAGTACTATGGACGATTGAAGTGTCTGTCCACATTCTGCCCTGGAGGCTCACTGACCGAAAGGCCTGCATATAGGGGATTGTATCTCGTGAAGTCAGGTGGGAGGCAGGACGGAAGTCGTGGGCCCTTTTGGGTAGAGTACAGGTTTCAAGAGTATCTCGTATATGTGAAGTAGTTGTTCTGCAATGGAAAAGTGGAAGAGGCAACAGGCACGCTGCCCGCTCACATGCCTGAAGGGCTCAGCTGCTTCTCGATTTCTGCGAGGAAAGATGCGACTATATGAGCGTGCAGTTGCTAGATGGACAGAAGTCACAGAATATGAAGATATCAGCTAGCCAGTCTTAGTATTTGATAACAATGAGGACTTGATGATCACTGTTTTTAGTCGTAAGCCTTCTGATTGGTTTGATGCGGCCCGCTGAGAATTCCTGTAATGTGCCAAACTGTTCATATCAGAGTAGTACGTACAACCTACGTCCTCAATTATTTTCCAGTATCTGTCATCCTCCACAGTTTCCTTTAGTTATTCTGTCATGTCTTAACAGGTTTCCTACCACCCTGTCCCTTCTTCTTGACAGTTTTCTACATATTCCTTTCCTCGCAGATTCGCTGTCCACATTATTTTCAACATTCTTCGGAAACACCACATCTCAAATGCTTCTATTCTCTTCTTGTCTGTTTTTCCCACAAATCATGTTTCGCTACTATTCAATGCTGTGCTCCAAACGCACATTCTCACAAATTTGTTGCTCAAATTAAGACCTTTTTTGATAGTAGTAGACTCGACCAGGAATTCACTTTGGCCAGTGATAGTCTGCTTTTTATGTCCTTCTTGCTCCGTTCATTATACGTTATTTTGCAGCCTAGGTAGCAGACTTCCTTAACTTCATCTACTTCGTGATCACCAATCCTGATGTTAAGTTTCTCGCTGTTCTCATTTCTGCTACTTCTCATTACTTTCGTCTTTCTTTCATTTACTCTGAGTTATATTCCTTACTCGTTAGGCTGTTCATTCAGTTCAGCAGATCCTGTACCAGGCAAGGTCCTAGTGGAGGTGGTTTGCCATTGCCTTCCTCCAACCATAATGAGGATGAATGATGATGACGACGACGACACAACAACACCCAGTCATCTCGATGCAGGAAAAATTCCTGACCCTGCCCGGAATCGAACACGGGACCCCGTGCGCGGGAAGAGAGAACGCTACCGCAAGACCACGAGCTACGGGCCCACTGAGGACAGCAATTTCATCAGCGAACCTTATCGTTGATATCTTTTTACCTCGAATTTTAATTCCACTCTTTAAACTTCCTTTTATTTCCTTAATTACTTCTTCGGTATATAGTTTGAACGGTATGGACAAAAATCCACATCCCTGTGTTACACCCTTTTTAATCCGAGCACTTTGTTCTTCGCCTCCCACTCTTGTTGTTCCCTCTTGGTTCTTATACACATTGTATATTACCTGTCTTCCCCTACAGTTACTCCTATTTTTTCAGAATTTCGAACAACTTGCACGATTTTTCATTGTCGACGCTTTTTCGACGTCGACAGATGCTATGAACGTGTCTTGTTTTTTCTTCAGTCTTGCTTCCATTAAATAATCGCCTCCCTGATGCCTTTACCTTTCCTCAACCCAAACTGGTCGTCATCTAACGCATTCTCAATTTTCTTTTCCATTCTTCTGTATACTATTCTTGTCAGTACTTGGATGCATGAGCTATTAAGCTGACTGTGCGATAATTCTGGAACTTGTTGGCTCTTGCAATCTACGGAATGAACGTTGTCGTTTTCTTGTCATTTCCCCCAGTGATTTTAGAAATTCTAATGGAATGTTGTCTACTCCTCCTGCTTTATTCGATCTTAAGTCTCCCAAAGTTTTTTTCTAAATTTTCTGATTCTAATACTGGATCCTCTATCCCTTCTGTGTCCACTCCTGGTTCTTCGCCTATCACGCCACCAGACAAGACTTACCCCCTCGCAGAAACCTATAGACGTCTTCAGTGTACTTTTCCAGCTATTTTATCTCTCCTCTGCATTTAACATTGGAATTATCCTTGTATTTTTAATGCTACTACTCTTGCTTTTAATTTAATCGAAGGCTGTTTTGATTTTTCTATGTGCTGAGTCAGTCCTTCAGAAGATCATTTCTTTTTTAATTTCTTCATATTTTTTCTGTAACTGTTTCGCCTCAGCTTCCCTACTCTTCTTATTTATTTCATTCCTAATTGACTTGTATTTCTGTATTGCTGAATTTCTCTGAACATTTTTGTACTTCCTTCTTTCATCGATAACTTAATTATTTCTTATGTTAGCCATGGATTCTTCCCAGTTTCCTTCTCGGTACCTGTGGTTTCCTTTCAAACTTTTGTGATTGCTCTTTTTAGAGATGTCTATTCCACTTTAACTGTAATGCCTACACAGCTATTCCTTATCGCAGTAGCTGTAGCCTCTGAGAACTTCAAGTGTATCTCCTGATTCCTTAATTCTTCCTTATTCCTCTTCTTTGTGCATTAGTTTTTCCTAACTAATCCCTCAAAGTTCAGCCTACTCTTCATCGCTACTAAATTGTGATCTGAGTCTATATCTGCTCCTGGATACGCCTTACAACCAAGTATCAGACTTCGGATTTTCTGCCTGAACGTGTTGTAATCTAATTGAAATCTTTCAGTATCTCCCGAGCTACCCCAAGTATACCTCTTCCTCTTGTGATTCCTGGAAAGAGTATTCGCTATTACTAACTAAAATTAATTGCAGGGTTCAATTAGTCTTTCTCTTCTCTCATTCCTACTACAAAGCCCATATTCCCCCGTAATTCTTTCTAGTCCCCCAAAACTATTAGATATTCATCTCCCCTTTACTTACTAAATTACGCGTTCAATATTCTCATTACTTCCTCTGTTGGCTTGCGACGTCGGGGTGTACACCTGAAGTACCGTTGTCGGTGTTGGTTTGCTGTCGATTCTGATGAGAACAACCCTATCACCGAACTATTCACAGTAACTGACTCTCTTCCATATCTTCCTATTCATAACGAACCTTGCTCCCGTTATACAATTTTCTGCTGTTGTTGGTATTACCCTATACTCATTTGACCAGAAATTCTTGTCCTGTTTGACTTCACCAACCGCCACTACATCTAGCCTGGACCTTAGTATTTACCTTTCCAGATTTTCAGGCTTCCCTACCATGTTCAAACTTAGGGCATTCCACGACCCTACTGGTAGAACGTTATTCTTCCGTTGATTATCCTGTCGTTTTCTCATTGTCACAACCCACTTGAAAGTCCCCTCTGGTGATCCGAATTTGCCAATTGAGAGACCATCATGAACTTTTTGAATTACAATCAACTCGTACGGTGGATACAACAGTGGCTTCCATTGCCTTCTGCATCCTCATGCTGTTGATCATGACTGATTCTTCTGTCTTTAAGGGTAGTTTTCCACCGCACGGAGATGAGAGTGCTCTTCTTAACCTCTGGCCGCTCCTTCGCTCACTTTGTAAAGGCAGTTGTCGGAATGAGGGTGACTTCTTGTCCCGGTGGTCTTCGGCGGCCATTTTTGATGATTTTGAAGCAAAATTGAGACTACGATGGAGTTCGAACCTGGGCCCGAGGACGTTTTATTTACTAATCGAAAACGCCACCCCTTTACCACGGGTGTTACAAATGACATAAAATCAATTTTTTCCATTGGAAAATTCTGGTGGTTTTGGATGTGCCTTTGTCCTTTCTAATTCAGTATGTTATCCTGTATTACTGACTATTTACGGTTCTCGTTTTCCAATCCAGTGGTCGTATCTCAGGGACAATTTAAATTAGTTGGAGTGCTACAGGGTACTGATTACCGCTATAAAAGAAGTGAATATTTAACACCTTCAGGACTGGCCTCATTCATCGTGGATGTGACATCTATGTGTGTAATGTTTCATTTGAAAAGATTTTACGTGGTTTATCTGTTCTTAAGAACCTTATTACGAAGTACTGAAATTAACAGAAATATAAAATGTTTTAGTGAATATTATTTTTATTCCGAAAAAAACTAGTAGCCAGAATTTTTACTCACAACTTGTCTGAGTGTAGTATGTTTTGAAGCGCTCACTCAAGCAAAGAGCTGCATTACAACTTGAACCTCACGAGGACAACTTCAACTTTTGTAGTCCTGTCTTCCTCAGTTGACTGTAATATTACGGCATAGTGATAATTTTTATTTTATGGACCATCCGAGAACAACTGAATAAAACACAATTTTAGTGTCACACGCGTTTCGCCATTATTTTGTGCAAGACATCTTCAGTGGCCTGGAATATGTACATATGTTTGGTATTTAATTTACATTTTGGTCACTGTACCTATAGGTGGTTGGTATTCCCTATTAAGTAGTAATATTTTGAAGTGTAATTTACAGGTTGGGTGGACGAGTTTCTACGTATTACGCTCCAGTTGCATTTTTGGAAAGGGAGCATCAACGCGGCACGCCTTGACAGAGAATCCTAGGAAGTTCTGGTCTTACGTTAAATCAGTAAGTGGTTCGAAACAGCCTATCCCGACACTTTCGGCTGATAATGGCATTGAAACAGAGGATGACACACCTAAAGCTGAAACAATAAACACCTTTTTCCATAGCAGTTTCACAGAGGAAGACAGCACTGCAGTTCCTTCTATAAATCCTCACACGAACGGAGAAATGGCTGACATCGAAATAAGCGTCCAAGGAATAGAAAAGCAACTGAAATCACTCGACAGAGGAAAGTCCACTGGACCTGACGGAATACCAATTTCGATTCTACACAGAGTACGCGAAAGAACTTGCCCCCCTTCTATCAGCCGTGTACGGCAAATGTCTAGAGGAACTTCAGGTTCCAAATCATTGGAAAAGAGCACAGGTAGTTCCAGTTTTTAAGAAGGGTCGTCGAGCAGATGCGCAAAACTATATGCCTATATCTCTGACATCGATCTGTTGTAGAATTATAGAAATTTTGCTCGCGTATCATGTCATTTCTAGAAACCCAGAATCTACTCTGTAGGAACCAACATGGATTCCGGAAACAGCGATCGTGTGAAACCCACTCTTTTTATTTGCTCATGAGACCCAGAAAATATTAGATACAGGCTCCCAGGTAGATGCCATTTTCCTTGATTTCCGGAAGGCGTTCGATACAGTTCCGCACTGTCGCCTGATAAAGTAAGAGTATACGGAATATCAGATCAGCTTTGTGGCTGTATTGAAGAGTTTTTAGCAAACGGAACACAGCATGTTGTTCTCAATGGAGAGACGTCTACAGACGTTAAAGTAACCTCTGGCGTGCCACAGGGGAGTGTTATGGGACCATTGCTTTTCACAATATATATAAATGACCCAGTAGATAGTGTCGGAAGTTCCATGCGGATTTTCGCGGATGATGCTGTAGTATACAGAGAAGTTGCAGCATTAGAAAATTGCAGCGAAATTCAGGAAGATCTGCAGCGGATGGGCACTTAGTACAGGGAGTGGCAACTGACCCTTAACGTTGACAAATGTAATGTATTGCGAATACATAGATAGAAGGATCCTTTATTGTATGATTATATGATAGCGGAACAAACACTGGTGGCAGTTACTTCTGTAAAATATCTGGGAGTATGCGTGCGGAACGATTTGAAGTGGAATGATCATAAAAAATTAATTGTTGGTAAGTCGGGTACCAGGTTGAGATTCATTGGGAGAGTCCTTAGAAAAGATCAACAAAGGAGATGGCTTACAAAACACTCGTTCGACCTGTACTTGAGTATTGCTAATCAGTGCTGTACCAGGTCGGGTTGACAGAGGAGATAGAGAAGAACCAAAAAAGAGCGGCGCGTTTCGTCACAGGGTTATTTGGTAAGCGTGAAAGCGCTATGGACCTGTTTAGCAAAGTCAAGTGGCAGACTCTGCAGGAGAGGCGCTCTGCATCATGGTGTAGCTTGCTCTCCAGGTTTCGAGAGGGTGCGTATCTGGATGAGGTATCGAATATATTGCTTCGCCCTGCTTATAGCTCCCGAGGAGATCAAGAATGTAAAATTAGAGAGAGATTCGAGCTCACACTGAGGCTTTCCGGCAGTCGTTCTTCCCGCGGACCATGGGCGACTGGAACAGGAAAAGGAGGTAATGACAGTGGCACGTAAAGTGCCCTCCGCCACACACCGTTGGGTGTCTTGCGGAGTACAAATGTAGATGTAGATGTACTGGGGCACCCTCACCCTCGTGCTGTTGGACGACAATGCAAATCCGTACAGATGAAGGCTCACACAGGATCGGACTCGGCGCTTCGGATGGGAGTAATTGGATCACCGGACCTAAAGCCCCGATCTTACGCCATCGGTCTTTGACTTGTGACCTGCATTGAAAGCTGCACTCTCAGGACGTCACTTCCAAAACTATTCTGATATGCAGCTGACAGTGGGGTAATTCCTGGAATCACAGGGCATCGAGCTTTAGCACTGTAGTTTTTTGAAACTGACTGCATCCTACGAAAGATTTCTCAATGTTGGTGGAGACTATGTCGAAAACTAGCGAAAGATGTATAGTTTATGATGCTATGTTGCATTTGTTTTTGGGGATAAAGTTCCCGTGTGAAAAACAGTGACGAAACTTACCTTCGGAACGCCCCCCCGTCTACAAGTGCAAATGCTGTAGTGACAACTCTTATTTTGAAGAGGAGCGGACATTAGGGTTTACTTCCGGACGAGCTCCACAGAGGTTGAGCACACTTTCCACCTGAACAGTAATGTAGCAACGGGAAGTTTGGAAAGCTGGAGACGAGGTACTGGCGGAAGTAAAGCTGTGAGGACGGAGCGTGAGTCGTGCTTGGTAGCTCAGATGGTAGATCACTTGCCCGTGAAAGGTCCCGAGTTCGAGTCTCGGTCCGGCAATCAGTTTTAATCTGCCAAGAAGTTTCAATGTAGCAAGAAGTCGACGGTTGCCTTTTCCAAGGAGTCTCACGAGAAGGATTAAGGGAAAAAGTAGAGAACCTCATTCTTGATCGGTGGACGCCACTTTAAGGCTTCTCCTAGCAAATGGTAGTGCACTGTCCTAACCAGAGAGTCACTTCGTACGTGTTATTTTGCTAGTGAGGACATCGCGGTACTTAAGCCGCTACAAAAACGTAAGAGAACCACGTCCAACATGAACCACATCGTCAACGCACAAAGGGTTAAACACGACATTATGTCGTCGGTGCACACGTCGACTTATACCATTTACGGAGCCAAATTCGCGACTCTTCAGACCACGCTATATCCTACGTCTCCAGTCAGCTACTGTTCCGTTTCTGTACCGTTTGTGAGCCACTCACACTACCTACGCCTCATCGACAGCGCGAGCCCACACCTTCCCCGGCGGTCGCTGAGCAGCCTCTTCCTGGCGTCTCGCGAGAGGGCTTGCGAGAGAGCAGCGGCCGTGACAACACTCAGCTGCTCTAACTCTCGGTCAGGTCCGTCTTGCCGCTGGCTGGGGAACCAAGTTCCTGAGCAACCAGAAATGATCGTTCCGTGGGACTGTAAACGGACAAGCATTTCTTGCCGTCGCGCTGACTTGTGAGCGGACCTTTGAACTGATAGGCTCACACGACGGCAGAGTTCGAATACGACCTTGGTTCACCTCTGCTGTTTGGTCAGTGGGTCTACGAACAGAACGAAGCAGCGGACGCAGATAGATTTGTTTGCTGCGCAACTTATTTGCTCCTGTGGCGTGCTTGCGCTCAGTGAATTAAGCGTACCCATTTTCAAGGGAAGTGTACCGGTAGTGTCGTTACAGGGTTGTTTTGACGACGTGCGACTGCAGCGCTTCCCTTCTGGCGCGTACGTGATTAACAAGTGTAAGACACATTTCGTAGCCCATTGGACTCGTTTCTATTGGCCACATTTATGTTTGCTGGGTGTGATGAAGTCGTCTCGTTTATCATGAGCCAGTTGAGTCTTTAGGGCTCTAAGTCATTGGCACATTTGTAAAGCATTTGTTGAAATAGTGTTAAATATTATCTTCCAATTTAAAGTGTAAATTCTATTTGCCCAATAATTGCCATTTCTAAAGCTTCTGTGTAATGAGGGAATTTGCTCGAAGTTTACAGTTACTGAAAAGATATTATTGAATGTGTACTGTGGATTTGTTTGAATTTCAGTATTTTGATTCATTTGTTCGTGCAGTGGCCGGAGCCCCATTTTCTTAATCGTTCTTATAATTTGTTCTGCTCTCACTCGTTCCCATAATCATACATTATGACGGCTCACTAGTTGATCAGGGCTGATTCTTGATCCCACATGACTGCTGCTTTTCATCGATATATCTAATATAAATTTTTTTCTAGATTTTAGTATTGTATGTCTGATATAGTTTCAACCAGGAGCAACGAAGGCAACAACTAATTTCATCTCACCTATACATAATTCCTGCAATTGTGTTATTCATATCTTAATCGATTTAACCTGTTGCCCATTTGCTTAAATAGTGTTTTAATACAGAAGTCTTTTTGCTAAATTATTACTACTCACTAACTAGCGTTTTCAGTTTTTCAGCGCTTTAAAAAAAAATTCTTTGATGTACGATAGTCATTCATCCTGTTGCTGCTGCAAGCAAGCTTGTCGTAAAAAAGCAAACTGGATTAAGTGAATTTTTATAGTAATTCTAAGAACTTTTTTCAAATAAACGCCTTTCTCGTACAAACGTCAAGTTTTGTTTCCCAGCACCTTACCGCTGCAAGCTCCCCGCTAGCTGCGCCATTCCACTTCGGTGCAATGAAGACGTGCATCGTAATGTGCGTCTGTGAACAATTGCATATTGCGATATACCCATCCCTGAATAATTATTTACGCAGTTCCCCTCGCATTGTTCCCTCGGAAACTGGTCCTGCGTTCAAGGACGCGAACAGTTCCTGTTAGGCGAGTCAAACGTCTTACACTGAGAGTCGATTTCAAACCTGTTTTCCCCTTCAGTTACAGTCTCTTTAGTACCACTGTTTTTGTGGTGTGTTACGTCGCTGTAAGTGATACACCATTCGTTGTAGACATGCTCTGTAACTTATGGTGGCTATTGTGAAAGTCACAGTCGGTTTACCGGTTTCCGGGGCACGGGGTCTGTTCTCCGGTCTTTCCTTAATCCAGATAAATGGTCGAGTCTGACCCCCTGACCCAACCCGGCTACTTTCAGAGGCGAGTGACTTCCACAGAATGGTAGTGTTTTCTAATACCCTTGCTAAGCGAAGCTGCTCAGTGTTGGCAGAATGCAGCACATAACAGCAATTACTATACGTGCCAGCACGAAATGGATAACTGAAATGCCTACATTCGACTCTGGAATCTGACTGGCCGAAAGTCTACCTGTCAAAAGAATTTCGTGGAGTGATTTTAGTAGCTCACAAAATGGCGAACAGCCGACAGCGCTCGTGAGGGCATGTGGGAATTGGTGGTCCCTGAGGGGCAGAGCTGAGGTATTAAGCGTTGAAAGTGAGTTATGGTCAGTGATAAGTGAACTTCTACTACAGTGAAAGAGGAAGCAAGTGCTTTTTCAGAGCGTGTATGTGAACGGCTTAGTTGTTTTCCAGTTTTTGTGAGTAAGGGTCTAGCACAATATTGGAGCACGCTAGATATACAGTGGTTTCGCGTCAGAACTCGAAGGCGTCAGTTAGCTGCAGAAAGTGTTTGATAACAACGAGACCCAGTTGTCGAGGTCTTACGCGTTGTGTATTACATTTTTCTTTGTGGCAACGTGTGGTGTTTTTGTGTGGGTCCTCCTCCGTTTTAACTTTACACATCAAGTTTGGTTTATGGCGGAGATGCTAGACTGTTTTCGCCGCTCTTTTCTCAATGCAGCCGTCTGATTTGAGTCTATTGAAAGCACCTGTAATGCTACTGGGTGGTGATTAGTAACATAGGAGTAGTGACAAATCTAACGCTTCTAGCAGGTCAAAGGTAGGTTGCCGACCATATTTAGACTCTCGGTGATTTCGGTGTTTGTTAGATGTGATTCATTCGATATTGCTTATAGCAGTAACTCTCAGCTTAACCGCACCATCAGATTGAAAGTTCTTGTAGAACATTGTACTTGTGGTCACTAATTGTACAGTTATCAAACTTTAGTGCTTTTGTTTTACTAAAATGGTTACGTTAAGTAAGTGCTAGCGCGGAATATGTAGACAATCTGTATGTTCTCGCTGAATTTCCTGTCCCACGTAATTTATTTGAAACTCCTAATTTACAAAGTGAGATTATTGAAAAGGACCATAATGCTACCTCTACCTTATTTATTTACTTGCACGTGAAGTTCCGTAGGACCAAATTGAGAAGCAAATCTCCAAGGTCATGGAAAGTGTCAGTATATGATATTATAACATAAAACTAATAACAGATAAAAATAATTTTTTTATGAACCCGAAAAAAGTCAAGTCATAGGTTTAAGTAAACGCAATCAACAATACAACAAGAATCAGCTTAATTTTTCAAGGAACTCCTCGACAGAATAGAAGGAGTGACCCATGAGGAAACTCTTCAGTGCAAGCGCTTATTGGCCTTCGCGTTGACGGTTGGTTGTTGCATGTTCTGATGGATATCGTGCCAAATTATGTCAAATTGATGCGTTAGATCCTCAAAATCCCGAGCTGGTTAGAGGGCTCCGCCCATAACGCTCCAATCCGGCAACCTTGCCGGCCGAGATAGCGTCTGGCAAGCACGGAGGCAAGCAGTAGAAGCTCTCGCCGTGTGCGGGCGGCCATTATCTTTCTGAAAATGTAGTTCCAGGATGGCTTCCCATGAAGAGGAACAAAGCGGGGCGTGGAATGTAGTCGACGTACCGCTGTGAAGCAATGGTGCCACAGAGTACAATCCAAGGGGACCGGCTATGAAAAGAAATCACACCACAGATCATTACTCCCAGTTGTCGACCACACGGCTGGCAGTGCTCGGTCCATACCCCACCACTGTCCGGACCGTCTCTAGACACGTCTTCGCTGGTCATCAAGGCTCATTTCCAAATGGAACTCATCGCTGAAAACAATTCTACTCTAATCGATAAGATTCAAGACCGATGGCCATCAGTGGCGCCCGCAGCTCGTGGTCGTGCGGCAGCGTTCTCGCTTCCCACACATGGGTTCCCGGGTTCGATTCCCGGCGGGGTCAGGGATTTTCTCTGCCTCGTGATGGCTGGGTGTTGTGTGCTGTCCTTAGGTTAGTTAGGTTTAAGTAGTTCTAAGTTCTAGGGGACTGATGACCATAGATGTTAAGTCCCATAGTGCTCAGAGCCATTTTGTCATCAGCGGCACCCTTACAACACACCGATACGTAGCCGGTATTCTACGCCCGGTTTCGCTGCCCTTCGTGGCAAGTAATCATGGGCTTCAGTTTTAGCAAGATAATACCCGCCCGTACATAGCGAGAGTTTCTATTGCTCGCCTCCGTGCTTGGCAAATACTACCTTGGTGACCGGATCTTTCTCCACTTTTGAACGATTGGAACATTATGGGCAGTGTCCTCCAACCAGCTCAGAATTCTAACAGTCTAACTCGCCATTTGGACAGAATGCGGCACGATATCCCTCAGAAAGATATCGAAACCGAAAAACATCTTGCATTACGGCCAGAGGTCAACCAACGTGTTACTGATTTGCTCGATATGAGAAGCTCTTTCTCTTAAATAAATCATCCAGTTTTCTGAAATTGTAATCATTTGTACATTTTTTTTCTGCTTGGAGTATATTTTGTGCAATGACGTTAAGTTTCGGCTTCAAAGTAAAGAATGGCTGTGATTAATCAAAGTTACTGTTGTATTGTAACGTCCCCTTAGAAAAATTACACATGACTGTGCTTAAACTGACACACAATATTTTTAGCCCATCGGAATCTGACTTTCAATAATCTCTACAAAGGAATGGCCCTGACTGACATTAACATATAGCTTTCACAAATCACTTACCTCACAAAAATCTTCGTTTCTCAAGCTACTGAAATACAGCGAGTGCCACAACTGCCAGCTAAATAAAAGATTCAAACTACTGAAGGCACTAACTACTGATAGGCATAGTCAGCAAATGAAAGATTTTGATAGACAACAAACAATGTATTTACCTTAATAGTGTTCAAAAGTCATAATATCGGTTCATGAGATCCAGTCTTACAAATTTAATGTCTCTATCCAGATCATCCGCTCTCAAAACTCCGCCATCTCACTCCCCACGTCCACCACTGCTGGCGGCTCACCTCCAACTGCGAAACGCTACGCGCTGTTAACAGCCAACTGCCCAACACTACAATAGCCAACAAAATGCAAACCAGCCACAGACTGCACACAGCACAGCCAGTGATTTTCATACAGAACGCTACGCGGCGTTACCAATATAAAAACCTAAACAGCCTACTTACAGTATGAATGCAAAGTCTCGCAGCGATAACATTGAATAAAATGTTCTCGGGTTTCCAACCGCGTCAGTTGCTTAAAACTACACGAGTTGGAAACCCGAGAACATTTTATTCAAAGTTACTGTTGCAAAGATACATTACACCATCCATTATTTTAGGAGCGCTATTAATAACTGAAGCGCTGCTCTTATCTGTGTAACAATGTGAGCATCATTTTTTTTTTATTTTTTTTGCAGGAGTACCAGTCCCCAGCGGGTACGGGCACGCCGCTACGAGTTCTCGGACCGCACTGTGCTACAACCCCGCGTCCCTCAGGGCGCCAACAGGTGACGGCAGGAAGGCGGCGGCGGCGGCGGCGGCGGCACTCCATCACGCGGACCCGCCGCGCATATCAACGCGCGTGTACACAACGCCGGCACGCCGTCCGCGGATAAATCACTCAGCGCGCGCCGGGATCAATGCTGTGAGCAGCGCCCTCTGTCGTCAGTTTGCTCAGTTTGGGGCGCACACACAGCACCGGGGCAGCGCAGTCCGTCGTGAATAGAGTAGACACGTCAGTCCGATGCTAAACGTGACCGCATTTTCAAAGGCTAAAAACAGGCCGACCTGTTCCCGCTTCTCGTAAGTCTCGCAGATATCCTCCTGCCGCCATCTCCCTGATGGTTATTAAATAATTCGACATAACATTGGCAAGTCTACTTTTCATTTCATTCGCTTTTATTATCATTAACAACATTCACCATGATAAACTTGTCTGTGTTATTCTCTACATTTAACACTACAGCTCGCTAACCTACACTATCTGATCAAAAGTATCCAGACTTCCATTAGTGGACATTAACAAGCGGTATGACCACCTAATTACGGCTTCAAATCTCCTCGGGACTTTTTCAGTGTGTTGTATGATTATCTGTGGACGAATGGCAGCCCACTCTTACTCAAATCCCGAAACTAGAGCAGACAGGGAATTTGTGCCGCTGGCGTCTGGAACGAAATCGAAGTTCTAACTCATCCATTGGGTTCTGGGCACGCCATTCCATCTCAGGAATGTTACTGCCCACAGAACTTTGTATCATCATGAAGTAGCGTGTATGAGACAAACAGTCATCGTCTCCGAACTGTTCTTCTATTGTACGTAGTACAAAATGCCGTAGAAAGTGTTCATACCTTCCCGTTTTCTTAACTGAACTAAGGCGACCGCACCTTAACCACGAAAACAGTCGACACCGTATAACCCCATTCCCCGTATGTCACTGTTGGCACTACATAAGATGGCACATAACACAGATATAGAGCGATTAAAAACTCCAAATCTCTCCTTTCCACTCATCCACTATGCAGTTAAGTCGCTCGTTCCACCACCTCGAGCGTCGCTTAGGCTTGACTAAGAGATGTATGGCTTGCGAGGAGCTACTCGACACATTCGTTGTAGCTCCGTACTTGTGTCAGCTAAACTCTTCGTAACACTTCAGAAATCACTTTTTTTTCATTCTCTTGGCTCATCAGTCTTCTGAGTGGTTTGATGTGGTCCGCTACGTACTCCTCTCTTGCGCCATCCTCTTCATTACAGAGTAGCACTTACAACTTACATACTCAATTATTTGCTGGATGTATTTCAATCTCTGCCTTTCTCTATAGTTTATACTCTCTTCAGCTCCCTCTAGTACCATGTAAATATATTTCCTAATGTCTTAACAAATGTCCTCTCATCCAGTGCTTTCTTTTTGTCGGTGTTATCCAAATAATTCTCTCCTCTTCGATTCTCCGGAGAACCTCTTCAATCTTTTCAACATTTGTCTCTAATATCACATCTCGAATAATTCTATTCTCTTCCTTTCCGGTTTTCCCACAGTCCATGTGCAAGTAGCCTGTTTATATTTTTGTATGTTGGCAGCACTATAGACTGTATTAATATCGCTGACAGCGCTCTGCGTCCTCGATTAGAGAGTCTGTGGCTGGATGGACTACCAGTGAGCAGATATGAAGCTTACTGGCAGATTAAAACTGTGTGCCGGACCGAGACTCGATGTCGGGACCTTTGCCTTTCACCGGGAAGTGCTCTACCTACTGAGCTACCCAAGCACGACTCACGCCCCGTCCTCACAGCTTTAATTCCGCCAGTATCTCGTCTCCTACGGAATTAAAGCTGTGTGGACGGGGCGTGAGTCGTGCTTGGGTAGCTCAGTAGGCAGAGCACTTGACCGCGAATGGCGAAGGTTCCGAGTTCGAGTCCCGGTCCGGCACGCAGTTTTAATCTGCCAGAAAGTTTAATACCCGCGCACGCTCCGCTGTAGGGCGATAATTTCATTCTAGCAGTGAGCAGCCAGCGAACGGATGGCTTGGACATGTGTCCTTCGTGAAGACAGTGTTGGTAGGACATACAATGTAAAATTAGCAAGGATTTAGTTGGTAATGTTTGAGTAGTGGAATTATTGACAACTGCATGACTTTTGGAACTGGATGTCACATGAATAAGGTAAAATCTGCTAAACACATGGTTTGCTCTTCGACAAAATCTTTCTTTTGCTAACCATATGCCTCCTAGTAGTTAGAGCCTACAGTAGTTAGAATACTTTTATGTAGCTGGCTGTAGTTGCTGCTTGCTGTAATTGCTGTAGTTCGTGTTATGAAGATTTTCTATGAGGTAAGTGACTTATGAAAAGTATAGGTTACTGTTAGGATTCCTTCCAATTCAGCTCCATTCTTATGTGTTGATTATTTGAAGCCATGTTGTCAATGTATAGCAGTCAGATTGCATTGGGCTTGTATATTGTGGGTAATAAATGAGTATGTTAAGTCTGAGTTGTCTTTATCAGGGAAAATACTGTAGGTCTGTCTTTGAAATGATAAAAATAAGCAAACACTAAGAAGTGTCACCTGTCAACCCTTAGCCGAGGATACTTCAGTGGAATCTTCTGATCCCTCTTGTAGTTTGAATAATTTGCACATGATTAGAAATTAGTTACTGTTTACTGCTAGCGCATAATTGTGTATATGGAATATCCTTTGTAGTTGTAGTTTCTTATCGTTGTTCTGTATTGTCATGAGCGAAGTAGTTGTGTCATGCATGTAAATTTGCACGAAGTATCTCCCAGACGCTTTTGCGACTAATTAGATATTGAATATTTTCAGTGCTATTTTAGTGTTTCTTCCTATTTGTACTTGTCAAAGCTTTTTTTTTAATTGTGCAAAACAGTGTGATAATCATGGCGAGTGAAAAGCTGGAAACTAGGCTGCAAAGCAAATTGAGAAATGACAGCACCTAGTAACGAACTGACAAACGTTCAAGACAATAATTTGGTAATAGTGTATAGGGACATGGACCAGACAGTAAATAAAGGGGGTACAAATTGAAACAATCAGTGAACAGGGGACTATTGTCGAACGATCGATCGGTAACAGTTCGCACAGGAATTTGAAATAACAGAACAAAATCTTACAATACTGTAGCTTCAGGTTTTTCGTCATTACGCTTTTCTCAATTACGTCAAGAAACACTCTCTGCTTTTCAAAATACGAATATTGCCGGTGCAAACGCACTGACGAAAAACACAAAGGAACATGTTTCGCCGGCCGCGGTGGTCTCGCGGTTCTAGGCGCGCAGTCCGGAACCGTGCGACTGCTACGGTCGCAGGTTCGAATCCTGCCTCGGGCATGGATGTGTGTGATGTCCTTAGGTTAGTTAGTTTTAAGTAGTTCTAAGTTCTAGGGGACTAATGACCACAGCAGTTGAGTCCCATAGTTCTCAGAGCCATTTGAACCATTTGAACATGTTTCAGTCACTGGTACATTGTTACTGCAACTAATTCAAAAATCAAACAGAACAAAAGTTAGACACAATGGAACACAATGAGAAACGAATACAGGAACAAATGGAACTAAATCAGGAACAAATACAGCAACAAATGGAACAAAATCAGAAACAAACGCAGCAACAACTCCAAAACTTAGACATAATTGACAAAAGTAAACAGGCACTTGAACAAACACGTGAAGATTTAACCGCTGGGGTACTCAAAATCGAATCGAAATATTAAAACATTTATGAAGATTTAAAAACACAAATTTGTGTGCATTTTCAGCCTATTTTTTCGCGGCATGAAAACACATTACAAAATCGTGAAGCACCCATAAAATAACTCCAGATCATCGTACACGAAAATCATGCCACCTTGCAGGCTAAAATGACTCTTTTGCATCTACCGATTTGGTTGCACAACTTGTAAAAAATCAGGAAACGTTAAAGGACACAGTATATACGATTACGACACAAATGGACATTCTAAAACTTGGCTCAGAAAAACACACGGAGGAAATCAGCACATTATCGGAGAAAGTAGCAGCACTTTCGGATCAGTTAACAAATTTATCTATGAAGGTAGATGATGATTTGAATGATACAAGACCGGTAGACTTTATTAACAGAGGAGTACGAGGAAATTAGGAAATTCAAGCAAAGCCAGAAACAAATCAATAAGAAACACAAAAGAGAAATGTGGGAAGTACAAGTTCAGTTGGCACATGTGATGCAAGAACTTCATATTTCGGAGGATACTCGCGGTGTGACACAGGAAGAGGGATTTAGGAATACCGAAAAGTGACGAGCCTTGTAATGGAATGGCCGACACGACGTAACAACGACCGATTTACAACTCGGCAACACGATGAGTTTAAGCTCTTCATCACAACGAGTAAATTTAAAACATTCAAGGATTTTAGTAGTTACATACATCCACGAGCTTGGCTTCATCAGTTTTTTTTCATTGTTTTCCTACTAATTGGTCATTAGGGCGTAGATTATAATTTGTATGTGTCTATTCAGAAAATGAACCAGCTGTAAGAATGAGTTCGGTTATTCACGACTATCACAGTGAAGGAGATTTTTATTATGCCTTCCTTTCTGCATATTGGTCTCAAGCTACTCAAGATCGAGTAAAATACAGCATTATAATGATGAAGCATTTCGAACAGTCTGAATTTTCCAGCCCTTTCAAATATTGGGAAGATATGTTACACAAGAATCAGTTTTTGTCAAACCCGTACAGCCCACAGAACTTATTCGCATTTGCTTAACTAAATTGCCTGGACACTTGAGACGTATTATTTTAGTACTTTCAACGTTGCAGCCCAGTCAGATATCATGATAATCTATTATATAAGAAACTATCAGCCTCGATTTCGGTAATGAGACCAACATTTACCGAGGTTGCAGCCCAAGTAATTGAGCCTTCTTCAGAAGATAACCTGGTTCTATAATATGTCTAAGAGGGCATGGTCCAGAAATGAAACTAAAACAGCCTGAATAAAATGTGACTACGCCTGTTCAGGCTGTTTTAGTTTTATTTCTAGACCATGCCCTCGTAATATTATAGAATCAGGTTTATCTTCTGAAGAAGGCTCAATTACTTGGGCTGAAACCTAGGTAAAGGTTGGTTTCGTTACCGCAATCGAGGCTAATAGTTTCTTAAATAACATATTATTCTTGATGGACGTTGTAAAGATGATATCGGAGCTTTTCAGGGACTTTTGCAAGAATTGGTAATCGACACAGACAATCACATGATGCGAAAACAGGAAAACAACAACAGTTCCATGTCACATCCATCACAATTTCGTGACGACAGAAATAATAACCGGGCACGACAAGGCTACTGTTATAACGCAAATCGTGACCAAAACAAACACCACCCATATGACAACCATTGGCAGAATAGCAATACTTAACGGAGAAAGATCATATTACAGAGACAACCGTAAAAATAGACAGTATAGGAACCAGAATAATTATTATCAACGGAGAAAAAATGACTTGAGACGCAACAGTCCACCTCGTAATTACGATTCCAGGAGAAATTCTCCACCACCTAATCGACAAGAAAGAAGTAACAGAAATTACCGACAAGACGACGGACGCTATAGTCATGACAAGAGACCTGAATATAATCAGAACTGGCGTGATTCAAATTGGGCAGGGCCCTCTCAGCAAGCTGAAATTGTAGAAATTAGACCTCTAAGTCACAGCAACGACACACGACAGCAATGAGATAATAGACAATGAATGACTCGCAATGCAGGCAGCCACAAAACGTACTTATGAAGCAGACGACGTAGCTGCCGTGACTATCAAGTACGTGAAAATGGAAGACATTCGGGACATATTTACTCGAGGATCATGACGTGAAACAGAACAATACTGCATATCCTGTAATTCACATCACAACAAATGACATAAAATTAACAGCAGTACTTGACTCTGTACAGTTCTGAATTCTCGCTAAAATTGTATGGACTACGTGTTTAGCATTAAGGTATCCTACGATGACCTAAGAAGCCGAATGCCAGTTCATAACGAACTAATAAATATTATTGTGAAACATTAACACTTTGTAGTAAAGTTATTATTACGTCTATGTTCCTCCAATAACCGACGAAATATTCAATACATATTATCAAATGATTATCACTGGGGTCGTATTTTGAAGATCATGTGTTTGATATAGCTCTAAGTAAACTATCGAAAAATATACTAATTAATTGTTATCACTAGTGGTATTAAAACTATACATAGAGTAATATATTTTAGCAAAATACGGAGTGAATAAGAATTTAACAATTCTGTGTAATCACGGTATTAACTTTACGTGTAGATAAACATATAAGGAAAAAATTGTATTTACCGAATGATATTATAGCAACTGAAGGGACTCCACCTCGCCACATATCACTGCGTCTGCCGCCACTATCTGTGCTAAAAATATCTCATATTACAGCAAGTCTGTATTCGACAAAAATAATTTCGCTTAAAAAACTCTCTTTACGCGCAACAGCAGCTTTACAGTTCCCACAACTTTTGTGTCGTTAAATCAATCAGGTTTGTTCTCCCAGACAATGTGTATCATTACGAGTCATTCTTGTTACAAGTTACACGAATATTTGGATATCGTGTTCCCCACAGTGTGTGACACAAGACGGTGGATGGTCATAAAGTCTTAATAATCAGTACTATCTGACACAATCGGAGGAAGGACACACAGCGATCTGCATTACTTGTTATAAATTTTAATAGTGCTAATAACAATAAAATATAATTATAACTTGATGATCACCGGTTTCAGTTGACTAGCAACCATCTTCAAATCATGCTTACTATAGAGATGGTACCTAAGTACAATGTTGCCCCAACAGTATCGGTACCAAGTATAACTTTTTAACATTAAAAAAAGTGGTCAAAGCATGACTGTTGGCGCACACAACCAGCACATCAGTTAGTCTTCTGCTGTTAATGCGGCCGGTGTTGTACAGACTAGTCAGTAAGCATAGCTGAAGGAGGTCGCTGCTCACCGGAAACCGGTAATCATAAAGCTGTAGCTATATTTTATGACGATCAAGACCATTTAAAATCATAACTTTTGAGTGCCACTTCCAGAAAATGAAGCTACGACCATGACATGAGGCGTTAGTCATTCTCTGCCTATTTAGCCTTCAACACGACACGTTTTTCGCAACGATGAGTGACTTGGCAAAGGGGTGAGAAGTCTCCATTTTGGCTGTGTAGGGAAAGTTACGTCTCGAAAATCGCGTCGTCCTCACTCTGGAAATGTCTACCAGGCAATGGTTTCTTCATCCGAAGCAAAAGGAAAAGGCACAATGCGACAGTCGAGAGGAGCAGCCTATTTGACTGTGTCCTGTGCGGAAAGGCCTGGGACAACGTTGTGCAGCAGAAACACCCCCTTGCGCAATTTAGCACTAAGTACTGTCCTGTGTGTCTTGAATATCCTCGCCATTTACGAGAATAATCTGTTAGCACCGCACCATGACTGTCCCAAAAAAAGCTTAGCATCAGTTTGTCCAACGATGACTGGGTCTCCTCCTTTGTCAGCCGTTGTCAGTTCACGCGTCTGCACTTCTCCACTGCTCGCATTGCTCCATTGCCTCGGGGTAACAGCGACACACCAGTATAGCCCACGCAGGACACGGTGGCCGGTGTTCAGCGACCAATTTTCGTCCAAAGTAGTGGGCGAGTTCGTTCGCTTGTCGGAAGGGGAGGCTGACAGTGTCTGAAATCTTTCGTCCTGTCGCCGACGACAGAGTCGAGGCGCACGCTCTGCAATCTTTCTCGTACGATTTCACGGAAACCATTTGGTAAAAAAAAAAAAAAAAAAAAAAAAAAAAAAAAAAAAAAAAAAAAAAAAATCATTTTTGCTTTACTTATAGGTTTATATGTCAGACTCATGATGGCATGTCCATGTCCATGTCCATGTGCAAGGGCACAGGTCATCCCCGTTTTCAAGAAGGGACGTCGAACAGATGTGCAGAACTATAGACCTATATCTCTAACGTCGATCAGTTGTAGAATTTTGGAACACGTATTATGTTAGAGTATAATGACTTTTCTGGTGACTAGAAATCTACTCTGTAGGAATCAGCATGGGTTTCGAAAAAGACGGTCGTGTGAAAACCAGCTCGCGCTATTCGTCCACGGGACTCGGAGGGCTGTAGACACGGGTTCACAGGTGGACGCCGTGTTAAATGACTTCCGCAGGGCGTTCGATACAGTTCTCCACGGTCGTTTAGTGTACAAAGTAAGAGCATATGAACTATCAGACCAATAGTGTGATTGGATTGAGGAGTTCCTAGGTAACAGAACGCAGCATGTCATTCTCAATGGAGATAAGTCTTTCGATGTAAGAGTGATTTCATGTGTGCCGCAGGGGAGTGTCATAGGATCGTTGCTATTCACAATATACATAAATGACCTGGTGGATGACATCGGAAGTTCACTGAGGCTTTTTGCAAATGATGCTGTGGTGTATCGAGAGGCTGTAACAATGGAAAATTCTACTGAAATGCAGGAGGATCTGCAGCGAATTGACGCATGGTGCAGAGAACGGCAATTGAATCTCAATGTAGACAAGTGTAATGTGCTGCGAATACATAGAAAGATAGATCCCTTATCATTTAGCTACAAAATAGCAGGTCAGCATCTGGAAGCAGTTAATTCCATAAATTATCTGGGAGTACGCATTAGGAGTGATTTAAAATGGAATGATCATATAAAGTTGATCGTCGGTAAAGCAGATGCCAGACTGAGATTCATTGAAAGAATCCTAAGGAAATACAATCCGAAAACAAAGGAAGTAGGTTACAGTACGCTTGTTCGCCCACTACTTGAATACTGCTCAGCAGTGTGGGGTCCGTACCAGATAGGGTTGATAGAAGAGATAGAGGAGATCCAACGGAGAACAGCGCGCTTCGTTACAGGATCATTTAGTAATCGCGAAAGCGTTACGGAGATGATAGATAAACTCCAGTGGAAGACTCTGCAGGAGAGACGCTCAGTAGCTCGGTACGGTATTTTGTTAAAGTTTCGAAAACATAGGTAGGAGGGAGCAATATACTGCTTGACTCTTCGGTGAAGGTATATCTCGCGAAGAGACCACGAGGATAAAACCAGAGAGATTAGAGCCCACACAGAAGCATACTGACAATCCTCCTTTCGACGAACAATACGAGACTGGAATAGAAGAGAGAACCGATAGAGGTACTCAGGGTACCCTCCGCCACACACAGTCAGGTGGCTTACGGAGCATGGATGTGGATGTAGATGTAGATTTCGTTAATGGTCACAGTTATTGTGATATTTACCTGTAAGACGCTGCGCGAAACTAAAAAAAGTTTCTAATGACAACAAGAGGTCGCAACGATTTTGCGTTTGGTGCGTGCTACATTATAGGTTGAAGCGTGTGAATTTTAGGTAACACTTGGAATTTTTTTTCAGTCTTGGCTGGAGGTCTCTGTCATCAATCTCGAAAAAATTGATCTGATCTAGCAGCGCCACGCGAGCAGTAAACCCAGAGTGAAATATCCGCAACATTCGTAATATTTCATAGACGGTTTGAGATATCAAAATGAGATTTTGGCAAATAGTACCACACAAAAAGGAAAGTATTTTGTAAATACGGTTATTATGCAAAACTCAATTATCTACCATGTTATTTCACTGACTACAGACTTTTCCGAAGAGGGTTTTGCAACAACATAAGTGAAGACTTTACACGTTTACTGTGTATCGAGAATGCTCTTTTTCATAAGCTACTGACCTTACCTTTCCTCAGTTCCTCATGTAATAAACTTAATAAACCGCTTTTTCTGAATTCTTTTGCAACTGCATCTGCATTACATGTTAGTCAAGAGAGACTGTAAACTCCGTTGTGCTGTGGCAAAAGAAGCAAATTTGAACGCGTCAGCCAGAGAAATATGCAGGTCTCACTCAAAATTTGCCACTCATGATGCTGCTCTGAAAGTTACAAATGGTCAACAAGCTTTTTTGGTGAAATTCTTTTTTGAAGACATGAGAGTAGACCTTTTTGAATGGCCACCATGCAAGTGTGGGAGTGGAGGGTCCCCACTTAATATCTGCAGAAAATAAGAACGTAGGCTTTAGCAGTTTAGAAAGGCACATCCGCTCCAGCGTTCGGCGTCTTCCCTACAGCGCGTGACCGTAACCAATCCCCCCCCCCCCTCCCACCATACGGCTCACCCCATGCGTGCCCCGCCGTCTGCACATCTAGCGGGCACGGCATTCTGCGCGCACTAACCTCGTACGTGGCGATGAGGCTACTAAAGAAACCATATAGAATCACCTGACGCAGCTGCAACATTTTCATTGCTTCGTGGATTTGGTCGTCTTTTTGAATGGATGTGAGCAGTCACAGAACACAGCGGGCGATGACTTTTTTCGTCTTGAAATTTTGTGCAAAATGCTGAAAACTTGTCCGATGACTGATTTCACTTTTTTATTGCTATCCCGACTGTGATATGCCGGACTGAAAGTTGCAGGGCCTCTACTTCTCTCGAATTCGGCGCTCCACTAAGAAATGGTCTCCCACTTCGATCGTTGTCATTCAGAGTGATCTGATGACGCGTAACCACTGTGTCATTTGTTGGTGCGTTGCTTCCGTTCAGTGCCGACAACTAACATGAACACTCCACTTTATCAGTGGATTACGTCAGTTAGTGACAAATTTAACATCAAAGTGTTGACCACGAAGCAGAGGAAGTGTGAAATCTTCGAAGCAAAATAAAGAAAGAAGAATAACACAAAAAACACACTAGCAAAGGCAAAGAGAGCAGTCTTGGACAAGAGACGCCTACAACTACACAGACGTTAATCTGAAAAGGAGTGTTTGTAACACAGTGAATCATGCGCTGCGGTGAAACCATAAAAGAAGAGAATCGAAGTGTCTGAGATATTGTGCTAGAGAATTATGTTGAAAATTAAGTGGAAAGAGGTTCTCTGCTGAATCGCCAAAGAAAGGGACATATGGAAAACACGGACAGGAAGAAGAGGCAGATGACAGGACATATGTAAGGACATTAGGTAAGAACGTCCATGGTACTGGAGAGAGATGTAGACGATGACACAAATGAGTATTAGAGTACATCTGACAACAGCTGAGGACGAAGACAGCAAGCGGTACTCTGACAAGGCAAACTCTCTATCGCAACCCCCCCCCCCCCCCTCCCCCCTCAGATATAGCGGTAAAGTGGTCCAGTGGATCGTACGTCAAAAACTGAACACAGATCAAACACGGAAACAGGAAGAAGGTGTACTGAACTGTGGAAATGGAAGCAAAATAGGAACAGTGAACGGTCTCAAGATGTTCACCATCGAACGAAATGCAGGAACCACGGAGTCGTAGCTTTGTGATCACGGTGTTGGACTGTAAAGCAGGAGATCCGAATTCAGATCTTCCACGTGTCCCATTTTTTCCACAAAATTATGAACATTCCATCCTGTTATTGACGTGCCTGTTCTCCTTCTGTGTTAAGAATACATTACCGTCTCAGGTATATGTTATGAAGTGTGAGAGCAGGCGAGATGCCACACAGAACTCCCACAGAAATGAAAACAACAAATGAAAGGGTGTGAACCACGTTACAACAAAGAAATTCAAGAGTCAAGACTTCCAAAATGGAACGCAAGAGCCATAAAATATGGTACTTGTGTACAACAAACAGGAGGTGCGTATGTCTGGAGGTCCCTCCCTTACACGTCTCTATTGCAAACGGACGTTACACCACGATACAGACTCAGATGTGAACACAGCAAACAGAGGCGTCAACAAGCGGACGAACACTTTGTAACTTTGAACACATATCAATCACGAAAACAGGAAGAAGGTGTACTGAACTGCGATAAAATAGAAGCAAAATTGAAACAGTGAACTGTTCAAGCTCAAGATGTGACATCAAGCGAACTTCTATAGTCACGGCTTCGTGGTTATGTGGTTACGGTGTGGGATTGCGAATGGGAGACCCGCTTTCAATTCTTTCTCGTGCACCCAAATTTTGTTTCTTTATTTATTTTTACTGTTTCTGACGGGCTGTCCACTCGGCCATCTTATCACGAAATCTAAGAAGGTTCCGACGGGGAGTTTTCCTTGTAAAATGAAGAGGTTCACACAAGAGAAGAATACGTGTTGGCACAAGAGAAGAAAACCTGGCGGCCGCGTCAAACAAGTCAGAAGACCGATGATTGTCACGAGCGTCTATGGGAACTGGCTGAAGGGCGATGAAATCATAAGAGGCTTCAGTGCGTCGGATGCCCAAGGAATGCAGAGATCAGAGGCTTCCCCGCTCTGTAAGTCAGAGCAGCAGGCGACCTGCGGCAGCTTTGGCGACAGGCTGCAATGCTGGTGAAGGCGCAGTCGCTTCAGAATACAACGTTCACCGCACAGTGTCGAACATAAGAGCCCCGTAGCAGATGACCCACATGTTTATCCATGTTGACCCAACGATGTCCTCATTTAAAACTGCAGTAGGCATCGGATCATCTAAATTTCACATTGGATCAATGCAAACGTGAGGGCTGATCGGATGAGTAACGTTGTCTCTTACACGAGATCGATAGTCGTGTTTGGATAAGCAGTCATATAGACCGGTGGACGGCAAACCGCAGTTCGCGAGCCACGTACCCCTCTTTTGCTCCCTGAGTTCGACTCTTGCAGAAAATGCACATGCTGCGACTCGTGTGGAGTGCGAATGAAACTGTATGGCCCATGCGCGCCTCTGTTCGGAAGAAGTGGCGTTAGATGCAGGTGTAGGTCAATCAGACCACGTACGGTTCTAGGCGCTCCAGTCCGGAACCGCGCTGCTGCTACGGTCGCAGGTTCGAATCCTGCCTCGGGCATGGATGTGTGTGATGTCCTTAGGTTTAATTAGTTCTAAGTCTAGAGGACTGATGACCTCAGATGTTGAGTCCCATAGTGCTCAGATCCATTTGAACCATTTGAACCACGTGCGGTACTCTCGCTAAAACTCGTATTGTTTTTGCTCTTCGCTTCGAAACTGTGGTGTGGACAATGCTTCAAAGTAATGAACATGGGAAAATCCTTAACGTGTTGAAGTTGGTGCAAAATGAAGCAACTGAAGGAATATCTATTCCGCTGAAGGGTGTGGAACAGTTTTTCATGAAGTGTGTCGAAGACCGCATAATCAGATGAAGGCAATTACGTTTTAATGAACTAACAAGGGATCATTTCGAAGGGATTTAACAACAAGTCTGAGTCGGAAATAAAACCGACGATGATAGCAAGAAGCTTGTGCAATAACAGGTATCTTAGATTCGACTGGAACTTTTTTTTTTTTTTTTTTTTTTACTTATTTAGATGGTGTGTTTTTATCTTTTGGAGGTTGCTCGGAAGCGTAGGTATTATTTTTAACGCTTGGAGTAATATTTCTGACTTACAATTAGCTGCAAAAATTAGTTATTTCCGTATTCTGGTGTACTTTTTCACGAGACCAATCATTTTCAAGCGCGACTTCTATCAAGAGTGAACTGAGAAGACCTCATATTGATGAGAATCTGGAATCGTGCCTAAAATTAAAAGCAACATACAAACCTCAGTACAACAAAAGACCAGTCCAAAGTTGAAAAATTTTAAGTTTCTTTTTTTTACTGTTATTCACTTGTTTCGGGCTAAGACCCATTTTCAAATCATCGTGACATAGTCAAAATGGTATTGCCGAAGACGTGAAAACCGTGTAAAAAATATCCAACAAACAGTTATAGCGTATACAGATAGTTATCTGCATGAATATATTAAGTTTAGCTTTATCAGTAAATAATATACTTGTTACGTACGATATCAAGTTCCGTCCAAGGCACCCAAAGTTTAACTGAGCCATAGAACCTCAAATAAAGTATATTAATTTAATTTTACGAAGTATTGTGGAGAGAAAGAAGTTGTGTTGTCGAGTATTGAGAAAGGCACTTTGAGGTGGCCCGGACATACGGAGAGGGTGAACGAAGGCGGACAGACGAAACTAGTATGTGAGACGACTGTCGATGGGGCAGCTGGAAGGAGTCTGCGTTACTGAAATTACCTCTTTCAGACTGAGAACGTTTTCAGCAAACGCCAGATTAGGAGTAGCCTAAATAAGTAAATAATGATGTAATTACTTATATAGTTCACGTTTAAAAAATTGGCTCTGAAAAGGAATTCCAGTCGTTGCGCTATTGATATTAGGCCCATTAGGCTAATGAGTTCCAGACTTTAGCGCCTAGAACCGCTCGGCCACATCGGCCGGCTAGACAAAGTGTTACATTAATTTTAATTTTAATAACCAACAGCCTCTGTTGTCTACAAACGGTAGTTACTGTTTTTCTGAAGAAGGTTGGGTTATCCCGACTGAAACCTAGGTAAATTCTAGGTAAACGGTGCAACTGAGGCTGTTGTTTATTAAAATTAAAATTAATATACAAACAGTTGCTGACAGGGTCGCGAAATGTGGAAGATATTAAAGTGTTACATTATTTTCAGCGAACTTGTAATATTCACTGTTACAGTGCTATGGAAATTGGGGTGCTCTACTCACATACTATTGATCTCAGTTGTCTAGTCCCACACGAGTAGAAAGGTTATCAGCACTATAGAGGTAAGAAGGAGGTGATGAATGGAGCCAAAATAGACGGTATCGTGATGAGCTTACATACAGCTGATATTATCGTACCTCGTAGCAAAGTGCTGCCTGTCAATGAACTCTGTAGTTTTTTTCGGTGCAATCGTAAACATTTTCAACTCGTTATTTCACGTTCTATTTGTCAACTGTGACACATACGAGAAAAACGAAATTAGGGACGTAGTGCATCCCCTACACTCACAGCGTCATTCAACGTCTGTATCATTGTTCCTTGACTTCCATGATTACACTTCGTGAAATTGTTACAGCTCTGCTCTTTTTTATATAAATAAATCTCACAAACTGGTATTAAACCAACTTGTGCTGCATTACTATTGCTGTGTTTAATTTCGCTGATACATAATTTTAAGCAGTTTATTTATTAGTAATACAGTACCATTATTTAATGTATCACTACATCAGGCAATTTCATTTAAAATTTCAGTTACATGAAAAACAGCTTATCCCGTGAGGCAATAATCCAAAAGCTTCTTGTAGTTACGAAATGTGGGGGACTTCCCAGACTTGTATGTACGGAGTGCTTTCTACATTATAGTAATTTTCGAAGTAGTTTTAGATCCACCAGAGTGCGTAATACCAAGTTTTTATGTATTTTCATTTAACAGGTTCCTTCCGAGTGTGCGAGTCAAAGCTGCTTTATACACTCCTGGAAATGGAAAAAAGAACACATTGACACCGGTGTGTCAGACCCACCATACTTGCTCCGGACACTGCGATAGGGCCGTACAAGCAATGATCACACGCACGGCACAGCGGACACACCAGGAACCGCGGTGTTGGCCGTCGAATGGCGCTAGCTGCGCAGCATTTGTGCACCGCCGCCGTCAGTGTCAGCCAGTTTGCCGTCGCATACGGAGCTCCATCGCAGTCTTTAACACTGGTAGCAAGCCGCGACAGCGTGGACGTGAACCGTATGTGCAGTTGACGGACTTTGAGCGAGGGCGTATAGTGGGCATGCGGGAGGACGGGTGGACGTACCGTCGAATTGCTCAACACGTGGGGCGTGAGGTCTCCACAGTACATCGATGTTGTCGCCAGTGGTCGGCGGAAGGTGCACGTGCCCGTCGACCTGGGACCGGACCGCAGCAACGCACGGATGCATGCCAAGACCGTAGGATCCTGCGCAGTGCCGTAGGGGACCGCACCGCCACTTCCCAGCAAATTAGGGACACTGTTGCTCATGGGGTATCGGCGAGGACCATTCGCAACCGTCTCCATGAAGCTGGGCTACGGTCCCGCACACCGTTAGGCCGTCTTCCGCTCATGCCCCAACATCGTGCAGCCCGCCTCCAGTGGTGTCGCGACAGGCGTGAATGGAGGGACGAATGGAGACGTGTCGTCTTCAGCGATGAGAGTCGCTTCTGCCTTGGTGCCAATGATGGTCGTATGCGTGTTTGGCGCCGTGCAGGTGAGCGCCGCAATCAGGACTGCATACGGCCGAGGCACACAGGGCCAACACCCGGCATCATGGTGTGGGGAGCGATCTCCTACACTGGCCGTACACCTCTGGTGATCGTCGAGGGGACACGGAATAGTGCACAGTACATCCAAACCGTCATCGAACCCATCGTTCTACCATTCCTAGACCGGCAAGGGAACTTGCTGTTCCAACAGGACAATGCACGTCGGCATGTATCCCGTGCCACCCAACGTGCTCTAGAAGGTGTAAGTCAACTACCCTGGCCAGCAAGATCTCCGGATCTGTCCCCATTGAGCATGTTTGGGACTGGATGAATCGTCGTCTCACGCGGTCTGCACGTCCAGCACGAACGCTGGTCCAACTGAGGCGCCAGCGGGAAATGGCATGGCAAGCCGTTCCACAGGACTACATCCAGCATCTCTACGATCGTCTCCATGGGAGAATAGAAGCCTGCATTGCTGCGAAAGGTGGATATACACTGTACTAATGCCGACATTGTGCATGCTCTGTTGCCTGTGTCTATGTGCCTGTGGTTCTGTCAGTGTGATCGTGTGATGTATCTGACCCAGGAATGTGTCAATAAAGTTTCCCCTTCCTGGGACAATGAATTCACGGTGTTCTTATTTCAATTTCCAGGAGTGTAGTTGGACGAGTCAGTACGTTGTTTCCAGAGCACTGATTAGAAAGAATTAATGAAGCACGAAAAAGTTAGAGTATTCAAATAAATAATCTATTACATTAAAAAGTTATCAGCTACTGCGAGCAACTGTTGCACAGAATAGGAACCTTTTTTCCTTGAGTTGAATACTTCGGGCTTATCACTCAATTTTTTTCGTTATGCTGGAAGCCTGAAGCCTCTTAATAAAACTGTACGCTTTTCTGTACAGTGATTAAGGAAGTGTTATCTAAGTGTATATCGTTTTTCCGGCTAGTGTTCATTGAATGAATGTTGCTTTTTTTTAATTGAGAATGAGTGTATGTACAGGAATGGCAGAGGCAGAATTCCGAAACACCTGACCAACGACCTACGCTAAGTTCGCGAACTGACATTGCAGATAAGACTGATTGTCCTCACCAAGAATACCCTTAGTCCAGAAAATGGCGAACAGTTGCCCCTAAATAAAGGTCCATACGAGATAACAGAGTAAAAGGAACCAAAGTAAACATGCGTGCACGTTTCAGTCTTAGAGCCAGCGTAAATCATTCTCATACGAGGGTTGGAATTTTAAAAGTGACAACTATTAATTTACAACTTATAAAAAAGAGGCACCTGTTTCAAGCTTTGGCCATCATTCATAGCAGTCACCAGAAGCGTGTATAACCAGATGCCAGCGATGTGGAAGTCGTAGGATATCGTCAGCATCGTCAGTAGTGTTGAGAGTTCGAGAGAAGCGATCTATTTCCCAACGAATCTCTGTAACAGTTGTGAAGCGAATGCCATGAAGTGCTTCTTTCAGTTTATTAAACAAGTTGAAGTCTCCGAGTAGGGTGGTGGATAGTACAGCACTTCCCAGTCCTATCGATCGGCGAAATAAAAAATGGCTCTGAGCACTATGGGACTCAACTGCTGTGGTCATCAGTCCCCTAGAACTTAGAACTACTTAAACCTAACAAGGACATCACACACATCCATGCCCGAGGCAGGATTCGAACCTGCGACCGTAGCAGTCGCACGGTTCCGGACTGCGCGCCTAGAACCGCGAGACCACCGCGGCCGGCTCGGCGAAATATGTTGCAACTTACTCCATACACGGCCGATCACTGGCCTACAAAATGATGGGTGGGTCTTGCAGAAAGTGTCGTCACTTCGTTCTCTAACCTGTTCATTTTTGGAATGCAGCCTGCGACTAGCTTAGAGAGAGATTTCAACGTGATTCCTAAACTGAAGTAAGTAATTCGTGGCATTCACTTTAGAACTCGTAGAGAGATTTGTCAGGTACTAGTCTGCTCTACCCAAACTATCAACACAACCGGCACTGCTAAGGATATGCTACGACTTCCATAACATTTGCAAAGGGTTGTGTACAATACTGATAATTATTTTGAAGGACAGTAAAATTTTAAAACATGTATTTGTTTTGTATAAGTTGTAAATAAATAATTACAGCTATGTTCGAAACTGCATAGTGAAGATTGTATCTTTCAGTTTCCGCACAAGATCTTGAACATGGTACTTCGCAGAAAGCTTCCTTCTATCATCAGTCCTAGGAGTTTGAAACAGTCGACTTCACTGACTGATTGATCGTCGTGGGACAGTAAAATGGCTGAGCATCGAATTATATCACGAAAAGCAACAGATCCAGTATTGAACCCTATGGAAAACCCCCTCCCGCCCCCACCCACTTTACGTGGCACCATTAGGGACAACCTCTTTCCTGTTTACTGACACTGCAGCACAGCCTTCTGCTTCGTATTTTCCAGATATAAGTGAACTACTGCTGAGCTCTTTCCCTAACCCCGTAATGTTCCAACTTAAGCTACAGTTTATTGCTTGGTCTAACAAAGCCTAATGTCCTCGACCAATTATTTCCCTCTGTTGGTGCCTCAAACTGCAAGTCTGATAGCAAATTACGTATAGTGAGATATAGGCCACTAACTTGTCCATTGATTTCTTTATAAAAGGGGCCAAGTTATTCTCTACCATTCTACACAAAAGTTTTAAAGTGTTTTTGCTAACGCATATTTCAGTGTGTTCGAAACTGACCGCAACTGAAGGTGACTGGCTACAGAACTAAATGTGGTGCACTGAACTTTATAATATTACTTGAAGCTTCATCATGCCTTTAGTGATTTAACAACTGATTAAGTTTCATCTTTCTTTGTTCCCTATGGCTTCCGCTTATCTCGGAACACTAAACTCAAGTGTGCTGCATATTTATCTGTGCCAATAAAAAGTACTTTCGATTTAGTGATAGGTAATAAATATGAAGGAAACACCTGGCTCTTCCTGTTTGCGAAGTTTATGAATGTAAAATTCTGTACGTTCGTACCGTGTATCACCTGAAGAAAACAAGCTCAGAGTGCCTTATAATGACGCGTTTCACAGTGGATCTCTCTAGTCACAAGATATCCAGTTACTAATTAGCGAGTAATCGAGTGTGACTCTCGAAGTTAACGTTCCCTGGCACATTTTCCGCATTCTTCCTAAATTTCCTCCGATTAATTTCCAGACACTTGAGCTGTGAAATTAACTCTCGAATTTTATTAGTGGAGGAAATTGTCTGTGGCTAATTTCGCAGCTGTTAATGAGCTGTTAAATGTTCAATATAGGGCAAACCCAGTCTTTTGGCCACCACACCAGTACTCCTACCTAAACAATGTTCTTTCGTCTCATGTTCTATTTTTTAGTGATAGTGTCACCAATAGTTCAAAAGAAGGAAACATACTGTACTCAACTAATTCGCTGGTACGCTCTCTGCTCTGCCTCGCCCAGGGCTTTTAAAAACTTAGGTGTTAGTACCATTGACGTTATAATATCTTGAAAAGATGTATGTGCTGTACTTCCTCGATTCACCGCCAGTTGGCGCAATTGAAGGAAGGTAATGTTGACTTCTATGTTTGTGTTGACATGCGACTCGCCGGCCGCGGTGTTCTCGCGGTTCTAGGCGCGCAGTCAGGAACCGTGCGACTGCTACGGTCGCAGGTTCGAATTCTGCCTCGGGCATGGATGTGTGTGATTGCCTTAGGTTAGTTAGGTTTAAGTAGTTCTAAGTTCTAGGGGACTGATGACCACAGCAGTTGAGTCCCATAGTGCTCAGAGCCATTTGAGCCATTTTTGAACATGCGACTCATTACTCTATAGTACTAGCATCAAGCACATCAGTTCGTAGCATCAACAGGTTAGTGTTCATCACGAACGTGGTTTTGTAGTCAGTGCGATGTTTACAAATGCAGAGTTGGCAGATGCCAATTTGACGTATGGATTAGCACGGGGCAATGGCCGTGGTGCGGTACGTTTGTATCGAGACAGATTTCCAGAACGAAGGTGTCCCGACAGGAAGACGTTCGAAGCAATTGATCGGCGTCTTAGGGAGCACGAAACATTCCAGCCTATGACTCGCGACTGGGGAAGACCTAGAACACCTGCAATGGACGAGATAAATTGTAAATTTTCAAAATCAACATGTGTGGGCTGACGAGAATCCGCACGCAATTGTGCAATCACGTCATCAACACAGATTTTCTGTGAACGTTTGGGCAGGCATGTCTTGATTGGGCCCTATTTTCTTCCACCTACGCTCAATGGAGCACGTTATCATGATTTCATACGGGATACTCTACCTGTGCTGCTAGAACATGTGCCTTTACAAGTAAGACACAACATGTGGTTCATGCACGATGGAGCTCCTGCACATTTCAGTCGAAGTGTGACCGATGGATTGTTAGAGGCGTACCAATTCGATGGCCTCCACGCTCTCCTGACCTCAACCTTCTTGACTTTCATTTATGGGGGCATTCGAAAGCCGCGGTAGCAAATGTAGAGACACTTCGTGCTCGTATTGTGGACGGCTGTGATACAATACGCCATTCTCCAGGGCTGCATCAGCGCATCAGGGATTCCAAGCGACGGAGGGTGGATGCATGTATCCCGCTAACGGAGGACATTTTGAACATTTCCTGTAGCAAAGTGTTTGCAGTCACGCTGGTACGTTCTGTTGCTGTGTGTTTCCATTCCATGATTAATGTGATTTGAAGATAGATAATAAAATGAGCTCTAACATGGAAAGTAAGCGTTTTCGGACACATGTCCACATAACATATTTTCTTTCTTTGTGTGTGAGGAATGTTTCCTGAAAGTTTGGCCGTACCTTTTTGTAACACCCTGTATAATGTAAACTGATCAAAAATTGCTGCTTAAATAATTAAAACGGAAATATTGAAAGAAGAACTGAAAGAAATTGGAAGGTACACGTATCCTGAGTTAACATTAACTGGCATTAATATCAGCAGCCGCTCAATATTCAATACATATATGCAGTATTTAACTTCACGAACTTCTTTTTCTTGTGACCGCCATTGTGCATAGCGCTTGGTATGAAATTACTGGTTGCGTACCACCCCTCTTCAGCGCACGTAAGTTATTGTTGTCTGCTTCGATGTTCTCGATGCAGGATTCTTGGATCGTGGCGGCATGGCGAACAGTCGGGTACGGTCGTCGTGGATGTACGAATAAACCTTTCTATCTCGATCAGTTCCCATTACACATATTTACATTCTTTGTGCTATTCGAAAAGCAGACCGAGCGAGGTGCCACAGTGGTTAGCACACTAGACGCGCATTCGGGAGGACGGCGCTTCAAACCCGCGTCCGGCCGTCCTGATTTAAGTTTTCCGTGATTTCCCTAAATCGCTTCAGGCAGATGTAAGGATAGTTCCTGTGAAAGGGCACGGCAAACTTCCTTCCCCATCCTTCCCTAACCCGACTGGACCGATGACTTTGCTGTTTGGTCCCCTCCCGCAAACAAACCAACCAACAGAAAGCAGAAGAACGACTGCAGAACCAGAACGAGAAAACTTCTACAGTTTGAACTACAAACCTTGCCACCGATGGTGTCTTTTAGTTAATAAAGTGGTGACAAAATTCGTTTCATTCAGTTGTACATAGTCAGACCGAAAGTGGGGGTTCCGAAGTAAAGTATTTATTTGAACATTCTTGGTAATTAAGTCCAGTCTTTTCTTCTACATCTTCATAATGAATGTACTATAGACGCTTCCATGTTCCAAGAGGGCATCAGCCGTATTCACTGGGCCGGATTGACGAACGCTAAGGAACACGAATCGAACCTCGTCAGGTATGCTAAATTTCCCGATCTTAATCGCATAAAAATTTCTCTTGCTATTTAAAACAGCTGATGGAATGTGGCAATTAAAAATCTCCAGAATCTGATAATTTTACAGGATCTAATCACGAGTTAGTGGCTTCAGCCTCATGCGGTATACCTGAAGAATCTTGTGGACTCTCGTCTTCGGCCTGTTGATCCCATTTCAAAGGACAGACGGGGTGTTATACGGGATTAGCGTGACACATATTCTGGGCCGATCAATTTTTATTCGGCGTGTGTATGTTGAAAACGAGGTTTAGTGTTACCAATATATTCCTTATGGTTAGATGTTGATTCATTGATGCATCTATATCTACATCTACATCGTGCATCATACTCCGCAAGCCACCCAGCAGTACGTGTCGGAGGTACTTCTGTTACCACTGACTGATTCCCCCTCCCCTGTTGCACTCCCGAATAACGCGTGGGAAGAATAACTGTCGCTAAGCCTTTGTATTAGCTCTAATTTCTCGAGCTTGCATCGTGTTAAAAAAATCCACTCCACAAACAGGAATCTTGGGAAACAACTCAGCACGGTCTGTTCCTCCATGAGATCCATTGCGCTGTGGATAACGCCGCCAAGGTGGGTGCCGTGTTCCTTGATTTCAGAAAAGAAAAAAAAGAAAGAAACGAGATTACGGAGTCAACTCGTCGCTCTTAACGAAACAAAATCGACAAATGAAGAGGAAATTTCCGGAGTACCCCATGGAAGTGTGATAGGTTCATTACTGATTACAATGTATATAAGTGATTTAGTAGCAAGCCTCATAAGCTACTTAAGACTGTTCACAGGTGATGTGGCTATCTATAAGAAAGTAGCAACGCCATTACACACTATCGATTTGCAGAACGACCTCCAGCGGACTGAGAATGGTGCAGGTTTTAGCAATTGAGCCTGAACGCAAAAACACTTAACATATTGTGTATACATAGCAAAAGAAATCCACTGCTGTACAGCCACACTATTGATGACAAATTCCTGGAAACAGCGTCTACCGTAAAATATACAGGATGAACTATCCAGATCGACCGTAAGTGGAATAAGAACAAAAAACAAATAGTAGGAAAATGAGATGCCAGACAGATTCATAGAAGAAATCTTAAAGAAATATAACTCATCCTCGAAGGAAGTGGCTTATAATGCGCTTGTTCGACCGATTCTTCAGTATTGTTAAACAATCTGGGAGTCTTCTCAGGCAGGACTGATAGAAGAAATGGAGAAGTACCAACTAAGAGCGGCACGAGATCGCTTAGTCGGCTCGGGAGCATTACAGAGTTGCTCAACACCTTCAGTGGCAGACGCTACAAGAGAGGCATTACGCATCACGAAGATGTTTATCATTCAAATTTCGAGAGAGCACTTTTCGCGAAAAGTCAGACAACACATTACGACCTCCAACATACATCTCCCGAAAAGACCACGGCAAAAAAACTCGAGAAATTAGAGCTAATACAAAGAAAACAGATTATCTTCTTTCGGCGAATGTTGTTGCATGAGTTGCATGTGCCGAAAATAGTGCGAGGCTCCGTGCAGGATTAGCACAGAGCAGGGTGGATAGCGGCACGTATTGATTCGGTAAGCACAGCAGGCGCGTTCCCTCGTGTTGATAGATCGCTCCGGGAATCGACCGCTGAACTCCTGCTCCCCCTGCCGGCCACGGGGGTCCTCGCAGGCCGCGGCTGCAGGCCTTCCATGGACCCTGTTGCTGCCGCCCGTGCTTCACAACTACAACCACGAGCTGCACAATGTCTGTATGTTGCTGTTTACAGTGAACATTTAACTATGTCTGGCTGTTTTAGCAGATGACCGTTGGATCTTCTCTATCTCTTCTATCAACCCTACCTGGTGCGGATCCCACACTGCTTAGCAGTATTCAAGCATTGGGCGAAGAAGCGTACTGTAACCTACTTCCTTTGTTGTCGGATTGCAGTTCCTTAGGATTCTTCCAATGAATCTCAGTCTGGCATCTGCTTTACCGACGATCAACTTTATATGATCATTCCATTTTAAATCACTCCTAATGAGTACTCCCAGATAATTTATGGAATTAACTGCTTCCAGTTGCTGACCTGCTATTTTGTAGCTAAATGATAAGGAACCTATATTTCTATGTATTCGCATCACATTACACTTGTCTACATTGGAAAGAAGGATTGTCGGTATGATTCTGTGTGGGCTCTAATCTCTCTGATTTTATCCTCATGGTCTCTTCGCGAGATATACGTAGGAGGGAGCAATATACTGCTTGACTCTTCGGTGAAGGTATGTTCTCGAAACTTTAACAAAAGCCCATACCGAGCTACTGAGCGTCTGTCCTGCATTTTCCATTGTTGCAACCTCTCGATACACCACAGCATCATCTGCAAAAAGCCTCAGTGAACTTCCGATGTCATCCACCAGGTCATTTATGTATATTGTGAATAGCAACGGTCCTATGACACTCCCCTGCGGCACACCTGAAATCAATCTTACTTCGGAAGACTTATCTCCATTGAGAATGACATGCTGCGTTCTGTTATCTAGGAACTCCTCAATCCAATCACACAATTGATCTGATAGTCCGTATGCTCTTACTTTGTTCATTAAACGACTGTGGGGAACTGTGTCAAACGCCTTGCGGAAGTCAAGAAACACGGCATCTACCTGTGAACCCGTGTCTAAGGCCCTCTGAGTCTCGTGGACGAATAGCGCGAGCTAGGTTTCACACGACCGTCTTTTTCGAAACCCATGCTGATTCCTACACAGTAGATTTCTAGTCTCCAGAAAAGACATTATACTCGAACATAATACGTGTTCCAAAATTCTACAACTGATCGACGTTAGAGATATAGGTCTATAGTTCTGCACATCTGTTCGACGTCCCTTCTTGAAAACGGGGATGACCTGTGCCCTTTTCCAATCCTTTGGAACGCTTCGCTCTTCTAGAGACCTACGGTACACCGCTGCAAGAAGGGGGGCAAGTTCCTTTGCGTACTCTGTGTAAAATCGAACTGGTATTCCGTCAGGACCAGCGGCCTTTCCTCTTTTGAGCGATTTTAATTGTTTCTCTATCCCTCTGTCGTCTACTTCGATATCTACCATTTTGTCAACTGTGCGACAATCTAGAGAAGGAAGCACAGTGCAGTCTTCCTCTGTGAAACAGCTTTGGAAGAAGACATTTAGTAATTCGGCCTTTAGTCTGTCATCCTCTGTTTCAGTACCATTTTGGTCACAGAGTCTGGACATTTTGTTTTGATCCACCTACCGCTTTGACATAGGACCAAAATTTCTTAGGATTTTCTGCCAAGTCAGTACATAGAACTTTACTTTCGAATTCATTGAAAGCCTCTCGCATAGCCCTCCTCACACTGCATTCCGCTTCGCGTAATTTTTGTTTGTCTGCAAGGCTTTGGCTATGTTTATGTTTGCTGTGAAGTTCCCTTTGCTTCCGCAGCAGTTTTCTAACTCGGTTGTTGTACCACGGTGGCTCTTTCCCATCTCTTACGATCTTGCTTGGCACATACTCATCTAACGCATATTGTACCATGGTTTTGAACTTGGTCCACTGATCGTCAACACTGTCTGTACTTGAGACAAAACTTTTGTGTTGAGCCGCCAAGTACTCTGAAATCTGCTTTTTGTCACTTTTGCTAAACAGAAAAATCTTCCTACCTTTTTTAATATTTCTATTTACGGCTGAAATCATCGATGCAGTAACCGCTTTATGATCGCTCATTCCCTGTTCTGCATTAACTGATTCAAATAGTTTGGGTCTGTTTGTCACCAGAAGGTCTAATATGTTATCGCCACGAGTCGGTTTTCTGTTTAACTGCTCAAGGTAGTTTTCCGATAAAGCACTTAAAAATATTTCACTGGATTCTTTGTCCCTGCCACCCGTTATGAACGTTTGAGTCTCCCAGTCTATATCCGGCAAATTAAAATCTCCACCCAGAACTATAACATGGTTGGGAAATCTACTCGAAATATTTTCCAAATTATTCTTCAGGTGCTGAGCCACAACAGCTGCTGACCCCGGGGGCCTATAGAGACATCCAATTACCATGTCTGAGCCTTCTTTAACCGTGACCTTCACCCAAATCATTTCACAATTCGAATCTCCGTCAATTTCCTTCGATACTATTGCACTTCTTATCACTATAAACACGCCTCCCCTTTCACTGTCGAGCCTATCTCTGCGGTATACATTCCAATCCGAGTTTAGGATTTCATTACTGTTTACGTCTGGTTTCAGCCAACTTTCTGTTCCTAGTACTATATGGGCGTTGTGACCGTTTATTAGTGAGAGCAGTTCTGGGACCTTTCTATAGACGCTCCTGCAGTTTACTATAAGCACATTAATATTGTTATTCCTTGTTGCATTTTGCCTACTCCTGCCTTGCCGCGTCTCAGGAGGCGTCTTGTCGGGCCTAGGGAGGGAATTCTCTAACCTAAAAAAAACCCATGTGCACTCCACACGTACTCCGCTACCCTCGTAGCCGCTTCCGGCGTGTAGTGCACGCCTTACCTATTCAGGGGGACCCTACATTTCTCCACCCGATAGCGGAGGTCGAGAAATTTGCACCCCAGCTCTCCGCAGAATCGTCTGAGCCTCTGGTTTAAGCCTTCCACTCGGCTCCAAACCAGAGGACCGCGATCGGTTCTGGGAACGATACTACAAATAGTTAGCTCTGATTCCACCCCGCGAGCGAGGCTTTCCGCCTTCACCAACTCCGCCAACCGCCTGTACGAACTGAGGATGACCTCTGAACCCAGACGGCTGGAGTCATTGGTGCCGACATGAGCAACGATTTGCAGTCGGGTGCACCCAGTGCTCTCTATCGCTGCCGGTAGGGCCTCCTCCACATCTCGGATGAGACCCCCCGGCAAGCAGACAGAGTGAACACTGGCCTTCTTCCCCGACCTTTCCGCTATTTCCCTAAGGGGCTCCATCACCCGCCTAACGTTGGAGCTCCCGTGCTGTCAGTTTGACTGCGAGTCAAGGCTTTCCTCCACACGTTCGCTCTCAAGGGTTTGCTCCTCTATTCTCCAATAATACATCTTTTTCGTAGAAGAAAGCTGTCTTCGGCTGTGCCGATTTATTTCTGAAATGTTTTCTGCTTCGACGACACCCCTTAATGTAGTTCCTTACATAAGAGAATTCTTGCCCTTTTCTGTTTCCTCTTGGTTTTAATTTTAAACATGTCGTTAATCTATTTTCTGTACTCTTTATAATTTTCCTCTTACGTTTGTTTGCTTAGTCCCTAAATACTAGGGTTGTCCAGAAAGTAAGTTCAGATCGGTCGCGAAATGAGGCCTGGTTAGAGATTTCGCCTGTGTCATGCACCTACATAACACAACTGCCGAGCAGTTTTTTCTTCATGCCAATTCCCGGCCGCACATTGCAGAGTCAGTGAAGACGCTCCTGCAGCATTTCCGATGAGAAGTGTTTGATCACCCACAATACAGTCCGGAATTGGCTCCCCGTGAGTCTCATACCTGCTCACAAGAGCAACTGGCCATGAAGACAAAATTTTTCCACAGATAATGAGCTGCAAACCAGTACAGATAACTAGCCGAGAGCCCAGGCGGCTGCTTTCTATGACGAGGGTATTGGAAAGTTGATACAACACTAGGGCAAAACTCGAAGTTGGAGCGGCAACTATGCAGAGAAGTAGGTGGAAGGTGTACCTAACTGTTGTAGTGAAACATTTCTGGTTTTCACTGTGGTTTCCATTTCGCGACCGATCGGAACTTACTTTCTGGACAACTCTCGTATCTTGTCCAGTTCCCTTGCTTAGCTCTCTGATCCTTTCCCCCACAGTGGTTATGGTGTAATATGTAGACAAAAGACACAAATTTCAGGAGCGTTCTTTTTTTATCACAGGAATAAATGATATTGTCGTAGTGTATTAGTGCAGGTTTGTAACAGAGGATTAATACGCTGATAAGCCCAAACAGTACGATCACTGCATACGGCGACGCTGGTTTACGCCTGGTGACGTTCCGAGCACTTGCGCAGTACCAGTAGTACGAGTATGTAAGCGCAGCACAAGCGGGCGAGGGATCACCCTATCGAAGATCTAGGGTGCAAATGGGAAAATCCATCGAGGTAAGCGACTTTGACAAAGGACAGCTTATTATTACAGTGACCCTGTGCACAAGAATCTCGAAAACTGCAAAGTTGGTTGGATGTTCACGTGTTGCTGTCGCGAGCATCTGCGGAAAGAGGTAGACAGTGAAACTACCACTAGGCGCTGAATGGTTGGATGTCGACGACTCTTCGTAGAACGTTCAGAGGTTTGCCTGCTCTATAAAGTATGACAGATGGTGATCTGTGCCGTCTTTGCCGAAAGGGCAAGTGTTTCGTAGCACACCGTTCATCTTACATCGTTGGACATGAAGCTCTGCAGCAAACCACCCCTACGTATTCACATGTTGTCCCAGCGACATCGTCAGAAATTCCAGTTACTTAAAAGGATTATAAATAAATGTTAACATAGAGAAAAACTAACTAATAAATAGTTTTTTTTTCCGAACACATTTGTAAGAAGATTGTACTCACATGTAACAACTGATGAAAAAATGTAAGAGCAACAACCCAAGCGCCACATAAAATATTTCCTTAAGAAGTTAATTTTAAAACCACATTAAATGAGAGTTATTGAAACAGTCATAAGCAGGTAACTTGCAGTAAAACTATAGCACAGGACACGCCGCAAATGGCTGGAAGAGGTAAACAGTCACTGGAGGAGACACCAGACTAAGAGGCTCAAACGACGAGGTTGCCACAACGTGGACGTGAAACAAGTTGTGCCATCTAGTAACAGTCGAAGATATTAACTAAACTCCTAAAGCTGACTGAAATACCGTTTCCCCCTTTTTGCATTTATTACATCGAAGTTGTTTCGTACAAAAACGAACCTAATATTTGCTGTTGCATTGTCTTATGTAATTTTCTGTTTTGCATAATAATGGCCATTCATATGTGAGACGACCACGTATACCCTATTCAAAATACTTTTCGTAAATTAAGAAAGTGGTTGTTGGGCCATATGGTGGGCGGTAGACAGGTTCGTATCCCAGACCTGTCCAGATACGCCTTCGCTTGTCATCAAGGTCCAGTTCGAAGAGAAACTCATCACTGAAGATACTTCTACTCAGTCAATCAGATTGTAGGCACCTGAGGACGCCTACGACAGTGGTGGGTTACCAAACTCACTATCGCCACCCATACTACCCGACAACCTAAAATGATGATCTGGGAACCCATTTCTTTTGTTAGTCCATTGTTGTTGTTGTTATTGTTGTGGTCTTCAGTTCTGAGACTGATTTGATGCAGCTCTCAATTCTACTCTATCCTGTGCAAACTTTTTCATCTCCCAACACCTACTGCAACCGACATCCTTCTGAATCTGCTTAGTGTATTCATCTCTTGGTCTCTCTCTATGATTTTTACCCTCCACGCTGCCCTCCAATATAAAACTGGTGATCCCTTGATGCCCCAGAACATGTCCTACCAACTGATCCCTTCTTCTAGTAAAGTTGTGCTACAAACTCCTCTACCCCCCAATTCTATTCAATACCTCCTCATTAGTTATGTGATCTACCCATCTAATCTTCTGTAGCACCACATTTCCAAAGCTTCTATTCTCTTTTTGTCCAAACTATTTATCGTCCATGTTTCACTTCCATACATGGCTACACTCCATACAAATACTTTCAGAAATGACTTCCTGACACTTAAATCTATACTCGATGTTAACAAATTTCCCTTCTTCAGAAACGCGTTCCTTGCCATTGCCAATCTACATTTTGTATCCTCTCTACTTCGACCATCATCAGTTATTTTGCTCCGCAAATAGCAAAACTCCTTTACTACTTTAAGTGTCTCAATTCCTAATCTAATTCCCTCAGCACCACCCGACTTACTTCGACTACATTCCATTATCCTCGTTTTGCTTTTGTTGGTATTCATCTTATATCCTCCTTTCAAGACACTGTCCATTCAGTTCAACTGCTCTTCCAAGTCCTTTGCGCCATCTGACAGAATTACAATGTCATCGGCAAACCTCAAAGTTTTTATTTCTTCTCCATGGATTTTAATACCTACTCCGAACTTTTCTTTTGTTTCCTTTACTGCTTGCTCAATATACAGATTGAATAACTTCGGGGAGAGGCTACAACGCTATCTCACTCCCTTACCACCCACTGATTCCCCTTCATGTACCTCGACTCTTATAGCTGTCATTTGATTTCTGTACAAATTGTAAATAGCTTTTCGCTCCCTGTATTTTACCCCTGCCACCTTCAGAATTTGAAAGAGGGTATTCCAGTCAACATTGACAAAAGCTTTCTCTAAGTCTACAAATCCTTGAGACGTATTTTTACCTTTCCTTAATCTATATTCTAGGATAAGTCGTAGGGTCAGTATTGCCTCACGTGTTCCAATATTTCTACGGAATTCAAACTTATCCTCCCCGAGGTGGGCTTCTACCAGTTTTTCTATTCGTCTGTAAAGAATTCGCGTAAGTATTTTGCAGCCGTGACTTATTAAACTGATTGTTCAGTAGTTTTCACATCTGTCAACACCTGCTTTCTTTGGGATTGGAATTATTATATTCTTCTTGAAGTCTGAGGGTATTTCGCCTGTCTCATACACCTTGCTCACCAGATGGTAGAGTTTTGTCAGGACTGGCTCTCCCAAGGCCGTCAGTAGTTGTAATGTAATGCTGTATACTGCCGGGGCCTTGTTTAGACTGTTAGACGATTATCATGTCATATGTGTTAAGGAAGTCCATGTGCTTTAAGAAATATGACATAACAATGGTCTAACAACTTTGTGCATTGTACTTGATAATGGCATAAAAGCCAGAAACTAGATAGTACAGAAGATCAATACAGTGATACACAGACAAATAGCGGTTGACTAATTAAAAATTGTTGCATGACTGTGGCTGTACATCATCGGACACTTTTTTACGTGGAAACATGTTGCTGAGGGTAACTAGCTGCAGCATGTTGCATGACATAGTGCTGCTGCTGTCCTTAATTATGTACAGTTCAGAAATGTATCTCGTCTGAATAAAATATTGTTTTGTATCATATGTAGGCCTCTAGTGTTAATATTTCAAAATGATTTCGGTTATAATAAATGTTTCACCTAGTTAACAGAATGGGCAGAATACTATCCGCAAAAGACACGCGTCAAGGGCACTATAGTTCCGGTGTGCTGTACAACTGTAATCCTGGAAGAAATTTCAGAATAGTGCACCAACCAGCGGAAAGTGAAAAAAATTCTGTAAAATTCCTGTTATTGCACTGCTTACCCTTTTTTCCTTATCTGGGATGTTCTTTTCTTTCACACTCATTTGGCGGTGCACGACATGATGGATAACGCCGGCAGCGGTGACCGAGAGGTTCTGGACGCTTCAGTTCGGAACAGCGCGACTGCTACGGTCACAGGTTCGAATCCTGCCTCAGGCATGGATGTGTGTGATGTCCTTAAGTTAGTTAGGTTTAAGTAGTTCTAAGTTCTAGGGGACTGATGACCTCAGATGTTAAGTCCGATAGTGCTCAGAGCCATGATGTATAGCTCTGTCAATCTTGCGTCCTCTGGCCATCCTACGTCACCACCAACATCTACAGAGGTTGACGCAAATGCCTGTAAATGATTTGAGGCAGTCTCCCCAGTTACTTCGCACGACCGAGATGACACTCTCTGCTTTGAAGTCTCGTTGGTGCCCCTGATGTAGGGGAGAACAGCTGCTATCACTTAGAAGCTGCTTAGTCTGTAGAGGTCAAATACCGCTCTAGCACTTAAAATCTTGTTGACCTGTCTAGCAGCGAAGTGTTCATTAGCGACGATCTGTATCATCTGAAACAGGGCCGACCAAACGCTCGCCAGCCGGATGTGTGGGCTGAGTCTCGGCCTGCGTCGGCTTTGCTCGGTCCTCCTCGGTACTGCCAGAGCCACATTTTTCTGTCGGCACTCGTGTCTTCATTCAGCTGTGACGCACTGTCAGCGCTGTTTGTCCCTCAGTATTTGTTGGTGATATCAAGGACGTTTACAGGTCCAGTGGCTGTTCAAAATATCATGCACAAAGAATTTAAGGGTTTAGTAGATAATAAAAGAGCAAAAAATTACAACGATCGACAGTCAGGGTTCATGTTTCTGTACATTAAGAAACACTTATCCGCTAAATTTGCAGCCACGGAGCACGTGAAGAAATTGGTGGTACGAACTATTCCACTGTCATTTACAATATTTACGGATTGAATTGAACAAAGAGTACAGACATTTTATATATTATTACAGAGCAAACTGGTTGAGTTAAGGAGAATATATGGAACGAGTTTCGTTTCAAAACCCGCTAATGTTGAATTTAAGAAGGAAAAAGTTGTACAGGAAGGAAAATTACAATACCCGGACTGGATTGCAGACCTCACATTTTACGTGGACTGTTTACAGTAAGACATTCCAAGGTGAGAAACAAATTATTTCTGATTTGGTGGGGATGCACTTAAAAAGAAAATCTAATTGTAGATGGAACAAAGTCTTGTAAGCACAATCCAGTTCCCTAAGCTTATTGGCGTTAAAGAAAACGCGAATTTGAATAATTCATTGTCGCTTTGAAAGAATTACGAGGATAGTTTCCTAAATGTTTTGAGGTCACTGCCAGTCTCACACCATTTGATGTTTCAGCTGAATGCTTCTCTGTGCACGTACAGATGTAACGTATCCACATACAAGACAATTCCCATTTTAATGACAAATCCTAATACTCTAAAACTGCCCAGGACGTCTACATTGCTTTCCTCAGTTAGAGTTTCCACGTCTCCATAACGAGCTTGCCGAAGTGGAGCAACATTTCGATCAACTTATGTGTGGGAGATCTTTTACTCGATTATGAAAATAAACACGTCGCAATTACGTGCAAACTTGAGTGCGGAATTCTATGAAATTGTCTCCGTCTGTCCATATCCCGACATAAATAAAAAATCAGTTTACAAGCCTTGTCACTTCGAATAATACGAACGCAAGTTGGGCAGCTCCTAGCAAATCCGTCCCGCCGCAGCACCGAGTGACGTCATAATGGATGGCGCCACGTTTGAAACTGCGGCTCCCGCGTCCCTACAAGCGTCATGCCGACGCCTTTGCCTTTGCTGAGGGTCCAAAGCTCGCCCCATGCCCTACTGAGTGCGTACCCTGGTCTGTATTAAAATTGTCGCTGTTTGTTCTAATTTCGGCCGCTACTGAATCCCAGTACGATGGTGTTTCAGCGAAAACTCTCGTCTTTTCTAATTGTATTTTGTGCCAGTTTTCTCGGCAATGTTCAGCCACGGCCGCATTCTCAAGTTCCCTTTGTTTGATAAGTGTTGAATACTCTGCACAACGCTCAGAAGCAGTGTGAACAGTTTGACCTTTGTAAATTCCACCACATTCACAGGGAACGCTATACGCGACAGGAACTCTAAGACCTACGTTGTCTTTAACAGAGTGTAGCATATTTCTATCTTGGAGGCGACCCAGAACTCTGGTCTCAGCCCATGTCTCTCTAGCACTCATCCTATCTTGCTAGCAGTTGGACTGCGGTGTGGAAGAAATGCATCTGGCTTAGCCTCTTCCACCCATTCGCGAGCCGTCTTTCGCAGGTGACACTTGAAAGGTTCCACATTTTCTCCCTTTCTGTAGCCATTTGCTCTGAATACGCACTTGAAATACTGAAATTCAGACTCTAGATGGTCGTCGTCAGGATAATCCTTGACTTGTGTACTAGCGTCTTCAGGTTCGCTATCTTATGTACAGGGTGACGAAAACTGCTGGCCTTCAAGTACCGGCCAGTGCGCGTAGATTTCCTATACACAGAATGATCAGCCTGCGTCCTGCCAGGCGCTCAACTGAAATATCCAGTAACGGAGTTTTCCCTCCCTGTATTGCTGGGATGGGCACCGTCCCTGTGGCCGATGCAGTGACGCAGTGTATTTCCGCGGGGAGGCCACATCAATAAGGTGTCGTCAGTGTACACTAGGAATTAAGATGTACGCTACATCGCAGAGTACAGAGGTTGCTCCTTAAAGCGTTCCATGAAGAATTTTAATGCGGCTGGATACAGTGGAGATCCTATGGCTGTTCCATTTGTTATCTCATAAAATCCGTTGATCTACGTACAGTACGTTACAGTTAAGGCAATACTGAACAGCTTAATGATCTCAGATGTAAACTGTTGAGCCAAAAGATCCAGCGTGACCGAGCGAGGTGGCGCAGTGTTTAGCACACTGGACTCGCATTCCGGAGGACGGCGGTTCAATCCCGCATCCGGCAATCCTCATTTACGTTTTCCGTGTTTTCCCTAAATCGCTTCAGGCAAACGCCGGGATGGTTCCTTTGAAAGGGCGCGGCCGACTTCCTACCGCATGCTTTCCAAATTCAATGTCACCCATGACCTCGTTGTTTGGACTCCTCCACCAAATCAATCCTACCCAATCCAGCGTGTCTTGTAACGACGTTCTCGTGAAAAGTGACATAACATACTGGCCTATCTCTATATTCCTAAGGGTACCAACGAATGTTTGCGAGTTGACAGCGTGATATTCGCAGTGTCTCAGTTTGGGTGCTAATAACCCTGTCAGATGTTTTACCAATCTGTAGGTGATGAACTGATCGCACTAACTACATGCCTCAGAGTAACATCCTTGTGCATCTTCGGCAATCAATAAAGCGCCGGAGGTCTGGCGGCAGGTGGTATTAATTTCGTCGTCAGTTCTTCTAGCACACCGGAGTCCTTTATTAACTTCTTTCTCTTCCTAGCAGCTTGCCATGTCGTTCCTCCCTCCTAATATTGGTTCTCGGTGGCTTAGCTTTCGGTAGGATACGGCTAGTTATTCGTCTGACGTCATCAGCCGCGTCATGCAAGAGATGACTAACGCACTGCTCTATTCCACAAACAGTATCCAATATTCAGCAGACGTCGTGGTGCTGGAGAGAAGTATAGCATTACCTCAGCGCTGCCGCAGAGCCGTCATCCAGGTTTTGTTTGGAAAGATTAACGACTGTTCTGTGAGTCTTACTGGACTTTCGATCGGCACCTCCGCTACTTAAGCGTTAGAACCCAACATTGCTTAGATGTCGTCTTGCACAAACTCACACACTGCTACGTCTACCCAGTCGTAATCGAGTGACGACAGTTTGATGCCTGAAGTAGATGACAACCGAGTAGGTTTCTGGCATTAACGTCAAGTCCATACCTTGTCTATCGTATATACTTCATAATACTACCCAATGCATCAGAATGCTCGACAACAGCTAAACAAGGAATTACCTCCTTGTTCAGGAAGAGTTGTAATAATGCTAAAGAACCCAGCAGTTGTGATTTCTTCCTCCGCAGTTTTTCTAACACTCGCACATTGCGTATTATGTCCTCCCCGTAGACTGTATGTTCAAGCCGCGTCACTCCGAATAAGACACTCTGGCTTTCAATAGCTGTCTCTGCCACCGTCACCAGGAGCTAAAATCACTGACTGGCGGTGCCAGCTCGGTGTTCCCGCTTATATACGAGTAGATGTAATGGCAGCGTCTGGAACCTTTCAGAGAGGGCCGCAGTGACGTATGCGCGGAGGACAAACTCCCAACAGCTCCTTACCGCCGCGGAACCGCGGCCAAAGAGAGATACGGGCCCTGCAACGAGCTTGTGACATCACTCTAGTTGGCTTCGTGGACGCTGTGGTCTGTGCAGGACCCATGGAAAATAAGTATTTCATTGAAAGGTAACCACTAAAATCTTAATTCTGTCGCGAACGCAGTTAAATACGCCATCAAGAATTATTAAATGCGTCTGCTATAGTTATTCGCTTCCCGCCGGAGACGGCTACTGTCATTCGTAACCCGTAGTGTAACGACCTGTCTACTCATTGGGCCTCGCGCGGGACCGAGTGACGTCACATGGCGCGAGGGGATGGCACCACGTTTGGAACTACGGCTCCCGCGTCCTACAAGCGTCAAGCCTACGCCCTTACTTTCGCTTATGTCCAAATCCCGCCTCATGCTCTACTAAGGACATAGGTGGAAGAAGCCAAGCCAGATGCATTTCTTCCTTCGGAGTAACTGCTAGCAAGATAGGACACATGCTGAAGAGAAATGGACTGAGACCAGTAACTGACCCGCCTCCAATATAAGAGATATTCTACGCCCCGTCTAGCATCCTCTTGATCATAGCCCTGAAGTGTGCCCATTTATGCTTCCTGGGGTGACAGGATCACGCATTTTGTCAGTCGCCGTTGCCTTCCTACAGGGTGTTTCAAAAATGACCGGTATATTTGAAACGGCAATAAAAACTAAACGAGCAGCGATAGAAATACACCGCTTGTTGCAATATGCTTGGGACAACAGTACATTTTCAGGCAGACAAACTTTCGAAATTACAGTAGTTACAATTGTCAACAACAGATGGCGCTGCTGTCTGGGAAACTCTATAGTACGATATTTTCCACATATCCACCATGTGTAGCAATAATATGGCGTAGTCTCTGAATGAAATTACCCGAAACCTTTGACAACGTGTCTGGCGGAATGGCTTCACATGCAGATGAGATGTACTGCTTCAGCTGTTCAATTGTTTCTGGATTCTGGCGGTACACCTGGTCTTTCAAGTGTCCCCACAGAAAGAAGTGACAGGGGTTCATGTCTGGCGAATAGGGAGGCCAATCCACGCCGCCTCCTGTATGTTTCGGATAGCCCAAAGCAATCACACGATCATCGAAATATTCATTCAGGAAATTAAAGACGTCGGCCGTGCGATGTGGCCGGGCACCATCTTGCATAAACCACGAGGTGTTCGCAGTGTCGTCTAAGGCAGTTTGTACCGCCACAAATTCACGAAGAATGTCCAGACCAGTACTTTTTGAGGATGCAGGGACGATGGGACTGCAACATGGGGCTTTTCGGTTCCCCATATACGCCAGTTCTGTTTATTGATGAAGCCGTCCAGGTAAAAATAAGCTTCGTCAGTAAACCAAATGCTGCCCAAAGGCATATCGCCGTCATCAATCCTGTGCACTATATTGTTAGCGAATGTCTCTCGTGCAGCAGTGGTAGCGGCGCTGAGGGGTTGCCGCGTTTGAATTTTGTATGGATAGAGGTGTAAACTCTGGCGCATGAGAAGATACGTAGACGTTGGCGTCATTTGAACCGCAGCTGCAACACGGAGAAAGGAAACCCGAGGCTGCTGTTGGATCACCTGCTGCACTAGCTGCGCGTTGCCCTCTGTGGTTGCGTACGTGGTCGCCCTACCTTTCCAGCACGTTCAACCGTCACGTTCCCAGTCTGTTGAAATTTTTCAAACAGATCCTTTATTGTATCGCTTTTCGGTCCTTTGGTTACATTAAACCTCGGTTGATAACTTCGTCTTGTTGCAACAACACTGTGTTCTAGGCGGTGGAATTCCAACACCAGAAAAATCCTCTGTTCTAAGGAATAAACCATGTTTCCCAGACCGCAGTGCCATCAGTTGTTGAAAATTGTAACTACTTTAATTTTGAAAGTTTGTCCGCCTGAAAATGTACTGTTGTCCCAAGCACATTGCAACAAATGGTGTATTTCTATCGGTGCTCGTTTAGTTTTTATTGCCGTTTCAAATATCCCGGTCATTTTTGAAACACCCTGTAAAAATGCTAATCTATTGTCTTCCATTTATTTAATTCAATCTAAGCCTTCTTTATTAAAACTTTATCAAAGTTCCAAGCAGTCTGAATTAGTTGGCAAATCTTTCAACGGTTTTAAAGGAAATCGGAGTATTATAAAAAATACTCGAAATGAATCGCAAATTTCATAAACACTGATACTAACAAGTAAGTTGATAAAAACATCACACCTGGCTAGTTTTAGAATTGCAAAATAATAACAAGTACCGTTATCCAGCAATAAGGTAAACGACAGGCTTGTCTTCTAATATCGAAGAAACGTTGTTATTGCAAACTGCAACAGTGCACTTATTTCGCTCTGCAAATATAGTACTGTAAAGAGGTCACTAATACAGCGCAGTTACTCGTTTTTGTACTTTTTGACCGTGCTCTAGCTATAAGTGAAGTTTTTTATTTTTAAACCGCTTAAGTCAAATGCTACAACAGAAAACATTTTCAATGTGGTTGACGTTTAGCTGACGTCGAGCTGCGGGAGCTCGGCATCTGGTGCAGGCCTCAGTGGGTTCTGTTTTAATATTTCGTGACTACAGCGGTATCACTTCGTAGCTATTTTATAAGTGACATGTCTTTGTCTTCACCAGAAATAAATCATTTAAACTCTTAGAAGTGACAGAAACCTAGCTCAAAAAGACTTCGTTTTCGCGACCTAGGGTGCAATTGTTTTAATTTTGCTGGTACATTATCTTTTTTTGGATTATGCACTATGGTTTTAGGGCGCAAAACAGCTATGGTCATTCTGTGACTTAATGAATGATAAAAACAGGAATTTTAATCAGCAGCGATGGGAACGAAACTCAAGAAGGAGGTAAACTAAAAACGGAAGGAAGTCTTAGAAAAGTGCTGTTCAAGAGGGCTTGTTTTTCCCGAAAAGAGCTTCAAACGACCGATGTCATCTCACTGACATTTATTAACTCAAGGACACGGTCGGCTGAGGGCGTGTTCAAACGGCTCTGAGCACTATGGGACTTAACATCTATGGTCACCAGTCCCCTAGAACTTAGAACTACTTAAACCTAACTAACCTAAGGACATCACACAACACTGAGTCATCACGAGGCAGAGAAAATCCCTGTCCCCGCCGGGAATCGAACCTGGGAACCCGGGCGTGGGAAACGAGAACGCTACCGCACAACCAGGAGCTGCGGACTTACGCGCGTGTCATCTGCTAAAAGGGAAGATATGCCAGGTGACAGCTGTAAACGGGCGTGTAGCGGATTGAAACAGGGGCACTGAAGTAAAAGATGTCTCACCATCCACGGCTGAGACCAGTGGGCAAAAAGCGGGGGAGGATCGCCACTTAAGAGATGTCGCTGGTTAAAAAGAAAGTGCCCCATCCGGAGTCTACTTAAAATTGCCTTCTCCTGACGACAGGGGGCGGGAGGAAAGGAACCAAGCACAGCGAAGTGGTTTTATGTCCCGTAATTTATTATCCTGAAGTGCAGACCAATGAGTGTGCCATAAAAGAGCAACACGACGACATAAAACCCTCTGTAGATCGGGAAAGGAAACGATGCGAACAGCGAACCGAGGGAGGGACACTGCAGCCTTTGCCGCTGAATCGGCTGCCTCGTTTCCGCGTTTATCAACATTCTCTGGGATTCAGAGAAATGTCACAGAGATGCTTCCCAAGTGGAGTAAGTGGAGGCTGTGCTGAATCCGGTGGACCAGAGGGTGGACGGGATAAAGCGCTTCGAGGATCAGAAGAGAGCTGAGGGATTCTGAGCATATACACTACTGGCCATTAAAATTGCTACACCAAGAGGAAATGCAGATGATAAACAGGTATTCATTGGACAAATATACTATACTAGAACTGACATGTGATTACATTTTCACGCAGTTTGAGTGCATAGATCCTGAGAAATCAGTACCCAGAACAACCACCTCTGGCGCTAATAACGGCCTTGATACGCCTGGGCATTGAGTCAACCAGTGCTTGGATGGCGTGTAAGGTACAGCTGCCCATGCAGCTTCAACCCAATACCATAGTTCATCAAGAGTAGTGACTGGCGTAGTGTGACGAGCCAGTTGCTCGGCCACCATTGGCCACATGTTTCCAATTGGTGAGACATTTGGAGTATGTGCTGGCCAGGGCAGCAGTCGAACATTTTCTGTATCCAGAAAGGCTCGTCCAGGACCTGCAACATGCGGTCGTGCTTTATCGCGCTGAAATGTAGGCTTTCGCAGGGATTGAACGAAGGGTAGAGTCACGGGTCGTAACACATCTCAAACGTAACGTCCACAGATCAAAGTGCCGTCAGTGCGAACTAGAGGTGACCGAGACGTGTAACCAATGGCACCCCATACCATGACGCCAGTATGGCGATGACGAATACACGCTTCCAATGTGCGCTCACCGCGATGTCGTCAAACACGGATGCGAACATCATGATGCCGTAAACAGAACCTTGATTCATCCAAAAAAATGACTTTTTGCCATTCGTCCAACCAGGTTGATCGTCGAGTACACAATCGCAGGCCATGGTCTCAGCTGATAGTACATGCTGCTGCAAACGTCGTCGAACTGTTCGTGCAGATGGTTGTTGCCTTGCAAACGTCCACATCTGTTGACACAGGGATCGAGATGTGGCTGCACGATCCGTTACAGCCATGCGGATAAGATGCCTTTCATCTTGACTGCTAGTGAGACGAGGCCGTTGGGATCCAGCACGGTTTTCCGTATTACCCTTCTGAACCTACAGATTCCATATTCTGCTAACAGTCATTGGATCTCGACCAAAGCAATATCGCGATACGATAAAGCGCAATCGCGATAGACTTCAATCCGACCTTTATCAAAGTCGGAAACGTGATGGTACGCATTTGTCTTCCTTACACGAGGCATCAGAACAATGTTTCAGCAGGCAACGCTGGTCAACTGCTGCATATGTATGAGAAATCGGTTGGGAAGTTTCCTCATGTCAGCACGTTGTAGGTGTCGCCACCTTCGCCAGCCTTGTGTTAATGCTCTGAGAAGCTAATCATTTGCATATCACAGCATCTTCTTCCTGTCGCTTAAATTTCGCGCCTGCAGGACGTCATCTTCGTGGTGTAGCAATTTTAATGGCCAGTAGTGCACTATACTGTATCCGCTGATGGCGACGGATGTATAGGAAAGCCTGGAGAACAGCGTAAAGCTCCTGAGTAAATACCGAACACTGGTCGGGAAGCCGAAATCTAATAAGGATGTCGTCAGGAATATAGGCACTCAAGACACCAAAGGTGGTCTTGTAGCTGCCGGTGTAAATAAACGTGGCATCCTCTATTTGTGAGTGTAGAGTAGCAAATGCCCGACGATAAACTATAGGGGGAGTACTATCCTTGGGAAGGTGACAGAGAAGGCAGGTCCGGGGCGAAGCCAAGGTGCCGTTGTACCCTCATTTGTCAAGAAAGTTCTAGGAAATTGGAAGGAAAGTGAATGTGTAGTTGACGGAAGCGGATTGACGGTGGTACTAGAGAGGAAGGGCTATCTGCATGACCTAAATCCAAGGAGGCGTCGAAAAAAAGGGCATGGGTCGGATGAGCAGATGACTAGCGTAACGCCTCTGGACATCTAGCCGATTGGACAGCGGAGGTCCAGCAGTATCAGCGTAAAGGCTCACCACGGGGTTATTGTAAAAAGCTCCAGACGCTGAACGAAATCCACGGTGGTGGACAGAGTCTAGACGCCGTCATACTTGCAGTTGGAGTTGTTTTAGGATTTTTAACTGCACTTTTGGAGGCTGAAGGAATTTCCTGACTTCAAGCACAGCGACTTATAAGCCACACAAGTTAGATTTTGCATGACAACGCTATAGTATTTAAAAACAAACTCGTTGTAATAGCAAACTCAGGTTCTTGACGCAATATCACGATACCACTCAATGTAACGGCCAACAAAGTAACAACAACAACAATAAACCGTTCACTGCGAATGACTACTGCTGCGCTGCACAAATTGGCAGCAGTTGCAAAGCGGCACGAGAACTTTCTTACAACCACAGAGAAGATTCGATCGAACTATCGCTATCGTCGAAACGATACCATTCATTCCCGGACAAAGCGACGGCGCATGACGAAGGAACGTCTTGGGCGGGGACAATCCGACCGTCCTGTGTTCTGCGTACTGTCCGCGGTAAATCCATTTCATCAGTCGGTTTCCCATGTCAAATTAAGTAACGTAAACGAATGATTGTACTTATAACAGTACGTGCTTTGTTTACTTGTAACCGAAGTAATGGAGATGCCATTGCATACCACCAGTGCTACGCGTACCACAACATAAGAGACCCGCTCATAAAATGGCATCACTGCACTGTTTTATTTATTACGAGACAACTATTAACGTTGAAGGTATTATTATGGCAGTTCAGTGGATTGATTATTTCATTAGCCACATCAGGCAAATTGAAGAGAGTGACTGGGTTGTGGCGAATTATGGTACTACCATGACTGACACTACTATTTTGAAGTTTTTTAACTTTAAATTGAAAAGTGTCATTGCCGTGGCACTGTGCACACGTAATTTCCTCTTCTTTTTAAATTTGAAAACGGAAAGCGTCCCTAGCTAAGGGAAAGTAGTGTACATATACCGTACATTTCCCATTCCTTTCACACTCTAAGCAACTGATCCGCATCATACGGTAATGTTTACGTCAACTAACCTTGCTGCCTCTTACCTTGTACTTCATTGCCAACCGCATTCACGTAATGCAACCATACCATACAGCTCGACCAACGTTTCTTGAGGCAATACCCCCTAGTACAATCAAGAAGTCATATACAGAATTCGGTATCTTTCGTGACCCTTGTCATCGTGCTCGCCAATCTACACGAAGTGACACTAATTGTACACTAATTGTAAGTGGCATTGTGCTAGCCATTACGCAGTGATTTGGTTGACCTTGAGCTGTTTCATTAATTTAATTTCGTATTCACAGCTACAAGGAAGTACCAGATGTGAACATGAACAAAGCGTTAACGTGCTTTCACGAAACATTGTTACTTACGCCAAGCCGGGTAGCCACGCGGTCTAGGGCGTCTTGAGACGGTCCGCGCTGCTTCCCCCGCCGGAGGTTTCAGTCGTCGCTCTTGCATGGGTGTGTGTGTTGGTCATAGCGTAGGTTACTTTAAGTTAGAGTAAGTAGTGTGTCAGCTTAGGGTCCGATTGTCTAAGCAGTTTGGTACCTTAAGACCTTTCCACAAATTTGCAGTTGCTACTTCCTTCCATCATTTCGGTCCCTAAGTGGTGAGATCACAACACGAGCTGCAAATGACAACATTGTGGGAGATTTCCTCCATAACATTCCACTGAACAAGCTTTACTACTCTTGACTTATAATAGAAATACTGTAAGTAGGCTGTTTAGGTTTTTTATTGGTAACGCCGCCGCCACGTAGCGCTCTGTATAAAAATCACTGGCTGTGCCATGTGCAGTCTGTGGCTGGTTCGCATTGTTGTCTGCCATTGTAGTGTTGGGCAGCTGAATGTTAACAGCGCGTAGCATTGCGCAGTTGGAGGTGAGCCGCCAGCAGTGGTGGACGTGGGGAGAGAGATGGTGGAGTTTTGAAATTTGTAAGAATTGGTGTCACGAATTTATATATATATTATGACTATTAAGGTAAATACATTGTTTGTTCTCTATTAAAATCTTTCATTTGCTAACTATACCTATCAGTAGTTAGTGCCTTCCGTAGTTTGAATCTTTTATTTAGCTGGCAGTAGTGGCGCTCGCTGTATTGCAGTAGCTTGAGTAACGAAGATTTTTGTGAGGTAAGTGATTTGTGAAACGTATAGGTTAATGTTAGTCAGGGCCATTCTTTCGTAGGGATTTTTGGAAGTCAGATTGCGTTGCGCTAAAAATTACTGTGTGTCAGTTTAAGCACAGTCTTGTAACAATTTTTCAAAGGGGACGTTTCATATGTCGACCCTTAGCCAAGGATACCTCACTGGAATCTTCTGATTTTTTCTTGTAGTTTGTGTGGTTAGTGTAGCTTTTGTTTATTGCTAGCGCGTAATTGTAGAGAGAATCTCCTTTGTAGTTGTAGTCTTTCATTGTTGTACAGTACAACAGTTGTGGCATGCATGTAGAGTTCACCAAGTATTTCGCAGCTGCGCTTGCAATTGACTACATATTATTTTCAGTGCTACGTTAATGTGTTCCCTTATTTTTGCTCTTCAAATTGTGCTTTTCTGTGTTGTCGTGTGAAATATTGTGACAATAATGGCGTGTGAAAAACGTAATACTAGGCTCCAAAGTAAACTGAGAAATGACAGTGAAGACGAAAGCAGTGTGTTAGCGCCACCGAGGAATGAATTAACTAATGTTCAAAGTAGTAACTTGGTAATTGTACATAGGGAAATGGAGCGGGCTGCAAACAATGGTGTAGACAGTGAAACAAGTAGTGAACAGGGAACAATTATCGATCGATCAGTCGGCAACAGCTCGCCTCAGGATTCCGAAATGAGAGGACACATTCTTGCAAATACTGTAGATTCAGGTTTTGCGTCCTCACCGTTTTCTCAATTAAGTAAAGACACATTTTCTGTTTTTGAAACTGTGAATATTGCCGGTTGAAATGCATTGCCGAATAGCACTAAGGAATATGTTTCTTCCACCAGTGCACTGTTATTACAATTAATGCAACAAATGGGACAAAAGCTTCAAAAGTTAGACAGAATGGAACAAAATCTTCAAAAGTTGGACACAATGGAACAACACCAGAGACAAACACAGCAACAGTTAGACACAATGGAACAAAATATATTCATGGTGGCACAGTATCTTGTTATTGATCAGCAAAGTAGCTGGCTGTCATCTCGCAGACTTTTGATACAAAATGCAGCGTCTCCAAAGATGAAGCAACTTCCTATCCAATGTGATTGTTCTCCAAAAGGCTTAATCACTTACAATAATGTTTTGGAAACTGAACTTCAAAAAGCAAGTCTTGGAAGTCCCGAGAAAAAGAACATTGGTCCCATGAGAAGAGAGAGATGTTTCAGAGATTGCTTTCGTAAAGTGTCACATCCTGAATTTTCTTTTATCACAAACATAGAAACAGGATCTGCAAATCTGGTAACTGTTACTATATACATTGAAAGTTCGGGGAAGAGTTTCCATTGATGAACATGGTCCCTCCACCAGGATTTATTTGATCCCAGGTATTGAAAGTGAGATGATGATTATAAGAAAACTAACTCTGCTACTGAAATTGTCTGTCATGGGTTGAACAATAAATGAAACGTACCTTGCATCAACATATTTCTGTAATTCAATTCTTCACTGCACTTACATATTTCTTATTTGTAAATTTAGTCCAGCACGGCCTGCACAAAATATTTCAAGGGTTGAAGATTGTAACTGCGCTTCTTTATTTCTATTACAGACAATCGGTTTGGACACAAATCTGACAATCCTTGGATCAGTGGTAACAAGAGTATAATAATCGTATACACCTGTTGTTAGCGTATTCTGAGTGTCTTGTAAAACCATATTTTGACCTTTATATACATTATAGGCAGTGTGTCGCGCAACTGTGCAAGCATTAACGTGGAACATATTACAATACGTGGTGGAACTCTTTGTTACATATGGGTAGCAGTATTAAATGGAACAGTGATGTAATGTAAACATCAAACAGATTTACTGCCACAGCTTTGACTGGCTTCTGCAGACATTGTCAAGAAATCAGGCAAAAAAAAAAAAAAAGACTTATGAGAATGTTACATTTTATTAATAGTTTTACATGCAAGAGAGAGAGAGAGAGAGAGAGAGAGAGAGAGAGAGAGAGAGAGAGAGAGAGAGATATAGAGGGGGGGGGGGCAGAGGGACGGGGTAAAGGGAAAAGGAGGGAAACTTAAGATGTAGAGGGATAAAGAGAGGGTGGAGAGAACAGGGAAGTGCCTGAAAAGTGGTTAGGGGGAAAGAGGGGGTAGGGGAGAGGGAAAGTGCCAATGTGGGAGGGCAGGGATGAGCAACTACCAATGATGCATTGAACACAATTATACTCTACCTGTGGAACACCGGTGCCCTTGGATTCAAGGTCCACAGGATGTGTATCTGTCTTGCTGAGTGCACTGTAAAGACAAAAGTTATTGATATTAATTTATCAACAGAAAATTCTATTTGGCAGTTGACACACTAAAATTACATTTGAAGAATACCACAGCATCAAGTATGAGTACTAGGTGAACCAGAAGAAATTTAATTATATCAAACATGAGCATACCGTACCATACCTCACGAAAATTGGCGCCTCTGGATTCGGGAAATGTGTTTTGTCTCTCTTGCACTATAATGGAAACATTTGTACTACATAAGTGAAATTAACGTATGTTAACATACAATCAAGCAATTACTTACATCTGTAATAGGGAAACAGAGATAGCAAAGTCAACATAAATATAATAGCAATTCACACCATTGTCCCACATTCCATAGGATTTCAATAGTTGGACAGATACAGGTAGTTATAGATACATGGTCGATTAATGGATATAGACAAATACAAGAGATTGTATGCAGACATTTCCTGCTCCATTCATTACAGCTATCTTATCAGCATAATCATTTGTGAGCATTCAGCTGTCATCAGTTCTTGAACTTCAATAAGCAACACTTGAACAGAGAAGCATGAATTCAATTATTACCTTTGATATGGGACCGTGAGGAGCAGCTGCAATGAAATGCTTTTCTGCCATACCCATATTTTGTGGTATAAATCACGTGTAAAATCATTCACTCAAGCTAACCAGCGTCTAACAATTCCTTTTATCCAAAATCAGCTGATACTTTGTTTACACCAGCAATTCCAGGATTTGGAAAAATATCAATGCTGAGGGTCACTCACAATTGGACACAAGGGAGTAAGGTATCAGTGTCTGAATGCAGTTGCTCACAATTCATTTCAAATGTGTTAAATTCCGCATAACGAGACAAGGAGATCAGTTAAAGAACTTGGGGAAAAGAGCAGGTAATTTTGGACTAAGGGAATGGTGATGAGTTGAGCTGACCTAAACAAAGGGGAAAAATGATAAATTAAGGTTGTGGTTGTATAGACGAAGGTAACAACAGAATGGGGAGGGTGTTTGGATTCACTCTAGCATCATGCAACCACAAAATACCTTGACGCAACTGAATTATGGCTCCTCTCAATGTCCCTTCACTGTGTTGAGTCAAATGAGGACAGAAATTCAAGATGGACATACTCGTCTAATAATTCATAATGCAATTGGATACATAAAAAATCTACTACATAGGTCTTAAAGTTTGCAACCTTAGGGAGTCAGTGGGCCTTCCTTATAGCAGAAAGGTTGCAGAGGAAGAAAGAGAGGTCAAGGAAAAGAAATTTTGAGGTTTAGGAAAAAAGGGGTGGAGTTGGGAGAAGTTGGGACTCTTAATGCTGCACATGCCCCCCCCCCCCCCCCCCTTGTTTTGGATGTATCTTGGAAATTCTACCACTTTTCTTACACCTCTACAGGCCTTCTCCATCACCCCTTCTCCTTCCCCTCCAACCCTTTTACCAGGAGAGGTGCCATTGGCTCCCAAGGCTTGCAAACTGTAATACCCTAGTTTTCTCCTGCCAATGCTTTGTGAGTAGATTTTTTATCTATTTGGTTGCATTACATTTTCAAATCCTGATTATTTTCTTCTGATAACTGCCATTTTTGGCTTCTCATCATTTACTAGGTGTATCTGAAATTAATATTACATTTATTAGGCCATAATTTGAGGTTTACTTTCTCTGATAGAACAGTTTAACCTGTTCATACTTTGCTCCTGTAATGATTCCTCTCTTGAGACTCAAATTACCTTAGCACTATTTTGATACTGATGACTGGCTAATGCTGTTATTCCATTGAGTTAATGCATGATTCCCCCCCTCCCCCCCCCCCCCCCCCAATCTGTGGGGACAGGTCCTTCGTGGTAGATTCAGTACACAATTTTACACCTGTACTTAATACTCTAGTAATGCAATAGATAGCTGATGGCGCCTCTGGTTCATTAATCATATGCAGGATGATCACCTCATGTTTCCCTACCAGGTTATTACAATTCTGAGAGTTTGCAATGTAAGGTAATTTAACCATCCCCCTGGCATCAACAACAACACTGCAACTAATCCAGAATTCCACATCTTGACAATGTCCCAGTTATCATTCTTACACTTTTTCTCAAAGTATTATCAGCATCATGTTTGAACGTATACGTAGCTATGTGTAGGGACAATGTATATTATGTATTTTGCTTCCGTGAGAGTAACTGAATTGGTTTCTCCCATGCATTTGACATAATTCAAATATTTACTACAGGTTTATACAGATTTTGTCATAATTAAGTGTAAAAATATACTTCTGGAAAATGAAACTTCTGAGAGGGTGTACTGTGGCCAGTCTACCCAAAGCGGTAATCCACTACTTGTTTATCTTAAGAGAAACTGCCAGAGGTTTCTTGAAGTTGATGTGATTTTAATTGTGATGTGGCATTGGCAACCTTACGAGAGTTATAGTGATTCCTCACCAAAATACTCAACTCGCCCAGTTTGAACATCGGGTCAATGTCCAGGAATGGGTGGATCATATTACTGAAGTGATCCACCGCGCCAGTGAAACGTCCATCCCACAGTCCATGGGACAACCGAAGCGGCAGCTTGTCCCTTGTGGAGCGACGAATGCCGCTGTGCAATCAGGGCTAGGCAGGCAGCTCTGCGTAGATTCAAATGCCTGCCAACTGTAGAGAAACTTGCAGCTTTTCGGGTGGCGAGGGCAAAGTGTCGTCGGATTATACGAGAGAGCAAGAAGAGGTCGTGGCAGTAGTTCCTTAACACCATTAATCATTTCACACAAAGTTCCATTGTATGGGAGACCATCAGGAGGATTTCTGGGAGAGGTGGAAGGTGTCCTATGGCTGCTATAATGTGGAATGGTACTCTCCAAACGACCTCAAAAGATATTGCCCAGTCTATGGCGGCTCATTTTGCAGCTATTACTGCAACCGACAGTCAGAATCCAGCTTTCCAGCCCCAGAGAGTGGCTGCTGAGAGGAGCAGTTTTGACTTCCGCTTACCCCAAACAGAAGAGTACAACTGCCCATTTTCCATGTGGGAACTGGATTCTGCATTGTGTGGCGCTCATGATACATCCCCTAGTAAGGATAGAATCCACTATAGCATGCTGCGGCACCTCACAGGGAGAATTAAAGAAATCCTCCTCCGACTTTTTAATCTAGTTTGGATGTGCGGTCACTTCCCCGACTCGTCGCGTGAAGCAATTTTAATTCCTCTTTTAAAACCTGGGAAAGACCGCACATGCCCGGGTAGTTACCGTAGTGTTGCCCTCAATAGCTGCGTGGGAAAGACCTTGGAGCGAATGGTTAACTGCCGCCTTGTCTGGATGTTAGAATCCAGACAGCTCCTTAGTCGCTTTCAGTGTGGGTTCAGGAGGTATCGCTCCACCTTTGATAACCTGGCCCTCCTGGAGGCGGCCATACAACAGGCATCACCTGTTGGGAATATTTTTAACATAGAAAAGGCGTACGACACTACTTCGAGGCATCTTATCATCAGGCAGCTCCACGAATGGGATTTTCGTGGATGTCTTCCCAATTTTCTTCGGTCCTTCCTGTCGCCACGTTATTTTCGGTACCGAGTCGGAGACGTACAGTCTAGTCGCTTTGAACAAGAGAACGATGTCCCTCAAGGTAGTGTTTTAAGTGTGACGGTCTTTGCTATTGCTATTAATAGTATTACGTCTGTTGTGAAAAGTCCTGTGCAGTGTTCCTTGTTTGTGGACGATTTCTCTGTATTTTGCTCTTCTTCCAGCCTTGCAAGGACGACTCATCAGTTGCAACCCACTCTCCGACGTTTGGATGACTGGGCACAGAGGAGTGGCTTTAAGTTTTCAACTGATAAGTCGGTGTGTGTTCTTTTTAACCATTCTCGTTCCATTTTTGACTTGCCTGAGTTGAGGATGAGGGACACCGTTCTGAATCTTAGACACACGGTGAAGTTTCTGGGCCTCACTTTTGATTCTAAGCTTACGTGGCTGCCACACATTAAGGAACTGAAAAAACGGTCTCTTAAGGTGCTGTCTATTTTAAAATGTCTTAGACACCACGTGTGGGGAGCTGACAGACTTGTGTGCTCTGGTTTTACAGAGCCTTTGTACAGTCCCCCTCGATTATGGATGCACGGTGTATGGGTCTGCAAGACCCGCTTATTTGAAGCTGTTGAATGTGGTGCACCATGAGGGGATTAGGCTGGCCACTGGGGCGTTCAGAACGAGCCACATACCGAGCCTCTGTGCAGAGGCAGGTGAACCGCCACTTCACCTCCGGCGGGGTCTACTAATGGTGCGCCAGGCCTATCAAACATTATCCACACCATACACACCTGCATACCTCACTGTTGCTCAGCCTCCACTGGAAAGGCTTTTTCGCAACCGGCAACGAGCAACAAGGCCCTATGGGATTCGTGCAAAGGACTGCATTTTAGAGATGGGTGTGGCTGGTTTTAATGTTTTATGTCGAGGTTGGAGCAGATACCCACCTTGGCTCCTCCAGAGGCCCAGACTGATTATAGATTTGGCAAATTTTAAGAAAGACAGTACATCAGATTTTGCTCTCAAATCTTTATTTAACATTTTATATAGGCATCATGATTTTACAGTAGTATACACTAATGGATCCCAACAGGGGGATTTTCTTGGGTGCTCAGCAGTGTTCACCGAACGTGTCATCAGGAATCGCCTTCCCCAGGAATACACTGGTTTTTCCGCAAAGCTTCACGCAGATACGGTGTACTCAGGGCAAAAACTTTGTAATGCGCTCATTGAGTCAGAGCAAATTAGTCACTGCAGAACCTGCAACCAGCGGAGAAGTTGGAACAGCTGATTTACGACCGACTGTACATCCTCCAACGACAGGGCAAGCAAGTGTCCTTTTACTGGGTGCCAGGGCATGTGGGCATACGGGGAAATAAACAAGCTAATAGAGCTGCCAAGGACACCTGCAGATTACCGGAGGTGACACAATGTTCTATACCTTTGCTAGGTGTCGTTTCGTGCTGCGGCGCAAGTATATAAAATTGTGGGAGGAGGAATGGCTTGCGGTGAGTGAAAACAAGCTGCGGTTGGTGAAACCCACCATCCATCCATGGTGTTCGTCGCGCCTAGGTGACCGGCACGAGGAAGTGACCCTTACACGTATTCGCCTAGGGCACTGTCCCCTTAGGCATGCCTTCTTACTACGGCGAGAAGAACCCCAAATGTGTGATGCCTGTGGCGTACGAATCACTGTATGCAACATTTTAGTTGAGTGTGATTTATATCGTTCTGTCAGAGCGGAAGTTAATATTAGTGGGGATCTGCCCTCGATTCTAGCCGATGACGAGGCGAGTGTCAAGAAAGTTTTAAGGTACTGTGATGTTTCTGACCTACAGACAAAAATTATAGGTTGGAATTTTTAGTGTGTTGCCGAGTGCCTTACCACTCTTTTTATACTTGGAATAGGCCAGTTCCAAACATGAGCTATGTGTTTCATTTTAACCCTTTCACCTATGTTCTCTTGCAGTTATCGTCTTTATGTGCTGCATTCCACTTTCCAACTGTTGACGTGCAAACTGCCTATGTAGCCTTTCACCTTTAATATTAGTCCTATTTTAGCACTTGCTCCATTTTAGTGACGCCTGTCCGTTATTTCCATTTGGGTGCTAGACTACACAGTTGAGCGCCCGTTTCCACCGTTTCCACCGTTTCCACCGTTTCCACGTCTAATTGGATTGGCTACCATAAGAGAGTCATGGTGATTCTTGCCAAATGCTCACCATAATAGACATTTTTCAGATACTGCAGCGAGTCTGCCCGAAGCAATACGCCACTAGTTCTTTAATTTAAGACAACCATCGTTACTCTTGCTAGGAGTTACTTGATGTTGCTGATTTAATTTTAATTGTGACGAGGCATTGGCAACCTTACGAGAGTCATAGTGATTCTTGGCAGTTCCTCACCAAAATACGCATTTTTTAGATACTGTGGAAAGTCTCTCCAAAGCGGTAATCCACTAGCTGTTTATCTTCAGAGAAACTGCCAGAGGTTTCTTGATGTTGCTTATGTGAGTCTAATTGTGATGAGGCATTGGCTACCTTAAGCGAGTCATAGCGACTCTTGCCAAATGCTCACCATTATAGACATTTTTTAGATACTGTGGCCAGTCTGCCCGAAGCATTACGCCACTAGTCCTTTAATTTAAGACAAACACCGTTACTCTTGCTAGGAGTTACTTGATGTTGCTGATTAAATTTTAATTGTGACGAGGCATTGGCAACCTTACGAGAGTCATAGTGATTCCTGGCAGTTCCTCACCAAAATACGCATTTTTTAGATACTGTGGAAAGTCTCTCCAAAGCGGTAATCCACTAGCTGTTTATCTTCAGAGAAACTGCCACAGGTTTCTTGAAGTTGCTGACGTGAGACTAATTGTGACGAGGCATTGGCTACCTTAAGAGAGTCATAGTAACTCTTGCCAAATGCTCACCATAATAGCCATTTTTTAGATACTGTGGCCAGTCTGCCCGAAGCATTACGCAATTAGTTGTTTAATTTAAGACAAACACCGTTACTCTTGCTAGGAGTTACTTGATGTTGCTGATTTAATTTTAATTGTGACGAGGCATTGGCAACCTTACGAGAGTCATAGTGATTCTTGGCAGTTCCTCACCAAAATAGGCATTTTTTAGATACTGTGGAAAGTCTCTCCAAAGCGGTGATCCACTAGCTGTTTATCTTCAGGGAAACTGCCAGAGGTTTCTTGAAGTTGCTGATGTGAGTCTAATTGTGGCGATGCATTGGCTACCTTAAGAGAGTCATAGTGACTCTTGCCAAATGCTCACCATAATAGACATATTTTAGATACTGTGGCAAGTCTGCCCGAAGCATTACGCAATTAGTTGTTAATTTAAGACAACCATCGTTACTCTTTCTAGGAGTTACTTGATGTTGCTGATTTAATTTTAATTGTGACGAGGCATTGGCAACCTTACGAGAGTCACAGTGATTCCTGGCAGTTCCTCACCAAAATACACATTTTTTAGATACTGTGTAAAGTCTCTCCAAAGCGGTAATCCACTAGCTGTTTATCTTCAGAGAAACTGCCAGAGGTTTCTTGAAGTTGCTGATGTGAGTCTAATTGTGACGTGGCATTGGCTACCTTAAGAGAGTCATAGTGACTCTTGCCAAATGTTCACTATAATAGACATTTTTTAGATACTGTGGCCAGTCTGCCCGAAGCATTACGCAATTAGTTGTTAATTTAAGACAACCATCGTTACTCTTGCTAGGAGTTACTTGATTGCTGATTAAATTTTAATTGTGACGTGGCATTGGCAACCTTACGAGAGTCATAGTGATTCCTGGCAGTTCCTCACCAAAATACGCATTTTTTAGATACTGTGGAAAGTCTCTCCAAAGCGGTAATCCACTAGCTGTTTATCTTCAGAGAAACTGCCAGAGGTTTCTTGAAGTTTTTGATGTGAGTGTAATTGTGACGAGGCATTGGCTACCTTAAGAGAGTCATAGTGACTCTTGCCAAATGCTCACCATAATAGACATTTTTTAGATACTGTGGCCAGTCTGCCCGAAGCATTACGCAATTAGTTGTTTAAGTTAAGACAACCACCGTTACTCTTGCTAGGAGTTACTTGATGTTGCTGATTAAATTTTAATTGTGACGAGGCATTGGCAACCTTACGAGAGTCATAGTGATTCCTGGCAGTTCCTCACCGAAATACGCATTTTTTAGATACTGTTGAAAGTCTCTTAAAAGTGGTAATCAACTAGCTGTTTATCTTCAGAGAAACTGCCAGAGGTTTCTTGAAGTTGCTGATGTGAGTCTAATTGTGACGAGGCATTGGATACCTTAAGAGAGTCATAGTGACTCTTGCCAAATGCTCACCGTAATAGACATTTTTTAGATACTGTGGCCAGTCTTCCCGAAGCATTACGCAATTAGTTGTTTAATTTAAGACAACCATCGTTACTCTTGCTAGGAGTTACTTGATGTTGCTGATTTAATTTTAATTGTGACGAGGCATTGGCAACCTTACGAGAGTCATAGTGATTCCTGGCAGTTCCTCACCAAAATACGCATTTTTTAGATACTGTGGAAAGTCTCTCCAAAGCGGTAATCCACTAGCTGTTTATCTTCAGAGAAACTGCCAGAGGTTTCTTGAAGTTGCTGATGTGAGTCTAATTGTGACGAGGCATTGGCTACCTTAAGAGAGTCATAGTGACTCTTGCCAAATGCTCACCGTAATAGACCTTTTTTTGATACTGTGGCCAGTCTGCCCGAAGCATTACGCAATTAGATGTTTAATGTAAGACAACCATCGTTACTCTCGCTAGGAGTTACTTGATGTTGCTGATTTAATTTTAATTGTGACGAGGCATTTGCAACCTTACGAGAGTCATAGTGATTCCTGGCAGTTCCTCACGAAAATACGCATTTTTTAGATACTGTGGAAAGTCTCTCCAAAGCGGTAATCCACTAGCTGTTTATCTTCAGAGAAACTGCCAGAGGTTTCTTGAAGTTGCTGACGTGAGTCTAATTGTGACGAGGCATTGGCTACCTTAAGAGAGTCATAGTGACTCTTGCCAAATGCTCACCATAATAGACATTTTTTAGATACTGTGGCCAGTCTGCCCGAAGCATTACGCAATTAGTTGTTTAATTTAAGACAAACACCGTTACTCTTGCTAGGAGTTACTTGATGTTGCTGATTTAATTTTAATTGTGACGAGGCATTGGCAACCTTACGAGAGTCATAGTGATTCCTGGCATTTCCTCACCAAAATACGCATTTTTTAGATACTGTGGAAAGTCTCTCCAAAGCGGTAATCCACTAGCTGTTTATCTTAAGAGAAACTGCCAGAGGTTTCTTGAAGTTTTTGATGTGAGTGTAATTGTGACGAGGCATTGGCTACCTTAAGAGAGTCATAGTGACTCTTGCCAAATGCTCACCATAATAGACATTTTTTAGATACTGTGGCCAGTCTGCCCGAAGCATTACGCAATTAGTTGTGTAATTTAAGACAACCACCGTTACTCTTGCTAGGAGTTACTTGATGTTGCTGATTTAATTTTAATTGTGACGAGGCATTAGCAACCTTACAAGAGTCATAGTGATTCCTGGCAGTTCCTCACGAAAATAAGCATTTTTTAGATACTGTGGAAAGTCTCTCCAAAGCGGTAATCCACTAGCTGTTTATCTTCAGAGAAACTGCCAGAGGTTTCTTGATGTTGCTTATGTGAGTCTAATTGTGATGAGGCATTGGCTACCTTAAGCGAGTCATAGCGACTCTTGCCAAATGCTCACCATTATAGACATTTTTTAGATACTGTGGCCAGTCTGCCCGAAGCATTACGCCACTAGTCCTTTAATTTAAGACAAACACCGTTACTCTTGCTAGGAGTTACTTGATGTTGCTGATTAAATTTTAATTGTGACGAGGCATTGGCAACCTTACGAGAGTCATAGTGATTCCTGGCAGTTCCTCACCAAAATACGCATTTTTTAGATACTGTGGAAAGTCTCTCCAAAGCGGTAATCCACTAGCTGTTTATCTTCAGAGAAACTGCCACAGGTTTCTTGAAGTTGCTGACGTGAGACTAATTGTGACGAGGCATTGGCTACCTTAAGAGAGTCATAGTAACTCTTGCCAAATGCTCACCATAATAGCCATTTTTTAGATACTGTGGCCAGTCTGCCCGAAGCATTACGCAATTAGTTGTTTAATTTAAGACAAACACCGTTACTCTTGCTAGGAGTTACTTGATGTTGCTGATTTAATTTTAATTGTGACGAGGCATTGGCAACCTTACGAGAGTCATAGTGATTCTTGGCAGTTCCTCACCAAAATAGGCATTTTTTAGATACTGTGGAAAGTCTCTCCAAAGCGGTGATCCACTAGCTGTTTATCTTCAGGGAAACTGCCAGAGGTTTCTTGAAGTTGCTGATGTGAGTCTAATTGTGGCGATGCATTGGCTACCTTAAGAGAGTCATAGTGACTCTTGCCAAATGCTCACCATAATAGACATATTTTAGATACTGTGGCAAGTCTGCCCGAAGCATTACGCAATTAGTTGTTAATTTAAGACAACCATCGTTACTCTTTCTAGGAGTTACTTGATGTTGCTGATTTAATTTTAATTGTGACGAGGCATTGGCAACCTTACGAGAGTCACAGTGATTCCTGGCAGTTCCTCACCAAAATACACATTTTTTAGATACTGTGTAAAGTCTCTCCAAAGCGGTAATCCACTAGCTGTTTATCTTCAGAGAAACTGCCAGAGGTTTCTTGAAGTTGCTGATGTGAGTCTAATTGTGACGTGGCATTGGCTACCTTAAGAGAGTCATAGTGACTCTTGCCAAATGTTCACTATAATAGACATTTTTTAGATACTGTGGCCAGTCTGCCCGAAGCATTACGCAATTAGTTGTTAATTTAAGACAACCATCGTTACTCTTGCTAGGAGTTACTTGATTGCTGATTAAATTTTAATTGTGACGTGGCATTGGCAACCTTACGAGAGTCATAGTGATTCCTGGCAGTTCCTCACCAAAATACGCATTTTTTAGATACTGTGGAAAGTCTCTCCAAAGCGGTAATCCACTAGCTGTTTATCTTCAGAGAAACTGCCAGAGGTTTCTTGAAGTTTTTGATGTGAGTGTAATTGTGACGAGGCATTGGCTACCTTAAGAGAGTCATAGTGACTCTTGCCAAATGCTCACCATAATAGACATTTTTTAGATACTGTGGCCAGTCTGCCCGAAGCATTACGCAATTAGTTGTTTAAGTTAAGACAACCACCGTTACTCTTGCTAGGAGTTACTTGATGTTGCTGATTAAATTTTAATTGTGACGAGGCATTGGCAACCTTACGAGAGTCATAGTGATTCCTGGCAGTTCCTCACCGAAATACGCATTTTTTAGATACTGTTGAAAGTCTCTTAAAAGTGGTAATCAACTAGCTGTTTATCTTCAGAGAAACTGCCAGAGGTTTCTTGAAGTTGCTGATGTGAGTCTAATTGTGACGAGGCATTGGATACCTTAAGAGAGTCATAGTGACTCTTGCCAAATGCTCACCGTAATAGACATTTTTTAGATACTGTGGCCAGTCTTCCCGAAGCATTACGCAATTAGTTGTTTAATTTAAGACAACCATCGTTACTCTTGCTAGGAGTTACTTGATGTTGCTGATTTAATTTTAATTGTGACGAGGCATTGGCAACCTTACGAGAGTCATAGTGATTCCTGGCAGTTCCTCACCAAAATACGCATTTTTTAGATACTGTGGAAAGTCTCTCCAAAGCGGTAATCCACTAGCTGTTTATCTTCAGAGAAACTGCCAGAGGTTTCTTGAAGTTGCTGATGTGAGTCTAATTGTGACGAGGCATTGGCTACCTTAAGAGAGTCATAGTGACTCTTGCCAAATGCTCACCGTAATAGACCTTTTTTTGATACTGTGGCCAGTCTGCCCGAAGCATTACGCAATTAGATGTTTAATGTAAGACAACCATCGTTACTCTCGCTAGGAGTTACTTGATGTTGCTGATTTAATTTTAATTGTGACGAGGCATTTGCAACCTTACGAGAGTCATAGTGATTCCTGGCAGTTCCTCACGAAAATACGCATTTTTTAGATACTGTGGAAAGTCTCTCCAAAGCGGTAATCCACTAGCTGTTTATCTTCAGAGAAACTGCCAGAGGTTTCTTGAAGTTGCTGACGTGAGTCTAATTGTGACGAGGCATTGGCTACCTTAAGAGAGTCATAGTGACTCTTGCCAAATGCTCACCATAATAGACATTTTTTAGATACTGTGGCCAGTCTGCCCGAAGCATTACGCAATTAGTTGTTTAATTTAAGACAAACACCGTTACTCTTGCTAGGAGTTACTTGATGTTGCTGATTTAATTTTAATTGTGACGAGGCATTGGCAACCTTACGAGAGTCATAGTGATTCCTGGCATTTCCTCACCAAAATACGCATTTTTTAGATACTGTGGAAAGTCTCTCCAAAGCGGTAATCCACTAGCTGTTTATCTTAAGAGAAACTGCCAGAGGTTTCTTGAAGTTTTTGATGTGAGTGTAATTGTGACGAGGCATTGGCTACCTTAAGAGAGTCATAGTGACTCTTGCCAAATGCTCACCATAATAGACATTTTTTAGATACTGTGGCCAGTCTGCCCGAAGCATTACGCAATTAGTTGTGTAATTTAAGACAACCACCGTTACTCTTGCTAGGAGTTACTTGATGTTGCTGATTTAATTTTAATTGTGACGAGGCATTAGCAACCTTACAAGAGTCATAGTGATTCCTGGCAGTTCCTCACGAAAATAAGCATTTTTTAGATACTGTGGAAAGTCTCTCCAAAGCGGTAATCCACTAGCTGTTTATCTTCAGAGAAACTGCCGGAGGTTTCTTGTAGTTGCTGACGTGAGTCTCATTGTGACGAGGCATTGGCTACCTTAAGATAGTCATAGTGACTGTTGCCTAATGCTCACAATAATAGACATTTTTTAGATACTGTGGCCAGTCTGCCCGAAGCATTACGCAATTAGTTGTTTAATTTAAGACAACCATCGTTACTCTTGCTAGGAGTTACTTGATGTTGCAGATTAAATTTTAATTGTGACGAGGCATTGGCAACCTTACGAGAGTCATAGTGATTCCTGGCAGTTCCTCACCAAAATACGAATATTTTAGATACTGTGGAAAGTCTCTCCAAAGCGGTAATCCACTAGCTGTTTATCTTCAGAGAAACTGCCAGAGGTTTCTTGAAGTTGCTGATGTGAGTCTAATTGTGACGAGGCATTGGCTACCTTAAGAGAGTCATAGTGACTCTTGCCAAATGCTCACCCTAATAGACATTTTTTAGATATTGTGGCCAGTCTGCCCGAAGCATTACGCAATTAGTTGTTTAATTTAAGACAAACACCCTTACTCTTGCTAGGAGTTACTTGATGTTGCTGATTTAATTTTAATTGTGACGAGGCATTGGCAACCTTACGAGAGTCATAATGATTCCTGGCAGATCCTCACCGAATACGCATTTTTTAGATACTGTTGAAAGTCTCTTAAAAGCGGTAATCCACTAGCTGTTTATCTTCAGAGAAACTGCCAGAGGTTTCTTGAAGTTGCTGATGGGAGTCTAATTGTGACGAGGCAATGGCTACCTTAAGAGAGTCATAGTGACTCTTGCCAAATGCTCACCGTAATAGACATTTTCTAGATACTGTGGCCAGTCTTCCCGAAGCATTACGCAATTAGTTGTTTAATTTAAGACAACCATCGGTACTCTTGCTAGGAGTTACTTGATGTTGCTGATTAAATTTTAATTGTGACGAGGCATTGGCAACCTTACGAGAGTCATAGTGATTCCTGGCAGTTCCTCACCAAAATACGAATTTTTTAGATACTGTGGAAAGTCTCTCCAAAGCGGTAATCCACTAGCTGTTTATCTTCAGAGAAACTGCCAGAGGTTTCTTGAAGTTGCTGATGTGAGTCTAATTGTGACGAGGCATTGGCTACCTTAAGAGAGTCGTAGTGACTCTTGCCAAATGCTCACCATAATAGACATTTTTTAGATACTGTGGCCAGTCTTCCCGAAGCATTACGCAATTAGTTGTTTAATTTAAGACAACCATCGGTACTCTTGCTAGGAGTTACTTGATGTTGCTGATTTAATTTTAATTGCGACGAGGCATTGGCAACCTTACGAGAGTCATAGTGATTCCTGGCAGTTCCTCACCAAAATACGCATTTTTTAGATACTGTGGAAAGTCTCTCCAAAGCGGTAATCCACTAGCTGTTTATCTTCAGAGAAACTGCCAGAGGTTTCTTGAAGTTGCTGACGGAGTCTAATTGTGACGAGGCATTGGCTACCTTAAGAGAGTCATAGTGACTCTTGCCAAATGCTCACCATAATAGACATTTTTTAGATACTGTGGCCAGTCTGCCCGAAGCATTACGCAATTAGTTGTTTAATTTAAGACAAACACCGTTACTCTTGCTAGGAGTTACTTGATGTTGCTGATTTAATTTTAATTGTGACGAGGCATTGGCAACCTTACGAGAGTCATAGTGATTCCTGGCATTTCCTCACCAAAATACGCATTTTTTAGATACTGTGGAAAGTCTCTCCAAAGCGGTAATCCACTAGCTGTTTATCTTCAGAGAAACTGCCAGAGGTTTCTTGAAGTTTTTGATGTGAGTCTAATTGTGACGAGGCATTGGCTACCTTAAGAGAGTCATAGTGACTCTTGCCAAATGCTCTCCATAATAGACATTTTTTAGATACTGTGGCTAGTCTGCCCGAAGCATTACGCAATTAGTTGTTTAATTTAAGACAACCATCGTTACTCTTGCTAGGAGTTACTTGATGTTGCTGATTTAATTTTAATTGTGACGAGGCATTGGCAACCTTACGAGAGTCATAGTGATTCCTGGCAGTTCCTCACCAAAATACGCATTTTTTAGATACTGTGGAAAGACTCTCCAAAGCGGTAATTCACTAGCTGTTTATCTTCAGAGAAACTGCCAGAGGTTTCTTGAAGTTGCTGATGTGAGTCTAATTGTGACGAGGCATTGGCTACCTTAAGAGAGTCATAGAGACTCTTGCCAAATGCACACCATAATAGACATTTTTTAGATACTGTGGCCAGTCTGCCCGAAGCATTACGCAATTAGTTGTTTAATTTAAGACAAACACCGTTACTCTTGCTAGGAGTTACTTGATGTTGCTGATTTAATTTTAATTGTGACGAGGCATTGGCAACCTTACGAGAGTCATAGTGATTCCTGGCAGTTCCTCACCAAAATACGAATATTTTAGATAATGTGGAAAGTCTCTCCAAAGCGGTAATCCACTAGCTGTTTACCTTCAGAGAAACTGCCAGAGGTTTCTTGAAGTTGCTGATGTGAGTCTAATTGTAACGAGGCATTGGCTACCTTAAGCGAGTCATAGTGACTCTTGCCAAATGCTCACCATAATAGACATTTTTTAGATACTGTGGCCAGTCTTCCCGAAGCATTACGCAATTAGTTGTTTAATTTAAGACAAACACCGTTACTCTTGCTAGGAGTTACTTGATGTTGCTGATTTAATTTTAATTGTGACGAGGCATTGGCAACCTTACGAGAATCATAGTGATTCTTGGCAGTTCCTCACGAAAATAAGCATTTTTTAGATACTGTGGAAAGTCTCTCCAAAGCGATAATCCACTAGCTGTTTTTCTTCAGAGAAACTGCCGGAGGTTTCTTGTAGTTGCTGACGTGAGTTTAATTGTGACGAGGCATTGGCTACCTTAAGATAGTCATAGTGACTGTTGCCAAATGCTCACCATAATAGACATTTTTTAGATACTGTGGCCAGTCTGCCCGAAGCATTACGCAATTAGTTGTTTAATTTAAGACAAACACCGTTACTCTTGCTAGGAGTTACTTGATGTTGCTGATTTAATTTTAATTGTGACGAGGCATTGGCAACCTTACGAGAGTCATAGTGATTCCTGGCAGTTCCTCACCAAAATACGCATTTTTTAGATACTGTGGAAAGTCTCTCCAAAGCGGTAATCCACTAGCTGTCTATCTTCAGAGAAACTGCCAGAGGTTTCTTGAAGTTGCTGATGTGAGTCTAATTGTGACGACGCATTGGCTACCTTAAGAGGGTCATAGTGACTCTTGCCAAATGCTCACCCTAGTAGACATTTTTTAGATACTGTGGCCAGTCTGCCCGAAGCATTACGCAATTAGTTGTTTAATTTAAGACAACCATCGTTACTCTTGCTAGGAGTTACTTGATGTTGCTGATTTAATTTTAATTGTGACGAGGCATTAGCAACCTTACGAGAGTCATAGTGATTCCTGGCAGTTCCTCACGAAAATACGCATTTTTTAGATACTGTGGAAAGTCTCTCCAAAGCGGTAATCCACTAGCTGTTTATCTTCAGAGAAACTGCCAGAGGTTTCTTGAAGGTGCTGATGTGAGTCTAATTGTGACGAGGCATTGGCTACCTTAAGAGAGTCATAGTGACTCTTGCCAAATGCTCACCCTAATAGACATTTTTTAGATATTGTGGCCAGTCTGCCCGAAGCATTACGCAATTAGTTGTTTAATTTAAGACAAACACCCTTACTCTTGCTAGGAGTTACTTGATGTTGCTGATTTAATTTTAATTGTGACGAGGCATTGGCAACCTTACGAGAGTCATAATGATTCCTGGCAGATCCTCACCGAATACGCATTTTTTAGATACTGTTGAAAGTCTCTTAAAAGCGGTAATCCACTAGCTGTTTATCTTCAGAGAAACTGCCAGAGGTTTCTTGAAGTTGCTGATGGGAGTCTAATTGTGACGAGGCAATGGCTACCTTAAGAGAGTCATAGTGACTCTTGCCAAATGCTCACCGTAATAGACATTTTCTAGATACTGTGGCCAGTCTTCCCGAAGCATTACGCAATTAGTTGTTTAATTTAAGACAACCATCGGTACTCTTGCTAGGAGTTACTTGATGTTGCTGATTAAATTTTAATTGTGACGAGGCATTGGCAACCTTACGAGAGTCATAGTGATTCCTGGCAGTTCCTCACCAAAATACGAATTTTTTAGATACTGTGGAAAGTCTCTCCAAAGCGGTAATCCACTAGCTGTTTATCTTCAGAGAAACTGCCAGAGGTTTCTTGAAGTTGCTGATGTGAGTCTAATTGTGACGAGGCATTGGCTACCTTAAGAGAGTCGTAGTGACTCTTGCCAAATGCTCACCATAATAGACATTTTTTAGATACTGTGGCCAGTCTTCCCGAAGCATTACGCAATTAGTTGTTTAATTTAAGACAACCATCGGTACTCTTGCTAGGAGTTACTTGATGTTGCTGATTTAATTTTAATTGCGACGAGGCATTGGCAACCTTACGAGAGTCATAGTGATTCCTGGCAGTTCCTCACCAAAATACGCATTTTTTAGATACTGTGGAAAGTCTCTCCAAAGCGGTAATCCACTAGCTGTTTATCTTCAGAGAAACTGCCAGAGGTTTCTTGAAGTTGCTGACGGAGTCTAATTGTGACGAGGCATTGGCTACCTTAAGAGAGTCATAGTGACTCTTGCCAAATGCTCACCATAATAGACATTTTTTAGATACTGTGGCCAGTCTGCCCGAAGCATTACGCAATTAGTTGTTTAATTTAAGACAAACACCGTTACTCTTGCTAGGAGTTACTTGATGTTGCTGATTTAATTTTAATTGTGACGAGGCATTGGCAACCTTACGAGAGTCATAGTGATTCCTGGCATTTCCTCACCAAAATACGCATTTTTTAGATACTGTGGAAAGTCTCTCCAAAGCGGTAATCCACTAGCTGTTTATCTTCAGAGAAACTGCCAGAGGTTTCTTGAAGTTTTTGATGTGAGTCTAATTGTGACGAGGCATTGGCTACCTTAAGAGAGTCATAGTGACTCTTGCCAAATGCTCTCCATAATAGACATTTTTTAGATACTGTGGCTAGTCTGCCCGAAGCATTACGCAATTAGTTGTTTAATTTAAGACAACCATCGTTACTCTTGCTAGGAGTTACTTGATGTTGCTGATTTAATTTTAATTGTGACGAGGCATTGGCAACCTTACGAGAGTCATAGTGATTCCTGGCAGTTCCTCACCAAAATACGCATTTTTTAGATACTGTGGAAAGACTCTCCAAAGCGGTAATTCACTAGCTGTTTATCTTCAGAGAAACTGCCAGAGGTTTCTTGAAGTTGCTGATGTGAGTCTAATTGTGACGAGGCATTGGCTACCTTAAGAGAGTCATAGAGACTCTTGCCAAATGCACACCATAATAGACATTTTTTAGATACTGTGGCCAGTCTGCCCGAAGCATTACGCAATTAGTTGTTTAATTTAAGACAAACACCGTTACTCTTGCTAGGAGTTACTTGATGTTGCTGATTTAATTTTAATTGTGACGAGGCATTGGCAACCTTACGAGAGTCATAGTGATTCCTGGCAGTTCCTCACCAAAATACGAATATTTTAGATAATGTGGAAAGTCTCTCCAAAGCGGTAATCCACTAGCTGTTTACCTTCAGAGAAACTGCCAGAGGTTTCTTGAAGTTGCTGATGTGAGTCTAATTGTAACGAGGCATTGGCTACCTTAAGCGAGTCATAGTGACTCTTGCCAAATGCTCACCATAATAGACATTTTTTAGATACTGTGGCCAGTCTTCCCGAAGCATTACGCAATTAGTTGTTTAATTTAAGACAAACACCGTTACTCTTGCTAGGAGTTACTTGATGTTGCTGATTTAATTTTAATTGTGACGAGGCATTGGCAACCTTACGAGAATCATAGTGATTCTTGGCAGTTCCTCACGAAAATAAGCATTTTTTAGATACTGTGGAAAGTCTCTCCAAAGCGATAATCCACTAGCTGTTTTTCTTCAGAGAAACTGCCGGAGGTTTCTTGTAGTTGCTGACGTGAGTTTAATTGTGACGAGGCATTGGCTACCTTAAGATAGTCATAGTGACTGTTGCCAAATGCTCACCATAATAGACATTTTTTAGATACTGTGGCCAGTCTGCCCGAAGCATTACGCAATTAGTTGTTTAATTTAAGACAAACACCGTTACTCTTGCTAGGAGTTACTTGATGTTGCTGATTTAATTTTAATTGTGACGAGGCATTGGCAACCTTACGAGAGTCATAGTGATTCCTGGCAGTTCCTCACCAAAATACGCATTTTTTAGATACTGTGGAAAGTCTCTCCAAAGCGGTAATCCACTAGCTGTCTATCTTCAGAGAAACTGCCAGAGGTTTCTTGAAGTTGCTGATGTGAGTCTAATTGTGACGACGCATTGGCTACCTTAAGAGGGTCATAGTGACTCTTGCCAAATGCTCACCCTAGTAGACATTTTTTAGATACTGTGGCCAGTCTGCCCGAAGCATTACGCAATTAGTTGTTTAATTTAAGACAACCATCGTTACTCTTGCTAGGAGTTACTTGATGTTGCTGATTTAATTTTAATTGTGACGAGGCATTAGCAACCTTACGAGAGTCATAGTGATTCCTGGCAGTTCCTCACGAAAATACGCATTTTTTAGATACTGTGGAAAGTCTCTCCAAAGCGGTAATCCACTAGCTGTTTATCTTCAGAGAAACTGCCAGAGGTTTCTTGAAGGTGCTGATGTGAGTCTAATTGTGACGAGGCATTGGCTACCTTAAGAGGGTCATAGTGACTCTTGCCAAATGCTCATCATAATAGACATTTTTTAGATACTGTGGCCAGTCTGCCCGAAGCATTACGCAATTAGTTGTTTAATTTAAGACAAACACCGTTACTCTTGCTAGGAGTTACTTGATGTTGCTGATTAAATTTTAATTGTGACGAGGCATTGGCAACCTTACGAGAGTCATAATGATTCCTGGCAGATCCTCACCAAAATAGGAATATTTTAGATACTGTGGAAAGTCTCTCCAAAGCGGTAATCCACTAGCTGTTTATCTTCAGAGAAACTGCCAGAGGTTTCTTGAAGTTGCAGATGTGAGTCTAATTGTAACAAGGCATTGGCTACCTTAAGCGAGTCATAGTGACTCTTGCCAAATGCACCCCCATAATGGACATTTTTTAGATACTGTGGCCAGTCTGCCCGAAGCAATACGCAATTAGTTGTTTAATTTAAGACAAACACCCTTACTCTTGCTAGGAGTTACTTGATGTTGCTGATTTAATTTTAATTGTGACGAGGCATTGGCAACCTTACGAGAGTCATAATGATTCCTGGCAGATCCTCACCGAATACGCATTTTTTAGATACTGTTGAAAGTCTCTTAAAAGCGGTAATCCACTAGCTGTTTATCTTCAGAGAAACTGCCAGAGGTTTCTTGAAGTTGCTGATGTGAGTCTAATTGTGACGAGGCAATGGCTACCTTAAGAGAGTCATAGTGACTCTTGCCAAATGCTCACCGTAATAGACATTTTCTATATACTGTGGCCAGTCTTCCCGAAGCATTACGCAATTAGTTGTTTAATTTAAGACAACCATCGTTACTCTTGCTAGGAGTTACTTGATGTTGCTGATTTAATTTTTATTGTGACGAGGCATTGGCAACCTTACGAGAGTCATAGTGATTCCTGGCAGTTCCTCACGAAAATAAACATTTTTTAGATACTGTGGAAAGTCTCTTCAAAGCGGTAATCCACTAGCTGTTTATCTTCAGAGAAACTGCCGGAGGTTTCTTGTAGTTGCTGACGTGAGTCTCATTGTGACGAGGCATTGGCTACCTTAAGATAGTCATAGTGACTGTTGCCAAATGCTCACCATAATAGACATTTTTTAGATACTGTGGCCAGTCTGCCCGAAGCATTACGAAATTAGTTGTTTAATTTAAGACAACCATCGTTACTCTTGCTAGGAGTTACTTGATGCTGCTGATTTAATTTTAATTGTGACGAGGCATTGGCAACCTTACGAGAGTCATAGTGATTCCTGGCAGTTCCTCACCAAAATACGCATTTTTTGGATACTGTGGAAAGTCTCTCCAAAGCGGTAATCCACTAGCTGTTTATCTTCAGAGAAACTGCCAGAGGTTTCTTGAAGTTGCTGACGTGAGTCTAATTGTGACGAGGCATTGGCTACCTTAAGCGAGTCATAGTGACTCTTGCCAAATGCTCACCATAATAGACATTTTTTAGATACTGTGGCCAGTCTGCCCGAAGCAATACGCCACTAGTTCTTTAATTTAAGACAACCATCGTTACTCTTGCTAGGAGTTACTTGATGTTGCTGATTAAATTTTAATTGTGACGAGGCATTGGCAACCTTACGAGAGTCATAGTGATTCCTGGCAGTTCCTCACCAAAATACGAATTTTTTAGATACTGTGGAAAGTCTCTCCAAAGCGGTAATCCACTAGCTGTTTATCTTCAGAGAAACTGCCAGAGGTTTCTTGAAGTTGCTGATGTGAGTCTAATTGTGACGAGGCATTGGCTACCTTAAGAGAGTCGTAGTGACTCTTGCCAAATGCTCACCATAATAGACATTTTTTAGATACTGTGGCCAGTCTTCCCGAAGCATTACGCAATTAGTTGTTTAATTTAAGACAACCATCGGTACTCTTGCTAGGAGTTACTTGATGTTGCTGATTTAATTTTAATTGTGACGAGGCATTGGCAACCTTACGAGAGTCATAGTGATTCCTGGCAGTTCCTCACCAAAATACGCATTTTTTAGATACTGTGGAAAGTCTCTCCAAAGCGGTAATCCACTAGCTGTTTATCTTCAGAGAAACTGCCAGAGGTTTCTTGAAGTTGCTGACGTGAGTCTAATTGTGACGAGGCATTGGCTACCTTAAGAGAGTCATAGTGACTCTTGCCAAATGCTCACCATAATAGACATTTTTTAGATACTGTGGCCAGTCTGCCCGAAGCATTACGCAATTAGTTGTTTAATTTAAGACAAACACCGTTACTCTTGCTAGGAGTTACTTGATGTTGCTGATTTAATTTTAATTGTGACGAGGCATTGGCAACCTTACGAGAGTCATAGTGATTCCTGGCATTTCCTCACCAAAATACGCATTTTTTAGATACTGTGGAAAGTCTCTCCAAAGCGGTAATCCACTAGCTGTTTATCTTCAGAGAAACTGCCAGAGGTTTCTTGAAGTTTTTGATGTGAGTCTAATTGTGACGAGGCATTGGCTACCTTAAGAGAGTCATAGTGACTCTTGCCAAATGCTCACCATAATAGACATTTTTTAGATACTGTGGCTAGTCTGCCCGAAGCATTACGCAATTAGTTGTTTAATTTAAGACAACCATCGTTACTCTTGCTAGGAGTTACTTGATGTTGCTGATTTAATTTTAATTGTGACGAGGCATTGGCAACCTTACGAGAGTCATAGTGATTCCTGGCAGTTCCTCACCAAAATACGCATTTTTTAGATACTGTGGAAAGACTCTCCAAAGCGGTAATTCACTAGCTGTTTATCTTCAGAGAAACTGCCAGAGGTTTCTTGAAGTTGCTGATGTGAGTCTAATTGTGACGAGGCATTGGCTACCTTAAGAGAGTCATAGAGACTCTTGCCAAATGCACACCATAATAGACATTTTTTAGATACTGTGGCCAGTCTGCCCGAAGCATTACGCAATTAGTTGTTTAATTTAAGACAAACACCGTTACTCTTGCTAGGAGTTACTTGATGTTGCTGATTTAATTTTAATTGTGACGAGGCATTGGCAACCTTACGAGAGTCATAGTGATTCCTGGCAGTTCCTCACCAAAATACGAATATTTTAGATACTGTGGAAAGTCTCTCCAAAGCGGTAATCCACTAGCTGTTTACCTTCAGAGAAACTGCCAGAGGTTTCTTGAAGTTGCTGATGTGAGTCTAATTGTAACGAGGCATTGGCTACCTTAAGCGAGTCATAGTGACTCTTGCCAAATGCTCACCATAATAGACATTTTTTAGATACTGTGGCCAGTCTGCCCGAAGCATTACGCAATTAGTTGTTTAATTTAAGACAAACACCGTTACTCTTGCTAGGAGTTACTTGATGTTGCTGATTTAATTTTAATTGTGACGAGGCATTGGCAACCTTACGAGAATCATAGTGATTCTTGGCAGTTCCTCACGAAAATAAGCATTTTTTAGATACTGTGGAAAGTCTCTCCAAAGCGATAATCCACTAGCTGTTTATCTTCAGAGAAACTGCCGGAGGTTTCTTGTAGTTGCTGACGTGAGTTTAATTGTGACGAGGCATTGGCTACCTTAAGATAGTCATAGTGACTGTTGCCAAATGCTCACCATAATAGACATTTTTTAGATACTGTGGCCAGTCTGCCCGAAGAATTACGCAATTAGTTGTTTAATTTAAGACAAACACCGTTACTCTTGCTAGGAGTTACTTGATGTTGCTGATTAAATTTTAATTGTGACGAGGCATTGGCAACCTTACGAGAGTCATAGTGATTCCTGGCAGTTCCTCACCAAAATACGCATTTTTTAGATACTGTGGAAAGTCTCTCCAAAGCGGTAATCCACTAGCTGCCTATCTTCAGAGAAACTGCCAGAGGTTTCTTGAAGTTGCTGATGTGAGTCTAATTGTGACGACGCATTGGCTACCTTAAGAGAGTCATAGTGACTCTTGCCAAATGCTCACCCTAGTAGACATTTTTTAGATACTGTGGCCAGTCTGCCCGAAGCATTACGCAATTAGTTGTTTAATTTAAGACAACCATCGTTACTCTTGCTAGGAGTTACTTGATGTTGCTGATTTAATTTTAATTGTGACGAGGCATTAGCAACCTTACGAGAGTCATAGTGATTCCTGGCAGTTCCTCACGAAAATACGCATTTTTTAGATACTGTGGAAAGTCTCTCCAAAGCGGTAATCCACTAGCTGTTTATCTTCAGAGAAACTGCCAGTGGTTTCTTGAAGTTGCTGATGTGAGTCTAATTGTAACAAGGCATTGGCTACCTTAAGCGAGTCATAGTGACTCTTGCCAAATGCTCACCATAATAGACATTTTTTAGATACTGTGGCCAGTCTGCCCGAAGCAATACGCCACTAGTTCTTTAATTTAAGACAACCATCGTTACTCTTGCTAGGAGTTACTTGATGTTGCTGATTAAATTTTAATTGTGACTAGGCATTGGCAACCTTACGAGAGTCATAGTGATTCCTGGCAGTTCCTCACCAAAATACGAATTTTTTAGATACTGTGGAAAGTTTCTCCAAAGCGGTAATCCACTAGCTGTTTATCTTCAGAGAAACTGCCAGAGGTTTCTTGAAGTTGCTGATGTGAGTCTAATTGTGACGAGGCATTGGCTACCTTAAGAGAGTCGTAGTGACTCTTGCCAAATGCTCACCGTAATAGACATTTTTTAGATACTGTGGCCAGTCTTCCCGAAGCATTACGCAATTAGTTGTTTAATTTAAGACAACCATCGGTACTATTGCTAGGAGTTACTTGATGTTGCTGATTTAATTTTAATTGTGACGAGGCATTGGCAACCTTACGAGAGTCATAGTGATTCCTGGCAGTTCCTCACCAAAATACGCATTTTTTAGATACTGTGGAAAGTCTCTCCAAAGCGGTAATCCACTAGCTGTTTATCTTCAGAGAAACTGCCAGAGGTTTCTTGAAGTTGCTGACGTGAGTCTAATTGTGACGAGGCATTGGCTACCTTAAGAGAGTCATAGTGACTCTTGCCAAATGCTCACCATAATAGACATTTTTTAGATACTGTGGCCAGTCTGCCCGAAGCATTACGCAATGAGTTGTTTAATTTAAGACAAACACCGTTACTCTTGCTAGGAGTTACTTGATGTTGCTGATTTAATTTTAATTGTGACGAGGCATTGGCAACCTTACGAGAGTCATAGTGATTCCTGGCATTTTCTCACCAAAATACGCATTTTTTAGATACTGTGGAAAGTCTCTCCAAAGCGGTAATTCACTAGCTGTTTATCTTAAGAGAAACTGCCAGAGGTTTCTTGAAGTTTTTGATGTGAGTCTAATTGTGACGAGGCATTGGCTACCTTAAGAGAGTCATAGTGACTCTTGCAAAATGCTCACCATAATAGACATTTTTTAGATACTGTGGCCAGTCTGCCCGAAGCATTACGCAATTAGTTGTTTAATTTAAGACAACCATCGTTACTCTTGCTAGGAGTTACTTGATGTTGCTGATTTAATTTTAATTGTGACGAGGCATTGGCAACCTTACGAGAGTCATAGTGATTCCTGGCAGTTCCTCACCAAAATACGCATTTTTTAGATACTGTGGAAAGACTCTCCAAAGCGGTAATCCACTAGCTGTTTATCTTCAGAGAAACTGCCAGAGGTTTCTTTAAGTTGCTGATGTGAGTCTAATTGGGACGAGGCATTGGCTACCTTAAGAGAGTCATAGTGACTCTTGCCAAATGCTCACCGTAATAGACATTTTTTAGATACTGTGGCCAGTCTGCCCGAAGCATTACGCAATTAGTTGTTTAATTTAAGACAAACACCGTTACTCTTGCTAGGAGTTACTTGATGTTGCTGATTTAATTTTAATTGTGACGAGGCATTGGCAACCTTACGAGAGTCATAGTGATTCCTGGCAGTTCCTCACCAAAATACGCATTTTTTAGATACTGTGGAAATCTCTCCAAAGCGGTAATCCACTAGCTGTTTATCTTAAGAGAAACTGCCAGAGGTTTCTTGAAGTTTTTGATGTGAGTCTAATTGTGACGAGGCATTGGCTACCTTAAGAGAGTCATAGTGACTCTTGCAAAATGCTCACCATAATAGACATTTTTTAGTTACTGTGGCCAGTCTGCCCGAAGCATTACGCAATTAGTTGTTTAATTTAAGACAACCATCGTTACTCTTGCTAGGAGTTACTTGATGTTGCTGATTTAATTTTAATTGTGACGAGGCATTGGCAACCTTACGAGAGTCATAGTGATTCCTGGCAGTTCCTCACCAAAATACGCATTTTTTAGATACTGTGGAAAGACTCTCCAAAGCGGTAATCCACTAGCTGTTTATCTTCAGAGAAACTGCCAGAGGTTTCTTTAAGTTGCTGATGTGAGTCTAATTGGGACGAGGCATTGGCTACCTTAAGAGAGTCATAGTGACTCTTGCCAAATGCACACCATAATAGACATTTTTTAGATACTGTGGCCAGTCTGCCCGAAGCATTACGCAATTAGTTGTTTAATTTAAGACAAACACCGTTACTCTTGCTAGGAGTTACTTGATGTTGCTGATTTAATTTTAATTGTGACGAGGCATTGGCAACCTTACGAGAGTCATAGTGATTCCTGCCAGTTCCTCACAAAAATACGCATTTTTTAGATACTGTGGAAAGACTCTCCAAAGCGGTAATCCACTAGCTGTTTATCTTCAGAGAAACTGCCAGAGGTTTCTTTAAGTTGCTGATGTGAGTCTAATTGGGACGAGGCATTGGCTACCTTAAGAGAGTCATAGTGACTCTTGCCAAATGCTCACCATAATAGACATTTTTTAGATACTGTGGCCAGTCTGCCCGAAGCATTACACAATTAGGTGTTTAATTTAAGACAACCACCATTACTCTTGCTAGGAGTTACTTGATGTTGCTGATTTAATTTTAATTGTGACGAGGCATTGGCAACCTTACGAGAGTCATAGTGATTCCTGGCAGTTCCTCACCAAAATACGAATATTTTAGATACTGTGGAAAGTCTCTCCAAAGCGGTAATCCACTAGCTGTTTACCTTCAGAGAAACTGCCAGAGGTTTCTTGAAGTTGCTGATGTGAGTCTAATTGTAACGAGGCATTGGCTACCTTAAGCGAGTTATAGTGACTCTTGCAAAATGCTCACCATAATAGACATTTTTTAGATACTGTGGGCAGTCTGCCCGAAGCAATACGCCACTAGTTCTTTAATTTAAGACAACCATCGTTACTCTTGCTAGGAGTTACTTGATGTTGCTGATTAAATTTTAATTGTGACGAGGCATTGGCAACCTTACGAGAGTCATAGTGATTCCTGGCAGTTCCTCACCAAAATACGCATTTTTTAGATACTGTGGAAAGTCTCTCCAAAGCGGTAATCCACTAGCTGTTTACCTTCAGAGAAACTGCCAGAGGTTTCTTGAAGTTGCTGACGTGAGTCTAATTGTGACGAGGCATTGGCTACCTTAAGAGAGTCATAGTGACTTTTGCCAAATGCTCACCATAATAGACATTTTTTAGATACTGTGGCCAGTCTGCCTGAAGCATTACGCAATTAGTTGTTTAATTTAAGACAAACACCGTTACTCTTGCTAGGAGTTACTTGATGTTGCTGATTTAATTTTAATTGTGACGAGGCATTGGCAACCTTACGAGAGTCATAGTGATTCCTGGCATTTCCTCACGAAAATACGCATTTTTTAGATACTGTGGAAAGTCTCTCCAAAGCGGTAATCCACTAGCTGTTTATCTTAAGAGAAACTGCCAGAAGTTTCTTGAAGTTTTTGATGTGAGTGTAATTGTGACGAGGCTTGCCTACCTTAAGAGAGTCATAGTGACTCTTGCCAAATGCTCACCATAATAGACATTTTTTAGATACTGTGGCCAGTCTGCCCGAAGCATTACGCAATTAGTTGTTTAAGTTAAGACAACCACCGTTACTCTTGCTAGGAGTTACTTGATGTTGCTGATTTAATTTTAATTGTGACGAGGCATTGGCAACCTTACGAGAGTCATAGTGATTCCTGGCAGTTCCTCACCGAAATACGCATTTTTTAGATACTGTTGAAAGTCTCTTAAAAGCGGTAATCCACTAGCTGTTTATCTTCAGAGAAACTGCCAGAGGTTTCTTGAAGTTGCTGATGTGAGTCTAATTGTGACGAGGCATTGGCTACCTTAAGAGAGTCATAGTGACTCTTGCCAAATGCTCACCGTAATAGACATTTTTTAGATATTGTGGCCAGTCTTCCCGAAGCATTACGCAATTAGTTGTTTAATTTAAGACAACCATCGTTACTCTTGCTAGGAGTTACTTGATGTTGCTGATTTAATTTTAATTGTGACGAGGCATTGGCAACCTTACGAGAGTCATAGTGATTCCCGGCAGTTCCTCACGAAAATACGCATTTTTTAGATACTGTGGAAAGTCTCTCCAAAGCGGTAATCCACTAGCTGTTTATCTTCAGAGAAACTGCCAAAGGTTTCTTGAAGTTGCTGATGTGAGTCTAATTGTGACGAGGCATTGGCTACCTTAAGAGGGTCATAGTGACTCTTGCCAAATGCTCATCATAATAGACATTTTTTAGATACTGTGGCCAGTGTGCCCGAAGCATTACGCAATTAGTTGTTTAATTTAAGACAAACACCGTTACTCTTGCTAGGAGTTACTTGATGTTGCTGATTTAATTTTAATTGTGACGAGGCATTGGCAACCTTACGAGAGTCATAGTGATTCCTGGCAGTTCCTCACCAAAATAGGAATATTTTAGATACTGTGGAAAGTCTCTCCAAAGCGGTAATCCACTAGCTGTTTATCTTCAGAGAAACTGCCAAAGGTTTCTTGAAGTTGCTGATGTGAGTCTAATTGTGACGAGGCATTGGCTACCTTAAACGAGTCATAGTGACTCTTGCCAAATGCTCACCGTAATAGACATTTTTTAGATACTGTGGCCAGTCTGCCCGAAGCAATACGCCACTAGTTCTTTAATTTAAGACAACCATCGTTACTCTTGCTAGGAGTTACTTGATGTTGCTGATTAAATTTTAATTGTGACGAGGCATTGGCAACCTTACGAGTGTCATAGTGATTCCTGGCAGTTCCTCAAGAAAATACGCATTTTTTAGATACTGTGGAAAGTCTCTCCAAAGCAGTAATAGACTAGCTGTTTATCTTCAGAGAAACTGCCAGAGTTTTCTTGAAGTTGCTGACGTGAGTCTAATTGTGACGAGGCATTGGCTACCTTAAGAGAGTCATAGTGACTCTTGCCAAATGCTCACCATAATAGACATTTTTTAGATACTGTGGCCAGTCTGCCCGAAGCATTACGCAATTAGTTGTTTAATTTAAGACAACCACCGTTACTCTTGCTAGGAGTTACTTGATGTTGCTGATTTAATTTTAATTGTGACGAGGCATTGGCAACCTTACGAGAGTCAGAGGGATTCCTGGCAGTTCCTCACCAAAATACGCATTTTTTAGATACTGTGGAAAGTCTCTCCAAAGTGGTAATCCACTAGCTGTTTATCTTCAGAGAAACTGTCAGAGGTTTCTTCAAGTTGCTGACGTGAGTCTAATTGTGACGAGGCATTGGCTACCTTAAGAGAGTCATAGTTACTCTTGCCAAATGCTCACCATAATAGACATTTTTTAGATACTGTGGCCAGTCGGCCCGAAGCATTACGCAATTAGTTGTTTAATTTAAGACAAACACCGTTACTCTTGCTAGGAGTTACTTGATGTTGCTGATTTAATTTTAATTGTGACGAGGCATTGGCAACCTTACGAGAGTCATAGTGATTCCTGGCAGTTCCTCACCAAAATACGCATTTTTTAGATACTGTGGAAAGTCTCTCCAAAGCGGTAATCCACTAGCTGTTTATCTTCAGAGAAACTGCCAGAGTTATCTTGAAGTTGCTGACGTGAGTCTAATTGTGACGAGGCATTGGCTACCTTAAGAGAGTCATAGTGACTCTTGCCAAATGCTCACCATAATAGACATTTTTTAGATACTGTGGCCAGTCTGCCCGAAGCATTACGCAATTAGTTGTTTAATTTAAGACAACCACCGTTACTCTTGTTAGGAGTTACTTGATGTTGCTGATTTAATTTTAATTGTGACGAGGCATTGGCAACCTTACGAGAGTCATAGTGATTCCTGGCAGTTCCTCACCAAAATACGCATTTTTTAGATACTGTGGAAAGTCTCTCCAAAGCGGTAATCCACTAGCTGTTTATCTTAAGAGAAGCTGCCAGAGGTTTCTTGAAGTTGCTGATGTGTGTCTAATTGTGACGATGCATTGGCTACCTTAAGAGAGTCATAGTGACTCTTGCCAAATGCTCACCATAATAGACATTTTTTAGATACAGTGGCCAGTCTGCCCGAAGCATTACGCAATTAGTTGTTTAATTTAAGACAAATACCGTTACTCTTGCTAGGAGTTACTTGATGTTGCTGATTTAATTTTAATTGTGACGAGTCATTGTCAACCTTACGCGAGTCATAGTGATTCCTGGCAGTTCCTCACCAAAATACGCATTGTTTAGATACTGTGGAAAGTCTCTCCAAAGCGGTAATCCACTAGCTGTTTATCTTCAGAGAAACTGCCAGAGGTTTCTTGAAGTTGCTGATGTTAGTCTAATTGTGACGAGGCATTGGCTACCTTAAGAGAGTCATAGTGACTCTTGCCAAATGCTCACCATAATAGACATTTTTTAGATATTGTGGCCAGTCTGCCCGAAGCATTACGCAATTAGTTGTTAATTTAAGACAACCATCGTTACTCTTGCTAGGAGTTACTTGATGTTGCTGATTAAATTTTAATTGTGTTGAGGCATTGGCAACCTTACGAGAGTCATAGTGATTCCTGGCAGTTCCTCACCAAAATATGCATTTTTCTGATACTGTGGAAAGTCTCTCCAAAGCGGTAATCGACTAGCAGATTATCTTCAGAGAAACTGCCACAGGTTTCTTGAAGTTGCTGACATGAGTCTAATTGTGACGAGGCATTGGCTACCTTAAGAGAGTCATAGTGACTCTTGCCAAATGCTCACCATAATAGACATTTTTTAGATACTGTGGCCAGTCTGCCCGAAGCATTACGCAATTAGTTGTTTAATTTAAGACAACCACCGTTACTCTTGCTAGGAGTTACTTGATGTTGCTGATTTAATTTTAATTGTGACGAGTCATTAGCAACCTTACGAGAGTCATAGTAATTCCTGGCAGTTCCTCACCAAAATACGCATTTTTTAGATACTGTGGAAAGTCTCTCCAAAGCGGTAATCCACTAGCTGTTTATCTTCAGAGAAACTGCCAGAGGTTTCTTGAAGTTGCTGATGTGAGTCTAATTGTGACGAGGCATTGGCTACCTTATGCGAGTCATAGCGACTCTTGCCAAATGCTCACCATAATAGATATTTTTTAGATATTGTGGCCAGTCTGCCCGAAGCATTACGCAATTAGTTGTTTAATTTAAGACAACCACCGTTACTCTTGCTAGGAGTTACTTGATGTTGCTGATTTAATTTTAATTGTGACGAGGCATTGGCAACCTTTCGAGAGTCATAGTGATTCCAGGCAGTTCCTCACCAAAATACTGTGGAAAGTCTCTCCAAAGCGGTAATCCACTAGCTGTTTATCTTCAGAGAAACTGCCAGAGGTTTCTTGAAGTTGCTGATGTGAGTCTAATTGTGACGAGGCATTGGCTACCTTAAGCGAGTCATAGCAACTCTTGCCAAATGCTCACCATAATAGACATTTTTTAGATACTGTGGCCAGTCTGCCCGAAGCAATACGCCACTAGTTCTTTAATATAAGACAACCACCGTTACTCTTGCTAGGAGTTACTTCATGTTGCTGATTTAATTTTAATTGTGACGAGGAATTGGCAACCTTACGAGAGTCATAGTGATTCCTGGCAGTTCCTCACCAAAATACGCATTTTTTAGATACTGTGGAAAGTCTCTCCAAAGCGGTATTCCACTAGCTGTTTATCTTCAGAGAAACTGCCAGAGGTTTCTTCAAGTTGCTGATGTGAGTCTAATTGTGACGAGGCATTGGCTACCTTAAGAGAGTCATAGTGACTCTTGCCAAATGCTCACCATAATAGACATTTTTCAGATACTGTGGCCAGTCTGCCCGAAGCATTACGCAATTAGTTGTTTAATTTAAGGCAACCATCGTTACTCTTGATAGGAGTTACTTGATGTTGCTGATTAAATTTTAATTGTGATGAGACATTGGCAACCTTACGAGAGTCATAGTGATTCCTGGCAGTTCCTCACCAAAATACGCATTTTTTAGATACTGTGGAAAGTCTCTCCAAAGCGGTAATCCACTAGCAGTTTATCTTCAGAGAAACTGCCACAGGTTTCTTGAAGTTGCTGACGTGAGTCTAATTATGACGTGGCATTGGCTACCTTAAGAGAGTCATATTGACTCTTGCCAAATGCTCACCATAATAGACATTTTTTAGATACTGTGGAAAGTCTGCCCGAAGCATTACGCAATTAGTTGTTTAATTTAAGACAAACACCGTTACTCTTGCTAGGAGTTACTTGATGTTGCTGATTTAATTTTAATTGTGACGAGTCATTAGCAACCTTACGAGAGTCATAGTGATTCCTGGCAGTTCCTCACCAAAATACGCATTTCTTAGATACTGTGGAAAGTCTCCCCAAAGCGGTAATCCACTAGCTGTTTATCTTCAGAGAAACTGCCAGAGGTTTCTTGAAGTTGCTGATGTGAGTCTAATTGTGACGAAGCATTGGCTACCTTAAGCGAGTCATAGCGACTCTTGCCAAATGCTCACCATAATAGACATTTTTTAGATACTGTGGCCAGTCTGCACGAAGCAATACGCCACTAGTTCTTTAATTTAAGACAACCACCGTTACTCTTGCTAGGAGTTACTTGATGTTGCTGATTTAATTTTAATTGTGACGAGGCATTGGCAACCTTACGAGAGTCATAGTGATTCCTGGCAGTTCCTCACCAAAATACGCATTTTTTAGATACTGTGGAAAGTATCTCCAAAGCGGTAATCCACTAGCTGTTTATCTTCAGAGAAACTGCCACAGGTTTCTTGAAGTTGCTGTCGTGAGTGTAATTGTGACGAGGCATTGGCTACCTTAAGAGAGTCATAGTGACTCTTGCCAAATGCTCACCATAATAGACATTTTTTAGATACTGTGGCCAGTCTGCCCGAAGCATTACGCAATTAGTTGTTTAATTTAAGACAACCATCGTTACTCTTGCTAGGAGTTACTTGATGTTGCTGATTAAATTTTAATTGTGATGAGACATTGGCAACCTTACGAGAGTCATATTGATTCCTGGCAGTTCCTCACCAAAATACGCATTTTTTAGATACTGTGGAAAGTCTCTCCAAAGCGGTAATCCAATAGCTGTTTATCTTCAGAGAAACTGCCACAGGTTTCTTGAAGTTGCTGAAGTGAGGCTAATTGTGACGAGGCATTGGCTACCTTAAGAGAGTCATAGTGACTCTTGCCAAATGCTCACCATAATAGACATTTTTTAGATACTGTGGCCAGTCTGCCCGAAGCATTACGCAATTAGTTGTTTAATTTAAGACAACCACCGTTACTCTTGCTAGGAGTTACTTGATGTTGCTGATTTAATTTTAATTGTGACGAGGCATTGGCAACCTTACGAGAGTCATAGTGATTCCTGGCAGTTCCTCACCAAAATACGCATTTTTTAGATACTGTGGAAAGTCTCTCCAAAGCGGTAATCCACTAGCTGTTTATCTTCAGAGAAACTGCCAGAGGTTTCTTGAAGTTGCTGACGTGAGTCTAATTGTGACGAGGCATTGGCTACCTTAAGAGAGTCATAGTGACTCTTGCCAAACGCTCACCATAATAGACATTTTTTAGATACTGTGGCCTGTCTGCCCGAAGCATTACGCAATTAGTTGTTTAATTTAAGACAACCATCGTTACTCTTGCTAGGAGTTACTTGATGTTGCTGATTAAATTTTAATTGTGATGAGGCATTGGCAACCTTACGAGAGTCATAGTGGTTCCTGGCAGTTGCTCACCAAAATACGCATTTTTTAGATACTGTGGAAAGTCTCTCCAAAGCGGTAATCCACTAGCTGTTTATCTTCAGAGAAACTGCCAGAGGTTTCTTCAAGTTGCTGACGTGAGTCTAATTGTGACGAGGCATTGGCTACCTTAAGAGAGTCATAGTGACTCTTGCCAAATGCTCACCATAATAGACATTTTTTAGATACTGTGGCCAGTCTGCCCGAAGCATTACGCAATTAGTTGTTTAATTTAAGACAACCACCGTTACTCTTGCTAGGAGTTACTTGATGTTGCTGATTTAATTTTAATTGTGACGAGTCATTGGCAACCTTACGGGAGTCATAGTGATTCCTGGCAGTTCCTCACCAAAATACTGTGGAAAGTCTCTCCAAAGCGGTAATCCACTAGCTGTTTATCTTCAGAGAAACTGCCAGTGGTTTCTTGAAGTTGCTGATGTGAGTCTAATTGTGACGAGGCATTGGCTACCTTAAGCGAGTCATAGCGACTCTTGCCAAATGCTCACCATAATAGACATTTTTTAGATACTGTGGCCAGTCTGCCCGAAGCAATACGCCACTAGTTCTTTAATTTAAGACAACCACCGTTTCTCTTGCTAGGAGTTACTTGATGTTGCTGATTTAATTTTAATTGTGACGAGGCATTGGCAACCTTACGAGAGTCATAGTGATTCCTGGCAGTTCATCACCAAAATACGCATTTTTTAGATACTGTGGAAAGTCTCTCCAAAGCGGTAATCCACTAGCTGTTTATCTTCAGAGAAACTGCCACAGGTTTCTTGAAGTTGCTGTCGTGAGTGTAATAGTGACGAGGCATTGGCTACCTTAAGAGAGTCATAGTGACTCTTTCCAAATGCTCACCATAATAGATATTTTTTAGATACTGTGGCCAGTCTGCCCGAAGCATTACGCAATTAGTTGTTTAATTTAAGGCAACCATCGTTACTCTTGCTAGGAGTTACTTGATGTTGCTGATTTAATTTTAATTGTGACGCGTCATTAGCAACCTTACGAGAGTCATAGTGATTCCTGGCAGTTCCTCACCAAAATACGCATTTCTTAGATACTGTGGAAAGTCTCCCCAAAGCGGTAATCCACTAGCTGTTTATCTTCAGAGAAACTGCCAGAGGTTTCTTGAAGTTGCTGATGTGAGTCTAATTGTGACGAAGCATTGGCTACCTTAAGCGAGTCATAGCGACTCTTGCCAAATGCTCACCATAATAGACATTTTTTAGATACTGTGGCCAGTCTGCCCGAAGCAATACGCCACTAGTTCTTTAATTTAAGACAACCACCGTTACTCTTGCTAGGAGTTACTTGATGTTGCTGATTTAATTTTAATTGTGACGAGGCATTGGCAACCTTACGAGAGTCATAGTGATTCCTGGCAGTTCCTCACCAAAATACGCATTTTTTAGATACTGTGGAAAGTATCTCCAAAGCGGTAATCCACTAGCTGTTTATCTTCAGAGAAACTGCCACAGGTTTCTTGAAGTTGCTGTCGTGAGTGTAATTGTGACGAGGCATTGGCTACCTTAAGAGAGTCATAGTGACTCTTGCCAAATGCTCACCATAATAGACATTTTTTAGATACTGTGGCCAGTCTGCCGAAGCATTACGCAATTAGTTGTTTAATTTAAGACAACCATCGTTACTCTTGCTAGGAGTTACTTGATGTTGCTGATTAAATTTTAATTGTGATGAGACATTGGCAACCTTACGAGAGTCATATTGATTCCTGGCAGTTCCTCACCAAAATACGCATTTTTTAGATACTGTGGAAAGTCTCTCCAAAGCGGTAATCCACTAGCTGTTTATCTTCAGAGAAACTGCCACAGGTTTCTTGAAGTTGCTGAAGTGAGGCTAATTGTGACGAGGCATTGGCTACCTTAAGAGAGTCATAGTGACTCTTGCCAAATGCTCACCATAATAGACATTTTTTAGATACTGTGGCCAGTCTGCCCGAAGCATTACGCAATTAGTTGTTTAATTTAAGACAACCACCGTTACTCTTGCTAGGAGTTACTTGATGTTGCTGATTTAATTTTAATTGTGACGAGGCATTGCCAACCTTACGAGAGTCATAGTGATTCCTGGCAGTTCCTCACCAAAATACGCATTTTTTAGATACTGTGGAAAGTCTCTCCAAAGCGGTAATCCACTAGCTGTTTATCTTCAGAGAAACTGCCAGAGGTTTCTTGAAGTTGCTGACGTGAGTCTAATTGTGACGAGGCATTGGCTACCTTAAGAGAGTCATAGTGACTCTTGCCAAACGCTCACCATAATAGACATTTTTTAGATACTGTGGCCTGTCTGCCCGAAGCATTACGCAATTAGTTGTTTAATTTAAGACAACCATCGTTACTCTTGCTAGGAGTTACTTGATGTTGCTGATTAAATTTTAATTGTGATGAGGCATTGGCAACCTTACGAGAGTCATAGTGGTTCCTGGCAGTTGCTCACCAAAATACGCATTTTTTAGATACTGTGGAAAGTCTCTCCAAAGCGGTAATCCACTAGCTGTTTATCTTCAGAGAAACTGCCAGAGGTTTCTTGAAGTTGCTGACGTGAGTCTAATTGTGACGAGGCATTGGCTACCTTAAGAGAGTCATAGTGACTCTTGCCAAATGCTCACCATAATAGACATTTTTTAGATACTGTGGCCAGTCTGCCCGAAGCATTACGCAATTAGTTGTTTAATTTAAGACAACCACCGTTACTCTTGCTAGGAGTTACTTGATGTTGCTGATTTAATTTTAATTGTGACGAGTCATTGGCAACCTTACGAGAGTCATAGTGATTCCTGGCAGTTCCTCACCAAAATACGCATTTTTTAGATACTGTGTAAAGCCTCTCCAAAGCGGTAATCCACTAGCTGTTTATCTTCAGAGAAACTGCCAGAGGTTTCTTGAAGTTGCTGATGTGAGTCTAATTGTGACGAGGCATTGGCTACCTTAAGCGAGTCATAGCGACTCTTGCCAAATGCTCACCATAATAGACATTATTTAGATACTGTGGCCAGTCTGCCCGAAGCAATACCCCACTAGTCCTTTAATTTAAGACAACCACCGTTACTCTTGCTAGGAGTTACTTGATGTTGCTGATTTAATTTTAATTGTGACGAGGCATTGGCAACCTTACGAGAGTCATAGTGATTCCTGGCAGTTCCTCACCAAAATACGCATTTTTTAGATACTGTGGAAAGTCTCTCCAAAGCGGTAATCCACTAGCTGTTTATCTTCAGAGAAACTGCCAGAGGTTTCTTGAAGTTGCTGACGTGAGTCTAATTGTGACGAGGCATTGGCTACCTTAAGAGAGTCATAGTGACTCTTGCCAAATGCTCACCATAATAGACATTTTTTAGATACTGTGGCCAGTCTGCCCGAAGCATTACGCAATTAGTTGTTTAATTTAAGACAACCACCGTTACTCTTGCTAGGAGTTACTTGATGTTGCTGATTTAATTTTAATTGTGACGAGGCTTTGGCAACCTTACGAGAGTCATAGTGATTCCTGGCAGTTCCTCACCAAAATACGCATTTTTTAGATACTGTGGAAAATTTCTCCAATGCGATAATCCACTAGCTGTTTATCTTCAGAGAAACTGCCAGAGGTTTCTTGAAGTTGCTGATGTGAGTCTAATTGTGACGACGCATTGGCTACCTTAAGAGAGTCATAGTGACTCTTGCCAAATGCTCACCATAATAGACATTTTTTAGATACTGTGGCCAGTCTGCCCGAAGCATTACGCAATTAGTTGTTTAATTTAAGACAACCACCGTTACTCTTGCTAGGAGTTACTTGATGTTGCTGATTTAATTTTAATTGTGACGAGTCATTGGCAACCTTACGAGAGTCATAGTGATTCCTGGCAGTTCCTCACCAAAATACGCATTTTTTAGATACTGTGTAAAGTCTCTCCAAAGCGGTAATCCACTAGCTGTTTATCTTCAGAGAAACTGCCAGAGGTTTCTTGAAGTTGCTGATGTGAGTCTAATTGTGACGAGGCATTGGCTACCTTAAGCGAGTCATAGCGACTCTTGCCAAATGCTCACCATAATAGACATTATTTAGATACTGTGGCCAGTCTGCCCGAAGCATTACGCAATTAGTTGTTTAATTTAAGACAACCATCGTTACTCTTGCTAGGAGTTACTTGTTGTTGCTGATTTAATTTTAATTGTGACGAGGCATTGGCAACCTTACGAGAGTCATAGTGATTCCTGGCAGTTCCTCACCAAAATACGCATTTTTTAGATACTGTGGAAAGTCTCTCCAATGCGGTAATCCACTAGCTGTTTATTTTCAGAAAAACTGCCAGAGGTTTCTTGAAGTTGCTGATGTGAGTCTAATTGTGACGAGGCATTGGCTACCTTAAGCGAGTCATAGCGACTCTTGCCAAATGCTCACCATAATACACATTTTTTAGATACTGTGGCCAGTCTGCCCGAAGCAATACGCCACTAGTTCTTTAATTTAAGACCACCACCGTTACTCATGCTAGGAGTTACATGATGTTGCTGATTTAATTTTAATTGTGACAAGGCATTGGCAACCTTACGAGAGTCATAGTGATTCCTGGCAGTTCCTCACCAAAATACGCATTTTTTAGATACTGTGGAAAGTCTCTCCAAAGCGGTAATCCACTAGCTGTTTATCTTCAGAGAAACTGCCAGAGGTTTCTTGAAGTTGCTGATGTGAGTCTAATTGTGACGAGGCATTGGCTACCTTAAGCGAGTCATAGCGACTCTTGCCAAATGCTCACCATAATAGACATTTTTTAGATACTGTGGCCAGTCTGCCCGATGCATTACGCAATTAGTTGTTTAATTTAAGACAACCACCATTACTCTTGCTAGGAGTTACTTGATGTTGCTGATTTAATTTTAATTGTGACGAAGCATTGGCAACCTTACGAGAGTCATAGTGATTCCTGGCAGTTCCTCACCAAAATACGCATTTTTTAGATACTGTGGAAAGTCTCTCCAATGCGGTAATCCACTAGCTGTTTATCTTCAGAGAAACTGCCAGAGGTTTCTCGAAGTTGCTGAGGTGAGTCTAATTGTGACGATGCATTGGCTACCTTAAGAGAGTCATAGTGACTCTTGCCAAATGCTCACCATAATAGACATTTTTTAGATACTGTGGCCAGTCTGCCCGAAGCATTACGCAATTAGTTGTTTAATTTAAGACAACCATCGTTACTCTTGCTAGGAGTTACTTGATGTTGCTGATTTAATTTTAATTGTGACGAGGCATTGGCAACCTTACGAGAGTCATAGTGATTCCTGGCAGTTACTCACCAAAATACGCATTTTTTAGATACTGTGGAAAGTCTCTCCAAAGCGGTAATCCACTAGCTGTTTATCTTCAGAGAAACTGCCAGAGGTTTCTTGAAGTTGCTGACGTGCGTCTAATTGTGACGAGGCATTGGCTACCTTAAGAGAGTCATAGTGACTCTTGCCAAATGCTCACCATAATAGACATTTTTTAGATACTGTGGCCAGTCTACCCGAAGCATTACGCAATTAGTTGTTTAATTTAAGACAAACACCGTTACTCTTGCTAGGAGTTACATGATGTTGCTGATTTAATTTTAATTGTGACAAGGCATTGGCAACCTTACGAGAGTCATAGTGATTCCTGGCAGTTCCTCACCAAAATACGCATTTTTTAGATACTGTGGAAAGTCTCTCCAAAGCGGTAATCCACTAGCTGTTTATCTTCAGAGAAACTGCCAGATTTTTCTTGAAGTTGCTGATGTGAGTCTAATTGTGACGAGGCATTGGCTACCTTAAGCGAGTCATAGCGACTCTTGCCAAATGCTCACCATAACAGACATGTTTTAGATACTGTGGCCAGTCTGCCCGAAGTATTACTCAATTAGTTGTTTAATTTAAGACAACCACCGTTACTCTTGCTAGGAGTTACTTGATGTTGCTCATTTAATTTTAATTGTGACGAAGCATTGGCAACCTTACGAGAGTCATAGTGATTCCTGGCAGTTCCTCACCAAAATACGCATTTTTTAGATACTGTGGAAAGTCCCTCCAATGCGGTAATCCACTAGCTGTTTATCTTCAGAGAAACTGCCAGAGGTTTCTCGAAGTTGCTGACGTGAGTCTAATTGTGACGATGCATTGGCTACCTTAAGAGAGTCATAGTGACTTTTGCCAAATGCTCACCATAATAGACATTTTTTAGATACTGTGGCCAGTCTGCCCGAAGCATTACGCAATTAGTTGTTTAATTTAAGACAACCATCGTTACTCTTGCTAGGAGTTACTTGATGTTGCTGATTTAATTTTAATTGTGACGAGGCATTGGCAACCTTACGAGAGTCATAGTGATTTCTGGCAGTTCCTCACCAAAATACGCATTTCTTAGATACTGTGGAAAGTCTCTCCAAAGCGGAAAATAAACTAGCTGTTTATCTTCAGAGAAACTGCCAGAGGTTTCTTGAAGTTGCTGATGTGAGTCTAATTGTGACAAGGCATTGGCTACCTTAAGCGAGTCATAGCGACTCTTGCCAAATGCTCACCATAATAGACATTTTTTACATACTGAGGCCAGTCACCCCGAAGCATTATGATATTAGTTGTTTATTTTAAGACAACCACCGTTACTCTTGCTAGGAGTTACTTGATGTTGCTGATTTTATTTTAATTGTGACGAGGCATTGGCAACCTTACGAGAGTCATAGTGATTCCTGGCAGTTCCTCACCAAAATAGGCATTTTTTAGATACTGTGGAAAGTCTCTCCAATGCGGTAATCCACTAGCTGTTTATCTTCAGAGAAACTGCCAGAGGTTTCTTGAAGTTGCTGACGTGAGTCTAATTGTGGCGATGCATTGGCTACCTTAAGAGAGTCATAGTGACTCTTGCCAAATGCTTACCATAATAGACATTTTTTAGATACTGTGGCCAGTCTGCCCGAAGCATTACGCAATTAGTTGTTAATTTAAGACAACCATCGTTACTCTTGCTAGGAGTTACTTGATGTTGCTGATTAAATTTTAATTGTGACGACGCATTGGCAACCTTACGAGAGTCATAGTGATTTCTGGCAGTTCCTCACCAAAATACGCATTTTTTGGATACTGTGGAAAGTCTCTCCAAAGCGGTAATCCACTAGCTGTTTATCTTCAGAGAAACTGCCAGAGGTTTCTTGAAGTTGCTGACGTGAGTCTAATTGTGACAAGGCATTGGCTACCTTAAGAGAGTCATAGTGACTCTTGCCAAATGCTCACCATAATAGACATTTTTTAGATACTGTGGCCAGTCTGCCCGAAGCATTACGCAATTAGTTGTTTAATTTAAGACAACCATCGTTACTCTTGCTAGGAGTTACTTGATGTTGCTGATTAAATTTTAATTGTGATGAGGCATTGGCAACCTTACGAGAGTCATAATGATTTCTGGCAGTTCCTCACCAAAATACGCATTTTTTAGATACTGTGGAAAGTCTCTCCAAAGCGGTATTCCACTAGCTGTTTATCTTCAGAGAAACTGCCAGAGGTTTCTTGAAGTTGCTGACGTGAGTCTAATTGTGACGATGCATTTGCTACCTTAAGAGAGTCATAGTGACTCTTGCCAAATGCTCACCATAATAGACATTTTTTAGATACTGTGGCCAGTCTGCCCGAAGCATTACGCAATTAGTTGTTTAATTTAAGACAACCATCGTTACTCTTGCTAGGAGTTACTTGATGTTGCTGATTTAATTTTAATTGTGACGAGGCATTGGCAACCTTACGAGAGTCATAGTGATTCCTGGCAGTTCCTCACCAAAATACGCATTATTTAGATACTGTGGAAAGTCTCTCCAAAGCGGTAATCCACTAGCTGTTTATCTTCAGAGAAACTGCCAGAGGTTTCTTGAAGTTGCTGATGTGAGTCTAATTGTGACGAGGCATTGGCTACCTTAAGAGAGTCATAGTGACTCTTGCCAAATGCTCACCACAATAGACATTTTTTAGATACTGTGGCCAGTCTGCCCGCAGCATTACGCAATTAGTTGTTAATTTAAGACAACCATCTTTACTCTTGCTAGGAGTTACTTGATGTTGCTGATTAAATTTTAATTGTGACGAGGCATTGGCAACCTTACGAGAGTCATAGTGATTCCTGGCAGTTCCTCACCAAAATACGCATTTTTTAGATACTGTGGAAAGTCTCTATAATGCGGTAATCCACTAGCTGTTTATCTTTAGAGAAACTGCCAGAGGTATCTTGAAGTTGCTGACGTGAGTCTAATTGTGTCGAGGCATTGGCTACCTTAAGAGAGTCATAGTGACTCTTGCCAAATGCTCACCATAATAGACATTTTTTAGATACTGCGGCCAGTCTGCCCGAAGCATTACGCAATTAGTTGTTTAATTTAAGACAACCATCGTTACTCTTGCTAGGAGTTACTTGATGTTGCTGATTAAATTTTAAATGTGATGAGGCATTGGCAACCTTACGAGAGTCATAGTGATTCCTGGCAGTTCCTCACCTAAATGCGCATTTTTTAGATACTGTGGAAAGTCTCTCCAAAGCGGTAATCCACTAGCTGGTTATCTTCAGAGAAACTGCCAGAGGTTTCTTGAAGTTGCTGACATGAGTCTAATTGTGACGAGGCATTGGCTACCCTAAGAGAGTCATAGTGACTCTTGCCAAATGCTCACCATAATAGACATTTTTTAGATACTGTGGCCAGTTTGCCTGAAGCATTACGCAATTAGTTGTTTAATTTAAGACAACCACCGTTACTCTTGCTAGGAGTTGCTTGATGTTGCTGATTTAATTTTAATTGTGACGAGGCATTGGCAACCTTACGAGAGTCATAGTGATTCCTGGCTGTTCCTCACCAAAATACGCATTTTTTAGATACTGTGGAAAGTCTCTCCAATGCGGTAATCCACTAGCTGTTTATCTTCAGATAAACTGCCAGAGGTTTCTTGAAGTTGCTGACGTGAGTCTAATTGTGACGATTCATTGGCTACCTTAAGAGAGTCATAGTGACTCTTGCCAAATGCTCACCATAATAGACATTTTTTAGATACTGCGGCCAGTCTGCCCGAAGCATTACGCAATTAGTTGTTTAATTTAAGACAACCATCGTTACTCTTGCTAGGAGTTACTTGATGTTGCTGATTAAATTTTAAATGTGGTGAGGCATTGGCAACCTTACGAGAGTCATAGTGATTCCTGGCAGTTCCTCACCTAATTACGCATTATTTAGATACTGTGGAAAGTCTCTCCAAAGCGGTAATCCACTAGCTGTTTATCATCAGATAAACTGCCAGAGGTTTCTTGAAGTTGCTGACGTGAGTCTAATTGTGACGATTCATTGGTTAATTTAAAAGAGTCATAGTGACTCTTGCCAAATGCTCACCATAATAGACATTTTTTAGATACTGTGGCCAGTCACCCCGAAGCATTATGCAATTAGTTGTTTAATTTAATACAACCGCCGTTACTCTTGCTAGGAGTTACTTGATGTTGCTGATTTAATTTTAATTGTGACGAGGCATTGGCAACCTTACGAGAGTCATAGTGATTCCTGCCAGTTCCTCACCAAAATACGCATTTTTTAGATACTGTGGAAAGTCTCTCCAAAGCGGTAATCCACTAGCTGTTTATCTTCAGAGAAACTGCCAGAGGTTTCTTGAAGTTGCTGACGTGAGTCTAATTGTGACGAGCTATTGGCTACCTTAAGAGAGTCATAGTGACTCTTGCCAAATGCTCACCATAATAGACATTTTTTAGATACTGTGGCCAGTCTGCCCGAAGCATTACGCAATTAGTTGTTTAATTTAAGACAACCATCGTTACTCTTGCTAGGAGTTACTTGATGTTGCTGATTTAATTTTAATTGTGACGAGGCATTAGCAACCTTACGGGAGTCATAGTGATTCCTGGCAGTTCCTCACCAAAATACGCATTTTTTAGATACTGTGGAAAGTCTCTCCATAGCGGTAATCCACTAGCTGTTTATCTTCAGAGAAACTGCCAGAGGTTTCTTGAAGTTGCTGATGTGAGTCTAATTGTGACGAGGCATTGGCTACCTTAAGCGAGTCATAGCGACTCTTGCCAAATGCTCACCATAATAGACATTTTTTAGATACTGAGGCCAGTCACCCCGAAGCATTATGATATTAGTTGTTTATTTTAAGACAACCACCGTTACTCTTGCTAGGAGTTACTTGATGTTGCTGATTTTATTTTAATTGTGACGAGGCATTGGCAACCTTACGAGAGTCATAGTGATTCCTGGCAGTTCCTCACCAAAATAGGCATTTTTTAGATACTGTGGAAAGTCTCTCCAATGCGGTAATCCACTAGCTGTTTATCTTAAGAGAAACTGCCAGAGGTTTCTTGAAGTTGCTGACGTGAGTCTAATTGTGGCGATGCATTGGCTACCTTAAGAGAGTCATAGTGACTCTTGCCAAATGCTTACCATAATAGACATTTTTTAGATACTGTGGCCAGTCTGCCCGAAGCATTACGCAATTAGTTGTTAATTTAAGACAACCATCGTTACTCTTTCTAGGAGTTACTTGATGTTGCTGATTAAATTTTAATTGTGACGAGGCATTGGCAACCTTACGAGAGACATAGTGATTTCTGGCAGTTCCTCACCAAAATACGCATTTTTTAGATACTGTGGAAAGTCTCTCCAAAGCGGTAATCCACTAGCTGTTTATCTTCAGAGAAACTGCCAGAGGTTTCTTGAAGTTGCTGACGTGAGTCTAATTGTGACAAGGCATTGGCTACCTTAAGAGAGTCATAGTGACTCTTGCCAAATGCTCACCATAATAGACATTTTTTAGATACTGTGGCCAGTCTGCCCGAAGCATTACGCAATTAGTTGTTTAATTTAAGACAACCATCGTTACTCTTGCTAGGAGTTACTTGATGTTGCTGATTAAATTTTAATTGTGATGAGGCATTGGCAACCTTACGAGAGTCATAATGATTTCTGGCAGTTCCTCACCAAAATACGCATTTTTTAGATACTGTGGAAAGTCTCTCCAAAGCGGTATTCCACTAGCTGTTTATCTTCAGAGAAACTGCCAGAGGTTTCTTGAAGTTGCTGACGTGAGTCTAATTGTGACGATGCATTTGCTACCTTAAGAGAGTCATAGTGACTCTTGCCAAATGCTCACCATAATAGACATTTTTTAGATACTGTGGCCAGTCTGCCCGAAGCATTACGCAATTAGTTGTTTAATTTAAGACAACCATCGTTACTCTTGCTAGGAGTTACTTGATGTTGCTGATTTAATTTTAATTGTGACGAGGCATTGGCAACCTTACGAGAGTCATAGTGATTCCTGGCAGTTCCTCACCAAAATACGCATTATTAGATACTGTGGAAAGTCTCTCCAAAGCGGTAATCCACTAGCTGTTTATCTTCAGAGAAACTGCCAGAGGTTTCTTGAAGTTGCTGATGTGAGTCTAATTGTGACGAGGCATTGGCTACCTTAAGAGAGTCATAGTGACTCTTGCCAAATGCTCACCACAATAGACATTTTTTAGATACTGTGGCCAGTCTGCCCGCAGCATTACGCAATTAGTTGTTAATTTAAGACAACCATCTTTACTCTTGCTAGGAGTTACTTGATGTTGCTGATTTAATTTTAATTGTGACGAGGCATTGGCAACCTTACGAGAGTCATAGTGATTCCTGGCAGTTCCTCACCAAAATACGCATTTTTTAGATACTGTGGAAAGTCTCTCTAAAGCGGTAATCCACTAGCTGTTTATCTTCAGAGAAACTGCCAGAGGTTTCTTGAAGTAGCTGACGTGAGTCTAATTGTGACAGGGCGTTGGCTACCTTAAGAGAGTCATAGTGACTCTTGCCAAATGCTCACCATAATAGACATTTTTTAGATACTGTGGCCAGTCACCCCGAAGCATTACGCAATTAGTTGTTTAATTTAAGACAACCACCGTTACTCTTGCTAGGAGTTACTTGATGTTGCTGATATAATTTTAATTGTGACGAGGCAATGGCAACCTTACGAGAGTCATAGTGATTCCTGGCAGTTCCTCACCAAAATACGCATTTTTTAGATACTGTGGAAAGTCTCTCCAAAGCGGTAATCCACTAGCTGTTTATCTTCAGAGAAACTACAACAGGTTTCTTGAAGTTGCTGACGTGAGTCTAATTGTGACGAGGCATTGGCTACCTTAAGAGAGTCATAGTGACTCTTGCCAAATGCTCACCTTAATAGATATTTTTTAGATACTGTGGCCAGTCTGAACGAAGCATTACGCAATTAGTTGTTTAATTTAAGAGAAACACCGTTACTCTTGCTAGGAGTTACTTGATGTTGCTGATTTAATTTTAATTGTGACGAGGCATTGGCAACCTTACGAGAGTCATAGTGATTCCTGCCAGTTCCTCACCAAAATACGCATTTTTTAGATACTGTGGAAAGTCTCTCCAAAGCGGTAATCCACTAGCTGTTTATCTTCAGAGAAACTGCCAGAGGTTTCTTGAAGTTGCTGACGTGAGTCTAATTGTGACGAGCTATTGGCTACCTTAAGAGAGTCATAGTGACTCTTGCCAAATGCTCAGCATAATAGACATTTTTAGATACTGTGGCCAGTCTGCCCGAAGCATTACGCAATTAGTTGTTTAATTTAAGACAACCATCGTTACTCTTACTAGGAGTTACTTGATGTTGCTGATTTAATTTTAATTGTGACGAGGCATTAGCAACCTTACGGGAGTCCTAGTGATTCCTGGCAGTTCCTCACCAAAATACGCATTTTTTAGATACTGTGGAAAGTCTCTCCATAGCGGTAATCCACTAGCTGTTTATCTTCAGAGAAACTGCCAGAGGTTTCTTGAAGTTGCTGATGTGAGTCTAATTGTGACGAGGCATTGGCTACCTTAAGCGAGTCATAGCGACTCTTGCCAAATGCTCACCATAATAGACATTTTTTAGATACTGTGGCCAGTCTGCCCGAAGCAATACGCCACTAGTTCTTTAATTTAAGACAACCATCGTTACTCTTGCTAGGAGTTACTTGATGTTGCTGATTTAGTTTTAATTGTGACGAGGCATTGGCAACCTTACGAGAGTCATAGTGATTCCTGGCAGTTCCTCACCAAAATACGCATTTTTTAGATACTGTGGAAAGTCTCTCCAAAGCGGTAGTCCACTAGCTGTTTATCTTCAGAGAAACTGCCAGAGGTTTCTTGAAGTAGCTGACGTGAGTCTAATTGTGACAGGGCATTGGCTACCTTAAGAGAGTCATAGTGACTCTTGCCAAATGCTCACCATAATAGACATTTTTTAGATACTGTGGCCAGTCACCCCGAAGCATTACGCAATTAGTTGTTTAATTTAAGACAACCACCGCTACTCTTGCTAGGAGTTACTTGATGTTGCTGATATAATTTTAATTGTGACGAGGCAATGGCAACCTTACGAGAGTCATAGTGATTCCTGGCAGTTCCTCACCAAAATACGCATTTTTTAGATACTGTGGAAAGTCTCTCCAAAGCGGTAATCCACTAGCTGTTTATCTTCAGAGAAACTGCAACAGGTTTCTTGAAGTTGCTGACGTGAGTCTAATTGTGACGATGCATTGGCTACCTTAAGAGAGTCATAGTGACTCTTGCCAAATGCTCACCATAATAGACATTTTTTAGATACTGTGGCCAGTCTGCCCGAAGCAATACGCCACTAGTTCTTTAATTTAAGACAACCATCGTTACTCTTGCTAGGAGTTACTTGATGTTGCTGATTTAATTTTAATTGTGACGAGGCATTTTCAACCTTACGAGAATCATAGTGATTCCTGGCAGTTCCTCACCTTCATACGCATTTTTTAGATACTGTGGAAAGTCTGTCCAAAGCGGTAATCCACTAGCTGTTTATCTTCAGAGAAACTGCGAGAGGTTTCTTGAAGTTGCTGATGTGAGTCTAATTGTGACGAGGCATTGGCTACCTTAAGCGAGTCGTAGCAACTCTTGCCAAATGCTCACCATAATAGACATTTTTTAGATACTGTGGCCAGTCTGCCCGAAGCAATACGCCACTAGTTCTTTAATTTAAGACAACCATCGTTACTCTTACTAGGAGTTACTTGATGTTGCTGATTAAATTTTAATTGTGACGTGGCATTGGCAACCTTACGAGAGTCATAGTGATTCCTGGCAGTTCCTCACCAAAATACGCATTTTTTATATACTGTGGAAAGTCTCTCCAAAGCGGTAATCCACTAGCTGTTTTTCTTCAGAGAAACTGCCAGAGGTTTCTTGAAGTTGCTGATGTGAGTCTAATTGTGACGAGGCATTGGCTACCTTAAGAGAGTCATAGTGACTCTTGCCAAATGCTCACCATAATAGACATTTTTTAGATACTGTGGCCAGTCTGCCCGAAGCATTACGCAATTAGTTGTTTAATTTAAGACAAACACCGTTACTCTTGCTAGGAGTTACTTGATGTTGCTGATTAAATTTTAATTGTGACTTGGCATTGGCAACCTTACGAGAGTCATAGTGATTCCTGGCAGTTCCTCACCAAAATACGCATTTTTTAGATACTGTGGAAAGTCTCTCCAAAGCGGTAATCCACTAGCTGTTTATCTTAAGAGAAACTGCCAGAGGTTTCTTGAATTTGCTGACGTGAGTCTAATTGTGACGAGGCATTGGCTACCTTAAGAGAGTCATAGTGACTCTTGCCAAATGCTCACCGTAATAGACATTTTTTAGATACTGTGGCCAGTCTGCCCGAAGCATTACGCAGTTAGTTGTTTAATTTAAGACAACCACCGTTACTCTTGCTAGGAGTTACTTGATGTTGTTGATTTAATTTTAATTGTGACGAGGCATTGGCAACCTTACGAGAGTCATAGTGATTCCTGGCAGTTCCTCACCAAAATACGCATTTCTTAAATACTGTGGAAAGTCTCTCCAATGCGGTAATCCACTAGCTATTTATCTTCAGAGAAACTGCCAGAGGTTTCTTGAAGTTGCTGACGTGAGTCTAATTGTGAAGATGCATTGGCTACCTTAAGAGAGTCATAGTGACTCTTGCCAAATGCTCACCATAATAGACATTTTTTAGATACTGTGGCCAGTCACCCCGAAGCATTATGCAATTAGTTGTTTAATTTAAGACAACCACCGTTACTCTTGCTAGGAGTTACTTGATGTTGCTGATTTAATTTTAATTGTGACGAGGCATTGGCAACCTTACGAGAGTCATAGTGATTCCTGGCAGTTCCTCACCAAAATACGCATTTTTTAGATACTGTGGAAAGTCTCTCCAAAGCGGTAATCCACTAGCTGTTTATCTTAAGAGAAACTGCCAGAGGTTTCTTGAAGTTGCTGACGTGAGTCTAATTGTGACGAGGCATTGGCTACCTTAAGAAAGTCATAGTGACTCTTGCATAATGCTCACCATAATAGACATTTTTTAGATACTGTGGCCAGTCACCACAAAGCATTACGCAATTAGTTGTTTAATTTAAGACAACCACCGTTACTCTTGTTAGGAGTTACTTGATGTTGCTGATTTAATTTTAATTGTGACGAGGCATTGGCAACCTTACGAGAGTCATAGTGATTCCTGGCAGTTCCTCACCAAAATACACATTTTTTAGATAGTGTATAAAGCCTCTCCAAACCGGTAATCCACTAGCTGCTTATCTTCAGAGAAACTGCCAGAGGTATCTTGAAGTTGCTGGTGTGAGTCTAATTGTGACGAGGCATTGGCTACCTTAAGCGAGTCATAGTGACTCTTGCCAAATGCTCACCATAATAGACATTTTTTAGATACTGTGGTAAGTCTGCCCGAAGCATTACGCAATTAGTTGTTTAATTTAAGACAACCACCGTTACTCTTGCTAGGAGTTACTTGATGTTGCTGATTTAATTTTAATTGTGACGAGGCATTGGCAACCTTACGAGAGTCATAGTGATTCCTGGCAGTTCCTCACCAAAATACGCATTTTTTAGATACTGTGGAAAGTCTCTCCAAAGCGGTAATCCACTAGCTGTTTATCTTCAGAGAAACTGCCAGAGGTTTGTTGAAGTTGCTGACGTGAGTCTAATTGTGACGATGCATTGGCTACCTTAAGAGAGTCATAGTGACTCTTGCCAAATGCTCACCATAATAGACATTTTTAGATACTGTGGCCAGTCACCCCAAAGCATTATGCAATTAGTTGTTTAATTTAAGTCAACCACCGTTACTCTTGCTAGGAGTTACTTGATGTTGCTGATTTTATTTTAATTGTGACGAGGCATTGGCAACCTTACGAGAGTCATAGTGATTCCTGGCAGTTCCTCACCAAAATAGGCATTTTTTAGATACTGTGGAAAGTCTCTCCAAAGCGGTAATCCACTAGCTGTTTATCTTCAGAGAAACTGCCAGAGGTTTCTTGAAGTTGCTGACGTGAGTCTAATTGTGATGAAGCATTGGCTACCTTAAGAGAGTCATAGTGACTCTTGACAAATGCTCACAATAATAGACATTTTTTAGATACTGTGGCCAGTGTGCCCGAAGCATTACGCAATTAGTTGTTTAATTTAAGACAACCATCGTTACTCTTGCTAGGAGTTACTTGATGTTGCTGATTTAATTTTAATTGTGACGAGGCATTGGCAACCTTACGAGAGTCATAGTGATTCCTGGCAGTTCCTCACCAAAATACGCATTTTTTAGATACTGTGGAAAGTCTCTCCAAAGCGGTAATCCACTAGCTGTTTATCTTCAGAGAAACTGCCAGAGGTTTCTTGAAGTTGCTGACGTGAGTCTAATTGTGACGAGGCATTGGCTACCTTAAGAGAGTCATAGTGACTCTTGCCAAATGCTCATTATAATGGACATTTTTTAGATACTGTGGCCAGTGTGCCCGAAGCATTACGCAATTAGTTGTTTAATTTAAGACAAACACCGTTACTCTTGCTAGGAGTTACTTGATGTTGCTGATTTAATTTTAATTGTGACGAGGCATTGGAGACCTTACGAGAGTCATAGTGATTCCTGGCAGTTCCTCACCAAAATACGCATTTTTTAGATACTGTGGAAAGTCTCTCCAAAGCGGTAATCCACTAGCTGTATATCTTCAGAGAAACTGCCACAGGTTTCTTGAAGTTGCTGACGTGAGTCTAATTGTGACGAGGCATTGGCTACCTTAAGAGAGTCATAGTGACTCTTGCCAAATGCTCACCATAATAGACATTTTTTAGATACTGTGGCCAGTCACACCAAAGCATTACGCATTTAGTTGTTTAATTTAAGACAACCACCGTTACTCTTGCTAGGAGTTACTTGATGTTGCTGATTTAATTTTAATTGTGACGAGGCATTGGCAACCTTACGAGAGTCATAGTGATTCCTGGCAGTTCCTCACCAAAATACGCATTTTTTAGATACTGTGGAAAGTCTCTCCAAAGCGGTAATCCACTAGCTGTTTATCTTCAGAGAAACTGCCACAGGTTTCTTGAAGTTGCTGACGTGAGTCTAATTGTGACGAGGCATTGGCTACCTTAAGAGAGTCATAGTGACTCTTGCCAAATGCTCACCATAATAGACATTTTTTAGATACTGTGGCCAGTCTGCCCGAAGCATTACGCAATCAGTTGTTTAATTTAAGACAACCAACGTTACCCTTGCTAGGAGTTACTTGATGTTGCTGATTTAATTTTAATTGTGACGAGGCATTGGCAACCTTACGAGAGTCATAGTGATTCCTGGCAGTTCCTCACCAAAATACGCATTTTTTAGATACTGTGGAAAGTCTCTCCAAAGCGGTAATCCACTAGCTGTTTATCTTCAGAGAAACTGCCAGAGGTTTGTTGAAGTTGCTGACGTGAGTCTAATTGTGACGATGCATTGGCTACCTTAAGAGAGTCATAGTGACACTTGCCAAATGCTCACCATAATAGACATTTTTTAGATACTGTGGCCAGTCACCCTGAAGCATTATGCAATTAGTTGTTTAATTTAAGACAACCACCGTTACTCTTGCTAGGAGTTACTTGATGTTGCTGATTTAATTTTAATTGTGACGAGGCATTGGCAACCTTACGAGAGTCATAGTGATTCCTGGCAGTTCCTCACCAATATAAGCATTTTTTAGATACTGTGGGAAGTCTCTCCAAAGCGGTAATCCACTAGCTGTTTATCTTCAGAGAAACTGCCAGAGGTTTCTTGAAGTTGCTGATGTGAGTCTAATTGTGACGAGGCATTGGCTACCTTAAGAGAGTCATAGTGACTCTTGCCAAATGCTCACCATAATAGACATTTTTTAGATACTGTGGCCAGTCTGCCCGAAGCATTACGCAATTAGTTGTTTAATTTAAGACAACCATCGTTACTCTTGCTAGGAGTTACTTGATGTTGCTGATTTAATTTTAATTGTGACGAGGCATTGGCAACCTTACGAGAGTCATAGTGATTCCTGGCAGTTCCTCACCAAAATACGCATTTTTTAGATACTGTGGAAATTCTCTCCAAAGCGGTAATCCACTAGCTGTTTATCTTCAGAGAAACTGCCAGAGGTTTCTTGACGTTGCTGATGTGAGGCTAGTTGTGACGAGGCATTCGCTACCTTAAGCGAGTCATAGCGACTCTTGCCAAATGCTCACCATAATAGACATTTTTTAGATACTGTGGCCAGTCTGCCCGAAGCAATACGCCACTAGTTCTTTAATTTAAGACAACCATCGTTACTCTTGCTAGGAGTTACTTGATGTTGCTGATTAAATTTTAATTGTGACGAGGCATTGGCAACCTTACGAGAGTCACAGTGATTCCTGGCAGTTCCTCACCAAAATACGCATTTTTTAGATACTGTGGAAAGTCTCTCCAAAGCGGTAATCCACTAGCTGTTTATCTTCAGAGAAACTGCCAGAGGTTTCTTGAAGTTGGTGACGTGAGTCTAATTGTGACGAGGCATTGGCTACCTTAAGAGAGTCATAGTGACTCTTGCCAAATGCCCACCATAATAGACATTTTTTCGATACTGTGGCCAGTCTGCCTGAAGCATTACGCAATTAGTTGTTTAATTTAAGACAACCATCGTTACTCTTGCTAGGAGTTACTTGATGTTGCTGATTTAATTTTAATTGTGACGAGGCATTGGCAACCTTACGAGAGTCATAGTGATTCCTGGCAGTTCCTCACCAAAATACGCATTTTTTAGATACTGTGGAAAGTCTCTCCAATGCGGTAATCCACTAGCAGTTTATCTTCAGAGAAACTGCCAGAGGTTTCTTGAAGTTGCTGACGTGAGTCTAATTGTGACGATGCATTGGCTACCTTAAGAGAGTCACAGTGACTCTTGCCAAATGCTCACAATAATAGACATTTTTTAGATACTGTGGCCAGTCACCCCGAAGCATTATGCAATTAGTTGTTCAATTTAAGACAACCACCGTTACTCTTCCTAGGAGTTACTTGATGTTGCTGATTTAATTTTAATTGTGACGAGGCATTGGCAACCTTACGAGAGTCATAGTGATTCCTGGCAGTTCCTCACCAAAATACGCATTTTTTAGATACTGTGGAAAGTCTCTCCAAAGCGGTAATCCACTAGCTGTTTATCTTCAGAGAAACTGCCACAGGTTTCTTGAAGTTGCTGACGTGAGTCTAATTGTGACGAGGCATTGGCTACCTTAAGAGAGTCATAGTGACTCAGCCAAATGCTCACCATAATAGACATTTTTTAGATACTGTGGCCAGTCACACCAAAGCATTACGCAATTAGTTGTTTAATTTAAGACAACCACCGTTACTCTTGCTAGGAGTTACTTGATGTTGCTGATTTAATTTTAATTGTGACGAGGCATTGGCAACCTTACGAGAGTCATAGTGATTCCTGGCAGTTCCTCACCTAAATACGCATTTTTTAGATACTGTGGAAAGTCTCTCCAAAGCGGTAATCCACTAGCTGTTTATCTTCAGAGAAACTGCCACAGGTTTCTTGAAGTTGCTGACGTGAGTCTAATTGTGACGAGGCATTGGCTACCTTAAGAGAGTCATAGTGACTCTTGCCAAATGCTCACCATAATAGACATTTTTTAGATACTGTGGCCACTCTGCCCGAAGCATTACGCAATTAGTTGTTTAATTTAAGACAACCACCGTTACCCTTGCTAGGAGTTACTAGATGTTGCTGATTTAATTTTAATTGTGACGAGGCATTGGCAACCTTACGAGAGTCATAGTGATTCCTGGCAGTTCCTCACCAAAATGCGCAATTTTTAGATACTGTGGAAAATCTCTCCAAAGCGGTAATCCACTAGCTGTTTATCTTCAGAGAAACTGCCAGAGGTTTGTTGAAGTTGCTGACGTGAGTCTAATTGTGACGATGCATTGGCTACCTTAAGAGAGTCATAGTGACTCTTGCCAAATGCTCACCATAATAGACATGTTTTAGATACTGTGGCCAGTCACCCCGAAGCATTATGCAATTAGTTGTTTAATTTAAGACAACCACCATTACTCTTGCTAGGAGTTACTTGATGTTGCTGATTTAATTTTAATTGTGACGAGGCATTGGCAACCTTACGAGAGTCATAGTGATTCCTGGCAGTTCCTCACCAAAATACGCATTTTTTAGATACTGTGGAAAGTCGCTCCAAAGCGGTAATCCACTAGCTGTTTATCTTCAGAGAAACTGCCAGAGGTTTCTTGAAGTTGCTGATGTGAGTCTAATTGTAACGAGGCATTGGCTACCTTAAGAGAGTCATAGTGACTCTTGCCAAATGCCCACCATAATAGACATTTTTTCGATACTGTGGCCAGTCTGCCCGAAGCATTACGCAATTAGTTGTTTAATTTAAGACAACCATCGTTACTCTTGCTAGGAGTTACTTGATGTTGCTGATTTAATTTTAATTGTGATGAGGCATTGGCAACCTTACGAAAGTCATAGTGATTCCTGGCAGTTCCTCACCAAAATACGCATTTTTTAGATACTGTGGAAAGTCTCTCCAAAGCGGTAATCCACTAGCTGTTTATCTTCAGAGAAACTGCCAGAGGTTTCTTGAAGTTGCTGACGTGAGTCTAATTGTGACGAGGCATTGGCTACCTTAAGAGAGTCATAGTAACTCTTGCCAAATGCTCACCATAATAGACATGTTTTAGATACTGTGGCCAGTGTGCCCGAAGCATTACGCAATTAGTTGTTTAATTTAAGACAAACACCGTTACTCTTGCTAGGAGTTACTTGATGTGGCTGATTCAATTTTAATTGTGACGAGGCATTGGAGACCTTACGAGAGTCATAGTGATTCCTGGCAGTTCCTCACCAAAATACGCATTTTTTAGATACTGTGGAAAGTCGCTCCAAAGCGGTAATCCACTAGCTGTTTATCTTCAGAGAAACTGCCAGAGGTTTCTTGAAGTTGCTGATGTGAGTCTAATTGTGACGAGGCATTAGCTACCTTAAGAGAGTCATAGTGACTCTTGCCAAATGCTCACCATAATAGACATTTTTTAGACACTGTGGCCAGTCTGCCGGAAGCATTACGCAATTAGTTGTTAATTTAAGACAATCATCGTTACTCTGGCTAGGAGTTACTTGATGTTGCTGATTAAATTTTAATTGTGACTAGGCATTGGCAACCTTACGAGAGTCATAGTGATTCCTGGCAGTTCCTCACCAAAATACGCATTTTTTAGATACTGTGGAAAGTCTCTCCAAAGCGGTAATCCACTAACTGTTTATCTTCAGAGAAACTGCCAGAGGTTTCTTGAAGTTGCTGACGTGAGTCTAATTGTGAGGAGGCATTGGCTACCTTAAGAGAGTCATAGTGACTCTTGCCAAATGCTCACCATAATAGACATTTTTTAGATACTGTGGCCAGTCTGCCCGAAGCATTACGCAATTAGTTGTTTAATTTAAGACAACCATCGTTACTCTTGCTAGGAGTTACTTGATGTTGCTGATTTAATTTTAATTGTGACGAGGCATTGGCAACCTTAGGAGAGTCATAGTGATTCCTGGCAGTTCCTCACCAAAATACGCATTTTTTAGATACTGTGGAAAGTCTCTCCAAAGCGGTAATCAACTAGCTGTTTATCTTCAGAGAAACTGCCAGAGGTTTGTTGAAGTTGCTGACGTGAGTCTAATTGTGACGATGCGTTGGCTACCTTAAGAGAGTCATAGTGACTCTTGCCAAATGCTCACCATAATAGACATTTTTTAGATACTGTGGCCAGTCACCCCGAAGCATTATGCAATTAGTTGTTTAATTTAAGACAACCACCGTTACTCTTCCTAGGAGTTACTTGATGTTGCTGATTTAATTTTAATTGTAACGAGGCATTGGCAACCTTACGAGAGTCATAGTGATTCCTGGCAGTTCCTCACCAAAATACGCATTTTTTAGATACTGTGGAAAGTCTCTCCAATGCGGTAATCCACTAGCTGTTTATCTTCAGAGAAACTGCCAGAGGTTTGTTGAAGTTGCAGACGTGAGTCTAATTGTGACGAAGCATTGGCTACCTTAAGAGAGTCATAGTGACTCTTGACAAATGCTCACCATAATAGACATTTTTTAGATACTGTGGCCAGTCTGCCCGAAGCATTACGCAATTAGTTGTTTAATTTAAGACAACCATCGTTACTCTTGCTAGGAGTTACTTGATGTTGCTGATTTAATTTTAATTGTGACGAGGCGTTGGCAACCTTACGAGAGTCATAGTGATTCCTGGCAGTTCCTCACCAAAATACGCATTTTTTAGATACTGTGGAAAGTCTCTCCAAAGCGGTAATCCACTAGCTGTTTATCTTCAGAGAAACTGCCAGAGGTTTCTAGAAGTTGCTGACGTGAGTCTAATTGTGACGAGGCATTGGCTACCTTAAGAGAGTCATAGTGACTCTTGCCAAATGCTCACAATAATAGACATTATTTAGATACTGTGGCCAGTGTGCCCGAAGCATTACGCAATTAGTTGTTTAATTTAAGACAAACACCGTTACTCTTGCTAGGAGTTACTTGATGTTGCTGATTTAATTTTAATTGTGACGAGGCATTGGAGACCTTACGAGAGTCATAGTGATTCCTGGCAGTTCCTCACCAAAATACGCATTTTTTAGATACTGTGGAAAGTCTCTCCAAAGCGGTAATCCACTAGCTGTTTATCTTCAGAGAAACTGCCACAGGTTTCTTGAAGTTGCTGACGTGAGTCTAATTGTGACGAGGCATTCGCTACCTTAAGAGAGTCATAGTGACTCTTGCCAAATGCTCACCATAATAGACATTTTTTAGATACTGTGGCCAGTCTGCCCGAAGCATTACGCAATTAGTTGTTTAATTTAAGACAACCATCGTTACTCTTGCTAGGAGTTACTTGATGTTGCTGATTTAATTTTAATTGTGACGAGGCGTTGGCAACCTTACGAGAGTCATAGTGATTCCTGGCAGTTCCTCACCAAAATACGCATTTTTTAGATACTGTGGAAAGTCTCTCCAAAGCGGTAATCCACTAGCTGTTTATCTTCAGAGAAACTGCCAGAGGTTTCTAGAAGTTGCTGACGTGAGTCTAATTGTGACGAGGCATTGGCTACCTTAAGAGAGTCATAGTGACTCTTGCCAAATGCTCACAATAATAGACATTATTTAGATACTGTGGCCAGTGTGCCCGAAGCATTACGCAATTAGTTGTTTAATTTAAGACAAACACCGTTACTCTTGCTAGGAGTTACTTGATGTTGCTGATTTAATTTTAATTGTGACGAGGCATTGGAGACCTTACGAGAGTCATAGTGATTCCTGGCAGTTCCTCACCAAAATACGCATTTTTTAGATACTGTGGAAAGTCTCTCCAAAGCGGTAATCCACTAGCTGTTTATCTTCAGAGAAACTGCCACAGGTTTCTTGAAGTTGCTGACGTGAGTCTAATTGTGACGAGGCATTCGCTACCTTAAGAGAGTCATAGTGACTCTTGCCAAATGCTCACCATAATAGACATTTTTTAGATACTGTGGCCAGTCTGCCCGAAGCATTACGCAATTAGTTGTTTAATTTAAGACAACCATCGTTACTCTTGCTAGGAGTTACTTGATGTTGCTGATTTAATTTTAATTGTGATGAGGCATTGGCAACCTTACGAAAGTCATAGTGATTCCTGGCAGTTCCTCACCAAAATACGCATTTTTTAGATACTGTGGAAAGTCTCTCCAAAGCGGTAATCCACTAGCTGTTTATCTTCAGAGAAACTGCCAGAGGTTTCTTGAAGTTGCTGACGTGAGTCTAATTGTGACGAGGCATTGGCTACCTTAAGAGAGTCATAGTAACTCTTGCCAAATGCTCACCATAATAGACATGTTTTAGATACTGTGGCCAGTGTGCCCGAAGCATTACGCAATTAGTTGTTTAATTTAAGACAAACACCGTTACTCTTGCTAGGAGTTACTTGATGTGGCTGATTCAATTTTAATTGTGACGAGGCATTGGAGACCTTACGAGAGTCATAGTGATTCCTGGCAGTTCCTCACCAAAATACGCATTTTTTAGATACTGTGGAAAGTCGCTCCAAAGCGGTAATCCACTAGCTGTTTATCTTCAGAGAAACTGCCAGAGGTTTCTTGAAGTTGCTGATGTGAGTCTAATTGTGACGAGGCATTAGCTACCTTAAGAGAGTCATAGTGACTCTTGCCAAATGCTCACCATAATAGACATTTTTTAGACACTGTGGCCAGTCTGCCGGAAGCATTACGCAATTAGTTGTTAATTTAAGACAATCATCGTTACTCTGGCTAGGAGTTACTTGATGTTGCTGATTAAATTTTAATTGTGACTAGGCATTGGCAACCTTACGAGAGTCATAGTGATTCCTGGCAGTTCCTCACCAAAATACGCATTTTTTAGATACTGTGGAAAGTCTCTCCAAAGCGGTAATCCACTAACTGTTTATCTTCAGAGAAACTGCCAGAGGTTTCTTGAAGTTGCTGACGTGAGTCTAATTGTGAGGAGGCATTGGCTACCTTAAGAGAGTCATAGTGACTCTTGCCAAATGCTCACCATAATAGACATTTTTTAGATACTGTGGCCAGTCTGCCCGAAGCATTACGCAATTAGTTGTTTAATTTAAGACAACCATCGTTACTCTTGCTAGGAGTTACTTGATGTTGCTGATTTAATTTTAATTGTGACGAGGCATTGGCAACCTTAGGAGAGTCATAGTGATTCCTGGCAGTTCCTCACCAAAATACGCATTTTTTAGATACTGTGGAAAGTCTCTCCAAAGCGGTAATCAACTAGCTGTTTATCTTCAGAGAAACTGCCAGAGGTTTGTTGAAGTTGCAGACGTGAGTCTAATTGTGACGAAGCATTGGCTACCTTAAGAGAGTCATAGTGACTCTTGACAAATGCTCACCATAATAGACATTTTTTAGATACTGTGGCCAGTCTGCCCGAAGCATTACGCAATTAGTTGTTTAATTTAAGACAACCATCGTTACTCTTGCTAGGAGTTACTTGATGTTGCTGATTTAATTTTAATTGTGACGAGGCGTTGGCAACCTTACGAGAGTCATAGTGATTCCTGGCAGTTCCTCACCAAAATACGCATTTTTTAGATACTGTGGAAAGTCTCTCCAAAGCGGTAATCCACTAGCTGTTTATCTTCAGAGAAACTGCCAGAGGTTTCTAGAAGTTGCTGACGTGAGTCTAATTGTGACGAGGCATTGGCTACCTTAAGAGAGTCATAGTGACTCTTGCCAAATGCTCACAATAATAGACATTATTTAGATACTGTGGCCAGTGTGCCCGAAGCATTACGCAATTAGTTGTTTAATTTAAGACAAACACCGTTACTCTTGCTAGGAGTTACTTGATGTTGCTGATTTAATTTTAATTGTGACGAGGCATTGGAGACCTTACGAGAGTCATAGTGATTCCTGGCAGTTCCTCACCAAAATACGCATTTTTTAGATACTGTGGAAAGTCTCTCCAAAGCGGTAATCCACTAGCTGTTTATCTTCAGAGAAACTGCCACAGGTTTCTTGAAGTTGCTGACGTGAGTCTAATTGTGACGAGGCATTCGCTACCTTAAGAGAGTCATAGTGACTCTTGCCAAATGCTCACCATAATAGACATTTTTTAGATACTGTGGCCAGTCTGCCCGAAGCATTACGCAATTAGTTGTTTAATTTAAGACAACCATCGTTACTCTTGCTAGGAGTTACTTGATGTTGCTGATTTAATTTTAATTGTGACGAGGCGTTGGCAACCTTACGAGAGTCATAGTGATTCCTGGCAGTTCCTCACCAAAATACGCATTTTTTAGATACTGTGGAAAGTCTCTCCAAAGCGGTAATCCACTAGCTGTTTATCTTCAGAGAAACTGCCAGAGGTTTCTAGAAGTTGCTGACGTGAGTCTAATTGTGACGAGGCATTGGCTACCTTAAGAGAGTCATAGTGACTCTTGCCAAATGCTCACAATAATAGACATTATTTAGATACTGTGGCCAGTGTGCCCGAAGCATTACGCAATTAGTTGTTTAATTTAAGACAAACACCGTTACTCTTGCTAGGAGTTACTTGATGTTGCTGATTTAATTTTAATTGTGACGAGGCATTGGAGACCTTACGAGAGTCATAGTGATTCCTGGCAGTTCCTCACCAAAATACGCATTTTTTAGATACTGTGGAAAGTCTCTCCAAAGCGGTAATCCACTAGCTGTTTATCTTCAGAGAAACTGCCACAGGTTTCTTGAAGTTGCTGACGTGAGTCTAATTGTGACGAGGCATTCGCTACCTTAAGAGAGTCATAGTGACTCTTGCCAAATGCTCACCATAATAGACATTTTTTAGATACTGTGGCCAGTCTGCCCGAAGCATTACACAATTAGGTGTTTAATTTAAGACAACCACCATTACTCTTGCTAGGAGTTACTTGATGTTGCTGATTTAATTTTAATTGTGACGAGGCATTGGCAACCTTACGAGAGTCATAGTGATTCCTGGCAGTTCCTCACCAAAATACGCATTTTTTAGATACTGTGGAAAGTCTCTCCAATGCGGTAATCCACTAGCTGTTTATCTTCAGAGAAACTGCCAGAGGTTTCTTGAAGTTGCTGACGTGAGTCTAATTGTGACGATGCATTGGCTACCTTAAGAGAGTCATAGTGACTCTTGCAAAATGCTCACAATAATAGACATTTTTTAGATATTGTGGCCAGTCACCACGAAGCATTATGCAATTAGTTGTTTAATTTAAGACAACCACCGTTACTCTTCCTAGGAGTTACTTGATGTTGCTGATTTAATTTTAATTGTAACGGGCATTGGCAACCTTACGAGAGTCATAGTGATTCCTGGCAGTTCCTCACCAAAATACGCATTTTTTAGATACTGTGGAAAGTCTCTCCGAAGCGGTAATCCACTAGCTGTTTATCTTCAGAGAAACTGCCAGAGGTTTCTTGAAGTTGTGGTTGTGAGTCTAATTGTGACGAGGCATTGGCTACCTTAAGAGAGTCATAATGACTCTTGACAAATGCTCACCATAATAGACATTTTTTAGATACTTTGGCCAGTCTGCCCGAAGCATTACGCAATTAGTTGTTTAATTTAGACAACCATCGTTACTCTTGCTAGGAGTTACTTGATGTTGCTGATTTAATTTTAATTGTGACGAGGCGTTGGCAACCTTACGAGAGTCATAGTGATTCCTGGCAGTTCCTCACCAAAATACGCATTTTTTAGATACTGTGGAAAGTCTCTCCAAAGCGGTAATCCACTAGCTGTTTATCTTCAGAGAAACTGCCACAGGTTTCTTGAAGTTGCTGACGTGAGTCTAATTGTGACGAGGCATTCGCTACCTTAAGAGAGTCATAGTGACTCAGCCAAATGCTCACCATAATAGACATTTTTTAGATACTGTGGCCAGTCACACCAAAGCATTACGCAATTAGTTGTTTAATTTAAGACAACCACCGTTACTCTTGCAAGGAGTTACTTGATGTTGCTGATTTAATTTTAATTGTGACGAGGCATTGGCAACCTTACGAGAGTCATAGTGATTCCTGGCAGTTCCTCACCAAAATACGCATTTTTTAGACACTGTGGAAATTCTCTCCAACGTGGAAATCCACTAGCTGTTTATCTTCAGAGAAACTGCCAGAGGTTTCTTGAAGTTGCTGATGTGAGTCTAGTTGTGACGAGGCATTGGCTACCTTAAGCGAGTCATAGCGACTCTTGCCAAATGCTCACCATAATAGACATTTTTTAGATACTGTGGCCAGTCTGCCCGAAGCAATACGCCACTGGTTCTTTAATTTAAGACAACCATCGTTACTCTTGCTAGGAGTTACTTGATGTTGCTGATTTAATTTTAATTGTGACGAGGCATTGGCAACCTTACGAGAGTCATAGTGATTCCTGGCAGTTCCTCACCAAAATACGCATTTTTTAGATACTGTGGAAAGTCTCTCCAAAGCGGTAATCCACTAGCTGTTTATCTTCAGAGAAACTGCCAGGGGTTTCTTGAAGTTGCTGATGTGAGTCTAATTGTGACGATGCATTGGCTACCTTAAGAGAGTCATAGTGACTCTTGCCAAATGCTCACCATAATAGACATTTTTTAGACACTGTGGCCAGTCTGCCGGAAGCATTACGCAATTAGTTGTTAATTTAAGACAACCATCGTTACTCTGGCTACGAATTACTTGATGTTGCTGATTAAATTTTAATTGTGATGAGGCATTGGCAACCTTAGGAGAGTCATAGTGATTCCTGGCAGTTCCTCACCAAAATACGCATTTTTTAGATACTGTGGAAAGTCTCTCCAAAGCGGTAATCCACTAGCTGTTTATCTTCAGAGAAACTGCCAGAGGTTTGTTGAAGTTGCTGACGTGAGTCTAATTGTGACGATGCATTGGCTACCTTAAGAGAGTCATAGTGACACTTGCCAAATGCTCACCATAATAGACATTTTTTAGATACTGTGGCAAGTCTGCCCGAAGCAATACGCAACTAGTTCTTTAATTTAAGACAACCATCTTTACTCTTGCTACTAGTTACTTGATGTTGCTGATTAAATTTTAATAGTGACGAGGCATTGGCAACCTTACGAGAGTCATAGTGATTCCTGGCAGTTACTCACCAAAATATGCATTTTTTCGATACTGTGAAAAGTCTCTCCTAAGCGGTAATCCACTAGCTGTTTATCTTAAGAGAAACTGCCTGAGGTTTCTTGAAGTTTTTGATGTGAGTGTAATTGTGACGAGGCATTGGCTACCTTAAGAGAGTCATAGTGACTCTTGCCAAATGCTCACCATAATAGACATTTTTTAGATACTGTGTCCAGTCTGCCCGAAGCATTACGCAATTAGTTGTTTAATTTAAGACAACCATCGTTACTCTTGCTAGGAGTTACTTTATGTTGCTGATTTAATTTTAATTGTGACGAGGCATTAGCAACCTTACGAGAGTCATAGTGATTCCTGGCAGTTCCTCACCAAAATACGCATTTTTTAGATACTGTGGAAAGTCTCTCCAAAGCGGTAATCCACTAGCTGTTTATCTTAAGAGAAACTGCCAGAGGTTTCTTGAAGTTGCTGACGTGAGTCTAATTGTGACGAGGAATTGGCTACCTTAAGAGAGTCGTAGTGACTCTTGCCAAATGCTCACCATAATAGACATTTTTTAGATACTGTGGCCAGTGTGCCCGAAGCATTACGCAATTAGTTGTTTAATTTAAGACAAACACCGTTACTCTTGCTAGGAGTTACTTGATGTTGCTGATTTAATTTTAATTGTGACGAGGCATTGGCAACCTTACGAGAGTCATAGTGATTCCTGGCAGTTCCTCACCAAAATACGCATTTTTTAGATACTGTGGAAAGTCTCTCCAAAGCGGTAAATCACTAGCTGTTTATCTTAAGAGAAACTGCCAAAGGTTTCTCGAAGTTGCTGATGTGAGTGTAATTGTGACGAGGCATTGGCTACCAGAAGAGAGTCATAGTGACTCTTGCCAAATGCTCACAATAATAGACATTTTTTAGATACTGTGGCCAGTCTGTCCGAAGCATTACGCAATTAGTTGTTTAATTTAAGACAAACATCGTTACTCTTGCTAGGAGTTACTTGATGTTGCTGATCTAATTTTAATTGTGACGAGGCATTGGCAACCTTACGAGAGTCATAGTGATTCGTGGCAGTTCCTCACCAAAATACGCATTTTTTAGATACTGTGGAAAGTCTCTCCAAAGCGGTAATCAACTAGCTGTTTATCTTCAGAGAAACTGCCAGAGGTTTGTTGAAGTTGCTGACGTGAGTCTAATTGTGACGATGCATTGGCTACCTTAAGAGAGTCATAGTGACTCTTGCCAAATGCTCACCATAATAGACATTTTTTAGATACTGTGGCCAGTCACCCCGAAGCATTATGCAATTAGTTGTTTAATTTAAGACAACCACCGTTACTCTTGCTATGTGTTACCTGATGTTGCTGATTTAATTTTAATTGTGACGAGGCATTGGCAACCTTACGAGAGTCATAGTGATTCCTGGCAGCTCCTCACCAATATAAGCATTTTTTAGATACTGTGGAAAGTCTCTCCAAAGCGGTAATCCACTAGCTGTTTATCTTCAGAGAAACTGCCAGAGGTTTCTTGAAGTTGCTGACGTGAGTCTAATTGTGACGAGGCATTAGCTACCTTAAGAGAGTCATAGTGACTCTTGCCAAATGCTCACCATAATAGACATTTTTTAGATACTGTGGCCAGTCTGCCCGAAGCATTACACAATTAGGTGTTTAATTTAAGACAACCACCATTACTCTTGCTAGGAGTTACTTGATGTTGCTGATTTAATTTTAATTGTGACGAGGCATTGGCAACCTTACGAGATTCATAGTGATTCCTGGCAGTTCCTCACCAAAATACGCATTTTTTAGATACTGTGGAAAGTCTCTCCAATGCGGTAATCCACTAGCTGTTTATCTTCAGAGAAACTGCCAGAGGTTTCTTGAAGTTGCTGACGTGAGTCTAATTGTGACGATGCATTGGCTACCTTAAGAGAGTCATAGTGACTCTTGCCAAATGCTCACAATAATAGACATTTTTTAGATACTGTGGCCAGTCACCCCGAAGCATTATGCAATTAGTTGTTTAATTTAAGACAACCACCGTTACTCTTGCTAGGAGTTACTTGATGTTGCTGATTTAATTTTAATTGTGACGAGGCTTTGGCAACCTTACGAGGGTCATAGTGATTCCTGGCAGCTCCTCACCAATATAAGCATTTTTTAGATATTGTGGAAAGTCTCTCCAAAGCGGTAATCCACTAGCTGTTTATCTTAAGAGAAACTGCCAGAGGTTTCTTGAAGTTGCAGACATGAGTCTAATTGTGACGAGGCATTGGCTACCTTAAGAGAGTCATAGTGACTCAGCCAAATGCTCACCATAATAGACATTTTTTAGATACTGTGGCCAGTCACACCAAAGCATTACGCAATTAGTTGTTTAATTTAAGACAACCACCGTTACTCTTGCTAGGAGTTACTTGATGTTGCTGATTTAATTTTAATTGTGACGAGGCATTGGCAACCTTACGAGAGTCATAGTGATTCCTGGCAGTTCCTCACCAAAATACGCATTTTTTAGATACTGTGGAAAGTCTCTCCAAAGCGGTAATCCACTAACTGTTTATATTCAGAGAAACTGCCACAGGTTTCTTGAAGTTGCTGACGTGAGTCTAATTGTGACGAGGCATTGGCTACCTTAAGAGAGTCATAGTGACTCTTGCCAAATGCTCACCATAATAGACATTTTTTAGATACTGTGGCCAGTGTGCCCGAAGCATTACGCAATTAGTTGTTTAATTTAAGACAACCACCGTTACTCTTGCTAGGAGTTACTTGATGTTGCTGATTTAATTTTAATTGTGACGAGGCATTGGCAACCTTACGAGAGTCATAGTGATTCCTGGCAGTTCCTCACCAAAATACGCATTTTTTAGATACTGTGGAAATCTCTCCAAAGCGGTAATCCACTAGCTGTTTATCTTCAGAGAAACTGCCAGAGGTTTGTTGCAGTTGCTGACGTGAGTCTAATTGTGACGATGCATTGGCTACCTTAAGAGAGTCATAGTGACTCTTGCCAAATGCTCACCATAATAGACATTTTTTAGATACTGTGGCCAGTCACCCCGAAGCATTACGCAATTAGTTGTTAATTTAAGACAACCATCGTTACTCTGGCTAGGAGTTACTTGATGTTGCTGATTAAATTTTAATTGTGACTAGGCATTGGCAACCTTAGGAGAGTCATAGTGATTCCTGGCAGTTCCTCACCAAAATACGCATTTTTTAGATACTGTGGAAAGTCTCTCCAAAGCGGTAATCCACTAGCTGTTTATCTTAAGAGAAACTGCCAGAAGTTTCTTGAAGTTGCTGATGTGAGTCTAATTGTGACGAGGCATTGGCTACCTTAAGAGAGTCATAGTGACCGTTGCCAAATGCTCACTATAATAGACATTTTTTAGATACTGTGGCCAGTCTGCCCGAAGCATTACGCAATTAGATGTTTAATTTAAGACAACCATCGTTACTCTTGCTTGGAGTTACTTTATGTTGCTGATTTAATTTTAATTGTGACGAGGCATTAGCAACCTTACGAGAGTCATAGTGATTCCTGGCAGTTCCTCACCAAAATACGCATTTTTTAGATACTGTGGAAAGTCTCTCCAAAGCGGTAATCCACTAGCTGTTTATCTTAAGAGAAACTGCCAGAGGTTTCATGAAGTTGCTGACGTGAGTCTAATTGTGACGAGGCATTGGCTACCTTAAGAGAGTCGTAGTGACTCTTGCCAAATGCTCACCATAATAGACATTTTTTAGATACTGTGGCCAGTGTGCCCAAAGCATTACGCAATTAGTTGTTTAATTTAAGACAAACACCGTTACTCTTGCTAGGAGTTACTTGATGTTGCTGATTTAATTTTAATTGTGACGAGGCATTGGCAACCGTACGAGAGTCATAGTGATTCCTGGCAGTTCCTCACCAAAATACGCATTTTTTAGATACTGTGGAAAGTCTCTCCAAAGCGGTAATCTACTAGCTGTTTATCTTCAGAGAAACTGCCTGAGGTTTCTTGAAGTTTTTGATGTGAGTGTAATTGTGACGAGGCATTGGCTACCTTAAGAGAGTCATAGTGACTCTTGCCAAATGCTCACCATAACAGACATTTTTTAGATACTGTGTCCAGTCTGCCCGAAGCATTACGCAATTAGTTGTTTAATTTAAGACAACCATCGTTACTCTTGCTAGGAGTTACTTTATGTTGCTGATTTAATTTTAATTGTGACGAGGCATTAGCAACCTTACGAGAGTCATAGTGATTCCTGGCAGTTCCTCACCAAAATACGCATTTTTTAGATACTGTGGAGAGTCTCTCCAAAGCGGTAATCCACTAGCTGTTTATCTTAAGAGAAACTGCCAGAGGTTTCTTGAAGTTGCTGACGTGAGTCTAATTGTGACGAGGAATTGGCTACCATAAGAGAGTCGTAGTGACTCTTGCCAAATGCTCACCATAATAGACATTTTTTAGATACTGTGGCCAGTGTGCCCGAAGCATTACGCAATTAGTTGTTTAATTTAAGACAAACACCGTTACTCTTGCTAGGAGTTACTTGATGTTGCTGATTTAATTTTAATTGTGACGAGGCATTGGCAACCTTACGAGAGTCATAGTGATTCCTGGCAGTTCCTCACCAAAATACGCATTTTTTAGATACTGTGGAAAGTCTCTCCAAAGCGGTAAATCACTAGCTGTTTATCTTAAGAGAAACTGCCAAAGGTTTCTCGAAGTTGCTGATGTGAGTGTAATTGTGACGAGGCATTGGCTACCAGAAGAGAGTCATAGTGACTCTTGCCAAATGCTCACAATAATAGACATTTTTTAGATACTGTGGCCAGTCTGTCCGAAGCATTACGCAATTAGTTGTTTAATTTAAGACAAACATCGTTACTCTTGCTAGGAGTTACTTGATGTTGCTGATCTAATTTTAATTGTGACGAGGCATTGGCAACCTTACGAGAGTCATAGTGATTCGTGGCAGTTCCTCACCAAAATACGCATTTTTTAGATACTGTGGAAAGTCTCTCCAAAGCGGTAATCAACTAGCTGTTTATCTTCAGAGAAACTGCCAGAGGTTTGTTGAAGTTGCTGACGTGAGTCTAATTGTGACGATGCATTGGCTACCTTAAGAGAGTCATAGTGACTCTTGCCAAATGCTCACCATAATAGACATTTTTTAGATACTGTGGCCAGTCACCCCGAAGCATTATGCAATTAGTTGTTTAATTTAAGACAACCACCGTTACTCTTGCTATGTGTTACCTGATGTTGCTGATTTAATTTTAATTGTGACGAGGCATTGGCAACCTTACGAGAGTCATAGTGATTCCTGGCAGCTCCTCACCAATATAAGCATTTTTTAGATACTGTGGAAAGTCTCTCCAAAGCGGTAATCCACTAGCTGTTTATCTTCAGAGAAACTGCCAGAGGTTTCTTGAAGTTGCTGACGTGAGTCTAATTGTGACGAGGCATTGGCTACCTTAAGAGAGTCATAGTGACTCTTGCCAAATGCTCACCATAATAGACATTTTTTAGATACTGTGGCCAGTCTGCCCGAAGCATTACACAATTAGGTGTTTAATTTAAGACAACCACCATTACTCTTGCTAGGAGTTACTTGATGTTGCTGATTTAATTTTAATTGTGACGAGGCATTGGCAACCTTACGAGATTCATAGTGATTCCTGGCAGTTCCTCACCAAAATACGCATTTTTTAGATACTGTGGAAAGTCTCTCCAAAGCGGTAATCCACTAGCTGTTTATCTTCAGAGAAACTGCCAGAGGTTTCTTGAAGTTGCTGACGTGAGTCTAATTGTGACGATGCATTGGCTACCTTAAGAGAGTCATAGTGACTCTTGCCAAATGCTCACAATAATAGACATTTTTTAGATACTGTGGCCAGTCACCCCGAAGCATTATGCAATTAGTTGTTTAATTTAAGACAACCACCGTTACTCTTGCTAGGAGTTACTTGATGTTGCTGATTTAATTTTAATTGTGACGAGGCTTTGGCAACCTTACGAGGGTCATAGTGATTCCTGGCAGCTCCTCACCAATATAAGCATTTTTTAGATATTGTGGAAAGTCTCTCCAAAGCGGTAATCCACTAGCTGTTTATCTTAAGAGAAACTGCCAGAGGTTTCTTGAAGTTGCAGACATGAGTCTAATTGTGACGAGGCATTGGCTACCTTAAGAGAGTCATAGTGACTCAGCCAAATGCTCACCATAATAGACATTTTTTAGATACTGTGGCCAGTCACACCAAAGCATTACGCAATTAGTTGTTTAATTTAAGACAACCACCGTTACTCTTGCTAGGAGTTACTTGATGTTGCAGATTTAATTTTAATTGTGACGAGGCATTGGCAACCTTACGAGAGTCATAGTGATTCCTGGCAGTTCCTCACCAAAATACGCATTTTTTAGATACTGTGGAAAGTCTCTCCAAAGCGGTAATCCACTAACTGTTTATATTCAGAGAAACTGCCACAGGTTTCTTGAAGTTGCTGACGTGAGTCTAATTGTGACGAGGCATTGGCTACCTTAAGAGAGTCATAGTGACTCTTGCCAAATGCTCACCATAATAGACATTTTTTAGATACTGTGGCCAGTGTGCCCGAAGCATTACGCAATTAGTTGTTTAATTTAAGACAACCACCGTTACTCTTGCTAGGAGTTACTTGATGTTGCTGATTTAATTTTAATTGTGACGAGGCATTGGCAACCTTACGAGAGTCATAGTGATTCCTGACAGTTCCTCACCAAAATACGCATTTTTTAGATACTGTGGAAATCTCTCCAAAGCGGTAATCCACTAGCTGTTTATCTTCAGAGAAACTGCCAGAGGTTTGTTGCAGTTGCTGACGTGAGTCTAATTGTGACGATGCATTGGCTACCTTAAGAGAGTCATAGTGACTCTTGCCAAATGCTCACCATAATAGACATTTTTTAGATACTGTGGCCAGTCACCCCGAAGCATTACGCAATTAGTTGTTAATTTAAGACAACCATCGTTACTCTGGCTAGGAGTTACTTGATGTTGCTGATTAAATTTTAATTGTGACTAGGCATTGGCAACCTTAGGAGAGTCATAGTGATTCCTGGCAGTTCCTCACCAAAATACGCATTTTTTAGATACTGTGGAAAGTCTCTCCAAAGCGGTAATCCACTAGCTGTTTATCTTAAGAGAAACTGCCAGAAGTTTCTTGAAGTTGCTGATGTGAGTCTAATTGTGACGAGGCATTGGCTACCTTAAGAGAGTCATAGTGACCGTTGCCAAATGCTCACTATAATAGACATTTTTTAGATACTGTGGCCAGTCTGCCCGAAGCATTACGCAATTAGATGTTTAATTTAAGACAACCATCGTTACTCTTGCTTGGAGTTACTATATGTTGCTGATTTAATTTTAATTGTGACGAGGCATTAGCAACCTTACGAGAGTCATAGTGATTCCTGGCAGTTCCTCACCAAAATACGCATTTTTTAGATACTGTGGAAAGTCTCTCCAAAGCGGTAATCCACTAGCTGTTTATCTTAAGAGAAACTGCCAGAGGTTTCATGAAGTTGCTGACGTGAGTCTAATTGTGACGAGGCATTGGCTACCTTAAGAGAGTCGTAGTGACTCTTGCCAAATGCTCACCATAATAGACATTTTTTAGATACTGTGGCCAGTGTGCCCAAAGCATTACGCAATTAGTTGTTTAATTTAAGACAAACACCGTTACTCTTGCTAGGAGTTACTTGATGTTGCTGATTTAATTTTAATTGTGACGAGGCATTGGCAACCGTACGAGAGTCATAGTGATTCCTGGCAGTTCCTCACCAAAATACGCATTTTTTAGATACTGTGGAAAGTCTCTCCAAAGCGGTAATCTACTAGCTGTTTATCTTCAGAGAAACTGCCAGACGTTTCTTGAAGTTGCTGATGTGAGTCTAATTGTGACGAGGCATTGGCTGCCTTAAGCGAGTCATAGCGACTCTTGCCAAATGCTCACCATAATAGACATTTTTTAGATACTGTGGCCAGTCTGCCCGAAGCAATACGCAACTAGTTCTTTAATTTAAGACAACCATCTTTACTCTTGCTACTAGTTACTTGATGTTGCTGATTTAATTTTAATTGTGACGAGGCATTGGCAACCTTACGAGAGTCATAGTGATTCCTGGCAGTTCCTCACCAATATAAGCATTTTTTAGATACTGTGGAAAGTCTCTCCAAAGCGGTAATCCTCTAGCTGTTTATCTTCAGAGAAACTGCCACAGGTTTCTTGAGGTTGCTGACGTGAGTCTAATTGTGACGAGGCATTGGCTACCTTAAGAGAGTCATAGTGACTCTTGCCTAATGCTCACCATAATAGACATTTTTTAGATACTGTGGCCAGTCACCCCGAAGCATTACGCAATTAGTTGTTTATTTTAAGACAACCACCGTTACTCTTGCTAGGACTTACTTGATGTTGCTGATTTAATTTTAATTGTGACGAGGCATTGGCAACCTTACGAGAGTCATAGTGATTCCTGGCAGTTCCTCACCAAAATACGCATTTTTTAGATACTGTGGAAAGTCTCTCCAAAGCGGTAATCCACTAGCTGTTTATCTTCAGAGAAACTGCCAGAGGTTTGTTGAAGTTGCTGACGTGAGTCTAATTGTGACGTTGCATTGGCTACCTTAAAAGAGTCATAGTGACTCTTGCCAAATGCTCACCATAATAGACATTTTTTAGATACTGTGGCCAGTCACCCCGAAGCATTATGCAATTAGTTGTTTAATTTAAGACAACCACCGTTACTCTTGCTAGGAGTTACTTGATGTTGCTGATTTAATTTTAATTGTGACGAGGCATTGGCAACCTTACGAGAGTCATAGTGATTCCTGGCAGCTCCTCACCAATATAAGCATTTTTTAGATACTGTGGAAAGTCTCTCCAAAGCGGTAATCCACTAGCTGTTTATCTTCAGAGAAACTGCCAGAGGTTTCTTGAAGTTGCTGACGTGAGTCTAATTGTGACGAGGCATTGGCTAACTTAAGAGAGTCATAGTGACTCTTGACAAATGCTCACCATAATAGACATTTTTTAGATACTGTGGCCAGTGTGCCCGAAGCATTACGCAATTAGTTGTTTAATTTAAGACAAACACCGTTACTCTTGCTAGGAGTTAGTTGATGTTGCTGATTTAATTTTAATTGTGACAAGGCATTGGAGACCTTACGAGAGTCATAGTGATTCCTGGCAGTTCCTCACCAAAATACGCATTTTTTAGATACTGTGGAAAGTCTCTCCAAAGCGGTAATCCACTAGCTGTTTATCTTCAGAGAAACTGCCACAGGTTTCTTGAAGTTGCTGACGTGAGTCTAATTGTGACGAGGCATTGGCTACCTTAAGAGAGTCATAGTGACTCTTGCCAAATGCTCACCATAATAGACATTTTTTAGATACTGTGGCCAGTCTGTCCGAAGCATTACGCAATTAGTTGTTTAATTTAAGACAACCACCATTACTCTTGCTAGGAGTTACTTGATGTTGCTGATTTAATTTTAATTGTGACGAGGCATTGGCAACCTTACGAGAGTCATAGTGATTCCTGGCAGTTCCTCACCAAAATACGCATTTTTTAGATACTGTGGAAAGTCTCTCCAATGCGGTAATCCACTAGATGTTTATCTTCAGAGAAACTGCCAGAGGTTTCTTGAAGTTGCTGACGTGAGTCTAATTGTGACGATGCATTGGCTACCTTAAGAGAGTCATAGTGACTCTTGCCAAATGCTCACCATAATAGACATTTTTTAGATACTGTGGCCAGTCACCCCGAAGCATTATGCAATTAGTTGTTTAATTTAAGACAACCACCGTTACTCTTCCTAGGAGTTACTTGATGTTGCTGATTTAATTTTAATTGTGACGAGGCATTGGCGACCTTACGAGAGTCATAGTGATTCCTCGCAGTTCCTCACCAAAATACGCATTTTTTAGATACTGTGGAAAGTCTCTCCAAAGCGGTAATCCACTAGCTGTTTATCTTCAGAGAAACTGCCAGAGGCTTGGTGAAGTTGCTGACGTGAGTCTAATTGTGACGATGCATTGGCTACCTTAACAGAGTCATAGTGACTCTTGCCAAATGCTCACCATAATAGACATTTTTTAGATACTGTGGCCAGTCACCCCGAAGCATTATGCAATTAGTTGTTTAATTTAAGACAACCACCGTTACTCTTGCTAGGAGTTACTTGTTACTTGATGTTGCTGATTTAATTTTAATTGTGACGAGGCATTGGCAACCTTACGAGAGTCATAGTGATTCCTGGCAGTTCCTCACCAAAATATGCATTTTTTAGATACTGTGAAAAGTCTCTCCTAAGCGGTAATCCACTAGCTGTTTATCTTAAGAGAAACTGCCAGAGGTTTCTTGAAGTTTTTGATGTGAGTGTAATTGTGACGAGGCATTGGCTACCTTAAGAGAGTCATAGTGAATCTTGCCAAATGCTCACCATAATAGACATTTTTTAGATACTGTGGCATAGTCTGCCCGAAGCATTACGCAATTAGTTGTTTAATTTAAGACAACCATCGTTACTCTTGCTAGGAGTTACTTGATGTTGCTGATTTAATTTTAATTGTGACGAGGCATTAGCAACCTTACGAGAGTCATAGTGATTCCTGGCAGTTCCTCACCAAAATACGCATTTTTTAGATACTGTGGAAAGTCTCTCCAAAGCGGTAATCCACTAGCTGTTTATCTTAAGAGAAACTGCCAGAGGTTTCTTGAAGTTGCTGACGTGAGTCTAATTGTGACGAGGCATTGGCTACCTTAAGAGAGTCGTAGTGACTCTTGCCAAATGCTCACCATAATAGACATTTTATAGATACTGTGGCCAGTGTGCCCGAAGCATTGCGCAATTAGTTGTTTAATTTAAGACAAACACCATTACTCTTGCTAGGAGTTACTTGATGTTGCTGATTAAATTTTAATTGTGACGAGGCATTGGCAACCTTACGAGAGTCATAGTGATTCCTGGCAGTTCCTCACCAAAATACGCATTTTTTAGATACTGTGGAAAGTCTCTCCAAAGCGGTAATCCACTAGCTGTTTATCTTCAGAGAAACTGCCAGAATTTTCTTGAAGTTGCTGATGTGAGTCTAATTGTGACGAGGCATTGTCTACCTTAAGAGAGTCATAGTGACTCTTGCCAAATGCTCACCATAATAGACATTTTTTAGATACTGCGGCCAGTCTGCCCGAAGCATTACGCAATTAGTTGTTTAACTTAAGACAAGCACCGTTACTCTTGCTAGGAGTTACTTGATGTTGCAGATTAAATTTTAATTGTGTCGAGGCATTGGCAACCTTACGAGAGTCATAGTGATTCCTGGCAGTTCCTCACCAAAATACGCATTTTTTAGATACTGTGGAAAGTCTCTCCAAAGCGGTAATCCACTAGCTGTTTATCTTCAGAGAAACTGCCACAGGTTTCTTGAAGTTGCTGACGTGAGTCTAATTGTGACGAGGCATTGGCTACCTTAAGAGAGTCATAGTGACTCTTGCCTAATGCTCACCATAATAGACATTTTTTAGATACTGTGGCCAGTCACCCCGAAGCATTACGCTATTAGTTGTTTATTTTAAGACAACCACCGTTAACTTTGCTAGGAGTTACTTGATGTTGCTGATTTAATTTTAATTGAGACGAGGCAACCTTACGAGAGTCATAGTGATTCCTGGCAGTTCCTCACGAAAATACGCATTTTTTAGATACTGTGGAAAGTCTCTCCAAAGCGGTAATCCACTAGCTGATTATCTTCAGAGAAACTGCCAGAGTTTTCTTGAAGTTGCTGACGTGAGTCTAATTGTGACGAGGCATTGGCTACCTTAAGAGAGTCATAGCGTCTCTTGCCAAATGCTCACCATAATAGACATTTTTTAGATACTGTGGCCAGTGTGCCCGAAGCATTACGCAATTAGTTGATTAATTTAAGACAAACACCGTTAATCTTGCTAGGAGTTACTTGATGTTGCTGATTAAATTTTAATTGTGACGAGGCATTGGCAACCTTACGAGAGTCATAGTGATTCCTGGCAGTTCCTCACCAAAATACGCATTTTTTAGATACTGTGGAAAGTCTCTCCAAAGCGGTAATCCACTAGCTGTTTATCTTCAGAGAAACTGCCAGAGGTTTCTTGAAGTTGCTGAAGTGTGTCTAATTGTAACGAGGCATTGGCTACCTTAAGAGAGTCATAGTGACTCTTGCCAAATGCTCACCATAATAGACATTTTTTAGATACTGTGGCCAGTCTGTCCGAAGCATTACGCAATTAGTTGTTTAATTTAAGACAACCACCATTACTCTTGCTAGGAGTTACTTGATGTTGCTGATTTAATTTTAATTGTGACGAGGCATTGGCAACCTTACGAGAGTCATAGTGATTCCTGGCAGTTCCTCACCAAAATACGCATTTTTTAGATACTGTGGAAAGTCTCTCCAATGCGGTAATCCACTAGATGTTTATCTTCAGAGAAACTGCCAGAGGTTTCTTGAAGTTGCTGACGTGAGTCTAATTGTGACGATGCATTGGCTACCTTAAGAGAGTCATAGTGACTCCTGCCAAATGCTCACCATAATAGACATTTTTTAGATACTGTGGCCAGTCACCCCGAAGCATTATGCAATTAGTTGTTTAATTTAAGACAACCACCGTTACTCTTCCTAGGAGTTACTTGATGTTGCTGATTTAATTTTAATTGTGACGAGGCATTGGCGACCTTACGAGAGTCATAGTGATTCCTCGCAGTTCCTCACCAAAATACGCATTTTTTAGATACTGTGAAAAGTCTCTCCTAAGCGGTAATCCACTAGCTGTTTATCTTAAGAGAAACTGCCAGAGGTTTCTTGAAGTTTTTGATGTGAGTGTAATTGTGACGAGGCATTGGCTACCTTAAGAGAGTCATAGTGAATCTTGCCAAATGCTCACCATAATAGACATTTTTTAGATACTGTGGCATAGTCTGCCCGAAGCATTACGCAATTAGTTGTTTAATTTAAGACAACCATCGTTACTCTTGCTAGGAGTTACTTGATGTTGCTGATTTAATTTTAATTGTGACGAGGCATTAGCAACCTTACGAGAGTCATAGTGATTCCTGGCAGTTCCTCACCAAAATACGCATTTTTTAGATACTGTGGAAAGTCTCTCCAAAGCGGTAATCCACTAGCTGTTTATCTTAAGAGAAACTGCCAGAGGTTTCTTGAAGTTGCTGACGTGAGTCTAATTGTGACGAGGCATTGGCTACCTTAAGAGAGTCGTAGTGACTCTTGCCAAATGCTCACCATAATAGACATTTTATAGATACTGTGGCCAGTGTGCCCGAAGCATTGCGCAATTAGTTGTTTAATTTAAGACAAACACCGTTACTCTTGCTAGGAGTTACTTGATGTTGCTGATTAAATTTTAATTGTGACGAGGCATTGGCAACCTTACGAGAGTCATAGTGATTCCTGGCAGTTCCTCACCAAAATACGCATTTTTTAGATACTGTGGAAAGTCTCTCCAAAGCGGTAATCCACTAGCTGTTTATCTTCAGAGAAACTGCCAGAATTTTCTTGAAGTTGCTGATGTGAGTCTAATTGTGACGAGGCATTGTCTACCTTAAGAGAGTCATAGTGACTCTTGCCAAATGCTCACCATAATAGACATTTTTTAGATACTGCGGCCAGTCTGCCCGAAGCATTACGCAATTAGTTGTTTAACTTAAGACAAGCACCGTTACTCTTGCTAGGAGTTACTTGATGTTGCAGATTAAATTTTAATTGTGTCGAGGCATTGGCAACCTTACGAGAGTCATAGTGATTCCTGGCAGTTCCTCACCAAAATACGCATTTTTTAGATACTGTGGAAAGTCTCTCCAAAGCGGTAATCCACTAGCTGTTTATCTTCAGAGAAACTGCCAGAATTTTCTTGAAGTTGCTGATGTGAGTCTAATTGTGACGAGGCATTGTCTACCTTAAGAGAGTCATAGTGACTCTTGCCAAATGCTCACCATAATAGACATTTTTTAGATACTGCGGCCAGTCTGCCCGAAGCATTACGCAATTAGTTGTTTAACTTAAGACAAGCACCGTTACTCTTGCTAGGAGTTACTTGATGTTGCAGATTAAATTTTAATTGTGTCGAGGCATTGGCAACCTTACGAGAGTCATAGTGATTCCTGGCAGTTCCTCACCAAAATACGCATTTTTTAGATACTGTGGAAAGTCTCTCCAAAGCGGTAATCCACTAGCTGTTTATCTTCAGAGAAACTGCCACAGGTTTCTTGAAGTTGCTGACGTGAGTCTAATTGTGACGAGGCATTGGCTACCTTAAGAGAGTCATAGTGACTCTTGCCTAATGCTCACCATAATAGACATTTTTTAGATACTGTGGCCAGTCACCCCGAAGCATTACGCTATTAGTTGTTTATTTTAAGACAACCACCGTTAACTTTGCTAGGAGTTACTTGATGTTGCTGATTTAATTTTAATTGAGACGAGGCAACCTTACGAGAGTCATAGTGATTCCTGGCAGTTCCTCACGAAAATACGCATTTTTTAGATACTGTGGAAAGTCTCTCCAAAGCGGTAATCCACTAGCTGATTATCTTCAGAGAAACTGCCAGAGTTTTCTTGAAGTTGCTGACGTGAGTCTAATTGTGACGAGGCATTGGCTACCTTAAGAGAGTCATAGCGTCTCTTGCCAAATGCTCACCATAATAGACATTTTTTAGATACTGTGGCCAGTGTGCCCGAAGCATTACGCAATTAGTTGATTAATTTAAGACAAACACCGTTAATCTTGCTAGGAGTTACTTGATGTTGCTGATTAAATTTTAATTGTGACGAGGCATTGGCAACCTTACGAGAGTCATAGTGATTCCTGGCAGTTCCTCACCAAAATACGCATTTTTTAGATACTGTGGAAAGTCTCTCCAAAGCGGTAATCCACTAGCTGTTTATCTTCAGAGAAACTGCCAGAGGTTTCTTGAAGTTGCTGAAGTGAGTCTAATTGTAACGAGGCATTGGCTACCTTAAGAGAGTCATAGTGACTCTTGCCAAATGCTCACCATAATAGACATTTTTTCGATACTGTGGCCAGTCTGTCCGAAGCATTACGCAATTAGTTGTTTAATTTAAGACAACCATCGTTACTCTTGCTAGGAGTTACTTGATGTTGCTGATTTAATTTTAATTGTGACGAGGCATTGGCAACCTTACGAGAGTCATAGTGATTCCTGGCAGTTCCTCACCAAAATACGAATTTTTTAGATACTGTGGAAAGTTTCTCCAAAGCGGTAATCCACTAGCTGTTTATCTTCAGAGAAACTGCCAAAGATTTCTTGAAGTTGCTGATGTGAGTCTAATTGTGACGAGGCATTGGCTACCTTAAGAGAGTCATAGTGACTCTTGCCAAATGCTCACCATAATAGACATTTTTTAGACACTGTGGCCAGTCTGCCGGAAGCATTACGCAATTAGTTGTTAATTTAAGACAACCATCGTTACTCTGGCTAGAAGTTGCTTGATGTTGCTGATTAAATTTTAATTGTGACTAGGCGTTGGCAACCTTACGAGAGTCATAGTGATTCCTGGCAGTTCCACACCATAATACGCATTTTTTAGATACTGTGGAAAGTCTCTCCAAAGCGGTAATCCACTAGCTGTTTATCTTAAGAGAAACTGCCAGAGGTTTCTTGAAGTTGCTGACGTGAGTCTAATTGTGAGGAGGCATTGGCTACCTTAAGAGAGTCATAGTGACTCTTGCCAAATGCTCATCATAATAGACATTTTTTAGATACTGTGGCCAGTCCTCCCGAAGCATTACGCAATTAGTTGTTTAATTTAAGACAACCATCGTTACTCTTGCTAGGAGTTACTTGATGTTGCTGATTTAATTTTAATTGTGACAAGGCATTGGCAACCGTACGAGAGTCATAGTGATTCCTGGCAGTTCCTCACCAAAATACGCATTTTTTAGATACTGTGGAAAGTCTCTCCAAAGCGGTAATCTACTAGCTGTTTATCTTCAGAGAAACTGCCAGAGGTTTCTTGAAGTTGCTGATGTGAGTCTAATTGTGACGAGGCATTGGCTGCCTTAAGCGAGTCATAGCGTCTCTTGCCAAATGCTCACCATAATAGACATTTTTTAGATACTGTGGCACAGTCTGCCCGAAGCATTACGCAATTAGTTGTTTAATTTAAGACAACCATCGTTACTCTTGCTAGGAGTTACTTGATGTTGCTGATTTAATTTTAATTGTGACGAGGCATTAGCAACCTTACGAGAGTCATAGTGATTCCTGGCAGTTCCTCACCAAAATACGCATTTTTTAGATACTGTGGAAAGTCTCTCCAAAGCGGTAATCCACTAGCTGTTTATCTTAAGAGAAACTGCCAAAGGTTTCTTGAAGTTTTTGATGTGAGTGTAATTGTGACGAGGCATTGGCTACCTTAAGAGAGTCATAGTGACTCTTGCCAAATGCTCACCATAATAGACATTTTTTAGATACTGTGGCCAGTCTGCCCGAAGCATTACGCAATTAGTTGTTTAATTTAAGACAACCATCGTTACTCTTGCTAGGAGTTACTTGATGTTGCTGATTTAATTTTAATTGTGACGAGGCATTAGCAACCTTACGAGAGTCATAGTGATTCCTGGCAGTTCCTCACCAAAATACGCATTTTTTAGATACTGTGGAAAGTCTCTCCAAAGCGGTAATCCACTAGCTGTTTATCTTAAGAGAAACTGCCAGAGGTTTCTTGAAGTTGCTGACGTGAGTCTAATTGTGACGAGGCATTGGCTACCTTAAGAGAGTCGTAGTGACTCTTGCCAAATGCTCACCATAATAGACATTTTTTAGATACTGTGGCCAGTGTGCCCGAAGCATTACGCAATTAGTTGATTAATTTAAGACAAACACCGTTACTCTTGCTAGGAGTTACTTGATGTTGCTGATTAAATTTTAATTGTGACGAGGCATTGGCAACCTTACGAGAGTCATAGTGATTCCTGGCAGTTCCTCACCAAAATACGCATTTTTTAGATACTGTGGAAAGTCTCTCCAAAGCGGTAATCCACTAGCTGTTTATCTTCAGAGAAACTGCCAGAGGTTTCTTGAAGTTGCTGAAGTGAGCCTAATTGTAACGAGGCATTGGCTACCTTAAGAGAGTCATAGTAACTCTTGCCAAATGCTCACCATAATAGACATTTTTTAGATACTGTGGCCAGTCTGTCCGAAGCATTACGCAATTAGTTGTTTAATTTAAGACAACCATCGTTACTCTTGCTAGGAGTTACTTGATGTTGCTGATTTAATTTTAATTGTGACGAGGCATTGGCAACCTTACGAGAGTCATAGTGATTCCTGGCAGTTCCTCACCAAAATACGCATTTTTTAGATACTGTGGAAAGTCTCTCCAAAGCGGTAATCCACTAGCTGTTTATCTTAAGAGAAACTGCCAGAGGTTTCTTGAAGTTGCTGACGTGAGTCTAATTGTGACGAGGCATTGGCTACCTTAAGAGAGTCGTAGTGACTCTTGCCAAATGGTCACCATAATAGACATTTTTTAGATACTGTGGCCAGTGTGCCCGAAGCATTACGCAATTAGTTGATTAATTTAAGACAAACACCGTTACTCTTGCTAGGAGTTACTTGATGTTGCTGATTAAATTTTAATTGTGACGAGGCATTGGCAACCTTACGAGAGTCATAGTGATTCCTGGCAGTTCCTCACCAAAATACGCATTTTTTAGATACTGTGGAAAGTCTCTCCAAAGCGGTAATCTACTAGCTGTTTATCGTAAGAGAAACTGCCAGAGGTTTCTTGAAGTTGCTGACGTGAGTCTAATTGTGACGAGGCATTGGCTACCTTAAGAGAGTCATAGTGACTCTTGCCAAATGCTCACCATAATAGACATTTTTTCGATACTGTGGCCGGTCTCTCCGAAGCATTACGCAATTAGTTGTTTAATTTAAGACAACCATCGTTACTCTTGCTAGGAGTTACTTGATGTTGCTGATTTAATTTTAATTGTGACGAGGCATTGGCAACCTTACGAGAGTCATAGTGATTCCTGGCAGTTCCTCACCAAAATACGCATTTTTTAGATACTGTTGAAAGTCTCTCCAAAGCGGTAATCCACTAGCTGTTTATCTTCAGAGAAACTGCCACAGGTTTCTTGAAGTTGCTGACGTGAGTCTAATTGTGACGAGGCATTGGCTACCTTAAGAGAGTCATAGTAACTCTTGCCAAATGCTCACCATATTAGACATTTTTTAGATACTGTGGCCAGTGTGCCCGAAGCATTACGCAATTAGTTGTTTAATTTAAGACAAACACCGTTACTCTTGCTAGGAGTTACTTGATGTTGCTGATTCAATTTTAATTGTGACTAGGCGTTGGCAACCTTACGAGAGTCATAGTGATTCCTGGCAGTTCCACACCATAATACGCATTTTTTAGATACTGTGGAAAGTCTCTCCAAAGCGGTAATCCACTAGCTGTTTATCTTCAGAGAAACTGCCAGAGGTTTCTTGAAGTTGCTGACGTGAGTCTAATTGTGAGGAGGCATTGGCTACCTTAAGAGAGTCATAGTGACTCTTGCCAAATGCTCATCATAATAGACATTTTTTAGATACTGTGGCCAGTCTGCCCGAAGCATTACGCAATTAGTTGTTTAATTTAAGACAACCATCGTTACTCTTGCTAGGAGTTACTTGATGTTGCTGATTTAATTTTAATTGTGACGAGGCATTGGCAACCGTACGAGAGTCATAGTGATTCCTGGCAGTTCCTCACGAAAATACGCATTTTTTAGATACTGTGGAAAGTCTCTCCAAAGCGGTAATCCACTAGCTGATTATCTTCAGAGAAACTGCCAGAGTTTTCTTGAAGTTGCTGACGTGAGTCTAATTGTGACGAGGCATTGGCTACCTTAAGAGAGTCATAGCGTCTCTTGCCAAATGCTCACCATAATAGACATTTTTTAGATACTGTGGCCAGTGTGCCCGAAGCATTACGCAATTAGTTGATTAATTTAAGACAAACACCGTTAATCTTGCTAGGAGTTACTTGATGTTGCTGATTAAATTTTAATTGTGACGAGGCATTGGCAACCTTACGAGAGTCATAGTGATTCCTGGCAGTTCCTCACCAAAATACGCATTTTTTAGATACTGTGGAAAGTCTCTCCAAAGCGGTAATCCACTAGCTGTTTATCTTCAGAGAAACTGCCAGAGGTTTCTTGAAGTTGCTGAAGTGAGTCTAATTGTAACGAGGCATTGGCTACCTTAAGAGAGTCATAGTGACTCTTGCCAAATGCTCACCATAATAGACATTTTTTCGATACTGTGGCCAGTCTGTCCGAAGCATTACGCAATTAGTTGTTTAATTTAAGACAACCATCGTTACTCTTGCTAGGAGTTACTTGATGTTGCTGATTTAATTTTAATTGTGACGAGGCATTGGCAACCTTACGAGAGTCATAGTGATTCCTGGCAGTTCCTCACCAAAATACGCATTTTTTAGATACTGTGGAAAGTCTCTCCAAAGCGGTAATCCACTAGCTGTTTATCTTCAGAGAAACTGCCAAAGATTTCTTGAAGTTGCTGATGTGAGTCTAATTGTGACGAGGCATTGGCTACCTTAAGAGAGTCATAGTGACTCTTGCCAAATGCTCACCATAATAGACATTTTTTAGACACTGTGGCCAGTCTGCCGGAAGCATTACGCAATTAGTTGTTAATTTAAGACAACCATCGTTACTCTGGCTAGGAGTTGCTTGATGTTGCTGATTAAATTTTAATTGTGACTAGGCGTTGGCAACCTTACGAGAGTCATAGTGATTCCTGGCAGTTCCACACCATAATACGCATTTTTTAGATACTGTGGAAAGTCTCTCCAAAGCAGTAATCCACTAGCTGTTTATCTTCAGAGAAACTGCCAGAGGTTTCTTGAAGTTGCTGACGTGAGTCTAATTGTGAGGAGGCATTGGCTACCTTAAGAGAGTCATAGTGACTCTTGCCAAATGCTCATCATAATAGACATTTTTTAGATACTGTGGCCAGTCCTCCCGAAGCATTACGCAATTAGTTGTTTAATTTAAGACAACCATCGTTACTCTTGCTAGGAGTTACTTGATGTTGCTGATTTAATTTTAATTGTGACAAGGCATTGGCAACCGTACGAGAGTCATAGTGATTCCTGGCAGTTCCTCACCAAAATACGCATTTTTTAGATACTGTGGAAAGTCTCTCCAAAGCGGTAATCTACTAGCTGTTTATCTTCAGAGAAACTGCCAGAGGTTTCTTGAAGTTGCTGATGTGAGTCTAATTGTGACGAGGCATTGGCTGCCTTAAGCGAGTCACAGCGTCTCTTGCCAAATGCTCACCATAATAGACATTTTTTAGATACTGTGGCACAGTCTGCCCGAAGCATTACGCAATTAGTTGTTTAATTTAAGACAACCATCGTTACTCTTGCTAGGAGTTACTTGATGTTGCTGATTTAATTTTAATTGTGACGAGGCATTAGCAACCTTACGAGAGTCATAGTGATTCCTGGCAGTTCCTCACCAAAATACGCATTTTTTAGATACTGTGGAAAGTCTCTCCAAAGCGGTAATCCACTAGCTGTTTATCTTAAGAGAAACTGCCAAAGGTTTCTTGAAGTTTTTGATGTGAGTGTAATTGTGACGAGGCATTGGCTACCTTAAGAGAGTCATAGTGACTCTTGCCAAATGCTCACCATAATAGACATTTTTTAGATACTGTGGCCAGTCTGCCCGAAGCATTACGCAATTAGTTGTTTAATTTAAGACAACCATCGTTACTCTTGCTAGGAGTTACTTGATGTTGCTGATTTAATTTTAATTGTGACGAGGCATTAGCAACCTTACGAGAGTCATAGTGATTCCTGGCAGTTCCTCACCAAAATACGCATTTTTTAGATACTGTGGAAAGTCTCTCCAAAGCGGTAATCCACTAGCTGTTTATCTTAAGAGAAACTGCCAGAGGTTTCTTGAAGTTGCTGACGTGAGTCTAATTGTGACGAGGCATTGGCTACCTTAAGAGAGTCGTAGTGACTCTTGCCAAATGCTCACCATAATAGACATTTTTTAGATACTGTGGCCAGTGTGCCCGAAGCATTACGCAATTAGTTGATTAATTTAAGACAAACACCGTTACTCTTGCTAGGAGTTACTTGATGTTGCTGATTAAATTTTAATTGTGACGAGGCATTGGCAACCTTACGAGAGTCATAGTGATTCCTGGCAGTTCCTCACCAAAATACGCATTTTTTAGATACTGTGGAAAGTCTCTCCAAAGCGGTAATCCACTAGCTGTTTATCTTCAGAGAAACTGCCAGAGGTTTCTTGAAGTTGCTGAAGTGAGCCTAATTGTAACGAGGCATTGGCTACCTTAAGAGAGTCATAGTAACTCTTGCCAAATGCTCACCATAATAGACATTTTTTAGATACTGTGGCCAGTCTGTCCGAAGCATTACGCAATTAGTTGTTTAATTTAAGACAACCATCGTTACTCTTGCTAGGAGTTACTTGATGTTGCTGATTTAATTTTAATTGTGACGAGGCATTGGCAACCTTACGAGAGTCATAGTGATTCCTGGCAGTTCCTCACCAAAATACGCATTTTTTAGATACTGTGGAAAGTCTCTCCAAAGCGGTAATCCACTAGCTGTTTATCTTAAGAGAAACTGCCAGAGGTTTCTTGAAGTTGCTGACGTGAGTCTAATTGTGACGAGGCATTGGCTACCTTAAGAGAGTCGTAGTGACTCTTGCCAAATGGTCACCATAATAGACATTTTTTAGATACTGTGGCCAGTGTGCCCGAAGCATTACGCAATTAGTTGATTAATTTAAGACAAACACCGTTACTCTTGCTAGGAGTTACTTGATGTTGCTGATTAAATTTTAATTGTGACGAGGCATTGGCAACCTTACGAGAGTCATAGTGATTCCTGGCAGTTCCTCACCAAAATACGCATTTTTTAGATACTGTGGAAAGTCTCTCCAAAGCGGTAATCTACTAGCTGTTTATCGTAAGAGAAACTGCCAGAGGTTTCTTGAAGTTGCTGACGTGAGTCTAATTGTGACGAGGCATTGGCTACCTTAAGAGAGTCATAGTGACTCTTGCCAAATGCTCACCATAATAGACATTTTTTCGATACTGTGGCCGGTCTCTCCGAAGCATTACGCAATTAGTTGTTTAATTTAAGACAACCATCGTTACTCTTGCTAGGAGTTACTTGATGTTGCTGATTTAATTTTAATTGTGACGAGGCATTGGCAACCTTACGAGAGTCATAGTGATTCCTGGCAGTTCCTCACCAAAATACGCATTTTTTAGATACTGTTGAAAGTCTCTCCAAAGCGGTAATCCACTAGCTGTTTATCTTCAGAGAAACTGCCACAGGTTTCTTGAAGTTGCTGACGTGAGTCTAATTGTGACGAGGCATTGGCTACCTTAAGAGAGTCATAGTAACTCTTGCCAAATGCTCACCATATTAGACATTTTTTAGATACTGTGGCCAGTGTGCCCGAAGCATTACGCAATTAGTTGTTTAATTTAAGACAAACACCGTTACTCTTGCTAGGAGTTACTTGATGTTGCTGATTCAATTTTAATTGTGACTAGGCGTTGGCAACCTTACGAGAGTCATAGTGATTCCTGGCAGTTCCACACCATAATACGCATTTTTTAGATACTGTGGAAAGTCTCTCCAAAGCGGTAATCCACTAGCTGTTTATCTTCAGAGAAACTGCCAGAGGTTTCTTGAAGTTGCTGACGTGAGTCTAATTGTGAGGAGGCATTGGCTACCTTAAGAGAGTCATAGTGACTCTTGCCAAATGCTCATCATAATAGACATTTTTTAGATACTGTGGCCAGTCTGCCCGAAGCATTACGCAATTAGTTGTTTAATTTAAGACAACCATCGTTACTCTTGCTAGGAGTTACTTGATGTTGCTGATTTAATTTTAATTGTGACGAGGCATTGGCAACCGTACGAGAGTCATAGTGATTCCTGGCAGTTCCTCACCAAAATACGCATTTTTTAGCTACTGTGGAAAGTCTCTCCAAAGCGGTAATCTACTAGCTGTTTATCTTCAGAGAAACTGCCAGAGGTTTCTTGAAGTTGCTGATGTGAGTCTAATTGTGACGAGGCATTGGCTGCCTTAAGCGAGTCATAGCGTCTCTTGCCAAATGCTCACCATAATAGACATTTTTTAGATACTGTGGCCAGTCTGCCCGAAGCAATACGCAACTAGTTCTTTAATTTAAGACAACCATCTTTACTCTTGCTACTAGTTACTTGATGTTGCTGATTAAATTTTAATAGTGACGAGGCATTGGCAACCTTACGAGAGTCATAGTGATTCCTGGCAGTTCCTCACCAAAATATGCATTTTTTAGATACTGTGAAAAGTCTCTCCTAAGCGGTAATCCACTAGCTGTTTATCTTAAGAGAAACTGCCAGAGGTTTCTTGAAGTTGTTGATTTGAGTGTAATTGTGACGAGGCATTGGCTACCTTAAGAGAGTCATAGTGACTCTTGCCAAATGCTCACCATAATAGACATTTTTTAGATACTGTGGCCAGACTGCCCGTAGCATTACGCAATTAGTTGTTTAATTTAAGACAACCATCGTTACTCTTGCTAGGAGTTACTTGATGTTGCTGATTTAATTTTAATTGTGATGAGTCATTAGCAACCTTACGAGAGTCATAGTGATTCCTGGCAGTTCCTCACCAAAATACGCATTTTTTAGATACTGTGGAAAGTCTCTCCAAAGCGGTAATCCACCAGCTGTTTATCTTAAGAGAAACTGCCAGAGGTTTCTTGAAGTTGCTGACGTGAGTCTAATTGTGACGAGGCATTGGCTACCTTAAGAGAGTCGTAGTGACTCTTGCCAAATGCTCACCATAATAGACATTTTTTAGATACTGTGGCCTGTGTGCCCGAAGCATTACGCAATTAGTTGTTTAATTTAAGACAAACACCGTTACTCTTGCTAGGAGTTACTTGATGTTGCTGATTTAATTTTAATTGTGACGAGGCATTGGCAACCTTACGAGAGTCATAGTGATTCCTGGCAGATCCTCACCAAAATACGCATTTTTTAGATACTGTGGAAAGTCTCTCCAAAGCGGTAATCCACTAGCTGTTTATCTTCAGAGAAACTGCCAGAGGTTTCTTGAGGTTGCTGATGTAAGTCTAATTGTGACGATGCATTGTCTACCTTAAGAGAGTCATAGTGACTCTTGCCAAATGCTCACCATAATAGACATTTTTTAGATACTGTGGCAAGTCACCCCGAAGCATTATGCAATTAGTTGTTTAATTTAAGACAACCAAGGTTACTCTTGCTAGGAGTTACTTGATGTTGCTGATTTAATTTTAATTGTGACGAGGCATTGGCAACCTTACGAGAGTCATAGTGATTCCTGGCAGTTCCTCACCAAAATACGCATTTTTTAGATACTGTGGAATGTCTCTCCAAAGCGGTAATCCACTAGCTGTTTATCTTCAGAGAAACTGCCAGAGGTTTCTTGAAGTTGCTGATGTGAGTGTAATTGTGACGAGGCATTGGCTACCTTAAGAGAGTCATAGTCACTCTTGCCAAATGCTCGCCATAATAGACATTTTTTAGATACTGTGGCCAGTCTGCCCGAAGCATTACGCAATTAGTTGTTTAATTTAAGACAAACACCGTTACTCTTGCTAGGAGTTACTTGATGTTGCTGATTTAATTTTAATTGAGACGAGGCAACCTTACGAGAGTGATAGTGATTCCTGGCAGTTCCTCACGAAAATACGCATTTTTTAGATACTGTGGAAAGTCTCTCCAAAGCGGTAATCCACTAGCTGATTATCTTCAGAGAACCTGCCAGAGTTTTCTTGAAGTTGCTGACGTGAGTGTCATTGTGACGAGGCATTGGCTACCTTAAGAGAGTCATAGTGACTCTTGCCAAATGCTCACCATAATAGACCTTTTTTAGATACTGTGGCCAGTCACCCCGAAGCATTATGCAATTAGTTGTTTAATTTAAGACAACCACCGTTACTCTTGCTAGGAGTTACTTGATGTTGCTGATTTAATTTTAATTGTGACGAGGCTTTGGCAACCTTACGAGAGTCATAGTGATTCCTGGCACTTCCTCACGAAAATACGCATTTTTTAGATACTGTGGAAAGTCTCTCCAAAGCGGTAATCCACTAGCTGTTTATCTTCAGAGAAACTGCCAGAGGTTTCTTGAAGTTGCTGACGTGAGTCTAATTGTGACGAGGCATTGGCTGCCTTAAGAGAGTCATAGTGACTGTTGCCAAATGCTCACCATAATAGACATTTTTTAGATACTGTGGCCAGTCTGCCCGAAGCATTACGCAATTAGTTGTTTAATTTAAGACAACCACTGTTACTCTTGCTAGGAGTTACTTGATGTTGCTGATTTAATTTTAATTGTGACGAGGCATTGGCAACCTTACGAGAGTCATAGTGATTCCTGGCAGTTATTCACCAAGTTACGAATTTTTAGATACTGTGGAAAGTCTCTCCAAAGCGGTAATCCACTAGCTGTTTATCTTCAGAGAAACTGCCAGAGGTTTCATGAAGTTGCTGACGTGAGTCTAATTGTGACGATGCATTGTCTGCCTTAAGAGAGTCATAGTGACTCTTGCCAAATGCTCACCATAATAGACATTTTTTAGATACTGTTTCCAGTCACCCCGAAGCATTATGCAATTAGTTGTTTAATTTAAGACAACCAACGTTACTCTTGCTAGGAGCTACTTGATGTTGCTGATTTAATTTTAATTGTGACGACGCATTGGCAACCTTACGAGAGTCATAGTGATTATTGGCAGTTCCTCACCAAAATAGGCATTTTTTAGATACTGTGGAAAGTCTCTCCAAAGCGGTAATCCACTAGCTGTTTATCTTCAGAGAAACTGCCTGAGGTTTGTTGAAGTTGCTGACGTGAGTCTAATTGTGACGAGGCATTGGCTACCTTAAGAGAGTCATAGTGACTCTTGCCAAATGCTCACCATAATAGACATTTTTTAGATACTGTGGCCAGTCACACCGAAGCATTATGCAATTAGTTGTTTAATTTAAGACAACCACCATTACTCTTGCTAGGAGTTACTTGATGTTGCTGATTTAATTTTAATTGTGACGAGGCATTGGCAACCTTACGAGAGTCATAGCGATTCCTGGCAGTTCCTCACCAAAATACGAATTTTTTAGATACTGTGGAAAGTCTCTCCAAAGCGGTAATCCACTAGCTGTTTATCTTAAGAGAAACTGCCAGAGGTTTCTTGAAGTTGCTGATGTGAGTCAGATTGTGACGAGGCATTGGCTACCTGAAACGAGTCATAGCGACTCTTGCCAAATGCTCACCATAATAGACATTTTTTAGATACTGTGGCCAGTCTGCCCGAAGCATTACGTAATTAGTTGTTTAATTTAAGACAACCACCGTTACTCTTACTAGGAGTTACTTGATGTTGCTGATTTAATTTTAATTGTGACGAGGCATTGGCAACCTTACGAGAGTCATAGTGATTCCTGGCAGTTCCTCACCAAAATACGCATTTTTTAGATACTGTGGAAAGTCTCTCCAAAGCGGTAATCCACTAGCTGTTTATCTTCAGAGAAACTGCCAGAGGTTTCTTGAAGTTGCTGATGTGAGTCTAATTGTGACGAGGCATTGTCTACCTTAAGAGAGTCATAGTGACTCTTGTCAAATGCTCACCATAATAGACATTTTTTAGATACTGTGGCCAGTCACCCCGAAGCATTATGCAATTAGATGTTTAATTTAAGACAACCACCGTTACTCTTGCTAGGAGTTACTTGATGTTGCTGATTAAATTTTAATTGTGACGAGGCATTGGCAACCTTACGAGAGTCATAGTGATTCCTGGCAGTTCCTCACCAAAATACGCATTTTTTAGATACTGTGGAAAGTCTCTCCAAAGCGGTAATCCACTAGCTGTTTATCTTCAGAGAAACTGCCAGAGGTTTCTTGAATTTGCTGACGTGAGTCTAATTGTGACGAGGCATTGGCTACCTTAAGAGAGTCATAGTGACTCTTGCCAAATGCTCACCATAAGAGACATTTTTTAGATACTGTGGCCAGTCTGCCCGAAGCATTACGCAAGTAGTTGTTTAATTTAAGACAATCACCGTTACTCTTGCTAGGATTTACTTGACGTTGCTGATTTAATTTTAATTGTGACGAGGCATTGGCAACCTTACGAGAGTCATAGTGATTCCTGGCTATTCCTCACCAAAATACGCATTTTTTAGATACTGTGGAAACTCTCTCCAAAGCGGTAATCCACTAGCTGTTTATCTTCAGAGAAACTGCCAGAGGTTTCTTGAAGTTGCTGATGTGAGTCTAATTGTGACGAGGCGTTGGCTACCTTAAGCGAGTCATAGTGACTCTTGCCAAATGCTCACCATAATAGACATTTTTTAGATACTGTGGCCAGTCTGCCCGAAGCAATACGCCACTAGTTCTTTAATTTAAGACAGCCATCGTTACTCTTGCTAGGAGTTACTTGATGTTGCTGATTAAATTTTAATTGTGAAAAGGCCTTGGCAACCTTACGAGACTCATAGTGATTCCTGGCAGTTCCTCACCAAAATACGCATTTTTCAGATACTGTGGAAAGTCTCTCCAAAGCGGTAATCCACTAGCTGTTTATCTTCAGAGAAACTGCCAGAGTTTTCTTGAAGTTGCTGACGTGAGTCTCATTGTGACGAGGCATTGGCTACCTTAAGAAAGTCATGGTGACTCTTGCCAACTGCTCACCATAATAGACATTTTTTAGATACTGTGGCCAGTCTGCCCGAAGCATTACGCAATTAGTTGTTTAATTTAAGACAACCACCGTTACTCTTGCTAGGAGTTACTTGATGTTGCTGATTTAATTTTAATTGTGATGAGGCATTGGCAACCTTACGAGAGTCATAGTGATTCCTGGCAGTTCATCACCAAAATACGCATTTTTTAGATCCTTTGGAAAGTCTCTCCAAAGCGGTAATCCACTAGCTGTTTATCTTCAGAGAAACTGCCAGAGGTTTCTTGAAGTTGCTGACGTGAGTCTAATTGTGACGAGGCATTGGCTACCTTAAGAGAGTCATAGTGACTCTTGCCAAATGCTCACCATAATAGACATTTTGTAGATACTGTGGCCAGTCAACCCGAAGCATAATGCAATTAGTTGTTTAATTTAAGACAACCACCGTTACTCTTGCTAGGAGTTACTTGATGTTGCTGATTTAATTTTAATTGTGACGAGGCATTGGCAACCTTACGAGAGTGATAGTGATTCCTGGCAGTTCCTCACCAAAATACGCATTTTTTAGATACTGTGGAAAGTCTCTCCAAAGCGGTAATCCACTAGCTGTTTATCTTCAGAGAAACTGCCAGAGGTTTCATGAAGTTGCTGATGTGAGTCTAATTGTGACGAGGCGTTGGCTACCTTAAGCGAGTCATAGTGAGTCTTGCCAAATGCTCACCATAATAGACATTTTTTAGATACTGTGGCTAGTCTGCCCGAAGCAATACGCCACTAGTTCTTTAATTTAAGACAACCATCGTTACTCTTGCTAGGAGTTACTTGACGTTGCTGATTTAATTTTAATTGTGACGAGGCATTGGCAACCTTACGAGAGTCATAGTGATTCCTGGCAGTTCCTCACCAAAATACGAATTTTTTAGATACTGTGGAAAGTCTCTCCAAAGCGGTAATCCACTAGCTGTTTATCTTCAGAGAAACTGCCAGAGGTTTCTTGAAGTTGCTGACGTGAGTCTAATTGTGACGAGGCATTGGCTACCTTAAGAGAGTCATAGTGACTCTTGCCAAATGCTCACCATAATAGACATTTTTTAGATACTGTGGCCAGTCACCCCGAAGCATTATGCAATTAGTTGTTTAATTTAAGACAACCACCGTTACTCTTGCTAGGAGTTACTTGATGTTGCTGATTTAATTTTAATTGTGACGAGGCATTGGCAACCTTACGAGAGTCATAGTGATTCCTGGCAGTTCCTCACCAAAATACGCATTTTTTAGATACTGTGGAAAGTCTCTCCAAAGCGGTAATCCACTAGCTGTTTATCTTCAGAGAAACTGCCAGAGGTTTCTTGAAGTTGCTGATGTGAGTCTAATTGTGACGAGGCGTTGGCTACCTTAAGCGAGTCATAGTGAGTCTTGCCAAATGCTCACCATAATAGACATTTTTTAGATACTGTGGCTAGTCTGCCCGAAGCAATACGCCACTAGTTCTTTAATTTAAGACAACCATCGTTACTCTTGCTAGGAGTTACTTGACGTTGCTGATTTAATTTTAATTGTGACGAGGCATTGGCAACCTTACGAGAGTCATAGTGATTTCTGGCAGTTCCTCACCAAAATACGAATTTTTTAGATACTGTGGAAAGTCTCTCCAAAGCGGTAATCCACTAGCTGTTTATCTTCAGAGAAACTGCCAGAGGTTTCTTGAAGTTGCTGACGTGAGTCTAATTGTGACGAGGCATTGGCTACCTTAAGAGAGTCATAGTGACTCTTGCCAAATGCTCACCATAATAGACATTTTTTAGATACTGTGGCCAGTCACCCCGAAGCATTATGCAATTAGTTGTTTAATTTAAGACAACCACCGTTACTCTTGCTAGGAGTTACTTGATGTTGCTGATTTAATTTTAATTGTGACGAGGCATTGGCAACCTTACGAGAGTCATAGTGATTCCTGGCAGTTCCTCACCAAAATACGCATTTTTTAGATACTGTGGAAAGTCTCTCCAAAACGGTAATCCACTAGCTGTTTATCTTCAGAGAAACTGCCAGAGGTTTCTTGAAGTTGCTGACGTGAGTCTAATTGTGACGAGGCATTGGCTACCTGAAACGAGTCATAGTGACTCTTGCCAAATGCTCGCCATAATAGACATTTTTTAGATACTGTGGCCAGTCTGCCCGAAGCATTACGCAATTAGTTGTTTAATTTAAGACAACCACCATTACTCTTGCTAGGAGTTACTTGATGTTGCTGATTTAATTTTAATTGTGACGAGGCATTGGCAATCTTACGAGATTCATAGTGATTCCTGGCAGTTCCTCACCGAAATACGCATTTTTTAGATACTGTGGAAAGTCTCTCCAAAGCGGTAATCCACTAGCTGTTTATCTTCAGAGAAACTGCCAGAGGTTTCTTGAAGTTGCTGATGTGAGTCTAATTGTGATGAGGCATTGGCTACCTTAAGCGAGTCATAGTGACTCTTGCCAAATGCTCACCATAATAGACATTTTTTAGATACTGTCGCCAGTCTGCCCGAAGCAATACGCCACTAGTTCTTTAATTTAAGACAACCATCGTTACTCTTGCTAGGAGTTACTTGATGTTGCTGATTAAATTTTAATTGTTACGAGGCATTGGCAACCTTACGAGAGTCATAGTGATTCCTGGCAGTTCCTCACCAAAATACGCATTTTTTAGATACTGTGGAAAGTCTCTCCAAAGCGGTAATCCACTAGCTGTTTATCTTAAGAGAAACTGCCAGAGGTTTCTTGAAGTTGCTGACGTGAGTCTAATTGTGACGAGGCATTGGCTACCTTAAGAGAGTCATAGTGACTCTTGCCAAATGCTCACCATAATAGACATTTTTTAGATACTGTGGCCAGTCTGCCCGAAGCATTACGCAATTAGTTGTTTAATTTAAGACAACCACCGTTACTCTTGCTAGGAGTTACTTGATGTTGCTGATTTAATTTTAATTGTGACAAGGCATTGGCAACCTTACGAGAGTCATAGTGATTCCTGGCAGTTCCTCACCAAAATACGCATTTTTTAGATACTGTGGAAAGTCTCTCCAAAGCGGTAATCCACTAGCTGTTTATCTTCAGAGAAACTGCCAGAGGTTTCTTGAAGTTGCTGATGTGAGTCTAATTGTGACGAGGCATTGGCCACCTTAAGAGAGTCATAGTGACTCTTGGCAAATGCTCACCATAATAGACATTTTTTAGATACTGTGGCCAGTCTGCCCGAAGCATTACGCAGTTAGTTGTTAATTTAAGACAACCATCGTTACTCTTATTAGGAGTTACTTGATGTTGCTGATTAAATTTTAATTGTGACGAGGCATTGGCAACCTTACGAGAGTCATAGTGATTCCTGGCAGTTCCTCACCAAAATACGCAATTTTTAGATACTGTGGAAAGTCTCTCCAAAGCGGTAATCCACTAGCTGTTTATCTTAAGAGAAACTGCCAGAGGTTTCTTGAAGTTGCTGACGTGAGTCTAATTGTGATGATGCATTGGCTACCTTAAGAAAGTCATAGTGACTCTTGCCAAATGCTCACCATAATCGACATTTTTTAGATACTGTGGCCAGTCTGCCCGAAGCATTATGCAATTAGTTGTTTAATTTAAGACAAACACCGTTACTCTTGCTAGGAGTTACTTGATGTTGCTGATTTAATTTTAATTGTGACAAGCCATTGGCAACCTTACGAGAGTCATAGTGATTCCTGGCAGTTCCTCACCAAAATACGCATTTTTTAGATACTGTGGAAAGTCTCTCCAAAGCGGTAATCCACTAGCTGTTTATCTTCAGAGAAACTGCCAGAGGTTTCTTCAAGTTGCTGATGTGAGTCTAATTGTGACGAGGCATAGGCTACCTTAAGAGAGTCATAGTGACTCTTGCCAAATGCTCACCATAATAGACATTTATTAGATACTGTGGCCAGCCTGCCCGAAGTATTACGCAGTTAGTTGTTAATTTAAGACAACCATCGTTACTCTTGCTAGGAGTTACTTGATGTTGCTGATTAAATTTTAATTGTGACGAGGCATTGGCAACCTTACGAGAGTCATAGTGATTCCTGGCAGTTCCTCACCAAAATACGCATTTTTTAGATACTGTGGAAAGTCTCTCCAAAGCGGTAATCCACTAGCTGTTTATCTTCAGAGAAACTGCCACAGGTTTCTTGAAGTTGCTGACGTGAGTCTAATTGTGACGATTCATTGGCTACCTTAAGAGAGTCATAGTGACTCTTGCCAAATGCTCACCATAATAGACATTTTTTAGATACTGTGGCCAGTCTGCCCGAAGCATTACGCTGTTAGTTGTTAATTTAAGACAACCATCGTTACTCTTGCTAGGAGTTACTTGATGTTGCTGATTAAATTTTAATTGTGACGAGGCATTGGCAACCTTACGAGAGTCATAGTGATTCCTGGCAGTTCCTCACCAAAATACGCAATTTTTAGATACTGTGGAAAGTCTCTCCAAAGCGGTAATCCACTAGCTGTTTATCTTAAGAGAAACTGCCAGAGGTTTCTTGAAGTTGCTGACGTGAGTCTAATTGTGATGATGCATTGGCTACCTTAAGAGAGTCATAGTGACTCTTGCCAAATGCTCCCCATAATAGACATTTTTTAGATACTGTGGCCAGTCTGCCCGAAGCATTACGCAATTAGTTGTTTAATTTAAGACAAACACCGTTACTCTTGCTAGGAGTTACTTGATGTTGCTGATTTAATTTTAATTGTGACAAGCCATTGGCAACCTTACGAGAGTCATAGTGATTCCTGGCAGTTCCTCACCAAAATACGCATTTTTTAGATACTGTGGAAAGTCTCTCCAAAGCGGTATTCCACTAGCTGTTTATCTTCAGAGAAACTGCCAGAGGTTTCTTCAAGTTGCTGATGTGAGTCTAATTGTGACGAGGCATTGGCTACCTTAAGAGAGTCATGGTGACTCTTGCCAAATGCTCACCATAATAGACATTTTTCAGATACTGTGGCCAGTCACCCTGAAGCATTATGCAATTAGTTGTTTAACTTAAGACAACCACCGTTACTCTTGCTAGGAGTTACTTGATGTTGCTGATTTTATTTTAATTGTGACGAGGCATTGGCAACCTTACGAGAGTCATAGTGATTCCTGGCAGTTCCTCACCAAAATACGAATTTTTTAGATACTGTGAAAAGTCTCTCCAAAGCGGTAATCCACTAGCTGTTTATCTTCGGAGAAACTGCCAGAGGTTTCTTGAAGTTGCTGATGTGAGTCTAATTGTGACGATGGATTGGCTACCTGAAACGAGTCATAGTGACCCTTGCCAAATGCTCATCATAATAGACATTTTTTAGATACTGTGGCCAGTCTGCCCGAAGCATTATGCAATTAGTTGTTTAATTTAAGACAAACACCGTTACTCTTGCTAGGAGTTACTTGATGTTGCTGATTAAATTTTAATTGTGACGAGGCATTGGCAACCTTACGAGAGTCATAGTGATTCCTGGCAGTTCCTCACCAAAATACGCAATTTTTAGATACTGTGGAAAGTCTCTCCAAAGCGGTAATCCACTAGCTGTTTATCTTAAGAGAAACTGCCAGAGGTTTCTTGAAGTTGCTGACGTGAGTTTAATTGTGATGATGCATTGGCTACCTTAAGAAAGTCATAGTGACTCTTGCCAAATGCTCACCATAATAGACATTTTTTAGATACTGTGGCCAGTCTGCCCGAAGCATTATGCAATTAGTTGTTTAATTTAAGACAAACACCGTTACTCTTGCTAGGAGTTACTTGATGTTGCTGATTTAATTTTAATTGTGACGAGGCATTGGCAACCTTACGAGAGTCATAGTGATTCCTGGCAGTTCCTCACCAAAATACGCAATTTTTAGATACTGTGGAAAGTCTCTCCAAAGCGGTAATCCACTAGCTGTTTATCTTAAGAGAAACTGCCAGAGGTTTCTTGAAGTTGCTGACGTGAGTCTAATTGTGATGATGCATTGGCTACCTTAAGAAAGTCATAGTGACTCTTGCCAAATGCTCACCATAATAGACATTTATTAGATACTGTGGCCAGTCTGCCCGAAGCATTATGCAATTACTTGTTTAATTTAAGACAAACACCGTTACTCTTGCTAGGAGTTACTTGATGTTGCTGATTTAATTTTAATTGTGACAAGCCATTGGCAACCTTACGAGAGTCATAGTGATTCCTGGCAGTTCCTCACCAAAATACGCATTTTTTAGATACTGTGGAAAGTCTCTCCAAAGCGGTAATCCACTAGCTGTTTATCTTCAGAGAAACTGCCAGAGGTTTCTTCATGTTGCTGATGTGAGTCTAATTGTGACGAGGCATAGGCTACCTTAAGAGAGTCATAGTGACTCTTGCCAAATGCTCACCATAATAGACATTTATTAGACACTGTGGCCAGTCTGCCCGAAGCATTACGCAGTTAGTTGTTAATTTAAGACAACCATCGTTACTCTTGCTAGGAGTTACTTGATGTTGCTGATTAAGTTTTAATTGTGACGAGGCTTTGGCAACCTTACGAGAGTCATAGTGATTCCTGGCAGTTCCTCACCAAAATACGCATTTTCTAGATACTGTGGAAAGTCTCTCCAAAGCGGTAATCCACTAGCTGTTTATCTTCAGAGAAACTGCCACAGGTTTCTTGAAGTTGCTGACGTGAGTCTAATTGTGACGACGCATTGGCTACCTTAAGAGAGTCATAGTGACTCATGCCAAATGCTCACCATAATAGACATTTTTTAGATAGTGTGGCCAGTCTGCCCGAAGCATTACGCTGTTAGTTGTTAATTTAAGACAACCATCGTTACTCTTGCTATGAGTTACTTGATGTTGCTGATTAAATTTTAATTGTGACGAGGCATTGGCAACCTTACGAGAGTCATAGTGATTCCTGGCAGTTCCTCACCAAAATACGCAATTTTTTGATACTGTGGAAAGTCTCTCCAAAGCGGTAATCCACTAGCTGTTTATCTTAAGAGAAACTGCCAGAGGTTTCTTGAAGTTGCTGACGTGTGTCTAATTGTGATGATGCATTGGCTACCTTAAGAGAGTCATAGTGACTCTTGCCAAATGCTCATCATAATAGACATTTTTTAGATACTGTGGCCAGTCTGCCCGAAGCATTACGCAATTAGTTGTTTAATTTAAGACAACCACCGTTACTCTTGCTAGGAGTTACTTGATGTTGCTGATTTAATTTTAATTGTGACAAGCCATTGGCAACCTTACGAGAGTCATAATGATTCCTGGCAGTTCCTCACCAAATTACGCAGTTTTTAGATACTGTGGAAAGTCTCTCCAAAGCGGTATTCCACTAGCTGTTTATCTTCAGAGAAACTGCCAGAGGTTTCTTGAAGATGCTGACGTGAGTCTAATTGTGACGAGGCATTGGCTACCTGAAACGAGTCATAGTGACTCTTGCCAAATGCTCGCCATAATAGACATTTTTTAGATACTGTGGCCAGTCTGCCCGAAGCATTACGCAATTAGTTGTTTAATTTAAGACAACCACCATTACTCTTGCTAGGAGTTACTTGATGTTGCTGATTTAATTTTAATTGTGACAAGGCATTGGCAACCTTACGAGATTCATAGTGATTCCTGGCAGTTCCTCACCAAAATACGCATTTTTTAGATACTGTGGAAAGTCTCTCCAAAGCGGTAATCCACTAGCTGTTTATCTTAAGAGAAACTGCCAGAGGTTTCTTGAAGTTGCTGACGTGAGTCTAATTGTGACGAGGCATTGGCTACCTTAAGAGAGTCATAGTGACTCTTGCCAAATGCTCACTATAATAGACATTTTTTAGATACTGTGGCCAGTCTGCCCGAAGCATTACGCAATTAGTTGTTTAATTTAAGACAACCACCGTTACTCTTGCTAGGAGTTACTTGATGTTGCTGATTTAATTTTAATTGTGACAATGCATTGGCAACCTTACGAGAGTCATAGTGATTCCTGGCAGTTCCTCACCAAAATACGCATTTTTTAGATACTGTGGAAAGTCTGTCCAAAGCGGTAATCCACTAGCTGTTTATCTTCAGAGAAACTGCCGGAGGTTTCTTCAAGTTGCTGATGTGAGTCTAATTGTGACGAGGCATTGTCTACCTTAAGAGAGTCATTGTGACTCTTGGCAAATGCTCACCATAATAGACATTTTTTAGATACTGTGGCCAGTCTGCCCGAAGCATTACGCAGTTAGTTGTTAATTTAAGACAACCATCGTTACTCTTGCTAGGAGTTACTTGATGTTGCTGATTAAATTTTAATTGTGACGAGGCATTGGCAACCTTACGAGAGTCATAGTGATTCCTGGCAGTTCCTCACCAAAATACGCATTTTTTAGATACTGTGGAAAGTCTCTCCAAAGCGGTATTCCACTAGCTGTTTATCTTCAGAGAAACTGCCAGAGGTTTCTTCAAGTTGCTGATGTGAGTCTAATTGTGACGAGGCATTGGCTACCTTAAGAGAGTCATGGTGACTCTTGCCAAATGCTCACCATAATAGACATTTTTCAGATACTGTGGCCAGTCACCCTGAAGCATTATGCAATTAGTTGTTTAACTTAAGACAACCACCGTTACTCTTGCTAGGAGTTACTTGATGTTGCTGATTTTATTTTAATTGTGACGAGGCATTGGCAACCTTACGAGAGTCATAGTGATTCCTGGCAGTTCCTCACCAAAATACGAATTTTTTAGATACTGTGAAAAGTCTCTCCAAAGCGGTAATCCACTAGCTGTTTATCTTCAGAGAAACTGCCAGAGGTTTCTTGAAGTTGCTGATGTGAGTCTAATTGTGACGATGGATTGGCTACCTGAAACGAGTCATAGTGACCCTTGCCAAATGCTCATCATAATAGACATTTTTTAGATACTGTGGCCAGTCTGCCCGAAGCATTATGCAATTAGTTGTTTAATTTAAGACAAACACCGTTACTCTTGCTAGGAGTTACTTGGTGTTGCTGATTAAATTTTAATTGTGACGAGGCATTGGCAACCTTACGAGAGTCATAGTGATTCCTGGCAGTTCCTCACCAAAATACGCAATTTTTAGATACTGTGGAAAGTCTCTCCAAAGCGGTAATCCACTAGCTGTTTATCTTAAGAGAAACTGCCAGAGGTTTCTTGAAGTTGCTGACGTGAGTCTAATTGTGATGATGCATTGGCTACCTTAAGAAAGTCATAGTGACTCTTGCCAAATGCTCACCATAATAGACATTTTTTAGATACTGTGGCCAGTCTGCCCGAAGCATTATGCAATTAGTTGTTTAATTTAAGACAAACACCGTTACTCTTGCTAGGAGTTACTTGATGTTGCTGATATAATTTTAATTGTGACGAGGCATTGGCAACCTTACGAGAGTCATAGTGATTCCTGGCAGTTCCTCACCAAAATACGCAATTTTTAGATACTGTGGAAAGTCTCTCCAAAGCGGTAATCCACTAGCTGTTTATCTTAAGAGAAACTGCCAGAGGTTTCTTGAAGTTGCTGACGTGAGTCTAATTGTGATGATGCATTGGCTACCTTAAGAAAGTCATAGTGACTCTTGCCAAATGCTCACCATAATAGACATTTATTAGATACTGTGGCCAGTCTGCCCGAAGCATTATGCAATTACTTGTTTAATTTAAGACAAACACCGTTACTCTTGCTAGGAGTTACTTGATGTTGCTGATTTAATTTTAATTGTGACAAGCCATTGGCAACCTTACGAGAGTCATAGTGATTCCTGGCAGTTCCTCACCAAAATACGCATTTTTTAGATACTGTGGAAAGTCTCTCCAAAGCGGTAATCCACTAGCTGTTTATCTTCAGAGAAACTGCCAGAGATTTCTTCATGTTGCTGATGTGAGTCTAATTGTGACGAGGCATAGGCTACCTTAAGAGAGCCATAGTGACTCTTGCCAAATGCTCACCATAATAGACATTTATTAGACACTGTGGCCACTCTGCCCGAAGCATTACGCAGTTACTTGTTAATTTAAGACAACCATCGTTACTCATGCTAGGAGTTACTTGATGTTGCTGATTAAGTTTTAATTGTGACGAGGCTTTGGCAACCTTACGAGAGTCATAGTGTTTCCTGGCAGTTCCTCACCAAAATACGCATTTTCTAGATACTGTGGAAAGTCTCTCCAAAGCGGTAATCCACTAGCTGTTTATCTTTAGAGAAACTGCCACTGGTTTCTTGAAGTTGCTGACGTGAGTCTAATTGTGACGAGGCATTGGCTACCTTAAGAGAGTCATAGTGACTCTTGCCAAATGCTCACCATAATAGACATTTTTTAGATAGTGTGGCCAGTCTGCCCGAAGCATTACGCTGTTAGTTGTTAATTTAAGACAACCATCGTTACTCTTGCTATGAGTTACTTGATGTTGCTGATTAAATTTTAATTGTGACGAGGCATTGGCAACCTTACGAGAGTCATAGTGATTCCTGGCAGTTCCTCACCAAAATACGCAATTTTTTGATACTGTGGAAAGTCTCTCCAAAGCGGTAATCCACTAGCTGTTTATCTTAAGAGTAACTGCCAGAGGTTTCTTGAAGTTGCTGACGTGTGTCTAATTGTGATGATGCATTGGCTACCTTAAGAGAGTCATAGTGACTCTTGCCAAATGCTCATCATAATAGACATTTTTTAGATACTGTGGCCAGTCTGCCCGAAGCATTACGCAATTAGTTGTTTAATTTAAGACAACCACCGTTACTCTTGCTAGGAGTTACTTGATGTTGCTGATTTAATTTTAATTGTGACAAGCCATTGGCAACCTTACGAGAGTCATAATGATTCCTGGCAGTTCCTCACCAAATTACGCAGTTTTTAGATACTGTGGAAAGTCTCTCCAAAGCGGTATTCCACTAGCTGTTTATCTTCAGAGAAACTGCCAGAGGTTTCTTGAAGTTGCTGACGTGAGTCTAATTGTGACGAGGCATTGGCTACCTGAAACGAGTCATAGTGACTCTTGCCAAATGCTCGCCATAATAGACATTTTTTAGATACTGTGGCCAGTCTGCCCGAAGCATTACGCAATTAGTTGTTTAATTTAAGACAACCACCATTACTCTTGCTAGGAGTTACTTGATGCTGCTGATTTAATTTTAATTGTGACAAGGCATTGGCAACCTTACGAGATTCATAGTGATTCCTGGCAGTTCCTCACCAAAATACGCATTTTTTAGATACTGTGGAAAGTCTCTCCAAAGCGGTAATCCACTAGCTGTTTATCTTCAGAGAAACTGCCAGAGGTTTCTTGAAGTTGCTGATGTGAGTCTAATTGTGATGAGGCATTGGCTACCTTAAGAGAGTCATAGTGACTCATGCCAAATGCTCACTATAATAGAAATTTTTTAGATACTGTGGCCAGTCTGCCCGAAGCATTACGCAATTAGTTGTTTAATTTAAGACAACCACCGTTACTCTTGCTAGGAGTTACTTGATGTTGCTGATTAAATTTTAATTGTTACGAGGCATTGGCAACCTTACGAGAGTCATAGTGATTCCTGGCAGTTCCTCACCAAAATACGCATTTTTTAGATACTGTGGAAAGTCTCTCCAAAGCGGTAATCCACTAGCTGTTTATCTTAAGAGAAACTGCCAGAGGTTTCTTGAAGTTGCTGACGTGAGTCTAATTGTGACGAGGCATTGGCTACCTTAAGAGAGTCATAGTGACTCTTGCCAAATGCTCACTATAATAGACATTTTTTAGATACTGTGGCCAGTCTGCCCGAAGCATTACGCAATTAGTTGTTTAATTTAAGACAACCACCGTTACTCTTGCTAGGAGTTACTTGATGTTGCTGATTTAATTTTAATTGTGACAAGGCATTGGCAACCTTACGAGAGTCATAGTGATTCCTGGCAGTTCCTCACCAAAATACGCATTTTTTAGATACTGTGGAAAGTCTCTCCAAAGCGGTATTCCACTAGCTGTTTATCTTCAGAGAAACTGCCAGAGGTTTCTTCAAGTTGCTGATGTGAGTCTAATTGTGACGAGGCATTGGCTACCTTAAGAGAGTCATGGTGACTCTTGCCAAATGCTCACCATAATAGACATTTTTCAGATACTGTGGCCAGTCACCCTGAAGCATTATGCAATTAGTTGTTTAACTTAAGACAACCACCGTTACTCTTGCTAGGAGTTACTTGATGTTGCTGATTTTATTTTAATTGTGACGAGGCATTGGCAACCTTACGAGAGTCATAGTGATTCCTGGCAGTTCCTCACCAAAATACGAATTTTTTAGATACTGTGAAAAGTCTCTCCAAAGCGGTAATCCACTAGCTGTTTATCTTCAGAGAAACTGCCAGAGGTTTCTTGAAGTTGCTGATGTGAGTCTAATTGTGACGATGGATTGGCTACCTGAAACGAGTCATAGTGACCCTTGCCAAATGCTCATCATAATAGACATTTTTTAGATACTGTGGCCAGTCTGCCCGAAGCATTATGCAATTAGTTGTTTAATTTAAGACAAACACCGTTACTCTTGCTAGGAGTTACTTGATGTTGCTGATTAAATTTTAATTGTGACGACGCATTGGCAACCTTACGAGAGTCATAGTGATTCCTGGCAGTTCCTCACCAAAATACGCAATTTTTAGATACTGTGGAAAGTCTCTCCAAAGCGGTAATCCACTAGCTGTTTATCTTAAGAGAAACTGCCAGAGGTTTCTTGAAGTTGCTGACGTGAGTCTAATTGTGATGATGCATTGGCTACCTTAAGAAAGTCATAGTGACTCTTGCCAAATGCTCACCATAATAGACATTTTTTAGATACTGTGGCCAGTCTGCCCGAAGCATTATGCAATTAGTTGTTTAATTTAAGACAAACACCGTTACTCTTGCTAGGAGTTACTTGATGTTGCTGATATAATTTTAATTGTGACGAGGCATTGGCAACCTTACGAGAGTCATAGTGATTCCTGGCAGTTCCTCACCAAAATACGCAATTTTTAGATACTGTGGAAAGTCTCTCCAAAGCGGTAATCCACTAGCTGTTTATCTTAAGAGAAACTGCCAGAGGTTTCTTGAAGTTGCTGACGTGAGTCTAATTGTGATGATGCATTGGCTACCTTAAGAAAGTCATAGTGACTCTTGCCAAATGCTCACCATAATAGACATTTATTAGATACTGTGGCCAGTCTGCCCAAAGCATTATGCAATTACTTGTTTAATTTAAGACAAACACCGTTACTCTTGCTAGGAGTTACTTGATGTTGCTGATTTAATTTTAATTGTGACAAGCCATTGGCAACCTTACGAGAGTCATAGTGATTCCTGGCAGTTCCTCACCAAAATACGCATTTTTTAGATACTGTGGAAAGTCTCTCCAAAGCGGTAATCCACTAGCTGTTTATCTTCAGAGAAACTGCCAGAGGTTTCTTCATGTTGCTGATGTGAGTCTAATTGTGACGAGGCATAGGCTACCTTAAGAGAGCCATAGTGACTCTTGCCAAATGCTCACCATAATAGACATTTATTAGACACTGTGGCCACTCTGCCCGAAGCATTACGCAGTTAGTTGTTAATTTAAGACAACCATCGTTACTCATGCTAGGAGTTACTTGATGTTGCTGATTAAGTTTTAATTGTGACGAGGCTTTGGCAACCTTACGAGAGTCATAGTGTTTCCTGGCAGTTCCTCACCAAAATACGCATTTTCTAGATACTGTGGAAAGTCTCTCCAAAGCGGTAATCCACTAGCTGTTTATCTTTAGAGAAACTGCCACTGGTTTCTTGAAGTTGCTGACGTGAGTCTAATTGTGACGAGGCATTGGCTACCTTAAGAGAGTCATAGTGACTCTTGCCAAATGCTCACCATAATAGACATTTTTTAGATAGTGTGGCCAGTCTGCCCGAAGCATTACGCTGTTAGTTGTTAATTTAAGACAACCATCGTTACTCTTGCTATGAGTTACTTGATGTTGCTGATTAAATTTTAATTGTGACGAGGCATTGGCAACCTTACGAGAGTCATAGTGATTCCTGGCAGTTCCTCACCAAAATACGCAATTTTTTGATACTGTGGAAAGTCTCTCCAAAGCGGTAATCCACTAGCTGTTTATCTTAAGAGTAACTGCCAGAGGTTTCTTGAAGTTGCTGACGTGTGTCTAATTGTGATGATGCATTGGCTACCTTAAGAGAGTCATAGTGACTCTTGCCAAATGCTCATCATAATAGACATTTTTTAGATACTGTGGCCAGTCTGCCCGAAGCATTACGCAATTAGTTGTTTAATTTAAGACAACCACCGTTACTCTTGCTAGGAGTTACTTGATGTTGCTGATTTAATTTTAATTGTGACAAGCCATTGGCAACCTTACGAGAGTCATAATGATTCCTGGCAGTTCCTCACCAAATTACGCAGTTTTTAGATACTGTGGAAAGTCTCTCCAAAGCGGTATTCCACTAGCTGTTTATCTTCAGAGAAACTGCCAGAGGTTTCTTGAAGTTGCTGACGTGAGTCTAATTGTGACGAGGCATTGGCTACCTGAAACGAGTCATAGTGACTCTTGCCAAATGCTCGCCATAATAGACATTTTTTAGATACTGTGGCCAGTCTGCCCGAACCATTACGCAATTAGTTGTTTAATTTAAGACAACCACCATTACTCTTGCTAGGAGTTACTTGATGCTGCTGATTTAATTTTAATTGTGACAAGGCATTGGCAACCTTACGAGATTCATAGTGATTCCTGGCAGTTCCTCACCAAAATACGCATTTTTTAGATACTGTGGAAAGTCTCTCCAAAGCGGTAATCCACTAGCTGTTTATCTTCAGAGAAACTGCCAGAAGTTTCTTGAAGTTGCTGATGTGAGTCTAATTGTGATGAGGCATTGGCTACCTTAAGAGAGTCATAGTGACTCATGCCAAATGCTCACTATAATAGACATTTTTTAGATACTGTGGCCAGTCTGCCCGAAGCATTACGCAATTAGTTGTTTAATTTAAGACAACCACCGTTACTCTTGCTAGGAGTTACTTGATGTTGCTGATTTAATTTTAATTGTGACAAGGCATTGGCAACCTTACGAGAGTCATAGTGATTCCTGGCAGTTCCTCACCAAAATACGCATTTTTTAGATACTGTGGAAAGTCTCTCCAAAGCGGTAATCCACTAGCTGTTTATCTTCAGAGAAACTGCCAGAGGTTTCTTCAAGTTGCTGATGTGAGTCTAATTGTGACGAGGCATTGTCTACCTTAAGAGAGTCATTGTGACTCTTGGCAAATGCTCACCATAATAGACATTTTTTAGATACTGTGGCCAGTCTGCCCGAAGCATTACGCAGTTAGTTGTTAATTTAAGACAACCATCGTTACTCTTGCTAGGAGTTACTTGATGTTGCTGATTAAATTTTAATTGTGACGAGGCATTGGCAACCTTACGAGAGTCATAGTGATTCCTGGCAGTTCCTCACCAAAATACGCAATTTTTAGATACTGTGGAAAGTCTCTCCAAAGCGGTAATCCACTAGCTGTTTATCTTAAGAGAAACTGCCAGAGGTTTCTTGAAGTTGCTGACGTGAGTCTAATTGTGATGATGCATTGGCTACCTTAAGAGAGTCATAGTGACTCTTGCCAAATGCTCCCCATAATAGATATTTTTTAGATACTGTGGCCAGTCTGCCCGAAGCATTACGCAATTAGTTGTTTAATTTAAGACAAACACCGTTACTCTTGCTAGGAGTTACTTGATGTTGCTGATTTAATTTTAATTGTGACAAGCCATTGGCAACCTTACGAGAGTCATAGTGATTCCTGGCAGTTCCTCACCAAAATACGCATTTTTTAGATACTGTGGAAAGTCTCTCCAAAGCGGTATTCCACTAGCTGTTTATCTTCAGAGAAACTGCCAGAGGTTTCTTCAAGTTGCTGATGTGAGTCTAATTGTGACGAGGCATTGGCTACCTTAAGAGAGTCATGGTGACTCTTGCCAAATGCTCACCATAATAGACATTTTTCAGATACTGTGGCCAGTCACCCTGAAGCATTATGCAATTAGTTGTTTAACTTAAGACAACCACCGTTACTCTTGCTAGGAGTTACTTGATGTTGCTGATTTTATTTTAATTGTGACGAGGCATTGGCAACCTTACGAGAGTCATAGTGATTCCTGGCAGTTCCTCACCAAAATACGAATTTTTTAGATACTGTGAAAAGTCTCTCCAAAGCGGTAATCCACTAGCTGTTTATCTTCAGAGAAACTGCCAGAGGTTTCTTGAAGTTGCTGATGTGAGTCTAATTGTGACGATGGATTGGCTACCTGAAACGAGTCATAGTGACCCTTGCCAAATGCTCATTATAATAGACATTTTTTAGATACTGTGGCCAGTCTGCCCGAAGCATTATGCAATTAGTTGTTTAATTTGAGACAAACACCGTTACTCTTGCTAGGAGTTACTTGATGTTGCTGATTAAATTGTAATTGTGACGAGGCATTGGCAACCTTACGAGAGTCATAGTGATTCCTGGCAGTTCCTCACCAAAATACGCAATTTTTAGATACTGTGGAAAGTCTCTCCAAAGCGGTAATCCACTAGCTGTTTATCTTAAGAGAAACTGCCAGAGGTTTCTTGAAGTTGCTGACGTAAGTCTAATTGTGATGATGCATTGGCTACCTTAAGAAAGTCATAGTGACTCTTGCCAAATGCTCACCATAATAGACATTTTTTAGATACTGTGGCCAGTCTGCCCGAAGCATTATGCAATTAGTTGTTTAATTTAAGACAAACACCGTTACTCTTGCTAGGAGTTACTTGATGTTGCTGATTTAATTTTAATTGTGACGAGGCATTGGCAACCTTACGAGAGTCATAGTGATTCCTGGCAGTTCCTCACCAAAATACGCAATTTTTAGATACTGTGGAAAGTCTCTCCAAAGCGGTAATCCACTAGCTGTTTATCTTAAGAGAAACTGCCAGAGGTTTCTTGAAGTTGCTGACGTGAGTCTAATTGTGATGATGCATTGGCTACCTTAAGAAAGTCATAGTGACTCTTGCCAAATGCTCACCATAATAGACATTTATTAGATACTGTGGCCAGTCTGCCCGAAGCATTATGCAATTACTTGTTTAATTTAAGACAAACACCGTTACTCTTGCTAGGAGTTACTTGATGTTGCTGATTTAATTTTAATTGTGACAAGCCATTGGCAACCTTACGAGAGTCATAGTGATTCCTGGCAGTTCCTCACCAAAATACGCATTTTTTAGATACTGTGGAAAGTCTCTCCAAAGCGGTAATCCACTAGCTGTTTATCTTCAGAGAAACTGCCAGAGGTTTCTTGAAGTTGCTGATGTGAGTCTAATTGTGATGAAGCATTGGCTACCTTAAGAGAGTCATAGTAACTCATGCCAAATGCTCACTATAATAGACATTTTTTAGATACTGTGGCCAGTCTGCCCGAAGCATTACGCAATTAGTTGTTTAATTTAAGACAACCACCGTTACTCTTGCTAGGAGTTACTTGATGTTGCTGATTTAATTTTAATTGTGACAAGGCATTGGCAACCTTACGAGAGTCATAGTGATTCCTGGCAGTTCCTCACCAAAATACGCATTTTTTAGATACTGTGGAAAGTCTCTCCAAAGCGGTAATCCACTAGCTGTTTATCTTAAGAGAAACTGCCAGAGGTTTCTTGAAGTTGCTGACGTGAGTCTAATTGTGATGATGCATTGGCTACCTTAAGAAAGTCATAGTGACTCTTGCCAAATGCTCACCATAATAGACATTTATTAGATACTGTGGCCAGTCTGCCCGAAGCATTATGCAATTACTTGTTTAATTTAAGACAAACACCGTTACTCTTGCTAGGAGTTACTTGATGTTGCTGATTTAATTTTAATTGTGACAAGCCATTGGCAACCTTACGAGAGTCATAGTGATTCCTGGCAGTTCCTCACCAAAATACGCATTTTTTAGATACTGTGGAAAGTCTCTCCAAAGCGGTAATCCACTAGCTGTTTATCTTCAGAGAAACTGCCAGAGGTTTCTTCATGTTGCTGATGTGAGTCTAATTGTGACGAGGCATAGGCTACCTTAAGAGAGTCATAGTGACTCTTGCCAAATGCTCACCATAATAGACATTTATTAGACACTGTGGCCAGTCTGCCCGAAGCATTACGCAGTTAGTTGTTAATTTAAGACAACCATCGTTACTCTTGCTAGGAGTTACTTGATGTTGCTGATTAAGTTTTAATTGTGACGAGGCTTTGGCAACCTTACGAGAGTCATAGTGATTCCTGGCAGTTCCTCACCAAAATACGCATTTTCTAGATACTGTGGAAAGTCTCTCCAAAGCGGTAATCCACTAGCTGTTTATCTTCAGAGAAACTGCCACAGGTTTCTTGAAGTTGCTGACGTGAGTCTAATTGTGACGAGGCATTGGCTACCTTAAGAGAGTCATAGTGACTCTTGCCAAATGCTCACAATAATAGACATTTTTTAGATAGTGTGGCCAGTCTGCCCGAAGCATTACGCTGTTAGTTGTTAATTTAAGACAACCATCGTTACTCTTGCTATGAGTTACTTGATGTTGCTGATTAAATTTTAATTTTGACGAGGCATTGGCAACCTTACGAGAGTCATAGTGATTCCTGGCAGTTCCTCACCAAAATACGCAATTTTTTGATACTGTGGAAAGTCTCTCCAAAGCGGTAATCCACTAGCTGTTTATCTTAAGAGTAACTGCCAGAGGTTTCTTGAAGTTGCTGACGTGTGTCTAATTGTGATGATGCATTGGCTACCTTAAGAGAGTCATAGTGACTCTTGCCAAATGCTCATCATAATAGACATTTTTTAGATACTGTGGCCAGTCTGCCCGAAGCATTACGCAATTAGTTGTTTAATTTAAGACAACCACCGTTACTTTTGCTAGGAGTTACTTGATGTTGCTGATTTAATTTTAATTGTGACAAGCCATTGGCAACCTTACGAGAGTCATAATGATTCCTGGCAGTTCCTCACCAAATTACGCAGTTCTTAGATACTGTGGAAAGTCTCTCCAAAGCGGTATTCCACTAGCTGTTTATCTTCAGAGAAACTGCCAGAGGTTTCTTGAAGTTGCTGACGTGAGTCTAATTGTGACGAGGCATTGGCTACCTGAAACGAGTCATAGTGACTCTTGCCAAATGCTCGCCATAATAGACATTTTTTAGATACTGTGGCCAGTCTGCCCGAAGCATTACGCAATTAGTTGTTTAATTTAAGACAACCACCATTACTCTTGCTAGGAGTTACTTGATGTTGCTGATTTAATTTTAATTGTGACAAGGCATTGGCAACCTTACGAGATTCATAGTGATTCCTGGCAGTTCCTCACCAAAATACGCATTTTTTAGATACTGTGGAAAGTCTCTCCAAAGCGGTAATCCACTAGCTGTTTATCTTCAGAGAAACTGCCAGAGGTTTCTTGAAGTTGCTGATGTGAGTCTAATTGTGATGAGGCATTGGCTACCTTAAGCGAGTCATAGTGACTCTTGCCAAATGCTCACCATAATAGACATTTTTTAGATACTGTCGCCAGTCTGCCCGAAGCAATACGCCACTAGTTCTTTAATTTAAGACAACCATCGTTACTCTTGCTAGGAGTTATTGATGTTGCTTATTAAATTTTAATTGTTACGAGGCATTGGCAACCTTACGAGAGTCATAGTGATTCCTGGCAGTTCCTCACCAAAATACGCATTTTTTAGATACTGTGGAAAGTCTCTCCAAAGCGGTAATCCACTAGTTGTTTATCTTCAGAGAAACTGCCACAGGTTTCTTGAAGTTGCTGACGTGAGTCTAATTGTGACGAGGCATTGGCTACCTTAAGAGAGTCATAGTGACTCTTGCCAAATGCTCACTATAATAGACATTTTTTAGATACTGTGGCCAGTCTGCCCGAAGCATTACGCAATTAGTTGTTTAATTTAAGACAACCACCGTTACTCTTGCTAGGAGTTACTTGATGTTGCTGATTTAATTTTAATTGTGACAAGGCATTGGCAACCTTACGAGAGTCATAGTGATTCCTGGCAGTTCCTCACCAAAATACGCATTTTTTAGATACTGTGGAAAGTCTCTCCAAAGCGGTAATCCACTAGCTGTTTATCTTCAGAGAAACTGCCAGAGGTTTCTTCAAGTTGCTGATGTGAGTCTAATTGTGACGAGGCATTGTCTACCTTAAGAGAGTCATTGTGACTCTTGGCAAATGCTCACCATAATAGACATTTTTTAGATACTGTGGCCAGTCTGCCCGAAGCATTACGCAGTTAGTTGTTAATTTAAGACAACCATCGTTACTCTTATTAGGAGTTACTTGATGTTGCTGATTAAATTTTAATTGTGACGAGGCATTGGCAACCTTACGAGAGTCATAGTGATTCCTGCCAGTTCCTCACCAAAATACGCAATTTTTAGATACTGTGGAAAGTCTCTCCAAAGCGGTAATCCACTAGCTGTTTATCTTCAGAGAAACTGCCAGAGGTTTCTTGAAGTTGCTGACGTGAGTCTAATTGTGATGATGCATTGGCTACCTTAAGAAAGTCATAGTGACTCTTGCCAAATGCTCACCATAATAGACATTTTTTAGATACTGTGGCCAGTCTGCCCGAAGCATTATGCAATTAGTTGTTTAATTTAAGACAAACACCGTTACTCTTGCTAGGAGTTACTTGATGTTGCTGATTTAATTTTAATTGTTACGAGGCATTTGCAACCTTACGAGAGTCATAGTGATTCCTGGCAGTTCCTCACCAAAATACGCATTTTTTAGATACTGTGGAAAGTCTCTCCAAAGCGGTAATCCACTAGCTGTTTATCTTCAGAGAACCTGCCAGAGGTTTCTTCAAGTTGCTGATGTGAGTCTAATTGTGACGAGGCATAGGCTACCTTAAGAGTGTCATAGTGACTCTTGCCAAATGCTCACCATAAAAGACATTTATTAGATACTGTGGCCAGCCTGCCCGAAGTATTACGCAGTTAGTTGTTAATTTAAGACAACCATCGTTACTCTTGCTAGGAGTTACTTGATGTTGCTGATTAAATTTTAATTGTGACGAGGCATTGGCAACCTTACGAGAGTCATAGTGATTCCTGGCAGTTCCTCACCAAAATACGCATTTTTTGGATACTGTGGAAAGTCTCTCCAAAGCGGTAATCCACTAGCTGTTTATCTTCAGAGAAACTGCCAGAGGTTTCTTGAAGTTGCTGATGTGAGTCTAATTGTGACCAGGCATTGGCTACCTGAAACGAGTCATAGTGACTCTTGCCAAATGCTCATCATAATAGACATTTTTTAGATACTGTGGCTAGTCTGCCCGAAGCATTATGCAATTAGTTGTTTAATTTAAGACAACCATCGTTACTCTTGCTAGGAGTTACTTGATGTTGCTGATTAAATTTTAATTGTGACGAGGCATTGGCAACCTTACGAGAGTCATAGTGATTCCTGGCAGTTCCTCACCAAAATACGCATTTTCTAGATACTGTGGAAAGTCTCTCCAAGGCGGTAATCCACTAGCTGTTTATCTTGAGAGAAACTGCCACAGGTTTCTTGAAGTTGCTGATGTGAGTCTAATTGTGACGAGGCATTGGCTACCTTAAGAGAGTCATAGTGACTCTTGCCAAATGCTCACCATAATAGACATTTTTTAGATACTGTGGCCAGTCTGCCCGAAGCATTACGCTGTTAGTTGTTAATTTAAGACAACCATCGTTACTCTTGCTAGGAGTTACTTGATGTTGCTGATTAAATTTTAATTGTGACGAGGCATTGGCAACCTTACGAGAGTCATAGTGATTCCTGGCAGTTCCTCACCAAAATACGCAATTTTTAGATACTGTGGAAAGTCTCTCCAAAGCGGTAATCCACTAGCTGTTTATCTTAAGAGAAACTGCCAGAGGTTTCTTGAAGTTGCTGACGTGAGTCTAATTGTGATGATGCATTGGCTACCTTAAGAGAGTCATAGTGACTCTTGCCAAATGCTCACCATAATAGACATTTTTTAGATACTGTGGCCAGTCTGCCCGAAGCATTACGCAATTAGTTGTTTAATTTAAGACAAACACCGTTACTCTTGCTAGGAGTTATTGATGTTGCTGATTTAATTTTAATTGTGACAAGCCATTGGCAACCTTACGAGAGTCATAATGATTCCTGGCAGTTCCTCACCAAAATACGCAGTTTTTAGATACTGTGGAAAGTCTCTCCAAAGCGGTATTCCACTAGCTGTTTATCTTCAGAGAAACTGCCAGAGGTTTCTTCAAGTTGCTGATGTGAGTCTAATTGTGACGAGGCATTGGCTACCTTAAGAGAGTCATAGTGACTCTTGCCAAATGCTAACCATAATAGACATTTTTTAGATACTGTGGCCAGTCACCCCGAAGCATTATGCAATTACTTGTTTAATTTAAGACAACCACCGTTACTCTTGCTAGGAATTACTTGATGTTGCTGATTTAATTTTAATTGTGACGAGGCATTGGCAACCTTACGAGAGTCATAGTGATTCCTGGCAGTTCCTCACCAAAATACGCATTTTTTAGATACTGTGGAAAGTCTCTCCAAAGCGGTAATCCACTAGCTGTTTATCTTCAGAGAAACTGCCAGAGGTTTCTTGAAGTTGCTGACGTGAGTCTAATTGTGACGAGGCAGTGGCTACCTGAAACGAGTCATAGTGACTCTTGCCAAATGCTCGCCATAATAGACATTTTTTAGATACTGTGGCCAGTCTGCCCGAAGCATTACGCAATTAGTTGTTTAATTTAAGACAACCACCATTACTCTTGCTAGGAGTTACTTGATGTTGCTGATTTAATTTTAATTGTGACGAGGCATTGGCAACCTTACGAGATTCATAGTGATTCCTGGCAGTTCCTCACCAAAATACGCATTTTTTAGATACTGTGGAAAGTCTCTCCAAAGCGGTAATCCACTAGCTGTTTATCTTCAGAGAAACTGCCAGAGGTTTCTTGAAGTTGCTGATGTGAGTCTAATTGTGATGAGGCATTGGCTACCTTAAGCGAGTCATAGTGACTCTTGCCAAATGCTCACCATAATAGACATTTTTTAGATACTGTCGCCAGTCTGCCCGAAGCAATACGCCACTAGTTCTTTAATTTAAGACAACCATCGTTACTCGTGCTAGGAGTTACTTGATGTTGCTGATTAAATTTTAATTGTTACGAGGCATTGGCAACCTTACGAGAGTCATAGTGATTCCTGGCAGTTCCTCACCAAAATACGCATTTTTTTAGATACAGTATAAAGTCTCTCCAAAGCGGTAATACACTAGCTGTTTATCTTAAGAGAAACTGCCAGAGGTTTCTTGAAGTTGCTGACGTGAGTCTAATTGTGACGAGGCATTGGCTACCTTAAGAGAGTCATAGTGACTCTTGCCAAATGCTCACCATAATAGACATTTTTTAGATACTGTGGCCAGTCTGCCCGAAGCATTACGCAATTAGTTGTTTAATTTAAGACAACCACCGTTACTCTTGCTAGGAGTTACTTGATGTTGCTGATTTAATTTTAATTGTGACAAGTCATTGGCAACCTTACGAGAGTCATAATGATTCCTGGCAGTTCCTCACCAAAATACGCAGTTTTTAGATACTGTGGAAAGTCTCTCCAAAGCGGTAATCCACTAGCTGTTTATCTTCAGAGAAACTGCCAGAGGCTTCTTCAAGTTGCTGATGTGAGTCTAATTGTGACGAGGCATTGGCTACCTTAAGAGAGTCATAGTGACTCTTGCCAAATGCTAACCATAATAGACATTTTTTAGATACTGTGGCCAGTCACCCCGAAGCATTATGCAATTACTTGTTTAATTTAAGACAACCACCGTTACTCTTGCTAGGAATTACTTGATGTTGCTGATTTAATTTTAATTGTGACGAGGCATTGGCAACCTTACGAGAGTCATAGTGATTCCTGGCAGTTCCTCACCAAAATACGCATTTTTTAGATACTGTGGAAAGTCTCTCCAAAGCGGTAATCCACTAGCTGTTTATCTTCAGAGAAACTGCCAGAGGTTTCTTGAAGTTGCTGACGTGAGTCTAATTGTGACGAGGCATTGGCTACCTGAAACGAGTCATAGTGACTCTTGCCAAATGCTCGCCATAATAGACATTTTTTAGATACTGTGGCCAGTCTGCCCAAAGCATTACGCAATTAGTTGTTTAATTTAAGACAACCACCATTACTCTTGCTAGGAGTTACTTGATGTTGCTGATTTAATTTTAATTGTGACGAGGCATTGGCAACCTTACGAGATTCATAGTGATTCCTGGCAGTTCCTCACCAAAATACGCATTTTTTAGATACTGTGGAAAGTCTCTCCAAAGCGGTAATCCACTAGCGGTTTATCTTCAGAGAAACTGCCAGAGGTTTCTTGAAGTTGCTGATGTGAGTCTAATTGTGATGAGGCATTGGCTACCTTAAGCGAGTCATAGTGACTCTTGCCAAATGCTCACCATAATAGACATTTTTTAGATACAGTGGCCAGTCTGCCCGAAGCATTATGCAATTAGTTGTTTAATTTAAGACAAACACCGTTACTCTTGCTAGGAGTTACTTGATGTTGCTGATTTAATTTTAATTGTGACAAGCCATTGGCAACCTTACGAGAGTCATAGTGATTCCTGGCAGTTCCTCACCAAAATACGCATTTTTTAGATACTGTGGAAAGTCTCTCCAAAGCGGTAATCCACTAGCTGTTAATCTTCAGAGAAACTGCCAGAGGTTTCTTCAAGTTGCTGATGTGAGTCTAATTGTGACGAGGCATAGGCTACCTTAAGAGAGTCATAGTGACTCTTGCCAAATGCTCACCATAATAGACATTTATTAGATACTGTGGCCAGCCTGCCCGAAGTATTACGCAGTTAGTTGTTAATTTAAGACAACCATCGTTACTCTTGCTAGGAGTTACTTGATGTTGCTGATTAAATTTTAATTGTGACGAGGCATTGGCAACCTTACGAGATTCATAGTGATTCCTGGCAGTTCCTCACCAAAATACGCAATTTTTAGATACTGTGGAAAGTCTCTCCAAAGCGGTAATCCACTAGCTGTTAATCTTAAGAGAAACTGCCAGAGGATTCTTGAAGTTGCTGACGTGAGTCTAATTGTGATGATGCATTGGCTACCTTAAGAGAGTCATAGTGACTCTTGCCAAATGCTCCCCATAATAGACATTTTTTAGATACTGTGGCCAGTCTGCCCGAAGCATTACGCAATTAGTTGTTTAATTTAAGACAAACACCGTTACTCTTGCTAGGAGTTACTTGATGTTGCTGATTTAATTTTAATTGTGACAAGCCATTGGCAACCTTACGAGAGTCATAGTGATTCCTGGCAGTTCCTCACCAAAATACGCATTTTTTAGATACTGTGGAAAGTCTCTCCAAAGCGGTATTCCACTAGCTGTTTATCTTCAGAGAAACTGCCAGAGGTTTCTTCAAGTTGCTGATGTGAGTCTAATTGTGACGAGGCATTGGCTACCTTAAGAGAGTCATAGTGACTCTTGCCAAATGCTCACCATAATAGACATTTTTCAGATACTGTGGCCAGTCACCCCGAAGCATTATGCAATTAGTTGTTTAACTTAAGACAACCACCGTTACTCTTGCTAGGAGTTACTTGATGTTGCTGATTTTATTTTAATTGTGACGAGGCATTGGCAACCTTACGAGAGTCATAGTGATTCCTGGCAGTTCCTCACCAAAATACGAATTTTTTAGATACTGTGGAAAGTCTCTCCAAAGCGGTAATCCACTAGCTGTTTATCTTCAGAGAAACTGCCAGAGGTTTCTTGAAGTTGCTGATGTGAGTCTAATTGTGATGAGGCATTGGCTACCTGAAACGAGTCATAGTGACCCTTGCCAAATGCTCATCATAATAGACATTTTTTAGATACTGTGGCCAGTCTGCCCGAAGCATTATGCAATTAGTTGTTTAATTTAAGACAAACACCGTTACTCTTGCTAGGAGTTACTTGATGTTGCTGATTAAATTTTAATTGTGACGAGGCATTGGCAACCTTACGAGAGTCATAGTGATTCCTGGCAGTTCCTCACCAAAATACGCAATTTTTAGATACTGTGGAAAGTCTCTCCAAAGCGGTAATCCACTAGCTGTTTATCTTAAGAGAAACTGCCAGAGGTTTCTTGAAGTTGCTGACGTGAGTCTAATTGTGATGATGCATTGGCAACCTTAAGAAAGTCATAGTGACTCTTGCCAAATGCTCACCATAATAGACATTTTTTAGATACTGTGGCCAGTCTGCCCGAAGCATTATGCAATTAGTTGTTTAATTTAAGACAAACACCGTTACTCTTGCTAGGAGTTACTTGATGTTGCTGATTTAATTTTAATTGTGACAAGCCATTGGCAACCTTACGAGAGTCATAGTGATTCCTGGCAGTTCCTCACCAAAATACGCATTTATTAGATACTGTGGAAAGTCTCTCCAAAGCGGAAATCCACTAGCTGTTTATCTTCAGAGAAACTGCCAGAGGTTTCTTCAAGTTGCTGATGTGAGTCTAATTGTGACGAGGCATTGGCTACCTTAAGAGAGTCATAGTGACTCTTGCCAAATGCTCACCATAATAGACATTTATTAGATACTGTGGCCAGTCTGCCCGAAGCATTACGCAGTTAGTTGTTAATTTAAGACAACCATCGTTACTCTTGCTAGGAGTTACTTGATGTTGCTGATTAAATTTTAATTGTGACGAGGCATTGGCAACCTTACGAGAGTCATAGTGATTCCTGGCAGTTCCTCACCAAAATACGCATTTTCTAGATACTGTGGAAAGTCTCTCCAAAGCGGTAATCCACTAGCTGTTTATCTTCAGAGAAACTGCCACAGGTTTCTTGAAGTTGCTGACGTGAGTCTAATTGTGACGAGGCATTGGCTACCTTAAGAGAGTCATAGTGACTCTTGCCAAATGCTCACCATAATAGACATTTTTTAGATACTGTGGCCAGTCTGCCCGAAGCATTACGCTGTTAGTTGTTAATTTAATACAACCATCGTTACTCTTGCTAGGAGTTACTTGATGTTGCTGATTAAATTTTAATTCTGACGAGGCATTGGCAACCTTACGAGAGTCATAGTGATTCCTGGCAGTTCCTCACCAAAATACGCAATTTTTAGATACTGTGGAAAGTCTCTCCAAAGCGGTAATCCACTAGCTGTTTATCTTAAGAGAAACTGCCAGAGGTTTCTTGAAGTTGCTGACGTGAGTCTAATTGTGATGATGCATTGGCTACCTTAAGAGAGTCATAGTGACTCTTGCCAAATGCTCACCATAATAGACATTTTTTAGATACTGTGGCCAGTCTGCCCGAAGCATTACGCAATTAGTTGTTTAATTTAAGACAAACACCGTTACTCTTGCTAGGAGTTACTTGATGTTGCTGATTTAAATTTAATTGTGACAAGCCATTGGCAACCTTACGAGAGTCATAATGATTCCTGGCAGTTCCTCACCAAAATACGCAGTATTTAGATACTGTGGAAAGTCTCTCCAAAGCGGTATTGCACTAGCTGTTTATCTTCAGAGAAACTGCCAGAGGTTTCTTCAAGTTGCTGATGTGAGTCTAATTGTGACGAGGCATTGGCTACCTTAAGAGAGTCATAGTGACTCTTGCCAAATGCTCACCATAATAGACATTTTTTAGATACTGTGGCCAGTCACCCCGAAGCATTATGCAATTAGTTGTTTAACTTAAGACAACCACCGTTACTCTTGCTAGGAGTTACTTGATGTTGCTGATTTTATTTTAATTGTGACGAGGCATTGGCAACCTTACGAGAGTCATAGTGATTACTGGCAGTTCCTCACCAAAATACGAATTTTTTAGATACTGTGGAAAGTCTCTCCAAAGCGGTAATCCACTAGCTGTTTATCTTCAGAGAAACTGCCAGAGGTTTCTTGAAGTTGCTGACGTGAGTCTAATTGTGACGAGGCATTGGCTACCTGAAACGAGTCATAGTGACTCTTGCCAAATGCTCGCCATAATAGACATTTATTAGATGCTGTGGCCAGCCTGCCCGAAGTATTACGCAGTTAGTTGTTAATTTAAGACAACCATCGTTACTCTTGCTAGGAGTTACTTGATGTTGCTGATTAAATTTTAATTATGACGAGGCATTGGCAACCTTACGAGAGTCATAGTGATTCCTGGCAGTTCCTCACCAAAATACGAATTTTTTAGATACTGTGGAAAGTCACTCCAAAGCGGTAATCCACTAGCTGTTTATCTTCAGAGAAACTGCCAGAGGTTTCTTGAAGTTGCTGATGTGAGTCTAATTGAGACGAGGCATTGGCTACCTGAAACGAGTCATAGTGACCCTTGCCAAATGCTCATCATAATAGACATCTTTTAGATACTGTGGCCAGTCTGCCCGAAGCATTATGCAATTAGTTGTTTAATTTAAGACAAACACCGTTACTCTTGCTAGGAGTTACTTGATGTTGCTGATTAAATTTTAATTGTGACGAGGCATTGGCAACCTTACGAGAGTCATAGTGATTCCTGGCAGTTCCTCACGAAAATACGCATTTTTTAGATACTGTGGAAAGTCTCTCCAAAGCGGTAATCCACTAGCTGTTTATCTTCAGAGAAACTGCCAGAGTTTTCTTGAAGTTGCTGATGCGAGTGTAGTTGTGACGAGGCATTGGCTACCTTAAGAGAGTCATAGTGACTCTTGCCAAATGCTCACCATAATAGACATTTTTTAGATACTGTGGCCAGTCTGCCCGAAGCATTACGCAATTAGTTGTTTAATTTAAGACAACCACCGTTACTCTTGCTAGGAGTTACTTGATGTTGCTGATTTAATTTTAATTGTGACAAGTCATTGGCAACCTTACGAGAGTCATAGTGATTCCTGGCAGTTCCTCACCAAAATACGCATTTTTTAGATACTGTGGAAAGTCTCTCCAAAGCGGTAATCGACTAGCTGTTTATCTTCAGAGAAACTGCCAGAGGTTTCTTCAAGTTGCTGATGTGAGTCTAATTGTGACGAGGCATTGGCTACCTTAAGAGAGTCATAGTGACTCTTGGCAAATGCTCACCATAATAGAAATTTTTTAGATACTGTGGCCAGTCTGCCCGAAGCATTACGCAGTTAGTTGTTAATTTAAAAGAACCATCGTTACTCTTATTAGGAGTTACTTGATGTTGCTGATTAAATTTTAAATGTGACGAGGCATTGGCAACCTTACGAGAGTCATAGTGATTCCTGGCAGTTCCTCACCAAAATACGCAATTTTTAGATACTGTGGAAAGTCTCTCCAAAGCGGTAATCCACTAGCTGTTTATCTTAAGAGAAACTGCCAGAGGCTTCTTGAAGTTGCTGACGTGAGTCTAATTGTGATGATGCATTGGCTACCTTAAGAAAGTCATAGTGACTCTTGCCAAATGCTCACCATATTAGACATTTTTTAGATACAGTGGCCAGTCTGCCCAAAGCATTATGCAATTAGTTGCTTAATTTAAGACAAACACCGTTACTCTGGCTAGGAGTTACTTGATGTAGCTGATTTAATTTTAATTGTGACAAGCCATTGGCAACCTTACGAGAGTCATAGTGATTCCTGGCAGTTCCTCACCAAAATAAGCATTTTTTAGATACTGTGGAAAGTCTCTCCAAAGCGGTAATCCACTAGCTGTTTATCTTCAGAGAAACTGCCAGAGGTTTCTTCAAGTTGCTGATGTGAGTCTAATTGTGACGAGGCATAGGCTACCTTAAGAGAGTCATAGTGACTCTTGCCAAATGCTCACCATAATAGACATTTATTAGATACTGTGGCCAGCCTGCCCGAAGTATTACGCAGTTAGTTGTTAATTTAAGACAACCATCGTTACTCTTGCTAGGAGTTACTTGATGTTGCTGATTAAATTTTAATTGTGACGAGGCATTGGCAACCTTACGAGAGTCATAGTGATTCCTGGCAGTTCCTCACCAAATTACGCATTTTTTAGATACTGTGGAAAGTCTCTCCAAAGCGGTAATCCACTAGCTGTTTATCTTCAGAGAAACTGCCACAGGTTTCTTGAAGTTGCTGACGTGAGTCTAATTGTGACGAGGCATTGGCTACCTTAAGAGAGTCATAGTGACTCTTGCCAAATGCTCACCATAATAGACATTTTTTAGATACTGTGGCCAGTCTGCCCGAAGCATTACGCTGTTAGTTGTTAATTTAAGACAACCATCGTTACTCTTGCTAGGAGTTACTTGATGTTGCTGATTAAATTTTAATTGTGACGAGGCATTGGCAACCTTACGAGAGTCATAGTGATTCCTGGCAGTTCCTCACCAAAATACGCAATTTTTAGATACTGTGGAAAGTCTCTCCAAAGCGGTAATCCACTAGCTGTTTATCTTAAGAGAAACTGCCAGAGGTTTCTTGAAGTTGCTGACGTGAGTCTAATTGTGATGATGCATTGGCTACCTTAAGAGAGTCATAGTGACTCTTGCCAAATGCTCCCCATAATAGACATTTTTTAGATACTGTGGCCAGTCTGCCCGAAGCATTACGCAATTAGTTGTTTAATTTAAGACAAACACCGTTACTCTTGCTAGGAGTTACTTGATGTTGCTGATTTAATTTTAATTGTGACAAGCCATTGGCAACCTTACGAGAGTCATAGTGATTCCTGGCAGTTCCTCACCAAAATACGCATTTTTTAGATACTGTGGAAAGTCTCTCCAAAGCGGTATTCCACTAGCTGTTTATCTTCAGAGAAACTGCCAGAGGTTTCTTCAAGTTGCTGATGTGAGTCTAATTGTGACGAGGCATTGGCTACCTTAAGAGAGTCATAGTGACTCTTGCCAAATGCTCACCATAATAGACATTTTTCAGATACTGTGGCCAGTCACCCCGAAGCATTATGCAATTAGTTGTTTAACTTAAGACAACCACCGTTACTCTTGCTAGGAGTTACTTGATGTTGCTGATTTTATTTTAATTGTGACGAGGCATTGGCAACCTTACGAGAGTCATAGTGATTCCTGGCAGTTCCTCACCAAAATACGCAATTTTTTAGATACTGTGGAAAGTCTCTCCAAAGCGGTAATCCACTAGCTGATTATCTTCAGAGAAACTGCCAGAGGTTTCTTGAAGTTGCTGATGTGAGTCTAATTGTGACGAGTCATTGGCTACCTGAAACGAGTCATAGTGACCCTTGCCAAATGCTCATCATAATAGACATTTTTTAGATACTGTGGCCAGTCTGCCCGAAGCATTATGTAATTAGTTGTTTAATTTAAGACAAACACCGTTACTCTTGCTAGGAGTTACTTGATGTTGCTGATTAAATTTTAATTGTGACGAGACATTGGCAACCTTACGAGAGTCATAGTGATTCCTGGCAGTTCCTCACCAAAATACGCAATTTTTAGATACTGTGGAAAGTCTCTCCAAAGCGGTAATCCACTAACTGTTTATCTTAAGAGAAACTGCCAGAGGTTTCTTGAAGTTGCTGACGTGAGTCTAATTGTGATGATGCATTGGCAACCTTAAGAAAGTCATAGGGACTCTTGCCAAATGCTCACCATAATAGACATTTTTTAGATACTGTGGCCAGTCTGCCCGAAGCATTATGCAATTAGTTGTTTAATTTAAGACAAACACCGTTACTCTTGCTAGGAGTTACTTGATGTTGCTGATTTAATTTTAATTGTGACAAGGCATTGGCAACCTTACGAGAGTCATAGTGATTCCTGGCAGTTCCTCACCAAAATACGCATTTATTAGATACTGTGGAAAGTCTCTCCAAAGCGGAAATCCACTAGCTGTTTATCTTCAGAGAAACTGCCAGAGGTTTCTTCAAGTTGCTGATGTGAGTCTAATTGTGACGAGGCATAGGCTACCTTAAGAGAGTCATAGTGACTCTTGCCAAATGCTCACCATAATAGACATTTATTAGATACTGTGGCCAGTCTGCCCGAAGCATTAGGCACTTAGTTGTTAATTTAAGACAACCATCGTTACTCTTGCTAGGAGTTACTTGATGTTGCTGATTAAATTTTAATTGTGACGAGGCATTGGCAACCTTACGAGAGTCATAGTGATTCCTGGCAGTTCCTCACCAAAATACGCATTTTCTAGATACTGTGGAAAGTCTCTCCAAAGCGGTAATCCACTAGCTGTTTATCTTCAGAGAAACTGCCACAGGATTCTTGAAGTTGCTGACGTGAGTCTAATTGTGACGAGGCATTGGCTACCTTAAGAGAGTCATAGTGACTCTTGCCAAATGCTCACCATAATAGACATTTTTTAGATACTGTGGCCAGTCTGCCCGAAGCATTACGCTGTTAGTTGTTAATTTAAGACAACCATCGTTACTCTTGCTAGGAGTTACTTGATGTTGCTGATTAAATTTTAATTGTGACGAGGCATTGGCAACCTTACGAGAGTCATAGTGATTCCTGGCAGTTCCTCACCAAAATACGCAATTTTTAGATACTGTGGAAAGTCTCTCCAAAGCGGTAATCCACTAGCTGTTTATCTTAAGAGAAACTGCCAGAGGTTTCTTGAAGTTGCTGACGTGAGTCTAATTGTGATGATGCATTGGCTACCTTAAGAGAGTCATAGTGACTCTTGCCAAATGCTCACCATAATAGACATTTTTTAGATACTGTGGCCAGTCTGCCCGAAGCATTACGCAATTAGTTGTTTAATTTAAGACAAACACCGTTACTCTTGCTAGGAGTTACTTGATGTTGCTGATTTAAATTTAATTGTGACAAGCCATTGGCAACCTTACGAGAGTCATAATGATTCCTGGCAGTTCCTCACCAAAATACGCAGTTTTTAGATACTGTGGAAAGTCTCTCCAAAGCGGTATTCCACTAGCTGTTTATCTTCAGAGAAACTGCCAGAGGTTTCTTCAAGTTGCTGATGTGAGTCTAATTGTGACGAGGCATTGGCTACCTTAAGAGAGTCATAGTGACTCTTGCCAAATGCTCACCATAATAGACATTTTTTAGATACTGTGGCCAGTCACCCCGAAGCATTATGCAATTAGTTGTTTAACTTAAGACAACCACCGTTACTCTTGCTAGGAGTTACTTGATGTTGCTGATTTTATTTTAATTGTGACGAGGCATTGGCAACCTTACGAGAGTCATAGTGATTCCTGGCAGTTCCTCACCAAAATACGAATTTTTTAGATACTGTGGAAAGTCTCTCCAAAGCGGTAATCCACTAGCTGTTTATCTTCAGAGAAACTGCCAGAGGTTTCTTGAAGTTGCTGACGTGAGTCTAATTGTGACGAGGCATTGGCTACCTGAAACGAGTCATAGTGACTCTTGCCAAATGCTCGCCATAATAGACATTTATTAGATACTGTGGCCAGCCTGCCCGAAGTATTACGCAGTTAGTTGTTAATTTAAGACAACCATCGTTACTCTTGCTAGGAGTTACCTGATGTTGCTGATTAAATTTTAATTGTGACGAGGCATTGGCAACCTTACGAGAGTCATAGTGATTCCTGGCAGTTCCTCACCAAATTACGCATTTTTTAGATACTGTGGAAAGTCTCTCCAAAGCGGTAATCCACTAGCTGTTTATCTTCAGAGAAACTGCCAGAGGTTTCTTGAAGTTGCTGATGTGAGTCTAATTGTGACGAGGCATTGGCTACCTGAAACGAGTCATAGTGACCCTTGCCAAATGCTCATCATAATAGACATTTTTTAGATACTGTGGCCAGTCTGCCCGAAGCATTATGCAATTAGTTGTTTAATTTAAGACAAACACCGTTACTCTTGCTAGGAGTTACTTGATGTTGCTGATTAAATTTTAATTGTGACGAGGCATTGGCAACCTTACAAGAGTCATAGTGATTCCTGGCAGTTCCTCACCAAAATACGCAATTTTTAGATACTGTGGAAAGTCTCTCCAAAGCGGTAATCCACTAGCTGTTTATCTTAAGAGAAACTGCCCGAGGTTTCTTGAAGTTGCTGACGTGAGTCTAATTGTGATGATGCATTGGCTACCTTAAGAAAGTCATAGTGACTCTTGCCAAATGCTCACCATAATAGACATTTTTTAGATACTGTGGCCAGTCTGCCCGAAGCATTATGCAATTAGTTGTTTAATTTAAGACAAACACCGTTACTCTTGCTAGGAGTTACTTGATGTTGCTGATTTAATTTTAATTGTGACAAGCCATTGGCAACCTTACGAGAGTCATAGTGATTCCTGGCAGTTCCTCACCAAAATACGCATTTTTTAGATACTGTGGAAAGTCTCTCCAAAGCGGTAATCCACTAGCTGTTTATCTTCAGAGAAACTGCCAGAGGTTTCTTGAAGTTGCTGATGTGAGTCTAATTGTGACGAGGCATAGGCTACCTTAAGAGAGTCATAGTGACTCTTGCCAAATGCTCACCATAATAGACATTTATTAGATACTGTGGCCAGTCTGCCCGAAGCATTACGCAGTTAGTTGTTAATTTAAGACAACCATCGTTACCCTTGCTAGGAGTTACTTGATGTTGCTGATTTAATTTTAATTGTGACGAGGCATTGGCAACCTTACGAGAGTCATAGTGATTCCTGGCAGTTCCTCACCAAAATACGCATTTTCTAGATACTGTGGAAAGTCTCTCCAAAGCGGTAATCCACTAGCTGTTTATCTGCAGAGAAACTGCCACAGGTTTCTTGAAGTTGCTGACGTGAGTCTAATTGTGACGAGGCATTGGCTACCTTAAGAGAGTCATAGTGACTCTTGCCAAATGCTCACCATAATAGACATTTTTTAGATACTGTGGCCAGTCTGCCCGAAGCATTACGCTGTTAGTTGTTAATTTAAGACAACCATCGTTACTCTTGCTAGTGAGTTACTTGATGTTGCTGATTAAATTTTAATTGTGACGAGGCATTGGCAACCTTACGAGAGTCATAGTGATTCCTGGCAGTTCCTCACCAAAATACGCAATTTTTAGATACTGTGGAAAGTCTCTCCAAAGCGGTAATCCACTAGCTGTTTATCTTAAGAGAAACTGCCAGAGGTTTCTTGAAGTTGCTGACGTGAGTCTAATTGTGATGATGCATTGGCTACCTTAAGAGAGTCATAGTGACTCTTGCCAAATGCTCACCATAATAGACATTTTTTAGATACTGTGGCCAGTCTGCCCGAAGCATTACGCAATTAGTTGTTTAATTTAAGACAAACACCGTTACTCTTGCTAGGAGTTACTTGATGTTGCTGATTTAATTTTAATTGTGACAAGCCATTGGCAACCTTACGAGAGTCATAATGATTCCTGGCAGTTCCTCACCAAAATACGCAGTTTTTAGATACTGTGGAAAGTCTCTCCAAAGCGGTATTCCACTAGCTGTTTATCTTCAGAGAAACTGCCAGAGGTTTCTTCAAGTTGCTGATGTGAGTCTAATTGTGACGAGGCATTGGCTACCTGAAACGAGTCATAGTGACTCTTGCCAAATGCTCGCCATAATAGACATTTTTTAGATACTGTGGCCAGTCTGCCCGAAGCATTACGCAATTAGTTGTTTAATTTAAGACAAACACCGTTACTCTTGCTAGGAGTTACTTGATGTTGCTGATTTAATTTTAATTGTGACGAGGCATTGGCAACCTTACGAGATTCATAGTGATTCCTGGCAGTTCCTCACTAAAATACGCATTTTTTAGATACTGTGGAAAGTCTCTCCAAAGCGGTAATCCACTAGCTGTTTATCTTCAGAGAAACTGCCAGAGGTTTCTTGAAGTTGCTGATGTGAGTCTAATTGTGATGAGGCATTGGCTACCATAAGCGAGTCATAGTGACTCTTGCCAAATGCTCACCATAATAGACATTTTTTAGATACTGTCGCCAGTCTGCCCGAAGCAATACGCCACTAGTTCTTTAATTTAAGACATCCATCGTTACTCTTGCTAGGAGTTACTTGACGTTGCTGATTAAATTTTAATTGTTACGAGGCATTGGCAACCTTACGAGAGTCATAATGATTCCTGGCAGTTCCTCACCAAAATACGCATTTTTTAGATACAGTGGAAAGTCTCTCCAAAGCGGTAATCCACTAGCTGTTTATCTTAAGAGAAACTGCCAGAGGTTTCTTGAAGTTGCTGACGTGAGTCTAATTGTGACGAGGCATTGGCTACCTTAAGAGAGTCATAGTGACTCTTGCCAAATGCTCACCATAATAGACATTTTTTAGATACTGTGGCCAGTCTGCCCGAAGCATTACGCAATTAGTTGCTTAATTTAAGACAACCACCGTTACTCTTGCTAGGAGTTACTTGATGTTGCTGATTTAATTTTAATTGTGACAAGTCATTGGCAACCTTACGAGAGTCATAGTGATTCCTGGCAGTTCCTCACCAAAATACGCATTTTTTAGATACTGTGGAAAGTCTCTCCAAAGCGGTAATCGACTAGCTGTTTATCTTCAGAGAAACTGCCAGAGGTTTCTTCAAGTTGCTGATGTGAGTCTAATTGTGACGAGGCATTGGCTACCTTAAGAGAGTCATAGTGACTCTTGGCAAATGCTCACCATAATAGATATTTTTTAGATACTGTGGCCAGTCTGCCCGAAGCATTACGCAGTTAGTTGTTAATTTAAGAGAACCATCGTTACTCTTATTAGGAGTTACTTGATGTTGCTGATTAAATTTTAATTGTGACGAGGCATTGGCAACCTTACGAGAGTCATAGTGATTCCTGGCAGTTCCTCACCAAAATACGCAATTTTTAGATACTGTGGAAAGTCTCTCCAAAGCGGTAATCCACTAGCTGTTTATCTTAAGAGAAACTGCCAGAGGCTTCTTGAAGTTGCTGACGTGAGTCTAATTGTGATGATGCATTGGCTACCTTAAGAGAGTCATAGTGACTCTTGCCAAATGCTCACCATAATAGACATTTTTTAGATACTGTGGCCAGTCACCCCGAAGCATTATGCAATTAGTTGTTTAACTTAAGACAACCACCGTTACTCTTGCTAGGAGTTACTTGATGTTGCTGATTTTATTTTAATTGTGACGAGGCATTGGCAACCTTACGAGAGTCATAGTGATTCCTGGCAGTTCCTCACCAAAATACGAATTTTTTAGATACTGTGGAAAGTCTCTCCAAAGCGGTAATCCACTAGCTGTTTATCTTCAGAGAAACTGCCAGAGGTTTCTTGAAGTTGCTGACGTGAGTCTAATTGTGACGAGGCATTGGCTACCTGAAACGAGTCATAGTGACTCTTGCCAAATGCTCGCCATAATAGACATTTATTAGATACTGTGGCCAGTCTGCCCGAAGTATTACGCAGTTAGTTGTTAATTTAAGACAACCATCGTTACTCTTGCTAGTGAGTTACTTGATGTTGCTGATTAAATTTTAATTGTGACGAGGCATTGGCAACCTTACGAGAGTCATAGTGATTCCTGGCAGTTCCTCACCAAAATACGCAATTTTTAGATACTGTGGAAAGTCTCTCCAAAGCGGTAATCCACTAGCTGTTTATCTTAAGAGAAACTGCCAGAGGTTTCTTGAAGTTGCTGACGTGAGTCTAATTGTGATGATGCATTGGCTACCTTAAGAGAGTCATAGTGACTCTTGCCAAATGCTCACCATAATAGACATTTTTTAGATACTGTGGCCAGTCTGCCCGAAGCATTACGCAATTAGTTGTTTAATTTAAGACAAACACCGTTACTCTTGCTAGGAGTTACTTGATGTTGCTGACTTAATTTTAATTGTGACAAGCCATTGGCAACCTTACGAGAGTCATAATGATTCCTGGCAGTTCCTCACCAAAATACGCAGTTTTTAGATACTGTGGAAAGTCTCTCCAAAGCGGTATTCCACTAGCTGTTTATCTTCAGAGAAACTGCCAGAGGTTTCTTCAAGTTGCTGATGTGAGTCTAATTGTGACGAGGCATTGGCTACCTGAAACGAGTCATAGTGACTCTTGCCAAATGCTCGCCATAATAGACATTTTTTAGATACTGTGGCCAGTCTGCCCGAAGCATTACGCAATTAGTTGTTTAATTTAAGACAAACACCGTTACTCTTGCTAGGAGTTACTTGATGTTGCTGATTTAATTTTAATTGTGACGAGGCATTGGCAACCTTACGAGATTCATAGTGATTCCTGGCAGTTCCTCACTAAAATACGCATTTTTTAGATACTGTGGAAAGTCTCTCCAAAGCGGTAATCCACTAGCTGTTTATCTTCAGAGAAACTGCCAGAGGTTTCTTGAAGTTGCTGATGTGAGTCTAATTGTGATGAGGCATTGGCTACCATAAGCGAGTCATAGTGACTCTTGCCAAATGCTCACCATAATAGACATTTTTTAGATACTGTCGCCAGTCTGCCCGAAGCAATACGCCACTAGTTCTTTAATTTAAGACATCCATCGTTACTCTTGCTAGGAGTTACTTGACGTTGCTGATTAAATTTTAATTGTTACGAGGCATTGGCAACCTTACGAGAGTCATAATGATTCCTGGCAGTTCCTCACCAAAATACGCATTTTTTAGATACAGTGGAAAGTCTCTCCAAAGCGGTAATCCACTAGCTGTTTATCTTAAGAGAAACTGCCAGAGGTTTCTTGAAGTTGCTGACGTGAGTCTAATTGTGACGAGGCATTGGCTACCTTAAGAGAGTCATAGTGACTCTTGCCAAATGCTCACCATAATAGACATTTTTTAGATACTGTGGCCAGTCTGCCCGAAGCATTACGCAATTAGTTGCTTAATTTAAGACAACCACCGTTACTCTTGCTAGGAGTTACTTGATGTTGCTGATTTAATTTTAATTGTGACAAGTCATTGGCAACCTTACGAGAGTCATAGTGATTCCTGGCAGTTCCTCACCAAAATACGCATTTTTTAGATACTGTGGAAAGTCTCTCCAAAGCGGTAATCGACTAGCTGTTTATCTTCAGAGAAACTGCCAGAGGTTTCTTCAAGTTGCTGATGTGAGTCTAATTGTGACGAGGCATTGGCTACCTTAAGAGAGTCATAGTGACTCTTGGCAAATGCTCACCATAATAGATATTTTTTAGATACTGTGGCCAGTCTGCCCGAAGCATTACGCAGTTAGTTGTTAATTTAAGAGAACCATCGTTACTCTTATTAGGAGTTACTTGATGTTGCTGATTAAATTTTAATTGTGACGAGGCATTGGCAACCTTACGAGAGTCATAGTGATTCCTGGCAGTTCCTCACCAAAATACGCAATTTTTAGATACTGTGGAAAGTCTCTCCAAAGCGGTAATCCACTAGCTGTTTATCTTAAGAGAAACTGCCAGAGGCTTCTTGAAGTTGCTGACGTGAGTCTAATTGTGATGATGCATTGGCTACCTTAAGAAAGTCATAGTGACTCTTGCCAAATGCTCACCATAATGGACATTTTTTAGATACAGTGGCCAGTCTGCCCGAAGCATTATGCAATTAGTTGTTTAATTTAAGACAAACACCGTTACTCTTGCTAGGAGTTACTTGATGTTGCTGATTTAATTTTAATTGTGACAAGCCATCGGCAACCTTACGAGAGTCATAGTGATTCCTGGCAGTTCCTCACCAAAATACGCATTTTTTAGATACTGTGGAAAGTCTCTCCAAAGCGGTAATCCACTAGCTGTTTATCTTCAGAGAAACTGCCAGAGGTTTCTTCAAGTTGCTGATGTGAGTCTAATTGTGACGAGGCATAGGCTACCTTAAGAGAGGCATAGTGACTCTTGCCAAATGCTCACCATAATAGACATTTATTAGATACTGTGGCTAGCCTGCCCGAAGTATTACGCAGTTAGTTGTTAATTTAAGACAACCATCGTTACTCTTGCTAGGAGTTACTTGATGTTGCTGATTAAATTTTAATTGTGACGAGGCATTGGCAACCTTACGACAGTCATAGTGATTCCTGGCAGTTCCTCACCAAAATACGCATTTTTTAGATACTGTGGAAAGTCTCTCCAAAGCGGTAATCCACTAGCTGTTTATCTTAAGAGAAACTGCCAGAGGTTTCTTGAAGTTGCTGACGTGAGTCTAATTGTGATGATGCATTGGCTACCTTAAGAGAGTCATAGTGACTCTTGCCAAATGCTCCCCATAATAGACATTTTTTAGATACTGTGGCCAGTCTGCCCGAAGCATTACGCAATTAGTTGTTTAATTTAAGACAAACACCTTTACTCTTGCTAGGAGTTACTTGATGTTGCTGATTTAATTTTAATTGTGACAAGCCATTGGCAACCTTACGAGAGTCATAGTGATTCCTGAAAGTTCCTCACCAAAATACGCATTTTTTAGATACTGTGGAAAGTCTCTCCAAAGCGGTATTCCACTAGCTGTTTATCTTCAGAGAAACTGCCAGAGGTTTCTTCAAGTTGCTGATGTGAGTCTAATTGTGACGAGGCATTGGCTACCTTAAGAGAGTCATAGTGACTCTTGCCAAATGCTCACCATAATAGACATTTTTCAGATACTGTGGCCAGTCACCCCGAAGCATTATGCAATTAGTTGTTTAACTTAAGACAACCACCGTTACTCTTGCTAGGAGTTACTTGATGTTGCTGATTTTATTTTAATTGTGACGAGGCATTGGCAACCTTACGAGAGTCATAGTGATTCCTGGCAGTTCCTCACCAAAATACGAAATTTTTAGATACTGTGGAAAGTCTCTCCAAAGCGGTAATCCACTAGCTGTTTATCTTCAGAGAAACTGCCAGAGGTTTCTTGAAGTTGCTGATGTGAGTCTAATTGTGACGAGGCATTGGCTACCTGAAACGAGTCATAGTGACCCTTGCCAAATGCTCATCATAATAGACATTTTTTAGATACTGTGGCCAGTCTGCCCGAAGCATTATGCAATTAGTTGTTTAATTTAAGACAAACACCGTTACTCTTGCTAGGAGTTACTTGATGTTGCTGATTAAATTTTAATTGTGACGAGGCATTGGCAACCTTACGAGAGTCATAGTGATTCCTGGCAGTTCCTCACCAAAATACGCAATTTTTAGATACTGTGGAAAGTCTCTCCAAAGCGGTAATCCACTAGCTGTTTATCTTAAGAGAAACTGCCAGAGGTTTCTTGAAGTTGCTGACGTGAGTCTAATTGTGATGATGCATTGGCAACCTTAAGAAAGTCATAGTGACTCTTGCCAAATGCTCACCATAATAGACATTTTTTAGATACTGTGGCCAGTCTGCCCGAAGCATTATGCAATTAGTTGTTTAATTTAAGACAAACACCGTTACTCTTGCTAGGAGTTACTTGATGTTGCTGATTTAATTTTAATTGTGACAAGCCATTGGCAACCTTAAGAGAGTCATAGCGATTCCTGGCAGTTCCTCACCATAATACGCATTTTTTAGATACTGTGGAAACTCTCTCCAAAGCGGTAATCCACTACCTGTTTATCTTCAGAGAAACTGCCAGAGGTTTCTTGAAGTTGCTGACGTGAGTCTAATTGTGACGAGGCATTGGCTACCTTAAGAGAGTCATAGTGACTCTTGCCAAATGCTCACCATAATAGACATTTTTTAGATACTGTGGCCAGTCTGCCCAAAGCATTACGCAATTAGTTGTTTAATTTAAGACAACCACCGTTACTCTTGCTAGGAGTTACTTGATATTGCTGATTTAATTTTAATTGTGACGAGGCATTGGCAACCTTACGAGAGTCATAGTGATTCCTGGCAGTTCCTCACCAAAATACGCATTTTGTAGATACTGTGGAAAGTCTCTCCAAAGCGGTAATCCACTAGCTGTTTATCTTCAGAGAAACTGCCAGAGGTTTCTTGAAGTTGCTGACGTGAGTCTAATTGTGACGAGGCATTGTCTACCTTAAGAGAGTCATAGTGACTCTTGCCAAATGCTCACCATAATAGACATTTTTTAGATACTGTGGCCAGTGACCCCGAAGCATTATGCAATTAGTTGTTTAATTTAAGACAACCACCGTTACTCTTGCTAGGAGTTACTTGATGTTGCTGATTTAATTTTAATTGTGACGAGGCATTGGCAACCTTACGAGAGTCATAGTGATTCCTGGCAGTTCCTCACCAAAATACGAATTTTTTAGATACTGTGGAAAGTCTCTCCAAAGCGGTAATCCACTAGCTGTTTATCTTCAGAGAAACTGCCAGAGGTTTCTTGAAGTTGCTGACGTGAATCTAATTGTGACGAGGCATTGGATACCTGAAACGAGTCATAGTGACTCTAGCCAAATGCTCACCATAATAGGCCTTTTGTTAGATACTGTGGCCAGTCTGCCCGAAGCATTACACACTTAGTTGTTTAATTTAAGACAACCACCGTTACTCTTGCTAGGAGTTACTTGATGTTGCTGATTTAATTTTAATTGTGACGAGGCATTGTCAACCTTACGAGAGTCATAGTGATTCCTGGCAGTTCCTCACCAAAATACGCATTTTTTAGATACTGTGGAAAGTCTCTCCAAAGCGGTAATCCACTAGCTGTTTATCTTCAGAGAAACCGCCACAGGTTTCTTGAAGTTGCTGACGTGAGTCTAATTGTGACGAGGCATTGGCTACCTTAAGAGAGTCATAGTGACTCTTGCCAAATGCTCACCATAATAGACATTTTTTAGATACTGTGGCCAGTCTGCCCGAAGCGTTACGCAATTAGTTGTTTAATTTAAGACCACCACCGTTACTCTTGCTAGGAGTTACTTGATGTTGCTGATTTAATTTTAATTGTGACGAGGCATTGGCAACCTTACGAGAGTCATAGTGATTCCGGGCAGTTCCACACCAAAATACGCATTTTTTAGATACTGTGGAAAGTCTCTCCAAAGCGGTAATCCACTAGCTGTTTATCTTCAGAGAAACTGCCAGAGGGTTTCTTGAAGTTGCTGACGTGAGTCTAATTGAGACGAGGCATTGGCTACCTTAAGAGAGTCATAGTGCCTCTTGCCAAATGCTCACCATAATAGACATTTTTTAGATACTGTGGCCAGTCACCCCAAAGCATTATGCAATTAGTTGTTTAATTTAAGACAACCACCGTTACTCTTGCTAGGAGTTACTTGATGTTGCTGATTTAATTTTAATTGTGACGAGACATTGGCAACCTTACGAGAGTCATAGTGATTCCTGGCAGTTCCTCACCAAAATACGCATTTTTTAGATACTGTGGAAAGTCTCTCCAAAGCGGTAATCCACTAGCTGTTTATCTTAAGAGAAACTGCCAGAGGTATCTTGAAGTTGCTGATGTGAGTCAGATTGTGACGAGGCATTGGCTACCTGAAACGAGTCATAGCGACTCTTGCCAAATGCTCACCATAATAGACATTTTTTAGATACTGTGGACAGTCTGCCCGAAGCATTACGTAATTAGTTGTTTATTTTAAGACAACCACCGTTACTCTTGCTAGGAGTTACTTGATGTTGCTGATTTAATTTTAATTGTGACGAGGCATTGGCAACCTTACGAGAGTCATAGTGATTCCTGGCAGTTCCTCACCAAAATACGCATTTTTTAGATACTGTGGAAAGTCTCTCCAAAGCGGTAATCCACTAGCTGTTTATCTTCAGAGAAACTGCCACAGGTTTCTTCAAGTTGCTGATGTGAGTCTAATTGTGACGACGCATTGGCTACCTTAAGTGAGTCATAGTGACTCTTGCCAAATGCTCACCATAATAGACATTTTTTAGATACTGTGGCCAGTCTGCCCGAAGCAATACGCCACTAGTTCTTTAATTTAAGACAACCACCGTTACTCTTGCTAGGAGTTACTTGATGTTGCTGATTTAATTTTAATTGTGACGAGGCATTGGCAACCTTACGAGAGTCATAGTGATTCCTGGCAGTTCCTCACCAAAATATGCATTTTTTAGATACTGTGGAAAGTCTCTCCAAAGCGGTAATCCACTAGCTGTTTATCTTCAGAGAAACTGCCAGAGGTTTCTTGAAGTTGCTGATGTGAGTCTAATTGTGACGAGGCATTGGCTACCTGAAACGAGTCATAGTGACTCTTGCCAAATGCTCGCCATAATAGACATTTTTTAGATACTGTGGCCAGTCTGCCCGAAGCATTACGCAATTAGTTGTTTAATTTAAGACAACCACCATTACTCTTGCTAGGAGTTACTTGATGTTGCTGATTTAATTTTAATTGTGACGAGGCATTGGCAACCTTACGAGATTCATAGTGATTCCTGGCAGTTCCTCACCAAAATACGCATTTTTAGATACTGTGGAAAGTCTCTCCAAAGCGGTAATCCACTAGCTGTTTACCTTCAGAGAAACTGCCAGAGGTTTCTTGAAGTTGCTGACGTGAGTCTATTGTGACGATACATTGTCTACCTTAAGAGAGTCATAGTGACTCTTGTCAAATGCTCACCATAATAGACATTTTTTAGATACTGTGGCCAGTCACCCCGAAGCATTATGCAATTAGATGTTTAATTTAAGACAACCACCGTTACTCTTGCTAGGAGTTACTTGATGTTGCTGTTTTAATTTTAATTGTGACGAGGCATTGGCAACCTTACGAGAGTCATAGTGATTCCTGGCAGTTCCTCACCAAAATACGCATTTTTTAGATACTGTGGAAAGTCTCTCCAAAGCGGTAATCCACTAGCTGTTTATCTTCAGAGAAACTGCCAGAGGTTTCTTGAGGTTGCTGACGTGAGTCTAATTGTGACGAGGCATTGGCTACCTTAAGAGAGTCATAGTGACTCTTGCCAAATGCTCACTATAAGAGACATTTTTTTTATACTGTGGCCAGTCTGCCCGAAGCATTACGCAATTAGTTGTTTAATTTAAGACAATCACCGTTACTCTTGCTAGGAGTTACTTGACGTTGCTTATTTAATTTTAATTGTGACGAGGCATTGGCAACCTTACGAGAGTCATAGTGATTCCTGGCAGTTCCTCACCAAAATACGCATTTTTTAGATACTGTGGAAAGTCTCTCCAAAGCAGTAATCCACTAGCTGTTTATCTTCAGAGAAACTGCCAGAGGTTTCTTGAAGTTGCTGATGTGAGTCTAATTGTGACGAGGCGTTGGCTACCTTAAGCGAGTCATAGTGACTCTTGCCAAATGCTCACCATAATAGACATTTTTTAGATACTGTGGGCAGTCTGCCCGAAGCAATACGCCACTAGTTCTTTAATTTAAGACAACCATCGTTACTCTTGCTAGGAGTTACTTGATGTTGCTGATTAAATTTTAATTGTGACGAGGCATTGGCAACCTTACGAGAGTCATAGTGATTCCTGGCAGTTCCTCACCAAAATACGCATTTTTTAGATACTGTGGAAAGTCTCTCCAAAGCGGTAATCCACTAGCTGTTTATCTTCAAAGAAACTGCCAGAGTTTTCTTGAAGTTGCTGACGTGAGTCTCATTGTGACGAGGCATTGGCTACCTTAAGAGAGTCATGGTGACTCTTGCCAAATGCTCACCATAATAGACATTTTTTAGATACTGTGGCCAGTCTGCCCGAAGCATTACGCAATTAGTTGTTTAATTTAAGACAATCACCGTTACTCTTGCTAGGAGTTACTTGACGTTGCTGATTTAATTTTAATTGAGACGAGGCATTGGCAACCTTACGAGAGTCATAGTGATTCCTGGCAGTTCCTCACCAAAATACGCATTTTTTAGATACTGTGGAAAGTCTCTCCAAAGCGGTAATCCACTAGCTGTTTATCTTCAGAGAAGCTGCCAGAGGTTTCTTGAAGTTGCTGATGTGAGTCTAATTGTGACGAGGCGTTGGCTACCTTAAGCGAGTCATAGTGACTCTTGCCAAATGCTCACCATAATAGACATTTTTTAGATACTGTGGCCAGTCTGCCCGAAGCAATACGCCACTAGTTCTTTAATTTAAGACAACCATCGTTACTCTTGCTAGGAGTTACTTGATGTTGCTGATTAAATTTTAATTGTGACGACGCATTGGCAACCTTACGAGAGTCATAGTGATTCCTGGCAGTTCCTCACCAAAATACGCATTTTTTAGATACTGTGGAAAGTCTCTCCAAAGCGGTAATCCACTAGCTGTTTATCTTCAGAGAAACTGCCAGAGTTTTCTTGAAGTTGATGACGTGAGTCTAATTGTGACGAGGCATTGGCTACCTTAAGAGAGTCATGGTGACTCTTGCCATCTGCTCACCATAATAGACATTTTTTAGATACTGTGGCCAGTCTGCCCGAAGCATGACGCAATTAGATGTTTAATTTAAGACAACCACCGTTACTCTTGCTAGGAGTTACTTGATGTTGCTGATTTAATTTTAATTGTGACGAGGCATTGGCAACCTTACGAGAGTCATAGTGATTCCTGGCAGTTCATCACCAAAATACGCATTTTTTAGATACTGTGGAAAGTCTCTCCAAAGCGGTAATCCACTAGATGTTTATCTTCAGAGAAACTGCCAGAGGTTTCTTGAAGTTGCTGACGTGAGTCTAATTGTGACGAGGCATTGGCTACCTTAAGAGAGTCATAGTGACTCTTGCCAAATGCTCACCATAATAGATATTTTGTAGATACTGTGGCCAGTCAACCCGAAGCTTAATGCAATTAGTTGTTTAATTTAAGACAACCACCGTTACTCTTGCTAGGAGTTAATTGATGTTGCTGATTTAATTTTAATTGTGACGAGGCATTGGCAACCTTACGAGAGTCATATTGGTTCCTGGCAGTTCCTCACCAAAATACGCATTTTTTAGATACTGTGGAAAGTCTCTCCAAAGCGGTAATCCACTAGCTGTTTATCTTCAGAGAAACTGCCAGAGGTTCCTTGAAGTTGCTGATGTGAGTCTAATTGTGACGAGGCATTGGCTACCTGAAACGAGTCATAGTGACTCTTGCCAAATGCTCGCCATAATAGACATTTTTTAGATACTGTGGCCAGTCTGCCCGAAGCATTACGCAATTAGTTGTTTAATTTAAGACAACCACCATTACTCTTGCAAGGAGTTACTTGATGTTGCTGATTTAATTTTAATTGTGACGAGGCATTGGCAACCTTACGAGAGTCATAGTGATTCCTGGCAGTTCCTCACCAAAATACGCATTTTTAGATACTGTGGAAAGTCTCTCCAAAGCGGTAATCCACTAGCTGTTTACCTTCAGAGAAACTGCCAGAGGTTTCTTGAAGTTGCTGACGTGAGTCTATTGTGACGATACATTGTCTACCATAGGAGAGTCATAGTGACTCTTGTCAAATGCTCACCATAATAGACATTTTTTAGATACTGTGGCCAGTCACCCCGAAGCATTATGCAATTAGATGTTTAATTTAAGACAACCACCGTTACTCTTGCTAGGAGTTACTTGATGTTGCTGTTTTAATTTTAATTGTGACGAGGCATTGGCAACCTTACGAGAGTCATAGTGATTCCTGGCAGTTCCTCACCAAAATACGCATTTTTTAGATACTGTGGAAAGTCTCTCCAAAGCGGTAATCCACTAGCTGTTTATCTTCAGAGAAACTGCCAGAGGTTTCTTGAAGTTGCTGACGTGAGTCTAATTGTGACGAGGCATTGGCTACCTTAAGAGAGTCATAGTGACTCTTGCCAAATGCTCGCCATAATAGACATTTTTTAGATACTGTGGCCAGTCTGCCCGAAGCATTACGCAATTAGTTGTTTAATTTAAGACAACCACCATTACTCTTGCTAGGAGTTACTTGATGTTGCTGATTTAATTTTAATTGTGACGAGGCATTGGCAACCTTACGAGATTCATAGTGATTCCTGGCAGTTCCTCACCAAAATACGCATTTTTAGATACTGTGGAAAGTCTCTCCAAAGCGGTAATCCACTAGCTGTTTACCTTCAGAGAAACTGCCAGAGGTTTCTTGAAGTTGCTGACGTGAGTCTATTGTGACGATACATTGTCTACCTTAAGAGAGTCATAGTGACTCTTGTCAAATGCTCACCATAATAGACATTTTTTAGATACTGTGGCCAGTCACCCCGAAGCATTATGCAATTACATGTTTAATTTAAGACAACCACCGTTACTCTTGCTAGGAGTTACTTGATGTTGCTGTTTTAATTTTAATTGTGACGAGGCATTGGCAACCTTACGAGAGTCATAGTGATTCCTGGCAGTTCCTCACCAAAATACGCATTTTTTAGATACTGTGGAAAGTCTCTCCAAAGCGGTAATCCACTAGCTGTTTATCTTCAGAGAAACTGCCAGAGGTTTCTTGAAGTTGCTGACGTGAGTCTAATTGTGACGAGGCATTGGCTACCTTAAGAGAGTCATAGTGACTCTTGCCAAATGCTCACTATAAGAGACATTTTTTTTATACTGTGGCCAGTCTGCCCGAAGCATTACGCAATTAGTTGTTTAATTTAAGACAATCACCGTTACTCTTGCTAGGAGTTACTTGACGTTGCTTATTTAATTTTAATTGTGACGAGGCATTGGCAACCTTACGAGAGTCATAGTGATTCCTGGCAGTTCCTCACCAAAATACGCATTTTTTAGATACTGTGGAAAGTCTCTCCAAAGCGGTAATCCACTAGCTGTTTATCTTCAGAGAAACTGCCAGAGGTTTCTTGAAGTTGCTGATGTGAGTCTAATTGTGACGAGGCGTTGGCTACCTTAAGCGAGTCATAGTGACTCTTGCCAAATGCTCACCATAATAGACATTTTTTAGATACTGTGGGCAGTCTTCCCGAAGCAATACGCCACTAGTTCTTTAATTTAAGACAACCATCGTTACTCTTGCTAGGAGTTACTTGATGTTGCTGATTAAATTTTAATTGTGACGAGGCATTGGCAACCTTACGAGAGTCATAGTGATTCCTGGCAGTTCCTCACCAAAATACGCATTTTTTAGATACTGTGGAATGTCTCTCCAAAGCGGTAATCCACTAGCTGTTTATCTTCAAAGAAACTGCCAGAGTTTTCTTGAAGTTGCTGACGTGAGTCTCATTGTGACGAGGCATTGGCTACCTTAAGAGAGTCATGGTGACTCTTGCCAAATGCTCACCATAATAGACATTTTTTAGATACTGTGGCCAGTCTGCCCGAAGCATTACGCAATTAGTTGTTTAATTTAAGACAATCACCGTTACTCTTGCTAGGAGTTACTTGACGTTGCTGATTTAATTTTAATTGAGACGAGGCATTGGCAACCTTACGAGAGTCATAGTGATTCCTGGCAGTTCCTCACCAAAATACGCATTTTTTAGATACTGTGGAAAGTCTCTCCAAAGCGGTAATCCACTAGCTGTTTATCTTCAGAGAAGCTGCCAGAGGTTTCTTGAAGTTGCTGATGTGAGTCTAATTGTGACGAGGCGTTGGCTACCTTAAGTGAGTCATAGTGACTCTTGCCAAATGCTCACCATAATAGACATTTTTTAGATACTGTGGCCAGTCTGCCCGAAGCAATACGCCACTAGTTCTTTAATTTAAGACAACCATCGTTACTCTTGCTAGGAGTTACTTGATGTTGCTGATTAAATTTTAATTGTGACGAGGCCTTGGCAACCTTACGAGAGTCATAGTGATTCCTGGCAGTTCCTCACCAAAATACAAATTTTTTAGATACTGTGGAAAGTCTCTCCAAAGCGGTAATCCACTAGCTGTTTATCTTCAGAGAAACTGCCAGAGTTTTCTTGAAGTTGATGACGTGAGTCTAATTGTGACGAGGCATTGGCTACCTTAAGAGAGTCATGGTGACTCTTGCCAACTGCTCACCATAATAGACATTTTTTAGATACTGTGGCCAGTCTGCCCGAAGCATGACGCAATTAGATGTTTAATTTAAGACAACCACCGTTACTCTTGCTAGGAGTTACTTGATGTTGCTGATTTAATTTTAATTGTGACGAGGCATTGGCAACCTTACGAGAGTCATAGTGATTCCTGGCAGTTCATCACCAAAATACGCATTTTTTAGATACTGTGGAAAGTCTCTCCAAAGCGGTAATCCACTAGATGTTTATCTTCAGAGAAACTGCCAGAGGTTTCTTGAAGTTGCTGACGTGAGTCTAATTGTGACGAGGCATTGGCTACCTTAAGAGAGTCATAGTGACTCTTGCCAAATGCTCACCATAATAGATATTTTGTAGATACTGTGGCCAGTCAACCCGAAGCATAATGCAATTAGTTGTTTAATTTAAGACAACCACCGTTACTCTTGCTAGGAGTTAATTGATGTTGCTGATTTAATTTTAATTGTGACGAGGCATTGGCAACCTTACGAGAGTCATATTGGTTCCTGGCAGTTCCTCACCAAAATACGCATTTTTTAGATACTGTGGAAAGTCTCTCCAAAGCGGTAATCCACTAGCTGTTTATCTTCAGAGAAACTGCCAGAGGTTCCTTGAAGTTGCTGATGTGAGTCTAATTGTGACGAGGCATTGGCTACCTGAAACGAGTCATAGTGACTCTTGCCAAATGCTCGCCATAATAGACATTTTTTAGATACTGTGGCCAGTCTGCCCGAAGCATTACGCAATTAGTTGTTTAATTTAAGACAACCACCATTACTCTTGCAAGGAGTTACTTGATGTTGCTGATTTAATTTTAATTGTGACGAGGCATTGGCAACCTTACGAGAGTCATAGTGATTCCTGGCAGTTCCTCACCAAAATACGCATTTTTTTGATACTGTGGAAAGTCTCTCCAAAGCGGTAACCCACTAGCTGTTTATCTTCAGAGAAACTGCCAGAGGTTTCTTGAAGTTGCTGACGTGAGTCTCATTGTGACGAGGCATTGGCTACCTTAAGAGAGTCATGGTGACTCTTGCCAAATGCTCACCATAATAGACATTTTTTAGATACTGTGGCCAGTCTGCCCGAAGCATTACGCAATTAGTTGTTTAATTTAAGACAATCACCGTTACTCTTGCTAGGAGTTACTTGACGTTGCTGATTTAATTTTAATTGAGACGAGGCATTGGCAACCTTACGAGAGTCATAGTGATTCCTGGCAGTTCCTCACCAAAATACGCATTTTTTAGATACTGTGGAAAGTCTCTCCAAAGCGGTAATCCACTAGCTGTTTATCTTCAGAGAAGCTGCCAGAGGTTTCTTGAAGTTGCTGATGTGAGTCTAATTGTGACGAGGCGTTGGCTACCTTAAGCGAGTCATAGTGACTCTTGCCAAATGCTCACCATAATAGACATTTTTTAGATACTGTGGCCAGTCTGCCCGAAGCAATACGCCACTAGTTCTTTAATTTAAGACAACCATCGTTACTCTTGCAAGGAGTTACTTGATGTTGCTGATTTAATTTTAATTGTGACGAGGCATTGGCAACCTTACGAGAGTCATAGTGATTCCTGGCAGTTCCTCACCAAAATACGCATTTTTTAGATACTGTGGAAAGTCTCTCCAAAGCGGTAATCCACTAGCTGTTTATCTTCAGAGAAACTGCCAGAGGTTTCTTGAAGTTGCTGACGTGAGTCTAATTGTGACGAGGCATTGGCTACCTTAAGAGAGTCATAGTGACTCTTGCCAAATGCTCACCATAAGAGACATTTTTTTGATACTGTGGCCAGTCTGCCCGAAGCATTACGCAATTAGTTGTTTAATTTAAGACAATCACCGTTACTCTTGCTAGGAGTTACTTGACGTTGCTGATTTAATTTTAATTGTGACGAGGCATTGGCAACCTTACGAGAGTCATAGTGATTCCTGGCAGTTCCTCACCAAAATACGCATTTTTTAGATACTGTGGAAAGTCTCTCCAAAGCGGTAATCCACTAGCTGTTTATCTTCAGAGAAACTGCCAGAGGTTTCTTGAAGTTGCTGACGTGAGTCTAATTGTGACGAGGCATTGGCTACCTTAAGAGAGTCATAGTGACTCTTGCCAAATGCTCACCATAAGAGACATTTTTTTGATACTGTGGCCAGTCTGCCCGAAGCATTACGCAATTAGTTGTTTAATTTAAGACAATCACCGTTACTCTTGCTAGGAGTTACTTGACGTTGCTGATTTAATTTTAATTGTGACGAGGCATTGGCAACCTTACGAGAGTCATAGTGATTCCTGGCAGTTCCTCACCAAAATACGCATTTTTTAGATACTGTGGAAAGTCTCTCCAAAGCGGTAATCCACTAGCTGTTTATCTTCAGAGAAACTGCCAGAGGTTTCTTGAAGTTGCTGATGTGAGTCTAATTGTGACGAGGCGTTGGCTACCTTAAGCGAGTCATAGTGACTCTTGCCAAATGCTCACCATAATAGACATTTTTTAGATACTGTGGCCAGTCTGCCCGAAGCTATACGCCACTAGTTCTTTTAATTAAGACAACCATCGTTACTCTTGCTAGGAGTTACTTGATGTTGCTGATTAAATTTTAATTGTGACGAGGCATTGGCAACCTTACGAGAGTCATAGTGATTCCTGGCAGTTCCTCACCAAAATACGCATTTTTTAGATACTGTGGAAAGTCTCTCCAAAGCGGTAATCCACTAGCTGTTTATCTTCAGAGAAACTGCCAGAGTTTTCTTGAAGTTGCTGACGTGAGTCTCATTGTGACGAGGCATTGGCTACCTTAAGAGAGTCATGGTGACTCTTGCCAAATGCTCACCATAATTGACATTTTTTAGATACTGTGGCCAGTCTGCCCGAAGCATTACGCAATTAGTTGTTTAATTTAAGACAATCACCGTTACTCTTGCTAGGAGTTACTTGACGTTGCTGATTTAATTTTAATTGAGACGAGGCATTGGCAACCTTACGAGAGTCATAGTGATTCCTGGCAGTTCATCACCAAAATACGCATTTTTTAGATACTGTGGAAAGTCTCTCCAAAGCGGTAATCCACTAGATGTTTATCTTCAGAGAAACTGCCAGAGGTTTCTTGAAGTTGCTGACGTGAGTCTAATTGTGACGAGGCATTGGCTACCTTAAGAGAGTCATAGTGACTCTTCCCAAATGCTCACCATAATAGACATTTTGTAGATACTGTGGCCAGTCAACCCGAAGCATAATGCAATAAGTTGTTTAATTTAAGACAACCACCGTTACTCTTGCTAGGAGTTACTTGATGTTGCTGATTTAATTTTAATTGTGACGAGGCATTGGCAACCTTACGAGAGTCATAGTGGTTCCTGGCAGTTCCTCACCAAAATACGCATTTTTTAGATACTGTGGAAAGTCTCTCCAAAGCGGTAATCCACTAGCTGTTTATCTTCAGAGAAACTGCCAGAGGATTCTTGAAGTTGCTGATGTGAGTCTAACTGTGACGAGGCATTGGCTACCTGAAACGAGTCATAGTGACTCTTGCCAAATGCTCGCCATAATAGACATTTTTTAGATACTGTGGCCAGTCACCCCGAAGCATTATGCAATTAGATGTTTAATTTAAGACAACCACCGTTACTCTTGCTAGGATTTACTTGATGTTGCTGATTTAATTTTAATTGTGACGAGGCATTGGCAACCTTACGAGAGTCATAGTGATTCCTGGCAGTTCCTCACCAAAATACGCATTTTTTTGATACTGTGGAAAGTCTCTCCAAAGCGGTAACCCACTAGCTGTTTATCTTCAGAGAAACTGCCAGAGGATTCTTGAAGTTGCTGACGTGAATCTAATTGTGACGAGGCATTGGCTACCTTAAGAGAGTCATAGTGACTCTTGCCAAATGCTCACCATAAGAGACATTTTTTAGATACTGTGGCCAGTCTGCCCGAAGCATTACGCAATTAGTTGTTTCATTTAAGACAACCACCGTTACTCTTGCTAGGAGTTACTTGATGTTGCTGATTTAATTTTAATTGTGACGAGGCATTGGCAACCTTACGAGAGTCATAGTGATTCCTGGCAGTTCCTCACCAAAATACGCATTTTTTAGATACTGTGGAAAGTCTCTCCAAAGCGGTAATCCACTAGCTGTTTATCTTCAGAGAAACTGCCAGAGGTTTCTTGAAGTTGCTGATGTGAGTCTAATTGTGACGAGGCATTGGCTACCTGAAACGAGTCATAGTGACTCTTGCCAAATGCTCGCCATAATAGACATTTTTTAGATACTGTGGCCAGTCTGCCCGAAGCATTACGCAATTAGTTGTTTAATTTAAGACAACCACCATTACTCTTGCTAGGAGTTACTTGATGTTGCTGATTTAATTTTAATTGTGACGAGGCATTGGCAACCTTACGAGATTCATAGTGATTCCTGGCAGTTCCTCACCAAAATACGCATTTTTAGATACTGTGGAAAGTCTCTCCAAAGCGGTAATCCACTAGCTGTTTATCTTCAGAGAAACTGCCAGAGGTTTCTTGAAGTTGCTGACGTGAGTCTATTGTGACGATACATTGTCTACCTTAAGAGAGTCATAGTGACTCTTGTCAAATGCTCACCATAATAGACATTTTTTAGATACTGTGGCCAGTCACCCCGAAGCATTATGCAATTAGATGTTTAATTTAAGACAACCACCGTTACTCTTGCTAGGAGTTACTTGATGTTGCTGTTTTAATTTTAATTGTGACGAGGCATTGGCAACCTTACGAGAGTCATAGTGATTCCTGGCAGTTCCTCACCAAAATACGCATTTTTTAGATACTGTGGAAAGTCTCTCCAAAGCGGTAATCCACTAGCTGTTTATCTTCAGAGAAACTGCCAGAGGTTTCTTGAAGTTGGTGACGTGAGTCTAATTGTGACGAGGCATTGGCTACCTTAAGAGAGTCATAGTGACTCTTGCCAAATGCTCACCATAAGAGACATTTTTTTTATACTGTGGCCAGTCTGCCCGAAGCATTACGCAATTAGTTGTTTAATTTAAGACAATCACCGTTACTCTTGCTAGGAGTTACTTGACGTTGCTGATTTAATTTTAATTGTGACGAGGCATTGGCAACCTTACGAGAGTCATAGTGATTCCTGGCAGTTCCTCACCAAAATACGCATTTTTTAGATACTGTGGAAAGTCTCTCCAAAGCGGTAATCCACTAGCTGTTTATCTTCAGAGAAACTGCCAGAGGTTTCTTGAAGTTGCTGATGTGAGTATAATTGTGACGAGGCGTTGGCTACCTTAAGCGAGTCATAGTGACTCTTGCCAAATGCTCACCATAATAGACATTTTTTAGATACTGTGGCCAGTCTGCCCGAAGCAATACGCCACTAGTTCTTTAATTTAAGACAACCATCGTTACTCTTGCAAGGAGTTACTTGATGTTGCTGATTAAATTTTAATTGTGACGAGGCATTGGCAACCTTACGAGAGTCATAGTGATTCCTGGCAGTTCCTCACCAAAATACGCATTTTTTAGATACTGTGGAAAGTCTCTCCAAAGCGGTAATCCACTAGCTGTTTATCTTCAAAGAAACTGCCAGAGTTTTCTTGAAGTTGCTGACGTGAGTCTCATTGTGACGAGGCATTGGCTACCTTAAGAGAGTCATGGTGACTCTTGCCAAATGCTCACCATAATAGACATTTTTTAGATACTGTGGCCAGTCTGCCCGAAGCATTACGCAATTAGTTGTTTAATTTAAGACAATCACCGTTACTCTTGCTAGTAGTTACTTGACGTTGCTGATTTAATTTTAATTGAGACGAGGCATTGGCAACCTTACGAGAGTCATAGTGATTCCTGGCAGTTCCTCACCAAAATACGCATTTTTTAGATACTGTGGAAAGTCTCTCCAAAGCGGTAATCCACTAGCTGTTTATCTTCAGAGAAGCTGCCAGAGGTTTCTTGAAGTTGCTGATGTGAATCTAATTGTGACGAGGCGTTGGCTACCTTAAGCGAGTCATAGTGACTCCTGCCAAATGCTCACCATAATAGACATTTTTTAGATACTGTGGCCAGTCTGCCCGAAGCAATACGCCACTAGTTCTTTAATTTAAGACAACCATCGTTACTCTTGCTAGGAGTTACTTGATGTTGCTGATTAAATTTTAATTGTGACGAGGCCTTGGCAACCTTACGAGAGTCATAGTGATTCCTGGCAGTTCCTCACCAAAATACGCATTTTTTAGATACTGTGGAAAGTCTCTCCAAAGCGGTAATCCACTAGCTGTTTATCTTCAGAGAAACTGCCAGAGTTTTCTTGAAGTTGATGACGTGAGTCTAATTGTGACGAGGCATTGGCTACCTTAAGAGAGTCATGGTGACTCTTGCCAACTGCTCACCATAATAGACATTTTTTAGATACTGTGGCCAGTCTGCCCGAAGCATGACGCAATTAGATGTTTAATTTAAGACAACCACCGTTACTCTTGCTAGGAGTTACTTGATGTTGCTGATTTAATTTTAATTGTGACGAGGCATTGGCAACCTTACGAGAGTCATAGTGATTCCTGGCATTTCATCACCAAAATACGCATTTTTTAGATACTGTGGAAAGTCTCTCCAAAGCGGTAATCCACTAGATGTTTATCTTCAGAGAAACTGCCAGAGGTTTCTTGAAGTTGCTGACGTGAGTCTAATTGTGACGAGGCATTGGCTACCTTAAGAGAGTAATAGTGACTCTTGCCAAATGCTCACCATAATAGACATTTTGTAGATACTGTGGCCAGTCAACCCGAAGCATAATGCAATTAGTTGTTTAATTTAAGACAACCACCGTTACTCTTGCTAGGAGTTACTTGATGTTGCTGATTTAATTTTAATTGTGACGAGGCATTGGCAACCTTACGAGAGTCATAGTGGTTCCTGGCAGTTCCTCACCAAAATACGCATTTTTTAGATACTGTGGAAAGTCTCTCCAAAGCGGTAATCCACTAGCTGTTTATCTTCAGAGAAACTGCCAGAGGATTCTTGAAGTTGCTGATGTGAGTCTAACTGTGACGAGGCATTGGCTACCTGAAACGAGTCATAGTGACTCTTGCCAAATGCTCGCCATAATAGACATTTTTTAGATACTGTGGCCAGTCGTCCCGAAGCATTATGCAATTAGATGTTTAATTTAAGACAACCACCGTTACTCTTGCTAGGAGTTACTTGATGTTGCTGATTTAATTTTAATTGTGACGAGGCATTGGCAACCTTACGAGAGTCATAGTGATTCCTGGCAGTTCCTCACCAAAATACGCATTTTTTTGATACTGTGGAAAGTCTCTCCAAAGCGGTAACCCACTAGCTGTTTATCTTCAGAGAAACTGCCAGAGGTTTCTTGAAGTTGCTGACGTGACTCTAATTGTGACGAGGCATTGGCTACCTTAAGAGAGTCATAGTGACTCTTGCCAAATGCTCACCATAAGAGACATTTTTTAGATACTGTGGCCAGTCTGCCCGAAGCATTACGCAATTAGTTGTTTAATTTAAGACAACCACCGTTACTCTTGCTAGGAGTTACTTGATGTTGCTGATTTAATTTTAATTGTGACGAGGCATTGGCAACCTTACGAGAGTCATAGTGATTCCTGGCAGTTCCTCACCAAAATACGCATTTTTTAGATACTGTGGAAAGTCTCTCCAAAGCGGTAATCCACTAGCTGTTTATCTTCAGAGAAACTGCCAGAGGTTTCTTGAAGTTGCTGATGTGAGTCTAATTGTGACGAGGCATTGGCTACCTGAAACGAGTCATAGTGACTCTTGCCAAATGCTCGCCATAATAGACATTTTTTAGATACTGTGGCCAGTCTGCCCGAAGCATTACGCAATTAGTTGTTTAATTTAAGACAACCACCATTACTCTTGCTAGGAGTTACTTGATGTTGCTGATTTAATTTTAATTGTGACGAGGCATTGGCAACCTTACGAGATTCATAGTGATTCCTGGCAGTTCCTCACCAAAATACGCATTTTTAGATACTGTGGAAAGTCTCTCCAAAGCGGTAATCCACTAGCTGTTTATCTTCAGAGAAACTGCCAGAGGTTTCTTGAAGTTGCTGACGTGAGTCTATTGTGACGATACATTGTCTACCTTAAGAGAGTCATAGTGACTCTTGTCAAATGCTCACCATAATAGACATTTTTTAGATACTGTGGCCAGTCACCCCGAAGCATTATGCAATTAGATGTTTAATTTAAGACAACCACCGTTACTCTTACTAGGAGTTACTGGATGTTGCTGTTTTAATTTTAATTGTGACGAGGCATTGGCAACCTTACGAGAGTCATAGTGATTCCTGGCAGTTCCTCACCAAAATACGCATTTTTAGATACTGTGGAAAGTCTCTCCAAAGCGGTAATCCACTAGCTGTTTATCTTCAGAGAAACTGCCAGAGGTTTCTTGAAGTTGCTGACGTGAGTCTAATTGTGACGAGGCATTGGCTACCTTAAGAGAGTCATAGTGACCCTTGCCAAATGCTCACCATAAGAGACATTTTTTTTATACTGTGGCCAGTCTGCCCGAAGCATTACGCAATTAGTTGTTTAATTTAAGACAATCACCGTTACTCTTGGTAGGAGTTACTTGACGTTGCTGATTTAATTTTAATTGTGACGAGGCATTGGCAACCTTACGAGAGTCATAGTGATTCCTGGCAGTTCCTCACCAAAATACGCATTTTTTAGATACTGTGGAAAGTCTCTCCAAAGCGGTAATCCACTAGCTGTTTATCTTCAGAGAAACTGCCAGAGGTTTCTTGAAGTTGCTGATGTGAGTATAATTGTGACGAGGCGTTGGCTACCTTAAGCGAGTCATAGTGACTCTTGCCAAATGCTCACCATAATAGACATTTTTTAGATACTGTGGCCAGTCTGCCCGAAGCAATACGCCACTAGTTCTTTAATTTAAGACAACCATCGTTACTCTTGCTAGGAGTTACTTGATGTTGCTGATTAAATTTTAATTGTGACGAGGCATTGGCAACCTTACGAGAGTCATAGTGATTCCTGGCAGTTCCTCACCAAAATACGCATTTTTTAGATACTGTGGAAAGTCTCTCCAAAGCGGTAATCCACTAGCTTTTTATCTTCAAAGAAACTGCCAGAGTTTTCTTGAAGTTGCTGACGTGAGTCTCATTGTGACGAGGCATTGGCTACCTTAAGAGAGTCATGGTGACTCTTGCCAAATGCTCACCATAATAGACATTTTTTAGATACTGTGGCCAGTCTGCCCGAAGCATTACGCAATTAGTTGTTTAATTTAAGACAATCACCGTTACTCTTGCTAGTAGTTACTTGACGTTGCTGATTTAATTTTAATTGAGACGAGGCATTGGCAACCTTACGAGAGTCATAGTGATTCCTGGCAGTTCCTCACCAAAATACGCATTTTTTAGATACTGTGGAAAGTCTCTCCAAAGCGGTAATCCACTAGCTGTTTATCTTCAAAGAAACTGCCAGAGTTTTCTTGAAGTTGCTGACGTGAGTCTCATTGTGACGAGGCATTGGCTACCTTAAGAGAGTCATGGTGACTCTTGCCAAATGCTCACCATAATAGACATTTTTTAGATACTGTGGCCAGTCTGCCCGAAGCATTACGCAATTAGTTGTTTAATTTAAGACAATCACCGTTACTCTTGCTAGTAGTTACTTGACGTTGCTGATTTAATTTTAATTGAGACGAGGCATTGGCAACCTTACGAGAGTCATAGTGATTCCTGGCAGTTCCTCACCAAAATACGCATTTTTTAGATACTGTGGAAAGTCTCTCCAAAGCGGTAATCCACTAGCTGTTTATCTTCAGAGAAGCTGCCAGAGGTTTCTTGAAGTTGCTGATGTGAATCTAATTGTGACGAGGCGTTGGCTACCTTAAGCGAGTCATAGTGACTCTTGCCAAATACTCACCATAATAGACATTTTTTAGATACTGTGGCCAGTCTGCCCGAAGCAATACGCCACAAGTTCTTTAATTTAAGACAACCATCGTTACTCTTGCTAGGAGTTACTTGATGTTGCTGATTAAATTTTAATTGTGACGAGGCCTTGGCAACCTTACGAGAGTCATAGTGATTCCTGGCAGTTCCTCACCAAAATACGCATTTTTTAGATACTGTGGAAAGTCTCTCCAAAGCGGTAATCCACTAGCTGTTTATCTTCAGAGAAACTGCCAGAGTTTTCTTGAAGTTGATGACGTGAGTCTAATTGTGACGAGGCATTGGCTACCTTAAGAGAGTCATGGTGACTCTTGCCAACTGCTCACCATAATAGACATTTTTTAGATACTGTGGCCAGTCTGCCCGAAGCATGACGCAATTAGATGTTTAATTTAAGACAACCACCGTTACTCTTGCTAGGAGTTACTTGATGTTGCTGATTTAATTTTAATTGTGACGAGGCATTGGCAACCTTACGAGAGTCATAGTGATTCCTGGCAGTTCATCACCAAAATACGCATTTTTTAGATACTGTGGAAAGTCTCTCCAAAGCGGTAATCCACTAGCTGTTTATCTTCAGAGAAACTGCCAGAGGATTCTTGAAGTTGCTGATGTGAGTCTAACTGAGACGAGGCATTGGCTACCTGAAACGAGTCATAGTGACTCTTGCCAAATGCTCGCCATAATAGACATTTTTTAGATACTGTGGCCAGTCACCCCGAAGCATTATGCAATTAGATGTTTAATTTAAGACAACCACCGTTACTCTTGCTAGGAGTTACTTGATGTTGCTGATTTAATTTTAATTGTGACGAGGCATTGGCAACCTTACGAGAGTCATAGTGATTCCTGGCAGTTCCTCACCAAAATACGCATTTTTTTGATACTGTGGAAAGTCTCTCCAAAGCGGTAACCCACTAGCTGTTTATCTTCAGAGAAACTGCCAGAGGTTTCTTGAAGTTGCTGACGTGAGTCTAATTGTGACGAGGCATTGGCTACCTTAAGAGAGTCATAGTGACTCTTGCCAAATGCTCACCATAAGAGACATTTTTTAGATACTGTGGCCAGTCTGCCCGAAGCATTACGCAATTAGTTGTTTAATTTAAGACAACCACCGTTACTCTTGCTAGGAGTTACTTGATGTTGCTGATTTAATTTTAATTGTGACGAGGCATTGGCAACCTTACGAGAGTCATAGTGATTCCTGGCAGTTCCTCACCAAAATACGCATTTTTTAGATACTGTGGAAAGTCTCTCCAAAGCGGTAATCCACTAGCTGTTTATCTTCAGAGAAACTGCCAGAGGTTTCTTGAAGTTGCTGATGTGAGTCTAATTGTGACGAGGCATTGGCTACCTGAAAAGAGTCATAGTGACTCTTGCCAAATGCTCGCCATAATAGACATTTTTTAGATACTGTGGCCAGTCTGCCCGAAGCATTACGCAATTAGTTGTTTAATTTAAGACAACCACCGTTACTCTTGCTAGGAGTTACTTGATGTTGCTGATTTAATTTTAATTGTGACGAGGCATTGGCAACCTTACGAGAGTCATAGTGATTCCTGGCAGTTCCTCACCAAAATACGCATTTTTAGATACTGTGGAAAGTCTTTCCAAAGCGGTAATCCACTAGCTGTTTATCTTCAGAGAAACTGCCAGAGGTTTCTTGAAGTTGCTGACGTGAGTCTATTGTGACGATACATTGTCTACCTTAAGAGAGTCATAGTGACTCTTGTCAAATGCTCACCATAATAGACATTTTTTAGATACTGTGGCCAGTCACCCCGAAGCATTATGCAATTAGATGTTTAATTTAAGACAACCACCGTTACTCTTGCTAGGAGTTACTGGATGTTGCTGTTTTAATTTTAATTGTGACGAGGCATTGGCAACCTTACGAGAGTCATAGTGATTCCTGGCAGTTCCTCACCAAAATACGCATTTTTTAGATACTGTGGAAAGTCTCTCCAAAGCGGTAATCCACTAGCTGTTTATCTTCAGAGAAACTGCCAGAGGTTTCTTGAAGTTGCTGACGTGAGTCTAATTGTGACGAGGCATTGGCTACCTTAAGAGAGTCATAGTGACTCTTACCAAATGCTCACCATAAGAGACATTTTTTTTATACTGTGGCCAGTCTGCCCGAAGCATTACGCAATTAGTTGTTTAATTTAAGACAATCACCGTTACTCTTGGTAGGAGTTACTTGACGTTGCTGATTTAATTTTAATTGTGACGAGGCATTGGCAACCTTACGAGAGTCATAGTGATTCCTGGCAGTTCCTCACCAAAATACGCATTTTTTAGATACTGTGGAAAGTCTCTCCAAAGCGGTAATCCACTAGCTGTTTATCTTCAGAGAAACTGCCAGAGGTTTCTTGAAGTTGCTGATGTGAGTATAATTGTGACGAGGCGTTGGCTACCTTAAGCGAGTCATAGTGACTCTTGCCAAATGCTCACCATAATAGACATTTTTTAGATACTGTGGCCAGTCACCCCAAAGCATTATGCAATTAGTTGTTTAATTTAAGACAACCACCGTTACTCTTGCTAGGAGTTACTTGATGTTGCTGATTAAATTTTAATTGTGACGAGGCATTGGCAACCTTACGAGAGTCATAGTGATTCCTGGCAGTTCCTCACCAAAATACGCATTTTTTAGATACTGTGGAAAGTCTCTCCAAAGCGGTAATCCACTAGCTGTTTATCTTCAAAGAAACTGCCAGAGTTTTCTTGAAGTTGCTGACGTGAGTCTCATTGTGACGAGGCATTGGCTACCTTAAGAGAGTCATGGTGACTCTTGCCAAATGCTCACCATAATAGACATCTTTAGATACTGTGGCCAGTCTGCCCGAAGCATTACGCAATTAGTTGTTTAATTTAAGACAATCACCGTTACTCTTGCTAGTAGTTACTTGACGTTGCTGATTTAATTTTAATTGAGACGAGGCATTGGCAACCTTACGAGAGTCATAGTGATTCCTGGCAGTTCCTCACCAAAATACGCATTTTTTAGATACTGTGGAAAGTCTCTCCAAAGCGGTAATCCACTAGCTGTTTATCTTCAGAGAAGCTGCCAGAGGTTTCTTGAAGTTGCTGATGTGAGTCTAATTGTGACGAGGCGTTGGCTACCTTAAGCGAGTCATAGTGACTCTTGCCAAATGCTCACCATAATAGACATTTTTTAGATACTGTGGCCAGTCTGCCCGAAGCAATACGCCACAAGTTCTTTAATTTAAGAACCCCATCGTTACTCTTGCTAGGAGTTACTTGATGTTGCTGATTAAATTTTAATTGTGACGAGGCCTTGGCAACCTTACGAGAGTCATAGTGATTCCTGGCAGTTCCTCACCAAAATACGCATTTTTTAGATACTGTGGAAAGTCTCTCCAAAGCGGTAATCCACTAGATGTTTATCTTCAGAGAAACTGCCAGAGGTTTCTTGAAGTTGCTGACGTGAGTCTAATTGTGACGAGGCATTGGCTACCTTAAGAGAGTCATAGTGACTCTTGCCAAATGCTCACCATAATAGACATTTTGTAGATACTGTGGCTAGTCAACCCGAAGCATAATGCAATTAGTTGTTTAATTTAAGACAACCACTGTTACTCTTGCTAGGAGTTAATTGATGTTGCTGATTTAATTTTAAATGTGACGAGGCATTGGCAACCTTACGAGAGTCATAGTGGTTCCTGGCAGTTCCTCACCAAAATACGCATTTTTTAGATACTGTGGAAAGTCTCTCCAAAGCGGTAATCCACTAGCTGTTTATCTTCAGAGAAACTGCCAGAGGTTTCTTGAAGTTGCTGATGTGAGTCTAATTGTGACGAGGCATTGGCTACCTGAAACGAGTCATAGTGACTCTTGCCAAATGCTCGCCATAATAGACATTTTTTAGATACTGTGGCCAGTCTGCCCGAAGCATTACGCAATTAGTTGTTTAATTTAAGACAACCACCATTACTCTTGCAAGGAGTTACTTGATGTTGCTGATTTAATTTTAATTGTGACGAGGCATTGGCAACCTTACGAGAGTCATAGTGATTCCTGGCAGTTCCTCACCAAAATACGCATTTTTTAGATACTGTGGAAAGTCTCTCCAAAGCGGTAATCCACTAGCTGTTTATCTTCAGAGAAACTGCCAGAGGTTTCTTGAAGTTGCTGACGTGAGTCTAATTGTGACGAGGCATTGGCTACCTTAAGAGAGTCATAGTGACTCTTGCCAAATGCTCACCATAAGAGACATTTTTTTGATACTGTGGCCAGTCTGCCCGAAGCATTACGCAATTAGTTGTTTAATTTAAGACAATCACCGTTACTCTTGCTAGGAGTTACTTGACATTGCTGATTTAATTTTAATTGTGACGAGGCATTGGCAACCTTACGAGAGTCATAGTGATTCCTGGCAGTTCCTCACCAAAATACGCATTTTTTAGATACTGTGGAAAGTCTCTCCAAAGCGGTAATCCACTAGCTGTTTATCTTCAGAGAAACTGCCAGAGGTTTCTTGAAGTTGCTGATGTGAGTCTAATTGTGACGAGGCGTTGGCTACCTTAAGCGAGTCATAGTGACTCTTGCCAAATGCTCACCATAATAGACATTTTTTAGATACTGTGGCCAGTCTGCCCGAAGCAATACGCCACTAGTTCTTTAAATTAAGACAACCATCGTTACTCTTGCTAGGAGTTACTTGATGTTGCTGATTAAATTTTAATTGTGACGAGGCATTGGCAACCTTACGAGAGTCATAGTGATTCCTGGCAGTTCCTCACCAAAATACGCATTTTTTAGATACTGTGGAAAGTCTCTCCAAAGCGGTAATCCACTAGCTGTTTATCTTCAGAGAAACTGCCAGAGTTTTCTTGAAGTTGCTGACGTGAGTCCCATTGTGACGAGGCATTGGCTACCTTAAGAGAGTCATGGTGACTCTTGCCAAATGCTCACCATAATTGACATTTTTTAGATACTGTGGCCAGTCTGCCCGAAGCATTACGCAATTAGTTGTTTAATTTAAGACAATCACCGTTACTCTTGCTAGGAGTTACTTGACGTTGCTGATTTAATTTTAATTGAGACGAGGCATTGGCAACCTTACGAGAGTCATAGTGATTCCTGGCAGTTCCTCACCAAAATACGCATTTTTTAGATACTGTGGAAAGTCTCTCCAAAGCGGTAATCCACTAGCTGTTTATCTTCAGAGAAGCTGCCAGAGGTTTCTTGAAGTTGCTGATGTGAGTCTAATTGTGACGAGGCGTTGGCTACCTTAAGCGAGTCATAGTGACTCTTGCCAAATGCTCACCATAATAGACATTTTTTAGATAATGTGGCCAGTCTGCCCGAAGCAATACGCCACTAGTTCTTTAATTTAAGACAACCATCGTTACTCTTGCTAGGAGTTACTTGATGTTGCTGATTAAATTTTAATTGTGACGAGGCCTTGGCAACCTTACGAGAGTCATAGTGATTCCTGGCAGTTCCTCACCAAAATACGCATTTTTTAGATACTGTGGAAAGTCTCTCCAAAGCGGTAATCCACTAGCTGTTTATCTTCAGAGAAACTGCCAGAGGTTTCTTGAAGTTGCTGATGTGAGTATAATTGTGACGAGGCGTTGGCTACCTTAAGCGAGTCATAGTGACTCTTGCCAAATGCTCACCATAATAGACATTTTTTAGATACTGTGGCCAGTCACCCCAAAGCATTATGCAATTAGTTGTTTAATTTAAGACAACCACCGTTACTCTTGCTAGGAGTTACTTGATGTTGCTGATTAAATTTTAATTGTGACGAGGCATTGGCAACCTTACGAGAGTCATAGTGATTCCTGGCAGTTCCTCACCAAAATACGCATTTTTTAGATACTGTGGAAAGTCTCTCCAAAGCGGTAATCCACTAGCTGTTTATCTTCAAAGAAACTGCCAGAGTTTTCTTGAAGTTGCTGACGTGAGTCTCATTGTGACGAGGCATTGGCTACCTTAAGAGAGTCATGGTGACTCTTGCCAAATGCTCACCATAATAGACATCTTTAGATACTGTGGCCAGTCTGCCCGAAGCATTACGCAATTAGTTGTTTAATTTAAGACAATCACCGTTACTCTTGCTAGTAGTTACTTGACGTTGCTGATTTAATTTTAATTGAGACGAGGCATTGGCAACCTTACGAGAGTCATAGTGATTCCTGGCAGTTCCTCACCAAAATACGCATTTTTTAGATACTGTGGAAAGTCTCTCCAAAGCGGTAATCCACTAGCTGTTTATCTTCAGAGAAGCTGCCAGAGGTTTCTTGAAGTTGCTGATGTGAGTCTAATTGTGACGAGGCGTTGGCTACCTTAAGCGAGTCATAGTGACTCTTGCCAAATGCTCACCATAATAGACATTTTTTAGATACTGTGGCCAGTCTGCCCGAAGCAATACGCCACAAGTTCTTTAATTTAAGAACCCCATCGTTACTCTTGCTAGGAGTTACTTGATGTTGCTGATTAAATTTTAATTGTGACGAGGCCTTGGCAACCTTACGAGAGTCATAGTGATTCCTGGCAGTTCCTCACCAAAATACGCATTTTTTAGATACTGTGGAAAGTCTCTCCAAAGCGGTAATCCACTAGATGTTTATCTTCAGAGAAACTGCCAGAGGTTTCTTGAAGTTGCTGACGTGAGTCTAATTGTGACGAGGCATTGGCTACCTTAAGAGAGTCATAGTGACTCTTGCCAAATGCTCACCATAATAGACATTTTGTAGATACTGTGGCTAGTCAACCCGAAGCATAATGCAATTAGTTGTTTAATTTAAGACAACCACTGTTACTCTTGCTAGGAGTTAATTGATGTTGCTGATTTAATTTTAAATGTGACGAGGCATTGGCAACCTTACGAGAGTCATAGTGGTTCCTGGCAGTTCCTCACCAAAATACGCATTTTTTAGATACTGTGGAAAGTCTCTCCAAAGCGGTAATCCACTAGCTGTTTATCTTCAGAGAAACTGCCAGAGGTTTCTTGAAGTTGCTGATGTGAGTCTAATTGTGACGAGGCATTGGCTACCTGAAACGAGTCATAGTGACTCTTGCCAAATGCTCGCCATAATAGACATTTTTTAGATACTGTGGCCAGTCTGCCCGAAGCATTACGCAATTAGTTGTTTAATTTAAGACAACCACCATTACTCTTGCAAGGAGTTACTTGATGTTGCTGATTTAATTTTAATTGTGACGAGGCATTGGCAACCTTACGAGAGTCATAGTGATTCCTGGCAGTTCCTCACCAAAATACGCATTTTTTAGATACTGTGGAAAGTCTCTCCAAAGCGGTAATCCACTAGCTGTTTATCTTCAGAGAAACTGCCAGAGGTTTCTTGAAGTTGCTGACGTGAGTCTAATTGTGACGAGGCATTGGCTACCTTAAGAGAGTCATAGTGACTCTTGCCAAATGCTCACCATAAGAGACATTTTTTTGATACTGTGGCCAGTCTGCCCGAAGCATTACGCAATTAGTTGTTTAATTTAAGACAATCACCGTTACTCTTGCTAGGAGTTACTTGACATTGCTGATTTAATTTTAATTGTGACGAGGCATTGGCAACCTTACGAGAGTCATAGTGATTCCTGGCAGTTCCTCACCAAAATACGCATTTTTTAGATACTGTGGAAAGTCTCTCCAAAGCGGTAATCCACTAGCTGTTTATCTTCAGAGAAACTGCCAGAGGTTTCTTGAAGTTGCTGATGTGAGTCTAATTGTGACGAGGCGTTGGCTACCTTAAGCGAGTCATAGTGACTCTTGCCAAATGCTCACCATAATAGACATTTTTTAGATACTGTGGCCAGTCTGCCCGAAGCAATACGCCACTAGTTCTTTAAATTAAGACAACCATCGTTACTCTTGCTAGGAGTTACTTGATGTTGCTGATTAAATTTTAATTGTGACGAGGCATTGGCAACCTTACGAGAGTCATAGTGATTCCTGGCAGTTCCTCACCAAAATACGCATTTTTTAGATACTGTGGAAAGTCTCTCCAAAGCGGTAATCCACTAGCTGTTTATCTTCAGAGAAACTGCCAGAGTTTTCTTGAAGTTGCTGACGTGAGTCTCATTGTGACGAGGCATTGGCTACCTTAAGAGAGTCATGGTGACTCTTGCCAAATGCTCACCATAATTGACATTTTTTAGATACTGTGGCCAGTCTGCCCGAAGCATTACGCAATTAGTTGTTTAATTTAAGACAATCACCGTTACTCTTGCTAGGAGTTACTTGACGTTGCTGATTTAATTTTAATTGAGACGAGGCATTGGCAACCTTACGAGAGTCATAGTGATTCCTGGCAGTTCCTCACCAAAATACGCATTTTTTAGATACTGTGGAAAGTCTCTCCAAAGCGGTAATCCACTAGCTGTTTATCTTCAGAGAAGCTGCCAGAGGTTTCTTGAAGTTGCTGATGTGAGTCTAATTGTGACGAGGCGTTGGCTACCTTAAGCGAGTCATAGTGACTCTTGCCAAATGCTCACCATAATAGACATTTTTTAGATAATGTGGCCAGTCTGCCCGAAGCAATACGCCACTAGTTCTTTAATTTAAGACAACCATCGTTACTCTTGCTAGGAGTTACTTGATGTTGCTGATTAAATTTTAATTGTGACGAGGCCTTGGCAACCTTACGAGAGTCATAGTGATTCCTGGCAGTTCCTCACCAAAATACGCATTTTTTAGATACTGTGGAAAGTCTCTCCAAAGCGGTAATCCACTAGCTGTTTATCTTCAGAGAAACTGCCAGAGTTTTCTTGAAGATGCTGACGTGAGTCTAATTGTGACGAGGCATTGGCTACCTTAAGAGAGTCATGGTGACTCTTGCCAACTGCTCACCATAATAGACATTTTTTAGATACTGTGGCCAGTCTGCCCGAAGCATTACGCAATTAGATGTTTAATTTAAGACAACCACCGTTACTCTTGCTAGGAGTTACTTGATGTTGCTGATTTAATTTTAATTATGACGAGGCATTGGCAACCTTACGAGAGTCATAGTGATTCCTGGCAGTTCATCACCAAAATACGCATTTTTTAGATACTGTGGAAAGTCTCTCCAAAGCGGTAATCCACTAGATGTTTATCTTCAGAGAAACTGCCAGAGGTTTCTTGAAGTTGCTGACGTGAGTCTAATTGTGACGAGGCATTGGCTACCTTAAGAGAGTCATAGTGACTCTTGCCAAATGCTCACCATAATAGACATTTTGTAGATACTGTGGCCAGTCAACCCGAAGCATAATGCAATTAGTTGTTTAATTTAAGACAACCACCATTACTCTTGCTAGGAGTTACTTGATGTTGCTGATTTAATTTTAATTGTGACGAGGCATTGGCAACCTTACGAGAGTCATAGTGGTTCCTGGCAGTTCCTCACCAAAATACGCATTTTTTAGATACTGTGGAAAGTCTCTCCAAAGCGGTAATCCACTAGCTGTTTATCTTCAGAGAAACTGCCAGAGGATTCTTGAAGTTGCTGATGTGAGTCTAACTGTGACGAGGCATTGGCTACCTGAAACGAGTCATGGTGACTCTTGCCAAATGCTCGCCATAATAGACATTTTTTAGATACTGTGGCCAGTCACCCCGAAGCATTATGCAATTAGATGTTTAATTTAAGACAACCACCGTTACTCTTGCTAGGAGTTACTTGATGTTGCTGATTTAATTTTAATTGTGACGAGGCATTGGCAACCTTACGAGAGTCATAGTGATTCCTGGCAGTTCCTCACCAAAATACGCATTTTTTTGATACTGTGGAAAGTCTCTCCAAAGCGGTAACCCACTAGCTGTTTATCTTCAGAGAAACTGCCAGAGGTTTCTTGAAGTTGCTGACGTGAGTCTAATTGTGACGAGGCATTGGCTACCTTAAGAGAGTCATAGTGACTCTTGCCAAATGCTCACCATAAGAGACATTTTTTAGATACTGTGGCCAGTCTGCCCGAAGCATTACGCAATTAGTTGTTTAATTTAAGACAACCACCGTTACTCTTGCTAGGAGTTACTTGATGTTGCTGATTTAATTTTAATTGTGACGAGGCATTGGCAACCTTACGAGAGTCATAGTGATTCCTGGCAGTTCCTCACCAAAATACGCATTTTTAGATACTGTGGAAAGTTTCTCCAAAGCGGTAATCCACTAGCTGTTTATCTTCAGAGAAACTGCCTGAGGTTTCTTGAAGTTGCTGATGTGAGTCTAATTGTGACGAGGCGTTGGCTACCTTAAGCGAGTCATAGTGACTCTTGCCAAATGCTCACCATAATAGACATTTTTTAGATACTGTGGCTAGTCTGCCCGAAGCAATACGCCACTAGTTCTTTAATTTAAGACAACCATCGTTACTCTTGCTAGGAGTTACTTGATGTTGCTGATTAAATTTTAATTGTGACGAGGCATTGGCAACCTTACGAGAGTCATAGTGATTCCTGGCAGTTCCTCACCAAAATACGCATTTTTTAGATACTGTGGAAAGTCTCTCCAAAGCGGTAATCCACTAGCTGTTTATCTTAAGAGAAACTGCCAGAGGTTTCTTGAAGTTGCTGACGTGAGTCTAATTGTGACGAGGCATTGGCTACCTTAAGAGAGTCATAGTGACTCTTGCCAAATGCTCACCATAATAGACATTTTTTAGATACTGTGGCCAGTCTGCCCGAAGCATTACGCAATTAGTTGTTTAATTTAAGACAACCACCGTTACTCTTGCTAGGAGTTACTTGATGTTGCTGATTTAATTTTAATTGTGACAAGGCATTGTCAACCTTACGAGAGTCATAGTGATTCCTGGCAGTTCCTCACCAAAATACGCATTTTTTAGATACTGTGGAAAGTCTCTCCAAAGCGGTAATCCACTAGCTGTTTATCTTCAGAGAAACTGCCAGAGATTTCTTCAAGTTGCTGATGTGAGTCTAATTGTGACGAGGCATTGGCTACCTTAAGAGAGGCATAGTGACTCTTGGCAAATGCTCACCATAATAGACATTTTTTAGATACTGTGGCCAGTCTGCCCGAAGCATTACGCAGTTAGTTGTTAATTTAAGACAACAATCGTTACTCTTGCTAGGAGTTACTTGATGTTGCTGATTAAATTTTAATTGTTACGAGGCATTGGCAACCTTACGAGAGTCATAGTGATTCCTGGCAGTTCCTCACCAAAATACGCATTTTTTAGATACTGTGGAAAGTCTCTCCAAAGCGGTAATCCACTAGCTGTTTATCTTAAGAGAAACTGCCAGAGGTTTCTTGAAGTTGCTGACGTGAGTCTAATTGTGACGAGGCATTGGCTACCTTAAGAGAGTCATAGTGACTCTTGCCAAATGCTCACCATAATAGACATTTTTTAGATACTGTGGCCAGTCTGCCCGAAGCATTACGCAATTAGTTGTTTAATTTAAGACTACCACCGTTACTCTTGCTAGGAGTTACTTGATGTTGCTGATTTAATTTTAATTGTGACAAGGCATTGGCAACCTTACGAGAGTCATAGTGATTCCTGGCAGTTCCTCACCAAAATACGCATTTTTTAGATACTGTGGAAAGTCTCTCCAAAGCGGTAATCCACTAGTTGTTTATCTTCAGAGAAACTGCCAGAGATTTCTTCAAGTTGCTGATGTGAGTCTAATTGTGACGAGGCATTGGCTACCTTAAGAGAGGCATAGTGACTCTTGGCAAATGCTCACCATAATAGACATTTTTTAGATACTGTGGCCAGTCTGCCCGAAGCATTACGCAGATAGTTGTTAATTTAAGACAACCATCGTTACTCTTGCTAGGAGTTACTTGATGTTGCTGATTAAATTTTAATTGTGACGAGGCATTGGCAACCTTACGAGAGTCATAGTGATTCCTGGCAGTTCCTCACCAAAATACGCAATTTTTAGATACTGTGGAAAGTCTCTCCAAAGCGGTAATCCACTAGCTGTTTATCTTAAGAGAAACTGCCAGATTTTTCTTGAAGTTGCTGACGTGAGTCTAATTGTGATGATGCATTGGCTACCTTAAGAAAGTCATAGTGACTCTTGCCAAATGCTCACCATAATAGACATTTTTTAGATACAGTGGCCAGTCTGCCCAAAGCATTATGCAATTAGTTGTTTAATTTAAGACAAACACCGTTACTCTTGCTAGGAGTTACTTGATGTTGCTGATTTAATTTTGATTGTGACAAACCATTGGCAACCTTACGAGATTCATAGTGATTCCTGGCAGTTCCTCACCAAAATACGCATTTTTTAGATACTGTGGAAAGTCTCTCCAAAGCGGTAATCCACTAGCTGTTTATCTTCAGAGAAACTGCCAGAGGTTTCTTCAAGTTGAAGATGTGAGTCTAATTGTGACGAGGCATAGGCTACCTTAAGAGAGTCATAGTGACTCTTGCCAAATGCTCACCATAATAGACATTTATTAGATACTGTGGCCAGCCTGCCCGAAGCATTAAGCAGTTAGTTGTTAATTTAAGACAACCATCGTTACTCTTGCTAGGAGTTACTTGATGTTGCTGATTAAATTTTAATTGTGACGAGGCATTGGCAACCTTACGAGGGTCATAGTGATTCCTGGCAGTTCCTCACCAAAATACGCATTTTTTAGATACTGTGGAAAGTCTCTCCAAAGCGGTAATCCACTAGCTGTTTATCTTCAGAGAAACTGCCACAGGTTTCTTGAAGTTGCTGATGTGAGTCTAATTGTGACGAGGCATTGGCTACCTTAAGAGAGTCATAGTGACTCTTCCCAAATGCTCACCATAATAGACATTTTTTAGATACTGTGGCCAGTCTGCCCGAAGCATTACGCTGTTAGTTGTTAATTTAAGACAACCATCGTTACTCTTGCTAGGAGTTACTTGATGTTGCTGATTAAATTTTAATTGTGACGAGGCATTGGCAACCTTACGAGAGTCATAGTGATTCCTGGCAGTTCCTCACCAAAATACGCAATTTTTAGATACTGTGGAAAGTCTCTCCAAAGCGGTAATCCACTAGCTGTTTATCTTAAGAGAAACTGCCAGAGGTTTCTTGAAGTTGCTGACGTGAGTCTAATTGTGATGATGCATTGGCTACCTTAAGAGAGTCATAGTGACTCTTGCCAAATGCTCACCATAATAGACATTTTTTAGATACAGTGGCCAGTCTGCCCGAAGCATTACCCAATTAGTTGTTTAATTTAAGACAAACACCGTTACTCTTGCTATGAGTTACTTGATGTTGCTGATTTAATTTTTAATTGTGACAAGCCATTGGCAACCTTACGAGAGTCATAGTGATTCCTGGCAGTTCCTCACCATATACGCATTTTTTAGATACTGTGGAAAGTCTCTCCAAAGCGGTATTCCTCTAGCTGTTTATCTTCAGAGAAACTGCCAGAGGTTTCTTCAAGTTGCTGATGTGAGTCTATTTGTGACGAGGCATTGGCTACCTTAAGAGAGTCATAGTGACTCTTGCCAAATGCTCACCATAATAGACATTTTTTAGATACTGTGGCCAGTCACCCCGAAGCATTATGCAATTAGTTGTTTAACTTAAGACAACCACCGTTACTCTTGCTAGGAGTTACTTGATGTTGCTGATTTTATTTTAATTGTGACGAGGCATTGGCAACCTTACGAGAGTCATAGCGATTCCTGGCATTTCCTCACCAAAATACGAATTTTTTAGATACTGTGGAAAGTCTCTCCAAAGCGGTAATCCACTAGCTGTTTATCTTCAGTGAAACTGCCAGAGGTTTCTTGAAGTTGCTGATGTGAGTCTAATTGTGACGAGGCATTGTCTACCTTAAGAGAGTCATAGTGACTCTTGCCAAATGCTCACCATAATAGACATTTTTTAGATACTGTGGCCAGTCTGCCCGAAGCATTACGCAATTAGTTGTTTAATTTAAGACAACCACCGTTACTCTTGCTAGGAGTTACTTGATGTTGCTGATTTAATTTTAATTGTGACAAGGCATTGGCAACCTTACGAGAGTCATAGTGATTCCTGGCAGTTCCTCACCAAAATACGCATTTTTTAGATACTGTGGAAAGTCTCTCCAAAGCGGTAATCCACTAGTTGTTTATCTTCAGAGAAACTGCCAGAGATTTCTTCAAGTTGCTGATGTGAGTCTAATTGTGACGAGGCATTGGCTACCTTAAGAGAGGCATAGTGACTCTTGGCAAATGCTCACCATAATAGACATTTTTTAGATACTGTGGCCAGTCTGCCCGAAGCATTACGCAGATAGTTGTTAATTTAAGACAACCATCGTTACTCTTGCTAGGAGTTACTTGATGTTGCTGATTAAATTTTAATTGTGACGAGGCATTGGCAACCTTACGAGAGTCATAGTGATTCCTGGCAGTTCCTCACCAAAATACGCAATTTTTAGATACTGTGGAAAGTCTCTCCAAAGCGGTAATCCACTAGCTGTTTATCTTAAGAGAAACTGCCAGATTTTTCTTGAAGTTGCTGACGTGAGTCTAATTGTGATGATGCATTGGCTACCTTAAGAAAGTCATAGTGACTCTTGCCAAATGCTCACCATAATAGACATTTTTTAGATACTGTGGCCAGTCTGCCCGAAGCATTATGCAATTAGTTGTTTAATTTAAGACAAACACCGTTACTCTTGCTAGGAGTTACTTGATGTTGCTGATTTAATTTTAATTGTGACAAGCCATTGGCAACCTTACGAGAGTCATAGTGATTCCTGGCAGTTCCTCACCAAAATACGCATTTTTTAGATACTGTGGAAAGTCTCTCCAAAGCGGTAATCCACTAGCTGTTTATCTTCAGAGAAACTGCCAGAGGTTTCTTCAAGTTGAAGATGTGAGTCTAATTGTGACGAGGCATAGGCTACCTTAAGAGAGTCATAGTGACTCTTGCCAAATGCTCACCATAATAGACATTTATTAGATACTGTGGCCAGCGTGCCCGAAGCATTAAGCAGTTAGTTGTTAATTTAAGACAACCATCGTTACTCTTGCTAGCAGTTACTTGATGTTGCTGATTAAATTTTAATTGTGACGAGGCATTGGCAACCTTACGAGGGTCATAGTGATTCCTGGCAGTTCCTCACCAAAATACGGATTTTTTAGATACTGTGGAAAGTCTCTCCAAAGCGGTAATCCACTAGCTGTTTATCTTCAGAGAAACTGCCACAGGTTTCTTGAAGTTGCTGACGTGAGTATAATTGTGACGAGGCATTGGCTACCTTAAGAGAGTCATAGTGACTCTTCCCAAATGCTCACCATAATAGACATTTTTTAGATACTGTGGCCAGTCTGCCCGAAGCATTACGCTGTTAGTTGTTAATTTAAGACAACCATCGTTACTCTTGCTAGGAGTTACTTGATGTTGCTGATTAAATTTTAATTGTGACGAGGCATTGGCAACCTTACGAGAGTCATAGTGATTCCTGGCAGTTCCTCACCAAAATACGCAATTTTTAGATACTGTGGAAAGTCTCTCCAAAGCGGTAATCCACTAGCTGTTTATCTTAAGAGAAACTGCCAGAGGTTTCTTGAAGTTGCTGACGTGAGTCTAATTGTGATGATGCATTGGCTACCTTAAGAGAGTCATAGTGACTCTTGCCAAATGCTCACCATAATAGACATTTTTTAGATACTGTGGCCAGTCTGCCCGAAGCATTACCCAATTAGTTGTTTAATTTAAGACAAACACCGTTACTCTTGCTATGAGTTACTTGATGTTGCTGATTTAATTTTTAATTGTGACAAGCCATTGGCAACCTTACGAGAGTCATAGTGATTCCTGGCAGTTCCTCACCATATACGCATTTTTTAGATACTGTGGAAAGTCTCTCCAAAGCGGTATTCCACTAGCTGTTTATCTTCAGAGAAACTGCCAGAGGTTTCTTCAAGTTGCTGATGTGAGTCTATTTGTGACGAGGCATTGGCTACCTTAAGAGAGTCATAGTGACTCTTGCCAAATGCTCACCATAATAGACATTTTTTAGATACTGTGGCCAGTCACCCCGAAGCATTATGCAATTAGTTGTTTAACTTAAGACAACCACCGTTACTCTTGCTAGGAGTTACTTGATGTTGCTGATTTTATTTTAATTGTGACGAGGCATTGGCAACCTTACGAGAGTCATAGCGATTCCTGGCATTTCCTCACCAAAATACGAATTTTTTAGATACTGTGGAAAGTCTCTCCAAAGCGGTAATCCACTAGCTGTTTATCTTCAGTGAAACTGCCAGAGGTTTCTTGAAGTTGCTGATGTGAGTCTAATTGTGACGAGGCATTGGCTACCTGAAACCAGTCATAGTGACCCTTGCCAAATGCTCATCATAATAGACACTTTTTAGATACTGTGGCCAGTCTGCCCGAAGCATTACGCAATTAGTTGTTTAATTTAAGACAACCACCGTTACTCTTGCTAGGAGTTACTTGATGTTGCTGTTTTAATTTTAATTGTGACGATGCATTGGCAACCTTAGGAGAGTTATAGTGATTCCTGGCAGTTCCTCACCAAAATACGCATTTTTTAGATACAGTGGAAAGTCTCTCCAAAGAGGTAATCCACTAGCTGTTTATTTTCAGAGAAACTGCCAGAGGTTTCTTGAAGTTGCTGATGTGAGTCTAATTGTGACGAGGCATTGGCTACCTTAAGCGAGTCATAGTGACTCTTGCCAAATGCTCACCATAATAGACATTTTTTAGATACTGTGGCCAGTCTGCCCGAAACAATACGCCACTAGTTCTTTAGTTTAAGACAACCATCGTTACTCTTGCTAGGAGTTACTTGATGTTGCTGATTAAATTTTAAATGTGACGAGGCATTGGCAACCTTACGAGAGTCATAGTGATTCCTGGCAGTTCCTCACCAAAATACGCATTTTTTAGATACTGTGGAAAGTCTCTCCAAAGCGGTAATCCACTAGCTGTTTATCTTCAGAGAAACTGCCAGAGGTTTCTTGAAGTTGCTGACGTGAGTCTAATTGTGACGAGGCATTGGCTACCTTAAGAGAGTCATAGTGACTCTTGCCAAATGCTCACCGTAATAGACATTTTTTAGATACTGTGGCCAGTCTGCCCAAAGCATTACGCAATTAGTTTTTTAATTTAAGACAACCACCGTTACTCTTGCTATGAGTTACTTGATGTTGCTGATTTAATTTTAATTGTGACGAGGCATTGGCAACCTTACGAGAGTCATAGTGATTCCTGGCAGTTCCTCACCAAAATACGCATTTTGTATATACTGTGGAAAGTCTCTCCAAAGCGGTAATCCACTAGCTGTTTATCTTCAGAGAAACTGCCAGAGGTTTCTTGAAGTTGCTGACGTGAGTCTAATTGTGACGAGGCATTGGCTACCTTAAGAGAGTCATAGTGACTCTTGCCAAATGCTCACCATAATAGACATTTTTTAGATACTGTGGCCAGTCTGCCCGAAGCATTACGCAATTAGTTGTTTAATTTAAGACAACCACCGTTTCTCTTGCTAGGAGTTACTTGATGTTGCTGATTTAGTTTTAATTGTGACGAGGCATTGGCAACCTTACGAGAGTCATAGTGATTCCGGGCAGTTCCGCACCAAAATACGCATTTTTTAGATACTGTGGAAAGTCTCTCCAAAGCGGTAATCCACTAGCTGTTTATCTTAAGAGAAACTGCCAGAGTTTTCTTGAAGTTGCTGATGTGAGTGTAATTGTGACGAGGCATTGGCTACCTTAAGAGAGTCATAGTGACTCTTGCCAAATGCTCACCATATTAGACATTTTTTAGATACTGTGGCCAGTCTGCCCGAAACAATACGCCACTAGTTCTTTAATTTAAGACAACCATCGTTACTCTTGCTAGGAGTTACTTGATGTTGCTGATTAAATTTTAATTGTGACGAGGCATTGTCAACATTACGAGAATCATAGTGATTCCTGGCAGTTCCTCACCAAAATACGAATTTTGTAGATAGTGTGGAAAGTCTCTCCAAAGCGGTAATCCACTAGCTGTTTATCTTCAGAGAAACTGCCACAGGTTTCTTGAAGTTGCTGACGTGAGTCTAATTGTGACGAGGCATTGGCTACCTTAAGAGAGTCATAGTGACTCTTGCCAAATGCTCACCATAATGGACATTTTTTAGATACTGTGGCCAGTCTGCCGGAAGCGTTAGGCAATTAGTTGTTTAATTTAAGACAACCACCGTTACTCTTGCTAGGAGTTACTTGATGTTGCTGATTTAATTTTAATTGTGACGAGGCATTGGCAACCTTACGAGAGTCATAGTGATTCCGGGCAGTTCCGCACCAAAATACGCATTTTTTAGATACTGTGGAAAGTCTCTCCAAAGCGGTAATCCACTAGCTGTTTATCTTCAGAGAAACTGCCAGAGGTTTCTTGAAGTTGCTGACGTGAGTCTAATTGTGACGAGGCATTGGCTACCTTAAGGGAGTCATAGTGACTCTTGCCAAATGCTCACCATAATAGACATTTTTTAGATACTGTGGCCAGTCACCCCAAAGCATTATGCAATTAGTTGTTTAATTTAAGACAACCACCGTTACTCTTGCTAGGAGTTACTTGATGTTGCTGATTTAATTTTAATTGTGACGAGGCATTGGCAACCTTACGAGAGTCATAGTGATTCCTGGCAGTTCCTCACCAAAATACGCATTTTTTAGATACTGTGGAAAGTCTCTCCAAAGCGGTAATCCACTAGCTGTTTATCTTCAGAGAAACTGCCAGATATTTCTTGAAGTTGCTGATGTGAGTCTAATTGTGACGAGGCATGGCTACCTTAAGCGAGTCATAGTGACTCTTGCCAAATGCTCACCATAATAGACATTTTTTAGATACTGTGGCAGTCTGCCCGAAGCAATTCGCCACTAGTTCTTTAATTTAAGACAACCATCGTTACTCTTGCTAGGAGTTACTTGATGTTGCTGATTTTATTTTAATTGTGACGAGGCATTGGCCACCTTACGAGAGTCATAGTGATTCCTGGCAGTTCCTCACCAAAATACGCATTTTTTAGGTACTGTGGAAAGTCTCTCCAAAGCGGTAATCCACTAGCTGTTTATCTTCAGAGAAACTGCCAGAGGTTTCTTGAAGTTGCTGATGTGAGTCTAATTGTGACGAGGCATTGGCTACCTTAAGCGAGTCATAGTGACTCTTGCCAAATGCTCACCATAATAGTCATTTTTTAGATACTGTGGCCAGTCTGCCCGAAGCAATTCGCCACTAGTTCTTTAATTTAAGACAACCTTCGTTACCCTTGCTAGGAGTTACTTGATGTTGCTGATTAAATTTTAATTGTGACGAGGCATTGGCAACCTTACGAGAGTCATAGTGATTCCTGGCAGTTCCTCACGAAAATACGCATTTTTTAGATACTGTGGAAAGTCTCTCCAAAGAGGTAATCCACTAGCTGTTTATCTTCAGAGAAACTGAAAGAGGTTTCTTGAAGTTGCTGACGTGTGTCTAATTGAGACGAGGCATTGGCTACCTTAAGAGAGTCATAGTGACTCTTGCCAAATGCTCACCATAATAGACATTTTTTAGATACTGTGGCCAGTGACCCCGAAGTATTATGCAATTAGTTGTTTAATTTAAGACAACCACCGTTACTCTTGCTAGGAGTTACTTGATGTTGCTGATTTAATTTTAATTGTGACGAGGCATTGGCAACCTTACGAGAGTCATAGTGATTCCTGGCAGTTCCTCACGAAAATACGCATTTTTTAGATACTGTGGAAAGTCTCTCCAAAGAGGTAATCCACTAGCTGTTTATCTTCAGAGAAACTGAAAGAGGTTTCTTGAAGTTGCTGACGTGAGTCTAATTGTGACGAGGCATTGGCTACCTTAAGAGAGTCATAGTGACTCTTCCCAAATGCTCACCATAATAGACATTTTTTAGATACTGTGGCCAGTCTGCCCGAAGCATTACGCTGTTAGTTGTTAATTTAAGACAACCATCGTTACTCTTGCTAGGAGTTACTTGATGTTGCTGATTAAATTTTAATTGTGACGAGGCATTGGCAACCTTACGAGAGTCATAGTGATTCCTGGCAGTTCCTCACCAAAATACGCAATTTTTAGATACTGTGGAAAGTCTCTCCAAAGCGGTAATCCACTAGCTGTTTATCTTAAGAGAAACTGCCAGAGGTTTCTTGAAGTTGCTGACGTGAGTCTAATTGTGATGATGCATTGGCTACCTTAAGAGAGTCATAGTGACTCTTGCCAAATGCTCACCATAATAGACATTTTTTAGATACTGTGGCCAGTCTGCCCGAAGCATTACCCAATTAGTTGTTTAATTTAAGACAAACACCGTTACTCTTGCTATGAGTTACTTGATGTTGCTGATTTAATTTTTAATTGTGACAAGCCATTGGCAACCTTACGAGAGTCATAGTGATTCCTGGCAGTTCCTCACCATATACGCATTTTTTAGATACTGTGGAAAGTCTCTCCAAAGCGGTATTCCACTAGCTGTTTATCTTCAGAGAAACTGCCAGAGGTTTCTTCAAGTTGCTGATGTGAGTCTATTTGTGACGAGGCATTGGCTACCTTAAGAGAGTCATAGTGACTCTTGCCAAATGCTCACCATAATAGACATTTTTTAGATACTGTGGCCAGTCACCCCGAAGCATTATGCAATTAGTTGTTTAACTTAAGACAACCACCGTTACTCTTGCTAGGAGTTACTTGATGTTGCTGATTTTATTTTAATTGTGACGAGGCATTGGCAACCTTACGAGAGTCATAGCGATTCCTGGCATTTCCTCACCAAAATACGAATTTTTTAGATACTGTGGAAAGTCTCTCCAAAGCGGTAATCCACTAGCTGTTTATCTTCAGTGAAACTGCCAGAGGTTTCTTGAAGTTGCTGATGTGAGTCTAATTGTGACGAGGCATTGGCTACCTGAAACCAGTCATAGTGACCCTTGCCAAATGCTCATCATAATAGACACTTTTTAGATACTGTGGCCAGTCTGCCCGAAGCATTACGCAATTAGTTGTTTAATTTAAGACAACCACCGTTACTCTTGCTAGGAGTTACTTGATGTTGCTGTTTTAATTTTAATTGTGACGATGCATTGGCAACCTTAGGAGAGTTATAGTGATTCCTGGCAGTTCCTCACCAAAATACGCATTTTGTAGATACAGTGGAAAGTCTCTCCAAAGAGGTAATCCACTAGCTGTTTATTTTCAGAGAAACTGCCAGAGGTTTCTTGAAGTTGCTGATGTGAGTCTAATTGTGACGAGGCATTGGCTACCTTAAGCGAGTCATAGTGACTCTTGCCAAATGCTCACCATAATAGACATTTTTTAGATACTGTGGCCAGTCTGCCCGAAACAATACGCCACTAGTTCTTTAATTTAAGACAACCATCGTTACTCTTGCTAGGAGTTACTTGATGTTGCTGATTAAATTTTAAATGTGACGAGGCATTGGCAACCTTACGAGAGTCATAGTGATTCCTGGCAGTTCCTCACCAAAATACGCATTTTTTAGATACTGTGGAAAGTCTCTCCAAAGCGGTAATCCACTAGCTGTTTATCTTCAGAGAAACTGCCAGAGGTTTCTTGAAGTTGCTGACGTGAGTCTAATTGTGACGAGGCATTGGCTACCTTAAGAGAGTCATAGTGACTCTTGCCAAATGCTCACCGTAATAGACATTTTTTAGATACTGTGGCCAGTCTGCCCAAAGCATTACGCAATTAGTTTTTTAATTTAAGACAACCACCGTTACTCTTGCTATGAGTTACTTGATGTTGCTGATTTAATTTTAATTGTGACGAGGCATTGGCAACCTTACGAGAGTCATAGTGATTCCTGGCAGTTCCTCACCAAAATACGCATTTTGTAGATACTGTGGAAAGTCTCTCCAAATCGGTAATCCACTAGCTGTTTATCTTCAGAGAAACTGCCAGAGGTTTCTTGAAGTTGCTGACGTGAGTCTAATTGTGACGAGGCATTGGCTACCTTAAGAGAGTCATAGTGACTCTTGCCAAATGCTCACCATAATAGACATTTTTTAGATACTGTGGCCAGTGACCCCGAAGCATTATGCAATTAGTTGTTTAATTTAAGACAACCACCGTTACTCTTGCTAGGAGTTACTTGATGTTGCTGATTTAATTTTAATTGTGACAAGGCATTGGCAACCTTACGAGAGTCATAGTGATTCCTGCCAGTTCCTCACCAAACTACGAATTTTTTAGATACTGTGGAAAGTCTCTCCAAAGCGGTAATCCACTAGCTGTTTATCTTCAGAGAAACTGCCAGAGGTTTCTTGAAGTTGCTGACGTGAATCTAATTGTGACGAGGCATTGGATACCTGAAACGAGTCATAGTGACTCTAGCCAAATGCTCACCATAATAGACATTTTTTAGATACTGTGGCCAGTCTGCCCGAAGCATTACGCAATTAGTTGTTTAATTTAAGACAACCACCGTTTCTCTTGCTAGGAGTTACTTGATGTTGCTGATTTAGTTTTAATTGTGACGAGGCATTGGCAACCTTACGAGAGTCATAGTGATTCCGGGCAGTTCCGCACCAAAATACGCATTTTTTAGATACTGTGGAAAGTCTCTCCAAAGCGGTAATCCACTAGCTCTTTATCTTCAGAGAAACTGCCAGAGGTTTCTTGAAGTTGCTGACGTGAGTCTAATTGTGACGAGGCATTGGCTACCTTAAGAGAGTCATAGTGACTCTTGCCAAATGCTCACCATAATAGACATTTTTTAGATACTGTGGCCAGTCACCCCAAAGCATTATGCAATTAGTTGTTTAATTTAAGACAACCACCGTTACTCTTGCTAGGAGTTACTTGATGTTGCTGATTAAATTTTAATTGTGACGAGGCATTGGCAACCTTACGAGAGTCATAGTGATTCCTGGCAGTTCCTCACCAAAATGCGCATTTTTTAGATACTGTGGAAAGTCTCTCCAAAGCGGTAATCCACTAGCTGTTTATCTTCAGAGAAACTGCCAGATATTTCTTGAAGTTGCTGATGTGAGTCTAATTGTGACGAGGCATTGGCTACCTTAAGCGAGTCATAGTGACTCTTGCCAAATGCTTACCATAATAGACATTTTTTAGATACTGTGGCAGTCTGCTCGAAGCAATTCGCCACTAGTTCTTTAATTTAAGACAACCATCGTTACTCTTGCTAGGAGTTACTTGATGTTGCTGATTTAATTTTAATTGTGACGAGGCATTGGCAACCTTACGAGAGTCATAGTGATTCCTGGCAGTTCCTCACCAAAATACTCATTTTTTAGATACTGTGGAAAGTCTCTCCAAAGCGGTAATCCACTAGCTGTTTATCTTCAGAGAAACTGCCAGAGGTTTCTTGAAGTTGCTGACGTGAGTCTAATTGTGACGAGGCATTGGCTACCTTAAGAGAGTCATAGTGACTCTTGCCAAATGCTCACCATAATAGACATATTTTAGATACTGTGGTCAGTCTGCCCGAAGCATTACGCAATTAGTTGTTTAATTTAAGACAACCACCGTTACTCTTGCTAGGAGTTACTTGATGTTGCTGATTTAATTTTAATTGTGACGAGGCATTGGCAACCTTACGAGAGTCATAGTGATTCCTGGCAGTTCCTCACCAAAATACGCATTTTTTAGATTCTGTGGAAAGTCTCTCCAAAGCGGTAATCCACTAGCTGTTTATCTTAAGAGAAACTGCCAGAGTTTTCTTGAAGTTGCTGATGTGAGTGTAATTGTGACGAGGCATTGGCTACCTTAAGAGAGTCATAGTGACTCTTGCCAAATGCTCACCATATTAGACATTTTTTAGATACTGTGGCCAGTCTGCCCGAAACAATACGCCACTAGTTCTTTAATTTAAGACAACCATCGTTACTCTTGCTAGGAGTTACTTGATGTTGCTGATTAAATTTTAATTGTGACGAGGCATTGTCAACATTACGAGAATCATAGTGATTCCTGGCAGTTCCTCACCAAAATACGAATTTTGTAGATAGTGTGGAAAGTCTCTCCAAAGCGGTAATCCACTAGCTGTTTATCTTCAGAGAAACTGCCACAGGTTTCTTGAAGTTGCTGACGTGAGTCTAATTGTGACGAGGCATTGGCTACCTTAAGAGAGTCATAGTGACTCTTGCCAAATGCTCACCATAATGGACATTTTTTAGATACTGTGGCCAGTCTGCCGGAAGCGTTAGGCAATTAGTTGTTTAATTTAAGACAACCACCGTTACTCTTGCTAGGAGTTACTTGATGTTGCTGATTTAATTTTAATTGTGACGAGGCATTGGCAACCTTACGAGAGTCATAGTGATTCCGGGCAGTTCCGCACCAAAATACGCATTTTTTAGATACTGTGGAAAGTCTCTCCAAAGCGGTAATCCACTAGCTGTTTATCTTCAGAGAAACTGCCAGAGGTTTCTTGAAGTTGCTGACGTGAGTCTAATTGTGACGAGGCATTGGCTACCTTAAGGGAGTCATAGTGACTCTTGCCAAATGCTCACCATAATAGACATTTTTTAGATACTGTGGCCAGTCACCCCAAAGCATTATGCAATTAGTTGTTTAATTTAAGACAACCACCGTTACTCTTGCTAGGAGTTACTTGATGTTGCTGATTTAATTTTAATTGTGACGAGGCATTGGCAACCTTACGAGAGTCATAGTGATTCCTGGCAGTTCCTAACCAAAATACGCATTTTTTAGATACTGTGGAAAGTCTCTCCAAAGCGGTAATCCACTAGCTGTTTATCTTCAGAGAAACTGCCAGATATTACTTGAAGTTGCTGATGTGAGTCTAATTGTGACGAGGCATGGCTACCTTAAGCGAGTCATAGTGACTCTTGCCAAATGCTCACCATAATAGACATTTTTTAGATACTGTGGCAGTCTGCCCGAAGCAATTCGCCACTAGTTCTTTAATTTAAGACAACCATCGTTACTCTTGCTAGGAGTTACTTGATGTTGCTGATTTTATTTTAATTGTGACGAGGCATTGGCCACCTTACGAGAGTCATAGTGATTCCTGGCAGTTCCTCACCAAAATACGCATTTTTTAGGTACTGTGGAAAGTCTCTCCAAAGCGGTAATCCACTAGCTGTTTATCTTCAGAGAAACTGCCAGAGGTTTCTTGAAGTTGCTGATGTGAGTCTAATTGTGACGAGGCATTGGCTACCTTAAGCGAGTCATAGTGACTCTTGCCAAATGCTCACCATAATAGTCATTTTTTAGATACTGTGGCCAGTCTGCCCGAAGCAATTCGCCACTAGTTCTTTAATTTAAGACAACCTTCGTTACCCTTGCTAGGAGTTACTTGATGTTGCTGATTAAATTTTAATTGTGACGAGGCATTGGCAACCTTACGAGAGTCATAGTGATTCCTGGCAGTTCCTCACGAAAATACGCATTTTTTAGATACTGTGGAAAGTCTCTCCAAAGAGGTAATCCACTAGCTGTTTATCTTCAGAGAAACTGAAAGAGGTTTCTTGAAGTTGCTGACGTGTGTCTAATTGAGACGAGGCATTGGCTACCTTAAGAGAGTCATAGTGACTCTTGCCAAATGCTCACCATAATAGACATTTTTTAGATACTGTGGCCAGTGACCCCGAAGCATTATGCAATTAGTTGTTTAATTTAAGACAACCACCGTTACTCTTGCTAGGAGTTACTTGATGTTGCTGATTTAATTTTAATTGTGACGAGGCATTGGCAACCTTACGAGAGTCATAGTGATTCCTGCCAGTTCCTCACCAAAATACGAATTTTTTAGATACTGTGGAAAGTCTCTCCAAAGCGGTAATCCACTAGCTGTTTATCTTCAGAGAAACTGCCAGAGGTTTCTTGAAGTTGCTGACGTGAATCTAATTGTGACGAGGCATTGGATACCTGAAACGAGTCATAGTGACTCTAGCCAAATGCTCACCATAATAGATATTTTTTAGATACTGTGGCCAGTCTGCCCGAAGCATTACGCAATTAGTTGTTTAATTTAAGACAACCACCGATACTCTTGCTACGAGTTACTTGATGTTGCTGATTTAATTTTAATTGTGACGAGGCATTGGCAACCTTACGAGAGTCATAGTGATTCCTGGCAGTTCCTCACCAAAATACTCATTTTTTAGATACTGTGGAAAGTCTCTCCAAATCGGTAATCCACTAGCTGTTTATCTTCAGAGAAACTGCCAGAGGTTTCTTGAAGTTGCTGACGTGAGTCTAATTGTGATGAGGAATTGGCTACCTTAAGAGAGTCATAGTGACTCTTGCCAAATGCTCACCATAATAGACATTTTTTAGATACTGTGGCCAGTCTGCCCGAAGCATTACGCAATTAGTTGTTTAATTTAAGACAACCACGGTTACTCTTGCTAGGAGTTACTTGATGTTGCTGATTTAATTTTAATTGTGACGAGGCATTGGCAACCTTACGAGAGTCATAGTGATTCCTGGCAGTTCCTCACCAAAATACGCATTTTTTAGATTCTGTGGAAAGTCTCTCCAAAGCGGTAATCCACTAGCTGTTTATATTAAGAGAAACTGCCAGAGTTTTCTTGAAGTTGCTGATGTGATTGTAATTGTGACGAGGCATTGGCTACCTTAAGAGAGTCATAGTGACTCTTGCCAAATGCTCATAATAATATACATTTTTTAGATACTGTGGCCAGTCTGCCCGAAGCATTACGCAATTAGTTGTTTAATTTAAGACAAACACCGTTACTCTTGCTAGGAGTTACTTGATGTTGCTGATTTAATTTTAATTGTGACGAGGCATTGGCAACCTTACGAGAGTCATAGTGATTCCTGGCAGTTCCTCACCAAAATACGCATTTTTTAGATACAGTGGAAAGTCTCTCCAAAGCGGTAATCCACTAGCTGTTTATCTTCAGAGAAACTGCCAGAGGTTTCTTGAAGTTACTGATGTGAGTCTAATTGTGACGAGGCTTTGGCTACCTTAAGCTAGTCATAGTGACTCTTGCCAAATACTCACCATATTAGACATTTTTTAGATACTGTGGCCAGTCTGCCCGAAACAATACGCCACTAGTTCTTTAATTTAAGACAACCATCGTTACTCTTGCTAGGAGTTACTTGGTGTTGCTGATTACATTTTAATTGTAACGAGGCACTGTCAACCTTACGAGAGTCATAGTGATTCCTGGCAGTTCCTCCCCAAAATACGAATTTTTTAGATACTGTGGAAAGTCTCTCCAAAGCGGTAATCCACTAGCTGTTTATCTTCAGAGAAACTGCCACAGGTTTCTTGAAGTTGCTGACGTGACTCTAATTGTGACGAGGCATTGGCTACCTTAAGAGAGTCATAGTGACTCTTGCCAAATGCTCACCATAATAGACATTTTTTAGATACTGTGGCCAGTCTGCCCGAAGCGTTACGCAATTAGTTGTTTAATTTAAGACAACCACCGTTACTCTTGCTAGGAGTTACTTGATGTTGCTGATTTAATTTTAATTGTGACGAGGCATTGTCAACCTTACGAGAGTCATAGTGATTCCTGGCAGTTCCGCACCAAAATACGCATTTTTTAGATACTGTGGAAAGTCTCTCCAAAGCGGTAATCCACTAGCTGTTTATCTTCAGAGAAACTGCCAGAGGTTTCTTGAAGTTGCTGATGTGAGTCTAATTGTGACGAGGCATTGGCTACCTTAAGCTAGTCATAGTGACTCTTGCCAAATGCTCACCATAATAGACATTTTTCAGATACTGTGGCCTGTCACCCCGAAGCATTATGCAATTAGTTGTTTAATTTAGGACAACCACCGTTACTCTTGCTAGGTATTACTTGATGTTGCTGATTTAATTTTAATTGTGACGAGGCATTGGCCACTTTACGAGAGTCATAGTGATTCCTGGCAGTTCCTCACCAAAATACGCATTTTTTAGATACTGTGGAAAGTCTCTCCAAAGCGGTAATCCACTAGATGTTTATCTTCAGAGAAACTGCCAGAGGTTTCTTGAAGTTGCTGATGTGAGTCTAATTGTGACGAGGAATTGGCTACCTTAAGCGAGTCATAGTGACTCTTGCCAAATGCTCACCATAATAGTCATTTTTTAGATACTGTGGCCAGTCTGCCCGAAGCAATTCGCCACTAGTTCTTTAATTTAATACAACCTTCGTTACCCTTGCTAGGAGTTACTTGATGTTGCTGATTAAATTTTAATTGTGACGAGGCATTGGCAACCTTACGAGAGTCATAGTGATTCCTGGCAGTTCCTCACGAAAATACGCATTTTTTAGATACTGTGGAAAGTCTCTCCAAAGAGGTAATCCACTAGCTGTTTATCTTCAGAGAAACTGAAAGAGGTTTCTTGAAGTTGCTGATGTGAGTCTAATTGTGACGAGGCATTGGCTACCTTAAGAGAGTCATAGTGACTCTTGCCAAATGCTCACCATAATAGACATTTTTTAGATACTGTGGCCAGTGACCCCGAAGCATTATGCAATTAGTTGTTTAATTTAAGACAACCACCGTTACTCTTGCTAGGAGTTACTTGATGTTGCTGATTTAATTTTAATTGTGACGAGGCATTGGCAACCTTACGAGAGTCATAGTGATTCCTGCCAGTTCCTCACCAAAATACGAATTTTTTAGATACTGTGGAAAGTCTCTCCAAAGCGGTAATCCACTAGCTGTTTATCTTCAGAGAAACTGCCTGAGGTTTCTTGAAGTTGCTGACGTGAATCTAATTGTGACGAGTCATTGGATACCTGAAACGAGTCATAGTGACTCTAGCCAAATGCTCACGATAATAGACATTTTTTAGATACTGTGGCCAGTCTGCTCGAAGCATTACGCAATTAGTTGTTTAATTTAAGACAACCACCGTTACTCTTGCTACGAGTTACTTGATGTTGCTGATTTAATTTTAATTGTGACGAGGCATTGGCAACCTTACGAGAGTCATAGTGATTCCTGGCAGTTCCTCACAAAATTACTCATTTTTTAGATACTGTGGAAAGTCTCTCCAAAGCGGTAATCCACTAGCTGTTTATCTTCAGAGAAACTGCCAGAGGTTTCTTGAAGTTGCTGACGTGAGTCTAATTGTGATGAGGAATTGGCTACCTTAAGAGAGTCATAGTGACTCTTGCCAAATGCTCACCATAATAGTCATTTTTTAGATACTGTGGCCAGTCTGCCCGAAGCAATTCGCCACTAGTTCTTTAATTTAAGACAACCTTCGTTACCCTTGCTAGGAGTTACTTGATGTTGCTGATTAAATTTTAATTGTGACGAGGCATTGGCAACCTTACGAGAGTCATAGTGATTCCTGGCAGTTCCTCACGAAAATACGTATTTTTTAGATACTGTGGAAAGTCTCTCCAAAGAGGTAATCCACAAGCTGTTTATCTTCAGAGAAACTGAAAGAGGTTTCTTGAAGTTGCTGACGTGAGTCTAATTGTGACGAGGCATTGGCTACCTTAAGAGAGTCATAGTGACTCTTGCCAAATGCTCACCATAATAGACATTTTTTAGATACTGTGGCCAGTGACCCCGAAGCATTATGCAATTAGTTGTTTAATTTAAGACAACCACCGTTACTCTTGCTAGGAGTTACTTGATGTTGCTGACTTAATTTTAATTGTGACGAGGCATTGGCAACCTTGTGAGAGTCATAGTGATTCCTGGCAGTTCCTCACCAAAATACTCATTTTTTAGATACTGTGGAAAGTCTCTCCAAAGCGGTAATCCACTAGCTGTTTATCTTCAGAGAAACTGCCAGAGGTTTCTTGAAGTTGCTGACGTGAGTCTAATTGTGATGAGGAATTGGCTACCTTAGGAGAGTCATAGTGACTCTTGCCAAATGCTCACCATAATAGACATTTTTTAGATACTGTGGCCAGTCTGCCCGAAGCATTACGCAATTAGTTGTTTAATTTAAGACAACCACCGTTACTCTTGCTAGGAGTTACTTGATGTTGCTGATTTAATTTTAATTGTGACGAGGCATTGGCAACCTTACGAGAGTCATAGTGATTCCTGGCATTTCCTCACCAAAATACGCATTTTTTAGATTCTGTGGAAAGTCTCTCCAAAGCGGTAATCCACTAGCTGTTTATTTTAAGAGAAACTGCCAGAGTTTTCTTGAAGTTGCTGATGTGAGTGTAATTGTGACGAGGCATTGGCTACCTTAAGAGTGTCATAGTGACTCTTGCCAAATGCTCATCATAATATACATTTTTTAGATACTGTGGCCAGTCTGCCCGAAGCATTACGCAATTAGTTGTTTAATTTAAGACAACCACCGTTACTCTGGCTAGGAGTTACTTGATGTTGCTGATTTAATTTTAATTGTGACGAGGCATTGGCAACCTTACGAGAGTCATAGTGATTCCTGGCAGTTCCTCACCAAAATACGCATTTTTTAGATACAGTGGAAAGTCTCTCCAAAGCGGTAATCCACTAGCTGTTTATCTTCAGAGAAACTGCCAGAGGTTTCTTGAAGTTACTGATGTGAGTCTAATTGTGACGAGGCATTGGCTACCTTAAGCTAGTCATAGTGACTCTTGCCAAATACTCACCATATTAGACATTTTTTAGATACTGTGGCCAGTCTGCCCGAAACAATACGCCACTAGTTCTTTAATTTAAGACAACCATCGTTACTCTTGCTAGGAGTTACTTGATGTTGCTGATTAAATTTTAATTGTGACGAGGCATTGTCAACCTTACGAGAGTCATAGTGATTCCTGGCAGTTCCTCACCAAAATACGAATTTTTTAGATACTGTGGAAAGTCTCTCCAAAGCGGTAATCCACTAGCTGTTTATCTTCAGAGAAACTGCCAGAGGTTTCTTGAAGTTGCTGATGTGAGTCTAATTGTGACGAGGCATTGGCTACCTTAAGCGAGTCATAGTGACTCTTGCCAAATGCTCACCATAATACACATTTTTTAGATACTGTGGCAGTCTGCCCAAAGCAATTCGCCACTAGTTCTTTAATTTAAGACAACCATCGTTACTCTTGCTAGGAGTTACTTGATGTTGCTGATTTAATTTTAATTGTGACGAGGCATTGGCAACCTTACGAGAGTCATAGTGATTCCTGGCAGTTCCTCACCAAAATACGCATTTTTGAGATTCTGTGGAAAGTCTCTCCAAAGCGGTAATTCCCTAGCTGTTTATCTTAAGAGAAACTGCCAGAGGTTTCTTGAAGTTGCTGATGTGAGTGTAATTGTGACGAGGCATTCGCTACCTTAAGAGAGTCATAGTGACTCTTGCCAAATGCTCATCATAATAGACATTTTTTAGATACTGTGTCCAGTCTGCCCGAAGCGTTACGCAATTAGTTGTTTAATTTAAGACAACCACTGTTACTCTTGCTAGGAGTTACTTGATGTTGCTGATTTAATTTTAATTGTGACGAGGCATTGGCAACCTTACGAGAGTCATAGTGATTCCTGGCAGTTCCGCACCAAAATAAGCATTTTTTAGATACTGTGGAATGTCTTTCCAAAGCGGTAATCCACTAGCTGTTTATCTTCAGAGAAACTGCCAGAGGTTTCTTGAAGTTGCTGACGTGAGTCTAATTGTGACGAGGCATTGGCTACCTTAAGCTAGTCATAGTGACTCTTGCCAAATGCTCACCATATTAGACATTTTTCAGATACTGTGGCCAGTCACCCCGAAGCATTATGCAATTAGTTGTTTAATTTAAGACAACCACCGTTACTCTTGCTAGGAATTACTTGATGTTGCTGATTTAATTTTAATTGTGACGAGGCATTGGCAACCTTACGAGAGTCATAGTGATTCCTGGCAGTTCCTCACCAAAATACGCATTTTTTAGATACTGTGGAAAGTCTCTCCAAAGCGGTAATCCACTAGCTGTTTATCTTCAGAGAAACTGCCAGAGATTTCTTGAAGTTGCTGATGTGAGTCTAATTGTGACGAGGCATTGGCTACCTTAAGCGAGTTATAGTGACTCTTGCCAAATGCTCACCATAATAGTCATTTTTTAGATACTGTGGCCAGTCTGCCCGAAGCAATTCGCCACTAATTCTTTAATTTAAGACAACCTTAGTTACTCTTGCTAGGAGTTACTTGATGTTGCTGATTTAATTTTAATTGTGACGAGGCATTGGCAACCTTACGAGAGTCATAGTGATTCCTGGCAGTTCCTCACGAAAATACGCATTTTTTAGATACTGTGGAAAGTCTCTCCAAAGAGGTAATCCACTAGCTGTTTATCTTCAGAGAAATTGCCAGAGTTTTCTTGAAGTTGCTGATGTGAGTGTAATTGTGACGTGGCATTGGCTACCTTAAGACAGTCATAGTGACTCTTGCCAAATGCTCATCATAATAGACATTTTTTAGATACTGTGGCCAGTCTGCCCGAAGCATTACGCAATTAGTTGTTTAATTTAAGACAACCACCGTTACTCTTGCTAGGAGTTACTTGATGTTGCTGATTTAATTTTAATTGTGACGAGGCATTGGCAACCTTACGAGAGTCATAGTGATTCCTGGCAGTTCCTCACCAAAATACGCATTTTTTAGATACAGTGGAAAGTCTCTCCAAAGCGGTAATCCACTAGCTGTTTATCTTCAGAGAAACTGCCAGAGGTTTCTTGAAGTTACTGATGTGAGTCTAATTGTGACGAGGCATTGGCTACCTTAAGCTAGTCATAGTGACTCTTGCCAAATACTCACCATATTAGATATTTTTTAGATACTGTGGCCAGTCTGCCCGAAACAATATGCCACTAGTTCTTTAATTTAAGACAACCATCGTTACTCTTGCTAGGAGTTACTTGATGTTGGTGATTACATTTTAATTTTGAAGAAGCATTGTCAACCTTACGAGAGTCATAGTGATTCCTGGCAGTTCCTCACCAAAATACGCATTTTTTAGATACTGTGGAAAGTCTCTCCAAAGCGGTAATCCACTAGCTGTTTATCTTCAGAGAAACTGCCACAGGTTTCTTGAAGTTGCTGACGTGAGTCTAATTGTGACGAGGCATTGGCTACCTTAAGAGAGTCATAGTGACTCTTGCCAAATGCCCACCACAATAGACATTTTTTAGATACTGTGGCCAGTCTTCCCGAAGCGTTACGCAATTAGTTGTTTAATTTAAGACAACCACCGTTACTCTTGCTAGGAGTTACTTGATGTTGCTGATTTAATTTTAATTGTGACGAGGCATTGGCAACCTTACGAGAGTCATAGTGATTCCTGGCAGTTCCGCACCAAAATACGCATTTTTTAGATACTGTGGAAAGTCTCTCCAAAGCGGTAATCCACTAGCTGTTTATCTTCAGAGAAACTGCCAGAGGTTTCTTGAAGTTTCTGACGTGAGTCTAATTGTGACGAGGAATTGGCTACCTTAAGAGAGTCATAGTGACTCTTGCCAAATGCTCACCATAATAGACATTTTTTAGATACTGTGGCCAGTCACCCCAAAGCATTATGCAATTAATTGTTTAATTTAAGACAACCACCGTTACTCTTGCTAGGAGTTACTTGATGTTGCTGATTTAATTTTAATTGTGACGAGGCATTGGCAACCTTACGAGAGTCATAGTGATTCCTGGCAGTTCCTCACCAAAACACGCATTTTTTAGATACTGTGGAAAGTCTCTCCGAAGCGGTAATCCACTAGCTGTTTATCTTCAGAGAAACTGCCAGAGGTTTCTTGAAGTTGCTGATGTGAGTCTAATTGTGACGAGGCATTGGCTACCTTAAGCGAGTCCTAGTGACTCTTGCCAAATGCTTACCATAATAGACATTTTTTAGATACTGTGGCAGTCTGCCCGATGCAATTCGCCACTAGTTCTTTAATTTAAGACAACCATCGTTACTCTTGCTAGGAGTTACTTGATGTTGCTGATTTAATTTTAATTGTGACGAGGCATTGGCAACCTTACGAGAGTCATAGTGATTCCTGGCAGTTCCTCACCAAAATACGCATTTTTTAGATACTGTGGAAAGTCTCTCCAAAGCGGTAATCCACTAGCTGTTTATCTTCAGAGAAACTGCCAGAGGTTTCTTGAAGTTGCTGACGTGAGTCTAATTGTGACGAGGCATTGGCTACCTTAAGAGAGTCATAGTGACTCTTGCCAAATGCTCACCATAATAGACATTTTTTAGATACTGTGGCCAGTCTGCCCGAAGCATTACGCAATTAGTTGTTTAATTTAAGACAACCACCGTTACTCTTGCTAGGAGTTACTTGATGTTGCTGATTTAATTTTAATTGTGACGAGGCATTGGCAACCTTACGAGAGTCATAGTGATTCCTGGCAGTTCCTCACCAAAATACGCATTTTTTAGATTCTGTGGAAAGTCTCTCCAAAGCGGTAATTCACTAGCTGTTTATCTTAAGAGAAACTGCCAGAGGTTTCTTGAAGTTGCTGATGTGAGTGTAATTGTGACGAGGCATTGGCTACCTTAAGAGAGTCAAAGTGACTCTTGCCAAATGCTCATCATAATAGACATTTTTTAGATACTGTGGCCAGTCTGCCAGAAGCATTACGCAATTAGTTGTTTAATTTAAGACAACCACCGTTACTCTTGCTAGGAGTTACTTGATGTTGCTGATTAAATTTTAATTGTGACGAGGCATTGGCAACCTTACGAGAGTCATAGTGATTCCTGGCAGTTCCTCACCAAAATACGCATTTTTTAGATACAGTGGAAAGTCTCTCCAAAGCGGTAATCCACTAGCTGTTTATCTTCAGAGAAACTGCCAGAGGTTTCTTGAAGTTGCTGATGTGAGTCTAACTGTGACGAGGCACTGGCTACCTTAAGCTAGTCATAGTGACTCTTGCCAAATACTCACCATATTAGACATTTTTTAGATACTGTTGCCAGTCTGCCCGAAACAATACGCCACTAGTTCTTTAATTTAAGACAACCATCGTTACTCTTGCTAGGAGTTACTTGATGTTGCTGATTAAATTTTAATTGTGACGAGGCATTGTCAACCTTACGAGAGTCATAGTAATTCCTCGCAGTTCCTCACCAAAATACGAATTTTTTAGATACTGTGGAAAGTCTCTCCAAAGCGGTAATCCACTAGCTGTTTATCTTCAGAGAAACTGCCAGAGGTTTCTTGAAGTTGCTGACGTGAGTCTAATTGTGACGAGGCATTGGCTACCTTAAGAGAGTCATAGTGACTCTTGCCAAATGCTCACCATAATAGACATTTTTTAGATACTGTGGCCAGTCTGCCCGAAGCGTTACGCAATTAGTTGTTTAATTTATGACAACCACCGTTACTCTTGCTAGGAGTTACTTGATGTTGCTGATTTAATTTTAATTGTGACGAGGCATTGGCAACCTTACGAGAGTCATAGTGATTCCTGGCAGTTCCGCACCAAAATACGCATTTTTTAGATACTGTGGAAAGTCTCTCCAAAGCGGTAATCCACTAGCTGTTTATCTTCAGAGAAACTGCCAGAGGTTTCTTGAAGTTGCTGACGTGAGTCTAATTGTGACGAGGCATTGGCTACCTTAAGCTAGTCATAGTGACTCTTGCCAAATGCTCACCATAATAGACATTTTTCAGATACTGTGGCCAGTCACCCCGAAGCATTATGCAATTAGTTGTTTACTTTAAGACAACCACCGTTACTCTTGCTAGGAATTACTTGATGTTGCTGATTTAATTTTAATTGTGACGAGGCATTGGCAACCTTACGGGAGTCATAGTGATTCCTGGCAGTTCCTCCCGAAAATACGCATTTTTTAGATACTGTGGAAAGTCTCTCAAAAGAGGTAATCCACTAGCTGTTTATCTTCAGAGAAACTGCCAGAGATTTCTTGAAGTTGCTGATGTGAGTGTAGTTGTGACGAGGCATTGGCTACCTTAAGAGAGTCATAGTGACTCTGGCCAAATGCTCACCATAATAGACATTTTTTAGATACTGTGGCCAGTCACCCCAAAGCATTATGCAATTAGTTGTTTAATTTAAGACAACCACCGTTACTCTTGCTAGGAGTTACTTGATGTTGCTGATTTAATTTTAATTGTGACGAGGCATTGGCAACCTTACGAGAGTCATAGTGAATCCTGGCAGTTCCTCACCAAAATACGCATTTTGTAGATACTGTGGAAAGTCTCTCCAAAGCGGTAATCCACTAGCTGTTTATCTTCAGAGAAACTGCCAGAGGTTTCTTGAAGTTGCTGATGTGAGTGTATTTGTGACGAGGCATTGGCTACCTTAAGCTAGTCATAGTGACTCTTGCCAAATACTCACCATATTAGACATTTTTTAGATACTGTGGCCAGTCTGCCCGAAACAATACGCCACTAGTTCTTTAATTTAAGACAACCATCGTTACTCTTGCTAGGAGTTACTTGATGTTGCTGATTAAATTTTAATTGTGACGAGGCATTGTCAACCTTACGAGAGTCATAGTGATTCCTGGCAGTTCCTCACCAAAATACGCATTTTGTAGATACTGTGGAAAGTCTCTCCAAAGCGGTAATCCACTAGCTGTTTATCTTCAGAGAAACTGCCAGAGGTTTCTTGAAGTTGCTGATGTGAGTGTATTTGTGACGAGGCATTGGCTACCTTAAGCGAGTCATAGCGACTCTTGCCAAATGCTCACCATAATAGACATTTTTTAGATACTGTGGCAGTCTGCCCGAAGCAATTCGCCACTAGTTCTTTAATTTAAAGCAACCATCGTTACTCTTGCTAGGAGTTACTTGATGTTGCTGATTTAATTTTAATTGTGACGAGGCATTGGCAACCTTACGAGAGTCATAGTGATTCCTGGCAGTTCCTCACCAAAATACGCATTTTTTAGATACTGTGGAAAGTCTCTCCAAAGCGGTAATCCACTAGCTGTTTATCTTCAGAGACACTGCCAGAGGTTTCTTGAAGTTGCTGACGTGAGTCTAATTGTGACGAGGCATTGGCTACCTTAAGAGAGTCATAGTGACTCTTGCCAAATGCTCACCATAATAGACATTTTTTAGATACTGTGGCCAGTCTGCCCGAAGCATTACGCAATTAGTTGTTTAATTTAAGACAACCACCGTTACTCTTGCTAGGAGTTACTTGATGTTGCTGATTTAATTTTAATTGTGACGAGGCATTGGCAACCTTACGAGAGTCATAGTGATTCCTGGCAGTTCCTCACCAAAATACGCATTTTTTAGATTCTGTGGAAAGTCTCTCCAAAGCGGTAATTCAGTAGCTGTTTATCTTAAGAGAAACTGCCAGAGGTTTCTTGAAGTTGCTGATGTGAGTCAGATTGTGACGAGGCATTGGCTACCTTAAGAGAGTCATAGTGTCTCTTGCCAAATGCTCATCATAATAGACATTTTTTAGATACTGTGGCCAGTCTGCCCGAAGCATTACGCAAATAGTTGTTTAGTTTAAGACAACCACCGTTACTCTTGCTAGGAGTTACTGGATGTTGCTGATTTAATTTTAATTGTGACGAGGCATTGGCAACCTTACGAGAGTCATAGTGATTCCTGGCAGTTCCTCACCAAAATACGCATTTTTTAGATACAGTGGAAAGTCTCTCCAAAGCGGTAATCCGCTAGCTGTTTATCTTCAGAGAAACTGCCAGAGGTTTCTTGAAGTTGCTGATGTGAGTCTAATTGTGACGAGGCATTGGCTACCTTAAGCTAGTCATAGTGACTCTTGCCAAATACTCACCATATTAGAAATTTTTTAGATACTGTGGCCAGTCTGCCCGAAGCGTTACGCAATTAGTTGTTTAATTTAAGACAACCACCGTTACTCTTGCTAGGAGTTACTTGATGTTGCTGATTTAATTTTAATTGTGACGAGGCATTGGCAACCTTACGAGAGTCATAGTGATTCCTGGCAGTTCCGCAACAAAATACGCATTTTTTAGATACTGTGGAAAGTCTCTCCAAAGCGGTAATCCACTAGCTGTTTATCTTCAGAGAAACTGGCAGAGGTTTCTTGAAGTTGCTGACGTGAGTCTAATTGTGACGAGGCATTGGCTACCTTAAGAGAGTCATAGTGACTCTTGCCAAATGCTCACCATAATAGACATTTTTTAGATACTGTGGCCAGTCTGCCCGAAGCGTTACGCAATTAGTTGTTTAATTTAAGACAACCACCGTTACTCTTGCTAGGAGTTACTTGATGTTGCTGATTAATTTTAATTGTGACGAGGCATTGGCAACCTTACGAGAGTCATAGTGATTCCTGGCAGTTCCGCACCAAAATACGCATTTTTTAGATACTGTGGAAAGTCTCTCCAAAGCGGTAATCCACTAGCTGTTTATCTTCAGAGAAACTGTCAGAGGTTTCTTGAAGTTGCTGACGTGAGGCTAATTGTGACGAGGCATTGGCTACCTTAAGCTAGTCATAGTGACTCTTGCCAAATGCTCACCATAATAGACATTTTTCAGATACTGTGGCCAGTCACCCCGAAGCATTATGCAATTAGTTGTTTAATTTAAGACAACCACCGTTACTCTTGCTAGGAATTACTTGATGTTGCTGATTTAATTTTAATTGTGACGAGGCATTGGCAACCTTACGAGAGTCATAGTGATTCCTGGCAGTTCCGCAACAAAATACACATTTTTTAGATACTGTGGAAAGTCTCTCCAAAGCGGTAATCCACTAGCTGTTTATCTTCAGAGAAACTGCCAGAGGTTTCTTGAAGTTGCTGACGTGAGTCTAATTGTGACGAGGCATTGGCTACCTTAAGAGAGTCATAGTGACTCTTGCCAAATGCTCATCATAATAGACATTTTTAGATACTGTGGCCAGTCACCCCAAAGCATTATGCAATTAGTTGTTTAATTTAAGACAACCACCGTTACTCTTGCTAGGAGTTACTTGATGTTGCTGATTTCATTTTAATTGTGACGAGGCATTGGCAACCTTACGAGAGTCATAGTGATTCCTGGCAGTTCCTCACCAAAATACGCATTTTGTAGATACTGTGGAAAGTCTCTCCAAAGCGGTAATCCACTAGCTGTTTATCTTCAGAGAAACTGCCAGAGGTTTCTTGTAGTTGCTGATGTGAGTGTATTTGTGACGAGGCATTGGCTACCTTAAGCGAGTCATAGTGACTCTTGCCAAATGCTCACCATAATAGACATTTTTTAGATACTGTGGCAGTCTGCCCGAAGCAATTCGCCACTAGTTCTTTAATTTAAAGCAACCATCGTTACTCTTGCTAGGAGTTACTTGATGTTGCTGATTTAATTTTAATTGTGACGTGGCATTGGCAACCTTACGAGAGTCATAGTGATTCCTGGCAGTTCCTCACCAAAATACGCATTTTTTAGGTACTGTGGAAAGTCTCTCCAAAGCGGTAATCCACTAGCTGTTTATCTTCAGAGACACTGCCAGAGGTTTCTTGAAGTTGCTGACGTGAGTCTAATTGTGACGAGGCATTGGCTACCTTAAGAGAGTCATAGTGACTCTTGCCAAATGCTCACCATAATAGACATTTTTTAGATACTGTGGCCAGTCTGCCCGAAGCATTACGCAATTAGTTGTTTAATTTAAGACAACCACCGTTACTCTTGCTAGGAGTTACTTGATGTTGCTGATTTAATTTTAATTGTGACGAGGCATTGGCAACCTTACGAGAGTCATAGTGATTCCTGGCAGTTCCTCACCAAAATACGCATTTTTTAGATTCTGTGGAAAGTCTCTCCAAAGCGGTAATTCACTAGCTGTTTATCTTAAGAGAAACTGCCAGAGGTTTCTTGAAGTTGCTGATGTGAGTCAGATTGTGACGAGGCATTGGCTACCTTAAGAGAGTCATAGTGACTCTTGCCAAATGCTCATCATAATAGACATTTTTTAGATACTGTGGCCAGTCTGCCCGAAGCATTACGCAAATAGTTGTTTAGTTTAAGACAACCACCGTTACTCTTGCTAGGAGTTACTTGATGTTGCTGATTTAATTTTAATTGTGACGAGGCATTGGCAACCTTACGAGAGTCATAGTGATTCCTGGCAGTTCCTCACCAAAATACGCATTTTTTAGATACAGTGGAAAGTCTCTCCAAAGCGGTAATCCGCTAGCTGTTTATCTTCAGAGAAACTGCCAGAGGTTTCTTGAAGTTGCTGATGTGAGTCTAATTGTGACGAGGCATTGGCTACCTTAAGCTAGTCATAGTGACTCTTGCCAAATACTCACCATATTAGACATTTTTTAGATACTGTGGCCAGTCTGCCCGAAACAATACGCCACTAGTTCTTTAATTTAAGACAACCATCGTTACTCTTGCTAGGAGTTACTTGATGTTGCTGATTAAATTTTAATTGTGACAAGGCATTGTCAACCTTACGAGAGTCATAGTGATTCCTCGCAGTTCCTCACCAAAATACGAATTTTTTAGATAATGTGGAAAGTCTCTCCAAAGCGGTAATCCCCTAGCTGTTTATCTTCAGAGAAACTGGCAGAGGTTTCTTGAAGTTGCTGACGTGAGTCTAATTGTGACGAGGCATTGGCTACCTTAAGCTAGTCATAGTGACTCTTGCCAAATGCTCACCATAATAGACATTTTTTAGATACTGTGGCCAGTCTGCCCGAAGCGTTACGCAATTAGTTGTTTAATTTAAGACAACCACCGTTACTCTTGCTAGGAGTTACTTGATGTTGCTGATTAATTTTAATTGTGACGAGGCATTGGCAACCTTACGAGAGTCATAGTGATTCCTGGCAGTTCCGCACCAAAATACGCATTTTTTAGATACTGTGGAAAGTCTCTCCAAAGCGGTAATCCACTAGCTGTTTATCTTCAGAGAAACTGTCAGAGGTTTCTTGAAGTTGCTGACGTGAGGCTAATTGTGACGAGGCATTGGCTACCTTAAGCTAGTCATAGTGACTCTTGCCAAATGCTCACCATAATAGACATTTTTCAGATACTGTGGCCAGTCACCCCGAAGCATTATGCAATTAGTTGTTTAATTTAAGACAACCACCGTTACTCTTGCTAGGAATTACTTGATGTTGCTGATTTAATTTTAATTGTGACGAGGCATTGGCAACCTTACGAGAGTCATAGTGATTCCTGGCAGTTCCTCACCAAAATACGCATTTTTTAGATTCTGTGGAAAGTCTCTCCAAAGCGGTAATTCAGTAGCTGTTTATCTTAAGAGAAACTGCCAGAGGTTTCTTGAAGTTGCTGATGTGAGTCAGATTGTGACGAGGCATTGGCTACCTTAAGAGAGTCATAGTGTCTCTTGCCAAATGCTCATCATAATAGACATTTTTTAGATACTGTGGCCAGTCTGCCCGAAGCATTACGCAAATAGTTGTTTAGTTTAAGACAACCACCGTTACTCTTGCTAGGAGTTACTGGATGTTGCTGATTTAATTTTAATTGTGACGAGGCATTGGCAACCTTACGAGAGTCATAGTGATTCCTGGCAGTTCCTCACCAAAATACGCATTTTTTAGATACAGTGGAAAGTCTCTCCAAAGCGGTAATCCGCTAGCTGTTTATCTTCAGAGAAACTGCCAGAGGTTTCTTGAAGTTGCTGATGTGAGTCTAATTGTGACGAGGCATTGGCTACCTTAAGCTAGTCATAGTGACTCTTGCCAAATACTCACCATATTAGAAATTTTTTAGATACTGTGGCCAGTCTGCCCGAAGCGTTACGCAATTAGTTGTTTAATTTAAGACAACCACCGTTACTCTTGCTAGGAGTTACTTGATGTTGCTGATTTAATTTTAATTGTGACGAGGCATTGGCAACCTTACGAGAGTCATAGTGATTCCTGGCAGTTCCGCAACAAAATACGCATTTTTTAGATACTGTGGAAAGTCTCTCCAAAGCGGTAATCCACTAGCTGTTTATCTTCAGAGAAACTGGCAGAGGTTTCTTGAAGTTGCTGACGTGAGTCTAATTGTGACGAGGCATTGGCTACCTTAAGAGAGTCATAGTGACTCTTGCCAAATGCTCACCATAATAGACATTTTTTAGATACTGTGGCCAGTCTGCCCGAAGCGTTACGCAATTAGTTGTTTAATTTAAGACAACCACCGTTACTCTTGCTAGGAGTTACTTGATGTTGCTGATTAATTTTAATTGTGACGAGGCATTGGCAACCTTACGAGAGTCATAGTGATTCCTGGCAGTTCCGCACCAAAATACGCATTTTTTAGATACTGTGGAAAGTCTCTCCAAAGCGGTAATCCACTAGCTGTTTATCTTCAGAGAAACTGTCAGAGGTTTCTTGAAGTTGCTGACGTGAGGCTAATTGTGACGAGGCATTGGCTACCTTAAGCTAGTCATAGTGACTCTTGCCAAATGCTCACCATAATAGACATTTTTCAGATACTGTGGCCAGTCACCCCGAAGCATTATGCAATTAGTTGTTTAATTTAAGACAACCACCGTTACTCTTGCTAGGAATTACTTGATGTTGCTGATTTAATTTTAATTGTGACGAGGCATTGGCAACCTTACGAGAGTCATAGTGATTCCTGGCAGTTCCGCAACAAAATACACATTTTTTAGATACTGTGGAAAGTCTCTCCAAAGCGGTAATCCACTAGCTGTTTATCTTCAGAGAAACTGCCAGAGGTTTCTTGAAGTTGCTGACGTGAGTCTAATTGTGACGAGGCATTGGCTACCTTAAGAGAGTCATAGTGACTCTTGCCAAATGCTCATCATAATAGACATTTTTAGATACTGTGGCCAGTCACCCCAAAGCATTATGCAATTAGTTGTTTAATTTAAGACAACCACCGTTACTCTTGCTAGGAGTTACTTGATGTTGCTGATTTCATTTTAATTGTGACGAGGCATTGGCAACCTTACGAGAGTCATAGTGATTCCTGGCAGTTCCTCACCAAAATACGCATTTTGTAGATACTGTGGAAAGTCTCTCCAAAGCGGTAATCCACTAGCTGTTTATCTTCAGAGAAACTGCCAGAGGTTTCTTGAAGTTGCTGATGTGAGTGTATTTGTGACGAGGCATTGGCTACCTTAAGCGAGTCATAGTGACTCTTGCCAAATGCTCACCATAATAGACATTTTTTAGATACTGTGGCAGTCTGCCCGAAGCAATTCGCCACTAGTTCTTTAATTTAAAGCAACCATCGTTACTCTTGCTAGGAGTTACTTGATGTTGCTGATTTAATTTTAATTGTGACGTGGCATTGGCAACCTTACGAGAGTCATAGTGATTCCTGGCAGTTCCTCACCAAAATACGCATTTTTTAGGTACTGTGGAAAGTCTCTCCAAAGCGGTAATCCACTAGCTGTTTATCTTCAGAGACACTGCCAGAGGTTTCTTGAAGTTGCTGACGTGAGTCTAATTGTGACGAGGCATTGGCTACCTTAAGAGAGTCATAGTGACTCTTGCCAAATGCTCACCATAATAGACATTTTTTAGATACTGTGGCCAGTCTGCCCGAAGCATTACGCAATTAGTTGTTTAATTTAAGACAACCACCGTTACTCTTGCTAGGAGTTACTTGATGTTGCTGATTTAATTTTAATTGTGACGAGGCATTGGCAACCTTACGAGAGTCATAGTGATTCCTGGCAGTTCCTCACCAAAATACGCATTTTTTAGATTCTGTGGAAAGTCTCTCCAAAGCGGTAATTCACTAGCTGTTTATCTTAAGAGAAACTGCCAGAGGTTTCTTGAAGTTGCTGATGTGAGTCAGATTGTGACGAGGCATTGGCTACCTTAAGAGAGTCATAGTGACTCTTGCCAAATGCTCATCATAATAGACATTTTTTAGATACTGTGGCCAGTCTGCCCGAAGCATTACGCAAATAGTTGTTTAGTTTAAGACAACCACCGTTACTCTTGCTAGGAGTTACTTGATGTTGCTGATTTAATTTTAATTGTGACGAGGCATTGGCAACCTTACGAGAGTCATAGTGATTCCTGGCAGTTCCTCACCAAAATACGCATTTTTTAGATACAGTGGAAAGTCTCTCCAAAGCGGTAATCCGCTAGCTGTTTATCTTCAGAGAAACTGCCAGAGGTTTCTTGAAGTTGCTGATGTGAGTCTAATTGTGACGAGGCATTGGCTACCTTAAGCTAGTCATAGTGACTCTTGCCAAATACTCACCATATTAGACATTTTTTAGATACTGTGGCCAGTCTGCCCGAAACAATACGCCACTAGTTCTTTAATTTAAGACAACCATCGTTACTCTTGCTAGGAGTTACTTGATGTTGCTGATTAAATTTTAATTGTGACAAGGCATTGTCAACCTTACGAGAGTCATAGTGATTCCTCGCAGTTCCTCACCAAAATACGAATTTTTTAGATAATGTGGAAAGTCTCTCCAAAGCGGTAATCCCCTAGCTGTTTATCTTCAGAGAAACTGGCAGAGGTTTCTTGAAGTTGCTGACGTGAGTCTAATTGTGACGAGGCATTGGCTACCTTAAGCTAGTCATAGTGACTCTTGCCAAATGCTCACCATAATAGACATTTTTTAGATACTGTGGCCAGTCTGCCCGAAGCGTTACGCAATTAGTTGTTTAATTTAAGACAACCACCGTTACTCTTGCTAGGAGTTACTTGATGTTGCTGATTAATTTTAATTGTGACGAGGCATTGGCAACCTTACGAGAGTCATAGTGATTCCTGGCAGTTCCGCACCAAAATACGCATTTTTTAGATACTGTGGAAAGTCTCTCCAAAGCGGTAATCCACTAGCTGTTTATCTTCAGAGAAACTGTCAGAGGTTTCTTGAAGTTGCTGACGTGAGGCTAATTGTGACGAGGCATTGGCTACCTTAAGCTAGTCATAGTGACTCTTGCCAAATGCTCACCATAATAGACATTTTTCAGATACTGTGGCCAGTCACCCCGAAGCATTATGCAATTAGTTGTTTAATTTAAGACAACCACCGTTACTCTTGCTAGGAATTACTTGATGTTGCTGATTTAATTTTAATTGTGACGAGGCATTGGCAACCTTACGAGAGTCATAGTGATTCCTGGCAGTTCCTCACCAAAATACGCATTTTTTAGATACTGTGGAAAGTCTCTCCAAAGCGGTAATCCACTAGCTGTTTATCTTCAGAGACGCTGCCAGAGGTTTCTTGAAGTTGCTGATGTGAGTCTAATTGTGACGAGGCATTGGCTACCTTAAGCGAGTAATAGTGACTCTTGCCAAATGCTCACCATAATAGTCATTTTTTAGATACTGTGGCCAGTCTGCCCGAAGCAATTCGCCACTAGTTCTTTAATTTAAGACAACCATCGTTACTCTTGCTAGGAGTTACTTGATGTTGCTGATTAAATTTTAATTGTGACAAGGCATTGTCAACCTTACGAGAGTCATAGTGAATCCTCGCAGTTCCTCACCAAAATACGAATTTTTTTGATACTGTGGAAAGTCTCTCCAAAGCGGTAATCCACTAGCTGTTTATCTTCAGAGAAACTGCCAGAGGTTTCTTGAAGTTGCTGACGTGAGTCTAATTGTGACGAGGCATTGGCTACCTTAAGAGAGTCATAGTGACTCTTGCCAAATGCTCACCATAATAGACATTTTTTAGATACTGTGGCCAGTCTGCCCGAAGCGTTACGCAATTAGTTGTTTAATTTAAGACAACCACCGTTACTCTTGCTAGGAGATACTTGATGTTGCTGATTTAATTTTAATTGTGACGAGGCATTGGCAACCTTACGAGAGTCATAGCATTCCTGGCAGTTCCGCACCAAAATACGCATTTTTTAGATACTGTGGAAAGTCTCTCCAAAGCGGTAATCCACTAGCTGTTTATCTTCAGAGAAACTGCCAGAGGTTTCTTGAAGTTGCTGACGTGAGTCTAATTGTGACGAGGCATTGGCTACCTTAAGCTAGTCATAGTGACTCTTGCCAAATGCTCACCATAATAGACATTTTTCAGATACTGTGGCCAGTCACCCCGAAGCATTATGCAATTAGTTGTTTAATTTAAGACAACCACCGTTACTCTTGCTAGGAATTACTTGATGTTGCTGATTTAATTTTAATTGTGACGAGGCATTGGCAACCTTGCGAGAGTCATAGTGATTCCTGGCAGTTCCTCACCAAAATACGCATTTTTTAGATACTGTGGAAAGTCTCTCCAAAGCGGTAATCCACTAGCTGTTTATCTTCAGAGAAACTGCCAGAGGTTTCTTGAAGTTACTGATGTGAGTCTAATTGTGACGAGGCATTGGCTACCTTAAGCGAGTCATAGTGACTCTTGCCAAATGCTCACCATAATAGACATTTTTTAGATACTGTGGCCAGTCTGCCCGAAGCAATTCGCCACTAGTTCTTTAATTTAAGACAACCTTCGTTACTCTTGCTAGGAGTTACTTGATGTTGCTGATTTAATTTTAATTGTGACGAGGCATTGGCAACCTTACGAGAGTCATAGTGCTTCCTGGCAGTGCCTCACGAAAATACGCATTTCTTAGATACTGTGGAAAGTCTCTCCAAAGAGGTAATCCACTAGCTGTTTATCTTCAGAGAAACTGCCAGAGGTTTCTTGAAGTTGCTGACGTGAGTCTATTTGTGACGAGGCATTGGCTACCTTAAGAGAGTCATAGTGACTCTTGCCAAATGCTAACCATAATAGACATTTTTTAGATACTGTGGCCAGTCTGTCCGAAGCATTACGCAATTAGTTGTTTAATTTAAGACAACCACCGTTACTCTTGCTAGGAGTTACTTGATGTTGCTGATTTAATTTTAATTGTGACGAGGCATTGGAACCTTACGAGAGTCATAGTAATTCCTGGCAGTTCCTCACCAAAATACGCATTTTTTAGATACTGTGGAAAGTCTCTCCAAAGCGGTAATCCACTAGCTGTTTATCTTCAGAGGAACTGCCAGAGGTTTCTTGAAGTTACTGATGTGAGTCTAATTGTGACGAGGCATTGGCTACCTTAAGCGAGTTATAGCGACTCTTGCCAAATGCTCACCATTATAGACATTTTTTAGATACTGTGGCCAGTCTGCCCGAAGCAATACGCCAATAGTCCTTTAATTTAAGACAACTATCGTTAATCTTGCTAGGAGTTACTTGATGTTGCTGATTAAATTTTAATTGTGACGAGGCATTGGCAACCTTACGAGAGTCATAGTGATTCCTGGCAGTTCCTCACCAAAATACGCATTTTTTAGATACTGTGGAAAGTCTCTCCAAAGTGGTAATCCACTAACTGTTTATCTTAAGAGAAACTGCCAGAGGTTTCTTGAAGTTGCTGACGTGAGTCTATTTGTGACGAGGCATTGGCTACCCTAAGAGAGTCATAATGACTCTTGTCAAATGCTCACCATAATAGACATTTTTTAGATACTGTGGCCAGTCTGTCCGAAGCATTACGCAATTAGTTGTTTACTTTAAGACAACCACCGTTACTCTTGCTAGGAGTTACTTGATATTGCTGATTAAATTTTAATTGTGACGAGGCATTGGCAACCTTACGAGAGTCATAGAGATTCCTGGCAGTTCCTCACCAAAATACGCATTTTTTAGATACTGTGGAAAGTCTCTCCAAAGCGGTAATCCACTAACTGTTTATCTTAAGAGAAACTGCCAGAGGTTTCTTGAAGTTGCTGATGTGAGTCTAATTGTGACGAGGCATTGGCAACCTTAAGAGAGTCATAGTGACTCTTGCCAAATGCTGAAGATAATAGACATTTTTTAGATACTGTGGCCAATCTGTCCGAAGCATTACGCAATTAGTTGTTTAATTTAAGGCAACCAACGTTACTCTTGGTAGGAGTTACTTGATGTTGCTGTTTAAATTTTAATTGTGACGAGGCATTCGCAACCTTACGAGAGTCATAGTGATTCCTGGCAGTTCCTCACCAAAATACGCATTTTTTAGATACTGTGGAAAGTCTCTCCATTGCGGTAATCCACTAGCTGTTTATCTTAAGAGAAACTGCCAGAGGTTTCTTGAAGTTGCTGATGTGAGTGTAATTGTGACGTGGCATTGGCTACCTTAAGAGAGTCATAGTGACTCTTGCCATATGCTCACCATAATAGACATTTTTTAGATACTGTGGCCAGTCTGTCCGAAGCATTACGCAATTAGTTGTTTAATTTAAGGCAACCATCGTTACTCTTGCTAGGAGTTACTTGATGTTGCTGATTAAATTTTAATTGTGACGAGGCATTGGCAACCTTACGAGAGTCATAGTAATTCCTGGCAGTTCCTCACCAAAATACGCATTTTTTAGATACTGTGGAAAGTCTCTCCAAAGCGGTAATCCACTAGCTGTTTATCTTCAGAGAAACTGCCAGAGGTTTCTTGAAGTTGCTGACGTGAGTCTAATTGTGACGAGGCATTGGCTACCTTAAGAGAGTCATAGTGACTCTTGCCAAATGCTCACCATAATAGACATTTTTTAGATACTGTGGCCAGTCACCCCGAAGCATTATGCAATTAGTTGTTTAATTTAAGACAACCACCGTTACTCTTGCTAGGAGTTACTTGATGTTGCTGATTAAATTTTAATTGTGACGAGGCATTGGCAACCTTACGAGAGTCATAGTGATTCCTGGCAGTTCCTCACCAAAATACACATTTTTTAGATACTGTGGAAAGTCTCTCCAAAGCGGTAATCCACTAGCTGTTTATCTTAAGAGAAACTGCCAGAGGTTTCTTGAAGTTGCTGACGTTTGTCTAATTGTGACGAGGCATTGGCTACCTTAAGAGAGTCATAGTGACTCTTGCCAAATGCTCACCGTAATAGACATTTTTTAGATACTGTGACCAGTCTGTCCAAAGCATTACGCAATTAGTTGTTTAATTTAAGGCAACCATCGTTACTCTTGCCAGGAGTTACTTGATGTTGGTGATTAAATTTTAATTGTGACGAGGCATTGGCAACCTTACGAGAGTCATAGTGATTCCTGGCAGTTCCTCACCAAAATACGCATTTTTTAGATACTGTGGAAAGTCTCTCCAAAGCGGTAATCCACTAGCTGTTTATCTTCAGAGAAACTGCCAAAAGTTTCTTAAAGTTGCTGAAGAGAGTCTAGTTGTGACGAGGCATTGGCTACCTTAAGAGAGTCATAGTGACTCTTGCCAAATGCTCACCATAATAGACATTTTTTAGATACTGTGGCCAGTCTGCCCGAAGTATTACGCAATTAGTTGTTTAATTTAAGACAACCATCGTTACTCTTGCTAGGTGTTACTTGATGCTGCTGATTTAATTTTAATTGTGACGAGGCATTGGCAACCTTACGAGAGTCATAGTGATTCCTTTAAGTTCCTCACCAAAATACGCATTTTGTAGATACTGTGGAAAGTCTCTCCAAAGCGGTAATCCACTAGCTGTTTATCTTCAGAGAAACTGCCAGAGGTTTCTTGAAGTTGCTGACGTGAGTCTAATTGTGACGAGGCATTGGCTACCTTAAGCGAGTCATAGCGGCTCTTGCCAAATGCTCACCATTATAGACATTTTTTAGATACTGTGGCCAGTCTGCCCGAAGCAATACGCCACTAGTCCTTTAATCTAAGACAACCATCGTTACTCTTGCTAGGAGTTACTTGATGTTGCTGATTAAATTTTAATTGTGACGAGGCATTGGCAACCTTACGAGAGTCATAGTGATTCCTGCAGTTCCTCACCAAAATACGTATTTTTTAGATACTGTGGAAAGTCTCTCCAAAGCGGTAATCCACTAACTGTTTATCTTAAGAGAAACTGCCTGGGGTTTCTTGAAGTTGCTCATGTGGGTGTAATTGTGACGAGGCATTGGCTACCTTAAGAGAGTCATAGTGACTCTTGCCAAATGCTCACCATAATAGACATTTTTTAGATACTGTGGCCAGTCTGTCCGAAGCATTACGCAATTACATGTTTAATTTAAGACAACCATCATTACTCTTGCTAGGAGTTACTTGATGTTGCTGATTAAATTTTAATTGTGACGAGGCATTGGCAACCTTACGAGAGTCATAGTGATTCCTGGCAGTTCCTCACGAAAATACGCATTTTTTAGATACTGTGGAAAGTCTCTCCAAAGCGGTAATCCACTAGCTGTTTATCTTAAGAGACTGCCAGAGGTTTCTTGAAGTTGCTGATGTGAGTGTAATTGTGACGAGGCATTGGCTACCTTAAGAGAGTCATAGTGACTCTTGCCAAATGCTCACCATAATAGATATTTTTTAGATACTGTGGCCAGTCACCCCGAAGCATTATGCAATTAGTTGTTTAATTTAAGACAACCACCGTTACTCTTGCTAGGAGTTACTTGATGTTGCTGATTAAATTTTAATTGTGACGAGGCATTGGCAACCTTACGAGAGTCATAGTGATTCCTGGCAGTTCCTCACCAAAATACACATTTTTTAGATACTGTGGAAAGTCTCTCCAAAGCGGTAATCCACTAGCTGTTTATCTTAAGAGAAACTGCCAGAGGTTTCTTGAAGTTGCTGATGTGAGTGTAATTGTGACGAGGCATTGGCTACCTTAAGAGAGTCATAGTGACTCTTGCCAAATGCTCACCGTAATAGACAATTTTTAGATACTGTGGCCAGTCTGTCCGAAGCATTACGCAATTAGTTGTTTAATTTAAGGCAACCATCGTTACTCTTGCCAGGAGTTACTTGATGTTGGTGATTAAATTTTAATTGTGACGTGGCATTGGCAACCTTACGAGAGTCATAGTGATTCCTGGCAGTTCCTCACCAAAATACGCATTTTTTAGATACTGTGGAAAGTCTCTCCAAAGCGGTAATCCACTAACTGTTTATCTTAAGAGAAACTGCCAGGGGTTTCTTGAAGTTGCTCATGTGAGTGTAATTGTGACGAGGCATTGGCTACCTTAAGAGAGTCATAGTGACTCTTGCCAAATGCTCACCATAATAGACATTTTTTAGATACTGTGGCCAGTCTGTCCGAAGCATTACGCAATTAGATGTTTAATTTAAGACAACCATCGTTACTCTTGCTAGGAGTTACCTGATGTTGCTGATTAAATTTTAATTGTGACGAGGCATTGGCAACCTTACGAGAGTCATAGTGATTCCTGGCAGTTCCTCACCAAAATACGCATTTTTTAGATACTGTGGAAAGTCTCTCCAAAGCGGTAATCCACTAGCTGTTTATCTTAAGAGAAACTGCCAGAGGTTTCTTGAAGTTGCTGATGTGAGTCTAATTGTGACGAGGCATTGGCTACCTTAAGAGAGTCATAGTGACTCTTGCCAAATGCTCACCATAATAGACATTTTTTAGATAGTGTGGCCAGTCTGCCTGAAGCAATACGCCACTAGTTCTTTAATTTAAGACATCCATCGTTACTCTTGCTAGGAGTTACTTGATGTTGCTGATTTAATTTTAATTGTGACGAGGCATTGGCAACCTTACGAGAGTCATAGAGATTCCTGGCAGTTCCTCACCAAAATACACATTTTTTAGATACTGTGGAAAGTCTCTCCAAAGCGGTAATCCACCAGCTGTTTATCTTCAGAGAAACTGCCAGAGGTTTCTTGAAATTGCTGACGTGAGTCTAATTGTGACGAGGCATTGTCTACCTTAAGAGAGTCATAGTGACTTTTCCCAAATGCTCACCATAATAGACATTTTTTTTAGATACTGTGGCCAGTCTGCCCGAAGCAATACGCCACTAGTCCTTTAATTTAAGACAACCATCGTTACTCTTGCTAGGAGTTACTTGATGTTGCTCATTTAATTTTAATTGTGACGAGGCATTGGCAACCTTACGAGAGGCATAGTGATTCCTGGCAGTTCCTCACCAAAATACACATTTTTTAGATACTGTGGAAAGTCTCTCCAAAGCGGTAATCCACTAGCTGTTTATCTTAAGAGAAACTGCCAGAGGTTTCTTGAAGTTGCTGATGTGAGTGTAATTGTGACGAGGCATTGGCTACCTTAAGAGAGTCATAGTGACTCTTGCCAAATGCTCACCGTAATAGACAATTTTTAGATACTGTGGCCAGTCTGTCCAAAGCATTACGCAATTAGTTGTTTAATTTAAGGCAACCATCGTTACTCTTGCCAGGAGTTACTTGATGTTGGTGATTAAATTTTAATTGTGACGAGGCATTGGCAACCTTACGAGAGTCATAGTGATTCCTGGCAGTTCCTCACCAAAATACGCATTTTTTAGATACTGTGGAAAGTCTCTCCAAAGCGGTAATCCACTAGCTGTTTATCTTAAGAGAAACTGCCAGAGGTTTCTTGAAGTTGCTGACGTGAGTTTAATTGTGACGTTTATTGTCTACCATAAGAGAGTCATAATGACTTTTGCCAAATGCTCACCATAATAGATATTTTTTAGATACTGTGGCCAGTCACCCCGAAGCATTATGCAATTAGTTGTTTAATTTGAGACAACCACCGTTACTCTTGCTAGGAGTTACTTGATGTTGCTGATTTAATTTTAATTGTGAAGAGGCATTGGCAACCTTACGAGAGTCATAGTGATTGCTCTCAGTTCCTCACCAAAATACGCATTTTTTAGATACTGTGGAAAGTCTCTCCAAAGCGGTAATCCACTAGCTGTTTATCTTCAGAGAAACTGCCAAAAGTTTCTTGAAGTTGCTGAAGAGAGTCTAATTGTGACGAGGCATTGGCTACCTTAAGAGAGTCATAGTGACTCTTGCCAAATGCTCACCATAATAGACATTTTTTTGATACTGTGTCCAGTATGCCCGAAGCAATACGCCACTAGTCCTTTAATTTAAGACAACCATCGTTACTCTTGCTAGGAGTTACTTGATGTTGCTGATTTAATTTTAATTGTGACGAGGCATTGGCAACCTTACGAGAGGCATAGTGATTCCTGGCAGTTCCGCACCAAAATACACATTTTTTAGATACTGTGGAAAGTCTCTCCAAAGCGGTAATCCACTAGCTGTTTATCTTAAGAGAAACTGCCAGAGGTTTCTTGAAGTTGCTGATGTGAGTGTAATTGTGACGAGGCATTGGCTACCTTAAGAGAGTCATAGTGACTCTTGCCAAATGCTCACCGTAATAGACAATTTTTAGATACTGTGGCCAGTCTGTCCGAAGCATTACGCAATTAGTTGTTTAATTTAAGGCAACCATCGTTACTCTTGCCAGGAGTTACTTGATGTTGGTGATTAAATTTTAATTGTGACGAGGCATTGGCAACCTTACGAGAGTCATAGTGATTCCTGGCAGTTCCTCACCAAAATACGCATTTTTTAGATACTGTGGAAAGTCTCTCCAAAGCGGTAATCCACTAGCTGTTTATCTTAAGAGAAACTGCCAGAGGTTTCTTGAAGTTGCTGACGTGAGTTTAATTGTGACGTTTATTGTCTACCATAAGAGAGTCATAATGACTTTTGCCAAATGCTCACCATAATAGATATTTTTTCGATACTGTGGCCAGTCACCCCGAAGCATTATGCAATTAGTTGTTTAATTTGAGACAACCACCGTTACTCTTGCTAGGAGTTACTTGATGTTGCTGATTTAATTTTAATTGTGAAGAGGCATTGGCAACCTTACGAGAGTCATAGTGATTGCTCTCAGTTCCTCACCAAAATACGCATTTTTTAGATACTGTGGAAAGTCTCTCCAAAGCGGTAATCCACTAGCTGTTTATCTTCAGAGAAACTGCCAAAAGTTTCTTGAAGTTGCTGAAGAGAGTCTAATTGTGACGAGGCATTGGCTACCTTAAGAGAGTCATAGTGACTCTTGCCAAATGCTCACCATAATAGACATTTTTTTGATACTGTGTCCAGTATGCCCGAAGCAATACGCCACTAGTCCTTTAATTTAAGACAACCATCGTTACTCTTGCTAGGAGTTACTTGATGTTGCTGATTAAATTTTAATTGTGACGAGGCATTGGCAACCTTACGAGAGTCATAGTGATTCCTGCAGTTCCTCACCAAAATACGCATTTTTTAGATACTGTGGAAAGTCTCTCCAAAGCGGTAATCCACTAACTGTTTATCTTAAGAGAAACTGCCAGGGGTTTCTTGAAGTTGCTCATGTGAGTGTAATTGTGACGAGGCATTGGCTACCTTAAGAGAGTCATAGTGACTCTTGCCAAATGCTCACCATAATAGACATTTTTTAGATACTGTGGCCAGTCTGTCCGAAGCATTACGCAATTAGATGTTTAATTTAAGACAACCATCATTACTCTTGCTAGGAGTTACCTGATGTTGCTGATTAAATTTTAATTGTGACGAGGCATTGGCAACCTTACGAGAGTCATAGTGATTCCTGGCAGTTCCTCACCAAAATACGCATTTTTTAGATACTGTGGAAAGTCTGTCCAAAGCGGTAATCCACTAGCTGTTTATCTTAAGAGAAACTGCCAGAGGTTTCTTGAAGTTGCTGATGTGAGTCTAATTGTGACGAGGCATTGGCTACCTTAAGAGAGTCATAGTGACTCTTGCCAAATGCTCACCATAATAGACATTTTTTAGATAGTGTGGCCAGTCTGCCTGAAGCAATACGCCACTAGTTCTTTAATTTAAGACATCCATCGTTACTCTTGCTAGGAGTTACTTGATGTTGCTGATTTAATTTTAATTGTGACGAGGCATTGGCAACCTTACGAGAGTCATAGAGATTCCTGGCAGTTCCTCACCAAAATACACATTTTTTAGATACTGTGGAAAGTCTCTCCAAAGCGGTAATCCACCAGCTGTTTATCTTCAGAGAAACTGCCAGAGGTTTCTTGAAATTGCTGACGTGAGTCTAATTGTGACGAGGCATTGTCTACCTTAAGAGAGTCATAGTGACTTTTCCCAAATGCTCACCATAATAGACATTTTTTTTAGATACTGTGGCCAGTCTGCCCGAAGCAATACGCCACTAGTCCTTTAATTTAAGACAACCATCGTTACTCTTGCTAGGAGTTACTTGATGTTGCTGATTTAATTTAAATTGTGACGAGGCATTGGCAACCTTACGAGAGGCATAGTGATTCCTGGCAGTTCCTCACCAAAATACGAATTTTTTAGATACTGTGGAAAGTCTCTCCAAAGCGGTAATCCACTAGCTGTTTATTTTCAGAGAAACTGCCTGAGGTTTCTTGAAGTTTTTGATGTGAGTGTAATTGTGGCGATGCATTGTCTACCTTAAGAGAGTCATAGTGACTCTTGCCAAATGCTCACCATAATAGACATTTTTTAGATACTGTGGCCAGTCTGTCCGAAGCATTACGCAATTAGATGTTTAATTTAAGACAACCATCATTACTCTTGCTAGGAGTTACTTGAAGTTGCTGATTAAATTTTAATTGTGACGAGGCATTGGCAACCTTACGAGAGTCATAGTGATTCCTGGCAGTTCCTCACGAAAATACGCATTTTTTAGATACTGTGGAAAGTCTCTCCAAAGCGGTAATCCACTAGCTGTTTATCTTCAGAGAAACTGCCAGAGGTATCTTGAATTTGCTGACGTGAGTCTAATTGTGACGAGGCATTGGCTACCTTAAGAGAGTCATAGTGACTCTTGCCAAATGCTCACCATAATAGACATTTTTTAGATACTGTGGCCAGTCACCCCGAAGCATTATGCAATTAGTTGTTTAATTTAAGACAACCATCGTTACTCTTGCTAGGAGTTACTTGATGTTGCTGATTAAATTTTAGTTGTGACGAGGCATTGGCAACCTTACGAGAGTCATAGTGATTCCTGGCAGTTCCTCACCAAAATATACATTTTTTAGATACTGTGGAAAGTCTCTCCAAAGCGGTAATCCACTAGCTGTTTATCTTAAGAGAAACTGCCAGAGGTTTCTTGAAGTTGCTGATGTGAGTGTAATTGTGATGAGGCATTGGCTACCTTAAGAGAGTCATAGTGACTCTTGCCAAATGCTCACCGTAATAGACATTTTTTAGATACTGTGGCCAGTCTGTCCGAAGCATTACGCAATTAGTTGTTTAATTTAAGGCAACCATCGTTACTCTTGCCAGGAGTTACTTGATGTTGCTGATTTAATTTTAATTGTGACGAGGCATTGGCAACCTTACGAGAGTCATAGTGATTCCTGGCAGTTCCTCACCAAAATACACATTTTTTAGATACTGTGGAAAGTCTCTCCAAAGCGGTAATCCACCAGCTGTTTATCTTCAGAGAAACTGCCAGAGGTTTCTTGAAGTTGCTGACGTGAGTCTAATTGTGACGAGGCATTGTCTACCTTAAGAGAGTCATAGTGACTTTTGCCATTGCTCACCATAATAGACATTTTTTTAGATACTGTGGCCAGTCTGCCCGAAGCAATACGCCACTAGTCCTTTAATTTAAGACAACCATCGTTACTCTTGCTAGGAGTTACTTGATGTTGCTGATTAAATTTTAATTGTGACGAGGCATTGGCAACCTTACGAGAGTCATTGTGATTCCTGCAGTTCCTCACCAAAATACGCATTTTTTAGATACTGTGGAAAGTCTCTCCAAAGCGGTAATCCACTAACTGCTTATCTTAAGAGAAACTGCCAGGGGTTTCTTGAAGTTGCTCATGTGAGTGTAATTGTGACGAGGCATTGGCTACCTTAAGAGAGTCATAGTGACTCTTGCCAAATGCTCACCATAATAGACATTTTTTAGATACTGTGGCCAGTCCGTCCGAAGCATTACGCAATTAGATGTTTAATTTAAGACAACCATCATTACTCTTGCTAGGAATTACTTGATGTTGCTGATTAAATTTTAATTGTGACAAGGCATTGGCAACCTTACGAGAGTCATAGTGATTCCTGGCAGTTCCTCACCAAAATACGCATTTTTTAGATACTGTGTAAAGTCTCTCCAAAGCGGTAATCCACTAGCTGTTTATCTTAAGAGAAACTGCCAGAGGTTTCTTGAAGTTGCTGATGTGAGTCTAATTGTGACGGGACATTGGCTACCTTAAGAGAGTCATAGTGACTCTTGCCAAATGCTCACCATAATAGACATTTTTTTAGATAGTGTGGCCAGTCTGCCTGAAGCAATACGCCACTAGTTCTTTAATTTAAGACATCCATCGTTACTCTTGCTAGGAGTTACTTGATGTTGCTGATTTAATTTTAATTGTGACGAGGGATTGGCAACCTTACGAGAGTCATAGTGATTCCTGGCAGTTCCTCACCAAAATACACATTTTTTAGATACTGTGGAAAGTCTCTCCAAAGCGGTAATCCACCAGCTGTTTATCTTCAGAGAAACTGCCAGAGGTTTCTTGAAGTTGCTGACGTGAGTCTAATTGTGACGAGGCATTGTCTACCTTAAGAGAATCATAGTGACTTTTGCCAAATGCTCACCATAGTAGACATTTTTTTTAGATACTGTGGCCAGTCTGCCCGAAGCAATACGCCACTAGTCCTTTAATTTAAGACAACCATCGTTACTCTTGCTAGGAGTTACTTGATGTTGCTGATTTAATTTTAATTGTGACGAGGCATTGGCAACCTTACGAGAGTCATAGTGATTCCTGGCAGTTCCTCACCAAAATACACATTTTTTAGATACTGTGGAAAGTCTCTCCAAAGCGGTAATCCACCAGCTGTTTATCTTCAGAGAAACTGCCTGAGGTTTCTTGAAGTTTTTGATGTGAGTGTAATCGTGACGATGTATTGTCTACCTTAAGAGAGTCATAGTGACTCTTGCCAAATGCTCACCATAATAGACATTCTTTAGATACTGTGGCCAGTCTGCCCGAAGCAATACGCCACTAGTCCTTTAATTTAAGACAACCATCGTTACTCTTGCTAGGAGTTACTTGATGTTGCTGAGTAAATTTTAATTGTGACGAGGCATTGGCAACCTTACGAGAGTCATAGTGATTCCTGGCATTTCCTCACCAAAATACGATTTTTAAGATACTGTGGAAAGTCTCTCCAAAGCGGTAATCCACTAGCTGTTTATCTTAAGAGACTGCCAGAGGTGTCTTGAAGTTGCTGATGTGAGTGTAATTGTGACGAGGCATTGGCTACCTTAAGCGAGTCATAGCGACCCTTGCCAAATGCTCACCATAATAGACATTTTTTAGATACTGTGGCCAGTCTGCCCGAAGCAATACGCCACTAGTTCTTTAATTTAAGACAACCATCGTTACTCTTGCTAGGAGTTACTTGATGTTGGTGATTAAATTTTAATTGTGACGAGGCATTGGCAACCTTACTAGAGTCATAGTGATTCCTGGCAGTTCCTCACCAAAATACGCATTTTTCTGATACTGTGGAAAGTCTCTCCAAAGCGGTAATCCACTAGCAGTTTATCTTAAGAGAAACTGCCAGAGGTTTCTTGAAGTTGCTGATGTGAGTGTAATTGTGACGAGGCATTGGCTACCTTAAGAGAGTCATAGTGACTCTTGCCAAATGGTCACCATAAACGACATTTTTTAGATACTGTGGCCAGTCTGCCGGAAGCATTACGCAATTAGTTGTTTAATTTAAGACAACCATCGTTACTCTTGTAGGAGTTACTTGATGTTGCTGATTTAATTTTAATTGTGACGAGGCATTGGCAAACTTACGAGAGTCATAGTGATTCCTGGCAGTTCCTCACCAAAACACGCATTTTTTAGATACTGTGGAAAGTCTCTCCAAAGCAGTAATCCACTAGCTGTTTATCTTCAGCGAAACAGCCAGAGGTTTCTTGAAGTTGCTGATGTGAGTCTAATTGTGACGAGGCATTGGCTACCTTAAGCGAGTCATAGCGACTCTTGCCAAATGCTCACCATAATAGACATTTTTTAGATACTGTGGCCAGTCTGCCCGAAGCATTACGCAATTAGTTATTTATTTTGAGACAACCACCGTTACTCTTGCTAGGAATTACTTGATGTTGCTGATTTAATTTTAATTATGACGAGGCATTGGCAACCTTACGAGTGTCATAGTGATTCCTGGCAGTTCTTCACGAAAATACGTATTTTTTATATACTGTGGAAAGTCTCTCCAAAATGGTAATCCACTAGCTGTTTATCTTCAGAGAAACTGCCAGAGGTTTCTTGAAGATGCTGATGTGAGTCTAATTGTGACGAGGCATTGGCTACCTGAAACGAGTCATAGTGACTCTTGCCAAATGCTCACAATAATAGACATTTTTTAGATACTGTGGCCAGTCTGCCCGAAGCAATACGCCACTAGTCCTTTAATTTAAGACAACCATCGTTACTCGTGCTAGGAGTTACTTGATGTTGCTGATTAAATTTTATTTGTGACGAGGCATTGGCAACCTTACGAGAGTCATAGTGATTCCTGGCAGTTCCTCAACAAAATACGCATTTTTTAGATACTGTGAAAAGCCTCTCCAAAGCGGTAATCCACTAGCTGTTTATCTTCAGAGAAACTGCCAGAGGTTTCTTGAAGTTGCTGATGTGAGTCTAATTGTGACGAGGCATTGGCTACCTTAAGCGAGTCATAGCGACTCTTGCCAAATGCTCACCATTATAGACATTTTTTAGATACTGTGGCCAGTCTGCCTGAAGCAATACGCCACTAGTCCTTTAATTTAAGACAACCATCGTTACTCTTGCTAGGAGTTACTTGTTGTTGCTAATTAAATTTTAATTGTGACGAGGCATTGGCAACCTTATGAGTGTCATAGTGATTCCTGGCAGTTCGTCACCAAAATACGAATTTTTTAGATACTGTGGAAAGTCTCTCCAAAGCGGTAATCCACTAGCTGTTTATCTTCAGAGACACTGCCAGAGGTTTCTTGAAGTTGCTGATGTGAGTCTAATTGTGACGAGGCATTGGCTACCTTAAGAGAGTCATAGTGACTCTTGCCAAATGCTCACCATAATAGACATTTTTTAGATACTGTGGCCAGTCACCCCGAAGCATTATGCAATTAGTTGTTTAATTTAAGACAACCACCGTTACTCTTGCTAAGAGTTACTTGATGTTGGTGATTAAATTTTAATTGTGACGAGGCATTGGCAACCTTACGAGAGTCATAGTGATTCCTGGCAGTTCCTCACCAAAATACACATTTTTTAGATACTGTGGAAAGTCTCTCCAAAGCGGTAATCCACTAGCTGTTTATCTTCCGAGAAACTGCCAGAGGTTTCTTGAAGTTGCTGATGTGAGTGTAATTGTGACGAGGCATTGGCTACCTTAAGAGAGTCATAGTGACTCTTGCCAAATGCTCACCGTAATAGACATTTTTTAGATACTGTGGCCAGTCTGTCCGAAGCATTACGCAATTAGTTGTTTAATTTAAGGCAACCATCGTTACTCTTGCCAGGAGTTACTTGATGTTGGTGATTAAATTTTAATTGTGACGAGGGATTGGCAACCTTACGAGAGTCATAGTGATTCCTGGCAGTTCCTCACCAAAATACGAATTTTTTAGATACTGTGGAAAGTCTCTCCAAAGCGGTAATCCACTAGCTGTTTATCTTCAGAGAAACTGCCAGAGGTTTCTTGAAGTTGCTGATGTGAGTCTAATTGTGACGAGGCATTGGCTACCTTAAGCGAGTCATAGCGACTCTTGCCAAATGCTCACCATTATAGACATTTTTTAGATACTGTGGCCAGTCTGCCCGAAGCAATACGCCACTAGTCCTTTAATTTAAGACAACCATCGTTACTCTTGCTAATAGTTACTTGATGTTGCTGATTAAATTTTAATTGTGACGAGGCATTGGCAACCTTACGAGAGTCATAGTGATTCTTCCCAGTTCCTCACCAAAATACGCATTTTTTATATACTGTGGAAAGTCTCTCCAAAGCGGTAATCCACTAGCTGTTTATCTTCAGAGAAACTGCCAGAGGTTTCTTGAAGTTGCTGATGTGAGTCTAATTGTGACGAGGCATTGGCTACCTTAAGCGAGTCATAGCGACTCTTGCCAAATGCTCACCATTATAGACATTTTTTAGATACTGTGGCCAGTCTGCCCGAAGCAATACGCCACTAGTCCTTTAATTTAAGACAACCATCGTTACTCTTGCTAATAGTTACTTGATGTTGCTGATTAAATTTTAATTGTGACGAGGCATTGGCAACCTTACGAGAGTCATAGTGATTCCTGCAGTTCCTCACCAAAATACGCATTTTCTAGATACTGTGGAAAGTCTCTCCAAAGCGGTAATCCACTAACTGTTTATCTTAAGAGAAACTGCCAGGGGTTTCTTGAAGTTGCTCATGTGAGTGTAATTGTAACGAGGCATTGGCTACCTTAAGAGAGTCATAGTGACTCTTGCAAAATGCTCACCATAATAGACATTTTTTAGATACTGTGGCCAGTCTGTCCGAAGCATTACGCAATTAGATGTTTAATTTAAGACAACCATCATTACTCTTGCTAGGAGTTACTTGATGTTGCTGATTAAATTTTAATTGTGACGAGGCATTGGCAACCTTACGAGAGTCATAGTGATTCCTGGCAGTTCCTCACCAAAATACGCATTTTTTAGATACTGTGGAAAGTCTCTCCAAAGCGGTAATCCACTAGCTGTTTATCTTAAGAGAAACCGCCAGAGGTTTCTTGAAGTTGCTGATGTGAGTCTAATTGTGACGAGGCATTGGCTACCTTAAGAGAGTCATAGTGACTCTTGCCAAATGCTCACCATAATAGACATTTTGTAGATAGTGTGGCCAGTCTGCCTGAAGCAATACGCCACTAGTTCTTTAATTTAAGACATCCATCGTTACTCTTGCTAGGAGTTACTTGATGTTGCTGATTTAATTTTAATTGTGACGAGGCATTGGCAACCTTACGAGAGTCATAGTGATTCCTGGCAGTTCCTCACCAAAATACACATTTTTTAGATACTGTGGAAAGTCTCTCCAAAGCGGTAATCCACCAGCTGTTTATCTTAAGAGAAACTGCCAGAGGTTTCTTGAAGTTGCTGACGTGAGTCTAATTGTGACGATGCATTGTCTACCTTAAGAGAGTCATAGTGACTTTTGCCAAATGCTCACCATAATAGACATTTTTTTTTTAGATACTGTGGCCAGTCTGCCCGAATCATTACGCAATCAGTTGTTTAATTTAAGACAACCATTGTTACTCTTGCTAGGAGTTACTTGATGTTGCTGATTTAATTTTAATTGTGACGAGGCATTGGCAACCTTACGAGAGTCATAGTGATTCCTCTCAGTTCCTCACCAAAATACACATTTTTTAGATACTGTGGAAAGTCTCTCCAAAGTGGTAATCAACTAGCTGTTTATCTTCAGAGAAACTGCCAGGGGTTTCTTGAAGTTGCTGATGTGAGTCTAATTGTGACGAGGCATTGGCTACCTTAAGCGAGACATAGCGACTCTTGCCAAATGCTCACCATTATAGACATTTTTTAGATACTGTGGCCAGTCTGCCCGAAGCAATACGCCACTAGTCCTTTAATTTAAGACAACCATCGTTACTCTTGCTAGGAGTTACTTGATGTTGCTGATATAATTTTAATTGTGACGAGGCATTGGCAACCTTACGAGAGTCATAGTGATTCCTGGCAGTTCCTCACCAAAATACGCATTTTTCTGATACTGTGGAAAGTCTCTCCAAAGCGGTAATCCACTAGCTGTTTATCTTAAGAGAAACTGCCAGAGGTTTCTTGAAGTTGCTGATGTGAGTGTAATTGTGACGAGGCATTGGCTACCTTAAGAGAGTCATAGTGACTCTTGCCAAATGCTCACCATAAACGACATTTTTTAGATACTGTGGCCAGTCTGCCCGAAGCATTACGCAATTATTTGTTTAATTTAAGACAACCATCGTTACTCTTGCTAGGAGTTACGTGATGTTGCTGATTTAATTTTAATTGTGACGAGGCATTGGCAACCTTACGAGAGTCATAGTGATTCCTGGCAGTTCCTCACCAAAACACGCATTTTTTGGATACTGTGGAAAGTCTCTCCAAAGCAGTAATCCACTAGCTGTTTATCTTCAGCGAAACTGCCAGAGGTTTCTTGAAGTTGCTGATGTGAGTCTAATTGTGACGAGGCATTGGCTACCTTAAGCGAGTCATAGCGACTCTTGCCAAATGCTCACCATAATAGACATTTTTTAGATACTGTGGCCAGTCTGCCCGAAGCATTACGCAATTAGTTATTTATTTTGAGACAACCACCGTTACTCTTGCTAGGAATTACTTGATGTTGCTGATTTAATTTTAATTATGACGAGGCATTGGCAACCTTACGAGTGTCATAGTGATTCCTGGCAGTTCCTCACCAAAATACGAATTTTTTACATACTGTGGAAAGTCTCTCCAAAACGGTAATCCACTAGCTGTTTATCTTCAGAGAAACTGCCAGAGGTTTCTTGAAGATGCTGATGTGAGTCTAATTGTGACGAGGCATTGGCTACCTGAAACGAGTCATAGTGACTCTTGCCAAATGCTCACCATAATAGACATTTTTTAGATACTGTGGCCAGTCTGCCCGAAGCAATACGCCACTAGTCCTTTAATTTAAGACAACCATCGTTACTCTTGCTAGGAGTTACTTGATGTTGCTGATTAAATTTTATTTGTGACGAGGCATTGGCAACCTTACGAGAGTCATAGTGATTCCTGGCAGTTCCTCACGAAAATTCGCATTTTTTAGATACTGTGGAAAGTCTCTCCAAAGCGGTAATCCACTAGCTGTTTATCTTCAGAGAAACTGCCAGAGGTTTCTTTAAGTTGCTGATGTGAGTCTGATTGTGACGAGGCATTGGCTACCTTAAGCGAGTCATAGCGACTCTTGCCAAATGCTGACCATAATAGACATTTTTTAGATACTGTGGCCAGTCTGCCCGAAGCATTCCGCAATTAGTTGTTTAATTTAAGACAGAAATCGTTACTCTTGCTAGGAGTTACTTGATGTTGCTGATTTACTTTTAATTGTGACGAGGCATTGGCAACCTTACGAGAGTCATAGTGATTCCTGGCAGTTCCTCACCAAAACACGCATTTTTTAGATACTGTGGAAAGTCTCTCCAAAGTGGTAATCCACTAGCTGTTTATCTTCAGCGAAACTGCCAGAGGTTTTTTGAAGTTGCTGATGTGAGTCTAATTGTGACGAGGCATTGGCTACCTTAAGAGAGTCATAGTTACTCTTGCCAAATGCTCACCATAATAGACATTTTTTAGATACTGTGGCCAGTCTGCCCGAAGCATTACGCAATTAGTTGTTTAATTTAAGACAACCACCGTTACTCTTGCTAGGAGTTACTTGATGTTGCTGATTGAATTTTAATTGTGATGAGGAATTGGCAACCTTAGGAGAGTCATAGTGTTTCATGGCACTTCCTCAACAAAATACGCATTTTTTAGATACTGTGAAAAGCCTCTCCAAAGCGGTAATCCACTAGCTGCTTATCTTCAGAGAAACTGCCAGAGGTTTCTTGAAGTTGCTGATGTGAGTCTAATTGTGACAAGGCATTGGCTACCTTAAGCGAGTCATAGCGACTCTTGCCAAATGCTCACCATTATAGACATTTTTTAGATACTGTGGCCAGTCTGCCCGAAGCAATACGCCACTAGTCCTTTAATTTAAGACAACCATCGTTACTCTTGCTAGGAGTTACTTGTTGTTGCTGATTAAATTTTAATTGTGACGAGGCATTGGCAACCTTATGAGTGTCATAGTGATTCCTGGCAGTTCCTCACCAAAATACGAATTTTTTAGATACTGTGGAAAGTCTCTCCAAAGCGGTAATCCACTAGCTGTTTATCTTCAGAGACACTGCCAGAGGTTTCTTGAAGTTGCTGATGTGAGTCTAATTGTGACGAGGCATTGGCTACCTTAAGAGAGTCATAGTGACTCTTGCCAAATGCTCACCATAATAGACATTTTTTAGATACTGTGGCCAGTCACCCCGAAGCATTATGCAATTAGTTGTTTAATTTAAGACAACCACTGTTACTCTTGCTAAGAGTTACTTGATGTTGCTGATTAAATTTTAATTGTGACGAGGCATTGGCAACCTTACGAGAGTCATAGTGATTCCTGGCAGTTCCTCACCAAAATACACATTTTTTAGATACTGTGGAAAGTCTGTCCAAAGCGGTAATCCACTAGCTGTTTATCTTAAGAGAAACTGCCAGAGGTTTCTTGAAGTTGCTGACGTGAGTCTAATTGTGACGTTTATTGTCTACCTTAAGAGAGTCATAATGACTTTTGCCAAATGCTCACCATAATAGACATTTTTTAGATACTGTGGCCAGTCACCCCGAAGCATTATGCAATTAGTTGTTTAATTTATGACAACCACCGTTACTCTTGCTAGGAGTTACTTGATGTTGCTGATTTAATTTTAATTGTGAAGAGGCATTGGCAACCTTACGAGAGTCATAGTGATTCCTCTCAGTTCCTCACCAAAATACGCATTTTTTAGATACTGTGGAAAGTCTCTCCAAAGCGGTAATCCACTAGCTGTTTATCTTCAGAGAAACTGCCAAAAGTTTCTTGAAGTTGCTGAAGAGAGTCTAATTGTGACGAGGCATTGGCTACCTTGAGAGAGTCATAGTGACTCTTGCCAACTGCTCACCATAATAGACATTTTTTAGATACTGTGGCCAGTCTGCCCGAAGGAATACGCCACTAGTCCTTTAATTTAAGACAACCATCGTTACTCTTGCTAGGAGTTACTTGATGTTGCTGATTAAATTTTAATTGTGACGAGGCATTGGCAACCTTACGGGAGTCATAGTGATTCCTGCAGTTCCTCACCAACATACGCATTTTTTAGATACTGTGGAAAGTCTCTCCAAAGCGGTAATCCACTAACTGTTTATCTTAAGAGAAACTGCCAGGGGTTTCTTGAAGTTGCTCATGTGAGTGTAATTGTGACGAGGCATTGGCTACCTTAAGAGAGTCATAGTGACTCTTGCCAAATGCTCACCATAATAGACATATTTTAGATACTGTGGCCAGTCTGTCCGAAGCATTACGCAATTAGATGTTTAATTTATGACAACCATCATTACTCTTGCTAGGAGTTACTTGATGTTGATGATTAAATTTTAATTGTGACGAGGCATTGGCAACCTTACGAGAGTCATAGTGATTCCTGGCAGTTCCTCACCAAAATACGCATTTTTTAGATACTGTGGAAAGTCTCTCCAAAGCGGTAATCCACTAGCTGTTTATCTTAAGAGAAACTGCCAGAGGTTTCTTGAAGTTGCTGATGTGAGTCTAATTGTGACGAGGCATTGGCTACCTTAAGAGAGTCATAGTGACTCTTGCCAAATGCTCACCATAATAGACATTTTTTAGATAGTGTGGCCAGTCTGCCTGAAGCAATACGCCACTAGTTCTTTAATTTAAGACATCCATCGTTACTTTTGCTAGGAGTTACTTGATGTTGCTGATTTAATTTTAATTGTGACGAGGCATTGGCAACCTTACGAGAGTCATAGTGATTCCTGGCAGTTCCTCACCAAAATACACATTTTTTAGATACTGTGGAAAGTCTCTCCAAAGCGGTAATCCACCAGCTGTTTATCTTCAGAGAAACTGCCAGAGGTTTCTTGAAGTTGCTGACGTGAGTCTAATTGTGACGATGCATTGTCTACCTTAAGAGAGTCATAGTGACTTTTGCCAAATGCTCACCATAATAGACATTTTTTTTAGATACTGTGGCCAGTCTGCCCGAATCATTACGCAATTAGTTGTTTAATTTAAGACAACCATTGTTAGTCTTGCTAGGAGTTACTTGATGTTGCTGATTTAATTTTAATTGTGACGAGGCATTGGCAACCTTACGAGAGTCATAGTGATTCCTGGCAGTTCCTCACCAAAATACGAATTTTTTAGATACTGTGGAAAGTCTCTCCAAAGCGGTAATCCACTAGCTGTTTATTTTCAGAGAAACTGCCTGAGGTTTCTTGAAGTTTTTGATGTGAGTGTAATTGTGACGATGCATTGTCTACCTTAAGAGAGTCATAGTGACTCTTGCCAAATGCTCACCATAATAGACATTCGTTAGATACTGTGGCCAGTCTGCCTGAAGCAATACGCCACTAGTCCTTTAATTTAAGACAACCATCGTTACTCTTGCTAGGAGTTACTTGATGTTGCTGAGTAAATTTTAATTGTGACGAGGCATTGGCAACCTTACGAGAGTCATAGTGATTCCTCTCAGTTCCTCACCAAAATACGCAGTTTTTAGATACTGTGGAAAGTCTCTCCAAAGTGGTAATCAACTAGCTGTTTATCTTCAGAGAAACTGCCAGAGGTTTCTTGAAGTTGCTGATGTGAGTCTAATTGTGACGAGGCATTGGCTACCTTAAGCGAGACATAGCGACTCTTGCCAAATGCTCACCATTATAGACATTTTTTAGATACTGTGGCCAGTCTGCCCGAAGCAATGCGCCACTAGTCCTTTAATTTAAGACAACCATCGTTACTCTTGCTAGGAGTTACTTGATGTTGCTGATTTAATTTTAATTGTGACGAGGCATTGGCAACCTTACGAGAGTCATAGTGATTCCTGGCAGTTCCTCACCAAAATACACATTTTTTAGATACTGTGGAAAGTCTCTCCAAAGCGGTAATCCACTAGCTGTTTATTTTCAGAGAAACTGCCTGAGGTTTCTTGAAGTTTTTGATGTGAGTGTAATTGTGACGATGCATTGTCTACCTTAAGAGAGTCATAGTGACTCTTGCCAAATGCTCACCATAATAGACATTCCTTAGATACTGTGGCCAGTCTGCCCGAAGCAATACGCCACTAGTCCTTTAATTTAAGACAACCATCGTTACTCTTGCTAGGAGTTACTTGATGTTGCTGAGTAAATTTTAATTGTGACGAGGCATTGGCAACCTTACGAGAGTCATAGTGATTCCTGGCATTTCCTCACCAAAATACGATTTTTTAGATACTGTGGAAAGTCTCTCCAAAGCGGTAATCCACTAGCTGTTTATCTTAAGAGACTGCCAGAGGTTTCTTGAAGTTGCTGATGTGAGTGTAATTGTGACGAGGCATTGGCTACCTTAAGAGAGCCATAGTGACTCTTGCCAAATGCTCACCATAAACGACATTTTTTAGATACTGTGGCCAGTCACCCCGAAGCATTATGCAATTAGTTGTTTAATTTATGACAACCACCGTTACTCTTGCTAGGAGTTACTTGATGTTGCTGATTTAATTTTAATTGTGAAGAGGCATTGGCAACCTTACGAGAGTCATAGTGATTCCTCTCAGTTCCTCACCAAAATACGCATTTTTTAGATACTGTGGAAAGTCTCTCCAAAGCGGTAATCCACTAGCTGTTTATCTTCAGAGAAACTCCCAAAAGTTTCTTGAAGTTGCTGAAGAGAGTCTAATTGTGACGAGGCATTGGCTACCTTAAGAGAGTCATAGTGACTCTTGCCAAATGCTCACCATAATAGACATTTTTTAGATACTGTGGCCAGTCTGCCCGAAGTATTACGCAATTAGTTGTTTAATTTAAGACAACCATCGTTACTCTTGCTAGGAGTTACTTGATGTTGCTGATTCAATTTTAATTGTGATGAGGCATTGGCAACCTTACGAGAGTCATAGTGATTCCTGGAAGTTCCTCACCAAAATACGCATTTTGTAGATACTGTGGAAAGTCTCTCCAAAGCGGTAATCCACTAGCTGTTTATCTTCAGCGAAACTGCCAGAGGTTTCTTGAAGTTGCTGACGTGAGTCTAATTGTGACGAGGCATTGGCTACCTTAAGCGAGTCATAGCGGCTCTTGCCAAATGCTCACCATTATAGACATTTTTTAGATACTGTGGCCAGTCTGCCCGAAGCAATACGCCACTAGTCCTTTAATTTAAGACAACCATCGTTACTCTTGCTAGGAGTTACTTGATGTTGCTGATTAAATTTTAATTGTGACGAGGCATTGGCAACCTTACGAGAGTCATAGTGATTCCTGCAGTTCCTCACCAAAATACGCATTTTTTAGATACTGTGGAAAGTCTCTCCAAAGCGGTAATCCACTAACTGTTTATCTTAAGAGAAACTGCCAGGGGTTTCTTGAAGTTGCTCATGTGAGTGTAATTGTGACGAGGCATTGGCTACCTTAAGAGAGTCATAGTGACTCTTGCCAAATGCTCACCATAATAGACATTTTTTAGATACTGTGGCCAGTCTGTCCGAAGCATTACGCAATTAGATGTTTAATTTAAGACAACCATCATTACTCTTGCTAGGAGTTACTTGATGTTGCTGATTAAATTTTAATTGTGACGAGGCATTGGCAACCTTACGAGAGTCATAGTGATTCCTGGCAGTTCCTCACCAAAATACGCATTTTTTAGATACTGTGGAAAGTCTCTCCAAAGCGGTAATCCACTAGCTGTTTATCTTAAGAGAAACTGCCAGAGGTTTCTTGAAGTTGCTGATGTGAGTCTAATTGTGACGAGGCATTGGCTACCTTAAGAGAGTCATAGTGACTCTTGCCAAATGCTCACCATAATAGACATTTTTTAGATAGTGTGGCCAGTCTGCCTGAAGCAATACGCCACTAGTTCTTTAATTTAAGACATCCATCGTTACTCTTGCTAGGAGTTACTTGATGTTGCTGATTTAATTTTAATTGTGACGAGGCATTGGCAACCTTACGAGAGTCATAGTGATTCCTGGCAGTTCCTCACCAAAATACACATTTTTTAGATACTGTGGAAAGTCTCTCCAAAGCGGTAATCCACCAGCTGTTTATCTTCAGAGAAACTGCCAGAGGTTTCTTGAAGTTGCTGACGTGAGTCTAATTGTGACGATGCATTGTCTACCTTAAGAGAGTCATAGTGACTTTTGCCAAATGCTCACCATAATAGACATTTTTTTTAGATACTGTGGCCAGTCTGCCCGAATCATTACGCAATTAGTTGTTTAATTTAAGACAACCATTGTTACTCTTGCTAGGAGTTACTTGAAGTTGCTGATTTAATTTTAATTGTGACGAGGCATTGGCAACCTTACGAGAGTCATAGTGATTCCTCTCAGTTCCTCACCAAAATAAGCATTTTTTAGATACTGTGGAAAGTCTCTCCAAAGTGGTAATCAACTAGCTGTTTATCTTCAGAGAAACTGCCAGAGGTTTCTTGAAGTTGCTGATGTGAGTCTAATTGTGACGAGGCATTGGCTACCTTAAGCGAGACATAGCGACTCTTGCCAAATGCTCACCATTATAGACATTTTTTAGATACTGTGGCCAGTCTGTCCGAAGCAATACGCCACTAGTCCTTTAATTTAAGACAACCATCGTTACTCTTGCTAGGAGTTACTTGATGTTGCTGATTTAATTTTAATTGTGACGAGGCATTGGCAACCTTACGAGAGTCATAGTGATTCCTGGCAGTTCCTCACCAAAATACGGATTTTTTAGATACTGTGGAAAGTCTCTCCAAAGCGGTAATCCACTAGCTGTTTATTTTCAGAGAAACTGCCTGAGGTTTCTTGAAGTTTTTGATGTGAGTGTAATTGTGACGATGCATTGTCTACCTTAAGAGAGTCATAGTGACTCTTGCCAAATGCTCACCATAATAGACATTCTTTAGATACTGTGGCCAGTCTGCCCGAAGCAATACGCCACTAGTCCTTTAATTTAAGACAACCATTGTTACTCTTGCTAGGAGTTACTTGATGTTGCTGAGTAAATTTTAATTGTGACGAGGCATTGGCAACCTTACGAGAGTCATAGTGATTCCTGGCATTTCCTCACCAAAATACGATTTTTTAGATACTGTGGAAAGTCTCTCCAAAGCGGTAATCCACTAGCTGTTTATCTTAAGAGACTGCCAGAGGTGTCTTGAAGTTGCTGATGTGAGTGTAATTGTGACGAGGCATTGGCTACCTTAAGCGAGTCATAGCGACCCTTGCCAAATGCTCACCATAATAGACATTTTTTAGATACTGTGGCCAGTCTGCCCGAAGCAATACGCCACTAGTTCTTTAATTTAATACAACCATCGTTACTCTTGCTAGGAGTTACTTGATGTTGCTGATAAAATTTTAATTGTGACGAGGCATTGGCAACCTTACGAGAGTCATAGTGATTCCTGGCAGTTCCTCACCAAAATACGCATTTTTCTGATACTGTGGAAAGTCTCTCCAAAGCGGTAATCCACTAGCTGTTTATCTTAAGAGAAACTGCCAGAGGTTTCTTGAAGTTGCTGATGTGAGTGTAATTGTGACGAGGCATTGGCTACCTTAAGAGAGTCATAGTGACTCTTGCCAAATGCTCACCATAAACGACATTTTTTAGATACTGTGGCCAGTCTGCCCGAAGCATTACGCAATTAGTTGTTTAATTTAAGACAACCATCGTTACTCTTGCTAGGAGTTACTTGATGTTGCTGATTTAATTTTAATTGTGACGAGGCATTGGCAACCTTACGAGAGTCATAGTGATTCCTGGCAGTTCCTCACCAAAACACGCATTTTTTAGATACTGTGGAAAGTCTCTCCAAAGCAGTAATCCACTAGCTGTTTATCTTCAGCGAAACTGCCAGAGGTTTCCTGAAGTTGCTGATGTGAGTCTAATTGTGACGAGGCATTGGCTACCTTAAGCGAGTCATAGCGACTCTTGCCAAATGCTCACCATAATAGACATTTTTTAGATACTGTGGCCAGTCTGCCCGAAGCATTACGCAATTAGTTGTTTATTTTGAGACAACCACCGTTACTCTTGCTAGGAATTACTTGATGTTGCTGATTTAATTTTAATTATGACGAGGCATTGGCAACCTTACGAGTGTCATAGTGATTCCTGGCAGTTCCTCACCAAAATACGAATTTTTTACATACTGTGGAAAGTCTCTCCAAAACGGTAATCCACTAGCTGTTTATCTTCAGAGAAACTGCCTGAGGTTTCTTGAAGATGCTGGTGTGAGTCTAATTGTGACGAGGCATTGGCCACCTGAAACGAGTCATAGCGACTCATGCCAAATGCTCACAATAATAGACATTTTTTAGATACTGTGGCCAGTCTGCCCGAAGCAATACGCCACTAGTCCTTTAATTTAAGACAACCATCGTTACTCTTGCTAGGAGTTACTTGATGTTGCTGATTAAATTTTAATTGTGACGAGGCATTGTCAACCTTACGAGAGTCATAGTGATTCCTATCAGTTCCTCACGAAAATACGCATTTTTTAGATACTGTGGAAAGTCTCTCCAAAGCGGTAATCCACTAGCTGTTTATCTTAAGAGAAACTGCCAGAGGTTTCTTTAAGTTGCTGATGTGAGTCTGAATGTGACGAGGCATTGGCTACCTTAAGCGAGTCATAGCGACTCTTGCCAAATGCTGACCATAATAGATATTTTTTAGATACTGTGGCCAGTCTGCCCGAAGCATTACGCAATTAGTTGTTTAATTTAAGACAACCATCGTTACTCTTGCTAGGAGTTACTTGATATTGCTGATTTAATTTTAATTGTGACGAGGCATTGGCAACCTTACGAGAGTCATAGTGATTCCTGGCAGTTCCTCACCAAAACACGCATTTTTTAGATAATGTGGAAAGTCTCTCCAAAGCGGTAATCCACTAGGTGTTTATCTTCAGCGAAACTGCCACAGGTTTTTTGAGGTTGCTGATGTGAGTCTAATTGTGACGAGGCATTGGCTACCTTACGAGAGTCATAGTTACTCTTGCCAAATGCTCACCATAATAGACATTTTTTAGATACTGTGGCCAGTCTGCCCGAAGCATTACGCAATTAGTTGTTTAATTTAAGACAACCACCGTTACTCTTGCTAGGAGTTACTTGATGTTGCTGATTTAATTTTAATTGTGATGAGGCATTGGCAACCTTACGAGAGTCATAGTGATTCCTGGCAGTTCCTCAACAAAATACGCATTTTTTAGATACTGTGAAAAGCCTCTCCAAAGCGGTAATCCACTAGCTGTTTATCTTCAGAGAAACTGCCAGAGGTTTCTTGAAGTTGCTGATGTGAGTCTAATTGTGACGAGGCATTGGCTACCTTAAGCGAGTCATAGCGACTCTTGCCAAATGCTCACCATAATAGACATTTTTTAGATACTGTGGCCAGTCTGCCCGAAGCATTACACATTTAGTTGTTTAATTTAAGACAACCACCGTTACTCTTGCTAGGAGTTACTTGATGTTGCTGATTTAATTTTAATTGTGATGAGGCATTGGCAACCTTACGAGAGTCATAGTGATTCCTGGCAGTTCCTCACCAAAATACGCATTTTTTAGATACTGTGGAAAGTCTCTCCAAAGCGGTAATCCACTAGCTGTTTATCTTCAGAGACACTGCCAGAGGTTTCTTGAAGTTGCTGATATGAGTGTAATTGTGACGAGGCATTTGGCTACCATAAGAGAGTCATAGTGACTCTTGCCAAATGCTCATCATAATAGACATTTTTTAGATACTGTGGCCAGTCTGCCAAAAGCATTACGCAATTAGTTGTTTAATTTAAGACAACCATCGTTACTCTTGCTAGGAGTTACTTGATGTTGCTGATTTAATTTTAATTGTGACGAGGCATTAGCAACCTTACGAGAGTCATAGTGATTCCTGGCAGTTCCTCACGAAAATACGCATTTTTTAGATACTGTGGAAAGTCTCTCCAAAGCGGTAATCCACTAGCTGTTTATCTTCAGAGAAACTGCCAGAGGTTTCTTGAAGTTGCCGACGTGAGTCTAATTGTGACGAGGCATTGACTACCTTAAGAGAGTCATAGTGACTCTTGCCAAATGCTCACCATAATAGACATTTTTTAGGTACTGTGGCCAGTCTGCCCGAAGCATTACGCAATTAGTTGTTTAATTTAAGACAACCATCGTTACTGTTGCTAGGAGTTACTTGATGTTGCTGATTTAATTTTAATTGTGATGAGGAATTGGCAACCTTACGAGAGTCATAGTGATTCCTGGCAGTTCCTCACCAAAATACGCATTTTTTAGATACTGTGGAAAGTCTCTCCAAAGCGGTAATCCACTAGCTGTTTATCTTCAGAGAAACTGCCATAGGTTTCTTGAAGTTGCTGATGTGAGTCTAATTGTGACAAGGCATTGGCTACCTGAAGCGAGTCATAGCGACTCTTGCCAAATGCTCACCATTATAGACATTTTTTAGATACTGTGGCCAGTCTGCCCGAAGCAATACGCCACTAGTCCTTTAACTTAAGACAACCATCGTTACTCTTGCTAGGAGTTACTTGATGTTGCTGTTTAAATTTTAATTGTGACGAGGCATTGGCAACCTTACGAGAGTCATAGTGATTCCTGGCAGTTCCTCACCAAAATACGCATTTTTTAGATACTGTGGAAAGCCTCTCCAAAGCGGTAATCCACTAGCTGTTTATCTTAAGAGAAACTGTCAGAGGTTTCTTGAAGTTGCTGATGTGAGTGTAATTGTGACGAGGCATTGGCTACCTTAAGAGAGTCATAGTGACACTTGCCAAATGCTCACCATAATAGACATTTTTTAGATACTGTGGCCAGTCTGCCCGAGGCATTACGCAATTAGTTGTTTAATTTAAGACAACCATCGTTACTCTTGCTAGGAGTTACTTGATGTTGCTGATTTAATTTTAACTGTGACGAGGCATTGTCAACCTTACGAGAGTCATAGTGATTCCTGGCAGTTCCTCACCAAATTACGCATTTTTTAGATACTGTGGAAAGTCTCTCCAAAGCGGTAATCCACTAGCTGTTTATCTTAAGAGAAACTGCCAGATGTTTCTTGAGGTTGCTGATGTGAGTGTAATTGTGACGAGTCATTGGCTACCTTAAGAGAGTCATAGTGACACTTGCCAAATGCTCACCATAATAGACATTTTTTAGATACTGTGGCCAGTCTGCCCGAAGCATTACACATTTAGTTGTTTAATTTAAGACAACCACCGTTACTCTTGCTAGGAGTTACTTGATGTTGCTGATTTAATTTTAACTGTGACGAGGCATTGGCAACCTTACGAGAGTCATAGTGATTCCTGGCAGTTCCTCACCAAATTACGCATTTTTTAGATACTGTGGAAAGTCTCTCCAAAGCGGTAATCCACTAGCTGTTTATCTTAAGGGAAACTGCCAGAGGTTTCTTGAGGTTGCTGATGTGAGTGTAATTGTGACGAGTCATTGGCTACCTTAAGAGAGTCATAGTGACTCTTGCCAAATGCTCACCATAATAGACATTTTTTAGATACTGTGGCCAGTCGGGCCGAAGCATTATGCAATTAGTTGTTTAATTTAAGACAATCATCGTTACTCTTGCTAGGAGTTACTTGATGTTGCTGATTTAATTTTAATTGTGACGAGGCATTGGCAACCTTACGAGAGTCATAGTGATTCCTGGCAGTTCCTCACCAAAATACGCATTTTTTAGATACTGTGGAAAGTCTCTCCAAAGCGGTAATCCACTAGCTGTTTATCTTCAGAGAAACTGCCATAGGTTTCTTGAAGTTGCTGATGTGAGTCTAATTGTGACGAGGCATTGGCTACCTGAAGCGAGTCATAGCGACTCTTGCCAAATGCTCACCATAATAGACATTTTTTAGATACTGTGGCCAGTCTGCCCGAAGCATTACGCAATTAGTTGTTTAATTTAAGACAACCATCGTTACTCTTGCTAGGAGTTACTTGATGTTGCTGATTTGATTTTAATTGTGACGAGGCATTGGCAACCTTACGAGAGTCATAGTGATTCCTGGCAGTTCCTCACCAAAATACGCATTTCTTAGATACTGTGGAAAGTCTCTCCAAAGCGGTAATCCACTAGCTGTTTATCTTCAGCGAAACTGCCAGAGGTTTCTTGAAGTTGCTGATGTGAGTCTAATTGTGACGAGGCATTGGCTACCTTAAGCGAGTCATAGCGACTCTTGCCAAATGCTCACCATAATAGACATTTTTTAGATACTGTGGCTAGTCTGCCCGAAGCATTACGCAATTAGTTGTTTAATTTGAGACAACCACCGATACTCTTGGTAATAATTACTTGATGTTGCTGATTTAATTTTAATTGTGACGAGGCATTGGCAACCTTACGAGTGTCATAGTGATTCCTGGCAGTTCCTCACCAAAATACGAATTTTTTAGATACTGTGGAAAGTCTCTTCAAAGCGGTAATCCACTAGCTGATTATCTTAAGATAAACTGCCAGAGGTTTCTTGAAGTTGCTGATGTGAGTGTAATTGTGACGAGGCATTTGGCTACCTTAAGAGAGTCATAGTGACTCTTGCCAAATGCTCACCATAATAGACATTTTTTAGATACTGTGGCCAGTCTGCCTGAAGCATTACGCAATTAGTTGTTTAATTTAAGATAACCTTCGTTACTCTTGCTAGGAGTTACTTGATGTTGCTGATTTAATTTTAATTGTGACGAGGCATTGGCAACCTTACGAGAGTCATAGTGATTCCTGGCAGTTCCTCACGAAAATACGCTTTTTTTAGATACTGTGGAAAGTCTCTCCAAAGCGGTAATCCACTAGCTGTTTATCTTCAGAGAAACTGCCAAAGGTTTCTTGAAGTTGCTGACGTGAGTCTAATTGTGACGAGGCATTGGCTACCTTAAGAGAATCATAGTGACTCTTGCCAAATGCTCACCATAATAGACATTTTTTAGATAATGTGGCCAGTCTGCCCGAAGCATTACGCAATTAGTTGTTTAATTTAAGACAAACACCGTTACTCTTGCTAGGAGTTATTTGATGTTGCTGATTTAATTTTAATTGTGATGAAGAATTGGCAACCTTACGAGAGTCATAGTGATTCCTGGCAGTTCCCCACCAAAATACACATTTTTTAGATACTGTGAAAAGCCTCTGTAAAGCGGTAATCCACTAGCTGTTTATCTTCAGAGAAACTGCCAGGGGTTTCTTGAAGTTGCTGATGTGAGTCTAATTGTGACGAGGCATTGGCTACCTTAAGCGAGTCATACCGACTCTTGCCAAATGCTCACCATTATAGACATTTTTTAGATACTGTGGCCAGTCTGCCCGAAGCAATACGCCACTAGTCCTTTAATTTAAGACAACCATCGTTACTCTTGCTAGGAGCTACTTGTTGTTGCTGATTAAATTTTAATTGTGACGAGGCATTGGCAACCTTATGAGTGTCATAGTGATTCCTGGCAGTTCCTCACCAAAATACGAATTTTTTAGATACTGTGGAAAGTCTCTCCAAAGCGGTAATCCACTAGCTGTTTATCTTCAGAGAAACTGCCAGAGATTTCTTGAATTTGCTGATGTGAGTCTAATTGTGACGAGGCATTGGCTACCTGAAACGAGTCATAGTGACTCTTGCCAAATGCTCACCATAACAGACATTTTTTAGATACTGTGGCCAGTCTGCCCGAAGCATTACGCAATTAGTTGTTTAATTTAAGACAACCACCGTTACTCTTGCTAGGAGTTACTTGATGTTGCTGGTTTAATTTTAATTGTGACTAGGCATTGGCAACCTTACGAGAGTCATAGTGATTCCTGGCAGTTCCTCACCAAAATACGCATTTTTTAGATACTGTGGAAAGTCTCTCCAAAGCGGTAATCCACTAGCTGATTATCTTAAGATAAACTGCCAGAGGTTTCTTGAAGTTGCTGATGTGAGTGTAATTGTGACGAGGCATTTGGCTACCTTAAGAGAGTCATAGAGACTCTTGCCAAATGCTCACCATAATAGACATTTTTTAGATACTGTGGCCAGTCTGCCCGAAGCATTACGCAATTAGTTGTTTAATTTAAGACAACCTTCGTTACTCTTGCTAGGAGTTACTTGATGTTGCTGATTTAATTTTAATTGTGACGAGGCATTGGCAACCTTACGAGAGTCATAGTGATTCCTGGCAGTTCCTCACGAAAATACGCTTTTTTTAGATACTGTGGAAAGTCTCTCCAAAGCGGTAATCCACTAGCTGTTTATCTTCAGAGAAACTGCAAGAGGTTTCTTGAAGTTGCTGACGTGAGTCTAATATTGACGAGGCATTGGCTACCTTAAGAGAATCATAGTGACTCTTGCCAAATGCTCACCATAATAGACATTTTTTAGATACTGTGGCCAGTCTGCCCGAAGCATTACGCAATTAGTTGTTTAATTTAAGACAACCACCGTTACTCTTGCTAGGAGTTATTTGATGTTGCTGATTTAATTTTAATTGTGATGAAGAATTGGCAACCTTACGAGAGTCATAGTGATTCCTGGCAGTTCCACACCAAAATACACATTTTTTAGATACTGTGAAAAGCCTCTGTAAAGCGGTAATCCACTAGCTGTTTATCTTCAGAGAAACTGCCAGAGGTTTCTTGAAGTTGCTGATGTGAGTCTAATTGTGACGAGGCATTGGCTACCTTAAGCGAGTCATACCGACTCTTGCCAAATGCTCACCATTATAGACATTTTTTAGATACTGTGGCCAGTCTGCCCGAAGCAATACGCCACTAGTCCTTTAATTTAAGACAACCATCGTTACTCTTGCTAGGAGCTACTTGTTGTTGCTGATTAAATTTTAATTGTGACGAGGCATTGGCAACCTTATGAGTGTCATAGTGATTCCTGGCAGTTCCTCACCAAAATACGAATTTTTTAGATACTGTGGAAAGTCTCTCCAAAGCGGTAATCCACTAGCTGTTTATCTTAAGAGAAACTGCCAGAGGTTTCTTGAGGTTGCTGATGTGAGTGTAATTGTGACGAGTCATTGGCTACCTTAAGAGAGTCATAGTGACTCTTGCCAAATGCTCACCATAATAGACATTTTTTAGATACTGTGGCCAGTCTGCCCGAAGCATTACGCAATTAGTTGTTTAATTTAAGACAACCATCGTTACTCTTGCTAGGAGTTACTTGATGTTGCTGATTTAATTTTAATTGTGACGAGGCATTGGCAACCTTACGAGAGTCATAGTGATTCCTGGCAGTTCCTCACCAAAATACGCATTTTTTAGATACTGTGGAAAGTCTCTCCAAAGCGGTAATCCACTAGCTGTTTATCTTAAGAGAAACTGCCAGAGGTTTCTTGAATTTGCTGATGTGAGTCTAATTGTGACGAGGCATTGGCTACCTTAAGAGAGTCATAGTGACTCTTGCCAAATGCTCACCATAATAGACATTTTTTAGATACTGTGGCCAGTCTGCCCGAAGCATTACGCAATTAGTTGTTTAATTTAAGACAACCACCGTTACTCTTGCTAGGAGTTACTTGATAATGCTGGTTTAATTTTAACCGGATGAGGAATTGGCAACCTTACGAGAGTCATAGTGATTCCTGGCAGTTCCTCACCAAAATACACATTTTTGGATACTGTGAAAAGCCTCTCCAAAACGGTAATCCACTAGCTGTTTATCTTCAGAGAAACTGCCAGAGGTTTCTTGAAGTTGCTGATGTGAGTCTAATTGTGACGAGGCATTGGCTACCTTAGGAGAGTCATAGTGACTCTTGCCAAATGCTCACCATAATAGACATTTTTTAGATACTGTGGCCAGTCTGCCCGAAGCATTACGCAATTAGTTGTTTAATTTAAGACAACCACCGTTACTCTTGCTAGGAGTTACTTGATGTTGCTGATTAAATTTTAATTGTGACGAGGCATTGGCAACCTTACGAGAGTCATAGTGATTCCTGGCAGTTCCTCACCAAAATACGAATTTTTTAGATACTGTGGAAAGTCTCTCTAAAGCGGTAATCCACTAGCTGTTTATCTTAAGAGAAACTGCCAGAGGTTTCTTGAGGTTGCTGATGTGAGTGTAATTGTGACGAGTCATTGGCTACCTTAAGAGAGTCATAGTGACTCTTGCCAAATGCTCACCATAATAGACAATTTTTAGATACTGTGGCCAGTCTGCCCGAAGCATTACGCAATTAGTTGTTTAATTTAAGACAACCACCGTTACTCTTGCTAGGAGTTATTTGATGTTGCTGATTTAATTTTAATTGTGATGAAGAATTGGCAACCTTACGAGAGTCATAGTGAATCCTGGCAGTTCCACACCAAAATACACATTTTTTAGATACTGTGAAAAGCCTCTGTAAAGCGGTAATCCACTAGCTGTTTATCTTCAGAGAAACTGCCAGAGGTTTCTTGAAGTTGCTGATGTGAGTCTAATTGTGACGAGGCATTGGCTACCTTAAGCGAGTCATACCGACTCTTGCCAAATGCTCACCATTATAGACATTTTTTAGATACTGTGGCCAGTCTGCCCGAAGCAATACGCCACTAGTCCTTTAATTTAAGACAACCATCGTTACTCTTGCTAGGAGCTACTTGTTGTTGCTGATTAAATTTTAATTGTGACGAGGCATTGGCAACCTTATGAGTGTCATAGTGATTCCTGGCAGTTCCTCACCAAAATACGAATTTTTTAGATACTGTGGAAAGTCTCTCCAAAGCGGTAATCCACTAGCTGTTTATCTTAAGAGAAACTGCCAGAGGTTTCTTGAGGTTGCTGATGTGAGTGTAATTGTGACGAGTCATTGGCTACCTTAAGAGAGTCATAGTGACTCTTGCCAAATGCTCACCATAATAGACATTTTTTAGATACTGTGGCCAGTCTGCCCGAAGCATTACGCGATTAGTTGTTTAATTTAAGACAACCACCGTTACTCTTGCTAGGAGTTACTTGATGTTGCTGATTAAATTTTAATTGTGACGAGGCATTGGCAACCTTACGAGAGTCATAGTGATTCCTGGCAGTTCCTCACCAAAATACGCATTTTTTAGATACTGTGGAAAGTCTCTCCAAAGCGGTAATCCACTAGCTGTTTATCTTAAGAGAAACTGCCAGAGGTTTCTTGAATTTGCTGATGTGAGTCTAATTGTGACGAGGCATTGGCTACCTTAAGAGAGTCATAGTGACTCTTGCCAAATGCTCACCATAATAGACATTTTTTAGATACTGTGGCCAGTCTGCCCGAAGCATTACGCAATTAGTTGTTTAATTTAAGACAACCACCGTTACTCTTGCTAGGAGTTACTTGATGTTGCTGGTTTAATTTTAACCGGATGAGGAATTGGCAACCTTACGAGAGTCATAGTGATTCCTGGCAGTTCCTCACCAAAATACACATTTTTGGATACTGTGAAAAGCCTCTCCAAAACGGTAATCCACTAGCTGTTTATCTTCAGAGAAACTGCCAGAGGTTTCTTGAAGTTGCTGATGTGAGTCTAATTGTGACGAGGCATTGGCTACCTTAGGAGAGTCATAGTGACTCTTGCCAAATGCTCACCATAATAGACATTTTTTAGATACTGTGGCCAGTCTGCCCGAAGCATTACGCAATTAGTTGTTTAATTTAAGACATCCACCGTTACTCTTGCTAGGAGTTACTTGATGTTGCTGATTAAATTTTAATTGTGACGAGGCATTGGCAACCTTACGAGAGTCATAGTGATTCCTGGCAGTTCCTCACCAAAATACGAATTTTTTAGATACTGTGGAAAGTCTCTCTAAAGCGGTAATCCACTAGCTGTTTATCTTAAGAGAAACTGCCAGAGGTTTCTTGAGGTTGCTGATGTGAGTGTAATTGTGACGAGTCATTGGCTACCTTAAGAGAGTCATAGTGACTCTTGCCAAATGCTCACCATAATAGACAATTTTTAGATACTGTGGCCAGTCTGCCCGAAGCATTACGCAATTAGTTGTTTAATTTAAGACAACCACCGTTACTCTTGCTAGGAGTTATTTGATGTTGCTGATTTAATTTTAATTGTGATGAAGAATTGGCAACCTTACGAGAGTCATAGTGATTCCTGGCAGTTCCACACCAAAATACACATTTTTTAGTTACTGTGAAAAGCCTCTGTAAAGCGGTAATCCACTAGCTGTTTATCTTCAGAGAAACTGCCAGAGGTTTCTTGAAGTTGCTGATGTGAGTCTAATTGTGACGAGGCATTGGCTACCTTAAGCGAGTCATACCGACTCTTGCCAAATGCTCACCATTATAGACATTTTTTAGATACTGTGGCCAGTCTGCCCGAAGCAATACGCCACTAGTCCTTTAATTTAAGACAACCATCGTTACTCTTGCTAGGAGCTACTTGTTGTTGCTGATTAAATTTTAATTGTGACGAGGCATTGGCAACCTTATGAGTGTCATAGTGATTCCTGGCAGTTCCTCACCAAAATACGAATTTTTTAGATACTGTGGAAAGTCTCTCCAAAGCGGTAATCCACTAGCTGTTTATCTTAAGAGAAACTGCCAGAGGTTTCTTGAGGTTGCTGATGTGAGTGTAATTGTGACAAGGCATTGGCTACCTTAAGAGAGTCATAGTGACTCTTGCCAAATGCTCACCATAATAAACATTTTTTAGATACTGTGGCCAGTCTGCCCGAAGCATTACGCAATTAGTTGTTTAATTTAAGACAACCATCGTTACTCTTGCTAGGAGTTACTTGATGTTGCTGATTTAATTTTAATTGTGACGAGGCATTGGCAACCTTACGAGAGTCATAGTGATTCCTGGCAGTTCCTCACCAAAATACGCATTTTTTAGATACTGTGGAAAGTCTCTCCAAAGCGGTAATCCACTAGCTGTTTATCTTCAGAGAAACTGCCATAGGTTTCTTGAAGTTGCTGATGTGAGTCTAATTGTGACGAGGCATTGGCTACCTTAAGCGAGTCATAGCGACTCTTGCCAAATGCTCACCATAATAGACATTTTTTAGATACTGTGGCCAGTCTGCCCGAAGCATTACGCAATTAGTTGTTTAATTTAAGACAACCATCGTTACTCTTGCTAGGAGTTACTTGATGTTGCTGATTTAATTTTAATTGTGACGAGGCATTGGCAACCTTACGAGAGTCATAGTGATTCCTGGCAGTTCCTCACCAAAACACGCATTTTTTAGATACTGTGGAAAGTCTCTCCAAAGCGGTAATCCACTAGCTGTTTATCTTCAGCGAAACTGCCAGAGGTTTCTTGAAGTTGCTGATGTGAGTCTAATTGTGACGAGGCATTGGCTACCTTAAGCGAGTCATAGCGACTCTTGCCAAATGCTCACCATAATAGACATTTTTTAGATACTGTGGCCAGTCTGCCCGAAGCATTACGCAATTAGTTGTTTAATTTGAGACAACCACCGATACTCTTGCTAGGAATTACTTGATGTTGCTGATTTAATTTTAATTGTGACGAGGCATTGGCAACCTTACGAGTGTCATAGTGATTCCTGGCAGTTCCTCACCAAAATACGAATTTTTTAGATACTGTGGAAAGTCTCTCCAGAGCGGTAATCCACTAGCTGTTTATCTTCAGAGAAGCTGCCAGAGATTTCTTGAAGATGCTGATGTGAGTCTAATTGTGACGAGGCATTGGCTACCTGAAACGAGTCATAGTGCCTCTTGCCAAATGCTCACCATAATAGACATTTTTTAGATACTGTGGCCAGTCTGCCCGAAGCATTACGCAATTAGTTGTTTAATTTAAGACAACCACCGTTACTCTTGCTAGGAGTTACTTGATGTTGCTGGTTTAATTTTAATTGTGACTAGGCATTGGCAACCTTACGAGAGTCATAGTGATTCCTGGCAGTTCCTCACCAAAATACGCATTTTTTAGATACTGTGGAAAGTCTCTCCAAAGCGGTAATCCACTAGCTGATTATCTTAAGATAAACTGCCAGAGGTTTCTTGAAGTTGCTGATGTGAGTGTAATTGTGACGAGGCATTTGGCTACCTTAAGAGAGTCATAGTGACTCTTGCCAAATGCTCACCATAATAGACATTTTTTAGATACTGTGGCCAGTCTGCCCGAAGCATTACGCAATTAGTTGTTTAATTTAAGACAACCATCGTTACTCTTGCTAGGAGTTACTTGATGTTGCTGATTAAATTTTAATTGTGACGAGGCATTGGCAACCTTATGAGTGTCATAGTGATTTCTGGCAGTTCCTCACCAAAATACGAATTTTTTAGATACTGTGGAAAGTCTCTCCAAAGCGGTAATCCACTAGCTGTTTATCTTAAGAGAAACTGCCAGAGGTTTCTTGAGGTTGCTGATGTGAGTGTAATTGTGACGAGTCATTGGCTACCTTAAGAGAGTCATAGTGACTCTTGCCAAATGCTCACCATAATAGACATTTTTTAGATACTGTGGCCAGTCTGCCCGAAGCATTACGCAATTAGTTGTTTAATTTAAGACAACAATCGTTACTCTTGCTAGGAGTTACTTGATGTTGCTGATTTAATTTTAATTGTGACGAGGCATTGGCAACCTTACGAGAGTCATAGTGATTCCTGGCAGTTCCTCACCAAAATACGCATTTTTTAGATACTGTGGAAAGTCTCTCCAAAGCGGTAATCCACTAGCTGTTTATCTTCAGAGAAACTGCCACAGGTTTCCTGAAGTTGCTGATGTGAGTCTAATTGTGACGAGGCATTGGCTACCTTAGGAGAGTCATAGTGACTCTTGCCAAATGCCCACCATAATAGACATTTTTTAGATACTGTGGCCAGTCTGCCCGAAGCATTACGCAATTAGTTGTTTAATTTAAGACAACCACCGTTACTCTTGCTAGGAGTTACTTGATGTTGCTGATTAAATTTTAATTGTGACGAGGCATTGGCAACCTTACGAGAGTCATAGTGATTCCTGGCAGTTCCTCACCAAAATACGCATTTTTTAGATACTGTGGAAAGTCTCCCCAAAGCGGTAATCCACTAGCTGTTTATCTTAAGAGAAACTGCCAGAGGTTTCTTGAAGTTGCTGATGTGAGTGTAATTGTGACGAGGCATTGGCTACCTTAAGAGAGTCATAGTGACTCTTGCCAAATGCTCACCATTGTAGACATTTTTTAGATACTGAGGCCAGTCTGCCCGAAGCAATACGCCACTAGTCCTTTAATTTAAGACAACCATCGTTACTCTTGCTAGGAGTTACTTGTTGTTGCTGATTAAATTTTAATTGTGACGAGGCATTGGCAACCTTATGAGTGTCATAGTGATTCCTGGCAGTTCCTCACCAAAATACGAATTTTTTAGATACTGTGGAAAGTCTCTCTAAAGCGGTAATCCACTAGCTGTTTATCTTCAGAGAAACTGCCAGAGGTTTCTTGAGGTTGCTGATGTGAGTGTAATTGTGACGAGTCATTGGCTACCTTAAGAGAGTCATAGTGACTCTTGCCAAATGCTCACCATAATAGACAATTTTTAGATACTGTGGCCAGTCTGCCCGAAGCATTACGCAATTAGTTGTTTAATTTAAGACAACCACCGTTACTCTTGCTAGGAGTTACTTGATGTTGCTGATTAAATTTTAATTGTGACGAGGCATTGGCAACCTTACGAGAGTCATAGTGATTCCTGGCAGTTCCTCACCAAAATACGCATTTTTTAGATACTGTGGAAAGTCTCTCCAAAGCGGTAATCCACTAGCTGTTTATCTTCAGAGAAACTGCCATAGGTTTCTTGAAGTTGCTGATGTGAGTCTAATTGTGACGAGGCATTGGCTACCTTAAGCGAGTCATAGCGACTCTTGCCAAATGCTCACCATAATAGACATTTTTCAGATACTGTGGCCAGTCTGCCCGAAGCATTACGCAATTAGTTGTTTAATTTAAGACAACCATCGTTACTCTTGCTAGGAGTTACTTGATGTTGCTGATTTAATTTTAATTGTGACGAGGCATTGGCAACCTTACGAGAGTCATAGTGATTCCTGGCAGTTCCTCACCAAAACACGCATTTTTTAGATACTGTGGAAAGTCTCTCCAAAGCGGTAATCCACTAGCTGTTTATCTTCAGCGAAACTGCCAGAGGTTTCTTGAAGTTGCTGATGTGAGTCTAATTGTGACGAGGCATTGGCTACCTTAAGCGAGTCATAGCGACTCTTGCCAAATGCTCACCATAATAGACATTTTTTAGATACTGTGGCCAGTCTGACCGAAGCATTACGCAATTAGTTGTTTAATTTAAGACAACCCTCGTTACTCTTGCTAGGAGTTACTTGATGTTGCTGATTTAATTATAATTGTGACGAGGCATTGGCAACCTTACGAGAGTCATAGTGATTCCTGGCAGTTCCTCACCAAAATACGCATTTTTTAGATACTGTGGAAAGTCTCTCCAAAGCGGTAATCCACTAGCTGTTTATCTTCAGAGAAACTGCCATAGGTTTCTTGAAGTTGCTGATGTGAGTCTAATTGTGACGAGGCATTGGCTACCTTAAGCGAGTCATAGCGACTCTTGCCAAATGCTCACCATAATAGACATTTTTTAGATACTGTGGCCAGTCTGCCCGAAGCATTACGCAATTAGTTGTTTAATTTAAGACAACCATCGTTACTCTTGCTAGGAGTTACTTGATGTTGCTGATTTAATTTTAATTGTGACGAGGCATTGGCAACCTTACGAAAGTCATAGTGATTCCTGGCAGTTCCTCACCAAAACACGCATTTTTTAGATACTGTGGAAAGTCTCTCCAAAGCGGTAATCCACTAGCTGTTTATCTTCAGCGAAGCTGCCAGAGGTTTCTTGAAGTTGCTGATGTGAGTCTAATTGTGACGAGGCATTGGCTACCTTAAGCGAGTCATAGCGACTCTTGCCAAATGCTCACCATAATAGACATTTTTTAGATACTGTGGCCAGTCTGCCCGAAGCATTACGCAATTAGTTGTTTAATTTGAGACAACCACCGATACTCTTGCTAGGAATTACTTGATGTTGCTGATTTAATTTTAATTGTGACGAGGCATTGGCAACCTTACGAGTGTCATAGTGATTCCTGGCAGTTCCTCACCAAAATACGAATTTTTTAGATACTGTGGAAAGTCTCTCCAAAGCGGTAATCCACTAGCTGTTTATCTTCAGAGAAACTGCCAGAGATTTCTTGAAGATGCTGATGTGAGTCTAATTGTGACGAGGCATTGGCTACCTGAAACGAGTCATAGTGACTCTTGCCAAATGCTCACCATAATAGACATTTTTTAGATACTGTGGCCAGTCTGCCCGAAGCATTACGCAATTAGTTGTTTAATTTAAGACAACCACCGTTACTCTTGCTAGGAGTTACTTGATGTTGCTGGTTTAATTTTAATTGTGACTAGGCATTGGCAACCTTACGAGAGTCATAGTGATTCCTGGCAGTTCCTCACCAAAATACGCATTTTTTAGATACTGTGGAAAGTCTCTCCAAAGCGGTAATCCACTAGCTGATTATCTTAAGATAAACTGCCAGAGGTTTCTTGAAGTTGCTGATGTGAGTGTAATTGTGACGAGGCATTTGGCTACCTTAAGAGAGTCATAGTGACTCTTGCCAAATGCTCACCATAATAGACATTTTTTAGATACTGTGGCCAGTCTGCCCGAAGCATTACGCAATTAGTTGTTTTATTTAAGACAACCATCGTTACTCTTGCTAGGAGTTACTTGATGTTGCTGATTAAATTTTAATTGTGACGAGGCATTGGCAACCTTATGAGTGTCATAGTGATTCCTGGCAGTTCCTCACCAAAATACGAATTTTTTAGATACTGTGGAAAGTCTCTCCAAAGCGGTAATCCACTAGCTGTTTATCTTAAGAGAAACTGCCAGAGGTTTCTTGAGGTTGCTGATGTGAGTGTAATTGTGACGAGTCATTGGCTACCTTAAGAGAGTCATAGTGACTCTTGCCAAATGCTCACCATAATAGACATTTTTTAGATACTGTGGCCAGTCTGCCCGAAGCATTACGCAATTAGTTGTTTAATTTAAGACAACCATCGTTACTCTTGCTAGGAGTTACTTGATGTTGCTGATTTAATTTTAATTGTGACGAGGCATTGGCAACCTTACGAGAGTCATAGTGATTCCTGGCAGTTCCTCACCAAAATACGCATTTTTTAGATACTGTGGAAAGTCTCTCCAAAGCGGTAATCCACTAGCTGTTTATCTTCAGAGAAACTGCCAGAGGTTTCTTGAAGTTGCTGATGTGAGTCTAATTGTGACGAGGCATTGGCTACCTTAGGAGAGTCATAGTGACTCTTGCCAAATGCTCACCATAATAGACATTTTTTAGATACTGTGGCCAGTCTGCCCGAAGCATTACGCAATTAGTTGTTTAATTTAAGACAACCACCGTTACTCTTGCTAGGAGTTACTTGATGTTGCTGATTAAATTTTAATTGTGACGAGGCATTGGCAACCTTACGAGAGTCATAGTGATTCCTGGCAGTTCCTCACCAAAATACGCATTTTTTAGATACTGTGGAAAGTCTCTCCAAAGCGGTAATCCACTAGCTGTTTATCTTAAGAGAAACTGCCAGAGGTTTCTTGAAGTTGCTGATGTGAGTGTAATTGTGACGAGGCATTGGCTACCTTAAGAGAGTCATAGTGACTCTTGCCAAATGCTCACCATAATAGACATTTTTTAGATACTGTGGCCAGTCTGCCCGAAGCATTACGCAATTAGTTGTTTAATTTAAGACAACCACCGTTACTCTTGCTAGGAGTTACTTGATGTTGCTGGTTTAATTTTAACCGGATGAGGAATTGGCAACCTTACGAGAGTCATAGTGATTCCTGGCAGTTCCTCACCAAAATACGCATTTTTTAGATACTGTGGAAAGTCTCTCCAAAGCGGTAATACACTAGCTGTTTATCTTAAGAGAAACTGCCAGAGGTTTCTTGAAGTTGCTGATGTGAGTGTAATTGTGACGAGTCATTGGCTACCTTAAGAGAGTCATAGTAAGTCTTGCCAAATGCTCACCATAATAGACATTTTTTAGATACTGTGGCCAGTCGGGCCGAAGCATTATGCAATTAGTTGTTTAATTTAAGACGATCATCGTTACTCTTGCTAGGAGTTACTTGATGTTGCTGATTTAATTATAATTGTGACGAGGCATTGGCAACCTTACGAGAGTCATAGTGATTCCTGGCAGTTCCTCACCAAAATACGCATTTTTTAGATACTGTGGAAAGTCTCTCCAAAGCGGTAATCCACTAGCTGTTTATCTTCAGAGAAACTGCCATAGGTTTCTTGAAGTTGCTGATGTGAGTCTAATTGTGACGAGGCATTGGCTACCTTAAGCGAGTCATAGCGACTCTTGCCAAATGCTCACCATAATAGACATTTTTTAGATACTGTGGCCAGTCTGCCCGAAGCATTACGCAATTAGTTGTTTAATTTAAGACAACCATCGTTACTCTTGCTAGGAGTTACTTGATGTTGCTGATTTAATTTTAATTGTGACGAGGCATTGGCAACCTTACGAGAGTCATAGTGATTCCTGGCAGTTCCTCACCAAAACACGCATTTTTTAGATACTGTGGAAAGTCTCTCCAAAGCGGTAATCCACTAGCTGTTTATCTTCAGCGAAACTGCCAGAGGTTTCTTGAAGTTGCCGATGTGAGTCTAATTGTGACGAGGCATTGGCTACCTTAAGCGAGTCATAGCGACTCTTGCCAAATGCTCACCATAATAGACATTTTTTTGATACTGTGGCCAGTCTGCCCGAAGCATTACGCAATTAGTTGTTTAATTTGAGACAACCACCGATACTCTTGCTAGGAATTACTTGATGTTGCTGATTTAATTTTAATTGTGACGAGGCATTGGCAACCTTACGAGTGTCATAGTGATTCCTGGCAGTTCCTCACCAAAATACGAATTTTTTAGATACTGTGGAAAGTCTCTCCAAAGCGGTAATCCACTAGCTGTTTATCTTCAGAGAAACTGCCAGAGATTTCTTGAAGATGCTGATGTGAGTCTAATTGTGACGAGGCATTGGCTACCTGAAACGAGTCATAGTGACTCTTGCCAAATGCTCACCATAATAGACATTTTTTAGATACTGTGGCCAGTCTGCCCGAAGCATTACGCAATTAGTTGTTTAATTTAAGACAACCACCGTTACTCTTGCTAGGAGTTACTTGATGTTGCTGGTTTAATTTTAATTGTGACTAGGCATTGGCAACCTTACGAGAGTCATAGTGATTCCTGGCAGTTCCTCACCAAAATACGCATTTTTTAGATACTGTGGAAAGTCTCTCCAAAGCGGTAATCCACTAGCTGATTATCTTAAGATAAACTGCCAGAGGTTTCTTGAAGTTGCTGATGTGAGTGTAATTGTGACGAGGCATTTGGCTACCTTAAGAGAGTCATAGTGACTCTTGCCAAATGCTCACCATAATAGACATTTTTTAGATACTGTGGCCAGTCTGCCCGAAGCATTACGCAATTAGTTGTTTAATTTAAGACAACCACCGTTACTCTTGCTAGGAGTTACTTGATGTTGCTGATTAAATTTTAATTGTGACGAGGCATTGGCAACCTTACGAGAGTCATAGTGATTCCTGGCAGTTCCTCACCAAAATACGCATTTTTTAGATACTGTGGAAAGTCTCTCCAAAGCGGTAATCCACTAGCTGTTTATCTTAAGAGAAACTGCCAGAGGTTTCTTGAAGTTGCTGATGTGAGTGTAATTGTGACGAGTCATTGGCTACCTTAAGAGAGTCATAGTGAGTCTTGCCAAATGCTCACCATAATAGACATTTTTAAGATACTGTGGCCAGTCTGATCGAAGCATTACGCAATTAGTTGTTTAATTTAAGACAACCATCGTTACTCTTGCTAGGAGTTACTTGATGTTGCTGATTTAATTTTAATTGTGACGAGGCATTGGCAACCTTACGAGAGTCATAGTGATTCCTGGCAGTTCCTCACCAAAAAAACTCATTTTTTAGATACTGTGGAAAGTCTCTCCAAAGCGGTAATCCACTAGCTGTTTATCTTAAGAGAAATTGCCAGAGGTTTCTTGAAGTTGCTGACGTGAGTCTAATTGTGACGAGGCATTGGTTACCTTAAGAGAGTCATAGTGACTCTTGCCAAATGCTCACCATAATAGACATTTTTTAGATACTGTGGCCAGTCTGCCCGAAGCATTACGCAATTAGTTGTTTAATTTAAGACAACCACCGATACTCTTGCTAGGAGTTACTTGATGTTGCTGATTTAATTTTAATTATGATGAGGCATTGGCAACCTTAGGAGAGTCATAGTGTTTCCTGGCAGTTCCTCACCAAAATACGCATATTTTAGATACTGTGGAATGCCTCTCCAAAGCGGTAATCCACTAGCTGTTTATCTTCAGAGAAACTGCCAGAGGTTTCTTGGAGTTGCTGATGTGAGCCTAATTGTGACGAGGCATTGGCTACCTTAAGCGAGTCATAGCGACTCTTGCCAAATGCTCACCATTATAGACATTTTTTAGATACTGTGGCCAGTCTGCCCGAAGCAATACGCCACTAGTCCTTTAATTTAAGTCAACCATCGTTACTCTTGCTAGGAGTTACTTGTTTTTGCTGATTAAATTTTAATTGTGACGAGGCATTGGCAACCTTACGAGAGTCATAGTGATTCTTGGCAGTTCCTCACCAAAATACGCATTTTTTAGATACTGTGGAAAGTCTCTCCAAAGCGGTAATCCACTAGCTGTTTATCTTAAGAGAAACTGTCAGAGGTTTCTTGAAGTTGCTGATGTGAGTGTAATTGTGACGAGGCATTGGCTACCTTAAGAGAGTCACAGTGACTCTTGCCAAATGCTCACCATAATAGACATTTTTTAGATACTGTTGATAGTCTTCCCGAAGCATTACACAAGTAGTTGCTTAATTTAAGACAACCATCGTTACTCTTGCTAGGAGTTACTTGATGTTGCTGATTTAATTTTAATTGTGACGAGGCATTGGCAACCTTACGAGAGTCATAGTGATTCCTGGCAGTTCCTCACCAAAATACGCATTTTTTAGATACTGTGGAAAGTCTCTCCAAAGCGGTAATCCACTAGCTGTTTATCTTCCGAGAAACTGCCAGAGGTTTCTTGAAGTTGCTGATGTGAGTCTAATTGTGACGAGGCATTGGCTACCTTAAGCGAGTCATAGCGACTGTTGCCAAATGCTCACCATAATAGACATTTTTTAGATACTGTATCCAGTCTGCCGAAGCAATCCGCCACTAGTTATTTAATTTAAGACAACCATCGTTACTCTTGCTAGGAGTTACTTGATGTTGCTGATTAAATTTTAATTGTGACGAGGCATTGGCAACCTTACGAGAGTCATAGTGATTCCTGGCAGTTCCTCACCAAAATACGCATTTTTTAAACACTGTGGAAAGTCTCTCCAAAGCGGTAATCCACTAGCTGTTTATCTTCAGAGAAACTGCCAGAGGTTTCTTGAAGTTGCTGATGTGAGTCTAATTGTGACGAGGCATTGGCTACCTTAAGCGAGTCATAGTGACTCTTGCCAAATGCTCACCATAATAGACATTTTTTAGATACTGTGGCCAGTCGGCCCGGAGCAATACGCCACTAGTTGTTTAATGTAAGACAACCATCGTTACTCTTGCTAGGAGTTACTTGTTGTTGCAGATTAAATTTTAATTGTGTCGAGGCATTGGCAACCTTACGAGAGTCATAGAGATTCCTGGCAGTTCCTCACCAAAATACGCATTTTTTAGATATTGTGGAAAGTCTCTCCAAAGCGGTAATCCACTATCTGTTTATCTTAAGAGAAACTGTCAGAGGTTTCTTGAAGTTGCTGATGTGACTGTAATTGTGACGAGGCATTGGCTACCTTAAGAGAGTCATAGTGACTCTTGCCAAATGCTCACCATAATAGACATTTTTTAGATACTGTGGCCAGTCTGCCCGAAGCATTACGCAATTAGTTGTTTAATTTAAGACAACCATCGTTACTCTTGCTAGGAGTTACTTGATGTTGCTGATTTAATTTTAATTTTGACGAGACATTGGCAACCTTACGAGAGTCATAGTGATTCCTGGCAGTTCCTCACCAAAATACGCATTTTTTAGATACTGTGGAAAGCCTCTCGAAAGCGGTAATCCACTAGCTGTTTATCTTCAGAGAAACTGCCAGAGGTATCTTGAAGTTGCTGATGTGAGTGTAATTGTGACGAGGCATTGGCTACCTTAAGCAAGTCATAGCGACTCTTGCCAAATGCTCACCATTATAGACATTTTTTAGATACTGTGGCCAGTCTGCCCGAAGCAATACGCCACTAGTCCTTTAATTAAGGACAACCATCGTTACTCTTGCTAGGAGTTACTTGATGTTGCTGATTAAATTTTAATTCTGACGAGGCATTGGCAACCTTACGAGAGTCATAGTGATTCCTGGCAGTTCCTCACCAAAATACGCATTTTTTAAATACTGTGGAAAGTCTCTCCAAAGCGGTAATCCACTAGCTGTTTATCTTCAGAGAAACTGCCAGAGGTTTCTTGAAGTTGCTGATGTGAGTCTAATTGTGACGAGGCATTGGCTACCTTAAGCGAGTCATAGTGACCCTTGCCGAACGCTCACCATAATAGACATTTTTTAGATACTGTGGCCAGTCGGCCCGGAGCAATACGCCACTAGTTGTTTAATTTAAGACAACCATCGTTACTCTTGCTAGGAGTTACTTGTTGTTGCTGATTAAATTTTAATTGTGACGAGGCATTGGCAACCTTACGAGAGTCATAGTGATTCCTGGCAGTTCCTCACCTAAATACGCATTTTCTAGATATTGTGGAAAGTCTCTCCAAAGCGGTAATCCACTAGCTGTTTATCTTAAGAGAAACTGTCAGAGGTTTCTTGAAGTTGCTGATGTGAGTGTAATTGTGACGAGGCATTGGCTACCTTAAGAGAGTCATATTGACTCTTGCCAAATGCTCACCATTATAGACATTTTTTAGATACTGTGGCCAGTCTGCCCGAAGCAATACGCTACTAGTCCTTTAATTAAGGACAACCATCGTTACTCTTGCTAGGAGTTACTTGATGTTGCTGATTAAATTTTAATTGTGTCGAGGCATTGGCAACCTTACGAGAGTCATAGTGATTCCTGGCAGTTCCTCACCAAAATACGCATTTTTTAAATACTGTGGAAAGTCTCTCCAAATCGGTAATCCACTAGCTGTTTATCTTCAGAGAAACTGCCAGAGGTTTCTTGAAGTTGCTGATGTGAGTCTAATTGTGACGAGGCATTGGCTACCTTAAGCGAGTCATAGTGACCCTTGCCGAACGCTCACCATAATAGACATTTTTTAGATACTGTGGCCAGTCGGCCCGGAGCAATATGCCACAAGTTGTTTAATTTAAGACTACCATCGTTACTCTTGCTAGGAGTTACTTGTTGTTGCTGATTAAATTTTAATTGTGACGAGGCATTGGCAACCTTACGAGAGTCATAGTGATTCCTGGCAGTTCCTCACCAAAATACGCATTTTTTAGATATAGTGGAAAGTCTCTCCAAAGCGGTAATCCACTAGCTGTTTATCTTAAGAGAAACTGTCAGAGGTTTCTTGAAGTTGCTGATGTGAGTGTAATTGTGACGAGGCATTGGCTACCTTAAGAGATTCATAGTGACTCTTGCCAAATGCTCACCATAATAGACATTTTTTAGATACTGTGGCCAGTCTGCCCGAAGCATTACGCAATTAGTTGTTTAATTTAAGAGAACCATCGTTACTCTTGCTAGGAGTTACTTGATGTTGCTGATTAAATTTTAATTGTGACAAGGCATTGGCAACCTTACGAGAGTCATAGTGATTCCTGGCAGTTCCTCACCAAAATACGCGTTTTTTAGATACTGTGGAAAGCCTCTCCAAAGCGGTAATCCACTAGCTGTTTATCTTCAGAGAAACTGCCAGAGGTTTCTTGAAGTTGCTGATGTGAGTCTAATTGTGACGAGGCATTGGCTACCTTAAGCAAGTCATAGCGACTCTTGCCAAATGCTCACCATTATAGACATTTTTTAGATACTGTGGCCAGTCTGCCCGAAGCAATACGCCACTAGTCCTTTAATTAAGGACAACAATCGTTACTCTTGCTAGGAGTTACTTGATGATGCTGATTAAAATTTAATTGTGACGAGGCATTGGCAACCTTACGAGAGTCATAGTGATTCCTGGCACTTCCTCACCAAAATACGCATTTTCTAGATATTGTGGAAAGTCTCTCCAAAGCGGTAATCCACTAGCTGTTTATCTTAAGAGAAACTGTCAGAGGTTTCTTGAAGTTGCTGATGTGAGTGTAATTGTGACGAGGCATTGGCTACCTTAAGAGAGTCATATTGACTCTTGCCAAATGCTCACCATAATAGACATTTTTTAGATACTGTGGCCAGTCTGCCCGAAGCATTACGCAATTAGTTGTTTAATTTAAGAGAACCATCGTTACTCTTGCTAGGAGTTACGTGATGTTGCTGATTAAATTTTAATTGTGACGAGGCATTGGCAACCTTACGAGAGTCATAGTGATTCCTGGCAGTTCCTCACCAAAATACGCATTTTTTAGATACTGTGGAAAGCCTCTCCAAAGCGGTAATCCACTAGCTGTTTATCTTAAGAGAAACTGCCAGAGGTTTCTTGAAGTTGCTGATGTGAGTCTAATTGTGACGAGGCATTGGCTACCTTAAGCAAGTCATAGCGACTCTTGCCAAATGCTCACCATTATAGACATTTTTTAGATACTGTGGCCAGTCTGCCCGAAGCAATACGCCACTAGTCCTTTAATTAAGGACAACCATCGTTACTCTTGCTAGGAGTTACTTGATGTTGCTGATTAAATTTTAATTGTGTCGAGGCATTGGCAACCTTACGAGAGTCATAGTGATTCCTGGCAGTTCCTCACCAAAATACGCATTTTTTAGATACTGTGGAAAGTCTCTCCAAAGCGGTAATCCACTAGCTGTTTATCTTAAGAGAAACTGCCAGAGGTTTCTTGAAGTTGCTGATGTGAGTCTAATTGTGACGAGGCATTGGCTACCTTAAGCGAGTCATAGTGACCCTTGCCGAACGCTCACCATAATAGACATTTTTTAGATACTGTGGCCAGTCGGCCCGGAGCAATACGCCACAAGTTGTTTAATTTAAGACTACCATCGTTACTCTTGCTAGGAGTTACTTGTTGTTGCTGATTAAATTTTAATTGTGACGAGGCATTGGCAACCTTACGAGAGTCATAGTGATTCCTGGCAGTTCCTCACCAAAATACGCATTTTTTAGATATAGTGGAAAGTCTCTCCAAAGCGGTAATCCACTAGCTGTTTATCTTAAGAGAAACTGTCAGAGGTTTCTTGAAGTTGCTGATGTGAGTGTAATTGTGACGAGGCATTGGCTACCTTAAGAGATTCATAGTGACTCTTGCCAAATGCTCACCATAATAGACATTTTTTAGATACTGTGGCCAGTCTGCCCGAAGCATTACGCAATTAGTTGTTTAATTTAAGAGAACCATCGTTACTCTTGCTAGGAGTTACTTGATGTTGCTGATTAAATTTTAATTGTGACAAGGCATTGGCAACCTTACGAGAGTCATAGTGATTCCTGGCAGTTCCTCACCAAAATACGCGTTTTTTAGATACTGTGGAAAGCCTCTCCAAAGCGGTAATCCACTAGCTGTTTATCTTCAGAGAAACTGCCAGAGGTTTCTTGAAGTTGCTGATGTGAGTCTAATTGTGACGAGGCATTGGCTACCTTAAGCAAGTCATAGCGACTCTTGCCAAATGCTCACCATTATAGACATTTTTTAGATACTGTGGCCAGTCTGCCCGAAGCAATACGCCACTAGTCCTTTAATTAAGGACAACAATCGTTACTCTTGCTAGGAGTTACTTGATGATGCTGATTAAATTTTAATTGTGACGAGGCATTGGCAACCTTACGAGAGTCATAGTAATTCCTGGCAGTTCCTCACCAAAATACGCATTTTTTAGATACTGTGGAAAGTCTCTCCAAAGCGGTAATCCACTAGCTGTTTATCTTAAGAGAAACTGCCAGAGGTTTCTTGAAGTTGCTGATGTGAGTGTAATTGTGACGAGGCATTGGCTACCTTAAGAGAGTCATAGTGACTCTTGCCAAATGCTCACCATAATAGACATTTTTTAGATACTGTGGCCAGTCTGCCCGAAGCATTACACAATTAGTATTTTAATTTAAGACAACCATCGTTACTCTTGCTAGGAGTTACTTGATGTTGCTGATTTAATTTTAATTGTGACGAGGCATTGGCAACCTTATGAGAGTCATAGTGATTCCTGGCAGTTCCTCACCAAAATACGCATTTTTTAGATACTGTGGAAAGCCTCTCCAAAGCGGTAATCCACTAGCTGTTTATCTTCAGAGAAACTGCCAGAGGTTTCTTGAAGTTGCTGATGTGAGTCTAATTGTGACGAGGCATTGGCTACCTTAAGCAAGTCATAGCGACTCTTGCCAAATGCTCACCATTATAGACATTTTTTAGATACTGTGGCCAGTCTGCCCGAAGCAATACGCCACTAGTCCTTTAATTAAGGACAACCATCGTTACTCTTGCTAGGAGTTACTTGATGTTGCTGATTAAATTTTAATTGTGTCGAGGCATTGGCAACCTTACGAGAGTCATAGTGATTCCTGGCAGTTCCTCACCAAAATACGCATTTTTTAAATACTGTGGAAAGTCTCTCCAAATCGGTAATCCACTAGCTGTTTATCTTCAGAGAAACTGCCAGAGGTTTCTTGAAGTTGCTGATGTGAGTCTAATTGTGACGAGGCATTGGCTACCTTAAGCGAGTCATAGTGACCCTTGCCGAACGCTCACCATAATAGACATTTTTTAGATACTGTGGCCAGTCGGCCCGGAGCAATATGCCACAAGTTGTTTAATTTAAGACTACCATCGTTACTCTTGCTAGGAGTTACTTGTTGTTGCTGATTAAATTTTAATTGTGACGAGGCATTGGCAACCTTACGAGAGTCATAGTGATTCCTGGCAGTTCCTCACCAAAATACGCATTTTTTAGATATAGTGGAAAGTCTCTCCAAAGCGGTAATCCACTAGCTGTTTATCTTAAGAGAAACTGTCAGAGGTTTCTTGAAGTTGCTGATGTGAGTGTAATTGTGACGAGGCATTGGCTACCTTAAGAGATTCATAGTGACTCTTGCCAAATGCTCACCATAATAGACATTTTTTAGATACTGTGGCCAGTCTGCCCGAAGCATTACGCAATTAGTTGTTTAATTTAAGAGAACCATCGTTACTCTTGCTAGGAGTTACTTGATGTTGCTGATTAAATTTTAATTGTGACAAGGCATTGGCAACCTTACGAGAGTCATAGTGATTCCTGGCAGTTCCTCACCAAAATACGCGTTTTTTAGATACTGTGGAAAGCCTCTCCAAAGCGGTAATCCACTAGCTGTTTATCTTCAGAGAAACTGCCAGAGGTTTCTTGAAGTTGCTGATGTGAGTCTAATTGTGACGAGGCATTGGCTACCTTAAGCAAGTCATAGCGACTCTTGCCAAATGCTCACCATTATAGACATTTTTTAGATACTGTGGCCAGTCTGCCCGAAGCAATACGCCACTAGTCCTTTAATTAAGGACAACAATCGTTACTCTTGCTAGGAGTTACTTGATGATGCTGATTAAATTTTAATTGTGACGAGGCATTGGCAACCTTACGAGAGTCATAGTAATTCCTGGCAGTTCCTCACCAAAATACGCATTTTTTAGATACTGTGGAAAGTCTCTCCAAAGCGGTAATCCACTAGCTGTTTATCTTAAGAGAAACTGCCAGAGGTTTCTTGAAGTTGCTGATGTGAGTGTAATTGTGACGAGGCATTGGCTACCTTAAGAGAGTCATAGTGACTCTTGCCAAATGCTCACCATAATAGACATTTTTTAGATACTGTGGCCAGTCTGCCCGAAGCATTACGCAATTAGTTGTTTAATTTAAGACAACCATCGTTACTCTTGCTAGGAGTTACTTGATGTTGCTGATTTAATTTTAATTGTGACGAGGCATTGGCAACCTTATGAGAGTCATAGTGATTCCTGGCAGTTCCTCACCAAAATACGCATTTTTTAGATACTGTGCAAAGCCTCTCCAAAGCGGTAATCCACTAGCTGTTTATCTTCAGAGAAACTGCCAGAGGTTTCTTGAAGTTGCTGATGTGAGTCTAATTGTGACGAGGCATTGGCTACCTTAAGCGAGTCATAGTGACCCTTGCCGAACGCTCACCATAATAGACATTTTTTATATACTGTGGCCAGTCGGCCCGGAGCAATATGCCACAAGTTGTTTAATTTAAGACTACCATCGTTACTCTTGCTAGGAGTTACTTGTTGTTGCTGATTAAATTTTAATTGTGACGAGGCATTGGCAACCATACGAGAGTCATAGTGATTCCTGGCAGTTCCTCACCAAAATACGCATTTTTTAGATATAGTGGAAAGTCTCTCCAAAGCGGTAATCCACTAGCTGTTTATCTTAAGAGAAACTGTCAGAGCTTTCTTGAAGTTGCTGATGTGAGTGTAATTGTGACGAGGCATTGGCTACCTTAAGAGATTCATAGTGACTCTTGCCAAATGCTCACCATAATAGACATTTTTTAGATACTGTGGCCAGTCTGCCCGAAGCATTACGCAATTAGTTGTTTAATTTAAGAGAACCATCGTTACTCTTGCTAGGAGTTACTTGATTTTGCTGATTAAATTTTAATTGTGACAAGGCATTGGCAACCTTACGAGAGTCATAGTGATTCCTGGCAGTTCCTCACCAAAATACGCATTTTTTAGATACTGTGGAAAGCCTCTCCAAAGCGGTAATCCACTAGCTGTTTATCTTCAGAGAAACTGCCAGAGGTTTCTTGAAGTTGCTGATGTGAGTCTAATTGTGACGAGGCATTGGCTACCTTAAGCGAGTCATAGCGACTCTTGCCAAATGCTCACCATTATAGACATTTTTTAGATACTGGGGCCAGTCTGCCCGAAGCAATACGCACTAGTCCTTTAATTTAAGACAACCATCGTTACTCTTGCTAGGAGTTACTTGTTGTTGCTGATTAAATTTTAATTGTGACGAGGCATTGGCAACCTTACGAGAGTCATAGTGATTCCAGGCAGTTCCTCACCAAAATACGCATTTTTTAGATATTGTGGAAAGTCTTTCCAAAGCGGTAATCCACTAGCTGTTTATCTTAAGAGAAACTGTCAGAGGTTTCTTGAAGTTGCTGATGTGAGTGTAATTGTGACGAGGCATTGGCTACCTTAAGAGAGTCATAGTGACTCTTGCCAAATGCTCACCATAATAGACATTTTTTAGATACTGTGGCCAGTCTGCCCGAAGCATTACGCAATTAGTTGTTTAATTTAAGACAACCATCGTTACTCTTGCTAGGAGTTACTTGATGTTGCTGATTTAATTTTAATTGTGACGAGGCATTGGCAACCTTACGAGAGTCATAGTGATTCCTGGCAGTTCCTCACCAAAATACGCATTTTTTAGATAATGTGGAAAGTCTCTCTAAAGCGGTAATCCACTAGCTGTTTATCTTCAGAGAAACTGCCAGAGGTTTCTTGATGTTGCTGATGTGAGTCTAATTGTGACGAGGCATTGGCTACCTTAAGCGAGTCATAGTGACACTTGCCAAATGCTCACCATAATAGACATTTTTTAGATACTGTGGCCAGTCTGCCCGAAGCTATACGCCACTAGTTCTTTCATTTAAGACAACCATCGTTACTATTGCTAGGAGTTACTTGATGTTGCTGATTAAATTTTAATTGTGACGAGGCATTGGCAACCTTACGAGAGTCATAGTGATTCCTGGCAGTTCCTCACCAAAATACGCATTTTTTAGATACTGTGGAAAGTTTCTCCAAAGCGGTAATCCACTAGCTGTTTATCTTAAGAGAAACTGCCAGAGGTTTCTTGAAGTTGCTGATGTGAGTGTAATTGTGACAAGGCATTGGCTACCTTAAGAGAGTCATAGTGACTCTTGCCAAATGCTCACCATAATAGACATTTTTTAGATACTGTGGCCAGTCTGCCCGAAGCATTACGCAATTAGTTGTTTAATTTAAGACAACCATCGTTACTCTTGCTAGGAGTTACTTGTTGTTGCTGATTTAATTTTAATTGTGACGAGGCATTGGCAACCTTACGAGAGTCATAGTGATTCCTGGCAGTTCCTCACCAAAATACGCATTTTTCAGATACTGTGGAAAGTCTCTCCAAAGCGGTAATCCACTAGCTGTTTATCTTTCGAGAAACTGCCAGAGGTTTCTTGAAGTTGCTGATGTGAGTCTAATTGTGACGAGGCATTGGCTACCTTAAGCGAGTCATAGCGACTCTTGCCAAATGCTCACCTTTATAGACAATTTTTAGATACTGTGGCCAGTCTGCCCGAAGCAATACGCCACTAGTCTTTTAATTTAAGACAACCATCGTTACTCTTGCTAGGAGTTACTTGATGTTGCTGATTAAATTTTAATTGTGACGAGGCATTGGCAACCTTACGAGAGTCATAGTGATTCCTGGCAGTTCCTTACCAAATACACATTTTTTAGATAGTGTGGAAAGTCTCTCCAAAGCGGTAATCCACTAGCTGTTTATCTTCAGAGAAACTGCCAGACGTTTCTTGAAGTTGCTGATGTGAGTCTAATTGTGACGAGGCATTGGCTACCTTAAGCGAGTCATAGCGACTCTTGCCAAATGCTCACCATAATAGACATTTTTTAGATACTGTGGCCAGTCTGCCGAAGCAATACGCCACTAGTCCTTTAATTTAAGACAACCATCGTTACTCTTGCTAGGAGTTACTTGTTGTTGCTGATTAAATTTTAATTGTGACGAGGCATTGGCAACCTTACGAGAGTCATAGTGATTCCAGGCAGTTCCTCACCAAAATACGCATTTTTTAAATACTGTGGAAAGTCTCTCCAAAGCGGTAATCCACTAGCTGTTTATCTTCAGAGAAACTGCCAGAGGTTTCTTGAATTTGCTGATGTGAGTCTAATTGTGACGAGGCATTGGCTACCTTAAACGAGTCATAGTGACTCTTGCCAAATGCTCACCATAATAGACATTTTTTAGATACTGTGGCCAGTCGGCCCAGAGAAATACGCCACTAGTTGTTTAATTTAAGACAACCATCGTTACTCTTGCTAGGAGCTACTTGATGTTGCTCATTAAATTTTAATTGTGACGAGGCATTGGCAACCTTACGAGAGTCATAGTGATTCCTGGCAGTTCCTCACCAAAATACGCATTTTTTAGATATTGTGGAAAGTCTCTCCAAAGCGGTAATCCACTAGCTGTTTATCTTAAGAGAAACTGTCAGAGGTTTCTTGAAGTTGCTGATGTGAGTGTAATTGTGACGAGGCATTGGCTACCTTAAGAGAGTCATAGTGACTCTTGCCAAATACTCACCATAATAGACATTTTTTAGATACTGTGGCCAGTCTGCCCGAAGCTATACGCCACTAATTCTTTCATTTAAGACAACCATCGTTACTATTGCTAGGAGTTACTTGATGTTGCTGATTAAATTTTATTTGTGACGAGGCATTGGCAACCTTACGAGAGTCATAGTGATTCCTGGCAGTTCCTCACCAAAATACGCATTTTTTAGATAATGTGGAAAGTTTCTCCAAAGCGGTAATCCACTAGCTGTTTATCTTAAGAGAAACTGCCAGAGGTTTCTTGAAGTTGCTGATGTGAGTGTAATTGTGACAAGGCATTGGCTACCTTAAGAGAGTCATAGTGACTCTTGCCAAATGCTCACCATAATAGACATTTTTTAGATACTGTGGCCAGTCTGCCGAAGCATTACGCAATTAGTTGTTTAATTTAAGACAACCATCGTTACTCTTGCTAGGAGTTACTTGATGTTGCTGATTTAATTTTAATTGTGACGAGGCATTGGCAACCTTACGAGAGTCATAGTGATTCCTGGGAGTTCCTCACCAAAATACGCATTTTTCAGATACTGTGGAAAGTCTCTCCAAAGCGGTAATCCACTAGCTGTTTATCTTTTGAGAAACTGCCAGAGGTTTCTTGAAGTTGCTGATGTGAGTCTAATTGTGACGAGGCATTGGCTACCTTAAGCGAGTCATAGCGACTCTTGCCAAATGCTCACCTTTATAGACATTTTTTAGATACTGTGGCCAGTCTGCCCGAAGCAATACGCCACTAGTCCTTTAATTTAAGACAACCATCGTTACTCTTGCTAGGAGTTACTTCATGTTGCTGATTAAATTTTAATTGTGACGAGGCATTGGCAACCTTACGAGAGTCATAGTGATTCCTGGCAGTTCCTCACCAAATACGCATTTTTTAGATAGTGTGGAAAGTCTCTCCAAAGCGGTAATCCACTAGCTGTTTATCTTCAGAGAAACTGCCAGACGTTTCTTGAAGTTGCTGATGTGAGTCTAATTGTGACGAGGCATTGGCTACCTTAAGCGAGTCATAGCGACTCTTGCCAAATGCTCACCATAATAGACATTTTTTAGATACTGTGGCCAGTCTGCCGAAGCAATACGCCACTAGTTCTTTAATTTAAGACAACCATCGTTACTCTTGCTAGGAGTTACTTGATGTTGCTGATTAAATTTTAATTGTGACGAGGCATTGGCAACCTTACGAGAGTCATAGTGATTCCTGGCAGTTCCTCACCAAAATACGCATTTTTTAGATACTGTGGAAAGTCTCTCCAAAGCGGTAATCCACTAGCTGTTTATCTTAAGAGAAATTGCCAGAGGTTTCTTGAAGTTGCTGACGTGAGTCTAATTGTGACGAGGCATTGGCTACCTTAAGAGAGTCATAGTGACTCTTGCCAAATGCTCACCATAATAGACATTTTTTTAGATACTGTGGCCAGTCTGACCAAAGCATTACGCAATTAGTTGTTTAATTTAAGACAACCACCGTTACTCTTGCTAGGAGTTACTTGATGTTAGTGATTTAATTTTAATTATGATGAGGCATTGGCAACCTTAGGAGAGTCATAGTGATTCCTGGCAGTTCCTCACCAAAATACGCATTTTTTGATGCTGTGGAATGCCTCTCCAAAGCGGTAATCCACTAGCTGTTTATCTTCAGAGAAACTGCCAGAGGTTTCTTGAAGTTGCTGATGTTAGCCTAATTGTGACGAGGCATTGGCTACCTTAAGCGAGTCATAGCGACTCTTGCCAAATGCTCACCATTATAGATATTTTTTAGATACTGTGGCCAGTCTGCCCGAAGCAATACGCCACTAGTCCTTTAATTTAAGACAACCATCGTTACTCTTGCTAGGAGTTACTTGTTGTTGCTGATTAAATTTTAATTGTGACGAGGCATTGGCAACCTTACGAGAGTCATAGTGATTCCTGGCAGTTCCTCACCAAAATACGCATTTTTTAGATACTGTGGAAAGTCTCTCCAAAGCGGTAATCCACTAGCTGTTTATCTTCCGAGAAACTGCCAGACGTTTCTTGAAGTTGCTGATGTGAGTCTAATTGTGACGAGGCATTGGCTACCTTAAGCGAGTCATAGCGACTGTTGCCAAATGCTCACCATAATAGACATTTTTTAGATACTGTATCCAGTCTGCCGAAGCAATACGATACTAGTTCTTTAATTTAAGACAACCATCGTTACTCTTGCTAGGAGTTACTTGATGTTGCTGATTAAATTATAATTGTGACGAGGCATTGGCAACCTTACGAGAGTCATAGTGATTCCTGGCAGTTCCTCACCAAAATACGCATTTTTTAAATACTGTGGAAAGTCTCTCCAAAGCGGTAATCCACTAGCTGTTTATCTTCAGAGAAACTGCCAGAGGTTTCTTGAAGTTGCTGATGTGAGTCTAATTGTGACGAGGCATTGGCTACCTTAAACGAGTCATAGTGACTCTTGCCAAATGCTCACCATAATAGACATTTTTTAGATACTGTGGCCAGTCGGCCCAGAGAAATACGCCACTAGTTGTTTAATTTAAGACAACCATCGTTACTCTTGCTAGGAGCTACTTGATGTTGCTCATTAAATTTTAATTGTGATGAGGCATTGGCAACCTTACGAGAGTCATAGTGATTCCTGGCAGTTCCTCTCCAAAATACGCATTTTTTAGATATTGTGGAAAGTCTCTCCAAAGCGGTAATCCACTAGCTGTTTATCTTAAGAGAAACTGTCAGAGGTTTCTTGAAGTTGCTGATGTGAGTGTAATTGTGACGAGGCATTGGCTACCTTAAGAGAGTCATAGTGACTCTTGCCAAATGCTCACCATAATAGACATTTTTTAGATACTGTGGCCAGTCTGCCCGAAGCATTACGCAATTAGTTGTTTAATTTAAGACAATCATCGTTACTCTTGCTAGGAGTTACTTGATGTTGCTGATTTAATTTTAATTGTGACGAGGCATTGGCAACCTTACGAGAGTCATAGTGATTCCTTGCAGTTCCTCACCAAAATACGCATTTTTTAGATACTGTGGAAAGTCTCTCTAAAGCGGTAATCCACTAGCTGTTTATCTTCAGAGAAACTGCCAGAGGTTTCTTGAAGATGCTGATGTGAGTCAAATTGTGATTAGGCATTGGCTACCTTAAGCGAGTCATAGTGTCACTTGCCAAATGCTCACCATAATAGACATTTTTTAGATACTGTGGCCAGTCTGCCCGAAGCTATACGCCACTAGTTCTTTAATTTAAGACAACCATCGTTACTCTTGCTAGGAGTTACTTGATGTTGCTGATTAAATTTTAATTGTGACGAGGCATTTGCAACCTTACGAGAGTCATAGTGATTCCTGGCAGTTCCTCACCAAAATACGCATTTTTTAGATACTGTGGAAAGTCTCTCCAAAGCGGTAATCCACTAGCTGTTTATCTTAAGAGAAACTGCCAGAGGTTTCTTGAAGTTGCTGATGTGAGTGTAATTGTGACGAGGCATTGGCTACCTTAAGAGAGTCATAGTGACTCTTGCCAAATGCTCACCATAATAGACATTTTTTAGATACTGTGGCCAGTCTGCCCGAAGCATTACGCAATTAGTTGTTTAATTTAAGACAACCATCGTTACTCTTGCTGGGAGTTACTTGATGTTGCTGATTTAATTTTAATTGTGACGAGGCATTGGCAACCTTACGAGAGTCATAGTGATTCCTGGCATTTCCTCACCAAAATACGCATTTTTTAGATACTGTGGAAAGTCTCTCCAAAGCGGTAATCCACTAGCTGTTTATCTTCCGAGAAACTGCCAGAGGTTTCTTGAAGTTGCTGATGTGAGTCTAATTGTGACGAGGCATTGGCTACCTTAAGCGAGTCATAGCGACTCTTGCCAAATGCTCACCATAATAGACATTTTTTAGATACTGTGGCCAGTCTGCCGAAGCAATACGCCACTAGTTCTTTAATTTAAGACAACCATCGTTACTCTTGCTAAGAGTTACTTGATGTTGCTGATTAAATTTTAATTGTGATGAGGCATTGGCAACCTTACGAGAGTCATAGTGATTCCTGGCAGTTCCTCACCAAAATACGCATTTTTTAGATACTGTGGAAAGTCTCTCCAAAGCGGTAATCCACTAGCTGTTTCTCTTAAGAGAAATTTCCAGAGGTTTCCTGAAGTTGCTGACGTGAGTCTAATTGTGACGAGGCATTGGCTACCTTAAGAGAGTCATAGTGACTCTTGCCAAATGCTCACCATAATAGACATTTTTTAGATACTGTGGCCAGTCTGCCCGAAGCATTACGCAATTAGTTGTTTAATTTAAGACAACCACCATTACTCTTGCTAGGAGTTACTTGATGTTGCTGATTTAATTTTAATTATCATGAGGCATTGGCAACCTTAGGAGAGTCATAGTGATTCCTGGCAGTTCCTCACCAAAATACGCATTTTTTAGATAGTGTGGTAAGTCTCTCCAAAGCGGTAATCCACTAGCTGTTTATCTTCAGAGAAACTGCCAGACGTTTCTTGAAGTTGCTGATGTGAGTCTAATTGTGACGAGGCATTGGCTACCTTAAGCGAGTCATAGCGACCCTTGCCAAATGCTCACCATAATAGACATTTTTTAGATACTGTGGCCAGTCAGCCGAAGCAATACGCCACTAGTTCTTTAATTTAAGACAACCATCGTTACTCTTGCTAGGAGTTACTTGATGTTGCTGATTAAATTTTAATTGTGACGAGACATTGGCAACCTTACGAGAGTCATAGTGATTCCTGGCAGTTCCCCACCAAAATACGCATTTTTTAGATACTGTGGAAAGTCTCTCCAAAGCGGTAATCCACTAGCTGTTTATCTTAAAAGAAATTGCCAGAGGTTTCTTGAAGTTGCTGACGTGAGTCTAATTGTGACGAGGCATTGGCTACCTTAAGAGAGTCATAGTGACTCTTGCCAAATGCTCACCATAATGGACATTTTTTTAGATACTGTGGCCAGTCTGCCCGAAGCATTACGCAATTAGTTGTTTAATTTAAGACAACCACCGTTACTCTTGCTAGGAGTTACCTGATGTTGCTGATTTAATTTTAATTATGATGAGGCATTGGCAACCTTAGGAGAGTCATAGTGATTCCTGGCAGTTCCTTACCAAAATACGCATTTTTTAGATACTGTGGATAATCTCTCTAAAGCGGTAATCCACTAGCTGTTTATCTTCAGAGAAACTGCCAGAGGTTTCTTGAAGTTGCTGATGTGAGTCTAATTGTGACGAGGCATTGGCTACCTTAAGCGAGTCATAGCGACTCTTGCCAAATGCTCACCTTTATAGACAATTTTTAGATACTGTGGCCAGTCTGCCCGAAGCAATACGCCACTAGTCTTTTAATTTAAGACAACCATCGTTACTCTTGCTAGGAGTTACTTGATGTTGCTGATTAAATTTTAATTGTGACGAGGCATTGGCAACCTTACGAGAGTCATAGTGATTCCTGGCAGTTCCTCACCAAATACGCATTTTTTAGATAGTGTGGAAAGTCTCTCCAAAGCGGTAATCCACTAGCTGTTTATCTTCAGAGAAACTGCCAGACGTTTCTTGAAGTTGCTGATGTGAGTCTAATTGTGACGAGGCATTGGCTACCTTAAGCGAGTCATAGCGACTCTTGCCAAATGCTCACCATAATAGACATTTTTTAGATACTGTGGCCAGTCTGCCGAAGCAATACGCCACTAGTCCTTTAATTTAAGACAACCATCGTTACTCTTGCTAGGAGTTACTTGTTGTTGCTGATTAAATTTTAATTGTGACGAGGCATTGGCAACCTTACGAGAGTCATAGTGATTCCAGGCAGTTCCTCACCAAAATACGCATTTTTTAAATACTGTGGAAAGTCTCTCCAAAGCGGTAATCCACTAGCTGTTTATCTTCAGAGAAACTGCCAGAGGTTTCTTGAAGTTGCTGATGTGAGTCTAATTGTGACGAGGCATTGGCTACCTTAAACGAGTCATAGTGACTCTTGCCAAATGCTCACCATAATAGACATTTTTTAGATACTGTGGCCAGTCGGCCCAGAGAAATACGCCACTAGTTGTTTAATTTAAGACAACCATCGTTACTCTTGCTAGGAGCTACTTGATGTTGCTCATTAAATTTTAATTGTGACGAGGCATTGGCAACCTTACGAGAGTCATAGTGATTCCTGGCAATTCCTCACCAAAATACGCATTTTTTAGATATTGTGGAAAGTCTCTCCAAAGCGGTAATCCACTAGCTGTTTATCTTAAGAGGAACTGTCAGAGGTTTCTTGAAGTTGCTGATGTGAGTGTAATTGTGACGAGGCATTGGCTACCTTAAGAGAGTCATAGTGACTCTTGCCAAATACTCACCATAATAGATATTTTTTAGATACTGTGGCCAGTCTGCCCGAAGCTATACGCCACTAGTTCTTTCATTTAAGACAACCATCGTTACTATTGCTAGGAGTTACTTGATGTTGCTGATTAAATTTTATATGTGACGAGGCATTGGCAACCTTACGAGAGTCATAGTGATTCCTGGCAGTTCCTCACCAAAATACGCATTTTTTAGATACTGTGGAAAGTTTCTCCAAAGCGGTAATCCACTAGCTGTTTATCTTAAGAGAAACTGCCAGAGGTTTCTTGAAGTTGCTGATGTGAGTGTAATTGTGACAAGGCATTGGCTACCTTAAGAGAGTCATAGTGACTCTTGCCAAATGCTCACCACAATAGACATTTTTTAGATACTGTGGCCAGTCTGCCGAAGCATTACGCAATTAGTTGTTTAATTTAAGACAACCATCGTTACTCTTGCTAGGAGTTACTTGATGTTGCTGATTTAATTTTAATTGTGACGAGGCATTGGCAACCTTACGAGAGTCATAGTGATTCCTGGGAGTTCCTCACCAAAATACGCATTTTTCAGATACTGTGGAAAGTCTCTCCAAAGCGGTAATCCACTAGCTGTTTATCTTTCGAGAAACTGCCAGAGGTTTCTTGAAGTTGCTGATGTGAGTCTAATTGTGACGAGGCATTGGCTACCTTAAGCGAGTCATAGCGACTCTTGCCAAATGCTCACCTTTATAGACATTTTTTAGATACTGTGGCCAGTCTGCCCGAAGCAATACGCCACTAGTCCTTTAATTTAAGACAACCATCGTTACTCTTGCTAGGAGTTACTTGATGTTGCTGATTAAATTTTAATTGTGACGAGGCATTGGCAACCTTACGAGAGTCATAGTGATTCCTGGCAGTTCCTCACCAAATACGCATTTTTTAGATAGTGTGGAAAGTCTCTCCAAAGCGGTAATCCACTAGCTGTTTATCTTCAGAGAAACTGGGAGACGTTTCTTGAAGTTGCTGATGTGAGTCTAATTGTGACGAGGCATTGGCTACCTTAAGCGAGTCATAGCGACTCTTGCCAAATGCTCACCATAATAGACATTTTTTAGATACTGTGGCCAGTCTGCCGAAGCAATACGCCACTAGTTCTTTAATTTAAGACAACCATCGTTACTCTTGCTAGGAGTTACTTGATGTTGCTGATTAAATTTTAATTGTGACGAGGCATTGGCAACCTTACGAGAGTCATAGTGATTCCTGGCAGTTCCTCACCAAAATACGCATTTTTTAGATACTGTGGAAAGTCTCTCCAAAGCGGTAATCCACTAGCTGTTTATCTTAAGAGAAATTGCCAGAGGTTTCTTGAAGTTGCTGACGTGAGTCTAATTGTGACGAGGCATTGGCTACCTTAAGAGAGTCATAGTGACTCTTGCCAAATGCTCACCATAATAGACATTTTTTTAGATACTGTGGCCAGTCTGACCAAAGCATTACGCAATTAGTTGTTTAATTTAAGACAACCACCGTTACTCTTGCTAGGAGTTACTTGATGTTGCTGATTTAATTTTAATTATGATGAGGCATTGGCAACCTTAGGAGAGTCATAGTGATTCCTGGCAGTTCCTCACCAAAATACGCATTTTTTGATACTGTGGAATGCCTCTCCAAAGCGGTAATCCACTAGCTGTTTATCTTCAGAGAAACTGCCAGAGGTTTCTTGAAGTTGCTGATGTTAGCCTAATTGTGACGAGGCATTGGCTACCTTAAGCGAGTCATAGCGACTCTTGCCAAATGCTCACCATTATAGATATTTTTTAGATACTGTGGCCAGTCTGCCCGAAGCAATACACCACTAGTCCTTTAATTTAAGACAACCATCGTTACTCTTGCTAGGAGTTACTTGTTGTTGCTGATTAAATTTTAATTGTGACGAGGCATTGGCAACCTTACGAGAGTCATAGTGATTCCTGGCAGTTCCTCACCAAAATACGCATTTTTTAGATACTGTGGAAAGTCTCTCCAAAGCGGTAATCCACTAGCTGTTTATCTTCCGAGAAACTGCCAGACGTTTCTTGAAGTTGCTGATGTGAGTCTAATTGTGACGAGGCATTGGCTACCTTAAGCGAGTCATAGCGACTGTTGCCAAATGCTCACCATAATAGACATTTTTTAGATACTGTATCCAGTCTGCCGAAGCAATACGATACTAGTTCCTTAATTTAAGACAACCATCGTTACTCTTGCTAGGAGTTACTTGATGTTGCTGATTAAATTATAATTGTGACGAGGCATTGGCAACCTTACGAGAGTCATAGTGATTCCTGGCAGTTCCTCACCAAAATACGCATTTTTTAAATACTGTGGAAAGTCTCTCCAAAGCGGTAATCCACTAGCTGTTTATCTTCAGAGAAACTGCCAGAGGTTTCTTGAAGTTGCTGATGTGAGTCTAATTGTGACGAGGCATTGGCTACCTTAAACGAGTCATAGTGACTCTTGCCAAATGCTCACCATAATAGACATTTTTTAGATACTGTGGCCAGTCGGCCCAGAGAAATACGCCACTAGTTGTTTAATTTAAGACAACCATCGTTACTCTTGCTAGGAGCTACTTGATGTTGCTCATTAAATTTTAATTGTGACGAGGCATTGGCAACCTTACGAGAGTCATAGTGATTCCTGGCAGTTCCTCACCAAAATACGCATTTTTTAGATATTGTGGAAAGTCTCTCCAAAGCGGTAATCCACTAGCTGTTTATCTTAAGAGAAACTGTCAGAGGTTTCTTGAAGTTGCTGATGTGAGTGTAATTGTGACGAGGCATTGGCTACCTTAAGAGAGTCATAGTGACTCTTGCCAAATACTCACCATAATAGACATTTTTTAGATACTGTGGCCAGTCTGCCCGAAGCATTACGCAATTAGTTGTTTAATTTAAGACAATCATCGTTACTCTTGCTAGGAGTTACTTGATGTTGCTGATTTAATTTTAATTGTGACGAGGCATTGGCAACCTTACGAGAGTCATAGTGATTCCTTGCAGTTCCTCACCAAAATACGCATTTTTTAGATACTGTGGAAAGTCTCTCTAAAGCGGTAATCCACTAGCTGTTTATCTTCAGAGAAACTGCCAGAGGTTTCTTGAAGATGCTGATGTGAGTCAAATTGTGATTAGGCATTGGCTACCTTAAGCGAGTCATAGTGTCACTTGCCAAATGCTCACCATAATAGACATTTTTTAGATACTGTGGCCAGTCTGCCCGAAGCTATACGCCACTAGTTCTTTAATTTAAGACAACCATCGTTACTCTTGCTAGGAGTTACTTGATGTTGCTGATTTAATTTTAATTGTGACGAGGCATTTGCAACCTTACGAGAGTCATAGTGATTCCTGGCAGTTCCTCACCAAAATACGCATTTTTTAGATACTGTGGAAAGTCTCTCCAAAGCGGTAATCCACTAGCTGTTTATCTTAAGAGAAACTGCCAGAGGTTTCTTGAAGTTGCTGATGTGAGTGTAATTGTGACGAGGCATTGGCTACCTTAAGAGAGTCATAGTGACTCTTGCCAAATGCTCACCATAATAGACATTTTTTAGATACTGTGGCCAGTCTGCCCGAAGCATTACGCAATTAGTTGTTTAATTTAAGACAACCATCGTTACTCTTGCTGGGAGTTACTTGATGTTGCTGATTTAATTTTAATTGTGACGAGGCATTGGCAACCTTACGAGAGTCATAGTGATTCCTGGCATTTCCTCACCAAAATACGCATTTTTTAGATACTGTGGAAAGTCTCTCCAAAGCGGTAATCCACTAGCTGTTTATCTTCCGAGAAACTGCCAGAGGTTTCTTGAAGTTGCTGATGTGAGTCTAATTGTGACGAGGCATTGGCTACCTTAAGCGAGTCATAGCGACTCTTGCCAAATGCTCACCATAATAGACATTTTTTAGATACTGTGGCCAGTCTGCCGAAGCAATACGCCACTAGTTCTTTAATTTAAGACAACCATCGTTACTCTTGCTAAGAGTTACTTGATGTTGCTGATTAAATTTTAATTGTGATGAGGCATTGGCAACCTTACGAGAGTCATAGTGATTCCTGGCAGTTCCTCACCAAAATACGCATTTTTTAGATACTGTGGAAAGTCTCTCCAAAGCGGTAATCCACTAGCTGTTTCTCTTAAGAGAAATTTCCAGAGGTTTCCTGAAGTTGCTGACGTGAGTCTAATTGTGACGAGGCATTGGCTACCTTAAGAGAGTCATAGTGACTCTTGCCAAATGCTCACCATAATAGACATTTTTTAGATACTGTGGCCAGTCTGCCCGAAGCATTACGCAATTAGTTGTTTAATTTAAGACAACCACCATTACTCTTGCTAGGAGTTACTTGATGTTGCTGATTTAATTTTAATTATCATGAGGCATTGGCAACCTTAGGAGAGTCATAGTGATTCCTGGCAGTTCCTCACCAAAATACGCATTTTTTAGATAGTGTGGAAAGTCTCTCCAAAGCGGTAATCCACTAGCTGTTTATCTTCAGAGAAACTGCCAGACGTTTCTTGAAGTTGCTGATGTGAGTCTAATTGTGACGAGGCATTGGCTACCTTAAGCGAGTCATAGCGACCCTTGCCAAATGCTCACCATAATAGACATTTTTTAGATACTGTGGCCAGTCTGCCGAAGCAATACGCCACTAGTTCTTTAATTTAAGACAACCATCGTTACTCTTGCTAGGAGTTACTTGATGTTGCTGATTAAATTTTAATTGTGACGAGACATTGGCAACCTTACGAGAGTCATAGTGATTCCTGGCAGTTCCCCACCAAAATACGCATTTTTTAGATACTGTGGAAAGTCTCTCCAAAGCGGTTATCCACTAGCTGTTTATCTTAAAAGAAATTGCCAGAGGTTTCTTGAAGTTGCTGACGTGAGTCTAATTGTGACGAGGCATTGGCTACCTTAAGAGAGTCATAGTGACTCTTGCCAAATGCTCACCATAATGGACATTTTTTTAGATACTGTGGCCAGTCTGCCCGAAGCATTACGCAATTAGTTGTTTAATTTAAGACAACCACCGTTACTCTTGCTAGGAGTTACCTGATGTTGCTGATTTAATTTTAATTATGATGAGGCATTGGCAACCTTAGGAGAGTCATAGTGATTCCTGGCAGTTCCTTACCAAAATACGCATTTTTTAGATACTGTGGATAGTCTCTCTAAAGCGGTAATCCACTAGCTGTTTATCTTCAGAGAAACTGCCAGAGGTTTCTTGAAGTTGCTGATGTGAGTCTAATTGTGACGAGGCATTGGCTACCTTAAGCGAGTCATAGTGACACTTGCCAAATGCTCACCATAATTATCATTTTTTAGATACTGTGGCCAGTCTGCCCGAAGCTATACGCCACTAGTTCTTTAATTTAAGACAACCATCGTTACTCTTGCTAGGAGTTACTTGATGTTGCTGATTAAATTTTAATTGTGACGAGGCATTGGCAACCTTACGAGAGTCATAGTGATTCCTGGCAGTTCCTCACCAAAATACGCATTTTTTAGATACTGTGGAAAGTCTCTCCAAAGCGGTAATCCACTAGCTGTTTATCTTAAGAGAAACTGCCAGAGGTTTCTTGAAGTTGCTGATGTGAGTGTAATTGTGACGAGGCATTGGCTACCTTAAGAGCGTCATAGTGACTCTTGCCAAATGCTCACCATAATAGACATTTCTTAGATACTGTGGCCAGTCTGCCCGAAGCATTACGCAATTAGTTGTTTAATTTAAGACAACCATCGTTACTCTTGCTGGGAGTTACTTGATGTTGCTGATTTAATTTTAATTGTGACGAGGCATTGGCAACCTTACGAGAGTCATAGTGATTCCTGGCATTTCCTCACCAAAATACGCATTTTTTAGATACTGTGGAAAGTCTCTCCAAAGCGGTAATCCACTAGCTGTTTATCTTCAGAGAAACTGCCAGACGTTTCTTGAAGTTGCTGATGTGAGTCTAATTGTGACGAGGCATTGGCTACCTTAAGCGAGTCATAGCGACTCTTGCCAAATGCTCACCATAATAGACATTTTTTAGATACTGTGTCCAGTCTGCCGAAGCAATACGCCACTAGTTCTTTAATTTAAGACAACCATCGTTACTCTTGCTAGGAGTTACTTGATGTTGCTGATTAAATTTTAATTGTGACGAGGCATTGGCAACCTTACGAGAGTCATAGTGATTCCTGGCAGTTCCTCACCAAAATACGCATTTTTTAGATACTGTGGAAAGTCTCTCCAAAGCGGTAATCCACTAGCTGTTTATCTTAAAAGAAATTGCCAGAGTTTTCTTGAAGTTGCTGACGTGAGTCTAATTGTGACGAGGCATTGGCTACCTTAAGAGAGTCATAGTGACTCTTGCCAAATGCTCACCATAATAGACATTTTTTTAGATACTGTGGCCAGTCTGCCCGAAGCATTACGCAATTAGTTGTTTAATTTAAGACAACCATCGTTACTCTTGCTGGGAGTTACTTGATGTTGCTGATTTAATTTTAATTGTGACGAGGCATTGGCAACCTTACGAGAGTCATAGTGATTCCTGGCATTTCCTCACCAAAATACGCACTTTTAGATACTGTGGAAAGTCTCTCCAAAGCGGTAATCCACTAGCTGTTTATCTTCCGAGAAACTGCCAGAGGTTTCTTGAAGTTGCTGATGTGAGTCTCATTGTGACGAGGCATTGGCTACCTTAAGCGAGTCATAGTGACACTTGCCAAATGCTCACCATAATAGACATTTTTTAGATACTGTGGCTAGTCTGCCGAAGCAATACGCCACTAGTTCTTTAATTTAAGACAACCATAGTTACTCTTGCTAGGAGTTACTTGATGTTGCTGATTAAATTTTAATTGTGATGAGGCATTGGCAACCTTACGAGAGTCATAGTGATTCCTGGCAGTTCCTCACCAAAATACGCATTTTTTAGATACTGTGGAAAGTCTCTCCAAAGCGGTAATCCACTAGCTGTTCCTCTTAAGAGAAATTTCCAGAGGTTTCTTGAAGTTGCTGACGTGAGTCTAATTGTGACGAGGCATTGGCTACCTTAAGAGAGTCATAGTGACTGTTGCCAAATGCTCACCATGATAGACATTTTTTAGATACTGTGGCCAGTCTGCCCGAAGCATTACGCAATTAGTTGTTTAATTTAAGACAACCACCATTACTCTTGCTAGGAGTTACTTGATGTTGCTGATTTAATTTTAATTATGATGAGGCATTGGCAACCTTAGGAGAGTCATAGTGATTCCTGGCAGTTCCTCACCAAAATACGCATTTTTTAGATACTGTGGAAAGTCTCTCCAAAGCGGTAATCCACTAGCTGTTTATCTTCCGAGAAACTGCCAGAGGTTTCTTGAAGTTGCTGATGTGAGTCTCATTGTGACGAGGCATTGGCTACCTTAAGCGAGTCATAGCGACTCTTGCCAAATGCTCACCATAATAGACATTTTTTAGATACTGTGGCCAGTCTGCCGAAGCAATACGCCACTAGTTCTTTAATTTAAGACAACCATCTTTACTCTTGCTAGGAGTTACTTGATGTTGCTGATTAAATTTTAATTGTGATGAGGCATTGGCAACCTTACGAGAGTCATAGTGATTCCTGGCAGTTCCTCACCAAAATACGCATTTTTTAGATACTGTAGAAAGTCTCTCCAAAGCGGTAATCCACTAGCTGTTTATCTTAAGAGAAATTTCCAGAGGTTTCTTGAAGTTGCTGACGTGAGTCTAATTGTGACGAGGCATTAGCTACCTTAAGAGAGTCATGGTGACTCTTGCCAAATGCTCACCATAATAGACATTTTTTAGATACTGTGGCCAGTCTCCCCGAAGCATTACGCAATTAGTTGTTTAATTTAAGACAACCACCGTTACTCTTGCTAGGAGTTACTTGATGTTGCTGATTTAATTTTAATTATGATGAGGCATTGGCAACCTTAGGAGAGTCATAGTGATTCCTGGCAGTTCCTCACCAAAATACGCATTTTTTAGATACTGTGGAAAGTCTCTCTAAAGCGGTAATCCACTAGCTGTTTATCTTCAGAGAAACTGCCAGAGGTTTCTTGAAGTTGCTGATGTGAGTCTAATTGTGACGAGGCATTGGCTACCTTAAGGGAGTTATAGTGACTCTTGCCAAATGCTCACCATAATAGACATTTTTAAGATACTGTGGCCAGTCTGCCCGATGCATTACACAATTAGTTGTTTAATTTAAGACAACCATCGTTACTCTTGCTAGGAGTTACTTGATGTTGCTGATTTAATTTTAATTGTGACGAGGCATTGGCAACCTTACGAGAGTCATAGTGATTCCTGGCAGTTCCTCACCAAAATACGCATTTTTTAGATACTGTGGATAGTCTCTCTAAAGCGGTTATCCACTAGCTGTTTATCTTCAGAGATACTGCCAGAGGTTTCTTGAAGTTGCTGATGTGAGTCTCATTGTGACGAGGCATTGGCTACCTTAAGCGAGTTATAGAGACTCTTGCCAAATGCTCACCATAATAGACATTTTTTAGATACTGTGGCCAGTCTGCCGAAGCAATACGCCACTAGTTCTTTAATTTAAGCAACCATCGTTACTCTTGCTAGGAGTTACTTGATGTTGCTGATTAAATTTTAATTGTGATGAGGCATTGGCAACCTTACGAGAGTCATAGTGATTCCTGGCAGTTCCTCACCAAAATACGCATTTTTTAGATACTGTGGAAAGTCTCTCCAAAGCGGTAATCCACTAGCTGTTTAACTTAAGAGAAATTTCCAGAGGTTTCTTGAAGTTGCTGATGTGACTCTAATTGTGACGAGGCATTGGCTACCTTAAGAGAGTCATAGTGACTCTTGCCAAATGCTCACCATAATAGACATTTTTTAGATACTTTGGCCAGTCTCCCCGAAGCATTACGCAATTAGTTGTTTAATTTAAGACAACCACCGTTACTCTTGCTAGGAGTTACTTGATGTTGCTGATTTAATTTTAATTATGATGAGGCATTGGCAACCTTAGAAGAGTCATAGTGATTCCTGGCAGTTCCTCACCAAAATACGCATTTTTTAGATACTGTGGAAAGTCTCTCTAAAGCGGTAATCCACTAGCTGTTTATCTTCAGAGAAACTGCCAGAGGTTTCTTGAAGTTGCTGATGTGAGTGTAATTGTGACGAGGCATTGGCTATCTTAAGAGGGTCATAGTGACTCTTGCCATATGCTCACCATAATAGACATTTTTAAGATACTGTGGCCAGTCTGCCCGAAGCATTACACAATTAGTTGTTTAATTTAAGACAACCATCGTTACTCTTGCTAGGAGTTACTTGATGTTGCTGATTTAATTTTAATTGTGACAAGGCATTGGCAACCTTAGGAGAGTCATAGTGATTCCTGGCATTTCCTCACCAAAATACGCATTTTTTAGATACTGTGGAAAGTCTCTCCAAAGCGGTAATCCACTAGCTGTTTATCTTCAGAGAAACTGCCAGAGGTTTCTTGAAGTTGCTGATGTGAGTCTAATTGTGACGAGGCATTGGCTACCTTAAGCGAGTCATAGCGTCTCTTGCCAAATGCTCACCATAATAGACATTTTTTAGATACGGTGGCCAGTCTGACGAAGCAATACGCCACTAGTTCTTTAATTTAAGACAACCATCGTTACTCTTGCTAGGAGTTACTTGATGTTGCTGATTAAATTTTAATTGTGACGAGGCATTGGCAACCTTACTAGAGTCATAGTGATTCCTGGCAGTTCCTCACCAAAATACGCATTCTTTAGATACTGTGGAAAGTCTCTCCAAAGTGGTAATCCACTAGCTGTTTATCTTAAGAGAAATTGCCAGAGGTTTCTTGAAGTTGCTGACGTGAGTCTAATTGTGACGAGGCATTGGCAACCTTAGGAGAGTCATAGTGATTCCTGGCAGTTCCTCACCAAAATACGCATTTTTTAGATACTGTGGAATGCCTCTCCAAAGCGGTAATCCACTAGCTGTTTATCTTCAGAGAAACTGCCAGAGGTTTCTTGAAGTTGCTGATGTGAGCCTAAATGTGACGAGGCATTGGCTACCTTAAGCGAGTCATAGCGACTCTTGCCAAATGCTCAGCATTATAGACATTTTTTAGATACTGTGGCCAGTCTGCCCGAAGCAATACGCCACTAGTCCTTTAATTTAAGACAACCATCGTTACTCTTGCTGGGAGTTACTTGTTGTTGCTGATTAAATTTTAATTGTGACGAGGCATTGGCAACCTTACGAGAGTCATAGTGATTCCTGGCAGTTCCTCACCAAAATACGCATTTTTTAGATACTGTGGAAAGTCTCTCCAAAGCGGTAATCCACTAGCTGTTTATCTTAAGAGAAACTGTCAGAGGTTTCTTGAAGTTGCTGATGTGAGTGTAATTGTGACGAGGCATTGGCTACCTTAAGAGAGTCATAGTGACTCTTGCCAAATGCTCACCATAATAGACATTTTTTAGATACTGTGGCCAGTCTGCCCGAATCATTACGCAATTAGTTGTTTAATTTAAGACAACCATCGTTACTCTTGCTAGAAGTTACTTGATGTTGCTGATTTAATTTTAATTGTGACGAGGCATTGGCAACCTTACGAGAGTCATAGTGATTCCTGGCAGTTCCTCACCAAAATACGCATTTTTTAGATACTGTGGAAAGTCTCTCCAAAGCGGTAATCCACTAGCTGTTTATCTTCAGAGAAACTGCCAGAGGTTTCTTGAAGTTGCTGATCTGAGTCTAATTGTGACGAGGCATTGGCTACCTTAAGCGAGTCATAGCGACTCTTGCCAAATGGTCACCGTAATATACATTTTTTAGATACTGTGGCCAGTCTGCCCGAAGCATTACGCAATTAGTTGTTTAATTTAAGACAACCATCGTTACTCTTGCTAGGAGTTACTTGATGTTGCTGATTTAGTTTTAATTGTGACGAGGCATTGGCAACCTTATGAGAGTCATAGTGATTCCTGGCAGTTCCTCACCAAAATACGCATTTTTTAGATACTGTGGAATGCCTCTCCAAAGCGGTAATCCACTAGCTGTTTATCTTCAGAGAAACTGCCAGAGGTTTCTTGAAGTTGCTGATGTGAGCCTAATTGTGACGAGGCATTGGCTACCTTAAGCGAGTCAAAGCGACTCTTGCCAAATGCTCACCATTATAGACATTTTTTAGATACTGTGGGCAGTCTGCCCGAAGCAATACGCCACTAGTCCTTTAATTTAAGACAACCATCGTTACTCTTGCTAGGAGTTACTTGATGTTGCTGATTAAATTTTAATTGTGATGAGGCATTGGCAACCTTACGAGAGTCATAGTGATTCCTGGCAGTTCCTCACCAAAATACGCATTTTTTAGATACTGTGGAAAGTCTCTCCAAAGCGGTAATCCACTAGCTGTTTCTCTTAAGAGAAATTTCCAGAGGTTTCTTGAAGTTGCTGACGTGAGTCTAATTGTGACGAGGCATTGGCTCCCTTAAGAGAGTCATAGTGACTGTTGCCAAATGCTCACCATAATAGACATTTTTTAGATACTGTGGCCAGTCTGCCCGAAGCATTACGCAATTAGTTGTTTAATTTAAGACAACCACCATTACTCTTGCTAGGAGTTACTTGATGTTGCTGATTTAATTTTAATTATGATGAGGCATTGGCAACCTTAGGAGAGTCATAGTGATTCCTGGCAGTTCCTCACCAAAATACGCATTTTTTAGATACTGTGGAAAGTCTCTCCAAAGCGGTAATCCACTAGCTGTTTATCTTCCGAGAAACTGCCAGAGGTTTCTTGAAGTTGCTGATGTGAGTCTCATTGTGACGAGGCATTGGCTACCTTAAGCGAGTCATAGCGACTCTTGCCAAATGCTCACCATAATAGACATTTTTTAGATACTGTGGCCAGTCTGCCGAAGCAATACGCCACTAGTTCTTTAATTTAAGACAACCATCTTTACTCTTGCTAGGAGTTACTTGATGTTGCTGATTAAATTTTAATTGTGATGAGGCATTGGCAACCTTACGAGAGTCATAGTGATTCCTGGCAGTTCCTCACCAAAATACGCATTTTTTAGATACTGTGGAAAGTCTCTCCAAAGCGGTAATCCACTAGCTGTTTATCTTAAGAGAAATTTCCAGAGGTTTCTTGAAGTTGCTGACGTGAGTCTAATTGTGACGAGGCATTGGCTACCTTAAGAGAGTCATGGTGACTCTTGCCAAATGCTCACCATAATAGACATTTTTTAGATACTGTGGCCAGTCTCCCCGAAGCATTACGCAATTAGTTGTTTAATTTAAGACAACCACCGTTACTCTTGCTAGGAGTTACTTGATGTTGCTGATTTAATTTTAATTATGATGAGGCATTGGCAACCTTAGGAGAGTCATAGTGATTCCTGGCAGTTCCTCACCAAAATACGCATTTTTTAGATACTGTGGAAAGTCTCTCTAAAGCAGTAATCCACTAGCTGTTTATCTTCAGAGAAACTGCCAGAGGTTTCTTGAAGTTGCTGATGTGAGTCTAATTGTGACGAGGCATTGGCTACCTTAAGAGAGTCATAGTGACTCTTGCAAAATGCTCACCATAATAGACATTTTTAAGATACTGTGGCCAGTCTGCCCGAAGCATTACACAATTAGTTGTTTAATTTAAGACAACCATCGTTACTCTTGCTAGGAGTTACTTGATGTTGCTGATTTAATTTTAATTGTGACGAGGCATTGGCAACCTTACGAGAGTCATAGTGATTCCTGGCAGTTCCTCACCAAAATACGCATTTTTTAGATACTGTGGATAGTCTCTCTAAAGCGGTTATCCACTAGCTGTTTATCTTCAGAGAAACTGCCAGAGGTTTCTTGAAGTTGCTGATGTGAGTCTCATTGTGACGAGGCATTGGCTACCTTAAGCGAGTTATAGCGACTCTTGCCAAATGCTCACCATAATAGACATTTTTTAGATACTGTGGCCAGTCTGCCGAAGCAATACGCCACTAGTTCTTTAATTTAAGACAACCATCGTTACTCTTGCTAGGATTTACTTGATGTTGCTGATTAAATTTTAATTGTGATGAGGCATTGGCAACCTTACGAGAGTCATAGTGATTCCTGGCAGTTCCTCACCAAAATACGCATTTTTTAGATACTGTGGAAAGTCTCTCAAAGCGGTAATCCACTAGCTGTTTATCTTAAGAGAAATTTCCAGAGGTTTCTTGAAGTTGCTGATGTGAGTCTAATTGTGACGAGGCATTGGCTACCTTAAGAGAGTCATAGTGACTCTTGCCAAATGCTCACCATAATAGACATTTTTTAGATACTTTGGGCAGTCTCCCCGAAGCATTACGCAATTAGTTGTTTAATTTAAGACAACCACCGTTACTCTTGCTAGGAGTTACTTGATGTTGCTGATTTAATTTTAATTATGATGAGGCATTGGCAACCTTAGAAGAGTCATAGTGATTCCTGGTAGTTCCTCACCAAAATACGCATTTTTTAGATACTGTGGAAAGTCTCTCTAAAGCGGTAATCCACTAGCTGTTTATCTTCAGAGAAACTGCCAGAGGTTTCTTGAAGTTGCTGATGTGAGTGTAATTGTGACGAGGCATTGGCTATCTTAAGAGGGTCATAGTGACTCTTGCCATATGCTCACCATAATAGACATTTTTAAGATACTGTGGCCAGTCTGCCCGAAGCATTACACAATTAGTTGTTTAATTTAAGACAACCATCGTTACTCTTGCTAGGAGTTACTTGATGTTGCTGATTTAATTTTAATTGTGACAAGGCATTGGCAACCTTAGGAGAGTCATAGTGATTCCTGGCATTTCCTCACCAAAATACGCATTTTTTAGATACTGTGGAAAGTCTCTCCAAAGCGGTAATCCACTAGCTGTTTATCTTCAGAGAAACTGCCAGAGGTTTCTTGAAGTTGCTGATGTGAGTCTAATTGTGACGAGGCATTGGCTACCTTAAGCGAGTCATAGCGACTCTTGCCAAATGCTCACCATAATAGACATTTTTTAGATACGGTGGCCAGTCTGACGAAGCAATACGCCACTAGTTCTTTAATTTAAGACAACCATCGTTACTCTTGCTAGGAGTTACTTGATTTTGCTGATTAAATTTTAATTGTGACGAGGCATTGGCAACCTTACTAGAGTCATAGTGATTCCTGGCAGTTCCTCACCAAAATACGCATTCTTTAGATACTGTGGAAAGTCTCTCCAAAGTGGTAATCCACTAGCTGTTTATCTTAAGAGAAATTGCCAGAGGTTTCTTGAAGTTGCTGACGTGAGTCTAATTGTGACGAGGCATTGGCTACCTTAAGAGAGTCATAGTGACTCTTGCCAAATGCTCACCATAATAGACATTTTTTAGATACTGTGGCCAGTCTGCCCGAAGCATTACGCAATTAGTTGTTTAATTTAAGACAACCACCGTTACTCTTGCTAGGAGTTACTTGATGTTGCTGATTTAATTTTAATTATGATGAGGCATTGGCAACCTTAGGAGAGTCATAGTGATTCCTGGCAGTTCCTCACCAAAATACGCATTTTTTAGATACTGTGGAAAGTCTCTCTAAAGCGGTAATCCACTAGCTGTTTATCTTCAGAGAAACTGCCAGAGGTTTCTTGAAGTTGCTGATGTGAGTCTAATTGTGACGAGGCATTGGCTACCTTAAGGGAGTCATAGTGACTCTTGCCAAATGCTCACCATAATAGACATTTTTAAGATACTGTGGCCAGTCTGCCCGAAGCATTACACAATTAGTTGTTTAATTTAAGACAACCATCGTTACTCTTGCTAGGAGTTACTTGATGTTGCTGATTTAATTTTAATTGTGACGAGGCATTGGCAACCTTACGAGAGTCATAGTGATTCCTGGCAGTTCCTCACCAAAATACGCATTTTTTAGATACTGTGGATAGTCTCTCTAAAGCGGTTATCCACTAGCTGTTTATCTTCAGAGATACTGCCAGAGGTTTCTTGAAGTTGCTGATGTGAGTCTCATTGTGACGAGGCATTGGCTACCTTAAGCGAGTTATAGAGACTCTTGCCAAATGCTCACCATAATAGACATTTTTTAGATACTGTGGCCAGTCTGCCGAAGCAATACGCCACTAGTTCTTTAATTTAAGACAACCATCGTTACTCTTGCTAGGAGTTACTTGATGTTGCTGATTTAATTTTAATTATGATGAGGCATTGGCAACCTTAGAAGAGTCATAGTGATTCCTGGCAGTTCCTCACCAAAATACGCATTTTTTAGATACTGTGGAAAGTCTCTCTAAAGCGGTAATCCACTAGCTGTTTATCTTCAGAGAAACTGCCAGAGGTTTCTTGAAGTTGCTGATGTGAGTCTAATTGTGACGAGGCATTGGCTACCTTAAGAGAGTCATAGTGACTCTTGCCAAATGCTCACCATAATAGACATTTTTTAGATACTTTGGCCAGTCTCCCCGAAGCATTACGCAATTAGTTGTTTAATTTAAGACAACCACCGTTACTCTTGCTAGGAGTTACTTGATGTTGCTGATTTAATTTTAATTATGATGAGGCATTGGCAACCTTAGAAGAGTCATAGTGATTCCTGGCAGTTCCTCACAAAAATACGCATTTTTTAGATACTGTGGAATGCCTCTCCAAAGCGGTAATCCACTAGCTGTTTATCTTCAGAGAAACTGCCAGAGGTTTCTTGAAGTTGCTGATGCGAGCCTAAATGTGACGAGGCATTGGCTACCTTAAGCGAGTCATAGCGACTCTTGCCAAATGCTCACCATTATAGACATTTTTTAGATACTGTGGCCAGTCTGCCCGAAGCAATACGCCACTAGTCCTTTAATTGAAGACAACCATCGTTACTCTTGCTGGGAGTTACTTGTTGTTGCTGATTAAATTTTAATTGTGACGAGGCATTGGCAACCTTACGAGAGTCATAGTGATTCCTGGCAGTTCCTCACCAAAATACGCATTTTTTAGATACTGTGGAAAGTCTCTCCAAAGCGGTAATCCACTAGCTGTTTATCTTAAGAGAAACTGTCAGAGGTATCTTGAAGTTGCTGATGTGAGTGTAATTGTGACGAGGCATTTGCTACCTTAAGAGAGTCATAGTGACTCTTGCCAAATGCTCACCATAATAGACATTTTTTAGATACTGTGGCCAGTCTGCCCGAATCATTACGCAATTAGTTGTTTAATTTAAGACAACCATCGTTACTCTTGCTAGAAGTGACTTGATGTTGCTGATTTAATTTTAATTGTGACGAGGCATTGGCAACCTTACGAGAGTCATAGTGATTCCTGGCAGTTCCTCACCAAAATACGCATTTTTTAGATACTGTGGAAAGTCTCTCCAAAGCGGTAATCCACTAGCTGTTTATCTTCAGAGAAACTGCCAGAGGTTTCTTGAAGTTGCTGATCTGAGTCTAATTGTGACGAGGCATTGGCTACCTTAAGCGAGTCATAGCGACTCTTGCCAAATGGTCACCGTAATATACATTTTTTAGATACTGTGGCCAGTCTGCCCGAAGCATTACGCAATTAGTTGTTTAATTTAAGACAACCATCGTTACTCTTGCTAGGAGTTACTTGATGTTGCTGATTTAGTTTTAATTGTGACGAGGCATTGGCAACCTTACGAGAGTCATAGTGATTCCTGGCAGTTCCTCACCAAAATACGCATTTTTTAGATACTGTGGAATGCCTCTCCAAAGCGGTAATCCACTAGCTGTTTATCTTCAGAGAAACTGCCAGAGGTTTCTTGAAGTTGCTGATGTGAGCCTAATTGTGACGAGGCATTGGCTACCTTAAGCGAGTCAAAGCGACTCTTGCCAAATGCTCACCATTATAGACATTTTTTAGATACTGTGGGCAGTCTGCCCGAAGCAATACGCCACTAGTCCTTTAATTTAAGACAACCATCGTTACTCTTGCTAGGAGTTACTTGATGTTGCTGATTAAATTTTAATTGTGATGAGGCATTGGCAACCTTACGAGAGTCATAGTGATTCCTGGCAGTTCCTCACCAAAATACGCATTTTTTAGATACTGTGGAAAGTCTCTCCAAAGCGGTAATCCACTAACTGTTTCTCTTAAGAGAAATTTCCAGATGTTTCTTGAAGTTGCTGACTTGAGTCTAATTGTGACGAGGCATTGGCTACCTTAAGAGAGTCATAGTGACTGTTGCCAAATGCTCACCATAATAGACATTTTTTAGATACTGTGGCCAGTCTGCCCGAAGCATTACGCAATTAGTTGTTTAATTTAAGACAACCACCATTACTCTTGCTAGGAGTTACTTGATGTTGCTGATTTAATTTTAATTATGATGAGGCATTGGCAACCTTAGGAGAGTCATAGTGATTCCTGGCAGTTCCTCACCAAAATACGCATTTTTTAGATACTGTGGAAAGTCTCTCCAAAGCGGTAATCCACTAGCTGTTTATCTTCCGAGAAACTGCCAGAGGTTTCTTGAAGTTGCTGATGTGAGTCTCATTGTGACGAGGCATTGGCTACCTTAAGCGAGTCATAGCGACTCTTGCCAAATGCTCACCATAATAGACATTTTTTAGATACTGTGGCCAGTCTGCCGAAGCAATACGCCACTAGTTCTTTAATTTAAGACAACCATCTTTACTCTTGCTAGGAGTTACTTGATGTTGCTGATTAAATTTTAATTGTGATGAGGCATTGACAACCTTACGAGAGTCATAGTGATTCCTGGCAGTTCCTCACCAAAATACGCATTTTTTAGATACTGTGGAAAGTCTCTCCAAAGCGGTAATCCACTAGCTGTTTATCTTAAGAGAAATTTCCAGAGGTTTCTTGAAGTTGCTGACGTGAGTCTAATTGTGACGAGGCATTGGCTACCTTAAGAGAGTCATGGTGACTCTTGCCAAATGCTCACCATAATAGACATTTTTTAGATACTGTGGCCAGTCTCCCCGAAGCATTACGCAATTAGTTGTTTAATTTAAGACAACCACCGTTACTCTTGCTAGGAGTTACTTGATGTTGCTGATTTAATTTTAATTATGATGAGGCATTGGCAACCTTAGAAGAGTCATAGTGATTCCTGGTAGTTCCTCACCAAAATACGCATTTTTTAGATACTGTGGAAAGTCTCTCCAAAGCGGTAATCCACTAGCTGTTTATCTTCAGAGAAACTGCCAGAGGTTTCTTGAAGTTGCTGATGTGAGTCTAATTGTGACGAGGCATTGGCTACCTTAAGCGAGTCATAGCGACTCTTGCCAATTGCTCACCATAATAGACATTTTTTAGATAAGGTGGCCAGTCTGACGAAGCAATACGCCACTAGTTCTTTAATTTAAGACAACCATCGTTACTCTTGCTAGGAGTTACTTGATGTTGCTGATTAAATTTTAATTGTGACGAGGCATTGGCAACCTTACTAGAGTCATAGTGATTCCTGGCAGTTCCTCACCAAAATACGCATTCTTTAGATACTGTGGAAAGTCTCTCCAAAGTGGTAATCCACTAGCTGTTTATCTGAAGAGAAATTGCCAGAGGTTTCTTGAAGTTGCTGACGTGAGTCTAATTGTGACGAGGCATTGGCTACCTTAAGAGAGTCATAGTGACTCTTGCCAAATGCTCACCATAATAGACATTTTTTAGATACTGTGGCCAGTCTGCCCGAAGCATTACGCAATTAGTTGTTTAATTTAAGACAGCCACCGTTACTCTTGCTAGAAGTTACTTGATGTTGCTGATTTAATTTTAATTATGATGAGGCATTGGCAACCTTTGGAGAGTCATAGTGATTCCTGGCAGTTCCTCACCAAAATACGCATTTTTTAGATACTGTGGAATGCCTCTCCAAAGCGGTAATCCACTAGCTGTTTATCTTCAGAGAAACTGCCAGAGGTTTCTTGAAGTTGCTGATGTGAGTGTAATTATGACGAGGCATTGGCTACCTTAAGAGAGTCATAGTGACTCTTGCCAAATGCTCACCATAATAGACATTTTTTAGATACTGTGGCCAGTCTGCCCGAATCATTACGCAATTAGTTGTTTAATTTAAGACAACCATCGTTACTCTTGCTAGAAGTTACTTGATGTTGCTGATTTAATTTTAATTGTGACGAGGCATTGGCAACCTTACGAGAGTCATAGTGATTCCTGGCAGTTCCTCACCAAAATACGCATTTTTTAGATACTGTGGAAAGTCTCTCCAAAGCGGTAATCCACTAGCTGTTTATCTTCAGAGAAACTGCCAGAGGTTTCTTGAAGTTGCTGATCTGAGTCTAATTGTGACGAGGCATTGGCTACCTTAAGCGAGTCATAGCGACTCTTGCCAAATGGTCACCGTAATATACATTTTTTAGATACTGTGGCCAGTCTGCCCGAAGCATTACGCAATTAGTTGTTTAATTTAAGACAACCATCGTTACTCTTGCTAGGAGTTACTTGATGTTGCTGATTTAGTTTTAATTGTGACGAGGCATTGGCAACCTTACGAGAGTCATAGTGATTCCTGGCAGTTCCTCACCAAAATACGCATTTTTTAGATACTGTGGAATGCCTCTCCAAAGCGGTAATCCACTAGCTGTTTATCTTCAGAGAAACTGCCAGAGGTTTCTTGAAGTTGCTGATGTGAGCCTAAATGTGACGAGGCATTGGCTACCTTAAGCGAGTCAAAGCGACTCTTGCCAAATGCTCACCATTATAGACATTTTTTAGATACTGTGGGCAGTCTGCCCGAAGCAATACGCCACTAGTTCTTTAATTTAAGACAACGATCGTTACTCTTACTAGGAGTTACTTGTTGTTGCTGATTAAATTTTAATTGTGACGAGGCATTGGCAACCTTACGAGAGTCATAGTGATTCCTGGCAGTTCCTCACCAAAATACGCATTTTTTAGATACTGTGGAAAGTCTCTCCAAAGCGGTAATCCACTAGCTGTTTAACTTAAGAGAAATTTCCAGAGGTTTCTTGAAGTTGCTGATGTGAGTCTAATTGTGACGAGGCATTGGCTACCTTAAGAGAGTCATAGTGACTCTTGCCAAATGCTCACCATAATAGACATTTTTTAGATACTTTGGCCAGTCTCCCCGAAGCATTACGCAATTAGTTGTTTAATTTAAGACAACCACCGTTACTCTTGCTAGGAGTTACTTGATGTTGCTGATTTAATTTTAATTATGATGAGGCATCGGCAACCTTAGAAGAGTCATAGTGATTCCTGGCAGTTCCTCACCAAGATACGCATTTTTTAGATACTGTGGAAAGTCTCTCTAAAGCGGTAATCCACTAGCTGTTTATCTTCAGAGAAACTGCCAGAGGTTTCTTGAAGTTGCTGATGTGAGTCTAATTGTGACGAGGCATTGGCTATCTTAAGAGGGTCATAGTGACTCTTGCCATATGCTCACCATAATAGACATTTTTAAGATACTGTGGCCAGTCTGCCCGAAGCATTACACAATTAGTTGTTTAATTTAAGACAACCATCGTTACTCTTGCTAGGAGTTACTTGATGTTGCTGATTTAATTTTAATTGTGACAAGGCATTGGCAACCTTAGGAGAGTCATAGTGATTCCTGGCATTTCCTCACCAAAATACGCGTTTTTTAGATACTGTGGAAAGTCTCTCCAAAGCGGTAATCCACTAGCTGTTTATCTTCAGAGAAACTGCCAGAGGTTTCTTGAAGTTGCTGATGTGAGTCTAATTGTGACGAGGCATTGGCTACCTTAAGCGAGTCATAGCGACTCTTGCCAAATGCTCACCATAATAGACATTTTTTAGATACGGTGGCCAGTCTGACGAAGCAATACGCCACTAGTTCTTTAATTTAAGACAACCATCGTTACTCTTGCTAGGAGTTACTTGATGTTGCTGATTAAATTTTAATTGTGACGAGGCATTGGCAACCTTACTAGAGTCATAGTGATTCCTGGCAGTTCCTCACCAAAATACGCATTCTTTAGATACTGTGGAAGGTCTCTCCAAAGTGGTAATCCACTAGCTGTTTATCTTAAGAGAAATTGCCAGAGGTTTCTTGAAGTTGCTGACGTGAGCCTAATTGTGACGAGGCATTGGCAACCTTAGGAGAGTCATAGTGATTCCTGGCAGTTCCTCACCAAAATACGCATTTTTTAGATACTGTGGAATGCCTCTCCAAAGCGGTAATCCACTAGCTGTTTATCTTCAGAGAAACTGCCAGCGGTTTCTTGAAGTTGCTGATGTGAGCCTAAATGTGACGAGGCATTGGCTACCTTAAGCGAGTCATAGCGACTCTTGCCAAATGCTCACCATTATAGACATTTTTTAGATACTGTGGCCCGTCTGCCCGAAGCAATACGCCACTAGTCCTTTAATTGAAGACAACCATCGTTACTCTTGCTGGGAGTTACTTGTTGTTGCTGATTAAATTTTAATTGTGACGAGGCATTGGCAACCTTACGAGAGTCATAGTGATTCCTGGCAGTTCCTCACCAAAATACGCATTTTTTAGATACTGTGGAAAGTCTCTCCAAAGCGGTAATCCACTAGCTGTTTATCTTAAGAGAAACTGTCAGAGGTTTCTTGAAGTTGCTGATGTGAGTGTAATTGTGACGAGGCATTTGCTACCTTAAGAGAGTCATAGTGACTCTTGCCAAATGCTCACCATAATAGACATTTTTTAGATACTGTGGCCAGTCTGCCCGAATCATTACGCAATTAGTTGTTTAATTTAAGACAACCATCGTTACTCTTGCTAGAAGTTACTTGATGTTGCTGATTTAATTTTAATTGTGACGAGGCATTGGCAACCTTACGAGAGTCATAGTGATTCCTGGCAGTTCCTCACCAAAATACGCATTTTTTAGATACTGTGGAAAGTCTCTCCAAAGCGGTAATCCACTAGCTGTTTATCTTCAGAGAAACTGCCAGAGGTTTCTTGAAGTTGCTGATCTGAGTCTAATTGTGACGAGGCATTGGCTACCTTAAGCGAGTCATAGCGACTCTTGCCAAATGGTCACCGTAATATACATTTTTTAGATACTGTGGCCAGTCTGCCCGAAGCATTACGCAATTAGTTGTTTAATTTAAGACAACCATCGTTACTCTTGCTATGAGTTACTTGATGTTGCTGATTTAGTTTTAATTGTGACGAGGCATTGGCAACCTTACGAGAGTCATAGTGATTCCTGGCAGTTCCTCACCAAAATACGCATTTTTTAGATACTGTGGAATGCCTCTCCAAAGCGGTAATCCACTAGCTGTTTATCTTCAGAGAAACTGCCAGAGGTTTCTTGAAGTTGCTGATGTGAGCCTAATTGTGACGAGGCATTGGCTACCTTAAGCGAGTCAAAGCGACTCTTGCCAAATGCTCACCATTATAGACATTTTTTAGATACTGTGGGCAGTCTGCCCGAAGCAATACGCCACTAGTCCTTTAATTTAAGACAACCATCGTTACTCTTGCTAGGAGTTACTTGATGTTGCTGATTAAATTTTAATTGTGATGAGGCATTGGCAACCTTACGAGAGTCATAGTGATTCCTGGCAGTTCCTCACCAAAATACGCATTTTTTAGATACTGTGGAAAGTCTCTCCAAAGCGGTAATCCACTAACTGTTTCTCTTAAGAGAAATTTCCAGAGGTTTCTTGAAGTTGCTGACGTGAGTCTAATTGTGACGAGGCATTGGCTACCTTAAGAGAGTCATAGTGACTGTTGCCAAATGCTCACCGTAATAGACATTTTTTAGATACTGTGGCCAGTCTGCCCGAAGCATTACGCAATTAGTTGTTTAATTTAAGACAACCACCATTACTCTTGCTAGGAGTTACTTGATGTTGCTGATTTAATTTTAATTATGATGAGGCATTGGCAACCTTAGGAGAGTCATAGTGATTCCTGGCAGTTCCTCACGAAAATACGCATTTTTTAGATACTGTGGAAAGTCTCTCCAAAGCGGTAATCCACTAGCTGTTTATCTTCCGAGAAACTGCCAGAGGTTTCTTGAAGTTGCTGATGTGAGTCTCATTGTGACGAGGCATTGGCTACCTTAAGCGAGTCATAGCGACTCTTGCCAAATGCTCACCATAATAGACATTTTTTAGATACTGTGGCCAGTCTGCCGAAGCAATACGCCACTAGTTCTTTAATTTAAGACAACCATCTTTACTCTTGCTAGGAGTTACTTGATGTTGCTGATTAAATTTTAATTGTGATGAGGCATTGGCAACCTTACGAGAGTCATAGTGATTCCTGGCAGTTCCTCACCAAAATACGCATTTTTTAGATACTGTGGAAAGTCTCTCCAAAGCGGTAATCCACTAGCTGTTTATCTTAAGAGAAATTTCCAGAGGTTTCTTGAAGTTGCTGACGTGAGTCTAATTGTGACGAGGCATTGGCTACCTTAAGAGAGTCATGGTGACTCTTGCCAAATGCTCACCATAATAAACATTTTTTAGATACTGTGGCCAGTCTCCCCGAAGCATTACGCAATTAGTTGTTTAATTTAAGACAACCACCGTTACTCTTGCTAGGAGTTACTTGATGTTGCTGATTTAATTTTAATTATGATGAGGCATTGGCAACCTTAGAAGAGTCATAGTGATTCCTGGTAGTTCCTCACCAAAATACGCATTTTTTAGATACTGTGGAAAGTCTCTCCAAAGCGGTAATCCACTAGCTGTTTATCTTCAGAGAAACTGCCAGAGGTTTCTTGAAGTTGCTGATGTGAGTCTAATTGTGACGAGGCATTGGCTACCTTAAGCGAGTCATAGCGACTCTTGCCAAATGCTCACCATAATAGACATTTTTTAGATAAGGTGGCCAGTCTGACGAAGCAATACGCCACTAGTTCTTTAATTTAAGACAACCATCGTTACTCTTGCTAGGAGTTACTTGATGTTGCTGATTAAATTTTAATTGTGACGAGGCATTGGCAACCTTACTAGAGTCATAGTGATTCCTGGCAGTTCCTCACCAAAATACGCATTCTTTAGATACTGTGGAAAGTCTCTCCAAAGTGGTAATCCACTAGCTGTTTATCTTAAGAGAAATTGCCAGAGGTTTCTTGAAGTTGCTGACGTGAGTCTAATTGTGACGAGGCATTGGCTACCTTAAGAGAGTCATAGTGACTCTTGCCAAATGCTCACCATAATAGACATTTTTTAGATACTGTGGCCAGTCTGCCCGAAGCATTACGCAATTAGTTGTTTAATTTAAGACAGCCACCGTTACTCTTGCTAGAAGTTACTTGATGTTGCTGATTTAATTTTAATTATGATGAGGCATTGGCAACCTTAGGAGAGTCATAGTGATTCCTGGCAGTTCCTCACCAAAATACGCATTTTTTAGATACTGTGGAATGCCTCTCCAAAGCGGTAATCCACTAGCTGTTTATCTTCAGAGAAACTGCCAGAGGTTTCTTGAAGTTGCTGATGTGAGCCTAAATGTGACGAGGCATTGGCTACCTTAAGCGAGTCATAGCGACTCTTGCCAAATGCTCACCATTATAGACATTTTTTAGATACTGTGGCCAGTCTGCCCGAAGCAATACGCCACTAGTCCTTTAATTTATGACAACCATCGTTACTCTTGCTGGGAGTTACTTGTTGTTGCTGATTAAATTTTAATTGTGACGAGGCATTGGCAACCTTACGAGAGTCATAGTGATTCCTGGCAGTTCCTCACCAAAATACGCATTTTTTAGATACTGTGGAAAGTCTCTCCAAAGCGGTAATCCACTAGCTGTTTATCTTAAGAGAAACTGTCAGAGGTTTCTTGAAGTTGCTGATGTGAGTGTAATTATGACGAGGCATTGGCTACCTTAAGAGAGTCATAGTGACTCTTGCCAAATGCTCACCATAATAGACATTTTTTAGATACTGTGGCCAGTCTGCCCGAATCATTACGCAATTAGTTGTTTAATTTAAGACAACCATCGTTACTCTTGCTAGAAGTTACTTGATGTTGCTGATTTAATTTTAATTGTGACGAGGCATTGGCAACCTTACGAGAGTCATAGTGATTCCTGGCAGTTCCTCACCAAAATACGCATCTTTTAGATACTGTGGAAAGTCTCTCCAAAGCGGTAATCCACTAGCTGTTTATCTTCAGAGAAACTGCCAGAGGTTTCTTGAAGTTGCTGATCTGAGTCTAATTGTGACGAGGCATTGGCTACCTTTAGCGAGTCATAGCGACTCTTGCCAAATGGTCACCGTAATATACATTTTTTAGATACTGTGGCCAGTCTGCCCGAAGCATTACGCAATTAGTTGTTTAATTTAAGACAACCATCGTTACTCTTGCTAGGAGTTACTTGATGTTGCTGATTTAGTTTTAATTGTGACGAGGCATTGGCAACCTTACGAGAGTCATAGTGATTCCTGGCAGTTCCTCACCAAAATACGCATTTTTTAGATACTGTGGAATGCCTCTCCAAAGCGGTAATCCACTAGCTGTTTATCTTCAGAGAAACTGCCAGAGGTTTCTTGAAGTTGCTGATGTGAGCCTAATTGTGACGAGGCATTGGCTACCTTAAGCGAGTCAAAGCGACTCTTGCCAAATGCTCACCATTATAGACATTTTTTAGATACTGTGGGCAGTCTGCCCGAAGCAATACGCCACTAGTCCTTTAATTTAAGACAACCATCGTTACTCTTGCTAGGAGTTACTTGTTGTTGCTGATTAAATTTTAATTGTGACGAGGCATTGGCAACCTTACGAGAGTCATAGTGATTCCTGGCAGTTCCTCACTAAAATACGAATTTTTTAGATACTGTGGAAAGTCTCTCCAAAGTGGTAATCCACTAGCTGTTTATCTTAAGGTAAACTGTCAGAGGTTTCTTGAAGTTGCTGATGTGAGTGTAATTGTGATGAGGCATTGGCTACCTTAAGAAAGTCATAGTGACTCTTGCCAAATGCTCACCATTATAGACATTTTTTAGATACTGTGGCCAGTCTGCCCGAAGCATTACGCAATTAGTTGTTTAATTTAAGACAACCATCGTTACTCTTGCTAGGAGTTACTTGATGTTGCTGATTTAATTTTAATTGTGACGAGGCATTGGCAACCTTACGAGAGTCATAGTGATTCCTGGCAGTTCCTCACCAAAATACGCATTTCTTAGATACTGTGGAAAGTCTCTGCAAAGCGGTAATCCACTACCTGTTTATCTTCCGAGAAACTGCCAGAGGTTTCTTGAAGTTGCTGATGTGAGTTTAATTGTGACGAGGCATTGGCTACCTTGAGAGAGTCATAGTGACTCTTGCCAAATGCTCACCATAATAGACACTTTTTAAATACTGTGGCCAGTCTGCCCGAAGCATTACGCAATTAGTTGTTTAATTTAAGATAACCACTGTTACTCTTGCTAGGAGTTACTTGATGTTGCTGATTTAATTTTAATTATGATGAGGCATTGGCAACCTTAGGAGAGTCATAGTGATTCCTGGCAGTTCCTCACCAAAATACGCATTTTTTAGATACTGTGGAAAGTCTCTCTAAAGCGGTAATCCACTAGCTGTTTATCTTCAGAGAAACTGCCAGAGGTTTCTTGAAGTTGCTGATGTGAGTCTAATTGTGACGAGGCATTGGCTACCTTAAGAGAGTCATAGTGACTCTTGCCAAATGCTCACCATAATAGACATTTTTTAGATACTGTGGCCAGTCTGCCCGAAGCAATACGCCACTAGTTCTTTAATTTAAGACAACCATCGTTACTCTTACTAGGAGATACTTGATGTTGCTGATTAAATTTTAATTGTGACGAGGCATTGCAACCTTACTAGAGTCATAGTGATTCCTGGCAGTTCCTCACCAAAATACGCATTTTTTAGATACTGTGGAAAGTCTCTCCAAAGCGGTAGTCCACTAGCTGTTTATCTTCCGAGAAACTGCCAGAGGTTTCTTGAAGTTGCTGATGTGAGTCTAATTGTGTCGAGGCATTGGCTACCTTAAGCGAGTCATAGCGACTCTTGCCAAATGCTCACCATAATAGACATTTTTTAGATACTGTGGCCAGTCTGACGAAGCAATACGCCACTAGTTCTTTAATTTAAGACAACCATAGTTACTCTTGCTAGGAGTTACTTGATGTTGCTGATTAAATTTTAATTGTGACGAGGCATTGGCAACCTTACGAGAGTCATAGTGATTCCTGGCAGTTCCTCACCAAAATACGCATTTTTTAGATACTGTGGTAAGTCTCTCCAAAGTGGTAATCCACTAGCTGTTTATCTTAAGAGAAATTGCCAGAGGTTTCTTGAAGTTGCTGACGTGAGTCTAATTGTGACGAGGCATTGGCTACCTCAAGAGAGTCATAGTGACTCTTGCCAAATGCTCACCATAATAGACATTTTTTAGATACTGTGGCCAGTCTGCCCGAAGCATTACGCAATTAGTTGTTTAATTTATGACAACCACCGTTACTCTTGCTAGGAGTTACTTGATGTTGCTGATTTTATTTTAATTATGATGAGGCATTGGCCACCTTAGGAGAGTCATAGTGATTCCTGGCAGTTCCTCACCAAAATACGCATTTTTAGATACTGTGGAATTCCTCTCCAAAGCGGTAATCCACTAGCTGTTTATCTTCAGAGAAACTGCCAGAGGTTTCTTGAAGTTGCTGATGTGAGCCTAAATGTGACGAGGCATTGGATACCTTAAGCGAGTCATAGCGACTCTTGCCAAATGCTCACCATTATAGACATTTTTTAGATACTGTGGCCAGTCTGCCCGAAGCAATACGCCACTAGTACTTCAATTTAAGACAACCATCGTTACTCTTGCTGGGAGTTACTTGTTGTTGCTGATTAAATTTTAATTGTGACGAGGCATTGGCAACCTTACGAGAGTCATAGTGATTCCTGGCAGTTCCTCACCAAAATACGCATTTTTTAGATACTGTGGAAAGTCTCTCCAAAGCGGTAATCCACTAGCTGTTTATCTTAAGAGAAACTGTCAGAGGTTTCTTGAAGTTGCTGATGTGAGTGTAATTGTGACGAGTCATTGGCTACCTTAAGAGAGTCATAGTGACTCTTGCCAAATGCTCACCATAATAGACATTTTTTAGATACTGTGGCCAGTCTGCCCGAATCATTACGCAATTAGTTGTTTAATTTAAGACAACCATCGTTACTCTTGCTAGGAGTTACTTGATGTTGCTGATTTAATTTTAATTGTGACGAGGCATTGGCAACCTTACGAGAGTCATAGTGATTCCTGGCAGTTCCTCACCAAAATACGCATTTTTTAGATACTGTGGAAAGCCTCTCCAAAGCGGTAATCCACTAGCTGTTTATCTTCAGAGAAACTGCCAGAGGTTTCTTGAAGTTGCTGATCTGAGTCTAATTGTGACGAGGCATTGGCTACCTTAAGCGAGTGATAGCGACTCTTGCCAAATGCTCACCATTATAGACATTTTTTAGATACTGTGGGCAGTCTGCCCGAAGCAATACGCCACTAGTCCTTTAATTTAAGACAACCATCGTTACTCTTGCTAGGAGTTACTTGTTGTTGCTGATTAAATTTTAATTGTGACGAGGCATTGGCAACCTTACGAGAGTCATAGTGATTCCTGGCAGTTCCTCACCAAAATACGCATTTTTTAGATACTGTGGAAAGTCTCTCCAAAGCGGTAATCCACTAGCTGTTTATCTTCAGCGAAACTGTCAGAGGCTTCTTGAAGTTGCTGATGTGAGTGTAATTGTGATGAGGCATTGGCTACCTTAAGAAAGTCATAGTGACTCTTGCCAAATGCTCACCATAATAGACATTTTTTAGATACTGTGGCCAGTCTGCCCGAAGCATTACGCAATTAGTTGTTTAATTTAAGACAACCATCGTTACTCTTGCTAGGAGTTACTTGATGTTGCTATTTTAATTTTAATTGTGACGAGGCATTGGCAACCTTACGAGAGTCATAGTGATTCCTGGCAGTTCCTCACCAAAATACGCATTTCTTAGATACTGTGGAAAGTCTCTGCAAAGCGGTAATCCACTACCTGTTTATCTTCCGAGAAACCGCCAGAGGTTTCTTGAAGTTGCTGATGTGAGTTTAATTGTGACGAGGCATTGGCTACCTTGAGAGAGTCATAGTGACTCTTGCCAAATGCTCACCATAATAGACATTTTTTAGATACTGTGGCCAGTCTGCCCGAAGCAATACGCCACTAGTTCTTTAATTTAAGACAACCATCGTTACTCTTACTAGGAGATACTTGATGTTGCTGATTAAATTTTAATTGTGACGAGGCATTGCAACCTTACGAGAGTCATAGTGATTCCTGGCAGTTCCTCACCAAAATACGCATTTTTTAGATACTGTGGAAAGTCTCTCCAAAGCGGTAATCCACTAGTTGTTTATCTTCCGAGAAACTGCCAGAGGTTTCTTGAAGTTGCTGATGTGAGTCTAATTGTGCCGAGGCATTGGCTACCTTAAGCGAGTCATAGCGACTCTTGCCAAATGCTCACCATAATAGACATTTTTTAGATACTGTGGCCAGTCTGACGAAGCAATACGCCACTAGTTCTTTAATTTAAAACAACCATAGTTACTCTTGCTAGGAGTTACTTGATGTTGCTGATTAAATTTTAATTGTGACGAGGCATTGGCTACCTTACGAGAGTCATAGTGATTCCTGGCAGTTCCTCACCAAAATACGCATTTTTTAGATACTGTGGTAAGTCTCTCCAAAGTGGTAATCCACTAGCTGTTTATCTTAAGAGAAATTGCCAGAGGTTTCTTGAAGTTGCTGACGTGAGTCTAATTGTGACGAGGCATTGGCTACCTCAAGAGAGTCATAGTGACTCTTGCCAAATGCTCACCATAATAGACATTTTTTAGATACTGTGGCCAGTCTGCCCGAAGCATTACGCAATTAGTTGTTTAATTTAAGACAACCACCGTTACTCTTGCTAGGAGTTACTTGATGTTGCTGATTTAATTTTAATTATGATGAGGCATTGACAACCTTAGGAGAGTCATAGTGATTCCTGGCAGTACCTCACCAAAATACGCATTTTTAGATACTGTGGAACTCCTCTCCAAAGCGGTAATCCACTAGCTGTTTATCTTCACAGAAACTGCCAGAGGTTTCTTGAAGTTGCTGATGTGAGCCTAAATGTGACGAGGCATTGGCTACCTTAAGCGAGTCATAGCGACTCTTGCCAAATGCTCACCATTATAGACATTTTTTAGATACTGTGGCCAGTCTGCCCGAAGCAATACGCCACTAGTACTTCAATTTAAGACAACCATCGTTACTCTTGCTGGGAGTTACTTGTTGTTGCTGATTAAATTTTAATTGTGACGAGGCATTGGCAACCTTACGAGAGTCATAGTGATTCCTGGCAGTTCCTCACCAAAATACGCATTTTTTAGATACTGTGGAAAGTCTCTCCAAAGCGGTAATCCACTAGCTGTTTATCTTAAGAGTAACTGTCAGAGGTTTCTTGAAGTTGCTGATGTGAGTGTAATTGTGACGAGTCATTGGCTATCTTAAGAGAGTCATAGTGACTCTTGCCAAATGCTCACCTTAATAGACATTTTTTAGATACTGTGGCCAGTCTGCCCGAATCATTACGCAATTAGTTGTTTAATTTAAGACAACCATCGTTACTCTTGCTAGGAGTTACTTGATGTTGCTGATTTAATTTTAATTGTGACGAGGCATTGGCAACCTTACGAGGGTCATAGTGATTCCTGGCAGTTCCTCACCAAAATACGCATTTTTTAGATACTGTGGAAAGTCTCTCCAAAGCGGTAATCCACTAGCTGTTTATCTTCAGAGAAACTGCCAGAGGTTTCTTGAAGTTGCTGATCTGAGTCTAATTGTGACGAGGCATTGGCTACCTTAAGCGAGTCATAGCGACTCTTGCCAAATGCTCACCGTAATATACATTTTTTAGATACTGTGGCCAGTCTGCCCGAAGCATTACGCAATTAGTTGTTTAATTTAAGACAACCATCGTTACTCTTGCTAGGAATTACTTGATGTTGCTGATTTAATTTTAATTGTGACGAGGCATTGGCAACCTTACGAGAGTCATAGTGATTCCTGGCAGTTCCTCACCAAAATACGCATTTCTTAGATACTGTGGAAAGTCTCTGCAAAGCGGTAATCCACTACCTGTTTATCTTCCGAGAAACCGCCAGAGGTTTCTTGAAGTTGCTGATGTGAGTTTAATTGTGACGAGGCATTGGCTACCTTGAGAGAGTCATAGTGACTCTTGCCAAATGCTCACCATAATAGACACTTTTTAGATACTGTGGCCAGTCTGCCCGAAGCATTACGCAATTAGTTGTTTAATTTAAGATAACCACTGTTACTCTTGCTAGGAGTTACTTGATGTTGCTGATTTAATTTTAATTATGATGAGGCATTGGCAACCTTAGGAGAGTCAAAATGATTCCTGGCAGTTCCTCACCAAAATACGCATTTTTTAGATACTGTGGAAAGTCTCTCTAAAGCGGTAATCCACTAGCTGTTTATCTTCAGAGAAACTGCCAGAGGTTTCTTGAAGTTGCTGATGTGAGTCTAATTGTGACGAGGCATTGGCTACCTTAAGAGAGTCATAGTGACTCTTGCCAAATGCTCACCATAATAGACATTTTTTAGATACTGTGGCCAGTCTGCCCGAAGCAATACGCCACTAGTTCTTTAATTTAAGACAACCATCGTTACTCTTACTAGGAGATACTTGATGTTGCTGATTAAATTTTAATTGTGACGAGGCATTGCAACCTTACGAGAGTCATAGTGATTCCTGGCAGTTCCTCACCAAAATACGCATTTTTTAGATACTGTGGGAAGTCTCTCCAAAGCGGTAATCCACTAGTTGTTTATCTTCCGAGAAACTGCCAGAGGTTTCTTGAAGTTGCTGATGTGAGTCTAATTGTGTCGAGGCATTGGCTACCTTAAGCGAGTCATAGCGACTCTTGCCAAATGCTCACCATAATAGACATTTTTTAGATACTGTGGCCAGTCTGACGAAGCAATACGCCACTAGTTCTTTAATTTAAGACAACCATAGTTACTCTTGCTAGGAGTTACTTGATGTTGCTGATTAAATTTTAATTGTGACGAGGCATTGGCTACCTTACGAGAGTCATAGTGATTCCTGGCAGTTCCTCACCAAAATACGCATTTTTTAGATACTGTGGTAAGTCTCTCCAAAGTGGTAATCCACTAGCTGTTTATCTTAAGAGAAATTGCCAGAGGTTTCTTGAAGTTGCTGACGTGAGTCTAATTGTGACGAGGCATTGGCTACCTCAAGAGAGTCATAGTGACTCTTGCCAAATGCTCACCATAATAGACATTTTTTAGATACTGTGGCCAGTCTGCCCGAAGCATTACGCAATTAGTTGTTTAATTTAAGACAACCACCGTTACTCTTGCTAGGAGTTACTTGATGTTGCTGATTTAATTTTAATTATGATGAGGCATTGACAACCTTAGGAGAGTCATAGTGATTCCTGGCAAATCCTCACCAAAATACGCATTTTTAGATACTGTGGAACTCCTCTCCAAAGCGGTAATCCACAAGCTGTTTATCTTCAGAGAAACTGCCAGAGGTTTCTTGAAGTTGCTGATGTGAGCCTAAATGTGACGAGGCATTGGCTACCTTAAGCGAGTCATAGCGACTCTTGCCAAATGCTCACCATTATAGACATTTTTTAGATACTGTGGCCAGTCTGCCCGAAGCAATACGCCACTAGTACTTCAATTTAAGACAACCATCGTTACTCTTGCTGGGAGTTACTTGTTGTTGCTGATTAAATTTTAATTGTGACGAGGCATTGGCAACCTTACGAGAGTCATAGTCATTCCTGGCAGTTCCTCACCAAAATACGCATTTTTTAGATACTGTGGAAAGTCTCTCCAAAGCGGTAATCCACTAGCTGTTTATCTTAAGAGTAACTGTCAGAGGTTTCTTGAAGTTGCTGATGTGAGTGTAATTGTGACGAGTCATTGGCTACCTTAAGAGAGTCATAGTGACTCTTGCCAAATGCTCACCTTAATAGACATTTTTTAGATACTGTGGCCAGTCTGCCCGAATCATTACGCAATTAGTTGTTTAATTTAAGACAACCATCGTTACTCTTGCTAGGAGTTACTTGATGTTGCTGATTTAATTTTAATTGTGACGAGGCATTGGCAACCTTACGAGGGTCATAGTGATTCCTGGCAGTTCCTCACCAAAATACGCATTTTTTAGATACTGTGGAAAGTCTCTCCAAAGCGGTAATCCACTAGCTGTTTATCTTCAGAGAAACTGCCAGAGGTTTCTTGAAGTTGCTGATCTGAGTCTAATTGTGACGAGGCATTGGCTACCTTAAGCGAGTCATAGCGACTCTTGCCAAATGCTCACCGTAATATACATTTTTTAGATACTGTGGCCAGTCTGCCCGAAGCATTATGCAATTAGTTGTTTAATTTAAGACAACCATCGTTACTCTTGCTAGGAGTTACTTGATGTTGCTGATTTAGTTTTAATTGTGACGAGGCATTGGCAACCTTACGAGAGTCATAGTGATTCCTGGCAGTTCCTCACCAAAATACGCATTTTTTAGATACTGTGGAATGCCTCTCCAAAGCGGTAATCCACTAGCTGTTTATCTTCAGAGAAACTGCCAGAGGTTTCTTGAAGTTGCTGATGTGAGCCTAATTGTGACGAGGCATTGGCTACCTTAAGCGAGTCATAGCGACTCTTGCCAAATGCTCACCATTATAGACATTTTTTAGATACTGTGGGCAGTCTGCCCGAAGCAATACGCCACTAGTCCTTTAATTTAAGACAACCATCGTTACTCTTGCTAGGAGTTACTTGTTGTTGCTGATTAAATTTTAATTGTGACGAGGCATTGGCAACCTTACGAGAGTCATAGTGATTCCTGGCAGTTCCTCACCAAAATACGCATTTTTTAGATACTGTGGAAAGTCTCTCCAAAGCGGTAATCCACTAGCTGTTTATCTTAAGGTAAACTGTCAGGGGTTTCTTGAAGTTGCTGATGTGAGTGTAATTGTGATGAGGCATTGGCTACCTTAAAGAAAGTCATAGTGACTCTTGCCAAATGCTCACCATAATAGACATTTTTTAGATACTGTGGCCAGTCTGCCCGAAGCATTACGCAATTAGTTGTTTAATTTAAGACAACCATCGTTACTCTTGCTAGGAGTTACTTGATGTTGCTGATTTAATTTTAATTGTGACGAGGCATTGGCAACCTTACGAGAGTCATAGCGATTCCTGGCAGTTCCTCACCAAAATACGCATTTCTTAGATACTGTGGAAAGTCTCTGCAAAGCGGTAATACACTACCTGTTTATCTTCCGAGAAACTGCCAGAGGTTTCTTGAAGTTGCTGATGTGAGTTTAATTGTGACGAGGCATTGGCTACCTTGAGAGAGTCATAGTGACTCTTGCCAAATGCTCACCATAATAGACACTTTTTAGATACTGTGGCCAATCTGCCCGAAGCATTACGCAATTAGTTGTTTAATTTAAGATAACCACTGTTACTCTTGCTAGGAGTTACTTGATGTTGCTGATTTAATTTTAATTATGATGAGGCATTGGCAACCTTAGGAGAGTCATAGTGATTCCTGGCAGTTCCTCACCAAAATACGCATTTTTTAGATACTGTGGAAAGTCTCTCTAAAGCGGTAATCCACTAGCTGTTTATCTTCAGAGAAACTGCCAGAGGTTTCTTGAAGTTGCTGATGTGAGTCTAATTGTGACGAGGCATTGGCTACCTTAAGAGAGTCATAGTGACTCTTGCCAAATGCTCACCATAATAGACACTTTTTAGATACTGTGGCCAGTCTGCCCGAAGCATTACGCAATTAGTTGTTTAATTTAAGATAACCACTGTTACTCTTGCTAGGAGTTACTTGATGTTGCTGATTTAATTTTAATTATGATGAGGCATTGGCAACCTTAGGAGAGTCATAGTGATTCCTGGCAGTTCCTCACCAAAATACGCATTTTTAGATACTGTGGAATTCCTCTCCAAAGCGGTAATCCACTAGCTGTTTATCTTCAGAGAAACTGCCAGAGGTTTCTTGAATTGCTGATGTGAGCCTAAATGTGACGAGGCATTGGCTACCTTAAGCGAGTCATAGCGACTCTTGCCAAATGCTCACCATTATAGACATTTTTTCGATACTGTGGCCAGTCTGCCCGAAGCAATACGCCACTAGTACTTCAATTTAAGACAACCATCGTTACTCTTGCTGGGAGTTACTTGTTGTTGCTGATTAAATTTTAATTGTGACGAGGCATTGGCAACCTTACGAGAGTCATAGTGATTCCTGGCAGTTCCTCACCAAAATACGCATTTTTTAGATACTGTGGAAAGTCTCTCCAAAGCGGTAATCCACTAGCTGTTTATCTTAAGAGAAACTGTCAGAGGTTTCTTGAAGTTGCTGATGTGAGTGTAATTGTGACGAGGCATTGGCTACCTTAAGAGAGTCATAGTGACTCTTGCCAAATGCTCACCATAATAGACATTTTTTAGATACTGTGGCCAGTCTGCCCGAATCATTACGCAATTAGTTGTTTAATTTAAGACAACCATCGTTACTCTTGCTAGGAGTTACTTGATGTTGCTGATTTAATTTTAATTGTGACGAGGCATTGGCAACCTTACGAGAGTCATAGTGATTCCTGGCAGTTCCTCACCAAAATACGCATTTTTTAGATACTGTGGAAAGTCTCTCTAAAGCGGTAATCCACTAGCTGTTTATCTTCAGAGAAACTGCCAGAGGTTTCTTGAAGTTGCTGATGCGAGTGTAATTGTGACGAGGCATTGGCTACCTTAAGAGAGTCATAGTGACACTTGCCAAAAGCTCACCATAATAGACATTTTTTAGTAACTGTGGCCAGTCTGCCCGAAGCTATACGCCACTAGTCCTTTAATTTAAGACAACCGTCGTTACTCTTGCTAGGAGTTACTTGATGTTGTTGATTAAATTTTAAGTGTGATGAGGCATTGGCAACCTTACGAGAGTCAAAGTGATTCCTGGCAGTTCCTCACGAAAATACGCATTTTTTAGATACTGTGGAAAGTCTCTCCAAAGCGGTAATCCACTAGCTGTTTATCTTAAGAGAAATTGCCAGAGGTTTCTTGAAGTTGCTGACGTAAGTCTAATTGTGTAGAGGCATTGGCTACCTTTAGAGAGTCATAGTGACTCTTGCCAAATGCTCACCATAATAGACATTTTTTAGATACTGTGGCAGGTCTGCCCGAAGCATTACGCAATTAGTTGTTTAATTTAAGATAACCATTGTTAATCTTGCTAGGAGTTACTTGATGTTGCTGATTTAATTTTAATTATGATGAGGCGTTGGCAACCTTAGGAGAGTCATAGTGATTCCTGGCAGTTCCTCACCAAAATACGCATTTTTTAGATACTGTGGAAAGTCTCTCTAAAGCGGTAATCCACTAGCTGTTTATCTTCAGAGAAACTGCCAGAGGTTTCTTGAAGTTGCTGATGTGAGTCTAATTGTGACGAGGCATTGGCTACCTTAAGCGAGTCATAGTGACACTTGCCAAATGCTCACCATAATAGACATTTTTTAGATACTGTGGCCAGTCTGCCCGAAGCTATACGCCACTAGTCCTTTAATTTAAGACAACCATCGTTACTCTTGCTAGGAGTTACTTGATGTTGCTGATTAAATTTTAATTGTGATGAGGCATTGGCAACCTTACGAGAGTCATAGTGATTCGTGGCAGTTCCTCACGATAATACGCATTTTTTAGATACTGTGGAAAGTCTCTCCAAAGCGGTAATCCACTAGCTGTTTATCTTAAGAGAAATTGCCAGAGGTTTCTTGAAGTTGCTGACGTAAGTCTAATTGTGACGAGGCATTGGCTACCTTAAGAGAGTCATAGTGACTCTTGCCAAATGCTCACCATAATAGACATTTTTTAGATACTGTGGCCAGTCTGCCCGAAGCATTACGCAATTAGTTGTTTAATTTAAGACAACCATCGTTACTCTTACTAGGAGTTACTTGATGTTGCTGATTAAATTTTAATTGTGACGAGGCACTGCAACCTTACGAGAGTCATAGTGATTCCTGGCAGTTCCTCACCAAAATACGCATTTTTTAGATACTGTGGAAAGTCTCTCCAAAGCGGTAATCCACTAGCTGTTTATCTTCCGAGAAACTGCCAGAGGTATCTTGAAGTTGCTGATGTGAGTCTAATTGTGTCGAGTCATTGGCTACCTTAAGCGAGTCATAGCGACTCTTGCCAAATGCTCACCATAATAGACATTTTTTAGATACTGTGGCCAGTCTGACGAAACAATACGCCACTTGTTCTTTAATTTAAGACAACTATCGTTACTCTTGCTAGGAGTTACTTGATGTTGCTGATTAAATTTTAATTGTGACGAGGCATTGGCAACCTTACGAGAGTCATAGTGATTCCTGGCAGTTCCTCACCAAAATACGCATTTTTTAGATACTGTAGAAAGTCTCTCCAAAGTGGTAATCCACTAGCTGTTTATCGTAAGAGAAATTGCCAGAGGTTTCTTGAAGTTGCTGACGTGAGTCTAATTGTGACGAGGCATTGGCTACCTCAAGAGAGTCATAGTGACTCTTGCCAAATGCTCACCATAATAGACATATTTTAGATACTGTGGCTAGTCTGCCCCAAGCATTACGCAATTAGTTGTTTAATTTAAGACAACCATCGTTACTCTTGCTAGGAGTTACTTGATGTTGCTGATTTAATTTTAATTGTGACGAGGCATTGGCAACCTTACGAGAGTCATAGTGATTCCTGTCAGTTCCTCACCAAAATACGCATTTTTTAGATACTGTGGAAATCCTCTCCAAAGCGGTAATCCACTAGCTGTTTATCTTCAGAGAAACTGCCAGAGGTTTCTTGAAGTTGCTGATGTGAGCCTAAATGTGACGAGGCATTGGCTACCTTAAGCGAGTCATAGCGACTCTTGCCAAATGCTCACCATTATAGACATTTTTTAGATACTGTGGGCAGTCTGCCCGAAGCAATACGCCACTAGTACTTTAATTTAAGAAAACCATCGTTACTCTTGCTGGGAGTTACTTGTTGTTGCTGATTAAATTTTAATTGTGACGAGGCATTGGCAACCTTACGAGAGTCATAGTGATTCCTGGCAGTTCCTCACCAAAATACGCATTTTTTAGATACTGTGGAAAGTCTCTCCAAAGCGGTAATCCACTAGCTGTTTATCTTAAGAGAAACTGTCAGAGGTTTCTTGAAGTTCCTGATGTGAGTCTAATTGTGACGAGGCATTGGCTACCTTAAACGAGTCATAGTGACTCTTGCCAAATGCTCACCATAATAGACATTTTTTAGATACTGTGGCCAGTCTGCCCGAAGCATTACGCAATTAGTTGTTTAATTTAAGACAACCATCGTTACTCTTGCTAGGAGTTACTTGATGTTGCTGATTTCATTTTAATTGTGACGAGGCATTGGCAACCTTACGAGAGTCATAGTGATTCCTGGCAGTTCCTCACCAAAATACGCATTTTTTAGATACTGTGGAAAGTCTCTCCAAAGCGGTAATCCACTAGTTGTTTATCTTCCGAGAAACTGCCACAGGTTTCTTGAAGTTGCTGATGTGAGTCTAATTGTGACGAGGCATTGGCTACCTTAAGCGAGTCATAGCGACTGTTGTCAAATGCTCACCATAATAGACATTTTTTAGATACTTTATCCAGTCTGCCAAAGCAATACGCCACTAGTTCTTTAATTTAAGACAACCATCGTTACTCTTGCTAGGAGTTACTTGATGTTGCTGATTAAATTTTAATTGTGACGAGGCATAGGCAACCTTACGAGAGTCATAGTGATTCCTGGCAGTTCCTCACCAAAATACGCATATTTTAAATACTGTGGAAAGTCTCTCCAAAGCGGTAATCCACTAGCTGTTTATCTTCAGAGAAACTGCCAGAGGTTTCTTGAAGTTGCTGATGTGAGTCTAATTGTGACGAGGCATTGGCTACCTAATGCGAGTCATAGTGACTCTTGCCAAATGCTCACCATAATAGACATTTTTTAGATACTGTGGCCAGTCGGCCCGGAGCAATACGCCACTAGTTCTTTAATTTAATACAACCATCGTTACTCTTGCTAGGAGTTACTTGATGTTGCTGATTAAATTTTAATTGTGACGAGGCATTGGCAACCTTACGAGAGTCATAGTGATTCCTGGCAGTTCCTCACCAAAATACGCATTTTTTAGATACTGTGGAAAGTCTCCCCAAAGCGGTAATCCACTAGCTGTTTATCTTCAGAGAAACTGCCAGAGGTTTCTTCAAGTTGCTGACGTGAGTCTAATTGTGACGAGGTATTGGCTACCTTAAGAGAGTCATAGTGACTCTTGCCAAATGCTCACCATAATAGACATTTTTTAGATACTGTGGCCAGTCTGCCCGAAGCATTACGCAATTAGTTGTTTAATTTAAGACAACCATCGTTACTCTTACTAGGAGTTACTTGATGTTGCTGATTAAATTTTAATTGTGACGAAGCACTGCAACCTTACGAGAGTCATAGTGATTCCTGGCAGTTCCTCACCAAAATACGCATTTCTTAGATACTGTGGAAAGTCTCTGCAAAGCGGTAATCCACTACCTGTTTATCTTCCGAGAAACCGCCAGAGGTTTCTTGAAGTTGCTGATGTGAGTTTAATTGTGACGAGGCATTGGCTACCTTGAGAGAGTCATAGTGACTCTTGCCAAATGCTCACCATAATAGACACTTTTTAGATACTGTGGCCAGTCTGCCCGAAGCATTACGCAATTAGTTGTTTAATTTAAGATAACCACTGTTACTCTTGCTAGGAGTTACTTGATGTTGCTGATTTAATTTTAATTATGATGAGGCATTGGCAACCTTAGGAGAGTCAAAATGATTCCTGGCAGTTCCTCACCAAAATACGCATTTTTTAGATACTGTGGAAAGTCTCTCTAAAGCGGTAATCCACTAGCTGTTTATCTTCAGAGAAACTGCCAGAGGTTTCTTGAAGTTGCTGATGTGAGTCTAATTGTGACGAGGCATTGGCTACCTTAAGAGAGTCATAGTGACTCTTGCCAAATGCTCACCATAATAGACATTTTTTAGATACTGTGGCCAGTCTGCCCGAAGCAATACGCCACTAGTTCTTTAATTTAAGACAACCATCGTTACTCTTACTAGGAGATACTTGATGTTGCTGATTAAATTTTAATTGTGACGAGGCATTGCAACCTTACGAGAGTCATAGTGATTCCTGGCAGTTCCTCACCAAAATACGCATTTTTTAGATACTGTGGGAAGTCTCTCCAAAGCGGTAATCCACTAGTTGTTTATCTTCCGAGAAACTGCCAGAGGTTTCTTGAAGTTGCTGATGTGAGTCTAATTGTGTCGAGGCATTGGCTACCTTAAGCGAGTCATAGCGACTCTTGCCAAATGCTCACCATAATAGACATTTTTTAGATACTGTGGCCAGTCTGACGAAGCAATACGCCACTAGTTCTTTAATTTAAGACAACCATAGTTACTCTTGCTAGGAGTTACTTGATGTTGCTGATTAAATTTTAATTGTGACGATGCATTGGCTACCTTACGAGAGTCATAGTGATTCCTGGCAGTTCCTCACCAAAATACGCATTTTTTAGATACTGTGGTAAGTCTCTCCAAAGTGGTAATCCACTAGCTGTTTATCTTAAGAGAAATTGCCAGAGGTTTCTTGAAGTTGCTGACGTGAGTCTAATTGTGACGAGGCATTGGCTACCTCAAGAGAGTCATAGTGACTCTTGCCAAATGCTCACCATAATAGACATTTTTTAGATACTGTGGCCAGTCTGCCCGAAGCATTACGCAATTAGTTGTTTAATTTAAGACAACCACCGTTACTCTTGCTAGGAGTTACTTGATGTTGCTGATTTAATTTTAATTATGATGAGGCATTGACAACCTTAGGAGAGTCATAGTGATTCCTGGCAGTTCCTCACCAAAATACGCATTTTTAGATACTGTGGAACTCCTCTCCAAAGCGGTAATCCACTAGCTGTTTATCTTCAGAGAAACTGCCAGAGGTTTCTTGAAGTTGCTGATGTGAGCCTAAATGTGACGAGGCATTGGCTACCTTAAGCGAGTCATAGCGACTCTTGCCAAATGCTCACCATTATAGACATTTTTTAGATACTGTGGCCAGTCTGCCCGAAGCAATACGCCACTAGTACTTCAATTTAAGACAACCATCGTTACTCTTGCTGGGAGTTACTTGTTGTTGCTGATTAAATTTTAATTGTGACGAGGCATTGGCAACCTTACGAGAGTCATAGTGATTCCTGGCAGTTCCTCACCAAAATACGCATTTTTTAGATACTGTGGAAAGTCTCTCCAAAGCGGTAATCCACTAGCTGTTTATCTTAAGAGTAACTGTCAGAGGTTTCTTGAAGTTGCTGATGTGAGTGTAATTGTGACGAGTCATTGGCTACCTTAAGAGAGTCATAGTGACTCTTGCCAAATGCTCACCTTAATAGACATTTTTTAGATACTGTGGCCAGTCTGCCCGAATCATTACGCAATTAGTTGTTTAATTTAAGACAACCATCGTTACTCTTGCTAGGAGTTACTTGATGTTGCTGATTTAATTTTAATTGTGACGAGGCATTGGCAACCTTACGAGGGTCATAGTGATTCCTGGCAGTTCCTCACCAAAATACGCATTTTTTAGATACTGTGGAAAGTCTCTCCAAAGCGGTAATCCACTAGCTGTTTATCTTCAGAGAAACTGCCAGAGGTTTCTTGAAGTTGCTGATCTGAGTCTAATTGTGACGAGGCATTGGCTACCTTAAGCGAGTCATAGCGACTCTTGCCAAATGCTCACCGTAATATACATTTTTTAGATACTGTGGCCAGTCTGCCCGAAGCATTATGCAATTAGTTGTTTAATTTAAGACAACCATCGTTACTCTTGCTAGGAGTTACTTGATGTTGCTGATTTAGTTTTAATTGTGACGAGGCATTGGCAACCTTACGAGAGTCATAGTGATTCCTGGCAGTTCCTCACCAAAATACGCATTTTTTAGATACTGTGGAATGCCTCTCCAAAGCGGTAATCCACTAGCTGTTTATCTTCAGAGAAACTGCCAGAGGTTTCTTGAAGTTGCTGATGTGAGCCTAATTGTGACGAGGCATTGGCTACCTTAAGCGAGTCATAGCGACTCTTGCCAAATGCTCACCATTATAGATATTTTTTAGATACTGTGGGCAGTCTGCCCGAAGCAATACGCCACTAGTCCTTTAATTTAAGACAACCATCGTTACTCTTGCTAGGAGTTACTTGTTGTTGCTGATTAAATTTTAATTGTGACGAGGCATTGGCAACCTTACGAGAGTCATAGTGATTCCTGGCAGTTCCTCACCAAAATACGCATTTTTTAGATACTGTGGAAAGTCTCTCCAAAGCGGTAATCCACTAGCTGTTTATCTTAAGGTAAACTGTCAGGGGTTTCTTGAAGTTGCTGATGTGAGTGTAATTGTGATGAGGCATTGGCTACCTTAAAGAAAGTCATAGTGACTCTTGCCAAATGCTCACCATAATAGACATTTTTTAGATACTGTGGCCAGTCTGCCCGAAGCATTACGCAATTAGTTGTTTAATTTAAGACAACCATCGTTACTCTTGCTAGGAGTTACTTGATGTTGCTGATTTAATTTTAATTGTGACGAGGCATTGGCAACCTTACGAGAGTCATAGCGATTCCTGGCAGTTCCTCACCAAAATACGCATTTCTTAGATACTGTGGAAAGTCTCTGCAAAGCGGTAATACACTACCTGTTTATCTTCCGAGAAACTGCCAGAGGTTTCTTGAAGTTGCTGATGTGAGTTTAATTGTGACGAGGCATTGGCTACCTTGAGAGAGTCATAGTGACTCTTGCCAAATGCTCACCATAATAGACACTTTTTAGATACTGTGGCCAATCTGCCCGAAGCATTACGCAATTAGTTGTTTAATTTAAGATAACCACTGTTACTCTTGCTAGGAGTTACTTGATGTTGCTGATTTAATTTTAATTATGATGAGGCATTGGCAACCTTAGGAGAGTCATAGTGATTCCTGGCAGTTCCTCACCAAAATACGCATTTTTTAGATACTGTGGAAAGTCTCTCTAAAGCGGTAATCCACTAGCTGTTTATCTTCAGAGAAACTGCCAGAGGTTTCTTGAAGTTGCTGATGTGAGTCTAATTGTGACGAGGCATTGGCTACCTTAAGAGAGTCATAGTGACTCTTGCCAAATGCTCACCATAATAGACACTTTTTAGATACTGTGGCCAGTCTGCCCGAAGCATTACGCAATTAGTTGTTTAATTTAAGATAACCACTGTTACTCTTGCTAGGAGTTACTTGATGTTGCTGATTTAATTTTAATTATGATGAGGCATTGGCAACCTTAGGAGAGTCATAGTGATTCCTGGCAGTTCCTCACCAAAATACGCATTTTTAGATACTGTGGAATTCCTCTCCAAAGCGGTAATCCACTAGCTGTTTATCTTCAGAGAAACTGCCAGAGGTTTCTTGAAGTTGCTGATGTGAGCCTAAATGTGACGAGGCATTGGCTACCTTAAGCGAGTCATAGCGACTCTTGCCAAATGCTCACCATTATAGACATTTTTTAGATACTGTGGCCAGTCTGCCCGAAGCAATACGCCACTAGTACTTCAATTTAAGACAACCATCGTTACTCTTGCTGGGAGTTACTTGTTGTTGCTGATTAAATTTTAATTGTGACGAGGCATTGGCAACCTTACGAGAGTCATAGTGATTCCTGGCAGTTCCTCACCAAAATACGCATTTTTTAGATACTGTGGAAAGTCTCTCCAAAGCGGTAATCCACTAGCTGTTTATCTTAAGAGAAACTGTCAGAGGTTTCTTGAAGTTGCTGATGTGAGTGTAATTGTGACGAGGCATTGGCTACCTTAAGAGAGTCATAGTGACTCTTGCCAAATGCTCACCATAATAGACATTTTTTAGATACTGTGGCCAGTCTGCCCGAATCATTACGCAATTAGTTGTTTAATTTAAGACAACCATCGTTACTCTTGCTAGGAGTTACTTGATGTTGCTGATTTAATTTTAATTGTGACGAGGCATTGGCAACCTTACGAGAGTCATAGTGATTCCTGGCAGTTCCTCACCAAAATACGCATTTTTTAGATACTGTGGAAAGTCTCTCTAAAGCGGTAATCCACTAGCTGTTTATCTTCAGAGAAACTGCCAGAGGTTTCTTGAAGTTGCTGATGCGAGTGTAATTGTGACGAGGCATTGGCTACCTTAAGAGAGTCATAGTGACACTTGCCAAATGCTCACCATAATAGACATTTTTTAGATACTGTGGCCAGTCTGCCCGAAGCTATACGCCACTAGTCCTTTAATTTAAGACAACCATCGTTACTCTTGCTAGGAGTTACTTGATGTTGTTGATTAAATTTTAATTGTGATGAGGCATTGGCAACCTTACGAGAGTCAAAGTGATTCCTGGCAGTTCCTCACGAAAATACGCATTTTTTAGATACTGTGGAAAGTCTCTCCAAAGCGGTAATCCACTAGCTGTTTATCTTAAGAGAAATTGCCAGAGGTTTCTTGAAGTTGCTGACGTAAGTCTAATTGTGACGAGGCATTGGCTACCTTTAGAGAGTCATAGTGACTCTTGCCAAATGCTCACCATAATAGACATTTTTTAGATACTGTGGCAGGTCTGCCCGAAGCATTACGCAATTAGTTGTTTAATTTAAGATAACCATTGTTAATCTTGCTAGGAGTTACTTGATGTTGCTGATTTAATTTTAATTATGATGAGGCGTTGGCAACCTTAGGAGAGTCATAGTGATTCCTGGCAGTTCCTCACCAAAATACGCATTTTTTAGATACTGTGGAAAGTCTCTCTAAAGCGGTAATCCACTAGCTGTTTATCTTCAGAGAAACTGCCAGAGGTTTCTTGAGGTTGCTGATGTGAGTCTAATTGTGTCGAGTCATTGGCTACCTTAAGCGAGTCATAGCGACTCTTGCCAAATGCTCACCATAATAGACATTTTTTAGATACAGTGGCCAGTCTGACGAAACAATACGCCACTTGTTCTTTAATTTAAGACAACTATCGTTACTCTTGCTAGGAGTTACTTGATGTTGCTGATTAAATTTTAATTGTGACGAGGCATTGGCAACCTTACGAGAGTCATAGTGATTCCTGGCAGTTCCTCACCAAAATACGCATTTTTTAGATACTGTGGAAAGTCTCTCCAAAGTGGTAATCCACTAGCTGTTTATCGTAAGAGAAATTGCCAGAGGTTTCTTGAAGTTGCTGACGTGAGTCTAATTGTGACGAGGCATTGGCTACCTCAAGAGAGTCATAGTGACTCTTGCCAAATGCTCACCATAATAGACATATTTTAGATACTGTGGCTAGTCTGCCCGAAGCATTACGCAATTAGTTGTTTAATTTAAGACAACCATCGTTACTCTTGCTAGGAGTTACTTGATGTTGCTGATTTAATTTTAATTGTGACGAGGCATTGGCAACCTTACGAGAGTCATAGTGATTCCTGGCAGTTCCTCACCAAAATACGCATTTTTTAGATACTGTGGAAATCCTCTCCAAAGCGGTAATCCACTAGCTGTTTATCTTCAGAGAAACTGCCAGAGGTTTCTTGAAGTTGTTGATGTGAGCCTAAATGTGACGAGGCATTGGCTACCTTAAGCGAGTCATAGCGACCCTTGCCAAATGCTCACCATTATAGACATTTTTTAGATACTGTGGGCAGTCTGCAAGAAGCAATACGCCACTAGTACTTTAATTTAAGAAAACCATCGTTACTCTTGCTGGGAGTTACTTGTTGTTGCTGATTAAATTTTAATTGTGACGAGGCATTGGCAACCTTACGAGAGTCATAGTGATTCCTGGCAGTTCCTCACCAAAATACGCATTTTTTAGATACTGTGGAAAGTCTCTCCAAAGCGGTAATCCACTAGCTGTTTATCTTAAGAGAAACTGTCAGAGGTTTCTTGAAGTTCCTGATGTGAGTCTAATTGTGACGAGGCATTGGCTACCTTAAACGAGTCATAGTGACTCTTGCCAAATGCTCACCATAATAGACATTTTTTAGATACTGTGGCCAGTCTGCCCGAAGCATTACGCAATTAGTTGTTTAATTTAAGACAACCATCGTTACTCTTGCTAGGAGTTACTTGATGTTGCTGATTTCATTTTAATTGTGACGAGGCATTGGCAACCTTACGAGAGTCATAGTGATTCCTGGCAGTTCCTCACCAAAATACGCATTTTTTAGATACTGTGGAAAGTCTCTCCAAAGCGGTAATCCACTAGCTGTTTATCTTAAGAGAAACTGTCAGAGGTTTCTTGAAGTTCCTGATGTGAGTCTAATTGTGACGAGGCATTGGCTACCTTAAACGAGTCATAGTGACTCTTGCCAAATGCTCACCATAATAGACATTTTTTAGATACTGTGGCCAGTCTGCCCGAAGCATTACGCAATTAGTTGTTTAATTTAAGACAACCATCGTTACTCTTGCTAGGAGTTACTTGATGTTGCTGATTTCATTTTAATTGTGACGAGGCATTGGCAACCTCACGCGAGTCATAGTGATTCCTGGCAGTTCCTCACGAAAATACGCATTTTTTAGATACTGTGGAAAGTCTCTCCAAAGCGGTAATCCACTAGCTGTTTATCTTCAGAGAAACTGCCACAGGTTTCTTGAAGTTGCTGATGTGAGTCTAATTGTGACGAGGCATTGGCTACCTTAAGCGAGTCATAGCGACTGTTGTCAAATGCTCACCATAATAGACATTTTTTAGATACTTTATCCAGTCTGCCAAAGCAATACGCCACTAGTTCTTTAATTTAAGACAACCATCGTTACTCTTGCTAGGAGTTACTTGATGTTGCTGATTAAATTTTAATTGTGACGAGGCATAGGCAACCTTACGAGAGTCATAGTGATTCCTGGCAGTTCCTCACCAAAATACGCATATTTTAAATACTGTGGAAAGTCTCTCCAAAGCGGTAATCCACTAGCTGTTTATCTTCAGAGAAACTGCCAGAGGTTTCTTGAAGTTGCTGATGTGAGTCTAATTGTGACGAGGCATTGGCTACCTTATGCGAGTCATAGTGACTCTTGCCAAATGCTCACCATAATAGACATTTTTTAGATACTGTGGCCAGTCGGCCCGGAGCAATACGCCACTAGTTCTTTAATTTAATACAACCATCGTTACTCTTGCTAGGAGTTACTTGATGTTGCTGATTAAATTTTAATTGTGACGAGGCATTGGCAACCTTACGAGAGTCATAGTGATTCCTGGCAGTTCCTCACCAAAATACGCATTTTTTAGATACTGTGGAAAGTCTCCCCAAAGCGGTAATCCACTAGCTGTTTATCTTCAGAGAAACTGCCAGAGGTTTCTTCAAGTTGCTGACGTGAGTCTAATTGTGACGAGGTATTGGCTACCTTAAGAGAGTCATAGTGACTCTTGCCAAATGCTCACCATAATAGACATTTTTTAGATACTGTGGCCAGTCTGCCCGAAGCATTACGCAATTAGTTGTTTAATTTAAGACAACCATCGTTACTCTTACTAGGAGTTACTTGATGTTGCTGATTAAATTTTAATTGTGACGAGGCACTGCAACCTTACGGGAGTCATAGTGATTCCTGGCAGTTCCTCACCAAAATACGCATTTTTTAGATACTGTGGAAAGTCTCTCCAAAGCGGTAATCCACTAGCTGTTTATCTTCCGAGAAACTGCCAGAGGTATCTTGAAGTTGCTGATGTGAGTCTAATTGTGTCGAGTCATTGGCTACCTTAAGCGAGTCATAGCGACTCTTGCCAAATGCTCACCATAATAGACATTTTTTAGATACTGTGGCCAGTCTGACGAAACAATACGCCACTTGTTCTTTAATTTAAGACAACTATCGTTACTCTTGCTAGGAGTTACTTGATGTTGCTGATTAAATTTTAATTGTGACGAGGCATTGGCAACCTTACGAGAGTCATAGTGATTCCTGGCAGTTCCTCACCAAAATACGCATTTTTTAGATACTGTGGAAAGTCTCTCCAAAGTGGTAATCCACTAGCTGTTTATCGTAAGAGAAATTGCCAGAGGTTTCTTGAAGTTGCTGACGTGAGTCTAATTGTGACGAGGCATTGGCTACCTCAAGAGAGTCATAGTGACTCTTGCCAAATGCTCACCATAATAGACATTTTTTAGATACTGTGGCCAGTCTGCCCGAAGCATTACGCAATTAGTTGTTTAATTTAAGACAACCATCGTTACTCTTGCTAGGAGTTACTTGATGTTGCTGATTTAATTTTAATTGTGACGAGGCATTGGCAACCTTACGAGAGTCATAGTGATTCCTGGCAGTTCCTCACCAAAATACGCATTTTTTAGATACTGTGGAAATCCTCTCCAAAGCGGTAATCCACTAGCTGTTTATCTTCAGAGAAACTGCCAGAGGTTTCTTGAAGTTGCTGATGTGAGCCTAAATGTGACGAGGCATTGGCTACCTTAAGCGAGTCATAGCGACTCTTGCCAAATGCTCACCATTATAGACATTTTTTAGATACTGTGGGCAGTCTGCCCGAAGCAATACGCCACTAGTACTTTAATTTAAGAAAACCATCGTTACTCTTGCTGGGAGTTACTTGTTGTTGCTGATTAAATTTTAATTGTGACGAGGCATTGGCAACCTTACGAGAGTCATAGTGATTCCTGGCAGTTCCTCACCAAAATACGCATTTTTTAGATACTGTGGAAAGTCTCTCCAAAGCGGTAATCCACTAGCTGTTTATCTTAAGAGAAACTGTCAGAGGTTTCTTGAAGTTCCTGATGTGAGTCTAATTGTGACGAGGCATTGGCTACCTTAAACGAGTCATAGTGACTCCTGCCAAATGCTCACCATAATAGACATTTTTTAGATACTGTGGCCAGTCTGCCCGAAGCATTACGCAATTAGTTGTTTAATTTAAGACAACCATCGTTACTCTTGCTAGGAGTTACTTGATGTTGCTGATTTAATTTTAATTGTGACGAGGCATTGGCAACCTTACGAGAGTCATAGTGATTCCTGGCAGTTCCTCACCAAAATACGCATTTTTTAGATACTGTGGAAAGTCTCTCCAAAGCGGTAATCCACTAGCTGTTTATCTTCCGAGAAACTGCCACAGGTTTCTTGAAGTTGCTGATGTGAGTCTAATTGTGACGAGGCATTGGCTACCTTAAGCGAGTCATAGCGACTGTTGTCAAATGCTCACCATAATAGACATTTTTTAGATACTTTATCCAGTCTGCCAAAGCAATACGCCACTAGTTCTTTAATTTAAGACAACCATCGTTACTCTTGCTAGGAGTTACTTGATGTTGCTGATTAAATTTTAATTGTGACGAGGCATAGGCAACCTTACGAGAGTCATAGTGATTCCTGGCAGTTCCTCACCAAAATACGCATATTTTAAATACTGTGGAAAGTCTCTCCAAAGCGGTAATCCACTAGCTGTTTATCTTCAGAGAGACTGCCAGAGGTTTCTTGAAGTTGCTGATGTGAGTCTAATTGTGACGAGGCATTGGCTACCTTAAGCGAGTCATAGTGACTCTTGCCAAATGCTCACCATAATAGACATTTTTTAGATACTGTGGCCAGTCGGCCCGGAGCAATACGCCACTAGTTCTTTAATTTAAGACAACCATCGTTACTCTTGCTAGGAGTTACTTGATGTTGCTGATTAAATTTTAATTGTGACGAGGCATTGGCAACCTTACGAGAGTCATAGTGATTCCTGGCAGTTCCTCACCAAAATACGCATTTTTTAGATACTGTGTAAAGTCTCCCCAAAGCGGTAATCCACTAGCTGTTTATCTTCAGAGAAACTGCCAGAGGTTTCTTCAAGTTGCTGACGTGAGTCTAATTGTGACGAGGTATTGGCTACCTTAAGAGAGTCATAGTGACTCTTGCCAAATGCTCACCATAATAGAAATTTTTTAGATACTGTGGCCAGTCTGTCTGAAGCATTACGCAATTAGTTGTTTAATTTAAGACAACCACCGTTACTCTTGCTAGTAGTTACTTGATGTTGCTGATTTAATTTTAATTGTGATGAGGCATTGGCAACCTTAGGAGAGTCATAGTGATTCCTGGCAGTTCCTCACAAAAATACGCATTTTTTAGATACTTTGGATAGTCTCTCCAAAGCGGTAATCCACTAGCTGTTTATCTTCCTTGAAACTGCCAGAGGTTTCTTGAACTTGCTGATGTGAGTCTAATTGTGACGAGGCACTGGCTACCTTAAGCGAGTCATAGCGACTGTTGCCAAATGCTCAACATAATAGACATTTTTTAGATACTGTATTCAGTCTGCCGAAGCAATACGCCACTAGTTCTTTAATTTAAGACAGCCATCGTTACTCTTGCTAGGAGTTACTTGATAGTGCTGATTAAATTTTAATTGTGACGAGGCATTGGCAACCTTACGAGAGTCATAGTGATTCCTGGCAGTTCCTCACCAAAATACGCATTTTTTAGATACTGTGGAAAGTCTCTCCAAAGCGGTAATCCACTAGCTGTTTATCTTCCGAGAAACTGCCAGAGGTATCTTGAAGTTGCTGATGTGAGTCTAATTGTGTCGAGGCATTGGCTACCTTAAGCGAGTCATAGCGACTCTTGCCAAATGCTCACCATAATAGACATTTTTTAGATACTGTGGCCAGTCTGACGAAGCAATACGCCACTAGTTCTTTAATTTAAGACAACCATCGTTACTCTTGCTAGGAGTTACTTGATGTTGCTGATTAAATTTTAATAGTGACGAGGCATTGCAACCTTACGAGAGTCATAGTGATTCCTGGCAGTTCCTCACCAAAATACGCATTTTTTAGATACTGTGGAAAGTCTCTCCAAAGCGGTAATCCACTAGCTGTTTATCTTCCGAGAAACTGCCAGAGGTATCTTGAAGTTGCTGATGTGAGTCTAATTGTGTCGAGGCATTGGCTACCTTAAGCGAGTCATAGGGAATCTTGCCAAATGCTCACCATAATAGACATTTTTTAGATACTGTGGCCAGTCTGACGAAGCAATACGCCACTAGTTCTTTAATTTAAGACAACCATCGTTACTCTTGCTAGGAGTTACTTGATGTTGCTGATTAAATTTTAATTGTGACGAGGCATTGGCAACCTTACGAGAGTCATAGTGATTCCTGGCAGTTCCTCACCAAAATACGCATTTTTTAGATACTGTGGAAAGTCCCTCCAAAGTGGTAATCCACTAGCTGTTTATCTTAAGAGAAATTGCCAGAGGTTTCTTGAAGTTGCTGACGTGAGTCGAATTGTGACGAGGCATTGGCTACCTCAAGAGAGTCATAGTGACTCTTGCCAAATGCTCACCATAATAGACATTTTTTAGATACTGTGGCCAGTCTGCCCGAAGCATTACGCAATTAGTTGTTTAATTTAAGACAACCATCGTTACTCTTGCTAGGAGTTACTTGATGTTGCTGATTTAATTTTAATTGTGACGAGGCATTGGCAACCTTACGAGAGTCATAGTGATTCCTGGCAGTTCCTCACCAAAATACGCATTTTTTAGATACTGTGGAATTCCTCTCCAAAGCGGTAATCCACTAGCTGTTTATCTTCAGAGAAACTGCCAGAGGTTTCTTGAAGTTGCTGATGTGAGCCTAAATGTGACGAGGCTTTGGCTACCTTAAGCAAGTCATAGCGACTCTTGCCAAATGCTCACCATTATAGACATTTTTTAGATACTGTGGCCAGTCTGCCCGAAGCAATACGCCACTAGTACTTTAATTTAAGAAAACCATCGTTACTCTTGCTAGGAGTTATTTGATGTTGCTGATTAAATTTTAATTGTGACGAGGCATTGACAACCTTACGAGAGTCATAGTGATTCCTGGCAGTTCCTCACCAAAATACGCATTTTTTAGATACTGTGGAAAGTCTCCCCAAAGCGGTAATCCACTAGCTGTTTATCTTCAGAGAAACTGCCAGAGGTTTCTTCAAGTTGCTGACGTGAGTCTAATTGTGACGAGGTATTGGCTACCTTAAGAGAGTCATAGTGACTCTTGCCAAATGCTCACCATAATAGAAATTTTTTAGATACTGTGGCCAGTCTGTCTGAAGCATTACGCAATTAGTTGTTTAATTTAAGACAACCACCGTTACTCTTGCTAGTAGTTACTTGATGTTGCTGATTTAATATTAATTGTGATGAGGCATTGGCAACCTTAGGAGAGTCATAGTGATTCCTGGCAGTTCCTCACAAAAATACGCATTTTTTAGATACTTTGGATAGTCTCTCCAAAGCGGTAATCCACTAGCTGTTTATCTTCCTTGAAACTGCCAGAGGTTTCTTGAACTTGCTGATGTGAGTCTAATTGTGACGAGGCACTGGCTACCTTAAGCGAGTCATAGCGACTGTTGCCAAATGCTCAACATAATAGACATTTTTTAGATACTGTATTCAGTCTGCCGAAGCAATACGCCACTAGTTCTTTAATTTAAGACAGCCATCGTTACTCTTGCTAGGAGTTACTTGATAGTGCTGATTAAATTTTAATTGTGACGAGGCATTGGCAACCTTACGAGAGTCATAGTGATTCCTGGGAGTTCCTCACCAAAATACGCATTTTTTAGATACTGTGGAAAGTCTCTCCAAAGCGGTAATCCACTAGCTGTTTATCTTCCGAGAAACTGCCAGAGGTATCTTGAAGTTGCTGATGTGAGTCTAATTGTGTCGAGGCATTGGCTACCTTAAGCGAGTCATAGCGACTCTTGCCAAATGCTCACCATAATAGACATTTTTTAGATACTGTGGCCAGTCTGACGAAGCAATACGCCACTAGTTCTTTAATTTAAGACAACCATCGTTACTCTTGCTAGGAGTTACTTGATGTTGCTGATTAAATTTTAATAGTGACGAGGCATTGCAACCTTACGAGAGTCATAGTGATTCCTGGCAGTTCCTCACCAAAATACGCATTTTTTAGATACTGTGGAAAGTCTCTCCAAAGCGGTAATCCACTAGCTGTTTATCTTCAGAGAAACTGCCAGAGGTATCTTGAAGTTGCTGATGTGAGTCTAATTGTGTCGAGGCATTGGCTACCTTAAGCGAGTCATAGGGAATCTTGCCAAATGCTCACCATAATAGACATTTTTTAGATACTGTGGCCAGTCTGACGAAGCAATACGCCACTAGTTCTTTAATTTAAGACAACCATCGTTACTCTTGCTAGGAGTTACTTGATGTTGCTGATTAAATTTTAATTGTGACGAGGCATTGGCAACCTTACGAGAGTCATAGTGATTCCTGGCAGTTCCTCACCAAAATACGCATTTTTTAGATACTGTGGAAAGTCCCTCCAAAGTGGTAATCCACTAGCTGTTTATCTTAAGAGAAATTGCCAGAGGTTTCTTGAAGTTGCTGACGTGAGTCTAATTGTGACGAGGCATTGGCTACCTCAAGAGAGTCATAGTGACTCTTGCCAAATGCTCACCATAATAGACATTTTTTAGATACTGTGGCCAGTCTGCCCGAAGCATTACGCAATTAGTTGTTTAATTTAAGACAACCATCGTTACTCTTGCTAGGAGTTACTTGATGTTGCTGATTTAATTTTAATTGTGACGAGGCATTGGCAACCTTACGAGAGTCATAGTGATTCCTGGCAGTTCCTCACCAAAATACGCATTTTTTAGATACTGTGGAATTCCTCTCCAAAGCGGTAATCCACTAGCTGTTTATCTTCAGAGAAACTGCCAGAGGTTTCTTGAAGTTGCTGATGTGAGCCTAAATGTGACGAGGCATTGGCTACCTTAAGCGAGTCATAGCGACTCTTGCCAAATGCTCACCATTATAGACATTTTTTAGATACTGTGGCCAGTCTGCCCGAAGCAATACGCCACTAGTACTTTAATTTAAGAAAACCATCGTTACTCTTGCTGGGAGTTACTTGTTGTTGCTGAATAAATTTTAATTGTGACGAGGGATTGGCAACCTTACGAGAGTCATAGTGATTCCTGGCAGTTCCTCACCAAAATACGCATTTTTTAGATACTGTGGAATGTCTCTTCAAAGCGGTAATCCACTAGCTGTTTATCTTAAGAGAAACTGTCAGAGGTTTCTTGAAGTTGCTGATGTGAGTGTAATTGTGACGAGGCATTGGCTACCTTAAGAGAGTCATAGTGACTCTTGCCAAATGCTCACCATAATAGACATTTTTTAGATACTGTGGCCAGTCTGCCCGAATCATTACGCAATTAGTTGTTTAATTTAAGCCAACCATCGTTACTCTTGCTAGGAGTTACTTGATGTTGCTGATTTAATTTTAATTGTGACGAGGCATTGGCAACCTTACGAGAGTCATAGTGATTCCTGGCAGTTCCTCACCAAAATACGCATTTTTTAGATACTGTGGAAAGTCTCTCCAAAGCGGTAATCCACTAGCTGTTTATCTTCCGAGAAACTGCCACAGGTTTCTTGAAGTTGCTGATGTGAGTCTAATTGTGACGAGGCATTGGCTACCTTAAGCGAGTCATAGCGACTGTTGTCAAATGCTCACCATAATAGACATTTTTTAGATACTTTATCCAGTCTGCCAAAGCAATACGCCACTAGTTCTTTAATTTAAGACAACCATCGTTACTCTTGCTAGGAGTTACTTGATGTTGCTGATTAAATTTTAATTGTGACGAGGCATAGGCAACCTTACTAGAGTCATAGTGATTCCTGGCAGTTCCTCACCAAAATACGCATATTTTAAATACTGTGGAAAGTCTCTCCAAAGTGGTAATCCACTAGCTGTTTATCTTCAGAGAAACTGCCAGAGGTTTCTTGAAGTTGCTGATGTTAGTCTAATTGTGACGAGGCATTGGCTACCTTAAGCGAGTCATAGTGACTCTTGCCAAATGCTCACCATAATAGACATTTTTTAGATACTGTGGCCAGTCGGCCCGGCGCAATACGCCACTAGTTCTTTAATTTAAGACAACCATCGTTACTCTTGCTAGGAGTTACTTGATGTTGCTGATTAAATTTTAATTGTGACGAGGCATTGGCAACCTTACGAGAGTCATAGTGATTCCTGGCGGTTCCTCACCAAAATACGCATTTTTTAGATACTGTGGAATGTCTCCCCAAAGCGGTAATCCACTAGCTGTTTATCTTCAGAGAAACTGCCAGACGTTTCTTCAAGTTGCTGACGTGAGTCTAATTGTGACGAGGTATTGGCTACCTTAAGAGAGTCATAGTGACTCTTGCCAAATGCTCACCATAATAGAAATTTTTTAGATACTGTGGCCAGTCTGTCCGAAGCATTACGCAATTAGTTGTTTAATTTAAGACAACCACCGTTACTCTTGCTAGTAGTTACTTGATGTTGCTGATTTAATTTTAATTGTGATGAGGCATTGGCAACCTTAGGAGAGTCATAGTGATTCCTGGCAGTTCCTCACAAAAATACGCATTTTTTAGATACTGTGGAAAGTTTCTCCAAAGCGGTAATCCACTAGCTGTTTATCCTCAGAGAAACTGCCAGAGGTTTCTTGAAGTTGCTGATGTGAGTCTAATTGTGACGAGGCATAGGCTACCTTAAGCGAGTCATAGCAACTCTTGCCAAATGCTCACCATAACAGACATTTTTTAGATACTGTGGCCAGTCTGCCCGAAGGTATACGCCACTAGTTCTTTAATTTAAGACAACCATCGTTACTCTTGCTAGGAGTTACTTGATATTGCTGATTAAATTTTAATTCTGATAAGGCATTGGCAACCTTACCAGAGTCATAGTGATTCCTGGCAGTTCCTCACCAAAATACGCATTTTTTAGATACTGTGGAAAGTCTCTCCAAAGCGGTAATCCACTAGCTGCTTATCTTCAGAGAAACTGCCAGAGGTTTCTTGAAGTTGCTGATGTGAGTCTAATTGTGACGAGGCATTGGCTACCTTAAGCGAGTCATAGCGACTCTTGCCAAATGCTCACCATAATAGACATTTTTTAGATACTGTGGCCAGTCTGCCGAAGCAATACGCCACTAGTTCTTTAATTTAAGACAACCATCGTTACTCTTGCTAGGAGTTACTTGATGTTGCTGATTAAATTTTAATTGTGACGAGGCATTGGCAACCTTACGAGAGTCATAGTGATTCCTGGCAGTTCCTCACCAAAATACGCATTTTTTAGATACTGTGGAAAGTCTCTCCAAAGTGGTAATCCACTAGCTGTTTATCTTAGGAGAAATTGCCAGAGGTTTCTTGAAGTTGCTGACGTGAGTCTAATTGTGACGAGGCATTGGCTACCTTAAGAGAGTCATAGTGACTCTTGCCAAATGCTCACCATAATAGACATTTTTTAGATACTGTGGCCAGTCTGCCCGAAGCATTACGCAATTAGTTGTTTAATTTAAGACCACCACCGTTACTCTTGGTAGGAGTTACTTGATGTTGCTGATTTAATATTAATAATGATGAGGCATTGGCAACCTTAGGAGAGTCAAAGTGATTCCTGGCAGTTCCTCACCAAAATACGCATTTTTTAGATACTGTGGAATGCCTCTACAAAGCGGTAATCCACTATCTGTTTATCTTCAGAGAAACTGCCAGAGGTTTCTTGAAGTTGCTGATGTGAGCCTAAATGTGACGAGGCATTGGCTACCTTAAGCGAGTCATAGCGGCTCTTGCCAAATGCTCACCATTATAGACATTTTTTAGATACTGTGGCCAGTCTGCCCGAAGCAATACGCCACTAGTCCTTTAATTTAAGACAACCATCGTTACTCTTGCTGGGAGTTACTTGTTGTTGCTGATTAAATTTTAATTGTGACGAGGCATTGGCAACCTTACGAGAGTCATAGTGATTCCTGGCAGTTCCTCACCAAAATACGCATTTTTTAGATACTGTGGAAAGTCTCTCCAAAGCGGTAATCCACTAGCTGTTTATCTTAAGAGAAACTGTCAGAGGTTTCTTGAAGTTGCTGATGTGAGTGTAATTGTGACGAGGCATTGGCTACCTTAAGAGAGTCATAGTGACTCTTGCCAAATGCTCACCATAATAGACATTTTTTAGATACTGTGGCCAGTCTGCCCGAAGCATTACGCAATTAGTTGTTTAATTTAAGACAACCATCGTTACTCTTGCTAGGAGTTACTTGATGTTGCTGATTTCATTTTAATTGTGACGAGGCATTGGCAACCTTACGAGAGTCATAGTGATTCCTGGCAGTTCCTCACCAAAATACGCATTTTTTAGATACTGTGGAAAGTCTCTCCAAAGCGGTAGTCCACTAGCTGTTTATCTTCCTTGAAACTGCCAGAGGTTTCTTGAAGTTGCTGATGTGAGTCTAATTGTGACGAGGCACTGGCTACCTTAAGCGAGTCATAGCGACTGTTGCCAAATGCTCACCATAATAGACATTTTTTAGATACTGTGGCCAGTCTGCCCGAAGCATTACGCAATTAGTTGTTTAATTTAAGACAACCATCGTTACTCTTGCTAGGAGTTACTTGATAGTGCTGATTAAATTTTAATTGTGACGAGGCATTGGCAACCTTACGAGAGTCATAGTGACTCCTGGCAGTTCCTCACCAAAATACGCATTTTTTAGATACTGTGGAAAGTCTCTCCAAAGCGGTAATCCACTAGATGTTTATCTTAAGAGAAACTGCCAGAGGTTACTTGAAGTTGCTGATGTGAGTGTAATTGTGACGAGGCATTGGCTACCTTAAGAGAGTCATAGTGACCCTTGCCAAATGCTTACCATAATAGACATTTTTTAGATACTGTGGCCAGTCTGCCCAAAGCATTACGCAATTAGTTGTTTAATTTAAGACAACCACCGTTACTCTTGGTAGGAGTTACTTGATGTTGCTGATTTAATTTTAATAAAGATGAGGCATTGGCAACCTTAGGAGAGTCATAGTGATTCCTGGCAGTTCCTCACCAAAATACGCATTTTTTAGATACTGTGGAAAGTCTCTCCAGAGCGATAATCCACTAGCTGTTTATCTTCAGAGAAACTGCCAGAGGTTTCTTCAAGTTGCTGACGTGAGTCTAGTTGTGACGAGGTATTGGCTACCTTAACAGAGTCATAGGGACTCTTGCCAAATGCTCACCATAATAGAAATTTTTTAGATACTGTGGCCAGTCTGTCCGAAGCATTACGCAATTATTTGTGTAATTTAAGACAACCACCGTTACTCTTGCTAGGAGTTACTTGATGTTGCTGATTAAATTTTAATTGTGACTAGGCATTGGCAACCTTACGAGAGTCATAGTGATTCCTGGCAGTTCCTCACCAAAATACGAATTTTTAGATACTGTGGAAGGTCTCTCCAAAGCGGTAATCCACTAGCTGTTTATCTTCAGAGAAACTGCCAGAGGTTTCTTCAAGTTGCTGACGTGAGTCTAATTGTGACGAGGCATTGGCTACCTTAAGAGAGTCATAGTGACTCTTGCCAAATGCTCACCATAATAGACATTTTTTAGATACTGTGGTCAGTCTGCCCGAAGCATTACGCAATTAGTTGTTTAATATAAGACAAACACCGTTACTCTTGCTAGGAGTTACTTGATATTGCTGATTAAATTTTAATTGTGATGAGGCATTGGCAACCTTACCAGAGTCATAGTGATTCCTGGCAGTTCCTCACCAAAATACGCATTTTTTAGATACTGTGCAAAGTCTCTCCAAAGCGGTAATCCACTAGCTGTTTATCTTCAGAGAAACTGCCAGAGGTTTCTTGAAGTTGCTGATGTGAGTCTAATTGTGACGAGGCATTGGCTACCTTAAGCGAGTCATAGCGACTCTTGCCAAATGCTCACCATAATAGACATTTTTTAGATACTGTGGCCAGTCTGCCGAAGCAATACGCCACTAGTTCTTTAATTTAAGACAACCATCGTTACTCTTGCTAGGAGTTACTTGATGTTGCTGATTAAATTTTAATTGTGACGAGGCATTGGCAACCTTACGAGAGTCATAGTGATTCCTGGCAGTTCCTCACCAAAATACGCATTTTTTAGATACTGTGGAAAGTCTCTCCAAAGTGGTAATCCACTAGCTGTTTATCTTAGGAGAAATTGCCAGAGGTTTCTTGAAGTTGCTGACGTGAGTCTAATTGTGACGAGGCATTGGCTACCTTAAGAGAGTCATAGTGACCCTTGCCAAAAGCTCATCATAATAGACATTTTTTAGATACTGTGGCCAGTCTGCCCGAAGCATTGTGCAATTAGTTGTTTAATTTAAGACAACCACCGTTACTCTTGGTAGGAGTTACTTGATGTTGCTGATTTAATTTTAATAATGATGAGGCATTGGCAACCTTAGGAGAGTCAAAGTGATTCCTGGCAGTTCCTCACCAAAATACGCATTTTTTAGATACTGTGGAATGCCTCTCCAAAGCGGTAATCCACTATCTGTTTATCTTCAGAGAAACTGCCAGAGGTTTCTTGAAGTTGCTGATGTGAGCCTAAATGTGACGAGGCATTGGCTACCTTAAGCGAGTCATAACGGCTCTTGCCAAATGCTCACCATTATAGACATTTTTTAGATACTGTGGCCAGTCTGCCCGAAGCAATACGCCACTAGTCCTTTAATTTAAGACAACCATCGTTACTCTTGCTGGGAGTTACTTGTTGTTGCTGATTAAATTTTAATTGTGACGAGGCATTGGCAACCTTACGAGAGTCATAGTGATTCCTGGCAGTTCCTCACCAAAATACGCATTTTTTAGATACTGTGGAAAGTCTCTCCAAAGCGGTAATCCACTAGCTGTTTATCTTAAGAGAAACTGTCAGAGGATTCTTCAAGTTGCTGACGTGAGTCTAATTGTGACGAGGTATTGGCTACCTTAAGAGAGTCATAGTGACTCTTGCCAAATGCTCACCATAATAGAAATTTTTTAGATACTGTGGCCAGTCTGTCCGAAGCATTACGCAATTAGTTGTTTAATTTAAGACAACCACCGTTACTCTTGCTAGTAGTTACTTGATGTTGCTGATTTAATTTTAATTGTGATGAGGCATTGGCAACCTTAGGAGAGTCATAGTGATTCCTGGCAGTTCCTCACAAAAATACGCATTTTTTAGATACTATGGAAAGTCTCTCCAAAGCGGTAATCCACTAGCTGTTTATCTTCCTTGAAACTGCCAGAGGTTTCTTGAAGTTGCTGATGTGAGTCTAATTGTGACGAGGCACTGGCTACCTTAAGCGAGTCATAGCGACTGTTGCCAAATGCTCAACATAATAGACATTTTTTAGATACTGTATTCAGTCTGCCGAAGCAATACGCCACTAGTTCTTTAATTTAAGACAACCATCGTTACTCTTGCTAGGAGTTACTTGATGTTGCTGATTAAATTTTAATAGTGACGAGGCATTGCAACCTTACGAGAGTCATAGTGATTCCTGGCAGTTCCTCACCAAAATACGCATTTTTTAGATACTGTGGAAAGTCTCTCCAAAGCGGTAATCCACTAGCTGTTTATCTTCCGAGAAACTGCCAGAGGTATCTTGAAGTTGCTGATGTGAGTCTAATTGTGTCGAGGCATTGGCTACCTTAAGCGAGTCATAGCGACTCTTGCCAAATGCTCACCATAATAGACATTTTTTAGATACTGTGGCCAGTCTGACGAAGCAATACGCCACTAGTTCTTTAATTTAAGACAACCATCGTTACTCTTGCTAGGAGTTACTTAATGTTGCTGATTAAATTTTAATTGTGACGAGGCATTGGCAACCTTACGAGAGTCATAGTGATTCCTGGCAGTTCCTCACCAAATACGCATTTTTTAGATACTGTGGAAAGTCCCTCCAAAGTGGTAATCCACTAGCTGTTTATCTTAAGAGAAATTGCCAGAGGTTTCTTGAAGTTGCTGACGTGAGTCTAATTGTGACGAGGCATTGGCTACCTCAAGAGAGTCATAGTGACTCTTGCCAAATGCTCACCATAATAGACATTTTTTAGATACTGTGGCCAGTCTGCCCGAAGCATTACGCAATTAGTTGTTTAATTTAAGACAACCATCGTTACTCTTGCTAGGAGTTACTTGATGTTGCTGATTTAATTTTAATTGTGACGAGGCATTGGCAACCTTACGAGAGTCATAGTGATTCCTGGCAGTTCCTCACCAAAATACGCATTTTTTAGATACTGTGGAATTCCTCTCCAAAGCGGTAATCCACTAGCTGTTTATCTTCAGAGAAACTGCCAGAGGTTTCTTGAAGTTGCTGATGTGAGCCTAAATGTGACGAGGCATTGGCTACCTTAAGCGAGTCATAGCGACTCTTGCCAAATGCTCACCATTATAGACATTTTATAGATACTGTGGCCAGTCTGCCCGAAGCAATACGCCACTAGTACTTTAATTTAAGAAAACCATCGTTACTCTTGCTGGGAGTTACTTGTTGTTGCTGAATAAATTTTAATTGTGACGAGGGATTGGCAACCTTACGAGAGTCATAGTGATTCCTGGCAGTTCCTCACCAAAATACGCATTTTTTAGATACTGTGGAAAGTCTCTCCAAAGCGGTAATCCACTAGCTGTTTATCTTCCGAGAAACTGCAACAGGTTTCTTGAAGTTGCTGATGTGAGTCTAATTGTGACGAGGCATTGGCTACCTTAAGCGAGTCATAGCGACTGTTGTCAAATGCTCACCATAATAGACATTTTTTAGATACTTTATCCAGTCTGCCAAAGCAATACGCCACTAGTTCTTTAATTTAAGACAACCATCGTTACTCTTACTAGGAGTTACTTGATGTTGCTGATTAAATTTTAATTGTGACGAGGCATAGGCAACCTTACGAGAGTCATAGTGATTCCTGGCAGTTCCTCACCAAAATACGCATATTTTAAATACTGTGGAAAGTCTCTCCAAAGCGGTAATCCACTAGCTGTTTATCTTCAGAGAAACTGCCAGAGGTTTCTTGAAGTTGCTGATGTGAGTCTAATTGTGACGAGGCATTGGCTACCTTAAGCGAGTCATAGTGACTCTTGCCAAATGCTCACCATAATAGACATTTTTTAGATACTGTGGCCAGTCAGCCCGGAGCAATACGCCACTAGCTCTTTAATTTAAGACAACCATCGTTACTCTTGCTAGGAGTTACTTGATGTTGCTGATTAAATTTTAATTGTGACGAGGCATTGGCAACCTTACGAGAGTCATAGTGATTCCTGGCAGTTCCTCACCAAAATACGCATTTTTTAGATACTGTGGAAAGTCTCCCCAAAGCGGTAATCCACTAGCTGTTTATCTTCAGAGAAACTGCCAGACGTTTCTTCAAGTTGCTGACGTGAGTCTAATTGTGACGAGGTATTGGCTACCTTAAGAGAGTCATAGTGACTCTTGCCAAATGCTCACCATAATAGAAATTTTTTAGATACTGTGGCCAGTCTGTCCGAAGCATTACGCAATTAGTTGTTTAATTTAAGACAACCACCGTTACTCTTGCTAGTAGTTACTTGATGTTGCTGATTTAATTTTAATTGTGATGAGGCATTGGCAACCTTAGGAGAGTCATAGTGATTCCTGGCAGTTCCTCACAAAAATACGCATTTTTTAGATACTGTGGAAAGTTTCTCCAAAGCGGTAATCCACTAGCTGTTTATCCTCAGAGAAACTGCCAGAGGTTTCTTGAAGTTGCTGATGTGAGTCTAATTGTGACGAGGCATAGGCTACCTTAAGCGAGTCATAGCAACTCTTGCCAAATGCTCACCATAACAGACATTTTTTAGATACTGTGGCCAGTCTGCCCGAAGGTATACGCCACTAGTTCTTTAATTTAAGACAACCATCGTTACTCTTGCTAGGAGTTACTTGATATTGCTGATTAAATTTTAATTGTGATGAGGCATTGGCAACCTTACCAGAGTCATAGTGATTCCTGGCAGTTCCTCACCAAAATACGCATTTTTTAGATACTGTGGAAAGTCTCTCCAAAGCGGTAATCCACTAGCTGTTTATCTTCAGAGAAACTGCCAGAGGTTTCTTGAAGTTGCTGATGTGAGTCTAATTGTGACGAGGCATTGGCTACCTTAAGCGAGTCATAGCGACTCTTGCCAAATGCTCACCATAATAGACATTTTTTAGATACTGTGGCCAGTCTGCCGAAGCAATACGCCACTAGTTCTTTAATTTAAGAAAACCATCGTTACTCTTGCTAGGAGTTACTTGATGTTGCTGATTAAATTTTAATTGTGACGAGGCATTGGCAACCTTACGAGAGTCATAGTGATTCCTGGCAGTTGCTCACCAAAATACGCATTTTTTAGATACTGTGGAAAGTCTCTCCAAAGTGGTAATCCACTAGCTGTTTATCTTAGGAGAAATTGCCAGAGGTTTCTTGAAGTTGCTGACGTGAGTCTAATTGTGACGAGGCATTGGCTACCTTAAGAGAGTCATAGTGACCCTTGCCAAATGCTCATCATAATAGACATTTTTTAGATACTGTGGCCAGTCTGCCCGAAGCATTATGCAATTAGTTGTTTAATTTAAGACAACCACCGTTACTCTTGGTAGGAGTTACTTGATGTTGCTGATTTAATTTTAATAATGATGAGGCATTGGCAACCTTAGGAGAGTCAAAGTGATTCCTGGCAGTTCCTCACCAAAATACGCATTTTTTAGATACTGTGGAATGCCTCTCCAAAGCGGTAATCCACTATCTGTTTATCTTCAGAGAAACTGCCAGAGGTTTCTTGAAGTTGCTGATGTGAGCCTAAATGTGACGAGGCATTGGCTACCTTAAGCGAGTCATAGCGGCTCTTGCCAAATGCTCACCATTATAGACATTTTTTAGATACTGTGGCCAGTCTGCCCGAAGCAATACGCCACTAGTCCTTTAATTTAAGACAACCATCGTTACTCTTGCTGGGAGTTACTTGTTGTTGCTGATTAAATTTTAATTGTGACGAGGCATTGGCAACCTTACGAGAGTCATAGTGATTCCTGGCAGTTCCTCACCAAAATACCCATTTTTTAGATACTGTGGAAAGTCTCTCCAAAGCGGTAATCCACTAGCTGTTTATCTTAAGAGAAACTGTCAGAGGATTCTTGAAGTTGCTGATGTGAGTGTAATTGTGACGAGGCATTGGCTACCTTAAGAGAGTCATAGTGACTCTTGCCAAATGCTCACCATAATAGACATTTTTTAGATACTGTGGCCAGTCTGCCCGAAGCATTACGCAATTAGTTGTTTAATTTAAGACAACCATCGTTACTCTTGCTAGGAGTTACTTGATGTTGCTGATTTCATTTTAATTGTGACGAGGCATTGGCAACCTTACGAGAGTCATAGTGATTCCTGGCAGTTCCTCACCAAAATACGCATTTTTTAGATACTGTGGAAAGTCTCTCCAAAGCGGTAATCCACTAGCTGTTTATCTTCCTTGAAACTGCCAGAGGTTTCTTGAAGTTGCTGATGTGAGTCTAATTGTGACGAGGCACTGGCTACCTTAAGCGAGTCATAGCGACTGTTGCCAAATGCTCAACATAATAGAAATTTTTTAGATACTGTATTCAGTCTGCCGAAGCAATACGCCACTAGTTCTTTAATTTAAGACAACCATCGTTACTCTTGCTAGGAGTTACTTGATAGTGCTGATTAAATTTTAATTGTGACGAGGCATTGGCAACCTTACGACAGTCATAGTGACTCCTGGCAGTTCCTCACCAAAATACGCATTTTTTAGATACTGTGGAAAGTCTCTCCAAAGCGGTAATCCACTAGATGTTTATCTTAAGAGAAACTGCCAGAGGTTACTTGAAGTTGCTGATGTGAGTGTAATTGTGACGAGGCATTGGCTACCTTAAGAGAGTCATAGTGACTCTTGCCAAATGCTCACCATTATAGACATATTTTAGATACTGTGGCCAGTCTGCCCGAAGCATTACGCAATTAGTTGTTTAATTTAAGACAACCATCGTTACTCTTGCTAGGAGTTACTTGATGTTGCTGATTTAATTTTAATTGTGACGAGGCATTGGCAACCTTACGAGAGTCATAGTGATTCCTGGCAGTTCCTCACCAAAATACGCATTTTTTAGATACTGTGGAAAGTCTCTCCAAAGCGATAATCCACTAGCTGTTTATCTTCAGAGAAACTGCCAGAGGTTTCTTCAAGTTGCTGACGTGAGTCTAGTTGTGACGAGGTATTGGCTACCTTAAGAGAGTCATAGGGACTCTTGCCAAATGCTCACCATAATAGAAATTTTTTAGATACTGTGGCCAGTCTGTCCGAAGCATTACGCAATTAGTTGTTTAATTTAAGACAACCACCGTTACTCTTGCTAGGAGTTACTTGATGTTGCTGATTAAATTTTAATTGTGACGAGGCATTGGCAACCTTACGAGAGTCATAGTGATTCCTGGCAGTTCCTCACCAAAATACGAATTTTTAGATACTGTGGAAGGTCTCTCCAAAGCGGTAATCCACTAGCTGTTTATCTTCAGAGAAACTGCCAGAGGTTTCTTCAAGTTGCTGACGTGAGTCTAATTGTGACGAGGCATTGGCTACCTTAAGAGAGTCATAGTGACTCTATCCAAATGCTCACCATAGTAGACATTTTTTAGATACTGTGGTCAGTCTGCCCGAAGCATTACGCAATTAGTTGTTTAATTTAAGACAAACACCGTTACTCTTGCTAGGAGTTACTTGTTGTTGCTGATTAAATTTTAATTGTGACGAGGCATTGGCAACCTTACGAGAGTCATAGTGATTCCTGGCAGTTCCTCACCAAAATACGCATTTTTTAGATACTGTGGAAAGTCTCTCCAAAGCGGTATCCACTAGCTGTTTATCTTCAGAAGAAACTGCCAGAGGTTTCTTAAAGTTGCTGATGTGAGTCTAATTGTGACGAGGCATTGGCTACCTTAAACGAGTCATAGTGACACTTGCCAAATGCTCACCATAATAGACATTTTTTAGATACTGTGGCCAGTCTGCCCGAAGCATTACGCAATTAGTTGTTTAATTTAAGACAACCATCGTTACTCTTGCTAGGAGTTACTTGATGTTGTTGATTTAGTTTTAATTGTGACGAGGCATTGGCAACCTTACGAGAGTCATAGTGATTCCTGGCAGTTCCTCACCAAAATACGCATTTTTTAGATACTGTGGAAAGTCTCTCCAAAGTGGTAATCCACTAGCTGTTTATTTTCAGAGAAACTGCCAGAGGTTTCTTGAAGTAGCTGATGTGAGTCTAATTGTGACGAGGCATTGGCTACCTTAAGCGAGTCATAGCGACCCTTGCCAAATGCTCACCATTATAGACATTTTTTAGATACTGTCGCCAGTCTGCCCGAAGCAATACGCCACTAGTCCTTTAATTTAAGACAACCATCGTTACTCTTGCTAGGAGTTACTTGATGTTGCTGATTAAATTTTAATTGTGACGAGGCATTGGCAACCTTACGAGAGTCATAGTGATTCCTGGCAGTTCCTCACCAAAATACGCATTTTTTAGATACTGTGGAAAGTCTCTCCAAAGCGGTAATCCACTAGATGTTTATCTTAAGAGAAACTGCCAGAGGTTTCTTGAAGTTGCTGTTGTGAGTGTAATTGCGAAGAGGCATTGGCTACCTTAAGAGAGTCATAGTGACTCTTGCCAAATGCTCACCATAATAGACATTTTTTAGATACTGTGGCCAGTCTGCCCGAAGCATTACGCAATTACTTGTTTAATTTAAGACAACCATCGTTACTCTTGCTAGGAGTTACTTGATGTTGCTGATTTAGTTTTAATTGTGACGAGGCATTGGCAACCTTACGAGAGTCATAGTGATTCCTGGCAGTTCCTCACCAAAATACGCATTTTTTAGATACTGTGGAAAGTCTCTCCAAAGCGGTAATCCACTATCTGTTTATCTTCCGAGAAACTGCCACAGGTTTCTTGAAGTTGCTGATGTGAGTCTAATTGTGACGAGGCATTGGCTACCTTAAGCGAGTCATAGCGACTCTTGCCAAACGCTCACCATTATAGACATTTTTTAGATACTGTGGACAGTCTGCCCGAAGCAATACGCCACTAGTCCTTTAATTTAAGACAACCATCGTTACTCTTGCTAGGAGTTACTTGATGTTGCTGATTAAATTTAAATTGTGACGAGGCATTGGCAACCTTACGAGAGTCATAGTGATTCCTGGCAGTTCCTCACCAAAATACGAATTTTTTAGATACTGTGGAAAGTCTCTCTAAAGCGGTAATCCACTAGCTGTTTATCTTCAGAGAAACTGCCAGAGGTTTCTTGAAGTTGCTGATGTGAGTCTAATTGTGACGAGGCATTGGCTACCTTAAACGAGTCATAGTGACTCTTGCCAAATGCTCACCATAATAGACATTTTTTAGATACTGTGGCCAGTCTGCCCGAAGCATTACGCAATTACTTGTTTAATTTAAGACAACCATCGTTACTATTGCTAGGAGTTACTTGATGTTGCTGATTTAGTTTTAATTGTGACGAGGCATTGGCAACCTTACGAGAGTCATAGTAATTCTTGGCAGTTCCTCACGAAAATACGCATTTTTTAGATACTGTGGAAAGTCTCTCCAAAGCTGTAATCCAGTAGCTGTTTATCTTCGGAGAAACTGCCAGAGGTTTCTTGAAGTTGCTGATGTGAGTGTAATTGTGACGAGGCATTGGCTACCTTAAGCGAGTCATAGCGACTCTTGCCAAATGCTCACCATTATAGACATTTTTTAGATACTGTGGCCAATCTGCCCGAAGCATTACGCAATTAGTTGTTTAATTTAGGACATCCGTCGTTACTCTTGCTAGGAGTTACTTGATGTTGCTGATTTAATTTAATTGTGACGAGGCATTAGCAACCTTACGAGAGTCATAGTCATTCCTGGCAGTTCCTCACCAAAATACGCATTTTTTAGATACTGTGGAAAGTCTCTCCAAAGCGGTAATCCACTAGCTGTTTATCTTCAGAGAAACTGCCAGAGGTTTCTTGAGGTTGCTGACGTGAGTCTAATTGTGACGAGGCATTGGCTACCTTAAGAGAGTCATAGTGACTATTGCCAAATGCTCACCATTATAGACACTTTTTAGATACTGTGGCCAGTCTGAACGAAGCATTACGCAATTAGTTGTTTAATTTAAGACAAACACCGTTACTCTTGCTAGGAGTTACTTGATGTTGCTGATTAAATTTTAATTGTGACGAGGCATTGGCAACCTTACGAGAGTCATAGTGATTCCTGGCAGTTCCTCACCAAAATACGCATTTTTTAGATACTGTGGAAAGTCTCTCCAAAGCGGTAATCCACTAGCTGTTTATCTTCAGAGAAACTGCCACAGGTTTCTTGAAGTTGCTGACGTGAGTCTAATTGTGACGAGGCATTGGCTACCTTAAGAGAGTCATAGTGACTCTTGCCCAATGCTCACAATAATAGACATTTTTTAGATACTGTGGCCAGTCTGCCCGAAGCATGACGCGATTAGTTGTTTAATTTCAGACAACCATCGTTACTCTTGCTAGGAGTTACTTGATGTTGCTGATTTAATTTTAATTGTGACGAGGCATTAGCAACCTTAGGAGAGTCATAGTGATTCCTGGCAGTTCCTCACGAAAATACGCATTTTTTAGATACTGTGGAAAGTCTCTCCAAAGCGGTAATCCACTAGCTGTTTATCTTCGGAGAAACTGCCAGAGGTTTCTTGAAGTTGCTGACGTGAGTCTAATTGTGACGAGGCATTGGCTACCTTAAGAGAGTCATAGTGACTCTAGCCAAATGCTCACCATAACAGACATTTTTTAGATACTGTGGCCAGTCTGAACGAAGCATTACGCAATTAGTTGTTTAATTTAAGACAAACACCGTTACTCTTGCTAGGAGTTACTTGATGTTGCTGATTAAATTTTAATTGTGACGAGGCGTTGGCAACCTTACGAGAGTCATAGTGATTCCTGGCAGTTCCTCACCAAAATACGCATTTTTTAGATACTGTGGAAAGTCTCTCCAAAGCGGTAATCGACAAGCTGTTTATCTTCAGAGAAACTGCCAGAGGTTTCTTGAAGTTGCTGATGTGAGTCTAATTGTGACGAGGCATTGGCTACCTTAAGAGAGTCATAGTGACTCTTGCCAAATGCTCACCATAGTAGACATTTTTTAGATACTGTGGTCAGTCTGCCCGAAGCATTACGCAATTAGTTGTTTAATTTAAGACAAACACCGTTACTCTTGCTAGGAGTTACTTGTTGTTGCTGATTAAATTTTAATTGTGACGAGGCATTGGCAACCTTACGAGAGTCATAGTGATTCCTGGCAGTTCCTCACCAAAATACGCATTTTTTAGATACTGTGGAAAGTCTCTCCAAAGCGGTATCCACTAGCTGTTTATCTTCAGAAGAAACTGCCAGAGGTTTCTTAAAGTTGCTGATGTGAGTCTAATTGTGACGAGGCATTGGCTACCTTAAACGAGTCATAGTGACACTTGCCAAATGCTCACCATAATAGACATTTTTTAGATACTGTGGCCAGTCTGCCCGAAGCATTACGCAATTAGTTGTTTAATTTAAGACAACCATCGTTACTCTTGCTAGGAGTTACTTGATGTTGTTGATTTAGTTTTAATTGTGACGAGGCATTGGCAACCTTACGAGAGTCATAGTGATTCCTGGCAGTTCCTCACCAAAATACGCATTTTTTAGATACTGTGGAAAGTCTCTCCAAAGCGGTAATCCACTAGCTGTTTATTTTCAGAGAAACTGCCAGAGGTTTCTTGAAGTAGCTGATGTGAGTCTAATTGTGACGAGGCATTGGCTACCTTAAGCGAGTCATAGCGACCCTTGCCAAATGCTCACCATTATAGACATTTTTTAGATACTGTCGCCAGTCTGCCCGAAGCAATACGCCACTAGTCCTTTAATTTAAGACAACCATCGTTACTCTTGCTAGGAGTTACTTGATGTTGCTGATTAAATTTTAATTGTGACGAGGCATTGGCAACCTTACGAGAGTCATAGTGATTCCTGGCAGTTCCTCACCAAAATACGCATTTTTTAGATACTGTGGAAAGTCTCTCCAAAGCGGTAATCCACTAGCTGTTTATCTTATGAGAAACTGCCAGAGGTTTCTTGAAGTTGCTGTTGTGAGTGTAATTGCGAAGAGGCATTGGCTACCTTAAGAGAGTCATAGTGACTCTTGCCAAATGCTCACCATAATAGACATTTTTTAGATACTGTGGCCAGTCTGCCCGAAGCATTACGCAATTACTTGTTTAATTTAAGACAACCATCGTTACTCTTGCTAGGAGTTACTTGATGTTGCTGATTTAGTTTTAATTGTGACGAGGCATTGGCAACCTTACGAGAGTCATAGTGATTCCTGGCAGTTCCTCACCAAAATACGCATTTTTTAGATACTGTGGAAAGTCTCTCCAAAGCGGTAATCCACTATCTGTTTATCTTCCGAGAAACTGCCACAGGTTTCTTGAAGTTGCTGATGTGAGTCTAATTGTGACGAGGCATTGGCTACCTTAAGCGAGTCATAGCGACTCTTGCCAAACGCTCACCATTATAGATATTTTTTAGATACTGTGGACAGTCTGCCCGAAGCAATACGCCACTAGTCCTTTAATTTAAGACAACCATCGTTACTCTTGCTAGGAGTTACTTGATGTTGCTGATTAAATTTAAATTGTGACGAGGCATTGGCAACCTTACGAGAGTCATAGTGATTCCTGGCAGTTCCTCACCAAAATACGAATTTTTTAGATACTGTGGAAAGTCTCTCTAAAGCGGTAATCCACTAGCTGTTTATCTTCAGAGAAACTGCCAGAGGTTTCTTGAAGTTGCTGATGTGAGTCTAATTGTGACGAGGCATTGGCTACCTTAAACGAGTCATAGTGACTCTTGCCAAATGCTCACCATAATAGACATTTTTTAGATACTGTGGCCAGTCTGCCCGAAGCATTACGCAATTACTTGTTTAATTTAAGACAACCATCGTTACTATTGCTAGGAGTTACTTGATGTTGCTGATTTAGTTTTAATTGTGACGAGGCATTGGCAACCTTACGAGAGTCATAGTAATTCTTAGCAGTTCCTCACGAAAATACGCATTTTTTAGATACTGTGGAAAGTCTCTCCAAAGCGGTAATCCACTAGCTGTTTATCTTCGGAGAAACTGCCAGAGGTTTCTTGAAGTTGCTGATGTGAGTGTAATTGTGACGAGGCATTGGCTACCTTAAGCGAGTCATAGCGACTCTTGCCAAATGCTCACCATTATAGACATTTTTTAGGTACTGTGGCCAATCTGCCCGAAGCATTACGCAATTAGTTGTTTAATTTAGGACATCCGTCGTTACTCTTGCTAGGAGTTACTTGATGTTGCTGATTTAATTTAATTGTGACGAGGCATTAGCAACCTTACGAGAGTCATAGTGATTCCTGGCAGTTCCTCACCAAAATACGCATTTTTTAGATACTGTGGAAAGTCTCTCCAAAGCGGTAATCCACTTGCTGTTTATCTTCAGAGAAACTGCCAGAGGTTTCTTGAGGTTGCTGACGTGAGTCTAATTGTGACGAGGCATTGGCTACCTTAAGAGAGTCATAGTGACTATTGCCAAATGCTCACCATTATAGACACTTTTTAGATACTGTGGCCAGTCTGAACGAAGCATTACGCAATTAGTTGTTTAATTTAAGACAAACACCGTTACTCTTGCTAGGAGTTACTTGATGTTGCTGATTAAATTTTAATTGTGACGAGGCATTGGCAACCTTACGAGAGTCATAGTGATTCCTGGCAGTTCCTCACCAAAATACGCATTTTTTAGATACTGTGGAAAGTCTCTCCAAAGCGGTAATCCACTAGCTGTTTATCTTCAGAGAAACTGCCACAGGTTTCTTGAAGTTGCTGACGTGAGTCTAATTGTGACGAGGCATTGGCTACCTTAAGAGAGTCATAGTGACTCTTGCCCAATGCTCACAATAATAGACATTTTTTAGATACTGTGGCCAGTCTGCCCGAAGCATGACGCGATTAGTTGTTTAATTTCAGACAACCATCGTTACTCTTGCTAGGAGTTACTTGATGTTGCTGATTTAATTTTAATTGTGACGAGGCATTAGCAACCTTAGGAGAGTCATAGTGATTCCTGGCAGTTCCTCACGAAAATACGCATTTTTTAGATACTGTGGAAAGTCTCTCCAAAGCGGTAATCCACTAGCTGTTTATCTTCGGAGAAACTGCCAGAGGTTTCTTGAAGTTGCTGACGTGAGTCTAATTGTGACGAGGCATTGGCTACCTTAAGAGAGTCATAGTGACTCTAGCCAAATGCTCACCATAACAGACATTTTTTAGATACTGTGGCCAATCTGAACGAAGCATTACGCAATTAGTTGTTTAATTTAAGACAAACACCGTTACTCTTGCTAGGAGTTACTTGATGTTGCTGATTAAATTTTAATTGTGACGAGGCGTTGGCAACCTTACGAGAGTCATAGTGATTCCTGGCAGTTCCTCACCAAAATACGCATTTTTTAGATACTGTGGAAAGTCTCTCCAAAGCGGTAATCCACAAGCTGTTTATCTTCAGAGAAACTGCCAGAGGTTTCTTGAAGTTGCTGATGTGAGTCTAATTGTGACGAGGCATTGGCTACCTTAAGAGAGTCATAGTGACGCTTGCCAAATGCTCACTATAATAGACATTTTTTAGATACTGTGGCCAGTCACCCCGAAGCATTACGCAATTAGTTGTTTAATTTAAGACAACCACCGTTACTCTTGCTAGGAGTTACTTGATGTTGCTGATTTAATTTTAATTGTGACGAGGCATTGGCAACCATACGAGAGTCATAGTGATTCCTGGCAGTTCCTCACGAAAATACGCATTTTTTGGATACTGTGGAAAGTCTCTCCAAAGCGGTAATCCACTACCTGTTTATCTTCAGAGAAACTGCCAGAGGGTTCTTGAAGTTGCTGATGTGAGTCTAATTGTGACGAGGCATTGGCTACCTTAAGAGAGTCATAGTGACTCTTGCCAAATGCTCACCATAATAGACATTTTTTAGATACTGTAGCCAGTCTGCCCGAAGCATTACGCAATTAGTTGTTTAATTTAAGACAACCATCGTTACTCTTGCTAGGAGTTACTTGATGTTGCTGATTTAGTTTTCATTGTGACGAGGCATTGGCAACCTTACGAGAGTCATAGTGATTCCTGGCAGTTCCTCACCAAAATACGCATTTTTTAGATACTGTGGAAAGTCTCTCCAAAGCGGTAATCCACTAGCTGTTTATCTTAAGAGAAACTGCCAGAGGTTTCTTGAAGTTGCTGATGTGAGTGTAATTGTGACGAGGCATTGGCTACCTTAAGAGAGTCATAGTGACTCTTGCCAAATGCTCACAATAATAGACATTTTTTAGATACTGTGTCCAGTCTGCCGAAGCATTACGAAATTAGTTGTTTAATTTAAGACAACCATCGTTACTCTTGCTAGGAGTTACTTGATGTTGCTGATTTAATTTTAATTGTGACGAGGCATTAGCAACCTTACGAGAGTCATAGTGATTCCTGGCAATTCCTCACGAAAATACGCATTTTTTAGATACTGTGGAAGGTCTCTCCAAAGCGGTAATCCACTTGCTGTTTATCTTCAGAGAAACTGCCAGAGGTTTCTTGAAGTTGCTGACGTGAGTCTAATTGTGACGAGGCATTGGCTACCTTAAGAGAGTCATAGTGACTCTTGCCAAATGCTCACCATAATAGACATTTTTTAGATACTGTGGCCAGTCTGCCCGAAGCATTACGCAAGTAGTTGTTTAATTGAAGACAAACACCGTTACTCTTGCTAGGAGTTACTTTATGTTGCTGATTTTATTTTAATTGTGACGAGGCATTGGCAACCTCACGAGAGTCATAGTGATTCCAGGCAGTTCCTCACCAAAATACGCATTTTTTAGATACTGTGGAAAGTCTCTCCAAATCGGTAATCCACTAGTTGTTTTTCTTCAGAGAAACTGCCACAGGTTTCTTGATGTTGCTGACGTGAGTCTAATTGTGACGAGGCATTGGCTACCTTAAGAGAGTCACAGTGACTCTTGCCAAATGCTCACTATAATAGACATTTTTTAGATACTGTGGCCAGTCTGCCCGAAGCATTACGCAATTAGTTGTTTAATTTAAGACAACCATCGTTACTCTTGCTAGGAGTTACTTGATGTTGCTGATTTAGTTTTAATTGTGACGAGGCATTGGCAACCTTACGAGAGTCATAGTGATTCCTGGCAGTTCCTCACCAAAATACGCATTTTTTAGATACTGTGGAAAGTCTCTCCAAAGCGGTAATCCACTAGCTGTTTATCTTCAGAGAAACTGCCAGAGGTTTCTTGAAGTTGCTGATGTGAGTCTAATTGTGACGAGGCATTGGCTACCTTAAACGAGTCATAGTGACTCTTGCCAAATGCTCACCATAATAGACACTTTTTAGATACTGTGGCCAGTCTGCCCGAAGCATTACGCAATTAGTTGTTTAATTTAAGACAACCATCGTTACTCTTGCTAGGAGTTACTTGATGTTGCTGATTTAGTTTTAATTGTGACGAGGCATTGGCAACCTTACGAGAGTCATAGTGATTCCTGGCAGTTCCTTACCAAAATACGCATTTTTTAGATACTGTGTAAAGTCTCTCCAAAGCGGTAATCCACTATCTGTTTATCTTCAGAGAAACTGCCAGAGGTTTCTTGAAGTTGCTGATGTGAGTCTAATTGTGACGAGGCATTGGCTACCTTAAGCGAGTCATAGCGACTCTTGCCAAATGCTCACCATTATAGACATTTTTTAGATACTGTGACCAATCTGCCCGAAGCATTACGCAATTAGTTGTTTAATTTAAGACAACCGTCGTTACTCTTGCAAGGAGTTACTTTATGTTGCTGATTTAATTTTAATTGTGACGAGGCATTAGCAACCTTACGAGAGTCATAGTGATTCCTGGCAGTTCCTCACCAAAATACGCATTTTTTAGATACTGTGGAAAGTCTCTCCAAAGCGGTAATCCACTTGCTGTTTATCTTCAGAGAAACTGCCAGAGGTTTCTTGAAGTTGCTGACGTGAGTCTAATTGTGACGAGGCATTGACTACCTTAAGAGAGTCATAGTGACTCTTGCCAAATGCTCACAATAATGGACAATTTTTAGATACTGTGGCCAGTCTGCCCGAAGCATTACGCAATTAGTCGTTTAATTTAAGACAAACACCGTTACTCTTGCTAGGAGTTACTTGATGTTGCTGATTAAATTTTAATTGTGACGAGGCATAGGCAACCTTACGAAAGTCATAGTGATTCCTGGCAGTTCCTCACGAAAATACGCATTTCTTAGATACTGTATGAAGTCTCTCCAAAGCGGTAATCCACTAGCTGTTTATCTTCAGAAAAACTGCCAGAGGTTTCTTGAAGTTGCTGATGTGAGTGTAATTGTGACGAGGCATTGGCTACCTTAAGCGAGTCATAGCGACTCTTGCCAAATGCTCACCATTATAGACATTTTTTAGATACTGTGGCCAATCTGCCCGAAGCATTACGCAATTAGTTGTTTAATTTAAGACAACCGTCGTTACTCTTGCAAGGAGTTACTTTATGTTGCTGATTTAATTTTAATTGTGACGAGGCATTAGCAACCTTACGAGAGTCATAGTGATTCCTGGCAGTTCCTCACCAAAATACGCATTTTTTAGATACTGTGGAAAGTCTCTCCAAAGCGGTAATCCACTTGCTGTTTATCTTCAGAGAAACTGCCAGAGGTTTCTTGAGGTTGCTGACGTGAGTCTAATTGTGACGAGGCATTGGCTACCTTAAGAGAGTCATAGTGACTATTGCCAAAATCTCACCATAATAGACACATTTTAGAGACTGTGGCCAGTCTGAACGAAGCATTACGCAATTAGTTGTTTAATTTAGACAAACACCATTACTCTTGCTAGGAGATACTTGATGTTGCTGATTAAATTTTAATTGTGACGAGGCATTGGCAACCTTACGAGAGTCATAGTGATTCCTGGCAGTTCCTCACCAAAATACGCATTTTTTAGATACTGTGGAAAGTCTCTCCAAAGCGGTAATCCACTAGCTGTTTATCTTAAGAGAAACTGCCAGAGGTTTCTTGAAGTTGCTGATGTGAGTGTAATTGTGACGAGGCACTGGCTACCTTAAGAGAGTCATAGTGACTCTTGCCAAAATGCTCACAATAATAGACATTTTTTAGATACTGTGGCCAGTCTGCCGAAGCATTACGAAATTAGTTGTTTAATTTAAGACAACCATCGTTACTCTTGCTAGGAGTTACTTGATGTTGCTGATTTAATTTTAATTGTGACGAGGCATTAGCAACCTTACGAGAGTCATAGTGATTCCTGGCAATTCCTCACGAAAATACGCATTTTTTAGATACTGTGGAAGTCTCTCCAAAGCGGTAATCCACTTGCTGTTTATCTTCAGAGAAACTGCCAGAGGTTTCTTGAAATTGCTGACGTGAGTCTAATTGTGACGAGGCATTGGCTACCTTAAGAGAGTCATAGTGACTCTTGCCAAATGCTCACCATAATAGACATTTTTTAGATACTGTGGCCAGTCTGAACGAAGCATTACGCAATTATTTGTTTAATGTAAGACAAACACCGTTACTCTTGCTAGGAGTTACTTGATGTTGCTGATTTAATTTTAATTGTGACGAGGCATTGGCAACCTTACGAGAGTCATAGTGATTCCTGGCAGTTCCTCACCAAAATACGCATTTTTTAGATATACTGTGGAAAGTCTCTCCAAAGCGGTAATCCACTAGCTGATTATGTTCAGAGAAACTGCTAGAGGTTTCTTGAAGTTGCTGACGTGAGTCTAATTGTCACGAGGCATTGGCTACCTTAAGAGAGTCATAGTGACACTTGCCAAATGCTCACCATATTAGATATTTTTTAGATACTGTGGCCAGTCTGCCCGATGCATTACGCAATTAGTTGTTTAATTTAAGACAAACACCGTTACTCTTGCTAGGAGTTACTTGATGTTGCTGATTTAATTTAAATTGTGACGAGGCATTGGCAACCTTACGGGCGTCATAGTGATTCCTGGCAGTTCCTCACGAAAATACGCATTTTTTAGATACTGTGGAAAGTCTCTCCAAAGCGGTAATCCACTAGCTGTTTTTCTTTAGAGAAACTGCCAGAGGTTTCTTGAAGTTGCTGATGTGAGTCTAATTGTGACGAGGCATTGGCTACCTTAAGAGAGTCATAGTGACTCTTGCCAAATGCTCACAATAATAGACATTTTTTAGATACTGTGGCCAGTCTGCCGAAGCATTACGCAATTAGTTGTTTAATTTAAGACAACCATCGTTACTCTTGACAGGAGTTACTTGATGGTGCTGATTAAATTTTAATTGTGCCGAGGCATTGGAAACCTTACGAGAGTCATAGTGATTCCTGGCAGTTCCTCACCAAAATACGCATTTTTTAGATACTGTGGAAAGTCTCTCCAAAGCGGTAATCCACTAGCTGTTTATCTTAAGAGAAACTGCCAGAGGTTTCTTGAAGTTGCTGATGTGAGTGTAATTGTGACGAGGCATTGGCTACCTTAAGAGAGTCATAGTGACTCTTGCCAAATGCTCACAATAATAGATATTTTTTAGATACTGTGGCCAGTCTGCCGAAGCATTACGCAATTAGTTGTTTAATTTAAGACAACCATCGTTACTCTTGCTAGGAGTTACTTGATGTTGCTCATTTAATTTTAATTGTGACGAGGCATTAGCAACCTTACGAGAGTCATAGTGATTCCTGGCAATTCCTCACGAAAATACGCATTTTTTAGATACTGTGGAAGGTCTCTCCAAAGCGGTAATCCACTTGCTGTTTATCTTCAGAGAAACTGCTAGAGGTTTCTTGAAGTTGCTGACGTGAGTCTAATTGTGACGAGGCATTGGCTACCTTAAGAGAGTCATAGTGACTCTTGCCAAATGCTCACCATAATAGACATTTTTTAGATACTGTGGCCAGTCTGAACGAAGCATTACGCAATTATTTGTTTAATTTAAGACAAACACCGTTACTCTTGCTAGGAGTTACTTGATGTTGCTGATTTAATTTTAATTGTCACGAGGCATTGGCAACCTTACGAGAGTCATAGTGATTCCTGGCAGTTCCTCACCAAAATACGCATTTTTTTGATACTGTGGAAGGTCTCTCCAAAGCGGTAATCCACTAGCTGATTATCTTCAGAGAAACTGCCAGAGGTTTCTTGAAGTTGCTGACGTGAGTCTAATTGTCACGAGGCATTGGCTACCTTAAGAGAGTCATAGTGACTCTTGCCAAATGCTCACCATATTAGACATTTTTTAGATACTGTGGCCAGTCTGCCCGAAGCATTACGCAATTAGTTGTTTAATTTAAGACAAACACCGTTGCTCTTGCTAGGAGTTACTTGATGTTGCTGATTTAATTTAAATTGTGACGAGGCATTGGCAACCTCACGAGAGTGATAGTGATTCCAGGCAGTTCCTCACCAAAATACGCATTTTTTAGATACTGTGGAAAGTCTCTCCAAATCGGTAATCCACTAGCTGTTTATCTTCAGAGAAACTGCCACAGGTTTCTTGATGTTGCTAACGTGAATCTAATTGTGACGAGGCATTGGCTACCTTAAGAGAGTCACAGTGACTCTTGCCAAATGCTCACTATAACAGACATTTTTTAGATACTGTGGCCAGTCACCCCGAAGCATTACGCAATTAGTTGTTTAATTTAAGACAACCACCGTTGCTCTTGCTATGAGTTACTTGATGTTGCTGATTTAATTTTAATTGTGACGAGGCATTGGCAACCTTACGAGAGTCATAGTGATTCCTGGCAGTTCCTCACCAAAATACGCATTTTTTAGATACTGTGGAAAGTCTCTCCAAAGCGGTAATCCACTAGCTGTTTATCTTCAGAGAAACTGCCAGAGGTTTCTTGAAGTTGCTGATGTGAGTCTAATTGTGACGAGGCATTGGCTACCTGAAACGAGTCATAGTGACTCTTGCCAAATGCTCACCATAATAGACATTTTTTAGATACTGTGGCCAGTCTGCCCGAAGCATTACGCAATTAGTTGTTTAATTTAAGACAACCATCGTTACTCTTGCTAGGAGTTACTTGATGTTGCTGATTTAGTTTTAATTGTGACGAGGCATTGGCAACCTTACGAGAGTCATAGTGATTCCTGGCAGTTCCTCACCAAAATACGCATTTTTTAGATACTGTGTAAAGTCTCTCCAAAGCGGTAATCCACTATCTGTTTATCTTCAGAGAAACTGCCAGAGGTTTCTTGAAGTTGCTGATGTGAGTCTAATTGTGACGAGGCATTGGCTACCTTAAGCGAGTCATAGCGACTCTTGCCAAACGCTCACCATTATAGACATTTTTTAGATACTGTGGTCAGTCTGCTCGAAGCATTACGCAATTAGTTGTTTAATTTAAGACAAACACCGTTACTCTTGCTAGGAGTTACTTGATGATGCTGATTAAATTTTAATTGTGACGAGGCGTTGGCAACCTTACGAGAGTCATAGTGATTCCTGGCAGTTCCTCACCAAAATACGCATTTTTTAGATACTGTGGAAAGTCTCTCCAAAGCGGTAATCCACAAGCTGTTTATCTTCAGAGAAACTGCCACAGGTTTCTTGAAGTTGCTGACGTGAGTCTAATTGTGACCAGGCATTGGCTACCTTAAGAGAGTCATAGTGACTCTTGCCAAATGCTCACTATAATAGACATTTTTTAGATACTGTGGCCAGTCACCCCGAAGCATTACGCAATTAGTTGTTTAATTTAAGACAACCACCGTTACTCTTGTTAGGAGTTACTTGATGTTGCTGATTTAATTTTAATTGTGACGAGGCATTGGCAACCATACGAGAGTCATAGTGATTCCTGGCAGTTCCTCACGAAAATACGCATTTTTTAGATACTGTGGAAAGTCTCTCCAAAGCGGTAATCCACTAGCTGTTTATCTTCAGAGAAACTGCCACAGGTTTCTTGAAGTTGCTGACGTGAGTCTAATTGTGACGAGGCATTGGCTACCTTAAGAGAGTCATAGTGACTCTTGCCCAATGCTCACAATAATAGACATTTTTTAGATACTGTGGCCAGTCTGCCCGAAGCATTACGCGATTAGTTGTTTAATTTCAGACAACCATCGTTACTCTTGCTAGGAGTTACTTGATGTTGCTGATTTAATTTTAATTGTGACGAGGCATTAGCAACCTTAGGAGAGTCATAGTGATTCCTGGCAGTTCCTCACGAAAATACGCATTTTTTAGATACTGTGGAAAGTCTCTCCAAAGCAGTAATCCACTAGCTGTTTATCTTCGGAGAAACTGCCAGAGGTTTCTTGAAGTTGCTGACGTGAGTCTAATTGTGACGAGGCATTGGCTACCTTAAGAGAGTCATAGTGACTCTAGCCAAATGCTCACCATAACAGACATTTTTTAGATACTGTGGCCAGTCTGAACGAAGCATTACGCAATTAGTTGTTTAATTTAAGACAAACACCGTTACTCTTGCTAGGAGTTACTTGATGTTGCTGATTAAATTTTAATTGTGACGAGGCGTTGGCAACCTTACGAGAGTCATAGTGATTCCTGGCAGTTCCTCACCAAAATACGCATTTTTTAGATACTGTGGAAAGTCTCTCCAAAGCGGTAATCCACTAGCTGTTTATCTTAAGAGAAACTGCCAGAGGTTTCTTGAAGTTGCTGATGTGAGTGTAATTGTGACGAGGCATTGGCTACCTTAAGAGAGTCATAGTGACTCTTGCCAAATGCTCACAATAATAGACATTTTTTAGATACTGTGTCCAGTCTGCCGAAGCATTACGAAATTAGTTGTTTAATTTAAGACAACCATCGTTACTCTTGCTAGGAGTTACTTGATGTTGCTGATTTAATTTTAATTGTGACGAGGCATTAGCAACCTTACGAGAGTCATAGTGATTCCTGGCAATTCCTCACGAAAATACGCATTTTTTAGATACTGTGGAAGGTCTCTCCAAAGCGGTAATCCACTTGCTGTTTATCTTCAGAGAAACTGCCAGAGGTTTCTTGAAGTTGCTGACGTGAGTCTAATTGTGACGAGATATTGGCTACCTTAAGAGAGTCATAGTGACTCTTGCCAAATGCTCACCATAATAGACATTTTTTAGATACTGTGGCCAGTCTGCCCGAAGCATTACGCAATTAGTTGTTTAATTGAAGACAAACACCGTTACTCTTGCTAGGAGTTACTTTATGTTGCTGATTTTATTTTAATTGTGACGAGGCATTGGCAACCTCACGAGAGTCATAGTGATTCCAGGCAGTTCCTCACCAAAATACGCATTTTTTAGATACTGTGGAAAGTCTCTCCAAATCGGTAATCCACTAGTTGTTTATCTTCAGAGAAACTGCCACAGGTTTCTTGATGTTGCTGACGTGAGTCTAATTGTGACGAGGCATTGGCTACCTTAAGAGAGTCACAGTGACTCTTGCCAAATGCTCACTATAATAGACATTTTTTAGATACTGTGGCCAGTCTGCCCGAAGCATTACGCAATTAGTTGTTTAATTTAAGACAACCATCGTTACTCTTGCTAGGAGTTACTTGATGTTGCTGATTTAGTTTTAATTGTGACGAGGCATTGGCAACCTTACGAGAGTCATAGTGATTCCTGGCAGTTCCTCACCAAAATACGCATTTTTTAGATACTGTGGAAAGTCTCTCCAAAGCGGTAATCCACTAGCTGTTTATCTTCAGAGAAACTGCCAGAGGTTTCTTGAAGTTGCTGATGTGAGTCTAATTGTGACGAGGCATTGGCTACCTTAAACGAGTCATAGTGACTCTTGCCAAATGCTCACCATAATAGACACTTTTTAGATACTGTGGCCAGTCTGCCCGAAGCATTACGCAATTAGTTGTTTAATTTAACACAACCATCGTTACTCTTGCTAGGAGTTACTTGATGTTGCTGATTTAGTTTTAATTGTGACGAGGCATTGGCAACCTTACGAGAGTCATAGTGATTCCTGGCAGTTCCTTACCAAAATACGCATTTTTTAGATACTGTGGAAAGTCTCTCCAAAGCGGTAATCCACTATCTGTTTATCTTCAGAGAAACTGCCAGAGGTTTCTTGAAGTTGCTGATGTGAGTCTAATTGTGACGAGGCATTGGCTACCTTAAGCGAGTCATAGCGACTCTTGCCAAACGCTCACCATTATAGACATTTTTTAGATACTGTGGCCAGTCTGCCCGAAGCAATACGCCACTAGTTCTTTAATTTAAGACAACCATCGTTACTCTTGCTGGGAGTTACTTGATGTTGCTGATTAAATTTTAATTGTGACGAGGCATTGGCAACCTTACGAGAGTCATAGTGATTCCTGGCAGTTCCTCACCAAAATACGCATTTTTAGATACTGTGGAAAGTCTCTCCAAAGCGGTAATCCACTAGCTGTTTATCTTCCGAGAAACTGCCAGAGGTTTCTTGAAGTTGCTGACGTGAGTCTAATTGTGACGAGGCATTGGCTACCTTAAGAGAGTCATAGTGACTCTTGCCAAATGCTCACAATGATAGACATTTTTTAGATACTGTGTCCAGCCTGCCGAAGCATTACGAAATTAGTTGTTTAATTTAAGACAACCATCGTTACTCTTGCTAGGAGTTACTTGATGCTGCTGATTTAATTTTAATTGTGACGAGGCATTGGCAACCTTACGAGAGTCATAGTGATTCCTGGCAGTTCCTCACCAAAATACGCATTTTTTGGATACTGCGGAAAGTCTCTCCAAAGCGGTAATCCACTAGCTGTTTATCTTCAGAGAAACTGCCAGAGGTTTCTTGAAGTTGCTGACGTGAGTCTAATTGTGACGAGGCATTGACTACCTTAAGAGAGTCATAGTGACTCTTGCCAAATGCTCACAATAATGGACAATTTTTAGATACTGTGGCCAGTCTGCCCGAAGCATTACGCAATTAGTCGTTTAATTTAAGACAAACACCGTTACTCTTGCTAGGAGTTACTTGATGTTGCTGATTAAATTTTAATTGTGACGAGGCATAGGCAACCTTACGAAAGTCATAGTGATTCCTGGCAGTTCCTCACGAAAATACGCATTTCTTAGATACTGTATGAAGTCTCTCCAAAGCGGTAATCCACTAGCTGTTTATCTTCAGAAAAACTGCCAGAGGTTTCTTGAAGTTGCTGATGTGAGTGTAATTGTGACGAGGCATTGGCTACCTTAAGCGAGTCATAGCGACTCTTGCCAAATGCTCACCATTATAGACATTTTTTAGATACTGTGGCCAATCTGCCCGAAGCATTACGCAATTAGTTGTTTAATTTAAGACAACCGTCGTTACTCTTGCAAGGAGTTACTTTATGTTGCTGATTTAATTTTAATTGTGACGAGGCATTAGCAACCTTACGAGAGTCATAGTGATTCCTGGCAGTTCCTCACCAAAATACGCATTTTTTAGATACTGTGGAAAGACTCTCCAAAGCGGTAATCCACTTGCTGTTTATCTTTAGAGAAACTGCCAGAGGTTTCTTGAGGTTGCTGACGTGAGTCTAATTGTGACGTGGCATTGGCTACCTTAAGAGAGTCATAGTGACTATTGCCAAATTCTCACCATAATAGACACTTTTTAGAGACTGTGGCCAGTCTGAACGAAGCATTACGCAATTAGTTGTTTAATTTAGACAAACACCATTACTCTTGCTAGGAGATACATGATGTTGCTGATTAAATTTTAATTGTATCGAGGCATTGGCAACCTTACGAGAGTCATAGTGATTCCTGGCAGTTCCTCACCAAAATACGCATTTTTTAGATACTGTGGAAAGTCTCTCCAAAGCGGTAATCCACTAGCTGTTTATCTTAAGAGAAACTGCCAGAGGTTTCTTGAAGTTGCTGATGTGAGTGTAATTGTGACGAGGCACTGGCTACCTTAAGAGAGTCATAGTGACTCTTGCCAAAATGCTCACAATAATAGACATTTTTTAGATACTGTGGCCAGTCTGCCGAAGCATTACGAAATTAGTTGTTTAATTTAAGACAACCATCGTTACTCTTGCTAGGAGTTACTTGATGTTGCTGATTTAATTTTAATTGTGACGAGGCATTAACAACCTTACGAGAGTCATAGTGATTCCTGGCAATTCCTCACGAAAATACGCATTTTTTAGATACTGTGGAAGTCTCTCCAAAGCGGTAATCCACTTGCTGTTTATCTTCAGAGAAACTGCCAGAGGTTTCTTGAAATTGCTGACGTGAGTCTAATTGTGACGAGGCATTGGCTACCTTAAGAGAGTCATAGTGACTCTTGCCAAATGCTCACCATAATAGACATTTTTTAGATACTGTGGCCAGTCTGAACGAAGCATTACGCAATTATTTGTTTAATGTAAGACAAACACCGTTACTCTTGCTAGGAGATACTTGATGTTGCTGATTAAATTTTAATTGTGACGAGGCATTGGCAACCTTACGAGAGTCATAGTGATTCCTGGCAGTTCCTCACCAAAATACGCATTTTTTAGATACTGTGGAAAGTCTCTCCAAAGCGGTAATCCACTAGCTGTTTATCTTAAGAGAAACTGCCAGAGGTTTCTTGAAGTTGCTGATGTGAGTGTAATTGTGACGAGGCACTGGCTACCTTAAGAGAGTCATAGTGACTCTTGCCAAAATGCTCACAATAATAGACATTTTTTAGATACTGTGGCCAGTCTGCCGAAGCATTACGAAATTAGTTGTTTAATTTAAGACAACCATCGTTACTCTTGCTAGGAGTTACTTGATGTTGCTGATTTAATTTTAATTGTGACGAGGCATTAGCAACCTTACGAGAGTCATAGTGATTCCTGGCAATTCCTCACGAAAATACGCATTTTTTAGATACTGTGGAAGTCTCTCCAAAGCGGTAATCCACTTGCTGTTTATCTTCAGAGAAACTGCCAGAGGTTTCTTGAAATTGCTGACGTGAGTCTAATTGTGACGAGGCATTGGCTACCTTAAGAGAGTCATAGTGACTCTTGCCAAATGCTCACCATAATAGACATTTTTTAGATACTGTGGCCAGTCTGAACGAAGCATTACGCAATTATTTGTTTAATGTAAGACAAACACCGTTACTCTTGCTAGGAGTTACTTGATGTTGCTGATTTAATTTTAATTGTGACGAGGCATTGGCAACCTTACGAGAGTCATAGTGATTCCTGGCAGTTCCTCACCAAAATACGCATTTTTTAGATACTGTGGAAAGTCTCTCCAAAGCGGTAATCCACTAGCTGATTATCTTCAGAGAAACTGCTAGAGGTTTCTTGAAGTTGCTGACGTGAGTCTAATTGTCACGAGGCATTGGCTACCTTAAGAGAGTCATAGTGACACTTGCCAAATGCTCACCATATTAGATATTTTTTAGATACTGTGGCCAGTCTGCCCGATGCATTACGCAATTAGTTGTTTAATTTAAGACAAACACCGTTACTCTTGCTAGGAGTTACTTGATGTTGATGATTTAATTTAAATTGTGACGAGGCATTGGCAACCTTACGGGCGTCATAGTGATTCCTGGCAGTTCCTCACGAAAATACGCATTTTTTAGATACTGTGGAAAGTCTCTCCAAAGCGGTAATCCACTAGCTGTTTTTCATTAGAGAAACTGCCAGAGGTTTCTTGAAGTTGCTGATGTGAGTCTAATTGTGACGAGGCATTGGCTACCTTAAGAGAGTCATAGTGACTCTTGCCAAATGCTCACAATAATAGACATTTTTTAGATACTGTGGCCAGTCTGCCGAAGCATTACGCAATTAGTTGTTTAATTTAAGACAACCATCGTTACTCTTGACAGGAGTTACTTGATGGTGCTGATTAAATTTTAATTGTGACGAGGCATTGGCAACCTTACGAGAGTCATAGTGATTCCTGGCAGTTCCTCACCAAAATACGCATTTTTTAGATACTGTGGAAAGTCTCTCCAAAGCGGTAATCCACTAGCTGTTTATCTTAAGAGAAACTGCCAGAGGTTTCTTGAAGTTGCTGATGTGAGTGTAATTGTGACGAGGCATTGGCTACCTTAAGAGAGTCATAGTGACTCTTGCCAAATGCTCACAATAATAGACATTTTTTAGATACTGTGGCCAGTCTGCCGAAGCATTACGCAATTAGTTGTTTAATTTAAGACAACCATCGTTACTCTTGCTAGGAGTTACTTTATGTTGCTCATTTAATTTTAATTGTGACGAGGCATTAGCAACCTTACGAGAGTCATAGTGATTCCTGGCAATTCCTCACGAAAATACGCATTTTTTAGATACTGTGGAAGGTCTCTCCAAAGCGGTAATCCACTTGCTGTTTATCTTCAGAGAAACTGCTAGAGGCTTCTTGAAGTTGCTGACGTGAGTCTAATTGTGACGAGGCATTGGCTACCTTAAGAGAGTCATAGTGACTCTTGCCAAATGCTCACCATAATAGACATTATTTAGATACTGTGGCCAGTCTGAACGAAGCATTACGCAATTATTTGTTTAATTTAAGACAAACACCGTTACTCTTGCTAGGAGTTACTTAATGTTGCTGATTTAATTTTAATTGTCTCGAAGCATTGGCAACCTTACGAGAGTCATAGTGATTCCTGGCAGTTCCTCACCAAAATACGCATTTTTTAGATACTGTGGAAGGTCTCTCCAAAGCGGTAATCCACTAGCTGATTAGCTTCAGAGAAACTGCCAGAGGTTTCTTGAAGTTGCTGACGTGAGTCTAATTGTCACGAGGCATTGGCTACCTTAAGAGAGTCATAGTGACTCTTGCCAAATGCTCACCATATTAGACATTTTTTAGATACTGTGGCCAGTCTGCCCAAAGCATTACGCAATTAGTTGTTTAATTTAAGACAAACACCGTTACTCTTGCTAGGAGTTACTTGATGTTGCTGATTTAATTTAAATTGTGACGAGGCATTGGCAACCTCACGAGAGTCATAGTGATTCCAGGCAGTTCCTCACCAAAATACGCATTTTTTAGATACTGTGGAAAGTCTCTCCAAATCGGTAATCCACTAGCTGTTTATCTTCAGAGAAACTGCCACAGGTTTCTTGATGTTGCTAACGTGAATCTAATTGTGACGAGGCATTGGCTACCTTAAGAGAGTCACAGTGACTCTTGCCAAATGCTCACTATAATAGACATTTTTTAGATACTGTGGCCAGTCACCCCGAAGCATTACGCAATTAGTTGTTTAATTTAAGACAACCACCGTTGCTCTTGCTATGAGTTACTTGATGTTGCTGATTTAATTTTAATTGTGACGAGGCATTGGCAACCTTACGAGAGTCATAGTGATTCCTGGCAGTTCCTCACCAAAATACGCATTTTTTAGATACTGTGGAAAGTCTCTCCAAAGCGGTAATCCACTAGCTATTTATCTTCAGAGAAACTGCCAGAGGTTTCTTGAAGTTGCTGATGTGAGTCTAATTGTGACGAGGCATTGGCTACCTGAAACGAGTCATAGTGACTCTTGCCAAATGCTCAACATAATAGACATTTTTTAGATACTGTGGCCAGTCTGCCCGAAGCATTACGCAATTAGTTGTTTAATTTAAGACAACCATCGTTACTCTTGCTAGGAGTTACTTGATGTTGCTGATTTAGTTTTAATTGTGACGAGGCATTGGCAACCTTACGAGAGTCATAGTGATTCCTGGCAGTTCCTCACCAAAATACGCATTTTTTAGATACTGTGGAAAGTCTCTCCAAAGCGGTAATCCACTATCTGTTTATCTTCAGAGAAACTGCCAGAGGTTTCTTGAAGTTGCTGATGTGAGTCCAATTGTGACGAGGCATTGGCTACCTTAAGCGAGTCATAGCGACTCTTGCCAAACGCTCACCATTATAGACATTTTTTAGATACTGTGGCCAGTCTGCTCGAAGCATTACGCAATTAGTTGTTTAATTTAAGACAACCATCGTTACTCTTGCTAGGAGTTACTTGATGTTGCTGATTTAATTTTAATTGTGACGAGGCATTAGCAGCCTTAGGAGAGTCATAGTGATTCCTGGCAGTTTCTCACGAAACTACGCATTTTTTAGATACTGTGGAAAGTCTCTCCAAAGCGGTAATCCACTTGCTGTTTATCTTCAGAGAAACTGCTAGAGGTTTCTTGAAGTTGCTGACGTGAGTCTAATTGTGACGAGGCATTGGCTACCTTAAGAGAGTCATAGTGACTCTAGCCAAATGCTCACCATAACAGACATTTTTTAGATACTGTGGCCAGTCTGAACGAAGCATTACGCAATTAGTTGTTTAATTTAAGACAAACACCGTTACTCTTGCTAGGAGTTACTTGATGTTGCTGATTAAATTTTAATTGTGACGAGGCGTTGGCAACCTTACGAGAGTCATAGTGATTCCTGGCAGTTCCTCACCAAAATACGCATTTTTTAGATACTGTGGAAAGTCTCTCCAAAGCGGTAATCCACAAGCTGTTTATCTTCAGAGAAACTGCCACAGGTTTCTTGAAGTTGCTGACGTGAGTCTAATTGTGACGAGGCATTGGCTACCTTAAGAGAGTCATAGTGACTCTTGCCAAATGCTCACTATAATAGACATTTTTTAGATACTGTGGCCAGTCACCCCGAAGCATTACGCAATTAGTTGTTTAATTTAAGACAACCACCGTTACTCTTGTTAGGAGTTACTTGATGTTGCTGATTTAATTTTAATTGTGACGAGGCATTGGCAACCATACGAGAGTCATAGTGATTCCTGGCAGTTCCTCACGAAAATACGCATTTTTTAGATACTGTGGAAAGTCGCTCCAAAGCGGTAATCCACTACCTGTTTATCCTCAGAGAAACTGCCAGAGGGTTCTTGAAGTTGCTGATGTGAGTCTAATTGTGACGAGGCATTGGCTGCCTTAAGAGAGTCATAGTGACTCTTGCCAAATGCTCACCATAATAGACATTTTTTAGATACTGTAGCCAGTCTGCCCGAAGCATTACGCAATTAGTTGTTTAATTTAAGACAACCATCGTTACTCTTGCTAGGAGTTACTTGATGTTGCTGATTTAGTTTTCATTGTGACGAGGCATTGGCAACCTTACGAGAGTCATAGTGATTCCTGGCAGTTCCTCACCAAAATACGCATTTTTTAGATACTGTGGAAAGTCTCTCCAAAGCGGTAATCCACTAGCTGTTTATCTTAAGAGAAACTGCCAGAGGTTTCTCGAAGTTACTGATGTGAGTGTAATTGTGACGAGCAGTGGCTACCTTAAGAGAGTCATAGTGACTCTTGCCAAATGCTCACAATAATAGACATTTTTTAGATACTGTGGCCAGTTTGCCGAAGCATTACGAAATTACTTGTTTAATTTAAGACAACCATCGTTACTCTTGCTAGGAGTTACTTGATGTTGCTGATTTAATTTTAATTGTGACGAGGCATTAGCAACCTTACGAGAGTCATAGTGATTCCTGGCAATTCCTCACGAAAATACGCATTTTTTAGATACTGTGGAAGGTCTCTCCAAAGCGGTAATCCACTTGCTGTTTATCTTCAGAGAAACTGCCAGAGGTTTCTTGAAGTTGCTGACGTGAGACTAATTGTGACGAGGCATTGGCTACCTTAAGAGAGTCATAGTGACTCTTGCCAAATGCTCACCATAATAGACATTTTTTAGATACTGTGGCCAGTCTGCCCGAAGCATTACGCAATTAGTTGTTTAATTGAAGACAAACACCGTTACTCTTGCTAGGAGTTACTTGATGTTGCTGATTTAATTTTAATTGTGACGAGGCATTGGCAACCTCACGAGAGTCATAGTGATTCCAGGCAGTTCCTCACCAAAATACGCATTTTTTAGATACTGTGGAAAGGCTCTCCAAATCGGTAATCCACTAGCTGTTTATCTTCAGAGAAACTGCCACAGGTTTCTTGATGTTGCTGACGTGAGTCTAATTGTGACGAGGCATTGGCTACCTTAAGAGAGTCACAGTGACTCTTGCCAAATGCTCACTATAATAGACATTTTTTAGATACTGTGGCCAGTCACCCCGAAGCATTACGCAATTAGTTGTTTAATTTAAGACAACCACCGTTGCTCTTTGCTAAGAGTTACTTGATGTTGCTGATTTAATTTTAATTGTGACGAGGCATTGGCAACCTTATGAGAGTCATAGTGATTCCTGGCAGTTCCTCACCAAAATACGCATTTTTTAGATACTGTGGAAAGTCTCTCCAAAGCGGTAATCCACTAGCTGTTTATCTTCAGAGAATCTGCCAGAGGTTTCTTGAAGTTGCTGATGTGAGTCTAATTGTGACGAGGCATTGGCTACCTTAAGCGAGTCATAGCGACTCTTGCCAAATGCTCACCATTATAGACATTTTTTAGATACTGTGGCCAGTCTGCCCGAAGCAATACGCCACTAGTCCTTTAATTTAAGACAACCATCGTTACTCTTGCTAGGAGTTACTTGATGTTGCTGATTAAATTTTAATTGTGACGAGGCATTGGCAACCTTACGAGAGTCATAGTGATTCCTGGCAGTTCCTCACGAAAATACGCATTTCTTAGATACTGTGGAAAGTCTCTCCAAAGCGGTAATCCACTAGCTGTTTATCTTCAGAGAAACTGCCAGAGGTTTCTTGAAGTTGCTGATGTGAGTGTAATTGTGACGAGGCATTGGCTACCTTAAGAGAGTCATAGCGACTCTTGCCAAATGCTCACAATAATAGACATTTTTTAGATACTGTGGCCAGTCTGAACGAAGCATTACGCAATTAGTTGTTTAATTTAGACAAACACCGTTACTCTTGCTAGGAGTTACTTGATGTTGCTGATTAAATTTTAATTGTGACGAGGCATTGGCAACCTTACGAGAGTCATAGTGATTCCTGGCAGTTCCTCACCGAAATACGCATTTTTTAGATACTGTGGAAAGTCTCTCCAAAGCGGTAATCCACTAGCTGTTTATCTTCAGAGAAACTGCCAGAGGTTTCTTGAAGTTGCTGATGTGAGTGTAATTGTGACGAGGCATTGGCTACCTTAAGAGAGTCATAGTGACTCTTGCCAAATGCTCACAATAATAGACATTTTTTAGATACTGTGGCCAATCTGCCCGAAGCATTACGAAATTAGTTGTTTAATTTAAGACAACCATCGTTACTCTTGCTAGGAGTTACTTGAAGTTGCTGATTAAATTTTAATTGTGACGAGGCATTGGCAACCTTACGAGAGTCATAGTGATTCCTGGCAGTTCCTCACCAAAATACGCATTTTTTAGATACTGTGGAAAGTCTCTCCAAAGCGGTAATCCACTAGCTGATTATCTTCAGAGAAACTGCCAGAAGTTTCTTGAAGTTGCAGACGTGAGTCTAATTGTCACGAGGCATTGGCTACCTTAAGAGAGTCATAGTGACACTTAAAATGCTCACCATATTAGACATTTTTTAGATACTGTGGCCAGTCTGCCCGAAGCATTACGCAATTAGTTGTTTAATTTAAGACAAACACCGTAACTCTTGCTAGGAGTTACTTGATGTTGCTGATTTAATTTAAATTGTGACGAGGCATTGGCAACCTTACGGGCGTCATAGTGATTCCTGGCAGTCCCTCACGAAAATACGCATATATTAGATACTGTTGAAAGTCTCTCCAAAGCGGTAATCCACTAGCTGTTTTTCTTTAGAGAAACTGCCAGAGGTTTCTTGAAGTTGCTGATGTGAGTCTAATTGTGACGAGGCATTGGCTACCATAAGAGAGTCATAGTGACTCTTGCCAAATGCTCACAATAATAGACATTTTTTAGATACTGTGACCAGTCTGCCGAAGCATTACGCAATTAGTTGTTTAATTTAAGACAACCATCGTTACTCTTGACAGGAGTTACTTGATGGTGCTGATTAAATTTTAATTGTGACGAGGCACTGGCAACCTTACGAGAGTCATAGTGATTCCTGGCAGTTCCTCACCAAAATACGCATTTTTTAGATACTGTGGAAAGTCTCTCCAAAGCGGTAATCCACTAGCTGTTTATCTTAAGAGAAACTGCCAGAGGTTTCTTGAAGTGCTGATGTGAGTGTAATTGTGACGAGGCATTGGCTACCTTAAGAGAGTCATAGTGACTCTTGCCAAATGCTCACAATAATAGACATTTTTTAGATACTGTGGCCAGTCTGCGAGAGCATTACGCAATTAGTTGTTTAATTTAAGACAACCATCGTTACTCTTGCTAGGAGTTACTTGATGTTGCTCATTTGTTTTTAATTGTGACGAGGCATTAGCAACCTTACGAGAGTCATAGTGATTCCTGGCAGTTCCTCACCAAAATACGTATTTTTTAGATACTGTGGAAAGTCTCTCCAAAGCGGTAATCCACTAGCTGTTTATCTTAAGAGAAACTGCCAGAGGTTTCTTGAAGTTGCTGATGTGAGTGTAATTGTGACGAGGCATTGGCTACCTTAAGAGAGTCATAGTGGCTCTTGCCAAATGCTCACCATAATAGACATTTTTTAGATACTGTGGCCAGTCTGCCCGAAGCATTACGCAATTAGTTGTTTAATTTAAGACAACCATCGTTACTTTTGCTAGGAGTTACTTGATGCTGCTGATTTAATTTTAATTGTGACGAGGCATTGGCAACCTTACGAGAGTCATAGTGATTCCTGGCAGTTCCTCACCAAAATACGCATTTTTTAGATACTGTGGAAAGTCTCTCCAAAGCGGTAATCCACTAGCTGTTTATCTTCAGAGAAACTGCCAGAGGTTTCTTGAAGTTGCTGACGTGAGTCTAATTGTGACGAGGCATTGACTACCTTAAGAGAGTCATAGTGACTCTTGCCAAATGCTCACCATAATGGACATTTTTTAGATACTGTGGCCAGTCTGCCCGAAGCATTACGCAATTAGTCGTTTAATTTAAGACAAACACCGTAACTCTTGCTAGGAGTTACTTGATGTTGCTGATTTAATTTAAATTGTGACGAGGCATTGGCAACCTTACGGGCGTCATAGTGATTCCTGGCAGTCCCTCACGAAAATACGCATATATTAGATACTGTTGAAAGTCTCTCCAAAGCGGTAATCCACTAGCTGTTTTTCTTTAGAGAAACTGCCAGAGGTTTCTTGAAGTTGCTGATGTGAGTCTAGTTGTGACGAGGCATTGGCTACCATAAGATAGTCATAGTGACTCTTGCCAAATGCTCACAATAATAGACATTTTTTAGATACTGTGACCAGTCTGCCGAAGCATTACGCAATTAGTTGTTTAATTTAAGACAACCATCGTTACTCTTGACAGGAGTTACTTGATGGTGCTGATTAAATTTTAATTGTGACGAGGCACTGGCAACCTTACGAGAGTCATAGTGATTCCTGGCAGTTCCTCACCAAAATACGCATTTTTTAGATACTGTGGAAAGTCTCTCCAAAGCGGTAATCCACTAGCTGTTTATCTTAAGAGAAACTGCCAGAGGTTTCTTGAAGTGCTGACGTGAGTGTAATTGTGACGAGGCATTGGCTACCTTAAGAGAGTCATAGTGACTCTTGCCAAATGCTCACAATAATAGACATTTTTTAGATACTGTGGCCAGTCTGCGAGAGCATTACGCAATTAGTTGTTTAATTTAAGACAACCATCGTTACTCTTGCTAGGAGTTACTTGATGTTGCTCATTTATTTTTAATTGTGACGAGGCATTAGCAACCTTACGAGAGTCATAGTGATTCCTGGCAGTTCCTCACCAAAATACGCATTTTTTAGATACTGTGGAAAGTCTCTCCAAAGCGGTAATCCACTAGCTGTTTATCTTAAGAGAAACTGCCAGAGGTTTCTTGAAGTTGCTGATGTGAGTGTAATTGTGACGAGGCATTGGCTACCTTAAGAGAGTCATAGTGACTATTGCCAAATGCTCACCATAATAGACACTTTTTAGATACTGTGGCCAGTCTGCCCGAAGCAATACGCCACTAGTCCTTTAATTTAAGACAACCATCGTTACTCTTGCTAGGAGTTACTTGATGTTGCTGATTAAATTTTAATTGTGACGAGGCATTGGCAACCTTACGAGAGTCATAGTGATTGCTGGCAGTTCCTCACCAAAATACGCATTTTTTAGATACTGTGGAAAGTCTCTCCAAAGCGGTAATCCACTAGCTGTTTATCTTAAGAGAAACTGCCAGAGGTTTCTTGAAGTTGCTGATGTGAGTGTAATTGTGACGAGGCATTGGCTACCTTAAGAGAGTCATAGTGACTCTTGCCAAATGCTCACCATAATAGACATTTTTTAGATACTGTGGCCAGTCTGCCCGAAGCATTACGCAGTTAGTTGTTTAATTTAAGACAACCATCGTTACTCTTGCTAGGAGTTACTTGATGCTGCTGGTTTAATTTTAATTGTGACGAGGCATTGGCAACCTTACGAGAGTCATAGTGATTGCTGGCAGTTCCTCACCAAAATACGCAATTTTTAGATACTGTGGAAAGTCTCTCCAAAGCGGTAATCCACTAGCTGTTTATCTTCAGAGAAACTGCCAGAGGTTTCTTGAAGTTGCTGACGTGAGTCTAATTGTGACGAGGCATTGACTACCTTAAGAGAGTCATAGTGACTCTTGCCAAATGCTCACCATAATGGACATTTTTTAGATACTGTGGCCAGTCTGCCCGAAGCATTACGCAATTAGTCGTTTAATTTAAGACAAACACCGTTTCTCTTGCTAGGAGTTACTTGATGTTGCTGATTAAATTTTAATTGTGACGAGGCATTGGCAACCTTACGAGAGTCATAGTGATTCCTGGCAGTTCCTCACGAAAATACGCATTTCTTAGATACTGTGGAAAGTCTCTCCAAAGCGGTAATCCACTAGCTGTTTATCTTCAGAGAAACTGCCAGAGGTTTCTTGAAGCTGCTGATGTGAGTGTAATTGTGACGAGGCATTGGCTACCTTAAGCGAGTCATAGCGACTCTTGCCAAATGCTCACCATTATAGACATTTTTTAGATACTGTGGCCAATCTGCCCGAAGCATTAAGCAATTAGTTGTTTAATTTAAGACAACCGTCGTTACTCTTGCTAGGAGTTACTTGATGTTGCTGATTTAATTTTAATTGTGACGAGGCATTAGCAACCTTACGAGATTCATAGTGATTCCTGGCAATTCCTCACGAAAATATGCATTTTTTAGATACTGTGGAAGGTCTCTCCAAAGCGGTAATCCACTAGCTGTTTATCTTAAGAGAAACTGCCAGAGGTTTCTTGAAGTTGCTGATGTGAGTGTAATTGTGACGAGGCATTGGCTACCTTAAGAGAGTCATAGTGACTCTTGCCAAATGCTCACAATAATAGACATTTTTTAGATACTGTGGCCAGTCTGCCGAAGCATTACGCAATTAGTTGTTTAATTTAAGACAACCATCGTTACTCTTGCTAGGAGTTACTTGATGTTGCTGATTTAATTTTAATTGTGACGAGGCATTGGCAACCTTACGAGAGTCATAGTGATTCCTGGCAGTTCCTCACCAAAATACGCATTTTTTAGATACTGTGGAAGGTCTCTCCAAAGCGGTAATCCACTAGCTGATTATCTTCAGAGAAACTGCCAGAGGTTTCTTGAAGTTGCTGACGTGAGTCTAATTGTCACGAGGCATTGGCTACCTTAAGAGAGTCATAGTGACTCTTGCCAAATGCTCACCATAATAGACATTTTTTAGATACTGTGGCCAGTCTGCCCGAAGCAATACACCACTAGTTGTTTAATTTAAGACAACCATCGTTACTCTTGACAGGAGTTACTTGATGGTGCTGATTAAATTTTAATTGTGACGAGGCATTGGCAACCTTACGAGAGTCATAGTGATTCCTGGCAGTTCCTCACCAAAATACGCATTTTTTAGATACTGTGGAAAGTCTCACCAAAGCGGTAATCCACTAGCTGTTTATCTCAAAGGACACTGCCAGAGGTTTCTTGAACTTGCTGACGTGAGTCTAAATGTGACGAGGCATTGGCTACCTTAAGAGAGTCGTAGTGACTCTTGCCAAATGCTCACCATAATGGACATTTTTTAGATACTGTAGCCAGTCTGCCCGAAGCATTACGCAATTAGTTGTTTAATTTAAGACAACCACCGTTACTCTTGCTAGGAGTTACTTGATATTGTTGATTACATTTTAATTGTGACGAAGCATTGGCAACCTTACGAGAGTCATAGTGATTCCTGGCAGTTCCTCACCAAAATACGCATTTTTTAGATACTGTGGAAAGTCTCTCCAAAGCGGTAATCCACTAGCTGTTTATCTTCAGAGAAACTGCCACAGTCTTCTTGAAGTTGCTGATGTGAGTGTAATTGTGACGAGGCATTGCCTACCTTAAGCGAGTTATAGTGACCTTTGCCAAATGCTCACCGTAATAGACATTTTTTAGATACTGTGGCCAGTCTGCCCGAAGCATTACACAATTAGTTGTTTAATGTAAGACAACCATCGTTACTCATGCTAGGAGTTACTTGATGTTGCTGATTTAATTTTAATTGTGACGAGGCACTGGCAACCTTACGAGAGTCATAGTGATTCCTGGCAGTTCCTCACCAAAATACGCATTTTTTAGATACTGTGGAAAGTCTCTCCAAAGCGGTAATCCACTAGCAGATTATCTTCAGAGAAACTGCCAGAGGTTTCTTGAAGTTGCTGACGTGATTCTAATTGTCACGAGGCATTGGCTACCTTAAGAGAGTCATAGTGACTCTTGCCAAATGCTCACCATAATAGACATTTTTTAGATACTGTGGCCAGTCTGCCCAAAGCATTACGCAATTAGTTGTTTAATTTAAGACAACCACCGTTACTCTTGCTAGGAGTTACTTGATGTTGCTGATTAAATTTTAATTGTGACGAGGCATTGGCAACCTTACGAGAGTCATAGTGATTCCTGGCAGTTCCTCACCAAAATACGCATTTTTTAGATACTGTGGAAAGTCTCTCCAAATCGGTAATCCACTAGCTGTTTATCTTCAGAGAATCTGCCACAGTCTTCTTGAAGTTGCTGATGTGAGTCTAATTGTGACGAGGCATTGGCTACCTTAAGAGAGTCATAGTGACTCTTGCCAAATGCTCACTATAATAGACATTTTTTAGATACTGTGGCCAGTCTGCCCGAAGCAATACGCCACTAGTTGTTTAATTTGAGACAACCATCGTTACTCTTGACAGGAGTTACTTGATGGTGCTAATTAAATTTTAATTGTGACGAGGCATTGGCAACCTTACGAGAGTCACAGTTATTCCTGGCAGTTCCTCACCAAAATACGCATTTTTTAGATACTGTGGAAACTCTCTCCAAAGCGGTAATCCACTACCTGTTTATCTTCAGAGAAACTGCCAGAGGTTTCTTGAAGTTGCTGACGTGAGTCTAATTGTGACGAGGCATTGGCTACCTTAAGAGAGACATAGTGTCTCTTGCCAAATGCTCACCATAATAGACATTTTTTAGATACTTTGGCCAGTCTGCTCAAAGCATTACGCAATTAGTTGTTTAATTTAAGACAAACACCGTTACTCTTGCTAGGAGTTACTTGATGTTGCTGATTAAATTTTAATTGTGACGAGGCATTGGCAACCTTACGAGAGTCATAGTGATTCCTGGCAGTTCCTCACCAAAATACGCATTTTTTAGATACTGTGGAAAGTCTCTCCAAATCGGTAATCCACTAGCTGTTTATCTTCAGAGAAACTGCCACAGGCTTCTTGAAGTTGCTGATGTGAGTCTAATTGTGACGAGGCATTGGCTACCTTAAGAGAGTCATAGTGACTCTTGCCAAATGCTCACTATAATAGACATTTTTTAGATACTGTGGCCAGTCACCCCGATGCATTACGCAATTAATTGTTTAATTTAAGACAACCACCGTTACTCTTGCTAGGAGTTACTTGATGTTGCTGATTTAATTTTAATTGTGACGAGGCATTGGCAACCTTACGAGCGTCATAGTGATTCCTGGCAGTTCCTCACGAAAATACGCATTTTTTAGATACTGAGGAAAGTCTCTCCAAACCGGTAATCCACTAGGTCTTTATCTTCAGAGAAACTGCCAGAGGTTCCTTGAAGTTGCTGATGTGAGTCTAATTGTGACGAGGCATTGGCTACCTTAAACGAGTCATAGTGACTCTTGCCAAATGCTCACCATAATAGACATTTTTTTAGATACTGTGTCCAGTCTGCCCGAAGCATTACGCAATTAGTTGTTTAATTTAAGACAACCACCGTTACTCTTGCTAGGTGTTACTTGATGTTGCTGATTTAATTTTAATTGTGATGAGGCATTGGCAACCTTACGAGAGTCATAGTGATTCCTGGCAGTTCCTCACCGTAATACGCATTTTTTAGATACTGTGGAAAGTCTCTCCAAAGCGGTAATCCACTATCTGTTTATCTTCAGAGAAACTGCCAGAGTTTTCTTGAAGTTGCTGATGTGAGTCTAATTGTGACGATGCATTGGCTACCTTAAGAGAGTCATAGTGACTCTTGCCAAATGCTCACCATAATAGACATTTTTTAGATACTGTGGCCAGTCTGAACGAAGCATTACGCAATTATTTGTTTAATTTAAGACAAACACCGTTACTCTTGCTAGGAGTTACTTGATGTTGCTGATTTAATTTTAATTGTGACGAGGCATTGGCAACCTTACGAGAGTCATAGTGATTCCTGGCAGTTCCTCACCAAAATACGCATTTTTTAGATACTGTGGAAAGTCTCTCCAAAGCGGTAATCCACTAGCAGATTATCTTCAGAGAAACTGCCAGAGGTTTCTTGAAGTTGCTGACGTGAGTCTAATTGTACGAGGCATTGGCTACCTTAAGAGAGTCATAGTGACTCTTGCCAAATGCTCACCATATTAGACATTTTTTAGATACTGTGGCCAGTCTGCCCGAAGCATTACGCAATTAGTTGTTTAATTTAAGACAAACACCGTTACTCTTGCTAGGAGTTACTTGATGTTGCTGATTTAATTTAAATTGTGAAGAGGCATTGGCAACCTTACGAGCGTCATAGTGATTCCCGGCAGTTCCTCACCAAAATACGCATTTTTTAGATACTGTGAAAAGTCTCTCCAAAGCGGTAATCCACTAGCTGTTTATCTTCAGAGAAACTGCCAGAGGTTTCTTGAAGTTGCTGATGTGAGTCTAATTGTGACGAGGCATTGGCTACCTTAAGAGAGTCATAGTGACTCTTGCCAAATGCTCACCATAATAGACATTTTTTAGATACTGTGGCCAGTCTGCCCAAAGCATTACGCAATTAGTTGTTTAATTTAAGACAAACACCGTTACTCTTGCTAGGAGTTACTTGATGTTGCTGATTAAATTTTAATTGTGACGAGGCATTGGCAACCTTACGAGAGTCATAGTGATTCCTGGCAGTTCCTCACCAAAATACGCATTTTTTAGATACTGTGGAAAGTCTCTCCAAAGCGGTAATCCACTAGCTGTTTATCTTCAGAGAAACTGCCACAGGTTTCTTGAAGTTGCTGATGTGAGTGTAATTGTGACGAGGCATTGCCTACCTTAAGCGAGTCATAGTGACTTTTGCCAAATGCTCACCATAATAGACATTTTTTAGATACTGTGGCCAGTCTGCCCGAAGCATTACGTAATTAGTTGTTTAATTTAAGACAACCATCGTTACTCATGCTAGGAGTTACTTGATGTTGCTGATTTAATTTTAATTGTGACGAGGCACTGGCAACCTTACGAGAGTCATAGTGATTCCTGGCAGTTCCTCACCAAAATACGCATTTTTTAGATACTGTGGAAAGTCTCTCCAAAGCGGTAATCCACTAGCTGTTTATCTTCAGAGAAACTGCCAGAGGTTTCTTGAAGTTGCTGGCCTGCGTCTAATTGTGACGAGGCATTGGCTACCTTGAGAGAGTCATAGTGACTCTTGCCAAATGCTCACCATAATAGACATTTTTTAGATACTGTGAACAGTCTGAACGAAGCATTATGCAATTAGTTGTTTAATTTAAGACAAACACCGTTACTCTTGCTAGGAGTTACTTGATGTTGCTGTTTTAATTTTAATTGTGACGAGGCATTGGCAACCTTTCGAGAGTCATAGTGATTCCTGGCAGTTCCTTATCAAATTACGCATTTTTTATATACTGTGGAAAGTCTCTCCAAAGCGGTAATCCACTAGCTGTTTATCTTCAGAGAAACTGCCAGAGGTTTCTTGAAGTTGCTGACCTGCGTCTAATTGTGACGAGGCATTGGCTACCTTGAGAGAGTCATAGTGACTCTTACCAAATGCTCACCATAATAGACATTTTTTAGATACTGTGAACAGTCTGAACGAAGCATTACGCAATTAGTTGTTTAATTTAAGACAAACACCGTTACTCTTGCTAGGAGTTACTTGATGTTGCTGATTAAATTTTAATTGTGACGAGGCATTGGCAACCTTACGAGAGTCATAGTGATTCCTGGCAGTTCCTCACCAAAATACGCATTTTTTAGATACTGTGGAAAGTCTCTCCAAAGCGGTAATCCACTAGCAGATTATCTTCAGAGAAACTGCCAGAGGTTTCTTGAAGTTGCTGACGTGAGTCTAATTGTCACGAGGCATTGGCTACCTTAAGAGAGTCATAGTGACTCTTGCCAAATGCTCACCATATTAGACATTTTTTAGATACTGTGGCCAGTCTGCCCGAAGCATTACGCAATTAGTTGTTTAATTTAAGACAAACACCGTTACTCTTGCTAGGAGTTACTTGATGTTGCTGATTTAATTTAAATTGTGAAGAGGCATTGGCAACCTTACGAGCGTCATAGTGATTCCCGGCAGTTCCTCACCAAAATACGCATTTTTTAGATACTGTGGAAAGTCTCTCCAAAGCGGTAATCCACTAGCTGTTTATCTTCAGAGAAACTGCCAGAGGTTTCTTGAAGTTGCTGATGTGAGTCTAATTGTGACGAGGCATTGGCTACCTTAAGAGAGTCATAGTGACTCTTGCCAAATGCTCACCATAATAGACATTTTTTAGATACTGTGGCCAGTCTGCCCAAAGCATTACGCAATTAGTTGTTTAATTTAAGACAAACACCGTTACTCTTGCTAGGAGTTACTTGATGTTGCTGATTAAATTTTAATTGTGACGAGGCATTGGCAACCTTACGAGAGTCATAGTGATTCCTGGCAGTTCCTCACCAAAATACGCATTTTTTAGATACTGTGGAAAGTCTCTCCAAAGCGGTAATCCACTAGCTGTTTATCTTCAGAGAAACTGCCACAGGTTTCTTGAAGTTGCTGATGTGAGTGTAATTGTGACGAGGCATTGCCTACCTTAAGCGAGTCATAGTGACTTTTGCCAAATGCTCACCATAATAGACATTTTTTAGATACTGTGGCCAGTCTGCCCGAAGCATTACGTAATTAGTTGTTTAATTTAAGACAACCATCGTTACTCATGCTAGGAGTTACTTGATGTTGCTGATTTAATTTTAATTGTGACGAGGCACTGGCAACCTTACGAGAGTCATAGTGATTCCTGGCAGTTCCTCACCAAAATACGCATTTTTTAGATACTGTGGAAAGTCTCTCCAAAGCGGTAATCCACTAGTTGTTTATCTTCAGAGAAACTGCCAGAGGTTTCTTGAAGTTGCTGACCTGCGTCTAATTGTGACGAGGCATTGGCTACCTTGAGAGAGTCATAGTGACTCTTGCCAAATGCTCATCATAATAGACATTTTTTAGATACTGTGAACAGTCTGAACGAAGCATTACGCAATTAGTTGTTTAATTTAAGACAAACACCGTTACTCTTGCTAGGAGTTACTTGATGTTGCTGATTTAATTTTAATTGTGACGAGGCATTGGCAACCTTACGAGAGTCATAGTGATTCCTGGCAGTTCCTTATCAAATTACGCATTTTTTATATACTGTGGAAAGTCTCTCCAAAGCGGTTATCCACTAGCTGTTTATCTTCAGAGAAACTGCCACAGGCTTCTTGAAGTTGCTGATGTGAGTCTAATTGTGACGAGGCATTGGCTACCTTAAGAGAGTCATAGTGACTCTTGCCAAATGCTCACTATAATAGACATTTTTTAGACACTGTGGCCAATCTGCCCGAAGCAATACGCCACTAGTTGTTTAATTTAAGACAACCATCGTTACTCTTGACAGGAGTTACTTGATGGTGCTGATTAAATTTTAATTGTGACGAGGCATTGGCAACCTTACGAGAGTCATAGTGATTCCTGGCAGTTCCTCACCAAAATACGCATTTTTTAGATACTGTGGAAAGTCTCTCCAAATCGGTAATCCACTAGCTGTTTATCTTCAGAGAAACTGCCACAGGCTTCTTGAAGTTGCTGATGTGACTCTAATTGTGACGAGGTATTGGCTACCTTAAGCGAGTCATAGCGACTCTTGCCAAACGCTCACCATTATAGACATTTTTTAGATACTGTGGCCAGTCTGCCCGAAGCAATACGCCACTAGTCCTTTAATTTAAGACCACCATCGTTACTCTTGCTAGGAGTTACTTGATGTTGCTGATTAAATTTTAATTGTGACGAGGCATTGGCAACCTTACGAGAGTCATAGTGATTCCTGGCAGTTCCTCACCAAAATACGCATTTTTTAGATACTGTGGAAAGTCTCTCCAAAGCGGTAATCCACTAGCTGTTTATCTTAAGAGAAACTGCCAGAGGTTTCTTGAAGTTGCTGATGTGAGTGTAATTGTGACGAGGCATTGGCTACCTTAAGAGAGTCATAGTGACTCTTGCCAAATGCTCACCATAATAGACATTTTTTAGATACTGTGGCCAGTCTGCCCGAAGCATTACGCAGTTAGTTGTTTAATTTAAGACAACCATCGTTACTCTTGCTAGGAGTTACTTGATGCTGCTGGTTTAATTTTAATTGTGACGAGGCATTGGCAACCTTACGAGAGTCATAGTGATTCCTGGCAGTTCCTCACCAAAATACGCATTTTTTAGATACTGTGGAAAGTCTCTCCAAAGCGGTAATCCACTAGCTGTTTATCTTCAGAGAAACTGCCAGAGGTTTCTTGAAGTTGCTGACGTGAGTCTAATTGTGACGAGGCATTGACTACCTTAAGAGAGTCATAGTGACTCTTGCCAAATTCTCACCATAATGGATATTTTTTAGATACTGTGGCCAGTCTGCCCGAAGCATTACGCAATTAGTCGTTTAATTTAAGACAAACACCGTTACTCTCGCTAGGAGTTACTTGATGTTGCTGATTAAATTTTAATTGTGACGAGGCATTGGCAACCTTACGAGAGTCATAGTGATTCCTGGCAGTTCCTCACCAAAATACGCATTTCTTAGATACTGTGGAAAGTCTCTCCAAAGCGGTAATCCACTAGCTGTTTATCTTCAGAGAAACTGCCAGAGGTTTCTTGAAGTTGCTGATGTGAGTGTAATTGTGACGAGGCATTGGCTACCTTAAGCGAGTCATAGCGACTCTTGCCAAATGCTCACCATTATAGACATTTTTTAGATACTGTGGCCAATCTGCCCGAAGCATTAAGCAATTAGTTGTTTAATTTAAGACAACCGTCGTTACTCTTGCTAGGAGTTACTTGATGTTGCTGATTAAATTTTAATTGTGACGAGGCATTGGCAACCTTACGAGAGTCATAGTGATTCCTGGCAGTTCCTCACCAAAATACGCATTTTTTAGATACTGTGGAAAGTCTCTCCAAAGCGGTAATCCACTAGCTGTTTATCTTAAGAGAAACTGCCAGAGGTTTCTTGAAGTTGCTGATGTGAGTGTAATTGTGACGAGGCATTGGCTACCTTAAGAGAGTCATAGTGACTCTTGCCAAATGCTCACAATAATAGACATTTTTTAGATACTGTGGCCAGTCTGCCGAAGCATTACGAAATTAGTTGTTTAATTTAAGACAACTATCGTTACTCTTGCTAGGAGTTACTTGATGTTGCTGATTTAATTTTAATTGTGACGAGGCATTACCAACCTTACGAGAGTCATAGTGATTCCTGGCAATTCCTCACGAAAATACGCATTTTTTTGATACTGTGGAAGTCTCTCCAAAGCGGTAATCCACTTGCTGTTTATCTTCAGAGAAACTGCCAGAGGTTTCTTGAAGTTGCTGACGTGAGTCTAATTGTGACGAGGCATTGGCTACCTTAAGAGAGTCATAGTAACTCTTGCCAAATGCTCACCATAATAGACATTTTTTAGATACTGTGGCCAGTCTGAATGAAGCATTACGAAATTATTTGTTTAATTTAAGACAAACACCGTTACTCTTGCTAGGAGTTACTTGATGTTGCTGATTTAATTTTAATTGTGACGAGGCATTGGCAACCTTACGAGAGTCATAGTGATTCCTGGCAGTTCCTCACCAAAACACGCATTTTTTAGATACTGTGGAAAGTCTCTCCAAAGCGGTAATCCACTAGCTGATTATCTTCAGAGAAACTGCCAGAGGTTTCTTGAAGTTGCTGACGTGAGTCTAATTGTCACGAGGCATTTTCTACCTTAAGAGAGTCATAGTGACACTTGCCAAATGCTCACCATATTAGACATTTTTTACATACTGTGGCCAGTCTGCCCGAAGCATTACGCAATTAGTTGTTTAATTTAAGACAAACACCGTTACTCTTGCTAGGAGTTACTTGAAGTTGCTGATTTAATTTAAATTGTGACGAGACATTGGCAACCTTACGGGCGTCATAGTGATTACTGGCAGTTCGTCACGAAAATACGCATTTTTTAGATACTGTGGAAAGTCTCTCCAAAGCGGTAATCCACTAGCTGTTTTTCTTTAGAGAAACTGCCAGAGGTTTCTTGAAGTTGCTGATGTGAGTCTAATTGTGACGAGGCATTGGCTACCTTAAGAGAGTCATAGTGACTCTTGCCAAATGCTCACAATAATAGACATTTTTTAGATACTGTGGCCAGTCTGCCGAAGCATTACGCAATTAGTTGTTTAATTTAAGACAACCATCGTTACTCTTGACAGGAGTTACTTGATGGTGCTGATTAAATTTTAATTGTGACGAGGCATTGGCAACCTTACGAGAGTCATAGTGATTCCTGGCAGTTCCTCACCAAAATACGCATTTTTTAGATACTGTGGAAAGTCTCTCCAAAGCGGTAATCCACTAGCTGTTTATCTTAAGAGAAACTGCCAGAGGTTTCTTGAAGTTGCTGATGTGAGTGTAATTGTGACGAGGCATTGGCTACCTTAAGAGAGTCATAGTGACTCTTGCCAAATGCTCACAATAATAGACATTTTTTAGATACTGTGGCCAGTCTGCCGAAGCATTACGCAATTAGTTGTTTAATTCAAGACAACCATCGTTACTCTTGCTAGGAGTTACTTGATGTTGCTCATTTAATTTTAATTGTGACGAGGCATTAGCAACCTTACGAGATTCATAGTGATTCCTGGCAATTCCTCACCAAAATACGCATTTTTTAGATACTGTGGAAGGTCTCTCCAAAGCGGTAATCCAGTTGCTGTTTATCTTCAGAGAAACTGCTAGAGGTTTCTTGAAGTTGCTGACGTGAGTCTAATTGTGCCGAGGCATTGGCTACCTTAAGAGAGTCATAGTTACTCTTGCCAAATGCTCACCATAATAGACATTTTTTAGATACTGTGGCCAGTCTGAACGAAGCATTACGCAATTATTTGTTTAATTTAAGACAAACACTGTTACTCTTGCTAGGAGTTACTTGATGTTGCTGATTTAATTTTAATTGTGACGAGGCATTGGCAACCTTACGAGAGTCATAGTGATTCCTGGCAGTTCCTCACCAAAATACGCATTTTTTAGATACTGTGGAAGGTCTCTCCAAAGCGGTAATCCACTAGCTGATTATCTTCAGAGAAACTGCCAGAGGTTTCTTGAAGTTGCTGACGTGAGTCTAATTGTCACGAGGCATTGGCTACCTTAAGAGAGTCATAGTGACTCTTCCCAAATGCTCACCATAATAGACATTTTTTAGATACTGTGGCCAGTCTGCCCGAAGCAATACGCCACTAGTTGTTTAATTTAAGACAACCATCGTTACTCTTGACAGGAGTTACTTGATGGTGCTGATTAAATTTTAATTGTGACGAGGCATTGGCAACCTTACGAGAGTCATAGTGATTCCTGGCAGTTCCTCACCAAAATACGCATTTTTTAGGTACTGTGGAAAGTCTCACCAAAGCGGTAATCCACTAGCTGTTTATCTCAAGAGACACTGCCAGAGGTTTCTTGAAGTTGCTGACGTGAGTCTAAATGTGACGAGGCATTGGCTACCTTAAGAGAGTTATAGTGACTTTTGCCAAATGCTCACCGTAATATACATTTTTTAGATACTGTGGCCAGTCTGCCCGAAGCATTACACAATTAGTTGTTTAATTTAAGACAACCATCGTTACTCATGCTAGGAGTTACTTGATGTTGCTGATTTAATTTTAATTGTGACGAGGCACTGGCAACCTTACGAGAGTCATAGTGATTCCTGGCAGTTCCTCACCAAAATACGCATTTTTTAGATACTGTGGAAAGTCTCTCCAAAGCGGTAATCCACTAGCAGATTATCTTCAGAGAAACTGCCAGAGGTTTCTTGAAGTTGCTGACGTGAGTCTAATTGTCACGAGGCATTGGCTACCTTGAGAGAGTCATAGTGACTCTTGCCAAATGCTCACCATAATAGACATTTTTTAGATACTGTGGCCAGTCTGCCCAAAGCATTACGCAATTAGTTGTTTAATTTAAGACAAACACCGTTACTCTTGCTAGGAGTTACTTGATGTTGCTGATTAAATTTTAATTGTGACGAGGCATTGGCAACCTTACGAGAGTCATAGTGATTCCTGGCAGTTCCTCACCAAAATACGCATTTTTTAGATACTGTGGAAAGTCTCTCCAAATCGGTAATCCTCTAGCTGTTTATCTTCAGAGAAACTGCCACAGGCTTCTTGAAGTTGCTGATGTGAGTCTAATTGTGACGAGGCATTGGCTACCTTAAGAGAGTCATAGTGACTCTTGCCAAATGCTCACTATAATAGACATTTTTTAGATACTCTGGCCATCTGCCCGAAGCAATACGCCACTAGTTGTTTAATTTAAGACAACCATCGTTACTCTTGACAGGAGTTACTTGATGGTGCTAATTAAATTTTAATTGTGACGAGGCATTGGCAACCTTACGAGAGTCACAGTGATTCCTGGCAGTTCCTCACCAAAATACGCATTTTTTAGATACTGTGGAAAGTCTCTCCAAAGCGGTAATCCACTACCTGTTTATCTTCAGAGAAACTGCCAGAGGTTTCTTGAAGTTGCTGACGTGAGTCTAATTGTGACGAGGCATTGGCTACCTTAAGAGAGACATAGTGACTCTTGCCAAATGCTCACCATAATAGACATTTTTTAGATACTGTGGCCAGTCTGCCCAAAGCATTACGCAATTAGTTGTTTAATTTAAGACAAACACCGTTACTCTTGCTAGGAGTTACTTGATGTTGCTGATTTAATTTTAATTGTGACGAGGCATTGGCAACCTTACGAGCGTCATAGTGATTCCTGGCAGTTCCTCACGAAAATACGCATTTTTTAGATACTGTGGAAAGTCTCTCCAAACCGGTAATCCACTAGCTGTTTATCTTCAGAGAAACTGCCAGAGGTTCCTTGAAGTTGCTGATGTGAGTCTAATTGTGACGAGGCATTGGCTACCTTAAACGAGTCATAGTGACTCTTGCCAAATGCTCACCATAATAGACATTTTTTTAGATACTGTGGCCAGTCTGCCCGAAGCATTACGCAATTAGTTGTTTAATTTAAGACAACCACCGTTACTCTTGCTAGGTGTTACTTGATGTTGCTGATTTAATTTTAATTGTGATGAGGCATTGGCAACCTTACGAGAGTCATAGTGATTCCTGGCAGTTCCTCACCATAATACGCATTTTTTAGATACTGTGGAAAGTCTCTCCAAAGCGGTAATCCACTAGCTGTTTATCTTCAGAGAAACTGCCAGAGTTTTCTTGAAGTTGCTGATGTGAGTCTAATTGTGACGATGCATTGGCTACCTTAAGAGAGTCATAGTGACTCTTGCCAAATGCTCACCATAATAGACATTTTTTAGATACTGTGGCCAGTCTGAACGAAGCATTACGCAATTATTTGTTTAATTTAAGACAAACACCGTTACTCTTGCTAGGAGTTACTTGATGTTGCTGATTTAATTTAAATTGTGAAGAGGCATTGGCAACCTTACGAGCGTCATAGTGATTCCCGGCAGTTCCTCACCAAAATACGCATTTTTTAGATACTGTGGAAAGTCTCTCCAAAGCGGTAATCCACTAGCTGTTTATCTTCAGAGAAACTGCCAGAGGTTTCTTGAAGTTGCTGATGTGAGTCTAATTGTGACGAGGCATTGGCTACCTTAAGAGAGTCATAGTGACTCTTGCCAAATGCTCACCATAATAGACATTTTTTAGATACTGTGGCCAGTCTGCCCAAAGCATTACACAATTAGTTGTTTAATTTAAGACAAACACCGTTACTCTTGCTAGGAGTTACTTGATGTTGCTGAATAAATTTTAATTGTGACGAGGCATTGGCAACCTTACGAGAGTCATAGTGATTCCTGGCAGTTCCTCACCAAAATACGCATTTTTTAGATATTGTGGAAAGTCTCTCCAAAGCGGTAATCCACTAGCTGTTTATCTTCAGAGAAACTGCCACAGGTTTCTTGAAGTTGCTGATGTGAGTGTAATTGTGACGAGGCATTGCCTACCTTAAGCGAGTCATAGTGACTTTTGCCAAATGCTCACCATAATAGACATTTTTTAGATACTGTGGCCAGTCTGCCCGAAGCATTACGTAATTAGTTGTTTAATTTAAGACAACCATCGTTACTCATGCTAGGAGTTACTTGATGTTGCTGATCTAATTTTAATTGTGACGAGGCACTGGCAACATTACGAGAGTCATAGTGATTCCTGGCAGTTCCTCACCAAAATACGCATTTTTTAGATACTGTGGAAAGTCTCTCCAAATCGGTAATCCACTAGCTATTTATCTTCAGAGAAACTGCCAGAGGTTTCTTGAAGTTGCTGACCTGCGTCTAATTGTGACGAGGCATTGGCTACCTTGAGAGAGTCATAGTGACTCTTGCCATATGCTCACCATAATAGATATTTTTTAGATACTGTGAACAGTCTGAACGAAGCATTACGCAATTAGTTGTTTAATTTAAGACAAACACCGTTACTCTTGCTAGGAGTTACTTGATGTTGCTGATTAAATTTTAATTGTGACGAGGCATTGGCAACCTTACGAGAGTCATAGTGATTCCTGGCAGTTCCTTACCAAAATACGCATTTTTAGATACTGTGGAAAGTCTCTCCAAATCGGTAATCCACTAGCTGTTTATCTTCAGAGAAACTGCCAGAGGTTTCTTGAAGTTGCTGATGTGAGTCTAATTGTGACGAGGCATTGGCTACCTTAAGAGAGTCATAGTGACTCTTGGCAAATGCTCACTATAATAGACATTTATTACATACTGTGGCCAGTCACCACGAAGCATTACGCAATTAGTTGCTTAATTTAAGACAACCACCGTTACTCTTGCTAGGAGTTACTTGATGTTGCTGATTTAATTTTAATTGTGACGAGGCATTGGCAACCTTACGAGCGTCATAGTGATTCCTGGCAGTTCCTCACGAAAATACGCATTTTTTAGATACTGTGGAAAGTCTCTCCAAACCGGTAATCCACTAGGTCTTTATCTTCAGAGAAACTGCCAGAGGTTCCTTGAAGTTGCTGATGTGAGTCTAATTGTGACGAGGCATTGGCTACCTTAAAGGAGTCATAGTGACTCTTGCCAAATGCTCACCATAATAGACATTTTTTTAGATACTGTGGCCAGTCTGCCCGAAGCATTACGCAATTAGTTGTTTAATTTAAGACAACCACCGTTACTCTTGCTAGGTGTTACTTGATGTTGCTGATTTAATTTTAATTGTGATGAGGCATTGGCAACCTTACGAGAGTCATAGTGATTCCTGGCAGTTCCTCACCATAATACGCATTTTTTAGATACTGTGGAAAGTCTCTCCAAAGCGGTAATCCACTATCTCTTTATCTTCAGAGAAACTGCCACAGGCTTCTTGTAGTTGCTGATGTGAGTCTAATTGTGACGAGGCATTGGCTACCTTAAGAGAGTCATAGTGACTCTTGCCAAATGCTCACTATAATAGACATTTTTTAGATACTGTGGCCAGTCTGAACGAAGCATTACGCAATTAGTTGTTTAATTTAAGACAAACACCGTTACTCTTGCTAGGAGTTACTTGATGTTGCTGATTTAATTTTAATTGTGACGAGGCATTCTCAACCTTACGAGAGTCATAGTGATTCCTGGCAGTTCCTCACCAAAATACGCATTTTTTAGATACTGTGGAAAGTCTCTCCAAAGCGGTAATCCACTAGCAGATTATCTTCAGAGAAACTGCCAGAGGTTTCTTGAAGTTGCTGACGTGAGTCTAATTGTCACGAGGCATTGGCTACCTTAAGAGAGTCATAGTGACTCTTGCCAAATGCTCACCATATTAGACACTTTTTAGATACTGTGGCCAGTCTGCCCGAACCATTACGCAATTAGTTGTTTAATTTAAGACAAACACCGTTACTCTTGCTAGGAGTTACTTGATGTTGCTGATTTAATTTAAATTGTGAAGAGGCATTGGCAACCTTACGAGCGTCATAGTGATTCCCGGCAGTTCCTCACCAAAATACGCATTTTTTAGATACTGTGGAAAGTCTCTCCAAAGCGGTAATCCACTAGCTGTTTATCTTCAGAGAAACTGCCAGAGGTTTCTTGAAGTTGCTGATGTGAGTCTAATTGTGACGAGGCATTGGCTACCTTAAGAGAGTCATAGTGACTCTTGCCAAATGCTCACCATAATAGACATTTTTTAGATACTGTGGCCAGTCTGCCCAAAGCATTACGCAATTAGATGTTTAATTTAAGACAAACACCGTTACTCTTGCTAGGAGTTACTTGATGTTGCTGATTAAATTTTAATTGTGACGAGGCATTGGCAACCTTACGAGAGTCATAGTGATTCCTGGCAGTTCCTCACCAAAATACGCATTTTTTAGATACTGTGGAAAGTCTCTCCAAAGCGGTAGTCCACTAGCAGATTATCTTCAGAGAAACTGCCAGAGGTTTCTTGAAGTTGCTGATGTGAGTCTAATTGTGACGATGCATTGGCTACCTTAAGAGAGTCATAGTGACTCTTGCCAAATGCTCACCATAATAGACATTTTTTAGATACTGTGGCCAGTCTGAACGAAGCATTACGCAATTATTTGTTTAATTTAAGACAAACACCGTTACTCTTGCTAGGAGTTACTTGATGTTGCTGATTTAATTTTAATTGTGACGAGGCATTGGCAACCTTACGAGAGTCATAGTGATTCGTGGCAGTTCCTCACCAAAATACGCATTTTTTAGATACTGTGGAATGTCTCTCCAAAGCGGTAATCCACTAGCAGATTATCTTCAGAGAAACTGCCAGAGGTTTCTTGAAGTTGCTGACGTGAGTCTAATTGTCACGAGGCATTGGCTACCTTAAGAGAGTCATAGTGACTCTTGCCAAATGCTCACCATATTAGACATTTTTTAGATACTGTGGCCAGTCTGCCCGAAGCATTACGCAATTAGTTGTTTAATTTAAGACAAACACCGTTACTCTTGCTAGGAGTTACTTGATGTTGCTGATTTAATTTAAATTGTGAAGAGGCATTGGCAACCTTACGAGCGTCATAGTGATTCCCGGCAGTTCCTCACCAAAATACGCATTTTTTAGATACTGTGGAAAGTCTCTCCAAAGCGGTAATCCACTAGCTGTTTATCTTCAGAGAAACTGCCAGAGGTTTCTTGAAGTTGCTGATGTGAGTCTAATTGTGACGAGGCATTGGCTACCTTAAGAGAGTCATAGTGACTCTTGCCAAATGCTCACCATAATAGACATTTTTTAGATACTGTGGCCAGTCTGCCCAAAGCATTACGCAATTAGTTGTTTAATTTAAGACAAACACCGTTACTCTTGCTAGGAGTTACTTGATATTGCTGATTAAATTTTAATTGTGACGAGGCATTGGCAACCTTACGAGAGTCATAGTGATTCCTGGCAGTTCCTCACCAAAATACGCATTTTTTAGATACTGTGGAAAGCCTCTCCAAAGCGGTAATCCACTAGCTGTTTATCTTCAGAGAAACTGCCACAGGTTTCTTGAAGTTGCTGATGTGAGTGTAATTGTGACGAGGCATTGCCTACCTTAAGCGAGTCATAGTGACTTTTGCCAAATGCTCACCATAATAGACATTTTTTAGATACTGTGGCCAGTCTGCCCGAAGCATTACGTAATTAGTTGTTTAATTTAAGACAACCATCGTTACTCATGCTAGGAGTTACTTGATGTTGCTGATTTAATTTTAATTGTGACGAGGCACTGGCAACCTTACGAGAGTCATAGTGATTCCTGGCAGTTCCTCACCAAAATACGCATTTTTTAGATACTGTGGAAAGTCTCTCCAAAGCGGTAATCCACTAGCTGTTTATCTTCAGAGAAACTGCCAGAGGTTTCTTGAAGTTGCTGACCTGCGTCTAATTGTGACGAGGCATTGGCCACCTTCAGAGAGTCATAGTGACTCTTGCCAAATGCTCACCATAATAGACATTTTTTAGATACTGTGAACAGTCTGAACGAAGCATTACGCAATTAGTTGTTTAATTTAAGACAAACACCGTTACTCTTGCTAGGAGTTACTTGATGTTGCTGATTTAATTTTAATTGTGACGAGGCATTGGCAACCTTACGAGAGTCATAGTGATTCCTGGCAGTTCCTTATCAAATTACGCATTTTTTATATACTGTGGAAAGTCTCTCCAAAGCGGTAATCCACTAGCTGTTTATCTTCAGAGAAACTGCCAGAGGTTTCTTGAAGTTGCTGACGTGAGTCTAATTGTGACGAGGCATTGGCTACCTTAAGAGAGACATAGTGACTCTTGCCAAATGCTCACCATAATAGACATTTTTTAGATACTATGGCCAGTCTGCCCAAAGCATTACGCAATTAGTTGTTTAGTTTAAGACAAACACCGTTACTCTTGCTAGGAGTTACTTGATGTTGCTGATTAAATTTTAATTGTGACGAGGCATTGGCAACCTTACGAGAGTCATAGTGATTCCTGGCAGTTCCTTACCAAAATACGCATTTTTAGATACTGTGGAAAGTCTCTCCAAATCGGTAATCCACTAGCTGTTTATCTTCAGAGAAACTGCCACAGGCTTCTTGAAGTTGCTGATGTCAGTCTAATTGTGACGAGGCATTGGCTACCTTAAGAGAGTCATAGTGACTCTTGCCAAATGCTCACTATAATAGACATTTTTTAGACACTGTGGCCAGTCTGCCCGAAGCAATACGCCACTAGTTGTTTAATTTAAGACAACCATCGTTACTCTTGACAGGAGTTACTTGATGGTGCTGATTAAATTTTAATTGTGACGAGGCATTGGCAACCTTACGAGAGTCATAGTGATTCCTGGCAGTTCCTCACCAAAATACGCATTTTTTAGATACTGTGGAAAGTCTCTCCAAATCGGTAATCCACTAGCTGTTTATCTTCAGAGAAACTGCCACAGGCTTCTTGAAGTTGCTGATGTGAGTCTAATTGTGACGAGGCATTGGCTACCTTAAGAGAGTCATAGTGACTCTTGGCAAATGCTCACTATAATAGACATTTTTTACATACTGTGGCCAGTCACCCCGAAGCATTACGCAATTAGTTGCTTAATTTAAGACAACCACCGTTACTCTTGCTAGGAGTTACTTGATGTTGCTGATTTAATTTTAATTGTGACGAGGCATTGGCAACCTTACGAGCGTCATAGTGATTTCTGGCAGTTCCTCACGAATATACGCATTTTTTAGATACTGTGGAAAGTCTCTCCAAACCGGTAACCCACTAGGTCTTTATCTTCAGAGAAACTGCCAGAGGTTTCTTGAAGTTGCTGATGTGAGTCTAATTGTGACGAGGCATTGGCTACCTTAAACGAGTCATAGTGACTCTTGCCAAATGCTCACCATAATAGACATTTTTTTAGATACTGTGGCCAGTCTGCCCGAAGCATTACGCAATTAGTTGTTTAATTTAAGACAACCACCGTTACTCTTGCTAGGTGTTACTTGATGTTGCTGATTTAATTTTAATTGTGATGAGGCATTGGCAACCTTACGAGAGTCATAGTGATTCCTGGCAGTTCCTCACCACAATACGCATTTTTTAGATACTGTGGAAAGTCTCTCCAAAGCGGTAATCCACTATCGGTTTATCTTCAGAAAAACTGCCAGAGGTTTCTTGAAGTTGCTGATGTGAGTCTAATTGTGAAGATGCATTGGCTACCTTAAGAGAGTCATAGTGACTCTTGCCAAATGCTCACTATAATAGACATTTTTTTGATACTGTGGCCAGTCTGAACGAAGCATTACGCAATTATTTGTTTAATTTAAGACAACCACCGTTACTCTTGCTAGGAGTTACTTGATATTGCTGATTAAATTTTAATTGTGACGAGGCATTGGCAACCTTACGAGAGTCATAGTGATTCCTGGCAGTTCCTCACCAAAATACGCATTTTTTAGATACTGTGGAAAGTCTCTCCAAAGCGGTAATCCACTAGCTGTTTATCTTCAGAGAAACTGCCAGAGGTTTCTTGAAGTTGCTGATGTGAGTGTAATTGTGACGAGTCATTGCCTACCTTAAGCGAGTCATAGTGACTTTTGCCAAATGCTCACCATAATAGACATTTTTTAGATACTGTGGCCAGTCTGCCAGAAGCATTACGTAATTAGTTGTTTAATTTAAGACAACCATCGTTACTCATGCTAGGAGTTACTTGATGTTGCTGATTTAATTTTAATTGTGACGAGGCACTGGCAACCTTACGAGAGTCATAGTGATTCCTGGCAGTTCCTCACCAAAATACGCATTTTTTAGATACTGTGGAAAGTCTCTCCAAAGCGGTAATCCACTAGCTGTTTATCTTCAGAGAAACTGCCAGAGGTTTCTTGAAGTTGCTGACGTGCGTCTAATTGTGACGAGGCATTGGCTACCTTGAGAGAGTCATAGTGGCTCTTGCCAAATGCTCACCATAATAGACATTTTTTAGATACTGTGACCAGTCTGAACGAAGCATTACGCAATTAGTTGTTTAATTTAAGACAAGCACCGTTACTCTTGCTAGGAGTTACTTGATGTTGCTGATTTAATTTTAATTGTGACGAGGCATTGGCAACCTTACGAGAGTCATAGTGATTCCTGGCAGTTCCTCATCAAATTACGCATTTTTTATATACTGTGGAAAGTCTCTCCAAAGCGGTAATCCACTAGCTGTTTATCTTCAGAGAAACTGCCAGAGGTTTCTTGAAGTTGCTGACGTGAGTGTAATTGTGACGAGGCATTGGCTACCTTAAGAGAGACATAGTGACTCTTGCCAAATGCTCACCATAATAGACATTTTTTAGATACTATGGCCAGTCTGCCCAAAGCATTACGCAATTAGTTGTTTAATTTAAGACAAACACCATTACTCTTGCTAGGAGTTACTTGATATTGCTGATTAAATTTTAATTGTGACGAGGCATTGGCAACCTTACGAGAGTCATAGTGATTCATGGCAGTTCCTCACCAAAATACGCATTTTTTAGATACTGTGGAAAGTCTCTCCAAAGCGGTAATCCACTAGCTGTTTATCTTCAGAGAAACTGCCACAGGCTTCTTGAAGTTGCTGATGTGAGTCTAATTGTGACGAGGCATTGGCTACCTTAAGAGAGTCATAGTGACTCTTGCCAAATGCTCACTATAATAGTCATTTTTTAGATACTGTGGCCAGTCTGCCCGAAGCAATACGCCACTAGTTGTTTAATTTAAGACAACCATTGTTACTCTTGACAGGAGTTACTTGATGTTGCTGATTAAATTTTAATTGTGACGAGGCATTGGCAACCTTACGAGAGTCATAGTGATTCCTGGCAGTTCCTCACGAAAATACGCATTTTTTAGATACTGTGGAAAGTCTCTCCAAAGCGGTAATCCACTAGCTGTTTATCTTCAGAGAAACTGCCACAGGCTTCTTGAAGTTGCTGATGTGAGTCTGTGACGAGGCATTGGCTACCTTAAGAGAGTCATAATGACACTTGCCAAATGCTCACTATAATAGACATTTTTTAGATACTGTGGCCAGTCACCCCGAAGCATTACGCAATTAGTTGTTTAATTTAAGACAAACACCGTTACTCTTGCTAGGAGTTACTTGATGTTGCTGATTTAATTTAAATTGTGACGAGGCATTGGCAACCTTACGAGCGTCATAGTGATTTCTGGCAGTTCCTCACGAAAATACGCATTTTTTAGATACTGTGGAAAGTCTCTCCAAAGCGGTAATCCACTAGCTGTTTATCTTCAGAGAAACTGCCAGAGGTTTCTTGAAGTTGCTGATGTGAGTCTAATTGTGACGAGGCATTGGCTACCTTGAACGAGTCATAGTGACTCTTGCCAAATGCTCACCATAATAGACATTTTTTTAGATACTGTGGCCAGTCTGCCCGAAGCATTACGCAATTAGTTGTTTAATTTAACACAACCACCGTTACTCTTGCTAGGTGTTACTTGATGTTGCTGATTTAATTTTAATTGTGACTAGGCATTGGCAACCTTACGAGAGTCATAGTGATTCCTGGCAGTTACTCACCATAATACGCATTTTTTAGATACTGTGGAAAGTCTCTCCAAAGCGGTAATCCACTAGCTGTTTATCTTCAGAGAAACTGCCAGAGGTTTCTTGAAGTTGCTGATGTGAGTCTAATTGTGACGATGCATTGGCTACCTTAAGAGAGTCATAGTGACTCTTGCCAAATGCTCACCATATTAGACATTTTTTAGATACTGTGGCCAGTCTGCCCGAAGCATTACGCAATTAGTTGTTTAATTTAAGACAAACACCGTTACTCTTGCTAGGAGTTACTTGATGTTGCTGATTTAATTTAAATTGTGACGAGGCATTGGCAACCTTACGAGCGTCATAGTGATTTCCGGCAGTTCCTCACGAAAATACGCATTTTTTAGATACTGTGGAAAGTCTCTCCAAAGCGGTAATCCACTAGTTGTTTATCTTCAGATAAACTGCCAGAGGTTTTCTTGAAGTTGCTGATGTGAGTCTAATTGTGACGAGGCATTGGCTACCTTAAGAGAGTCATAGTGACTCTTGCCAAATGCTCACCATAATAGACATTTTTTAGATACTGTGGCCAGTCTGCCCGAAGCAATACGCCACTAGTTGTTTAATTTAAAACAACCATCATTACTCTTGACAGGAGTTACTTGATGGAGCTGATGAAATTTAAATTGTGACGAGGCATTGGCAACCTTACGAGAGTCATAGTGATTCCTGGCAGTTCCTCACCAAAATACGCATTTTTTAGATACTGTGGAAAGTCTCTCCAAAGCGGTAATACACTAGCTGTTTATCTCAAGAGAAACTGCCAGGGGTTTCTTGAAGTTGCTGACGTGAGTCTAAATGTGACGAGGCATTGGCTACCTTAAGAGAGTCATAGTGACTCTTGCCAAATGCTCAGCATAATGGATATTTTTTAGATACTGTGGCCAGTCTGCCCGAAGCATTACGCAATTAGTTGTTTAATTTAAGACAACCATTGTTACTCATGCTAGGAGTTACTTGATGTTGCTGATTAAATTTTAATTGTGACGAGGCACTGGCAACCTTACGAGAGTCATAGAGATTCCTGGCAGTTCCTCACCAAAATACGCATTTTTTAGATACTGTGGAAAGTCTCTCCAAAGCGGTAATCCACTAGCTGTTTATCTTCAGAGAAACTGCCAGAGGTTTCTTGAAGTTGCTGACGTGCGTCTAATTGTGACGAGGCATTGGCTACCTTGAGAGAGTCATAGTGACTCTTGCCAAATGCTCACCATAATAGATATTTTTTAGATACTGTGGCCAGTCTGAACGAAGCATTACGCAATTAGTTGTTTAATTTAAGACAACCTTCGTTACTCTTGCTAGGAGTTACTTGATGTTGCTGATTAAATTTTAATTGTGACGAGGCATTGGCAACCTTACGAGAGTCATAGTGATTCCTGGCAGTTCCTCATCAAATTACGCATTTTTTAGATACAGTGGAAAGTCTCTCCAAAGCGGTAATCCACTAGCTGTTTATCTTCAGAGAAACTGCCAGAGGTTTCTTGAAGTTGCTGACGTGAGTCTAATTGTGACGAGGCATTGGATACCTTAAGAGAGACATAGTGACTCTTGCCAAATGCTCACCATAATAGACATTTTTTAGATACTATGGGCAGTCTGCTTAAAGCATTACGCAATTAGTTGTTAAATTTAAGACAAACACCGTTACTCTTGCTAGGAGTTACTTGATGTTGCTGATTAAATTTTAATTGTGACGAGGAATTGGCAACCTTACGAGAGTCATAGTGATTCCTGGCAGTTCCTCACCAAAATACGCATTTTTTAGATACTGTGGAAAGTCTCTCCAAAGCGGTAACCCACTAGCTGTTTATCTTCAGAGAAACTGCCAGAGGTTTCTTGAAGTTGCTGACGTGAGTCTAATTGTGACGAGGCATTGGCTACCTTAAACGAGTCATAGTGACTCTTGCCAAATGCTCACCATAATAGACATTTTTTAGATACTGTGGCCAGTCTGCCCGAAGCATTACACAATTAGTTGTTTAATTTAAGACAACCACCGTTACTCTTGCTAGGTGTTACTTGATGTTGCTGATTTAATTTTAATTGTGACGAGGCATTGGCAACCTTACGAGAGTCATAGTGATTCCTGGCAGTTCCTCACCATAATACGCATTTTTAGATACTGTGGAAAGTCTCTCCAAAGCGGTAATCCGCTATCTGTTTATCTTCAGAGAAACTGCCAGAGGTTTCTTGAAGTTGCTGATGTGAGTCTAATTGTGACGAGGCATTGGCTACCTTAAGAGAGTCATAGTGACTCTTGCCAAATGCTCACCATAATAGACATTTTTTAGATACTGTGGCCAGTCTGCCCGAAGCAATACGCCACTAGGTCTTTAATTTAAGACAACCATCGTTACTCTTGACAGGAGTTACTTGATGTTGCTGATTAAATTTTAATTGTGACGAGGCATTGGCAACCTTACGTGAGTCATAGTGATTCCTGGCAGTTCCTCACCAAAATACGCATTTTTTAGATACTGTGGAAAGTCTCTCCAAAGCGGTAATCCACTAGCTGTTAATCTTAAGAGAAACTGCCAGAGGTTTCTTGAAGTTGCTGATGTGAGTCTAAATGTGACGAGGCATTGGCTACCATAAGAGAGTCATAGTGACTCTTGCCAAATGCTCACCATAATGGACATTTTTTAGATACTGTGGCCAGTCTGCCCTAAGCATTACGCAATTAGTTGTTTGATTTAAGACAACCTTCGTTACTCTTGCTAGGAGTTACTTGATATTGTTGATTAAATTTTAATTGTAACGAAGCAATGGCAACCTTACGAGAGTCATAGTGATACCTGGCAGTTCCTCACCAAAATACGCATTTTTTAGATACTGTTGAAAGTCTCTCCAAAGCGGTAATCCACTAGCTGTTTATCTTCAGAGAAACTGCCAGAGGTTCCTTGAAGTTGCTGATGTGAGTGTAATTGTGACGAGGCATTGCCTACCTAAAGCGAGTCATAGTGACTTTTGCCAAATGCTCACCATAATAGATATTTTTTAGATACTGTGGCCAGTCTGCCCGAAGCATTACGCAATTAGTTGTTTAATTTAAGATAACCATCGTTACTCTTTCTAGGAGTTACTTGATGTTGCTGATTTCATTTTAATTGTGACGAGGCATTAGCAACCTTACGTGAGTCATAGTCATTCCTGGCAGTTCCTCACGAAAATACGCATTTTTTAGATACTGTGGAAAGTCTCTCCAAAGCGGTAATCCACTAGCTGTTTATCTTAAGAGAAACTGCCAGAGGTTTCTTGAAGTTGCTGACGTGAGTCTAAATGTGACGAGGCATTGGCTGCCTTAAGAGAGTCATAGTGACTCTTGCCAAATGCTCACCATAATGGACATTTTTTAGATACTGTGGCCAGTCTGACCGAAGCATTACGCAATTAGTTGTTAATTTAAGACAAACACCGTTACTCTTGCTAGGGGTTACCAGATGTTGCTGATTTAATTTTAATTGTGTCGAGGCATTGGCAACCTTACGAGAGTCATAGTAGATCCTGGCAGTTCCTCACCAAAATACGCATTATTTAGATACTGTGGAAAGTCTCTCCAAAGCGGTAATCCACTAGCTGTTTATCTTCAGAGAAACTGCCAGAGGTTTCTTGAAGTTGCTGATGTGAGTCTAATTGTGACGTGGCATTGGCTACCTTAAGCGAGTCATAGCGACTCTTGCCAAATGCTCACCATAATAGACATTTTTTAGATACTGTGGCCAGTCTGCCCGAAGCAATACGCCACTAGTTCTTTAATTTAAGACAACCTTCGTTACTCTTGCTAGGAGTTACTTGATGTTGCTGATTAAATTTTAACTGTGACGAGGCATTGGCAACCTTACGAGAGTCATAGTGATTCCTGGCAGTTCCTCACCAAAATACGCATTTTTTAGATACTGTGGAGAGTCTCTCCAAAGCGGTAATCCACTAGCTGTTTATCTTAAGAGAAACTGCCAGAATTTTCCTGAAGTTGCTGACGTGAGTCTAAATGTGACGAGGCATTGGCTGCCTTAAGAGAGTCATAGTGACTCTTGCCAAATGCTCACCATAATGGACATTTTTTAGATACTGTGGCCAGTCTGACAGAAGCATTACGCAATTAGTTGTTAATTTAAGACAAACACCGTTACTCTTGCTAGGGGTTACTAGATGTTGCTGATTTTATTTTAATTGTGTCGAGGCATTGGCAACCTTACGAGAGTCATAGTGATTCCTGGCAGTTCCTCACCAAAATACGCATTTTTTAGATACTGTGGAAAGTCTCTCCAAAGCGGTAATCCACTAGCTGTTTATCTGCAGAGAAACTGCCAGAGGTTTCTTGAAGTTGCTGATGTGAGTCTAATTGTGACGAGACATTGGCTACCTTAAGCGAGTCATAGCGACTCTTGCCAAATGCTCACCATAATAGACATTTTTTAGATACTGTGGCCAGTCTGCCCGAAGCAATACGCCACTAGTTCTTTAATTTAAGACAACCTTCGTTACGCTTGCTAGGAGTTACTTGATGTTGCTGATTAAATTTTAACTGTGACGAGGCATTGGCAACCTTACGAGAGTCATAGTGATTCCTGGCAGTTCCTCACCAAAATACGCATTTTTTAGATACTGTGGAAAGTCTCTCCAAAGCGGTAATCCACTAGCTGTTTATCTTCAGAGAAACTGCCAGAGGTTTCTTGAAGTTGCTGATGTGAGTCTAATTGTGACGAGGCATTGGCTACCTTAAGCGAGTCATAGCGACTCTAGCCAAATGCTCACCATAATAGACATTTTTTAGATACTGTGGCCAGTCTGCCCGAAGCAATACGCCACGAGTTCTTTAATTTAAGACAACCATCTTTACTCTAGCTAGGAGCTACTTGATGTTGCTGATTAAATTTTAATTGTGACGAGGCATTGGCAACCTTACGAGAGTCATAGTGATTCCTGGCAGTTCCTCACCAAAATACGCATTTTTTAGATACTGTGGAAAGTCTCTCCAAATCGGAAATCCACTAGCTGTTTATCTTCATAGAAACTGCCACATGTTTCTTGAAGTTGCTGACGTGAGTCTAATTGTGACGAGGCATTGGCTACCTTAAGAGAGTCATAGTGACTCTTGCCAAATGCTCAATATAATAGACATTTTTTAGATACTGTGGCCAGTCTGAACGAAGCATTACACAATTAGTTGTTTAAATTAAGACTAACACCTATACTCTTGCTAGGAGTTACTTGATGTTGCTGATTTAATTTTAATTGTGACGTGGCATTGGCAACCTTACGAGCGTCATAGTGATTCCTGGCAGTTCCTCACCAAAATACGCATTTTTTAGATACTGTGGAAAGTCTCTCCAAAGCGGTAATCCACTAGCTGTTCATCTTCAGAGAAACTGATAGAGGTTTCTTGAAGTTGCTGACGTGCGTCTAATTGTGACGAGGCATTGGCTACCTTAAGAGAGTCATAGTGACTCTTGCCAAATGCTCACCATAATAGACATTTTTTAGATACTGTGGCCAGTCTGAACGAAGCATTACGCAATTAGTTGTTTAATTTAAGACAAACACCGTTACTCTTGCTAGGAGTTACTTGATGTTGCTGATTAAATTTTAATTGTGACGAGGCATTGGCAACCTTACGAGAGTCATAGTGATTCCTGGCAGTTCCTCACCAAATACGAATTTTTTAGATACTGTGGAAAGTCTCTCCAAAGCGGTAATCCACTAGCTGTTTATCTTATTAGAAACTGCCACAGGTTTCTTGAAGTTGCTGACGTGAGTCTAATTTGACGAGGCATTGGCTACCTTAAGAGAGTCATAGTGACTCTTGCCAAATGCTCACTATAATAGACATTTTATAGATACTGTGGCCAGTCACCCCGAAGCATTACGCAATTAGTTGTTTAATTTAAGACAACCACCGTTACTCTTGCTAGGAGTTACTTGATATTGCTGATTAAATTTTAATTGTGACGAAGCATTGGCAACCTTACGAGCGTCATAGTGATTCCTGGCAGTTCCTCACGAAAATACGCACTTTTTAGATACTGTGGAAAGTCTCTCCAACGCGGTAATCCACTAGCTGTTTATCTTCAGAGAAACTGCCAGAGGTTTCTTGAAGTTGCTGATGTGAGTCTAATTGTGACGAGGCATTGGCTACCTTAAACGAGTCATAGTGACTGTTGCCAAATGCTCACCATAATAGACATTTTTTTAGATACTGTGGCCAGTCTGCCCGAAGCTTTACGCAATTAGTTGTTTAATTTAAGACAACCTCCGTTACTCTTGCTAGGTGTTAGTTGATGTTGCTGATTTAATTTTAATTGTGACGAGGCATTGGCAACCTTACGAGAGTCATAGTGATTCCTGGCAGTTCCTCACCAAAATACGCATTTTTTAGATACTGTGGAAAGTCTCTCCAAACCGGTAATCCACTAGCTGTTTATCTTCAGAGAAACTGCCAGAGGTTTCTTGAAGTTGCTGATGTGAGTCTAATTGTGACGAGGCATTGGCTACCTTAAGCGAGTCATAGTGACTCTTGCCAAATGCTCACAATAATAGACATTTTTTAGATACTGTGGCCAGTCTGCCCGAAGCAAAACGCCACCAGTTCTTTATTTTAAGACAACCATCGTTACTCTTGACAGGAGTTACTTGATGTAGCTGATTAAATTTTAATTGTGACGAGGCATTGGCAACCTTACGAGAGTCATAGTGATTCCTGGCAGTTCCTCACCAAAATACGCATTTTTTAGATACTGTGGAAAGTCTCTCCAAAGCGGTAATCCACTAGCTGTTTATCTTCATAGAAACTGCCACAGGTTTGTTGAAGTTGCTGACACGAGTCTAATTGTGACGAGGCATTGGCTACCTTAAGAGAGTCATAGTTACTCTTGCCAAATGCTCACCATAATAGACATTTTTTAGATACTGTGACCAGTCTGCCCGAAGCATTACGCAATTAGTTGTTTAATTTGAGACAAACACCGTTACTCTTGCTAGGAGTTACTTGATGTTGCTGATTAAATTTTAATTGTGACGAGGCATTGGCAACCTTACGAGAGTCATAGTGATTCCTGGCAATTCCTCACCAAAATACGAATTTTTTAGATACTGTGGAAAGTCTCTCCAAATCGGTAATCCACTAGCTGTTTATCTTCAGAGAAACTGCCAGAGGTTTCTTGAAGTTGCTGATGTGAGTCTAATTGTGACGAGGCATTGGCTACCTTAAGAGAGTCATAGTGACTCTTGCCAAATGCTCACCATAATTAACGTTTTTTAGATACTGTGGCCAGTCTGCCCGAAGCAATACGCCACTAGTTCTTTAATTTAAGACAACCTTCGTTACTCTTGCTAGGAGTTACTTGATGTTGCTGATTAAATTTTAATTGTGACGAGGCATTAGCAACCTTACGAGAGTCATAGTGATTCCTGGCAGTTCCTCACGAAAATACGCATTTTTTAGATACTGTGGAAAGTCTCTCCAAAGCGGTAATCCACTAGCAGTTTATCTTCAGAGAAACTGCCAGAGGTTTCTTCAAGTTGCTGACGTGAGTCTAATTGTGACGAGGCATTGGCTACCTTAAGCGAGTCATAGCGACTCTTGCCAAATGCTCACCATAGTAGACATTTTTTAGATACTGTGGCCAGTCTGCCCGAAGCAATACGCCACTAGTTCTTTAATTTAAGACAACCTTCGTTACTCTTGCTAGGAGTTACTTGATGTTGCTGATTAAATTTTAATTGTGACGAAGCATTGGCAACCTTACGAGCGTCATAGTGATTCCTGGCAGTTCCTCACGAAAATACGCACTTTTTAGATACTGTGGAAAGTCTCTCCAACGCGGTAATCCACTAGCTGTTTATCTTCAGAGAAACTGCCAGAGGTTTCTTGAAGTTGCTGATGTGAGTCTAATTGTGACGAGGCATTGGCTACCTTAAACGAGTCATAGTGACTGTTGCCAAATGCTCACCATAATAGACATTTTTTTAGATACTGTGGCCAGTCTGCCCGAAGCTTTACGCAATTAGTTGTTTAATTTAAGACAACCTCCGTTACTCTTGCTAGGTGTTACTTGATGTTGCTGATTTAATTTTAATTGTGACGAGGCATTGGCAACCTTACGAGAGTCATAGTGATTCCTGGCAGTTCCTCACCAAAATACGCATTTTTTAGATACTGTGGAAAGTCTCTCCAAACCGGTAATCCACTAGCTGTTTATCTTCAGAGAAACTGCCAGAGGTTTCTTGAAGTTGCTGATGTGAGTCTAATTGTGACGAGGCATTGGCTACCTTAAGCGAGTCATAGTGACTCTTGCCAAATGCTCACAATAATAGACATTTTTTAGATACTGTGGCCAGTCTGCCCGAAGCAAAACGCCACCAGTTCTTTATTTTAAGACAACCATCGTTACTCTTGACAGGAGTTACTTGATGTAGCTGATTAAATTTTAATTGTGACGAGGCATTGGCAACCTTACGAGAGTCATAGTGATTCCTGGCAGTTCCTCACCAAAATACGCATTTTTTAGATACTGTGGAAAGTCTCTCCAAAGCGGTAATCCACTAGCTGTTTATCTTCATAGAAACTGCCACAGGTTTGTTGAAGTTGCTGACACGAGTCTAATTGTGACGAGGCATTGGCTACCTTAAGAGAGTCATAGTTACTCTTGCCAAATGCTCACCATAATAGACATTTTTTAGATACTGTGACCAGTCTGCCCGAAGCATTACGCAATTAGTTGTTTAATTTGAGACAAACACCGTTACTCTTGCTAGGAGTTACTTGATGTTGCTGATTAAATTTTAATTGTGACGAGGCATTGGCAACCTTACGAGAGTCATAGTGATTCCTGGCAATTCCTCACCAAAATACGCATTTTTTAGATACTGTGGAAAGTCTCTCCAAATCGGTAATCCACTAGCTGTTTATCTTCAGAGAAACTGCCAGAGGTTTCTTGAAGTTGCTGATGTGAGTCTAATTGTGACGAGGCATTGGCTACCTTAAGAGAGTCATAGTGACTCTTGCCAAATGCTCACCATAATTAACGTTTTTTAGATACTGTGGCCAGTCTGCCCGAAGCAATACGCCACTAGTTCTTTAATTTAATACAACCTTCGTTACTCTTGCTAGGAGTTACTTGATGTTGCTGATTAAATTTTAATTGTGACGAGGCATTAGCAACCTTACGAGAGTCATAGTGATTCCTGGCAGTTCCTCACGAAAATACGCATTTTTTAGATACTGTGGAAAGTCTCTCCAAAGCGGTAATCCACTAGCTGTTTATCTTCAGAGAAACTGCCAGAGGTTTCTTCAAGTTGCTGACGTGAGTCTAATTGTGACGAGGCATTGGCTACCTTAAGCGAGTCATAGCGACTCTTGCCAAATGCTCACCATAGTAGACATTTTTTAGATACTGTGGCCAGTCTGCCCGAAGCAATACGCCACTAGTTCTTTAATTTAAGACAACCTTCGTTACTCTTGCTAGGAGTTACTTGATGTTGCTGATTAAATTTTAATTGTGACGAGGCATTGGCAACCTTACGAGAGTCATAGTGATTCCTGGCAGTTCCTCACCAATATACGCATTTTTTAGATACTGTGGAAAATCTCTCCAAAGCGGTAATCCACTAGCTGTTTGTCTTCAGAGAAACTGCCACAGGTTTCTTGAAGTTGCTGATGTGAGTCTAATTGTGACGAGGCATTGGCTAACTTAAGCGAGTCATAGCGACTTTTGCCAAATGCTCACCATAATAGACATTTTTTAGATACTGTGGCCAGTCTGCCCGAAGCAATACGCCACTAGTTCTTTAATTTAAGACAACCATCGTTACTCTTGCTAGGAGCTACTTGATGTTGCTGAATAAATTTTAATGTTGACGAGGCATTGGCAACCTTACGAAAGTCATAGTGATTCCTGGCAGTTCCTCACCAAAATACGCATTTTTTAGATAGTGTGGAAAGTCTCTCCAAAGCGGTAATCCACTAGCTGTTTATCTTCAGAGAAACTGCCAGAGGTTTCTTGAAGTTGCTGACGTGAGTCTATTTGTGACAAGGCATGGGCTACCTTAAGAGAGTCATAGTGACACTTGCCAAATGCTCACCATAATAGACATTTTTTATATACTGTGGCCAGTCTTAACGAAGCATCACGCAAATTGTTGTTTAATTTAAGACAAACACCGTTACTCTTGGTAGGAGTTACTTGATGTTGCTGATTAAATTTTAATTGTGACGAGGCATTGGCAACCTTACGAGAGTCATAGTGATTCCTGGCAGTTCCTCACCAAAATACGCATTTTTTATATACTGTGGAAAGCCTCTCCAAATCGGTAATCCACTAGCTGTTTATCTTCATAGAAACTGCCACAGGTTTCTTGAAGTTGCTGACGTGAGTCTAATTGTGACGAGGCATTGGCTACCTTAAGAGAGTCATAGTGACTCTTGCCAAATGCTCACTATAATAGACATTTTTTAGATACTGTGGCCAGTCACCCCGAAGCATTACGCAATTACTTGTTTAATTTAAGATAAAAACCGTTACTCTTGCTAGGAGTTACTTGATGTTGCTGATTTAATTTTAATTGTGACGAGGCATTGGCAACCTTACGAGAGTCATAGTGATTCCTGGTAGTCCCTCACCAAAATACGCATTTTTTAAATACTGTGGATAGTCTCTCCAAAGCGGTAATCCAGTAGCTGTTTATCTTCAGAGAAACTGCCAGAGGTTTCTTGAAGTTGCTGATGTGAGTCTAATTGTGACAAGGCATTGGCTACCTTAAGAGAGTCATAGCGACTCTTGCCAAATGCTCACCATAATAGACATTTTTTAGATACTGTGAAAAGTCTGCCCGAAGCAATACGCCACTAGTTCTTTAATTTAAGACAACCACCGTTACTCTTGCTAGGAGTTACTTGATGTTGCTGATTTAATTTTAATTGTGACGAGGCATTGTTAACCTTACGAGAGTCATAGTGATTCCTGGCAGTTCCTCACCAAAATACGCATTTTTTAGATACTGTGGAAAGTCTCTCCAAAGCGGTAATCCACTAGCTGTTTATCTTCAGAGAAACTGCCAGAGGTTTCTTGAAGTTGCTGATGTGAGTCTAATTGTGACGAGGCATTGGCTACCTTAAGCGAGTCATAGCGACTCTTGCCAAATGCTCACCATAATAGACATTTTTTAGATACTGTGGCCAGTCTGCCCGAAGCATTACGCAATTAGTTGTTTAATTTCAGACAACCATCGTTACTCTTGCTACTAGTTCTTTGATGTTGCTGATTAAATTTTAATTGTGACGAGGCATTGGCAACCTTACGAGGGTCATAGTGATTCCTGGCAGTTCCTCACCAAAATACGCATTTTTTAGATACTGTGGAAAGTCTCTCCAAAGCGGTAATCCACTAGCTGTTTATCTTCAGAGAAACTGCCAGAGGTTTCTTCAAGTTGCTGACGTGAGTCTAATTGTGACGAGGCATTGGCTACCTTAAGAGAGTCGTAGTGACTCTTGCCAAATGCTCACCATAATAGACATTTTTTAGATACTGTGGCCAGTCTGCCCGAAGCATTACGCAATTAGTTGTTTAATTTAAAACAAACACCGTTACTCTTGCTAGGAGTTACTTGATGTTGCTGATTAAATTTTAATTGTGACGAGGCATTGGCAACCTTACGAGAGTCATAGTGATTCCTGGAAGTTCCTCACGAAAATACGCATTTTTTAGATACTGTGGAAAGTCTCTCCAAAGCGGTAATCCACTAGCTGTTTATCTTCAGAGAAACTGCCAGACATTTCTTGAAGTTGCTGATGTGAGTCTAATTGTGACAAGGCATTGGCTACCTTAAGAGAGTCATAGCGTTTCTTGCCAAATGCTCACCATAATAGACAATTTTTAGATACTGTGGCCAGTCTGCCCGAAGCAATACGCCACTAGTTGTTTAATTTAAGACAACCATCGTTACTCTTGACAGGAGTTACTTGATGGTGCTGATTAAATTTTAATTGTGACGAGGCATTGGCAACCTTACGAGAGTCATAGTGATTCCTGGCAGTTCCTCACCAAAATACGCATTTTTTAGATACTGTGGAAAGTCTCTCCAAAGCGGTAATCCACTAGCTGTTTATCTTCAGAGAAACTGCCAGAGGTTTCTTGAAGTTGCTGACGTGAGTCTAATTGTGACGAGGCATTGGTAACTTTAAAAGAGACATAGTGACTCTTGCCAAATGCTCACCATGATAGACATTTTTTAGATACTGTGGCCAGTCTGCCCGAAGCATTACGCAATTAGTTGTTTAATTTAAGACAACCATCGTTAGTCTTGCTACTAGTTACTTGATGTTGCTGATTAAATTTTAATTGTGACGAGGCATTGGCAACCTTACGAGAGTCATAGTGATTCCTGGCAGTTCCTCACCAAAATACGCATTTTTTAGATACTGTGGAAAGTCTCTCCAAAGCGGTAATCCACTAGCTGTTTATCTTCATAGAAACTGCCACAGGTTTGTTGAAGTTGCTGACACGAGTCTAATTGTGACGAGGCATTGGCTACCTTAAGAGAGTCATAGTTACTCTTGCCAAATGCTCACCATAATAGACATTTTTTAGATACTGTGACCAGTCTGCCCGAAGCATTACGCAATTAGTTGTTTAATTTGAAACAAACACCGTTACTCTTGCTAGGAGTTACTTGATGTTGCTGATTAAATTTTAATTGTGACGAGGCATTAGCAACCTTACGAGAGTCATAGTGATTCCTGGCAGTTCCTCACGAAAATACGCATTTTTTAGATACTGTGGAAAGTCTCTCCAAAGCGGTAATCCACTAGCTGTTTATCTTCAGAGAAACTGCCAGAGGTTTCTTCAAGTTGCTGACGTGAGTCTAATTGTGACGAGGCATTGGCTACCTTAAGCGAGTCATAGCGACTCTTGCCAAATGCTCACCATAGTAGACATTTTTTAGATACTGTGGCCAGTCTGCCCGAAGCAATACGCCACTAGTTCTTTAATTTAAGACAACCTTCGTTACTCTTGCTAGGAGTTACTTGATGTTGCTGATTAAATTTTAATTGTGACGAGGCATTGGCAACCTTACGAGAGTCATAGTGATTCCTGGCAGTTCCTCACCAATATACGCATTTTTTAGATACTGTGGAAAATCTCTCCAAAGCGGTAATCCACTAGCTGTTTGTCTTCAGAGAAACTGCCACAGGTTTCTTGAAGTTGCTGATGTGAGTCTAATTGTGACGAGGCATTGGCTACCTTAAGCGAGTCATAGCGACTTTTGCCAAATGCTCACCATAATAGACATTTTTTAGATACTGTGGCCAGTCTGCCCGAAGCAATACGCCACTAGTTCTTTAATTTAAGACAACCATCGTTACTCTTGCTAGGAGCTACTTGATGTTGCTGAATAAATTTTAATGTTGACGAGGCATTGGCAACCTTACGAAAGTCATAGTGATTCCTGGCAGTTCCTCACCAAAATACGCATTTTTTAGATAGTGTGGAAAGTCTCTCCAAAGCGGTAATCCACTAGCTGTTTATCTTCAGAGAAACTGCCAGAGGTTTCTTGAAGTTGCTGACGTGAGTCTATTTGTGACAAGGCATGGGCTACCTTAAGAGAGTCATAGTGACACTTGCCAAATGCTCACCATAATAGACATTTTTTATATACTGTGGCCAGTCTTAACGAAGCATTACGCAAATTGTTGTTTAATTTAAGACAAACACCGTTACTCTTGGTAGGAGTTACTTGATGTTGCTGATTAAATTTTAATTGTGACGAGGCATTGTTAACCTTACGAGAGTCATAGTGATTCCTGGCAGTTCCTCACCAAAATACGCATTTTTTAGATACTGTGGAAAGTCTCTCCAAAGCGGTAATCCACTAGCTGTTTATCTTCAGAGAAACTGCCAGAGGTTTCTTGAAGTTGCTGATGTGAGTCTAATTGTGACGAGGCATTGGCTACCTTAAGCGAGTCATAGCGACTCTTGCCAAATGCTCACCATAATAGACATTTTTTAGATACTGTGGCCAGTCTGCCAGAAGCATTACGCAATTAGTTGTTTAATTTAAGACAAACACCGGTACTCTTGCTAGGAGTTACTTGATGTTGCTGATTTAATTCTAATTGTGACGAGGCATTGGCAACCTTACGAGAGTCATAGTGATTCCTTGCAGTTCCTCACGAAAATACGCATTTTTTAGATACTGTGGAAAGTCTCTCCTAAGCGGTAATCCACTAGCTGTTTATCTTCAGAGAAACTGCCAGAGGTTTCTTTAAGTTGCTGACGTGAGTCTAATTGAGACGAGGCATTGGCTACCTTAAGAGAGTCATAGTGACTCTTGAAAAATGCTCACCATAATAGACATTTTTTAGATACTGTGGCCAGTCTGAACGAAGCATTACGCAATTAGTTGTTTAATTTAAGACAAACACCGTTACTCTTGCTAGGAGTTACTTGATGTTGCTGATTAAATATTAATTGTGACGAGGCATTGGCAACCTTACGAGAGTCATAGTGATTCCTGGCAGTTCCTCACCAAAATACGAATTTTTTAGATACTGTGGAAAGTCTCTCCAAATCGGTAATCCACTAGCTGTTTATCTTCATAGAAACTGCCACAGGTTTCTTGAAGTTGCTGACGTGAGTCTAATTGTGACGAGGCATTGGCTACCTTAAGAGAGTCATAGTGACTCTTGCCAAATGATCACTATAATAGACATTTTTTAGATACTGTGGCCAGTCACCCCGAAGAATTACGCAATTAGTTGTTTAATTTAAGACAACCACCGTTACTCTTGCTAGGAGTTACTTGATATTGCTGATTAAATTTTAATTGTGACGAAGCATTGGCAACCTTACGAGCGTCATAGTGATTCCTGGCAGTTCCTCACGAAAATACGCACTTTTTAGATACTGTGGAAAGTCTCTCCAAAGCGGTAATCCACTAGCTGTTTATCTTCAGAGAAACTGCCAGAGGTTTCTTGAAGTTGCTGATGTGAGTCTAATTGTGACGAGGCATTGGCTACCTTAAACGAGTCATAGTGACTGTTGCCAAATGCTCACCATAATAGACATTTTTTTAGATACTGTGGCCAGTCTGCCCGAAGCACTACGCAATTAGTTGTTTAATTTAAGACAACCACCGTTACTCTTGCTAGGTGTTTCTTGATGTTGCTGATTTAATTTTAATTGTGACGAGGCATTGGCAACCTTACGAGAGTCATAGTGATTCCTGGCAGTTCCTCACCAAAATACGCATTTTTTAGATACTGTGGAAAGTCTCTCCAAACCGGTAATCCACTAGCTGTTTATCTTCAGAGAAACTGCCAGAGGTTTCTTGAAGTTGCTGATGTGAGTCTAATTGTGACGAGGCATTGGCTACCATAAGCGAGTCATAGTGACTCTTGCCAAATGCTCACCATAATAGACATTTTTTAGATACTGTGGCCAGTCTGCCCGAAGCAAAACGCCACCAGTTCTTTAATTTAAGACAACCATCGTTACTCTTGACAGGAGTTACTTGATGTAGCTGATTAAATTTTAATTGTGACGAGGCATTGGCAACCTTACGAGAGTCATAGTGATTCCTGGCAGTTCCTCACCAAAATACGCATTTTTTAGATACTGTGGAAAGTCTCTCCAAACCGGTAATCCACTAGCTGTTTATCTTCAGAGAAACTGCCAGAGGTTTCTTGAAGTTGCTGATGTGAGTCTAATTGTGACGAGGCATTGGCTACCTTAAGAGAGTCATAGTGACTCTTGCCAAATGCTCACCATAATTAACGTTTTTTAGATACTGTGGCCAGTCTGCCCGAAGCAATACGCCACTAGTTCTTTAATTTAAGACAACCTTCGTTACTCTTGCTAGGAGTTACTTGATGTTGCTGATTAAATTTTAGTTGTGACGAGGCATTAGCAACCTTACGAGAGTCATAGTGATTCCTGGCAGTTCCTCACGAAAATACGCATTTTTTAGATACTGTGGAAAGTCTCTCCAAAGCGGTAATCCACTAGCTGTTTATCTTCAGAGAAACTGCCAGAGGTTTCTTCAAGTTGCTGACGTGAATCTAATTGTGACGAGGCATTGGCTACCTTAAGCGAGTCATAGCGACTCTTGCCAAATGCTCACCATAGTAGACATTTTTTAGATACTGTGGCCAGTCTGCCCGAAGCAATACGCCACTAGTTCTTTAATTTAAGACAACCTTCGTTACTCTTGCTAGGAGTTACTTGATGTTGCTGATTAAATTTTAATTGTGACGAAGCATTGGCAACCTTACGAGAGTCATAGTGATTCCTGGCAGTTCCTCACCAATATACGCATTTTTTAGATACTGTGGAAAGTCTCTCCAAAGCGGTAATCCACTAGCTGTTTGTCTTCAGAGAAACTGCCACAGGTTTCTTGAAGTTGCTGATGTGAGTCTAATTGTGACGAGGCATTGGCTACCTTAAGCGAGTCATAGCGACTATTGCCAAATGCTCACCATAATAGACATTTTTTAGATACTGTGGCCAGTCTGCCCGAAGCAATACGCCACTAGTTCTTTAATTTAAGATAACCATCGTTACTCTTGCTAGGAGCTACTTGATGTTGCTGAATAAATTTTAATTTTGACGAGGCATTGGCAACCTTACGAAAGTCATAGTGATTCCTGGCAGTTCCTCACCAAAATACGCATTTTTTATATACTGTGGAAAGCCTCTCCAAATCGGTAATTCACTAGCTGTTTATCTTCATAGAAACTGCCACAGGTTTCTTGAAGTTGCTGACGTGAGTCTAATTGTGACGAGGCATTGGCTACCTTAAGAGAGTCATAGTGACTCTTGCCAAATGCTCACTATAATAGACATTTTTTAGATACTGTGGCCAGTCACCCCGAAGCATTACGCAATTAGTTGTTTAATTTAAGATAAAAACCGTTACTCTTGCTAGGAGTTACTTGATGTTGCTGATTTAATTTTAATTGTGACGAGGCATTGGCAACCTTACGAGCGTCATAGTGATTCCTGGCAGTTCCTCACGAAAATACGCATTTTTTAGATACTGTGGAAAGTCTCTCCAAAGCGGTAATCCACTAGCTGTTTATCTTCAGAGAAACTGCCAGAGGTTTCTTGAAGTTGCTGATGTGAGTCTAATTGTGACGAGGCATTGGCTACCTTAAGCGAGTCATAGCGACTCTAGCCAAATGCTCACCATAATAGACTTTTTTTAGATACTGTGGCCAGTCTGCCCGAAGCAATACGACACTAGTTCTTTAATGTAAGACCACCATCGTTACTCTTGCTAGGAGTTACTTGATGTTGCTGATTAAATTTTAATTGTGACGAGGCATTGGCAACCTTACGAGAGTCATAGTGATTCCTGGTAGTCCCTCACCAAAATACGCATTTTTTAAATACTGTGGAAAGTCTCTCCAAAGCGGTAATCCAGTAGCTGTTTATCATCAGAGAAACTGCCAGAGGTTTCTTGAAGTTGCTGATGTGAGTCTAATTGTGACAAGGCATTTTCTACCTTAAGAGAGTCATAGCGACTCTTGCCAAATGCTCACCATAATAGACATTTTTTAGATACTGTGAAAAGTCTGCCCGAAGCAATACGCCACTAGTTCTTTAATTTAAGACAACCACCGTTACTCTTGCTAGGAGTTACTTGATTTTGCTGATTTAATTTTAATTGTGACGAGGCATTGTTAACCTTACGAGAGTCATAGTGATTCCTGGCAGTTCCTCACCAAAATACGCATTTTTTAGATACTGTGGAAAGTCTCTCCAAAGCGGTAATCCACTAGCTGTTTATCTTCAGAGAAACTGCCAGAGGTTTCTTGAAGTTGCTGATGTGAGTCTAATTGTGACGAGGCATTGGCTACCTTAAGCAAGTCATAGCGACTCTTGCCAAATGCTCACCATAATAGACATTTTTTAGATACTGTGGCCAGTCTGCCCGAAGCATTACGCAATTAGTTGTTTAATTTAAGACAACCATCGTTACTCTTGCTACTAGTTACTTGATGTTGCTGATTAAATTTTAATTGTGACGAGGCATTGGCAACCTTACGAGGGTCATAATGATTCCTGGCAGTTCCTCACCAAAATACGCATTTTTTAGATACTGTGGAAAGTCTCTCCAAAGCGGTAATCCACCAGCTGTTTATCTTCAGAGAAACTGCCAGAGGTTTCTTCAAGTTGCTGACGTGAGTCTAATTGTGACGAGGCATTGGCTACCTTAAGAGAGTCGTAGTGACTCTTGCCAAATGCTCACCATAATAGACATTTTTTAGATACTGAGGCCAGTCTGCCCTAAGCATTACGCAATTAGTTGTTTAATTTAAGACAAACACCGTTACTCTTGCTAGGAGTTACTTGATGTTGCTGATTAAATTTTAATTGTGACGAGGCATTGGCAACCTTACGAGAGTCATAGTGATTCCTGGAAGTTCCTCACGAAAATACGCATTTTTTAGATACTGTGGAAAGTCTCTCCAAAGCGGTAATCCACTAGCTGTTTATCTTCAGAGAAACTGCCAGAGATTTCTTGAAGTTGCTGATGTGAGTCTAATTGTGACAAGGCATTGGCTACCTTAAGAGAGTCATAGCGACTCTTGCCAAATGCTCACCATAATAGACAATTTTTAGATACTGTGGTAAGTCTGCCCGAAGCAATACGCCACTAGTTGTTTAATTTAAGACAACCATCGTTACTCTTGACAGGAGTTACTTGATGGTGCTGATTAAATTTTAATTGTGACGAGGCATTGGCAACCTTACGAGAGTCATAGTGATTCCTGGCAGTTCCTCACCAAAATACGCATTTTTTAGATACTGTGGAAAGTCTCTCCAAAGCGGTAATCCACTAGCTGTTTATCTTCAGAGAAAATGCCAGAGGTTTCTTGAAGTTGCTGACGTGAGTCTAATTGTGACGAGGCATTGGTAACTTTAAAAGAGACATAGTGACTCTTGCCAAATGCTCACCATGATAGACATTTTTTAGATACTGTGGCCAGTCTGCCCGAAGCATTACGCAATTAGTTGTTTAATTTTAGACAACCATCGTTAGTCTTGCTACTAGTTACTTGATGTTGCTGATTAAATTTTAATTGTGACGAGGCATTGGCAACCTTACGAGAGTCATAGTGATTCCTGGCAGTTCCTCACCAAAATACGCATTTTTTAGATACTGTGGAAAGTCTCTCCAAAGCGGTAATCCACTAGCTGTTTATCTTCAGAGAAACTGCCAGAGGTTTCTTGAAGTTGCTGACGTGAGTCTAATTGTGACGAGGCATTGGCTACCTTAAGAGAGTCATAGTGACTCTTGCCAAATGCTCACCATAATAGACATTTTTTAGATACTGTGGCCAGTCTGAACGAAGCGTTACGCAATTAGTTGTTTAATTTAAGACAAACACCGTTACTCTTGCTAGGATTTACTTGATGTTGCTGATTTAATTTTAATTGTGACGAGGCATTGGCAACCTTACGAGAGTCATAGTGATTCCTTGCACTTCCTCACCAAAATACGCATTTTTTAGATACTGTGGAAAGTCTCTCCAAAGCGGTAATCCACTAGCTGTTTATCTTCATAGAAACTGCCAGAGGTTTCTTGAAGTTGCTGATGTGAGTCTAATTGTGACGAGGCATTGGCTACCTTAAGAGAGTCATAGTGACTCTTGCCAAATGCTCACCATAATAGACATTTTTTAGATACTGCGGCCAGTCTGCCAGAAGCATTACGCAATTAGTTGTTTAATTTAAGACAAACACCGGTACTCTTGCTAGGAGTTACTTGATGTTGCTGATTTAATTTTAATTGTGACGAGGCATTGGCAACCTTACGAGAGTCATAGTGATTCCTGGCAGTTCCTTACCAAAATACGCATTTTTTAGATACTGTGGAAAGTCTCTCCAAATCGGTAATCCACTAGCTGTTTATCTTCATAGAAACTGCCACAGGTTTCTTGAAGTTGCTGACGTGAGTCTAATTGTGACGAGGCATTGGCTACCTTAAGAGAGTCATAGTGACTCTTGCCAAATGCTCACTATAATAGACATTTTTTAGATACTGTGGCCAGTCACCCCGAAGCATTACGCAATTAGTTGTTTAATTTAAGTCATTCACCGTTACTCTTGCTAGGAGTTACTTGATGTTGCTGATTAAATTTTAATTGTGACGAGGCATTGGCAACCTTACGACCGTCATAGTGATTCCTGGCAGTTCCTCACGAAAATACGCATTTTTTAGATACTGTGGAAAGTCTCTCCAAAGCGGTAATCCACTAGCTGTTTATCCTCAGAGAAACTGCCAGAGGTTTCTTGAAGTTGCTGATGTGAGTCTAATTGTGATGAGGCATTGGCTACCTTAAGAGAGTCATAGCGACTCTTGCCAAATGCTCACCATAATAGACATTTTTTAGATACTGTGAAAAGTCTGCCCGAAGCAATACGCCACTAGTTGTTTAATTTAAGACAACCATCGTTACTCTTGCTAGGAGCTTCTTGATTTTGCTGATTAAATTTTAATTGTGACGAGGCATTGGCAACCTTACGAGAGTCATAGTGATTCCTGGCAGTTCCTCACCAAAATACGCATTTTTTAGATACTGTGGAAAGTCTCTCCAAAGCGGTAATCCACTAGCTGTTTATCTTCAGAGAAACTGCCAGAGGTTTCTTCAAGTTGATGACGTGAGTCTAATTGTGACGAGGCATTGGCTACCTTAAGAGAGTCATAGTGACTCTTGCCAAATGCTCACCATAATAGACATTTTTTAGATACTGTGGCCAGTCTGCCCGAAGCATTACGCAATTAGTTGTTTAATTTAAGACAAACACCGTTACTCTTGCTAGGAGTTACTTGATGTTGCTGATTAAATTTTAATTGTGAGGAGGCATTGGCAACCTTACGAGAGTCATAGTGATTCCTGGCAGTTCCTCACGAAATACGCATTTTTTAGATACTGTGGAAAGACTCTCCAAATCGGTAATCCACTAGCTGTTTATCTTCATAGAAACTGCCACAGGTTTCTTGAAGTTGCTGACGTGAGTCTAATTGTGACGAGGCATTGGCTACCTTAAAAGGGTCGTAGTGACTCTTGCCAAATGCTCACTATAATAGACATTTTTTAGATACTGTGGCCAGTCACCCCGAAGCATTACGCAATTAGTTGTTTAATTTAAGGCAATCACCGTTACTCTTGCTAGGAGTTACTTGATGTTGCTGATTAAATTTTAATTGTGACGAGGCATTGGCAACCTTACGAGAGTCATAGTGATTCCTGGAAGTTCCTCACGAAAATACGCATTTTTTAGATACTGTGGAAAGTCTCTCCAAAGCGGTAATCCACTAGCTGTTTATCTTCAGAGAAACTGCCAGAGATTTCTTGAAGTTGCTGATGTGAGTCTAATTGTGACAAGGCATTGGCTACCTTAAGAGAGTCATAGCGACTCTTGCCAAATGCTCACCATAATAGACAATTTTTAGATACTGTGGTAAGTCTGCCCGAAGCAATACGCCACTAGTTGTTTAATTTAAGACAACCATCGTTACTCTTGACAGGAGTTACTTGATGGTGCTGATTAAATTTTAATTGTGACGAGGCATTGGCAACCTTACGAGAGTCATAGTGATTCCTGGCAGTTCCTCACCAAAATACGCATTTTTTAGATACTGTGGAAAGTCTCTCCAAAGCGGTAATCCACTAGCTGTTTATCTTCAGAGAAAATGCCAGAGGTTTCTTGAAGTTGCTGACGTGAGTCTAATTGTGACGAGGCATTGGTAACTTTAAAAGAGACATAGTGACTCTTGCCAAATGCTCACCATGATAGACATTTTTTAGATACTGTGGCCAGTCTGCCCGAAGCATTACGCAATTAGTTGTTTAATTTTAGACAACCATCGTTAGTCTTGCTACTAGTTACTTGATGTTGCTGATTAAATTTTAATTGTGACGAGGCATTGGCAACCTTACGAGAGTCATAGTGATTCCTGGCAGTTCCTCACCAAAATACGCATTTTTTAGATACTGTGGAAAGTCTCTCCAAAGCGGTAATCCACTAGCTGTTTATCTTCAGAGAAACTGCCAGAGGTTTCTTGAAGTTGCTGACGTGAGTCTAATTGTGACGAGGCATTGGCTACCTTAAGAGAGTCATAGTGACTCTTGCCAAATGCTCACCATAATAGACATTTTTTAGATACTGTGGCCAGTCTGAACGAAGCGTTACGCAATTAGTTGTTTAATTTAAGACAAACACCGTTACTCTTGCTAGGATTTACTTGATGTTGCTGATTTAATTTTAATTGTGACGAGGCATTGGCAACCTTACGAGAGTCATAGTGATTCCTTGCACTTCCTCACCAAAATACGCATTTTTTAGATACTGTGGAAAGTCTCTCCAAAGCGGTACTCCACTAGCTGTTTATCTTCATAGAAACTGCCAGAGGTTTCTTGAAGTTGCTGATGTGAGTCTAATTGTGACGAGGCATTGGCTACCTTAAGAGAGTCATAGTGACTCTTGCCAAATGCTCACCATAATAGACATTTTTTAGATACTGCGGCCAGTCTGCCAGAAGCATTACGCAATTAGTTGTTTAATTTAAGACAAACACCGGTACTCTTGCTAGGAGTTACTTGATGTTGCTGATTTAATTTTAATTGTGACGAGGCATTGGCAACCTTACGAGAGTCATAGTGATTCCTGGCAGTTCCTTACCAAAATACGCATTTTTTAGATACTGTGGAAAGTCTCTCCAAATCGGTAATCCACTAGCTGTTTATCTTCATAGAAACTGCCACAGGTTTCTTGAAGTTGCTGACGTGAGTCTAATTGTGACGAGGCATTGGCTACCTTAAGAGAGTCATAGTGACTCTTGCCAAATGCTCACTATAATAGACATTTTTTAGATACTGTGGCCAGTCACCCCGAAGCATTACGCAATTAGTTGTTTAATTTAAGTCATTCACCGTTACTCTTGCTAGGAGTTACTTGATGTTGCTGATTAAATTTTAATTGTGACGAGGCATTGGCAACCTTACGACCGTCATAGTGATTCCTGGCAGTTCCTCACGAAAATACGCATTTTTTAGATACTGTGGAAAGTCTCTCCAAAGCGGTAATCCACTAGCTGTTTATCCTCAGAGAAACTGCCAGAGGTTTCTTGAAGTTGCTGATGTGAGTCTAATTGTGATGAGGCATTGGCTACCTTAAGAGAGTCATAGCGACTCTTGCCAAATGCTCACCATAATAGACATTTTTTAGATACTGTGAAAAGTCTGCCCGAAGCAATACGCCACTAGTTGTTTAATTTAAGACAACCATCGTTACTCTTGCTAGGAGCTTCTTGATTTTGCTGATTAAATTTTAATTGTGACGAGGCATTGGCAACCTTACGAGAGTCATAGTGATTCCTGGCAGTTCCTCACCAAAATACGCATTTTTTAGATACTGTGGAAAGTCTCTCCAAAGCGGTAATCCACTAGCTGTTTATCTTCAGAGAAACTGCCAGAGGTTTCTTCAAGTTGATGACGTGAGTCTAATTGTGACGAGGCATTGGCTACCTTAAGAGAGTCATAGTGACTCTTGCCAAATGCTCACCATAATAGACATTTTTTAGATACTGTGGCCAGTCTGCCCGAAGCATTACGCAATTAGTTGTTTAATTTAAGACAAACACCGTTACTCTTGCTAGGAGTTACTTGATGTTGCTGATTAAATTTTAATTGTGAGGAGGCATTGGCAACCTTACGAGAGTCATAGTGATTCCTGGCAGTTCCTCACGAAATACGCATTTTTTAGATACTGTGGAAAGACTCTCCAAATCGGTAATCCACTAGCTGTTTATCTTCATAGAAACTGCCACAGGTTTCTTGAAGTTGCTGACGTGAGTCTAATTGTGACGAGGCATTGGCTACCTTAAAAGGGTCGTAGTGACTCTTGCCAAATGCTCACTATAATAGACATTTTTTAGATACTGTGGCCAGTCACCCCGAAGCATTACGCAATTAGTTGTTTAATTTAAGGCAATCACCGTTACTCTTGCTAGGAGTTACTTGATGTTGCTGATTTAATTTTAATTGTGACGAGGCATTGGCAACCTTACGAGCGTCATAGTGATTCCTGGAAGTTCCTCACGAAAATACGCATTTTTTAGATACTGTGGAAAGTCTCTCCAAAGCGGTAATCCACTAGCTGTTTATCTTCAGAGAAACTGCCAGAGGTTTCTTGAAGTTGCTGATGTGAGTCTAATTGTGACGAGGCATTGGCTACCTTAAGAGAGTCATAGTGACTCTTGCCAAATGCTCACCATAATAGACATTTTTTAGATACTGTGGCCAGTCTGCCCGAAGCAATACGAAACTAGTTCTTTAATTTAAGACAACCATCGTTACTCTTGCTAGGAGCTACTTGATTTTGCTGATTAAATTTTAATTGTGACGAGGCATTGGCAACCTTACGAGAGTCATAGTGATTCCTGGCAGTTCCTCACCAAAATACGCATTTTTTAGATACTGTGGAAAGTCTCTCCAAAGCGGTAATCCACTAGCTGTTTATCTTCAGAGAAACTGTCAGAGGTTTCTTGAAGTTGCTGACGTGAGTCTAATTGTGACAAGGCATTGGCTACCTTAAGAGAGTCATAGTGACTCTTGCCAAATGCTCACCATAATAGACATTTTTTAGATACTGTGGCCAGTCTGCCCTAAGCATTACACAATTAGTTGTTTAATTTAAGACAAACACCGTTACTCTTGCTAGGAGTTACTTGATGTTGCTGATTAAATTTTAATTGTGACGAGGCATTGGCAACCTTACGAGAGTCATAGTGATTCCTGGAAGTTCCTCACGAAAATACGCATTTTTTAGATACTGTGGAAAGTCTCTCCAAAGCGGTAATCCACTAGCTGTTTATCTTCAGAGAAACTGCCAGAGATTTCTTGAAGTTGCTGATGTGAGTCTAATTGTGACAAGGCATTGGCTACCTTAATAGAGTCATAGCGACTCTTGCCAAATGCTCACCATAATAGACAATTTTTAGATACTGTGGCCAGTCTGCCCGAAGCAATACGCCACTAGTTGTTTAATTTAAGACAACCATCGTTACTCTTGACAGGAGTTACGTGATGGTGCTGATTAAATTTTAATTGTGACGAGGCATTGGCAACCTTACGAGAGTCATAGTGATTCCTGGCAGTTCCTCACCAAAATACGCATTTTTTAGATACTGTGGAAAGTCTCTCCAAAGCGGTAATCCACTAGCTGTTTATCTTCAGAGAAACTGCCAGAGGTTTCTTGAAGTTGCTGACGTGAGTCTATTTGTGACAAGGCATTGGCTACCTTAAGAGAGTCATAGTGACTCTTGCCAAATGCTCACCATAATAGACATTTTTTAGATACTGTGGCCAGTCTGAACGAAGCATTACGCAATTAGTTGTTTAATTTAAGACAACCATCGTTACTCTTGCTAGGAGTTACTTGATGTTGCTGATTTAACTTTAATTGTGACGAGGCATTGGCAACCTTACGAGCGTCATAGTGATTCCTGGAAGTTCCTCACGAAAATACGCATTTTTTAGATACTGTGGAAAGTCTCTCCAAAGTGGTAATCCACTAGCTGTTTATCTTCAGAGAAACTGCCAGAGGTTTCTTCAAGTTGCTGACGTGAGTCTAATTGTGACGAGGCATTGGCTACCTTAAACGAGTCATAGTGACTTTTGCCAAATGCTCACCATAATAGACATTTTTTAGATACTGTGGCCAGTCTGCCCGAAGCAATACGCCACTAGTTCTTTAATTTAAGACAACCATCGTTACCCTTGCTAGGAGTTACTTGATGTTGCTGATTAAATTTTAATTGTGACGAGGCATTGGCAACCTTATGAGAGTCATAGTGATTCCTGGTAGTTCCTCACCAAAATACGCATTTTTTAAATACTGTGAAAAGTCTCTCCAAAGCGGTAATCCAGTAGCTGTTTATCTTCAGAGAAACTGCCAGAGGTTTCTTCAAGTTGCTGATGTGAGTCTAATTGTGACAAGGCATTGGCTACCTTAAGAGAGTCATAGCGACTCTTGCCAAATGCTCACCATAATAGACATTTTTTAGATACTGTGGCCAGTCTGCCCGAAGCAATACGCCACTAGTTCTTTAATTTAAGACAACCATTGTTACTCTTGCTAGGAGTTACTTGATGTTGCTGATTAAATTTTAATTGTGACGAGGCATTGTTAACCTTACGAGAGTCATAGTGATTCCTGGCAGTTCCTCACCAATATACGCATTTTTTAGATACTGTGGAAAGTCTCTCCAAAGCGGTAATCCACTAGCTGTTTGTCTTCAGAGAAACTGCCAGAGGTTTCTTGAAGTTGCTGATGTGAGTCTAATTGTGACGAGGCATTGGCTACCTTAAGCGAGTCATAGCGACTTTTGCCAAATGCTCACCATAATAGACATTTTTTAGATACTGTGGCCAGTCTGCCCGAAGCAATACGCCACTAGTTCTTTAATTTAAGACAACCATCGTTACTCTTGCTAGGAGCTACTTGATGTTGCTGAATAAATTTTAATTTTGACGAGGCATTGGCAACCTTACGAAAGTCATAGTGATTCCTGGCAGTTCCTCACCAAAATACGCATTTTTTAGATACTGTGGAAAGTCTCTCCAAAGCGGTAATCCACTAGCTGTTTATCTTCAGAGAAACTGCCAGAGGTTTCTTGAAGTTGCTGACGTGAGTCTATTTGTGACAAGGCATGGGCTACCTTAAGAGAGTCATAGTGACTCTTGCCAAATGCTCACCATAATAGACATTTTTTATATACTGTGGCCAGTCTTAACGAAGCATTACGCAAATTGTTGTTTAATTTAAGACAAACACCGTTACTCTTGGTAGGAGTTACTTGATGTTGCTGATTAAATTTTAATTGTGACGAGGCATTGGCAACCTTACGAGAGTCATAGTGATTCCTGGCAGTTCCTCACCAAAATACGCATTTTTTATATACTGTGGAAAGCCTCTCCAAATCGGTAATCCACTAGCTGTTTATCTTCATAGAAACTGCCACAGGTTTCTTGAAGTTGCTGACGTGAGTCTAATTGTGACGAGGCATTGGCTACCTTAAGAGAGTCATAGTGACTCTTGCCAAATGCTCACTATAATAGACATTTTTTAGATACTGTGGCCAGTCACCCCGAAGCATTACGCAATTAGTTGTTTAATTTAAGATAAAAACCGTTACTCTTGCTAGGAGTTACTTGATGTTGCTGATTTAATTTTAATTGTGACGAGGCATTGGCAACCTTACGAGCGTCATAGTGATTCCTGGCAGTTCCTCACGAAAATACGCATTTTTTAGATACTGTGGAAAGTCTCTCCAAAGCGGTAATCCACTAGCTGTTTATCTTCAGAGAAACTGCCAGAGGTTTCTTGAAGTTGCTGATGTGAGTCTAATTGTGACGAGGCATTGGCTACCTTAAGCGAGTCATAGCGACTCTAGCCAAATGCTCACCATAATAGACTTTTTTTAGATACTGTGGCCAGTCTGCCCGAAGCAATACGACACTAGTTCTTTAATGTAAGACCACCATCGTTACTCTTGTTAGGAGTTACTTGATGTTGCTGATTAAATTTTAATTGTGACGAGGCATTGGCAACCTTACGAGAGTCATAGTGATTCCTGGTAGTCCCTCACCAAAATACGCATTTTTTAAATACTGTGGAAAGTCTCTCCAATGCGGTAATCCAGTAGCTGTTTATCTTCAGAGAAACTGCCAGAGGTTTCTTGAAGTTGCTGATGTGAGTCTAATTGTGACAAGGCATTGGCTACCTTAAGAGAGTCATAGCGACTCTTGCCAAATGCTCACCATAATAGACATTTTTTAGATACTGTGAAAAGTCTGCCCGAAGCAATACGCCACTAGTTCTTTAATTTAAGACAACCACCGTTACTCTTGCTAGGAGTTACTTGATGTTGCTGATTAAATTTTAATTGTGACGAGGCATTGTTAACCTTACGAGAGTCATAGTGATTCCTGGCAGTTCCTCACCAAAATACGCATTTTTTAGATACTGTGGAAAGTCTCTCCAAAGCGGTAATCCACTAGCTGTTTAACTTCAGAGAAACTGCCAGAGGTTTCTTGAAGTTGCTGATGTGAGTCTAATTGTGACGAGGCATTGGCTACCTTAAGCGAGTCATAGCGACTCTTGCCAAATGCTCACCATAATAGACATTTTTTAGATACTGTGGCCAGTCTGCCCGAAGCATTACGCAATTAGTTGTTTAATTTAAGACAACCATCGTTACTCTTGCTACTAGTTACTTGATGTTGCTGATTAAATTTTAATTGTGACGAGGCATTGGCAACCTTACGAGGGTCATAGTGATTTCTGGCAGTTCCTCACCAAAATACGCATTTTTTAGATACTGTGGAAAGTCTCTCCAAAGCGGTAATCCACTAGCTGTTTATCTTCAGAGAAACTGCCAGAGGTTTCTTCAAGCTGCTGACGTGAGTCTAATTGTGACGAGGCATTGGCTACCTTAAGAGAGTCGTAGTGACTCTTGCCAAATGCTCACCATAATAGACATTTTTTAGATACTGTGGCCAGTCTGCCCTAAGCATTACACAATTAGTTGTTTAATTTAAGACAAACACCGTTACTCTTGCTAGGAGTTACTTGATGTTGCTGATTAAATTTTAATTGTGACAAGGCATTGGCAACCTTACGAGAGTCATAGTGATTCCTGGAAGTTCCTCACGAAAATACGCATTTTTTAGATACTGTGGAAAGTCTCTCCAAAGCGGTAATCCACTAGCTGTTTATCTTCAGAGAAACTGCCAGAGATTTCTTGAAGTTGCTGATGTGAGTCTAATTGTGACAAGGCATTGGCTACCTTAATAGAGTCATAGCGACTCTTGCCAAATGCTCACCATAATAGACAATTTTTAGATACTGTGGCCAGTCTGCCCGAAGCAATACGCCACTAGTTGTTTAATTTAAGACAACCATCGTTACTCTTGACAGGAGTTACGTGATGGTGCTGATTAAATTTTAATTGTGACGAGGCATTGGCAAACTTACGAGAGTCATAGTGATTCCTGGCAGTTCCTCACCAAAATACGCATTTTTTAGATACTGTGGAAAGTCTCTCCAAAGCGGTAATCCACTAGCTGTTTATCTTCAGAGAAACTGCCAGAGGTTTCTTGAAGTTGCTGACGTGAGTCTATTTGTGACAAGGCATGGGCTACCTTAAGAGAGTCATAGTGACTCTTGCCAAATGCTCACCATAATAGACATTTTTTATATACTGTGGCCAGTCTTAACGAAGCATTACGCAAATTGTTGTTTAATTTAAGACAAACACCGTTACTCTTGGTAGGAGTTACTTGATGTTGCTGATTAAATTTTAATTGTGACGAGGCATTGGCAACCTTACGAGAGTCATAGTGATTCCTGGCAGTTCCTCACCAAAATACGCATTTTTTAGATACTGTGGAAAGTCTCTCCAAAGCGGTAATCCACTAGCTGTTTATCTTCAGAGAAACTGCCAGAGGTTTCTTGAAGTTGCTGACGTGAGTCTAATTGTGACGAGGCATTGGCTACCTTAAGAGAGTCATAGTGACTCTTGCCAAATGCTCACCATAATAGACATTTTTTAGATACTGTGGCCAGTCTGAACGAAGCGTTACGCAATTAGTTGTTTAATTTAAGACAAACACCGTTACTCTAGCTAGGATTTACTTGATGTTGCTGATTTAATTTTAATTGTGACGAGGCATTGGCAACCTTACGAGAGTCATAGTGATTCCTTGCACTTCCTCACCAAAATACGCGTTTTTTAGATACTGTGGAAAGTCTCTCCAAAGCGGTAATCCACTAGCTGTTTATCTTCATAGAAACTGCCACAGGTTTCTTGAAGTTGCTGATGTGGGTCTAATTGTGACGAGGCATTGGCTACCTTAAGAGAGTCATAGTGACTCTTGCCAAATGCTCACCATAATAGACATTTTTTAGATACTGTGGCCAGTCTGCCAGAAGCATTACGCAATTAGTTGTTTAATTTAAGACAAACACCGGTACTCTTGCTAGGAGTTACTTGATGTTGCTGATTTAATTTTAATTGTGACGAGGCATTGGCAACCTTACGAGAGTCATAGTGATTCCTGGCAGTTCCTTACCAAAATACGCATTTTTTAGATACTGTGGAAAGTCTCTCCAAATCGGTAATCCACTAGCTGTTTATCTTCATAGAAACTGCCACAGGTTTCTTGAAGTTGCTGACGTGAGTCTAATTGTGACGAGGCATTGGCTACCTTAAGAGAGTCATAGTGACTCTTGCCAAATGCTCACTATAATAGACATTTTTTAGATACTGTGGCCAGTCACCCCGAAGCATTACGCAATTAGTTGTTTAATTTAAGTCATTCACCGTTACTCTTGCTAGGAGTTACTTGATGTTGCTGATTAAATTTTAATTGTGACGAGGCATTGGCAACCTTACGAGCGTCATAGTGATTCCTGGCAGTTCCTCACGAAAATACGCATTTTTTAGATACTGTGGAAAGTCTCTCCAAAGCGGTAATCCACTAGCTGTTTATCCTCAGAGAAACTGCCAGAGGTTTCTTGAAGTTGCTGATGTGAGTCTAATTGTGATGAGGCATTGGCTACCTTAAGAGAGTCATAGCGACTCTTGCCAAATGCTCACCATAATAGACATTTTTTAGATACTGTGAAAAGTCTGCCCGAAGCAATACGCCACTAGTTGTTTAATTTAAGACAACCATCGTTACTCTTGCTAGGAGCTTCTTGATTTTGCTGATTAAATTTTAATTGTGACGAGGCATTGGCAACCTTACGAGAGTCATAGTGATTCCTGGCAGTTCCTCACCAAAATACGCATTTTTAGATACTGTGGAAAGTCTCTCCAAAGCGGTAATCCACTAGCAGTTTGTCTTCAGAGAAACTGCCACAGGTTTCTTGAAGTTGCTGATGTGAGTCTAATTGTGACGAGGCATTGGCTACCTTAAGCGAGTCATAGCGACTTTTGCCAAATGCTCACCATAATAGACATTTTTTAGATACTGTGGCCAGTCTGCCCGAAGCAATACGCCACTAGTTCTTTAATTTAAGACAACCATCGTTACTCTTGCTAGGAGCTACTTGATGTTGCTGAATAAATTTTAATTTTGACGAGGCATTGGCAACCTTACGAAAGTCATAGTGATTCCTGGCAGTTCCTCACCAAAATACGCATTTTTTAGATACTGTGGAAAGTCTCTCCAAAGCGGTAATCCACTAGCTGTTTATCTTCAGAGAAACTGCCAGAGATTTCTTGAAGTTGCTGATGTGAGTCTAATTGTGACAAGGCATTGGCTACCTTAATAGAGTCATAGCGACTCTTGCCAAATGCTCACCATAATAGACAATTTTTAGATACTGTGGCCAGTCTGCCCGAAGCAATACGACACTAGTTCTTTAATGTAAGACCACCATCGTTACTCTTGCTAGGAGTTACTTGATGTTGCTGATTAAATTTTAATTGTGACGAGGCATTGGCAACCTTACGAGAGTCATAGTGATTCCTGGTAGTCCCTCACCAAAATACGCATTTTTTAAATACTGTGGAAAGTCTCTCCAATGCGGTAATCCAGTAGCTGTTTATCTTCAGAGAAACTGCCAGAGGTTTCTTGAAGTTGCTGATGTGAGTCTAATTGTGACAAGGCATTGGCTACCTTAAGAGAGTCATAGCGACTCTTGCCAAATGCTCACCATAATAGACATTTTTTAGATACTGTGAAAAGTCTGCCCGAAGCAATACGACACTAGTTCTTTAATTTAAGACAACCACCGTTACTCTTGCTAGGAGTTACTTGATGTTGCTGATTTAATTTTAATTGTGACGAGGCATTGTTAACCTTACGAGAGTCATAGTGATTCCTGGCAGTTCCTCACCAAAATACGCATTTTTTAGATACTGTGGAAAGTCTCTCCAAAGCGGTAATCCACTAGCTGTTTAACTTCAGAGAAACTGCCAGAGGTTTCTTGAAGTTGCTGATGTGAGTCTAATTGTGACGAGGCATTGGCTACCTTAAGCGAGTCATAGCGACTCTTGCCAAATGCTCACCATAATAGACATTTTTTAGATACTGTGGCCAGTCTGCCCGAAGCAATACGCCACTAGTTGTTTAATTTAAGACAACCATCGTTACTCTTGACAGGAGTTACGTGATGGTGCTGATTAAATTTTAATTGTGACGAGGCATTGGCAACCTTACGAGAGTCATAGTGATTCCTGGCAGTTCCTCACCAAAATACGCATTTTTTAGATACTGTGGAAAGTCTCTCCAAAGCGGTAATCCACTAGCTGTTTATCTTCAGAGAAAATGCCAGAGGTTTCTTGAAGTTGCTGACGTGAGTCTAATTGTGACGAGGCATTGGTAACTTTAAAAGAGACATAGTGACTCTTGCCAAATGCTCACCATGATAGACATTTTTTAGATACTGTGGCCAGTCTGCCCGAAGCATTACGCAATTAGTTGTTTAATTTAAGACAACCATCGTTAGTCTTGCTACTAGTTACTTGATGTTGCTGATTAAATTTTAATTGTGACGAGGCATTGGCAACCTTACAAGAGTCATAGTGATTCCTGGCAGTTCCTCACCAAAATACGCATTTTTTAGATACTGTGGAAAGTCTCTCCAAAGCGGTAATCCACTAGCTGTTTATCTTCAGAGAAACTGCCAGAGGTTTCTTGAAGTTGCTGACGTGAGTCTAATTGTGACGAGGCATTGGCTACCTTAAGAGAGTCATAGTGACTCTTGCCAAATGCTCACCATAATAGACATTTTTTAGATACTGTGGCCAGTCTGAACGAAGCGTTACGCAATTAGTTGTTTAATTTAAGACAAACACCGTTACTCTAGCTAGGATTTACTTGATGTTGCTGATTTAATTTTAATTGTGACGAGGCATTGGCAACCTTACGAGAGTCATAGTGATTCCTTGCACTTCCTCACCAAAATACGCATTTTTTAGATACTGTGGAAAGTCTCTCCAAAGCGGTAATCCACTAGCTGTTTATCTTCATAGAAACTGCCACAGGTTTCTTGAAGTTGCTGATGTGGGTCTAATTGTGACGAGGCATTGGCTACCTTAAGAGAGTCATAGTGACTCTTGCCAAATGCTCACCATAATAGACATTTTTTAGATACTGTGGCCAGTCTGCCAGAAGCATTACGCAATTAGTTGTTTAATTTAAGACAAACACCGGTACTCTTGCTAGGAGTTACTTGATGTTGCTGATTTAATTTTAATTGTGACGAGGCATTGGCAACCTTACGAGAGTCATAGTGATTCCTGGCAGTTCCTTACCAAAATACGCATTTTTTAGATACTGTGGAAAGTCTCTCCAAATCGGTAATCCACTAGCTGTTTATCTTCATAGAAACTGCCACAGGTTTCTTGAAGTTGCTGACGTGAGTCTAATTGTGACGAGGCATTGGCTACCTTAAGAGAGTCATAGTGACTCTTGCCAAATGCTCACTATAATAGACATTTTTTAGATACTGTGGCCAGTCACCCCGAAGCATTACGCAATTAGTTGTTTAATTTAAGTCATTCACCGTTACTCTTGCTAGGAGTTACTTGATGTTGCTGATTAAATTTTAATTGTGACGAGGCATTGGCAACCTTACGAGCGTCATAGTGATTCCTGGCAGTTCCTCACGAAAATACGCATTTTTTAGATACTGTGGAAAGTCTCTCCAAAGCGGTAATCCACTAGCTGTTTATCCTCAGAGAAACTGCCAGAGGTTTCTTGAAGTTGCTGATGTGAGTCTAATTGTGATGAGGCATTGGCTACCTTAAGAGAGTCATAGCGACTCTTGCCAAATGCTCACCATAATAGACATTTTTTAGATACTGTGAAAAGTCTGCCCGAAGCAATACGCCACTAGTTGTTTAATTTAAGACAACCATCGTTACTCTTGCTAGGAGCTTCTTGATTTTGCTGATTAAATTTTAATTGTGACGAGGCATTGGCAACCTTACGAGAGTCATAGTGATTCCTGGCAGTTCCTCACCAAAATACGCATTTTTAGATACTGTGGAAAGTCTCTCCAAAGCGGTAATCCACTAGCAGTTTGTCTTCAGAGAAACTGCCACAGGTTTCTTGAAGTTGCTGATGTGAGTCTAATTGTGACGAGGCATTGGCTACCTTAAGCGAGTCATAGCGACTTTTGCCAAATGCTCACCATAATAGACATTTTTTAGATACTGTGGCCAGTCTGCCCGAAGCAATACGCCACTAGTTCTTTAATTTAAGACAACCATCGTTACTCTTGCTAGGAGCTACTTGATGTTGCTGAATAAATTTTAATTTTGACGAGGCATTGGCAACCTTACGAAAGTCATAGTGATTCCTGGCAGTTCCTCACCAAAATACGCATTTTTTAGATACTGTGGAAAGTCTCTCCAAAGCGGTAATCCACTAGCTGTTTATCTTCAGAGAAACTGCCAGAGGTTTCTTGAAGTTGCTGACGTGAGTCTATTTGTGACAAGGCATGGGCTACCTTAAGAGAGTCATAGTGACTCTTGCCAAATGCTCACCATAATAGACATTTTTTATATACTGTGGCCAGTCTTAACGAAGCATTACGCAAATTGTTGTTTAATTTAAGACAAACACCGTTACTCTTGGTAGGAGTTACTTGATGTTGCTGATTAAATTTTAATTGTGACGAGGCATTGGCAACCTTACGAGAGTCATAGTGATTCCTGGCAGTTCCTCACCAAAATACGCATTTTTTATATACTGTGGAAAGCCTCTCCAAATCGGTAATCCACTAGCTGTTTATCTTCATAGAAACTGCCACAGGTTTCTTGAAGTTGCTGACGTGAGTCTAATTGTGACGAGGCATTGGCTACCTTAAGAGAGTCATAGTGACTCTTGCCTAATGCTCACTATAATAGATATTTTTTAGATACTGTGGCCAGTCACCCCGAAGCATTACGCAATTAGTTGTTTAATTTAAGATAAAAACCGTTACTCTTGCTAGGAGTTACTTGATGTTGCTGATTTAATTTTAATTGTGACGAGGCATTGGCAACCTTACGAGCGTCATAGTGATTCCTGGCAGTTCCTCACGAAAATACGCATTTTTTAGATACTGTGGAAAGTCTCTCCAAAGCGGTAATCCACTAGCTGTTTATCTTCAGAGAAACTGCCAGAGGTTTCTTGAAGTTGCTGATGTGAGTCTAATTGTGACGAGGCATTGGCTACCTTAAGCGAGTCATAGCGACTCTAGCCAAATGCTCACCATAATAGACTTTTTTTAGATACTGTGGCCAGTCTGCCCGAAGCAATACGACACTAGTTCTTTAATGTAAGACCACCATCGTTACTCTTGCTAGGAGTTACTTGATGTTGCTGATTAAATTTTAATTGTGACGAGGCATTGGCAACCTTACGAGAGTCATAGTGATTCCTGGTAGTCCCTCACCAAAATAAGCATTTTTTAAATACTGTGGAAAGTCTCTCCAATGCGGTAATCCAGTAGCTGTTTATCTTCAGAGAAACTGCCAGAGGTTTCTTGAAGTTGCTGATGTGAGTCTAATTGTGACAAGGCATTGGCTACCTTAAGAGAGTCATAGCGACTCTTGCCAAATGCTCACCATAATAGACATTTTTTAGATACTGTGAAAAGTCTGCCCGAAGCAATACGCCACTAGTTCTTTAATTTAAGACAACCACCGTTACTCTTGCTAGGAGTTACTTGATGTTGCTGATTTAATTTTAATTGTGACGAGGCATTGTTAACCTTACGAGAGTCATAGTGATTCCTGGCAGTTCCTCACCAAAATACGCATTTTTTTAGATACTGTGGAAAGTCTCTCCAAAGCGGTAATCCACTAGCTGTTTAACTTCAGAGAAACTGCCAGAGGTTTCTTGAAGTTGCTGATGTGAGTCTAATTGTGACGAGGCATTGGCTACCTTAAGCGAGTCATAGCGACTCTTGCCAAATGCTCACCATAATAGACATTTTTTAGATACTGTGGCCAGTCTGAACGAAGCATTACGCAATTAGTTGTTTAATTTAAGACAACCATCGTTACTCTTGCTAGGAGTTACTAGATGTTGCTGAATAAATTTTAATTGTGACGAGGCATTGGCAAAATTACGAGAGTCATAGTGATTCCTGGAAGTTCCTCACGAAAATACGCATTTTTTAGATACTGTGGAAAGTCTCTCCAAAGCGGTAATCCACTAGCTGTTTATCTTCAGAGAAACTGCCAGAGATTTCTTGAAGTTGCTGATGTGAGTCTAATTGTGACAAGGCATTGGCTACCTTAAGAGAGTCATAGCGACTCTTGCCAAATGCTCACCATAATAGACAATTTTTAGATACTGTGGCCAGTCTGCCCGAAGCAATACGCCACTAGTTGTTTAATTTAAGACAACCATCGTTACTCTTGACAGGAGTTACGTGATGGTGCTGATTAAATTTTAATTGTGACGAGGCATTGGCAACCTTACGAGAGTCATAGTGATTCCTGGCAGTTCCTCACCAAAATACGCATTTTTAGATACTGTGGAAAGTCTCTCCAAAGCGGTAATCCACTAGCTGTTTATCTTCAGAGAAAATGCCAGAGGTTTCTTGAAGTTGCTGACGTGAGTCTAATTGTGACGAGGCATTGGTAACTTTAAAAGAGACATAGTGACTCTTGCCAAATGCTCACCATGATAGACATTTTTTAGATACTGTGGCCAGTCTGCCCGAAGCATTACGCAATTAGTTGTTTAATTTAAGACAACCATCGTTAGTCTTGCTTCTAGTTACTTGATGTTGCTGATTAAATTTTAATTGTGACGAGGCATTGGCAACCTTACGAGAGTCATAGTGATTCCTGGCAGTTCCTCACCAAAATACGCATTTTTTAGATACTGTGGAAAGTCTCTCCAAAGCGGTAATCCACTAGCTGTTTATCTTCAGAGAAACTGCCAGAGGTTTCTTGAAGTTGCTGACGTGAGTCTAATTGTGACGAGGCATTGGCTACCTTAAGAGAGTCATAGTGACTCTTGCCAAATGCTCACCATAATAGACATTTTTTAGATACTGTGGCCAGTCTGAACGAAGCGTTACGCAATTAGTTGTTTAATTTAAGACAAACACCGTTACTCTTGCTAGGATTTACTTGATGTTGCTGATTTAATTTTAATTGTGACGAGGCATTGGCAACCTTACGAGAGTCATAGTGATTCCTTGCACTTCCTCACCAAAATACGCATTTTTTAGATACTGTGGAAAGTCTCTCCAAAGCGGTAATCCACTAGTTGTTTATCTTCATAGAAACTGCCAGAGGTTTCTTGAAGTTGCTGATGTGAGTCTAATTGTGACGAGGCATTGGCTACCTTAAGAGAGTCATAGTGACTCTTGCCAAATGCTCACCATAATAGACATTTTTTAGATACTGTGGCCAGTCTGCCAGAAGCATTACGCAATTAGTTGTTTAATTTAAGACAAACACTGGTACTCTTGCTAGGAGTTACTTGATGTTGCTGATTTAATTTTAATTGTGACGAGGCATTGGCAACCTTACGAGAGTCATAGTGATTCCTGGCAGTTCCTTACCAAAATACGCATTTTTTAGATACTGTGGAAAGTCTCTCCAAATCGGTAATCCACTAGCTGTTTATCTTCATAGAAACTGCCACAGGTTTCTTGAAGTTGCTGACGTGAGTCTAATTGTGACGAGGCATTGGCTACCTTAAGAGAGTCATAGTGACTCTTGCCAAATGCTCACTATAATAGACATTTTTTAGATACTGTGGCCAGTCACCCCGAAGCATTACGCAATTAGTTGTTTAATTTAAGTCATTCACCGTTACTCTTGCTAGGAGTTACTTGATGTTGCTGATTAAATTTTAATTGTGACGAGGCATTGGCAACCTTACGAGCGTCATAGTGATTCCTGGCAGTTCCTCACGAAAATACGCATTTTTTAGATACTGTGGAAAGTCTCTCCAAAGCGGTAATCCACTAGCTGTTTATCCTCAGAGAAACTGCCAGAGGTTTCTTGAAGTTGCTGATGTGAGTCTAATTGTGATGAGGCATTGGCTACCTTAAGAGAGTCATAGCGACTCTTGCCAAATGCTCACCATAATAGACATTTTTTAGATACTGTGAAAAGTCTGCCCGAAGAAATACGCCACTAGTTGTTTAATTTAAGACAACCATCGTTACTCTTGCTAGGAGCTTCTTGATTTTGCTGATTAAATTTTAATTGTGACGAGGCATTGGCAACCTTACGAGAGTCATAGTGATTCCTGGCAGTTCCTCACCAAAATACGCATTTTTTAGATACTGTGGAAAGTCTCTCCAAATCGGTAATCCACTAGCTGTTTATCTTCATAGAAACTGCCACAGGTTTCTTGAAGTTGCTGACGTGAGTCTAATTGTGACGAGGCATTGGCTACCTTAAGAGAGTCATAGTGACTCTTGCCAAATGCTCACTATAATAGACATTTTTTAGATACTGTGGCCAGTCTGCCCGAAGCATTACGCAATTAGTTGTTTAATTTAAGACAAACACCGTTACTCTTGCTAGGTGTTACTTGATGTTGCTGATTAAATTTTAATTGTGAGGAGGCATTGGCAACCTTACGAGAGTCATAGTGATTCCTGGCAGTTCCTCACGAAATACGCATTTTTTAGATACTGTGGAAAGACTCTCCAAATCGGTAATCCACTAGCTGTTTATCTTCATAGAAACTGCCAGAGGTTTCTTGAAGTTGCTGACGTGAGTCTAATTGTGACGAGGCATTGGCTACCTTAAAAGGGTCGTAGTGACTCTTGCCAAATGCTCACTATAATAGACATTTTTTAGATACTGTAGCCAGTCACCCCGAAGCATTACGCAATTAGTTGTTAAATTTAAGACAATCACCGTTACTCTTGCTAGGAGTTACTTGATGTTGCTGATTTAATTTTAATTGTGACGAGGCATTGGCAACCTTACGAGCGCCATAGTGATTCCTGGAAGTTCCTCACGAAAATACGCATTTTTTAGATACTGTGGAAAGTCTCTCCAAAGCGGTAATCCACTAGCTGTTTATCTTCAGAGAAACTGCCAGAGGTTTCTTGAAGTTGCTGACGTGAGTCTATTTGTGACAAGGCATTGGCTACCTTAAGAGAGTCATAGTGACTCTTGCCAAATGCTCACCATAATAGACATTTTTTAGATACTGTGGCCAGTCTTAATGAAGCATTACGCAAATTGTTGTTTAATTTAAGACAAACACCGTTACTCTTGCTAGGACTTACTTGATGTTGCTGATTAAATTTTAATTGTGACGAGGCATTGTTAACCTTACGAGAGTCATAGTGATTCCTGGCAGTTCCTCACCAAATACGCATTTTTTAGATACTGTGGAAAGTCTCTCCAAAGCGGTAATCCACTAGCTGTTTATCTTCAGAGAAACTGCCAGAGGTTTCTTGATGTTGCTGATGTGAGTCTAATTGTGACGAGGCATTGGCTACCTTCAGCGAGTCATAGCGACTCTTGCCAAATGCTCACCATAATAGACATTTTTTAGATACTGTGGCCAGTCTGCCCGAAGCATTACGCAATTAGTTGTTAATTTAAGACAACCATCGTTACTCTTGCTAGGTTTTACTTGATGTTGCTGATTAAATTTTAATTGTGACGAGGCATTGGCAACCTTACGAGAGTCATAGTGATTCCTGGCAGTTCCTCACCAAAATACGCATTTTTTAGATACTGTGGAAAGTCTCTCCAAAGCGGTAATCCACTAGCTGTTTATCTTCAGAGAAACTGCCAGAGGTTTCTTGAAGTTGCTGATTTGAGTCTAATTGTGACGAGGCATTATCTACCTTAAGCGAGTCATAGCGACTCTAGCCAAATGCTCACCATAATAGACTTTTTTTAGATACTGTGGCCAGTCTGCCCGAAGCAATACGCCACTAGTTCTTTAATTTAAGACCACCATCGTTACTCTTGCTAGGAGTTACTTGATGTTGCTGATTAAATTTTAATTGTGACGAGGCATTGGCTACCTTACGAGAGTCATAGTGATTCCTGGTAGTTCCTCACCAAAATACGCAATTTTTAAATACTGTGGAAAGTCTCTCCAAAGCAGTAATCCAGTAGCTGTTTACCTTCAGAGAAACTGCCAGAGGTTTCTTCAAGTTGCTGATGTGAGTCTAATTGTGACAAGGCATTGGCTACCTTAAGAGAGTCATAGCGACTCTTGCCAAATGCTCACCATAATAGACATTTTTTAGATACTGTGAAAAGTCTGCCCGAAGCAATACGCCACTAGTTCTTTAATTTAAGACAACCACCGTTACACTTGCTAGGAGTTACTTGATGTTGCTGATTTAATTTAAATTGTGACGAGGCATTGTTAACCTTACGAGAGTCATAGTGATTCCTGGCAGTTCCTCACCAAATTACGCATTTTTTAGATACTGTGGAAATTCTCTCCAAAGCGGTAATCCACTAGCTGTTTATCTTCAGAGAAACTGCCAGAGGTTTCTTGAAGTTGCTGATGTGAGTCTAATTGTGACGAGGCATTGGCTACCTTCAGCGAGTCATAGCGAATCTTGCCAAATGCTCACCATAATAGACATTTTTTAGATACTGTGGCCAGTCTGCCCGAAGCATTACGCAATTAGTTGTTTAATTTAAGACAACCATCGTTAGTCTTGCTACTAGTTACTTGATGTTGCTGATTAAATTTTAATTGTGACGAGGCATTGGCAACCTTACGAGAGTCATTGTGATTCCTGGCAGTTCCTCGCCAAAATACGCATTTTTTAGATACTGTGGAAAGTCTCTCCAAAGCGGTAATCCACTGGCCGTTTATCTTCAGAGAAACTGCCAGAGGTTTCTTCAAGTTGCTGACGTGAGTCTAATTGTGACGAGGCATTGGCTACCTTAAGAGAGTCATAGTGACTCTTGCCAAATGCTCACCATAATAGACATTTTTTAGATACTGTGGCCAGTCTGAACGAAGCATTATGCAATTAGTTGTTTAATTTAAGACAAACACCGTTACTCTTGCTAGGAGTTATTTGATGTTGCTGATTTAATTTTAATTGTGACGAGACATTGGCAACCTTACGAGAGTCATAGTGATTCCTTGCACTTCCTCACCAAAATACGCATTTTTTAGATACTGTGGAAAGTCTCTCCAAAGCGGTAATCCACTAGCTGTTTATCTTCATAGAAACTGCCAGAGGTTTCTTGAAGTTGCTGATGTGAGTCTAATTGCGACGAGGCATTGGCTACCTTAAGAAAGTCATAGTTACTCTTGCCAAATGCTCACCATAATAGACATTTTTTAGATACTGTGGCCAGTCTGCCAGAAGCATTACGCAATTAGTTGTTTAATTTAAGACAAACACCGTTACTCTTGCTAGGAGTTACTTGATGTTGCTGATTTAATTTTAATTGTGACGAGGCATTGGCAACCTTACGAGAGTCATAGTGATTCCTGGCAGTTCCTCACCAAAATACGCATTTTTTAGATACTGTGGAAAGTCTCTCCAAATCGGTAATCCACTAGCAGTTTATCTTCATAGAAACTGCCACAGGTTTCTTGAAGTTGCTGACGTGAGTCTAATTGTGACGAGGCATTGGCTACCTTAAGAGAGTCATAGTGACTCTTGCCAAATGCTCACTATAATAGACATTTTTTAGATACTGTGGCCAGTCACCCCGAAGCATTACGCAATTAGTTGTTTAATTTAAGACAACCACCGTTACTCTTGCTAGGAGTTACTTGATGTTGATGATTTAATTTTAATTGTGACGAGGCATAGGCAACCTTACGAGCGTCATAGTGATTCCTGGCAGTTCCTCACGAAAATACGCATTTTTTAGATACTGTGGAAAGTCTCTCCAAAGCGGTAAACCACTAGCTGTTTATCTTCAGAGAAACTGCCAGAGGTTTCTTGAAGTTGCTGATGTGAGTCTAATTGTGACGAGGCATTGGCTACCTTAAGAGAGTCATAGTGACTCTTGCCAAATGCTCACCATAATAGACATTTTTTAGATACTGCGGCCAGTCTGCCCGAAGCAATACGCCACTAGTTCTTTAATTTAAGACAACCATCGTTACTCTTGCTAGGAGCTACTTGATTTTGCTGATTAAATTTTAATTGTGACGAGGCATTGGCAACCTTACGAGAGTCATAGTGATTCCTGGCAGTTCCTCACCAAAATACGCATTTTTTAGATACTGTGGAAAGTCTCTCCAAAGCGGTAATAAACTAGCTGTTTATCTTCAGAGAAACTGCCAGAGGTTTCTTGAAGTTGCTGATGTGAGTCTAATTGTGACGAGGCATTGGCTACCTTCAGCGAGTCATAGCGACTCTTGCCAAATGCTCACCATAATAGACATTTTTTAGATACTGTGGCCAGTCTGCCAGAAGCATTACGCAATTAGTTGTTTAATTTAAGACAAACACCGTTACTCTTGCTAGGAGTTACTTGATGTTGCTGATTTAATTTTAATTGTGACGAGGCATTGGCAACCTTACGAGAGTCATAGTGATTCCTGGCAGTTCCTCACCAAAATACGCATTTTTTAGATACTGTGGAAAGTCTCTCCAAATCGGTAATCCACTAGCTGTTTATCTTCATAGAAACTGCCACAGGTTTCTTGAAGTTGCTGACGTGAGTCTAATTGTGACGAGGCATTGGCTACCTTAAGAGAGTCATAGTGACTCTTGCCAAATGCTCACTATAATAGACATTTTTTAGATACTGTGGCCAGTCACCCCGAAGCATTACGCAATTAGTTGTTTAATTTAAGACAACCACCGTTACTCTTGCTAGGAGTTACTTGATGTTGCTGATTTAATTTTAATTGTGACGAGGCATAGGCAACCTTACGAGCGTCATAGTGATTCCTGGCAGTTCCTCACGAAAATACGCATTTTTTAGATACTGTGGAAAGTCTCTCCAAAGCGCTAATCCACTAGCTGTTTATCTTCAGAGAAACTGCCAGAGGTTTCTTGAAGTTGCTGACGTGAGTCTAATTGTGACGAGGCATTGGTAACTTTAAAAGAGACATTGTGACTCTTGCCAAATGCTCACCATAATAGACATTTTTTAGATACTGTGGCCAGTCTGCCCGAAGCAATACGCCACTAGTTCTTTAATTTAAGACAACCATTGTTACTCTTGCTAGGAGTTACTTGATGTTGCTGATTAAATTTTAATTGTGACGAGGCATTGTTAACCTTACGAGAGTCATAGTGATTCCTGGCAGTTCCTCACCAAAATACGCATTTTTTAGATACTGTGGAAAGTCTCTCCAAAGCGGTAATCCACTAGCTGTTTATCTTCAGAGAAACTGCCAGAGGTTTCTTGATGTTGCTGATGTGAGTCTAATTGTGACGAGGCATTGGCTACCTTCAGCGAGTCATAGCGACTCTTGCCAAATGCTCACCATAATAGACATTTTTTAGATACTGTGGCCAGTCTGCCCGAAGCATTACGCAATTAGTTGTTAATTTAAGACAACCATCGTTACTCTTGCTAGGAGTTACTTGATGTTGCTGATTAAATTTTAATTGTGACGAGGCATTGGCAACCTTACGAGAGTCATAGTGATTCCTGGCAGTTCCTCACCAAAATACGCATTTTTTAGATACTGTGGAAAGTCTCTCCAAAGCGGTAATCCACTAGCTGTTTATCTTCAGAGAAACTGCCAGAGGTTTCTTGAAGTTGCTGATGTGAGTCTAATTGTGACGAGGCATTATCTACCTTAAGCGAGTCATAGCGACTCTAGCCAAATGCTCACCATAATAGACTTTTTTTAGATACTGTGGCCAGTCTGCCCGAAGCAATACGCCACTAGTTCTTTAATTTAAGACCACCATCGTTACTCTTGCTAGGAGTTACTTGATGTTGCTGATTAAATTTTAATTGTGACGAGGCATTGGCTACCTTACGAGAGTCATAGTGATTCCTGGTAGTTCCTCACCAAAATACGCATTTTTTAAATACTGTGGAAAGTCTCTCCAAAGCGGTAATCCAGTAGCTGTTTATCTTCAGAGAAACTGCCAGAGGTTTCTTCAAGTTGCTGATGTGAGTCTAATTGTGACAAGGCATTGGCTACCTTAAGAGAGTCATGGCGACTCTTGCCAAATGCTCACCATAATAGACATTTTTTAGATACTGTGAAAAGTCTGCCCGAAGCAATACGCCACTAGTTCTTTAATTTAAGACAACCACCGTTACTCTTGCTAGGAGTTACTTGATGTTGCTGATTTAATTTTAATTGTGACGAGGCATTGTTAACCTTACGAGAGTCATAGTGATTCCTGGCAGTTCCTCACCAAAATACGCATTTTTTAGATACTGTGGAAATTCTCTCCAAAGCGGTAATCCACTAGCTGTTTATCTTCAGAGAAACTGCCAGAGGTTTCTTGAAGTTGCTGATGTGAGTCTAATTGTGACGAGGCATTGGCTACCTTCAGCGAGTCATAGCGAATCTTGCCAAATGCTCACCATAATAGACATTTTTTAGATACTGTGGCCAGTCTGCCCGAAGCATTACGCAATTACTTGTTAATTTAAGACAACCATCGTTACTCTTGCTAGGAGTTACTAGATGTTGCTGATTAAATTTTAATTGTGACGAGGCATTGGCAAAATTACGAGAGTCATAGTGATTCCTGGCAGTTCCTCACCAAAATACGCATTTTTTAGATACTGTGGAAAGTCTGTCCAAAGCGGTAATCCACTAGCTGTTTATCTTCAGAGAAACTGCCAGAGGTTTCTTGAAGTTGCTGACGTGAGTCTAATTGTGACGAGGCATTGGTAACTTTAAAAGAGACATTGTGACTCTTGCCAAATGCTCACCATAATAGACATTTTTTAGATACTGTGGTCAGTCTGCCCGAAGCATTACGCAATTAGTTGTTTAATTTAAGACAACCGTCGTTACTCTTGCTAGGAGTTACTTGATGTTGCTGATTAAATTTTAATTGTGACGAGGCATTGGCAACCTTACGAGAGTCATAGTGATTCCTGGCAGTTCCTCACCAAAATACGCATTTTTTAGATACTGTGGAAAGTCTCTCCAAAGCGGTAATCCACTAGCTGTTTATCTTCAGAGAAACTGCCAGAGGTTTCTTCAAGTTGCTGACGTGAGTCTAATTGTGACGAGGCATTGGCTACCTTAAGAGAGTCATAGTGACCCTTGCCAAATGCTCACCATAATAGATATTTTTTAGATACTGTGGCCAGTCTGAACGAAGCATTATGCAATTAGTTGTTTAATTTAAGACAAACACCGTTACTCTTGCTAGGAGTTACTTGATGTTGCTGATTTAATTTTAATTGTGACGAGGCATTGGCAACCTTACGAGAGTCATAGTGATTCCTTGCACTTCCTCACCAAAATACGCATTTTTTAGATACTGTGGAAAGTCTCTCCAAAGCGGTAATCCACTAGCTGTTTATCTTCATAGAAACTGCCAGAGGTTTCTTGAAGTTGCTGATGTGAGTCTAATTGCGACGAGGCATTGGCTACCTTAAGAAAGTCATAGTTACTCTTGCCAAATGCTCACCATAATAGACATTTTTTAGATACTGTGGCCAGTCTGCCAGAAGCATTACGCAATTAGTTGTTTAATTTAAGACAAACACCGTTACTCTTGCTAGGAGTTACTTGATGTTGCTGAATTAATTTTAATTGTGACGAGGCATTGGCAACCTTACGAGAGTCATAGTGATTCCTGGCAGTTCCTCACCAAAATACGCATTTTTTAGATACTGTGGAAAGTCTCTCCAAATCGGTAATCCACTAGCTGTTTATCTTCATAGAAACTGCCACAGGTTTCTTGAAGTTGCTGATGTGAGTCTAATTGTGACGAGGCATTGGCTACCTTAAGAGAGTCATAGTGACGCTTGCCAAATGCTCACTATAATAGACATTTTTTAGATACTGTGGCCAGTCACCCCGAAGCATTACGCAATTAGTTGTTTAATTTAAGACAACCACCATTACTCTTGCTAGGAGTTACTTGATGTTGCTGATTTAATTTTAATTGTGACGAGGCATAGGCAACCTTACGAGCGTCATAGTGATTCCTGGCAGTTCCTCACGAAAATACGCATTTTTTAGATACTGTGGAAAGTCTCTCCAAAGCGGTAATCCACTAGCTGTTTATCTTCAGAGAAACTGCCAGAGGTTTCTTGAAGTTGCTGATGTGAGTCTAATTGTGACGAGGCATTGGCTACCTTAAGAGAGTCATAGTGACTCTTGCCAAATGCTCACCATAATAGACATTTTTTAGATACTGTGGCCAGTCTGCCCGAAGCAATACGCCACTAGTTCTTTAATTTAAGACAACCATCGTTACTCTTGCTAGGAGCTACTTGATTTTGCTGATTAAATTTTAATTGTGACGAGGCATTGGCAACCTTACGAGAGTCATAGTGATTCCTGGCAGTTCCTCACCAAAATACGCATTTTTTAGATACTGTGGAAAGTCTCTCCAAAGCGGTAATCCACTAGCTGTTTATCTTCAGAGAAACTGCCAGAGGTTTCTTGAAGTTGCTGATGTGAGTCTAATTGTGACGAGGCATTGGCAACCTTCAGCGAGTCATAGCGACTCTTGCCAAATGCTCACCATAATAGACATTTTTTAGATACTGTGGCCAGTCTGCCCGAAGCATTACGCAATTACTTGTTAATTTAAGACAACCATCGTTACTCTTGCTAGGAGTTACTAGATGTTGCTGATTAAATTTTAATTGTGACGAGGCATTGGCAAAATTACGAGAGTCATAGTGATTCCTGGCAGTTCCTCACCAAAATACGCATTTTTTAGATACTGTGGAAAGTCTGTCCAAAGCGGTAATCCACTAGCTGTTTATCTTCAGAGAAACTGCCAGAGGTATCTTGAAGTTGCTGACATGAGTCTAATTGTGACGAGGCATTGGTAACTTTAAAAGAGACATTGTGACTCTTGCCAAATGCTCACCATAATAGACATTTTTTAGATACTGTGGCCAGTCTGCCCGAAGCATTACGCAATTAGTTGTTTAATTTAAGACAACCATCGTTAGTCTTGCTACTAGTTACTTGATGTTGCTGATTAAATTTTAATTGTGACGAGGCATTGGCAACCTTACGAGAGTCATAGTGATTCCTGGCAGTTCCTCGCCAAAATACGCATTTTTTAGATACTGTGGAAAGTCTCTCCAAAGCAGTAATCCACTAGCTGTTTATCTTCAGAGAAACTGCCAGAGGTTTCTTCAAGTTGCTGACGTGAGTCTAATTGTGACGAGGCATTGGCTACCTTAAGAGAGTCATAGTGACTCTTGCCAAATGCTCACCATAATAGACATTTTTTAGATACTGTGGCCAGTCTGAACGAAGCATTACGCAATTAGTTGTTTAATTTAAGACAACCATCGTTACTCTTGCTAGGAGTTACTAGATGTTGCTGAATAAATTTTAATTGTGACGAGGCATTGGCAAAATTACGAGAGTCATAGTGATTCCTGGCAGTTCCTCACCAAAATACGCATTTTTTAGATACTGTGGAAAGTCTGTCCAAAGCGGTAATCCACTAGCTGTTTAACTTCAGAGAAACTGGCAGAGGTTTCTTGAAGTTGCTGACGTGAGTCTAATTGTGACGAGGCATTGGTAACTTTAAAAGAGACATTGTGACTCTTGCCAAATGCTCACCATAATAGACATTTTTTAGATACTGTGGCCAGTCTGCCCGAAGCAATACGCCACTAGTTCTTTAATTTAAGACAACCATTGTTACTCTTGCTAGGAGTTACTTGATGTTGCTGATTTAATTTTAATTGTGACGAGGCATTGGCAACCTTACGAGAGTCATAGTGATTCCTGGCAGTTCCTCACCAAAATACGCATTTTTTAGATACTGTGGAAAGTCTCTCCAAATCGGTAATCCACTAGCTGTTTATCTTCATAGAAACTGCCACAGGTTTCTTGAAGTTGCTGACGTGAGTCTAATTGTGACGAGGCATTGGCTACCTTAAGAGAGTCATAGTGACTCTTGCCAAATGCTCACTATAATAGACATTTTTTGATACTGTGGCCAGTCACCCCGAAGCATTACGCAATTAGTTGTTTAATTTAAGACAACCACCGTTACTCTTGCTAGGAGTTACTTGATGTTGCTGATTTAATTTTAATTGTGACGAGGCATAGGCAACCTTACGAGCGTCATAGTGATTCCTGGCAGTTCCTCACGAAAATACGCATTTTTTAGATACTGTGGAAAGTCTCTCCAAAGCGGTAATCCACTAGCTGTTTATCTTCAGAGAAACTGCCAGAGGTTTCTTGAAGTTGCTGATGTGAGTCTAATTGTGATGAGGCATTGGCTACCTTAAGAGAGTCATAGTGACTCTTGCCAAATGCTCACCATAATAGACATTTTTTAGATACTGTGGCCAGTCTGCCCGAAGCAATACGCCACTAGTTCTTTAATTTAAGACAACCATCGTTACTCTTGCTAGGAGCTACTTGATTTTGCTGATTAAATTTTAATTGTGACGAGGCATTGGCAACCTTACGAGAGTCATAGTAATTCCTGGCAGTTCCTCACCAAAATACGCATTTTTTAGATACTGTGGAAAATCTCTCCAAAGCGGTAATCCACTAGCTGTATATCTTCAGAGAAACTGCCAGAGGTTTCTTGAAGTTGCTGACGTGAGTCTAATTGTGACAAGTCATTGGCTACCTTAAGAGAGTCATAGTGACTCTTGCCAAATGCTCACCATAATAGACATTTTTTAGATACTGTGGCCAGTCTGCCCGAAGCATTATGCAATTAGTTGTTTAATTGAAGACAAACACCGTTACTCTTGCTAGGAGTTACTTGATGTTGCTGATTAAATTTTAATTGTGAGGAGGCATTGGCAACCTTAAGAGAGTCATAGTGATTCCTGGCAGTTCCTCACGAAAATACGCATTTTTTAGATACTGTGGAAAGTCTCTCCAAATCGGTAATCCACTAGCTGTTTATCTTCATAGAAACTGCCACAGGTTTCTTGAAGTTGCTGACGTGAGTCTAATTGTGATGAGGCATTGGCTACCTTAAAAGAGTCGTAGTGACTCTTGCCAAATGCTCACTATAATAGACATTTTTTAGATACTGTGTCCAGTCACCCCGAAGCATTACGCAATTAGTTGTTTAATTTAAGACAACCACCGCTACTCTTGCTAGGAGTTACTTGATGTTGCTGATTTAGTTTTAATTGTGACGAGGCATTGGCAACTTTACGAGCGTCATAGTGATTCCTGGAAGTTCCTCACGAAAATACGCATTTTTTATATACTGTGGAAAGTCTCTACAAAGCGGTAATCCACTAGCTGTTTATCTTCAGAGAAACTGCCAGAGGTTTCTTGAAGTTGCTGATGTGAGTCTAATTGTGACGAGCATGGGCTACCTTAAGCGAGTCATAGCGACTCATGCCAAATGCTCACCATAATAGACTTTTTTTAGATACTGTGGCCAGTCTGCTCGAAGCAATACGACACTAGTTGTTTAATTTAAGACAACCATCGTTACTCTTGCTAGGAGTTACTTGAAGTTGCTGATTAAATTTTAATTGTGACGAGGCATTGGCAACCTTACGAGAGTCATAGTGATTCCTGGCAGTTCCTCACCAAAATACGCATTTTTAGATACTGTGGAAAGTCTCTCCAAAGCGGTAATCCAGTAGCTGTTTATCTTCAGAGAAACTGCCAGAGGTTTCTTGAAGTTGCTGATGTGAGTCTAATTGTGACAAGGCATTGGCTACCTTAAGAGAGTCATAGCGACACTTGCCAAATGGTCACCATAATAGACATTTTTTAGATACTGTGAAAAGTTTGCCCGATACAATACGCCACTAGTTCTTTAATTTAAGACAACCACCGTTACTCTTGCTAGGAGTTACTTGATGTTGCTGATTTAATTTTAATTGTGACGAGGCATTGGCAACCTTACGAGAGTCATAGTGATTCCTGGCAGTTCCTCACCAAAATACGCATTTTTTAGATACTGTGGAAAGTCTCTCCAAATCGGTAATCCACTAGCTGTTTATCTTCATAGAAACTGCCACAGGTTTCTTGAAGTTGCTGACGTGAGTCTAATTGTGACGAGGCATTGGTAACTTTAAAAGAGACATAGTGACTCTTGCCAAATGCTCACCATAATAGACATTTTTTAGATACTGTGGCCAGTCTGCCCGAAGCATTACGCAATTAGTTGTTTAATTTAAGACAACCATCGTTACTCTTGCTACTAGTTACTTGATGTTGCTGATTAAATTTTAATTGTGACGAGGCATTAGCAACCTTACGAGAGTCATAGTGATTCCTGGCAGTTCCTCACGAAAATTCGCATTTTTTAGATACTGTGGAAAGTCTCTCCAAAGCGGTAATCCACTAGCTGTTTATCTTCAGAGAAACTGCCAGAGGTTTCTTCAAGTTGCTGACATGAGTCTAATTGTGACGAGGCATTGGCTACCTTAAGCGAGTCATAGCGACTCTTGCCAAATGCTCACCATAATAGACATTTCTTAGATACTGTGGCCAGTCTGCCCGAAGCAATACGCCACTAGTTGTTTAATTTAAGACAACCATCGTT